>NC_080673.1:162940215-164190215 GCF_030445035.2 Dasypus novemcinctus | reverse complement strand
TGGAAAGGAAATAGCCCTTATTACACAAGCATAAGAAGTGCTTGTTCGAGCTGGTAGAACAGTGAGTGCCCAGCTAAAGACTCGTCTTTTATTTATTTATTTATTTTTTAAATTGACTTTGTAATAATATTACATTAAAAATATATATGTGAGGTCCCATTCAACCCCACCCCCCCACCCCCCCTCCCCCCCCAACAACACTCGTTTCCATCATCATGACACATCCATTGGATTTGGTAAGTACATCTTTGGGCACCTCTGCACCTCATAGACAATGGTTCACATCATGGCCCATACTCTCCTCCATTCCATCCAGTGGGCCCTGTGAGGATTTACAATGTCCGGTGATTACCTCTGAATCACCATCCAGGGCAGTTCCATGTCCCAAAGACGCCTCCACCTCTCATCTCTTCCTGCCTTTCCCCATACCCATTGTCCACCATGTCCACTTTTCCGAATCCAATGCCACCTCTTCTATGTGGACATTGGATTGGTTGTGTCCATTGCACCTCTATGTCAAGAGGAGGCTCAGATTCCACATGGATGCTGGATGCAATCCTCCCATTTTCAGTTGTAATCACTCTAGGCTCCATGGTGTGGTGGTTGTCCTTCTTCAACTCCATCTTAGCACCATCTCGTCTTAAATTCCACCCCTGCAGACATCGGCTCATATCCTTCCTCCACCCTCCGATTTCCTGTAAGCCTATCGTTCAGTCTCTTGCTATCTAGGGCAGCTTGTTTATTTCATATCATTGAGGTCATGTAGTATTTGTCCTTCAATGTCTGGGTTGCTTCACTCAACATAAGGTTCTCAAGATTCATCCATGTTATCACATGTGTTTGTAGTGTGTTTGTTCTTACAGCCGAGTAGTATTCCATTGTGTGTATATACCACATTTTATTGATCCACTCATCTGTTGATGGGCATTTGGGTTGATTCCAACTTTTGGCAATAGTGAACAATGCTGCTATGAACATTGGTGTACATATATCGGTTTGTGTCCTTGTTTTCAGTTCTGCTGGGTATATAACCAGCAGTGGTATTGCTGGGTCATATGGCAAATCTATGGCTAGTTTTTTGAGAAACCGCCATACTGTCCTCCAGAATGGTTGGATCCTTCTGCATTCCCACCAGCAGTGGATGAGTGTTCCCCTTCCTTCACATCCTCTCCAGCACTTGTATTCTTCTGTTTTTTTCATAGCTGCCAATCTTATGGGTGTAAGATGGTATCTCATTGTAGTTTTGATTTGCATTTCCCTGATAGCTAGAGATTTGGAACATTTTTTCATGTGCTTTCTTGCCATTTGTATTTCTTCTTCGGAGAAGTGTCTGTTTAAGTCTTTTTCCCATTTTTTAAATGGGTTGTTTATCTTTTTATTTTCAAGATATAGGAGTTCTTTATATATGCAAGTTATAAGTTTCTTATCAGATATATGATTGCCAAATATTTTCTCCCACTGTGTGGGCTCCCTTTTTACTTTCTTGACAAACTCCTTTGAGGTGCAGAAGGATTTAATTTTGAGGAAGTCCCATTTATCTATTAGTTCTTTTGCTGCTCGTGCTTTTGGTGAGATATTCATAAATCCATTTCCTATTACAAGGTCCTGTAGATGTTTCCCTACACTGCTTTCTAAGGTTTTTATGGTCTTGGCTCTTATATTTAGGTCTTTGATCCATCTTGAGTTGATCTTTGTATAAGGTGTGAGATGGTAATCCTCTTTCATTCTTCTACATATGGCTATCCAGTTCTCCAGACACCATTTGTTGAATAGGCCACTCTTTCCCAGTTGAGAGGGTTTGGTGGCTTTATCGAATATTATGTGGTTGTATATGTGAGGTTCTCTATCAGAGCTTTCAATTCGATTCCATTGGTCTATGTGTCTCTCCTTATGCCAATACCATGGTGTTTTCACCACCGTAGCTTTATAGTATGTTTTGAAGTCAGGTAGTGTGATTCCTCCAATTTCGTTTTTCTTTTTCAGTATGTCTTTGGCTATTCGGGGTCTCTTTCCTTTCCAAATAAATTTCATAGTTAGTTTTTCTAGTTCCTTAAAGAAGGCTGCGTTGATTTTTATTGGGATTGCATTGAATGTGTAGATCAGTTTTGGTAGGATAGACATCTTAATAATGTTCAGTCTTCCTATCCATGAACAAGGAATAGTCTTCCATTTATTTAGGTCTTCTTTGATTTCCTTGAACAATCTTGTATAGTTCTCGGTGTATAAGTTCTTTACCTCTTTAGTTAAATTTATTCCTAAGTATTTGATTTTTTTATTTACTATTGTGAATGGTATTTGTTTCTTGATTTCCTCCTGATCTTGCTCATTATTGGTGTACAGAAATGCTACTGATTTTTGTGCATTGATCTTATAACCTGCGACTTTACTAAACTCATTTATGAGTTCTAGAATCTTCGTTGTAGATCTCTCAGGGTTTTCTATGTATAGGATCATGTCATCTGCAAATAATGAAATTTTGACTTCTTCCTTTCCAATTTGAATGCCTTTTATTTCTGGTTCTTGCCTCAGTGCTCGAGCAAGTACTTCTAAGACAATGTTAAATAGGAGCGGAGACAGTGGGCATCCTTGTCTTGTTCCTGAGTTTAGAGGGAAGGAGTCTAGGATTTCTCCATTGTAAACAATATTGGCTTTAGGTTTTTCATATATACTCCTTATCATGTTCAAAAAATTCCCTTGTATTCCAATCTTTTGGAGTGTTTTTATCAAGAAAGGGTGCTGTATTTTGTCAAATGCTTTTTCTGCATCAATAGATATAATCATGTGATTTTTTTCCTTCAATCTGTTTATATGGTGTATTACGTTGATTGATTTTCTTATGTTGAACCATCCTTGCATACCTGGGATGAATCCCACTTGGTCGTGGTGTATAATACGTTTAATGTGTTGTTGAATACGATTAGCAAGTATTTTGTTAAGTATTTTTGCGTCTAGGTTCATCAGAGAAATTGGTCTGTAATTTTCCTTTCTTGTGATGTCTTTTTTTGGCTTTGGTACTAGGGTAATGTTGGCATCATAGAAGGAGTTGGGTAATGTTCTTTCTGTTTCGATGTTTTGGAATAGTTTCAGCAGGATTGGTGTCAGTTCTTTCCGGAATGTTTTGTAGAATTCACCTGTGAAGCCATCTGGCCCTGGGCTCTTCTTAGTTGGGAGATTTTTAATAACTGATTCTATCTCTCTGCTTGTGATTGGTTTGTTAAGATCATCAATTTCTTCTTTTGTCAATATGGGCTGCTTATGTGTTTCTAGGAATTTGTCCATTTCCTCTAGATTGTCATTTTTGTTGGAATATAGTTTTTCAAAATATCCTCTTATGATAGTCTTTATTTCTGTGGGGTCAGTGGTGATATTGCCTTTCTCATTTCTTATTTTGTGTATTTGCATCTTCTCTCTTTTTTCTTTGTTAGTGTTGCTAAAGGTTTGTCAATTTTGTTAATCTTCTCAAAAAACCAGCTCTTGGTCTTGTTTATCTGTACAAGTGCTTTCTTATTTTCTATTTCATTTAGTTCTGCTCTTATCTTTGTTATTTCCTTCCTTCTTCTTCCTGTTGGGTTACTTTGTTGTTTTTCTAATTCCTTCAAATGTGCAGTTAGTTCTTCAATTTTTGCTCTTTCTTCTTTTTTGATATATGAATTTATGGCTATAAATTTCCCTCTCAGTACTGCTTTTGCTGCATCCCATAAATTTTGGTATGTTGTGTTATCATTATCATTTGTTTCAAGGTAGTCATTGATTTCTTTTGAGATTTCCTCTTTGACCCACTGTTTTTCTAAGAGTGTGCTGTTTAATTTCCAAATCGTGGTGTGAAATCTGGGCTTCTGTCCCTTGCAAATCTCCAGCTTGACTCCACTGTGGTCAGAGATAATGTTTTGTATGATTTCAATCTTTCTGAATTCATTCAGCCTTTCTTTGTGGCCTAGCATATGATCTATCTTGGAGAATGATCCATGTGCGCTTGAGAAAAATGTATATCCTGCTGTGTTTGGGTGTAGCGATCTATATATGTCTATTAGATCGAGCTCCTCTAATATACTATTCAGATGTTTTGTTTCTTTGGTGATTCTCTTTTGAGATGTTCTGTCCAGAGTTGATAGTGGTGTATTAAAATCCCCCACTATAATTGTAGATGTATCTATTCTTTCACTTAGTTTTTCCAGCGTTTGCCTGACGTATTTAGAGGCACCCTTGTTAGGGGCATAGATATTTATGATTGTTCGATCTTCTTGACAGATTTTCCCTTTGACTAAAATGTAGTATCCTTCTTTGTCTCTCACAATTGTTTCACATTTAAAGTCTATTTTGTCTGATATTAATATAGCTACTCCTGCCTTTTTTTGGTTATTGTTAGCTTGTATGATTGTTTTCCAGCCATTCACTTTCAATCTCCATGCGTCTCTGGGTCTAAGATGTGTCTCTTGTAGACAGCATATGGATGGGTCATATTTCCTTATCCAATGTCCCAGTCTGAATCTTTTGATAGGTGAGTTTAATCCGTTGACATTCAGTGTTATTAGTATCAAGGAATTATTTGTGTTAGCCATATTTTGATTGGATTTGTGTTTGTCATATTTTGTTTGTATATTTTTTTTTTGTCTTTTTTGTTGTTGTTGTTGGTCTTATACTCTCCTCCAACTTTGCCTTTCCTGTTTTTTCCTTTCTTCCTGCAGAACTCCCTTTAGAATTTCTTGAAGGGGAGGTTTCTTGTTGGTATACTCTTTCAGTTTCTGTTTGTCTGCGAATATTTTGAACTCTCCATCATGTTTGAATGCTAGTTTAGCTGGATAGAGTATTCTTGGTTGGAAATTTTTTTCCTTTAGTACCTTGACTATATCATACCACTGTCTTCTTGCCTCCATGGTTTCAGAAGAGAAATCAGCACTTAATCTAATTGAGCTTCCCTTGTATGTGATGGTTTTCTTTTCTCTTGCTGCTTTTAGGATTTTCTCTTTGTCTTGAGCATTGGATAATTTGACAAGTATATGTCTTGGGGTGGGCCTGTTGGGGTTTATGACTTGTGGAGTGCGCTGTGCCTCTTGGATATGTACATCTGTCTCTTTCAGTAGATTTGGGAAGTTTTCAGCCATTATTTCCTGCAACACTCCTTCTGACCCCTTTCCCTTCTCTTCACCTTCTGGAATGCCTATAATACGTATGTTTGAGCGTTTTGCATTGTCATTCAGGTCCCTAAATCCTAGCTGGATTTTTTCTATCTTCTTATTGACCCCTTCTACTATCTGTTTGATTTCTGATGTACTGTCTTCCACATCACTAATTCTCTGCTCTGTCTCTTCTAGTCTGCTGATATTTGCTGCAAGTGTATTTTTGATTTCTTGAACTGTGGTGTTCATTCCCATCATATCTGTTATGTGTTTGCGTATGTCTGCAATTTCCCCTCCAAGTGATGTCTTCATGTTGTTAACCTATTTCATTACTGCATCAAATTTGTCGGTGATAAATGTTCTGAGATCTTTCATTGCTTGTGCCAGCTTTTGCTCCCCTTCGTGATTATTGGTTTGTTGATTGGATTCAGCCATGTTTTCCTGATTATTGGTTTCCTGATTATTGGGGAAAGGCAATTGTGTAAGCAAGGGAAAAGTGTAAAGTAGTATTGGTGATGTATGTTAACAAAGCAAGAATATGAGATCTGGGAGGATGGAGGTTAGATTCATGTAGATTGTATAGAGTTATAGCTGTAGGTAGAGTACCTTTTATGAAGTAGATGACTGAATATGGGAGGAATATGGTATGAACTACAAAGCTATTGTTTTCATGAGAGAGGGAAAAAGAAAAGAAAGGTAGGAGTTTCAAGAGTGGATAACAGACAGAAAACAGACAAAGGTATTAGAAATTAAGAGTTAGACACTTTGTGGATCAAAGAACGGGAGGTGGGGGGTGGAATATAGGAGAGACAGTAGATGATAGTGGATATCAAGATGCAGGGGAAGGGGGATAGTGTAGGTAGCCTAAATCAGTTCACACAGAAATGAGGCAGTGGAGGATGGGAAAACCCAGCAAATGTGAGGTGTTCCCTGTAGCACCTATTGTATACTTGAATTAAAATAAAATAAGTGGAAGATGAGGGACAAGAGGGAAAGAGAAAACCGAAAAAAAAACTAATTATAATAAAGAAAAAAAGAAAGACAAGAAGAAAGGAAGAAAGAAAAAGAGGATGGGCAAACGGTGGGGAACGGATAGGGGGAAGGGAGATACAGGTATACACGTGTCACAATTGCAACACTATCTAAAACAACAACTTCCCCCCGCTTTGCCCTAAAACCCCCCGTCTGTCTGCCCAAATGGGTCTGCAAGCACCTCCCTTCCCACAAACCCCCAATAGGCCGCCCAGGGCCCACGAACTCCCCAGTACTGCAGATGCTCCAAAAACAAAAAAACAAAAAAACAAAAAAAAAACATAAACCCCTCCGCAGGCCCGGCTCCGCCCGCCCCTGCCCGCTGCGGAGGCCTGGACCGGCTCTGCCCGGATCCTTACGCCGCCGCGGCCTGGCCTGGCTCCGCCCGGCTCCGCTCGCTACAGCGGCCCAGCCGGCTCCCGCGTCCACCTCCTGCCGCCGCGGCCTGGACCGGCCCCGCCCGGCTCCGTACGCCGCCGCGGCCTGACCCGGCTCCGCCTGGCTCCTCTCGCTATAGCGGCCCGGCCCAGCTCCGGCGTCCGCCTCTCGCCGCCGCGGCCTGCACCGGCCCCGCCCGGCTCCGTACGCCGCCGCAGCCCCAAGACTCGTCTTTTATATGTGACTTATTTTAGATGTCACCTTAAAGAAAGATTATGAATGGTAGGTAATACTTTTTATTATCTTTCTGTCTTTTAGAATTAATTAATGAGTTCCATCATTCATTCAACAAATGGTTGTGGTTTCTGTTGCTATGTGTTATATATTATATTTGTTTAATTAAGTCAATGTGGCCCTGGATATTTTTTAGATTCCAGAATGTTAAAGGTGATAATGTATTCTGCAATTTCTGTGCAGCTTTCAATCTTGTATTAATATTAATATCAAATGTGTATGTTTAAAGTTGCTGATACCTAAAATTCTACAGAAGATAAAAATTAAGGACTTATCAAAGCATCTAGTAAGGACACTATCAAAGATTACTAGGAGGCGGTGGACTTGGCCCTGTGGTTAGGGACTCTTTCTGCCACATGGGAGGTCCGTGGTTCAAGCCCTGGACCTCATTGACCCGTGTGGAGCTGGCCCATGCGCAGTGCTGATGCGTGCAAGGAGTGCCGTGCCACCCAGGGGTGTCCCCAGCATAGGGGAGCCCCACACGCAGGAAGTGCGCCTCGTGAGGAGAGCCACCCAGCGTGAAAGAAAGTGCAGCCTGCCCAGGAATGGCGGCCCGCCGAGAGTTGACGCGACACAGCGGAGGGAAACAACGGATTCCCCTGCTGCTGCCAACAACAGAAGTGGACAGAGAAGAGGATGCAGCAAGTGGACACAGAGAACAGACAACCGGGGTGGTGGGGTTGGGCAAAGGGGAGAGAAATAAATAAAATAAATAAATCTTAAAAAAAAAAAGATTACTAAGAGTCTAAAGGATTCAGGAATCAACTTGAAGAGATTCCTACTGACCAAAAATGGGACAGTTGAACCTTAATAAAAATGATGTATTAAAATAAATCAAGAGACTTCCGGCAAGATGGTGGCTGAGTGAGCTTGCCTTGCCGTCTCTCCTGGGAAGAGGCAGCTGGGCGCCGCTGGAGATTCTCTGGGACCAGGCTTTTTCGGGATTTTTGCAGGGCAGGAAGTGTCTGGACATCGATTTGGTGGGAAGGTAACAGAGAGGATTGGTCTATAATATACAATTTGGGTTCTATTGCCCGGAGGTGAGACCTGCACACGGGTTGCTCCCTCCTTGGGGGTGGGTGGAGCCGCGGAACCCGCACTGCCGCCGCGCTTTTTGGTGGCTCTGAGGTGTTGGGGAATTCGCGACTCCTGGGCGGGCTGTTGGGGGGTTGACAGGACGGGACGCCTGTGTGGATCGATTTGGGGAGACAGACGGTGTTTTGTTGTGAAGTGGGGGAATTTTTGATTGCGGACACAAATAATAGTGCTTCTGCCTGGAGCCCCGCCCCCACAGGCCCGGCTGCCGATCCGCAATGGAATCAGAGTGTTGGCAATAAAGGGACGTAATTGGGAGGTTGTTACAGGGTGTGGCGAGGGAGGGGGACACGTCTGGAAGCCATTTGGGGAATATTTTGTGAAACTTGGGAATTCCGGTTGTGGAATCTGTTTTTGGCGTTTCCAACTGGAGCCCAACCCAAGGGCCGGGCTCTGGTGCTGTGTCATTAAATCGGCTGTGGTGTAGAGGCGCCCCCAGGTGGCCGTTTTGTGGGATCATAGGGTGGGAGCAGTTCAAAAGCTGAATTGACGAAATATCCACAAAAATAAACCCTAGTGAGTAAGTTAATTGCAGGGTTCAGACATAATATAGAGTTTGCGGATCTGACTTCCCCCATAGGGCTGGCACCCAGCTGTGGGGATCCCCGAGGGCTGTGTTACACTGCGGGGCTCCTAGGCTTCCTGTTGACCAGATCAGAGGTTGCCCGGTCTGAATCCCCTAAACTCTGGTGGCCCATACCCCAGAGACTCACACCTCTTGAGTCTTCAATATCTCAGATTTTCCACCCCTGAATCCATCATGCCCTGAGGTCCATCTGAGGTCCTTGAATGCCCTAGCCTTCAACGTTTGCATTTTTTCTTTACCATTTCATTTTGTTTTGTTTTTATTTTCATTTTATCTTATTTTTTACTTTTTTTAATGTCCTGATTGCTAATATTGCATTATCCCCTAGTCTTTTCTCCCAGCGTATCCCCCGAAGTCTTTTTTTTTAATTCAGTTATTTAGGGTTTTTTTTTTTTTTGCAGTTAGTGTTGCAATTGTGGTTCGCGTATATCTGTTTTTTTCTTACCCCTACCTGTTCCCCACCCTTTGCCCACCCCCCCTTTTTCTTTTTTCTTTCTTCTCTTCTTTCTTTCTTTTTTTTTTTCATTTTTCCTTTTTTCTTTTTCTGTTTTTGCTCTCCCTCTTGTCCCTCATTTTCTACTTATTTTATTTTAACTGAATTATACAATAGGTGCTGCAGGGAACACCTCACATTTGCTGGGTTCTCTCATCCTCCACTGCCTCATTTCTAAGTGAACTGATTTAGGCTACCTACACTATCCCCTTTCGCCTACATCTTGATATCCGCCATCATCTACTGTCTCTCCTATATTCCACCTCCCATCTCCCTTTCTTTGATCCACAAAGTATCTAACTCTTAATTCCTAATACCCTTGTTTTGTTTACTGTCTGTTATCCACTCTTGAAACTATTACCTTTTCTCTTTCCCTCTCTCACGAAAACAATAGCTTTTTAGCTCATACCGTATTCCTCCCATATTCAGTCAGCTACCTCATAAAAGGTACTCTACCTACTGCTATAACTCTACACAATTTTACATGAATCTAACCTCCATCCTCCCAGATCTCATATTCTTGCTTTGTTAACATATATCACCAATACTACCTTACACTTTTTCCTTGCTTACACAATTACCTTTCCCCGGCACTAATACTTTCCTTTAAAGTGAATGTAACCAGCAATAAGAAATAGAATAAGAAGAACAAAGTGACAAAAAGAAGATATAACACTTAGGCAAAAACAACAGCTAATTAATCTCTAAGAGTAGACAAAGAAGCTAAGAAACTGAATAAATCTGTCAAGATAAAATGATGACCAGACAGCAACAAAAACCTACAAACCAAACCAGTAATCAGGAAAACATGGCTGAATCCAGTCAACAAACTAAAAATCAGGAAGGGGAACAGAACTTCGCTCAAGCAATGAAAGATTTCAGAACATTTATCACCAACAAATTTGATGAAGTAATGAAAGAGGTTAACAACATGAAGACAACACTTGGAGGGGAAATTGCAGACATACGCAAAAAGATAACAGATATGATGGGAATGAACACCACAGTTCAAGAAATCAAAAATACACTTGCAGCAAATATCAGCAGACTAGAAGAGACAGAGCAGAGAATTAGTGATGTGGAAGACAGTACATCAGAAATCAAACAGATAGTAGAAGGAGTCGATAAAAAGATAGAAAAAATCCAGCTAGGACTTAGGGACCTGAATGACAATGCAAAACGCTCAAACATACGTATTATAGGCATTCCAGAAGGAGAAGAGAAGGGAAAGGGGTAAGGAGGAGTGTTGCAGGAAATAATGGCTGAAAACTTCCCAAATCTACTGAAAGAGACAGATGTACATATCTAAGAAGCACAGCGCACTCCACTAGTCATAAACCCCAACAGGCCCACCCCAAGACATATACTTGTCAAATTATCCAATGCTCAAGACAAAGAGAAAATCCTAAAAGCAACAAGAGAAAAGAAAACCATCACATGCAAGGGAAGCTCCATAAGATTAAGTACTGACTTCTCATCTGAAACCATGGAGGCAAGAAGGCAGTGGTATGATATAATCAAAGTACTAAAGGAAAAAAATTTCCAACCAAGAATTCAATGCAATCCCAATAAAAATCAACACAGCCTTCTTTAAGGAACTAGAAAAACTAACTATGAAATTTATTTGGAAAGGAAAGAGACCCCGAATAGCCAAAGACATACTGAAAAAGAAAAACGAAATTGGAGGAATCACACTACCCGACTTCAAAACATACTACAAAGCTACAGTAGTGAAAACAGCATGGTATTGGCATAAGGAGAGACACACAGACCAATGGAATCGAATTGAAAGCTCAGATATAGAACCTCACATATATAGCCATATAGTATTCGATAAAGCCATCAAACCCTCTCAACTGGGAGAGAGTGGCCTATTCAACAAATGGTGCCTGGAGAACTGGATAGCCATATGTAGAAGAATGAAAGAGGATTACCATCTCACACCTTATACAAAGATCAACTCAAGATGGATCAAAGACCTAAATATAAGAGCCAAGACCATAAAAACCTTGGAAAGCAGTGTAGGGAAACATCTACAGGACCTTGTAATAGGAAATGGATTCATGAATATCACACCAAAAGCACGAGCAGCAAAAGAACTAATAGATAAATGGGACTTCCTCAAAATTAAATCCTTCTGCACCTCAAAGGAGTTTGTCAAGGAAGTAAAAAGAGAGCCAACACAGTGGGAGAAAATATTTGGCAACCATATATCTGATAAGAAACTTATAACTTGCATATATAAAGAACTCCTATATCTTGAAAATAAAAAGATAAACAACCCATTTAAAAAATGGGAAAAAGATTTAAACAGACACTTCTCCAAAGAAGAAATACAAATGGCTAAAAAGCACATGAAAAAATGCTCCAAATCTCTAGCTATCAGGGAAACGCAAATCAAAACTACAATGAGATACCATCTTACTCCCAAAAGATTGGCAGCTATGAAAAAAACAGAAGAATACAAATGCTGGAGAGGATGTGAAGAAAGGGGAACACTCATCCACTGCTGGTGGGAATGCAGAAGGATCCAACCATTCTGGAGGACAGTTCGGCGGTTTCTCAAAAAACTAACCATAGATTTGCCATATGACCCAGCAATACCACTGCTGGGTATATACCCAGCAGAACTGAAAACAAGGACACAAACCGATATATGTACACCAGTGTTCATAGCAGCATTGTTCACTATTGCCAAAAGTTGGAATCAACCCAAATGCCCATCAACAGATGAGTGGATCAATAAAATGTGGTATATACACACAATGGAATACTACTCGGCTGTAAGAGCAAATACACTACAAACACATGTGATAACATGGATGAATCTTGAGAACCTTATGTTGAGTGAAGCAACCCAGGCATTGAAGGACAAATACTACATGAACTCAATGATATGAAATAAGAAAACTGCCTCAGAGAGCTAGAGACTGAACGATAGGCTTACAGGAAATCGGGGGCTGGAGTAAGGATGTGAGCCGACGTCTGCAGGGGTGGAATTTATGATGAGCTGGCGGTAAGTATGAACACAAAGAAGAGATAAAATGGGGATAAGGGGTTGCCTTTGGGTGGGGCTTTGCGGGTTTGAGGGTGGCTGGGGATGGGTGGATGGGTAATATTGCCCAAAAGTGGGGGGAGGGAGGGGTAGCATACGAACATAGGAGAGTGTCAGGTGTTGGTCGAGAGTAAAATGCTGAAAAAATCGTATCAAAATATAATCAAGAGGGTTGCCTGTTTAGGATGCTCGGGGATGGTTGGATGCGAGACGGGTTCCTGGGGAATGTCTGAATGCTCATTTTGCCAGAGTGGGTGGTACCATTGGGTAGAGACCCAAGTAATGAGAGTGGGGGTGGACCCACATCCTGGGGAGGACTAATGCCATCAGATAGAGGGAACTGTATCTCTCGAGAGAAAGGGTGGCTCCCAGGGCATTGGGGTAGTTGAGCAAGTTAGGCCTTGATCACTGTTGCAAGTATCTCTGGACGGGGCTCCTCGGGAAATGGAGGTTGGCTGTCACTGTGGGCACCAAGGGGATGGGAAAATGGATGTTAAATGTGTGGAACCAAAGTAAATGTGGGGTAAGGGAGGAGTTTCATGAGAGTACACAAGGATGGATATAAAACATGTAATATTACACCATAAACATATAGGGGACGACAGACTAATAAAGTAAACCACAGTGTAAAACACAGGATAACTAAAAATTTAGAAAACTGTATATCCTAAAGTATGGAACACAATGTAAGCACGGATGTCACCTTGTTTGAAAGCTATTGTCTCAGAGTCTGTACATCACTTTAAGTAAATATGATATGAATAAGTTATAAGAATATCTCTGTGGAAGGGAAAAGGTTTAATGGTAGATGTGGGGGAATACTGTATATTGTATATATGAATTACTGTGTACTAGGGCCCTTGTGAAGAGAAGTTCAATAATTAGGGAAAAAAAGAAAAAGAAAAAAAAAAAGAAAAAGATAGGATGTAGAATTTTTCCAAGTCAACATGTATTCTATATCTAACCTTTAAACCCATCACTATATGCCATCTTACTAGTAAGGGAACCTGACATTATATTGGGCTTCAATTTTCAGGAAGTTTTGGATCACAGAGTGGTTCAACAATGGCAGCGGAGGAATAGTGGTATAGGATACTATCGACAGGTGATATATGGCTGACAGGGAGCTGTACAGGGCATATGTCCAGGGTGCATGGTAATGTTTGGATATACTCATAGTGGCAACAATTAAAAACTACAGCTGGGGGGGTACTGAGTTCCTGGCCGGAGGTGCTCTGTTGTGGTCCCTAGGGGAACAGCGGCAATCCCCCAGGTGCATCGGTAAGGACCAGGAAGGAATGAGGGTCCAACAGGGAGAGCATGATACTAATGACTATGCTTGTGAGCCTGTATGCCTGAAATAAGAACAAGACCTAGAGCAACACTGTGCCTGGGAATTTCCTCCTGACAGCCTTCATGTTACTCAAATGTGGCCAGTCTCGAAGCCAAACTCAGCATTTAGATGCAGTGCATTCCCCCCAGCATGGGACACGACACCCGGGGATGAGCCTCCCTGGCACCGAGGGATCACTACCAAATACCAGCTGAAGATGGAACTAGAAAATGACCTTGAATTAAAGGTTCAATGCGGATCAGCAGAATATCCCTGTCTACATATAATAACATGACTTTAAAATGCTGTATGACCTAATGTAAGGGGGAAATGGAAAGCAGAAATGAGTTTATATGGCTACGAGTCTCTAAAAAAGAGTCTGGAGGCTGTCAGAAGGATTGCCCCTGTGCACAGCTGAGCAGAGTCTGGGGGACAGATGGAGTGGATGCAATCCCCAGGTGTTGGTTCCTTTGAGGGCTAAAGAGACCCACGGGTTCTATGGTCATGGCAGACGGGGTTCACTGCCATGTCAGATGGCCCTTCTTTGGAGCTGGTGTTTCTGCGTGATGGAAGTGGACTCAGATGGGATCTCTCTTCATAAGACTTTCATCCTACTTTACTGGAATTGTAGTTGGTGTTGGGGTTTAAGATATATTTAGGGAATTTGAATCTCTGGACTGACAATAGGATAGCCAGGCCCTGAGCGTCAACAGACTCCAGCTTCTACAGGCCCTGAGCGTCAGCGGAATCCAGCTCCTACAATCTGATTTATTGGACTCACCTCACTCAACCAAGATGGAGTTGAAGAAGGACAACCACTACACCATGGAGCCTAGAGTGCCTACAACTGAAAGCAGGAGGATTGCATCCAGTATCCATGTGGAATCTGAGCCTCCTTCTGACATAGAGGTGCAACAGACACAACCAATCCAAGGCCCACAGAGAAAAGGTGGCATTGGAATGGAAAAAGTGGACATGGTGGCTGATGGATATGGGGAATGGCAGGAAGAGATGAGATGTGGAGGCGCCTTTGGGACTTGGAGTTGCCCTGGATGGTGCTTCAGGGGCAATCACCGGACATTGTAAATCCTCCCAGGGCCCACTGGATGGAATGGGGGAGAGTATGGGCCATGATGTGGACCATTGACCATGAGGTGCAGAGATGCCCAGAGATGTACTTACCAAATGCAATGGATGTGCCATGATGAAGGGAGTGAGTGTTGCTGGGGGGGGAGTGGTGGGGTGGGGTGGTGGGGTTGAATGGGACCTCATAATTTTTTTTTTATTGTAATATTTTTACAAAATCAATAAAAGAAAAAAAAAAGAAAGTAGAAAAAATAAATCAAATGATGTTTAAATCCACAAAATCACGAGAAACACACAAACTAATTTGTCAGTGTTGTTGGATGCTATGTAATAAACGTATTGTTTTGAGAGTTGATATATTAAGTTTGTTTTTCCTTTGTGAATTGCACCTCTGGGTACACAATTAAATGAGGGTAAATAAGTTTCTCTTTGTAGAAGTAGTCTAATAAAGGAAAAGGTGGTAAAATTGGAATATCAACATTTTGTAACCACCTAGTGAATAAATCATTCTAGGCATTGAATAACTGCAGCCACTATTTTCACAAGAAAGAGACAACCAGATATTTTGTGGTTCCTGATGAAAGAACTCATTACTACTTAAAAAGTAGTCTTGTCCTAAAAAAGTAAATCTGAATTTGGATAAAGCCTTTACCTCTATCAATTTATAGAAAATACAGAGAACTTCAGATGGAGGAAAACAACATCATGGAAATGCAGTCACAAAAATTCATACTTGGAGACTACAGAGAGACAGCCTGGTTTCTTCAACATAATGGCAATTAAAGCCATCCTCTATATTAAAAGATACTTAAAATACATCTCAACCAAACACAGTATGTGGACCTTGTTTGGATGTATTCAAACAAAAACTGGAAAAAAAATAACATCACAACTGGAAATTTGAGCATATTTGATGATTCCAAAGAATTATTTTGTATTTTTAAGGTCTAATAATAGTGATATGGTTATGCCAAAAAAAGGCTTTTATCTCAGAAATACACACTGAAAATATGTATGATTTGTTATGTCTGAGATTTGATTCAAATTAACATGGGGATGGGAGGATACTGATATTGATAGAGATGAAACAAGATTGGCCTTGAGTTGGTAGTTGTTGAAGGTTGATGATGGGTACATAAGTGTATTTATACTGTTTTTCCTACATTTGCATATTTATGAAATTTTCCATAATAAAGAGCTTTAAAAATTAAGGACCACCTTGAAGCAATCTGGAATCAAGTCATGGAAACATTGTCATCTTCTGAAGAATGATTTTTAGGCTGTGGAATTATCCCTCTTTAAAAAACATTTTAGCACAACCTCTATTGAAGTATTTCATTGGTGGGTGAAAAAAGTATTGGTAGCATGTTGTCTTTGTGAGATAATCACAAAAGATTTTGAAAAGGGATGACAAGTCAGAGCACCAGTGACAGTGGTACAGAAAAGATGCTTTCTGGAGGATGAAAAACTGTTTAGAAGAGTTTGCTTTAGCCCTTGCCTCACAATTTGGGTAGTAGGCTCTATGTTTTAACATGGAGGAGAATACTGCTATATTTACTTCATTCACCCTCTAAGAAATAAAGGCAAATGACCAAGAAGCATACTGGGTCTTCAACAATTATTTGCTAAATAAATGAAAGAGTAAGTTGATATCAGAACGTTTTTCAAGAAAAGCAATTCCAGGCCTGAGACTTAGATGAATACTTATGCTGATTTACGTCCTGTATGATCTTCAAATTATCTTCAGCTTTCACAATAACATGTCCTGATGAATTATCTGAGCCATTAAGAAAAAGATTTTATTTTTCTGTATTTCAGAAGACATATTCCTGCCCCCACATATATATAAATTAACGATTCGGAAAGATTATCATTAAGCAGTAAAATTTTAACTCCTAAATGCTTAAAACTCCACTCTTGGAAAAACTTGACTGTCTCTAATACAGTTTCATAGATTCTCCTAAAACTTAAGACAATGTGTATATGATATTTAGACAAGGGTTTTGAGTTTTTTCAACAAGGGCAATTTTGAATACCCATAATTTAAAGAGAGAGAGAAGGAAAACACATGAGAGTAGAGACAATTTACTTTTCTGATAACTCAGAGCAGGTTGTGTAGTATTATTTTCCTCCTGTTTCAGCTCTCTAAAACGTGCAGTCAACCCAGATGCAGCAGCTGAAGTGCTTTCTAATATAGTCTTACATTCTTCCTTCAATTAAAATTCCCTGTAGTGAGACAACTCACCAAATGTTGGTCTAGTTATCTGATTTTAAAAAATCAGTAACGCTGAATGTGAATGACTAATAATAGTCACTTATTGGTTGTGAAGAGAAAGAGGAATAAATTTCTACCTAACAGAATAGGACCAGGATAATTTTGAGTGGGAAGCCCTGACCTTCCTCCCACCCCAAATTCTTCACTGTTCTGAAAAGTGTGTTATGTCAACATTTTTTATTAGCGTGCAATAAGCATACAAAATGAAGAACATCTACTATTTGCCAGGTGCCTTTAGGATAGCAGAATAATATGAAGGTTTTAATTTTTATATACTTATAAAGTTGCTTTATAAATATATTTACAATTAAAGAGGGATGATATTCTCATTTTTTCTTTACAAAATGTAGTTCCTGTATATATTGGGGAGGGGGGTCTATAAAACACCTCCAGTGATGAGTATGTTTGGCATCATACATTGGGTATCTAAGTAGCATGAAAATTTTACTGTTATTTTATTTTGTGAAAATTATCCTCTGATCTGTTTACTGTGCATAAACATCCTTATTGTGAGTTTGAAATTAAAATAACTTTTTTCTCTTTTAGAATGGCAGAACTTAGTGGCATTTGGAAACTTTCCAAATATGGTTTCTTGTAGTCACCCATGCATTTGTACACTGAGTCAAGTAAAGTTGTATTCCACAAATGTTCAGAAAGGAGGACAGGGGTCACAACCGATCAGAGTAGAAAAAGTACCAACATTTGATGAATCAGGTATGTATATTTTTTTGTAAGCTATCTTTTTCTGTATACTTGAAGAGTTTGTGCAGGATTATCAATTCTTGGAACATTTGGTAGGATTTATATTAAAAATTGTCTTGATTTGTGTTTTGTGAGGAGATTTTAAATTGCTGGCTTAATTTTTGAATTTGTTACACAGTTATTATAGGGTTTTTTTTTTTGGACTCAATTTTGATATGTTACTTTTGTTTCCTAGAAACTTATCTAGTTTAAGTTTTAAAATTTATTGGCAAAAAGTTCAGAATATTCTGTTTATTCTCAATAGCAGATATATTCACATCTTTTTTCATTCCTTATGTTTGTATCTTATTTTCTTGATTAATCTTTTCAGAGCTTTTGTTTATTATTTTTCCAAGTGATTCCCCCCCCATGTCTCCCTCATCTGTTTGCTCATTTTTTTGTTTTTTGTTTTCCCTGGTTTTATTCTTGTTGTCTGTCTGTTTTTTTCTTTTTTCTTTCCTTTTTTTTAAAAGATTTTATTTATTTATTTAATTCCCCCCCCTCCCCCGGTTGTTGGTTCTCTGTGTCTATTTTGCTGCCGTCTTGTTTCTTTGTCCGCTTCTGTTGTCAGCAGCACGGAAAGTGTGGGCGGCGCCATTCCTGGGCAGGCTGCACTTTCTTTTGCGCTGGGCGGCTCTCCTTACGGGCACACTCCTTGCGCATGGGGCTCCCCTACGGGGGACACCCCTGCGTGGCAGGGCACTCCTTGCGCGCATCAGCACTGCGCATGGGCCAGCTCCACACGGGTCAAGGAGGCCTGGGGTTTGAACCACGGACCTCCCATGTGGTAGACGGACACCCTAACCACTGGGCCAAGTCCGTTTCCCTGAAAGTCTTTTTGATGTAACTGCAGTTTTACTATGATGTGACTAGGTATGCATTTTTTATTTTTTTAATTATTAAGATTTGTTGGACATTCTGGATCTGAGCATTGGTGTCTTTTCAAAATTTTGAAATTGCATAATTTTCTGACATTATTTCTTTCATTCTTACCTCTTCCCACTGTATTATTTGCTTTTGGAACTCCATTTAGAATATATTAGATCTTATTACTTTATTTCCCATGTGTCTTAATCTCTCTGTCATATTTTCCATCTCTATAAATACTTTCTGGATTGCATTCTGAATTATTTCCTCAGACCTACTCAGTTCACTAATTACCTCTTCAGTTTCTTTTAATCTGCTGGTTGATAAATATATTGCCCTTTTTATTTCAACTATTATCTTTTTCATTTCTAGGAATTGTTTAGTTTTCACCTTGAATGATTGTTCCTTTTTTATGTTTTCAAATTTCTTTTTTATTACTTTAGATGCATTAAACATTGTTATTTTATAGTTTGTGACCAAAAATTCTAGTATCTGAAATCTTTCTGGTTCTCACTATATTATCTTCCCCCACTGTATTATTCAACCAAAGGAGTGCTGATGCAAAATACCAGATATCTGTTGACTTTTATAAAGGGTATTTATTTGGGGTAGACGCTTACAGTTACCAGGCCATAAAGCATAAGGTGCTTTCCTCACCAAAGTCTGTTGCCGCATGTTGGAGCAAGGTAGCTGTGGACATCTGCCAGGGTTCAGGCTTTCCGGGTTCCTCTCTTCCTGGGGCTTGTTTGTCTCCAGGCTCAGCTGTTTGCTCTTTCCACAAGGTCAGCTGTAGACTGTCAGGCGAATGCCCTGTCTCTCTTCCTGGGACCTCTGCCTTGTCTAATGGAACCTTCTCTACTTCCTCATATATCTGCTTCTCTGTGTTTATTTCCCAGGCTCCAGGATCAAAATTCTCTCCTCCCTTCTTCATGGTGTGGTTTCTCTTGTGCCACCAAGGGGGCAGGGACAATGTCCTGCAGATGTGGCCCAGTCAAAGCCTTAATCATTATTTAATCAAGTAAAGCAAAACCACTGAATTCAGTATAATCTAATATGCCCAGAGGAACAAACCAGTTTACAAACATAATCCAATACCTATTTTTTGAATTCATAAACAATATCAAACTACTACCCCCTTTCTTGCTCTTGTCCATGATCCCTTATCTATGTTTTTTAAAAACATTTTCCTTGAAGGTTTTATATCTTGGACTTATTTGACATCTTATTTGACAATGAAGATGGGTTCCTACATAGAGAGTTTGTTTCTTTTAGCTGCCTGGGATACAACTTAGGACAATATTAAATTATATTCTCCACTTTAGATTTTTAGACCACATTGGTAGCTTGAATTTAGACCGCAAACTGTGTGAGGATGACTTGTCCTTAGGAAGTTGCAGGAGAGTTTCTTATTCCCCATTAACACCAAGGTAGAGACAGGCATGTTTTCTTCCTGCTCCCTTTTGTGTATGTTATTTATTTCTAATTCATAACAATACTGTGTGTGGCTTTTTATGTGGATGTTGCCTGTTACACTCTCCATTTTTAGCAAAACTGGGGCTCTTTTCTCCCATGCCTCTGGCAGCCATAAAAGGAGGAACCCAAAGAACACAAGCTTCAACAGACATCATCAGGGGCAAAGTTGGCTTTATATGTTCATTTACTCCAGAGGTCCTGCTTTCACTTCGTTTTTGGGACTTTTTAGAGTCCTCCTTTTTTTGCTAGCTCAGCAGTGCATTTAAAAATGTTTTATTCACGATATCTAGTCTGCCTTGCATCATCAAAAGGAAGTCCTTTATATATTCATTCATTCATTTATAGGTTTGTATTTGTAGAGCACTTTTTATATGGCAGCAAATAAGGGTGATTTTCTGAGTTCATATTTTCTGTTATTACTAAAACCACAAAATTAAACAGCAGTGATAATACTGTGTAGTAAGTACTGTATTAGGGGAAATACAGCATGCTATAGGAGTACATGGGTGGGGCACTGTTTGCTAAAGCTGCTTATGCAAATATACTAGAAATGGGTTGGCCTTTATAATGGAAATTTTATTAGGGGAAAATCTTACAATTGCAAACCTGTGGAATTCTAAATCAAGGTATCATCAGAGATGCTTTTTCACAAAAGTTGGCTCCTGGCAGATCCTAGAGTCCTGCCATGTGGCAAGGCAAAATGGTGGCTCTCAGTCTGAGTCTCTGTCTTCTCCTGCAGGCCACTTTCTCTCAGTACTCAGGTGTGGGCGATCTAGCACATGGCAGGGCTTTTCTCTTCACCTTTGAGCTGTTCCATGGGTCTAGCCTCTTAGGGGCCTCTTTCCATGCCTCTGTGCTCTGTTCTAGAGCATACACAGTCTCTTGCCTCTGAGACCACTCTCAGCCTTTTGGGGTTTCTTTATCTGTCTCACATGGCAGGGTCAAAATGGCAACTGTCTTTCTCTGTTTCTGATTCCTGTTCTCAGCTTATATAAGGCCCCAGCAAGAGGGTGGAGACCCACCCTGGGTCATGCCTCAATGACATAGTCCAATGAAAGACCCTAAAGAGAGCTAATCAAGTGATCTAATCAAAGGGTCCCTTAATGCAATCAAAGGACCCCACATCCACAGGAATGGATTAGTTTAAGAATATGATCTTTCTGGGATGTATAAAACTTATGTCACAGGCATCTAACTAAGTCTTGAGTGATGAAGAAAGGTTTCCGTAATGAAGTGTTATCTAGTTATGGCTGAAAGAAAAGTCCCTAACTTTGGTGTGGTGAGTTGTGGAGAAAGGCAGGAAAACCGCAAGTAATTAAGCATGGATAGAGAACTGTATAGAGGATCTGGTGATAGCGTTGGTAGTTGTGAAGAGATGAGATTCAAGAGGTAAGCAGTATCAAGGTCAGGATCTGCTTCAGGAGTTTGGACTTTGTTTTGTAGGTAGTGGGGATCTATTGGAGTATTTTAAGCAAGGAAAGTTCTTGATCAGATTGAAGATTTCAGAAAGTAAACCAGTTGCAGAATGGATAATAGATTTCAAAGGAGAGAGCCTGAAAGCAGTAATCTAAATAAGGGTGTAGACTGGTCTAATGGCAGTGATTTTTAAAAGGAGTAAATGAACCCAAAAGATTTGAATAATTAAGACTTTGTAATTGAATTTGGGCATGAAAGAGAGGGTCAAATAAAGAGCGATGCCTGGTTAGATGACTGCATTGATTTCTAAAATTAGAATTACCAAATCTAGAGATATTTTTATGTGACTGTTATGAGTCAGTTTTGAATGTCTGAGTTGTAGGTGCCTCTGGGACATCTTAACAGATGACAAGATAACTAGTAGGTGGTTGGGTATACTGATACCCTACTCTGAGTTATCATCATCAGTACCTTGGATTACTACAATAGTCTTCTCACACTATGTTCCTTGCTTTACTCTTGTCCCTCTATAATCCATTTTTCAACATACCTTGTATGATCTTTTATTTATTTTTTAAAGATTTATTTTTAAATTTATTTCTCTCTCCTCCCTCCCCCGCATTGTGTGCTCTCTCTGTCCATTTGCTGTGTATTCTTCTGTGCCTGCTTGCATTCTTGTCAGCTGCAGCGGGAATCTTTGTTTCTTTGTTGCATCATCTTGTTGTATCAGCTCTTTGTGTTTGCAGCGCCACTCCTGGGCAGGTTGTGCTTTTTTCATGCAGGGCAGCTCTCCTTGCAGGACTCCTTGCTCATGGGGCTCCCCTATGCAGGGGACACTCCTCGCGTGCATCAGCACTGTGCACGGGCTGGCTCACCCTGCGGGCCAAGAAGCCCGGGGTTTGAATCCTGAACCTCGCATATGGTAGGTGGGCCCTCTATCAGTTGACCCAAATCCGCTTCCCTTGTTTGGTCTTCTAAAACAGATCTTCTTATTCCCCCGTTTAAAACTTTCCATTGATTTCTCATTTCCTGTAGAAAAAAATCTGGACTGCTAAAATAAAATCAAAATTTATTTTCTTTACACTCAAAACCCTCCCCTAGCTGATTGGGCCCCCAGGTACCCCTCCTTCTCCTGCTGGCTTTCTTGCTCACTATGTTTCAGCTAAACCAGTTTCCTTTTGGTTCGTAGAAAATACCAAAGTTATGCTCCTTGTAGGACATTTGCTCTAATTGCTTTCTCTTTCCACAGTGCACTCTTCACATGGCTTGCTCCTTATAGTCATTCACATTTTAGTTTAAATGTAAGTTCTGCACAGAGGCATTCTTTAACCACTCAACCTAAAGTAGCTATCTAGTCAGTCTTTAATATTGTGTTAATTTAATTCTTTGCTTAGATAACATTCATCAGCAGTCTGATATTTTCAGTATTCATTTTCTACCGTCTCCTACTTGGGGATGACAGTAGGAACTCAGTGCTTAGAGCTGTGGGTTTGCATGTAGTATGAGCTTAATAATATTTGTAAATGAGAGATTGCATAAAGAGTTCTGACCTAAAAATAAAGATTTAGGAGTTATTAGGTATATATAGGTGATAAATGAAGCCATTTATGTTTGAGGCTTTCCAAGGAAGTGTATAGTGTGAGGAGATAAAAGATTGTGTAAAAAATTCCCAATGAATAAGGGGTAAGGGGAAAAAGAAGAACCTGCAATAGAGACTGGAGGAAAAGTGGCCCAAGAAGTAGGAGAAAAACCAAGAGACTATGGTGTTGGTGAAAGAAATGATTTGATGAATAATGAATATTTCAAAACTACCTTTCTTTCAGTTAGATGTCCTTTACAGAATGATTTTACATATTCCTTGAGAAACTGATTTTTTGTTTTATTTTGTTTTTTTAATGTTTATGATGCTTGTTTTTCAGTCTATGCCCTTATCCTTGTTTGGGGCTTACTGGACAGTTGTAGCTAATTTCCCTTCTCTTGTCATGCTAAAAAAACTATTGAGGTAAACATTGATTGAGAATTTGATAATAGGATAAAGGAATGGAGAAATTATCATGTCTGTAAGTTTCAGAAATGAGCATATTTATTAGACCACAGTAAAGACAGAAGAAACAGGTGGTGAAATAATATAATTAAGGATAAAAAATGTAATAATGCTCTTCTGAAGTGAGCATAGATTCAGGCAAAAATATTTAAAGTAGATTTCACCTTACAGAATGATTTGAAATTGAACTTCATGAATTGGGTTTGTTTTTTTCCTCTTTTGAATGAAATCAAATGTTTATTTTCTTGCATTAAAAACGTGTTGTTTATTTATGATTTTATTTTGGGCTCAGTTTGTCAAAATTTTCTTAAGCCAAATTAAACCTTGTTAGCCATCCAATAGACAACAAGTAATTGTTTGATTGAAAGATAATTTGTGTATTTAAGGATTTGAGATTATTTGACTTTTGAATAATTCAAGTCAAACCAAGTTAGAAAAAGCTCATTAAGAGGCAGAGACTTGCTAAGGAATCTTTAAGTTTTTAAGGAGCATTCATAGGTTTTAAATTTTAGTAAAATTAGTTTTAATTTTGCTAATGACAGCAGATGTGTGGCAGATATCCAGGGTTTGAGTATAAAACAAAATGTTGAGAGATACTCATGGATAGACTGTCTGGTTACTTATTGAAATCATAAGGATTCTATTTGAATGATGCAGTGAAGGTCTGTTAAGATGGTGATTGCAAAATAAGTATTCATACATGTGTTTGTGCCATTTACTAGCATTTCTTGCTTGTGATTCATAACACTATATAATTAGTAGCATCTCGACAGTTTGTAATGAGAAGAAAATCCAGAAATATCAGCCTTAGTGCTCTATTTTATGTGACTTGGTTGAATGTCTTTGATTATTCCGGAAAGGAGGGTGTCTATGAAACTTTCAGTAGTCCATTTCAGTTATTCAGACATTAGGTGAGTGAAATAAGTTAAAAGCTTATTCACCCTATTCCCTTTACACTTTTTCTATCTTTCTGCTCCCCAAAGCATAATTTTAAGAAATTGATATGAAGATTCCATAGATAAAGAGACTTTACAATTT
The DNA here is from genome assembly GCF_030445035.2 of Dasypus novemcinctus. Taxonomy (NCBI): domain Eukaryota; kingdom Metazoa; phylum Chordata; class Mammalia; order Cingulata; family Dasypodidae; genus Dasypus; species Dasypus novemcinctus. The sequence goes on along the minus strand of NC_080673.1, from coordinate 164,165,892 downwards.
GCTTAATGTATAGCTTTACAAAAATAACATCATAAGTCATTTAATTCTTCAGTATCAAATGTTAAAAGCTATAGTTTTTTTTTTTAAGATTTATTTATTCCCCCGCCACTCCTTGTTGTCTACTCTTTGTGTCCATTTGCTGTGTGTTCTTCTATGTCTGCTTGTATTCTCTTTAGGTGGCCCTAGGAACCAATCCTGGGACCTTCCAGAGTGGGGGAGAGGCATTCATTCTCTTGTGCCATTTCAGCTACATGATCTGCTGCATCTCATTGTCTCTCCTCTGTGTCTCTTTTTGTTGCATCATCTTGCTGCTCCAGCTCACCACATGGGCCAGCACTCCTGTGCAGGGCAGCACTGCTGCATGGCAGCATTCCACGTGGGCCAGCTCTCCGCTTGGGCCAGCTCGCTGTGTGGGCCAGTTTGCCTTCACCAGGAGGCCCTGGGTATTGAACCCTGGACTTCCTATATGGTAGACGGGAGCCCAGTCTCTTGAGCCACATCCTCTTCCTGGAAGCTGTAGTTTTTAATTAAACAGAAGTGTGTTAAGACTATCTTTAATTTACAAATATGCTATCATATCATATTTAGGATTTGCCGAGTAGTTACAGTAAGGCCTTTATAGGTATGAAAACATAATATACCATATTTAATAATTTTGCCAGTGGCTTTCACTAAAAAATAGTAAAGAAATATACTAAAAACTACAGGTAAATTTTTTTTGCTTTTATTTCAAAGAGGTTTGTTTTTGTTAGTTGGTCTCTTGTCATTTAATTCCTCTGTAAAAGCCATGAAAGGAGGTAAATCAATGGATAAATAAAACCTCTGATCAAGAAGACATGGTGGATATGTGCTTTGAGACATCCATTCTACTTCTCACTCATTGTAGTGATAGATGAAAATAAAGAGAAAATTGTAGATATAACTGGACTCAAAAAAATAAAAACATGCTATGCCTAAAGAATGGGACTGAAACTGCCATTCTCTGGTTCTGGAAGCAGGTAGTGATAGCCAAGAATTTGACTAGTCTGAGGTAATGAACCTAAAAATGTTATGTGTGTAGCCAGGTACTAGAGTCAAGCTCATTGTTTGAACTTGTAAGCCTGTACCCACACAAGGAGACTAAAAATAGCCCCTTCTAGTTTCTTCCTGTGTCTGTGTTTAATAAGAACTAGACTGTGGGCCAAAGGAGGCAAGAAGACACTGACACCATTTACTGGCTTGGAGACTGGATTGAGGGGCAGGAATTTTAAATAGGCACTGTGAAATCTGGTACTGGACAGAAAGATCAGATTGAGTTCTGAACACTAGAAAATAGAATGATGGCAAGGAAACTGAAATATATTTTATTTGAAATAAGAATGTGAATTTCAAAAACTCAAACCACGTGAGTAATCCTAAGGCTAAGAAAAATCAACATTTCAATAATCAAACGTGAATTTACTCCAGATGAACTTAAAATAGCCTGAATTGCTTTAAGGTTTATTTATTTATTTCTACCCCCTTTTTCCCCTCATCATCTGCTCTCTGTGTCCATCAGCTGTGCATTCTTCTTTGTCTGCTTGTATTCTCATTAGGTGGCTCTGGGAACCGATCCTGGGACCTTCCAGCCTGGGAGAGAGGTAATCATTATCTTGTGCCACTTCAGCTCCCTGATCTACTGTGTGTCTTTTTTTTAATTTAATTTAATTTAATTTTACACAAATATACTGGAGAATCATGCAATGCTACCAGCATTGGATGCAATCCTGGGCCACAAGTCTGCACACTGCTTTGCAGCTGGTCCTGTGATAGCAGAACCTTTCATCTCTCTTTTATTGTTTACTGTGACCTCTGCATTATCTTCAAAATAAAGGAACACACCATCTTTTCTCTGATACGACTTTCATTGTTGAATGACCATTGCTGGATGGACCTTTTTTCTGAGTTCTGGTTTGCCCTTCTTGACTGTGGCCATCACCATGTCACCCACACCAGCTGCAGGAAGTCTATTCAGCCGTCCCTTGATCCCCTCTACCGAGATAATATACAGATTTTTGGCACCTGTGTTGTTAGCACAGTTGATCACGGCTCCTATTGGGAGACCCAGGGAAATCCAGAATTTTGCACCGGAGGACCCACCACGTCCTCACTTCGACATCTTGAATGCCGGAAAAGGACAGAAAGCCTGTGTGTCTTATTATCTCTCCTCTGTGTCTCTTTTTGTTGCGTCATCTTGCCATGCCAGCTCTCTGCATGGGCCAGCACTCTGCATTGGCCAGCTCACCACATGGGCCAGCTTGCCTTCACCAGGAGGCCCTGGATATCGAAACCTGGGCTTCCTATATGGTAGACGGGAGTCCAGTTGCATGAGCCACATCCACTTCCCTGAATTGCTTTAAAATACCTAAGTTTAGGATCCTGAAAAGGATAAATGAAGGACTCATATCTGTGAAGAACAGGGTATTTTGAGGGAAAGCAGATGTGGCTCAAGCAGGTAGGTGCCTGCCTACTACATGGGAGGTCCTGGATTTGGTTCCCAGTCCCTCCTAAAGAAGATGAGCAGGACAGCAAGCTGACGTGACAGGCTGGTGTGGCAAGCTGATGCAGTGAAGAGACACAACTAGGAAACACAATGAGAGACCGAACAAGCAGAGAGTGAAGGTGGCTCAAGCGATTGGGTGCCTCCCTCCCACATGGGAAGTCCCGGGTTTGGTTCCCAGTACCTCCTGAAAAGAAGACCAGCACACAGTGAATAAACAGAGAGCAGACAGCAAGTGCCAATGATGAAGTGGGGCAGGGGAATAAAGAAATAAATGTTTTAAAAAAGCCATTTTGAAACCCAGTCAGAAATAATATCAGAACAGGTAAATCTGAAAAAGAGCCAACAAGTAATCTTAGAAATAAAAAGGTAGACACTAATATAAAAATTTAATAGACTGAGAAGTCATAGTCAAGTAAAGAATTAGTAATTTACCCTGAACGAGCACTGGAAGGTGTATTAGTCAGCCAAAGGGGTTCTGCTGCAAAATACCAGAAATTGGTTGGTTTTTATAAAGGGTATTTATTTGAGGTAGGAGCTTACAAATATCAGTCCATAAAGCATAAGTTATTTTCCTCACCAAAGTCTATTTTCATTTGTTGGAGCAAGATGGCTGCTGAGCTTTCTGAATTCCTACCTTCCAGGGTCTTCTCTCTGGATTCAAGGTTCCTTTCTTCCCAGGGATTGCTTTTTTCTGGACTCAGAGTTCTTTTCTTCCTGGGCTGTCTTCTCTTTCCTCTGTGAGCTTACTTCCTGGGGATTCAGTTTAAGGCTTCAGCATCAAACTCCAACATCAAAAACCCCTCCAACTCTGTCTTTTGCCATGCCTTTATCTGTGAGTCTCCACTCACCAAAGGGCGGGGATTCAGGGCCTACTGATAAAAGAAGCCAGTATAATCTCATATGCCCAGAGGAAAAGATCAGTTTACAAACATAATACAATATTTCTTTTTAGAATTCATCAACAATATCAATGCTACAGAAGGCAAAAAAGATTTAAAAAAAATAGTTAAGAGGCATGAAGCTCTAACATACCTTTGGAGTTTCAGAAAAAAAATAGCATGTTATAGAAGCAGTATAGAAAGGTGATGGATGAGAAGTTCTTAGAATTGAAGAAAAACAATCTTCAGGTCAAAAGTACCCTTTGAGTACTAAATAAGTGAAAAGAAATCCACACGTAGACACTTTGTAGAGAAACCACAGATTCTAAACCAAAACGAAGACTATAAAACAACTAAACTCTAAAGCTGCTGAAAAGAAAAGTCAGTGTTCTTTTGCAGTAGACTTTTTATCTACTTGAAAAAAAAAACTACAACAATATGTACTAAACAAAGGGAAGTGATTTGGAGTAATAGCCATGAAAGTGTAAAGGGAAAATACATGCTTTTCTAGAATTTTACATCATGCACGAGTGAAGGCAAATAAAAACATTTTCACACAAAGACAAATGTTATTTACTACCTACCCACCCTCATTGAGAACCAAATTATTAAAGTATGTTCTTCTCTTTATGATGCAAAATAAACCCAAAGGGAAAGGAGAGATGAGACAAGAGCAAGAAATGACAAGATGAGACAAGAGCAAGAAATGGATAACGTGTGTTGGTAAAATTAACTATTTGATAGTAAAAATAAAAAGTCTTTAATTTTTTTTACATGTTTGAAGCTAAAACTTTAGTCAAAAGTAATAATATGGAGGATGTTTTTCAATGATTAAAGGTTTTAGTTTCCTTGTTCTAGATGAGGTTAGAGACACTGAATAACTTTAAAGATGGTTAGAAAGATTTTATGGGGAAGTATAATAGCAGTAGGATCTATAACTTCCAGACCAGCATGGGGGTGGGTGGGTTGGCAAGAGGACATAGAAAACTTTATCAGTCTAACATCCCAGGAGAGGTGAAATTTAAGAACAAAACAGGATGGTAAACTGAAAACAGACAATAAGATGGCACAAGTCCATATGTATTGCTAACTGAGTGATCAGTCATACTTCATGGCTTTGGGTATCATGTAAATGTATTTTTATATTAAATATGTGGAAACAGTTTCTATTTCATTATATGTTTTTAGAGTTTTCCTTTGTATTCTGGATCTCCTACTCTCATTTGCTGAAGGATTTTGCTCTTGTGATTATCTTCATAAATGTACACAAATAATTTCTCCCTCTCTATTACATCATTCCCATCTCTTATACAACTTTCCCTTGATTCAATTCTCATTTGCAACTCCTGCTGAAAGTATGAATACTGCTTCCACTTCCTTACCTTCCATTTTCTCCTCAACAGTACTGCCTCCCACTGTTTCATTGAAACAGCTTTTGTCAAGAGATTACCAGTGATTTCCGTTTTGCCAATCCAGCATTCAAGTTTATCCTTTTCTTCCCTCCCCCTTTCCACCCATGGAAAAAACACAAATACCTACTCAAATCAAATATTATTTTAAACATAGCATCAATAAAGGAAAGTGGTTAAGAGCATAGAGTAATCAAAATCACAGGTTTGAATTGTGACTATGGCTCCCTGTTTAAAATACTAGCTTTGTGACTTCCGGGAAAGTTACTAAACCTCTCTGTGCATCAGTTTCCTTATCTATAAAATGAAGATAATAGTATTTGCCTCAGAGTGATGTTGTGAAGATTAAATGAAATAATGCACATGGATGTGATGTTTGTTACAGTATTCTTTTACCCTTCAACAAAATTCCTTTCTGTTTCTCATTTTCTAAAAGAGTTTGAAACTTACATGGATGTTGAATTTTACTAAGTGCTTTTTCTGCAGCTCTTGAAGTAATGCCTTTTGTCCTTTAATCTATTAATGGGGAATTAGTAGATTTTCTAATGTTTACTCATGATTAATGGGATAAATCCAGCTTGGTATATGATGTGTTTTTATACATTGCTAAGATTAAGTTAGCAGGTATTAATTCAGTTTATAGGTTTGTCTGAAAACAGCTATTTAATTTTTTTTTTTTTAATTTTGCAGCAGAAAATATAGGTGCAGAACTCAAAGCTCCGCTTATTAAAGAGGAAACTCTCCAAGTTAGAGGTAAATAAATTAACATCTATTTTTTTTTTCATTAAAGTGGTGTTTTGAATTAAATACACCAAATTATATCTATGTAGATAGATAGGGAGCTCTTTATAGTTGTATTATTCTAAGGGTAGAATTCATTTTTACTTTTTTTTAATAGGTTAAAAATAAGGCTTTATTCTCTTATTGATAAGCTAATTTTCCACAGCAGTTTATTTTGCATTTTGGTCACAAATTTTGTGGTAATTACTTTTTAAAAAACCCAATGACAGGTACAATGTCAGTTGTTTTATCAATTTTAGAAAAATAATGTCACTAAAGTACAAGAGGTATTCAACAACTTTTAGCTACAGCTTGTTCAAATCCAGCTAGAGTTTGGACATTCTTGTCTGACTTCTTTTCTAGAAGTCATTGAATGCTGACAAAATCCCTGTTTGCAATTCTCTTCATAATATGCAGTGACCCAATCGTCAAAGCAGCACATTTCATGGAGGCACAATATATATGTCATGAAGAGTACTGTGGCTTTGGCATGAGACAAGTGTGGGTTCAATTTGTGGCTCTAGCACTGTGTAACCTTGGGTAATTTATTTGACTTCCCTGAGCCTTAGTTTTCTTTTACATAAAATAGTCCTAAAATTGGGCCTCTTTTCCAGGTTGACTTTGAAGATGTCACAAAGTAGACAGTCACAGTTAAGAATAGTTAAGTAATGTTATGATGGCCATTATAATCATCATCAGTAATCTGGGTGGGATGAGATTCCAGGTGCTTGCCCAATGATTCTGGCTATTGGGATCTCATTGGGTCCCCTACTTCAGGTATCTTTCCCTCTATAGAATTCAGTCCCTTGGCTGACTCAGCTTTACTTGTCACTCAGACCTTCTTCGGCTCCTATGTCAGGGGTCCTAGAATTCTTCACCCACATTGCATACTGACCTCTGCCATGTGCTGTTAGACTCCTGTTTCTGACCTGGACGTTTGCTAAATGTGCCTTTCCCAGAAGCAGCAGACTTGAATCCTTATTCTGCCTTCATTCCTCCCCATCCAAAACAAAACATCCACTGTGTACTATCCTAATGGAGCCTCCAGGCCCTCCTCATAGTGTCCTTATGGGATTATCCATCTGCCTGAGCTGTCCTTCTTATCTCCTTTTTAAATTGTTTTATCAGATATGCATGCACTTAGTTTTGCAAAGCTTAATAAACACATCTACAGTCAAAATAATAACAATAATAATGATTGTACAGAAAAAAATAATCTGGGCCAAGAAGAATTTCTAGCTACTTTGAAGGAATTAAGAAAATAACAAACAAAAACCTAATTTTGTAGAGAGGTATAATTCTCTCTGCTTCAGAGGCACTCATCCAAATTTTGAGTTCTAGAGTTACTGGAATAAGGCGGTTTAGAGACTTGAAATTCATGTACAATGGAACTTCAACTTCTTTATATACTCCCCCCCATCCCCCCATAAATAAGGTTTTGATTTTTATATTGAGGTTTATTTTTGAAATGCTCTTATTAGGTAATTCTTGTGAATTTGATTTTAGCAATTTATGTTATTTTAGGAGTTTGATGTGTAATTTTAGGTTTAATTTGCTCTTTTGACAACTCACAAATTAAGAGATGAGAAAAGAATATGTAGTGACTAGGTGACAATGTGAAACAAAACACTAGTTAATCTTGTTTTGCTCTTCAGATGTTGGTTTATATCATATATCTGTATCATATGACCAAAAGTCTCATTTTATAATGACTTTATAAACACAGTAATAATAGACCACTGAAGTATAGTTTTTAGTTCACAGACTGTAACTGATGCCAAATTGGTATTTTGTTATTGGTGTCTCTGACCTTTATTTTATGACCAGCTTTGGCACATATCAATAGAAAAATAATTTAGTAGAAGGCAATTTTCTACCTGTAATCTGTAATAAACTTCCTATAATTTTTAATGGATAAAAAACGTTCCTTAATTTGCCTCATCTTTGTTTTATTATAGAAAATAGTCCAGTGACTTTCAAGTTTTCTTGACTGCAACCCACATAAGAAATAAATTTTACTTAATTATCTAGTAGACCATATAGTCGATTATTATATATAACTAAAAGTTTTCACAAAAATTGCTTGTTCTTAACTATATGCAATCCTCTGAATGCTTTCTATTTTCGTTTTTTATAAAATGCTGATTTCATCTCATAGTTTGAAAAAGACTGAACTAGTCTGTAATTTTTAAAAATTGAAACCTGTTTATTTTCATTTAGACTCTAAGCAATTTATGTTGTATTAATTCAATTTAAACTAACTAGTAATACCTACACAAGCTGTTCCGTGATGACAAAGGGTTGGTATTTGGCATCAGTTACGGATGAACTATGAAAATAGAAAACTAGGTGGCTACAAATATAATTCTATCATATTCTGCTTTTTGAGAATTTTTTTTTTCTGATTCCATTCAACGCATCAGGGAAAAGATGAGTTTTCTATGGAATTTTTTAGTGAGCCCACTCAAGTATTAGTGTACCTTCATCTTCAGATGTGACTTTTAATTTGCTTTGTTTTCCTCTGTTTGTGGTTTTAGTGAAAGCAGTACTGAAGAAGAGGGAATATGGACCAAAGTATACTCAGAATAACTTTATCACTGGAGTCAGAGCAATGAATGAATTCTGCCTTAAATCAAGGTACAGTAATCAAAAACTAAATAACCATTTATTTATTTGTTTGTATTGCCTGGTGCTATCTGTATGCAGAAACTTTCCCACGGCGTCCTTCTGAAAATGAAGAAACATTTTCAGTTAAAAATGTTGAAATTGTTAACATTACTAAGATGAATTCTGCCCAAACACGAGCAATTCCTGTCTTTGCTCTTTTTAAACTCAAAAAGGCAAGCTTTCCAATACCCTGTATTGCACAAAGACCTTTTTTATGAATTTTATTGTTAGATTAATGGTACCTGGCAGAATTGACAGTAAGTTTATTTGCATGTTTGTATGACTTTTTAAAAAAAGTTGTTTTTATTGCTATTAAAGATGAATACTTAATTTAGTTACATTTACTTCCAGGTTTCATCTGTGCTTGCTGTTGTGTGTAAACTATTTTCACTTCTTCCTGGTATCTTTCATTATTCTTTTAATTATAAAAGTTGATTGAAATTATATTTGTGTCAAATTTAAACCTTTCCCCCTCCTCTGTAGGCTTACCTAGAAAAGGTATATTTATGAGGATGATTTCTTGCCAATTACAGACATCAAATGGTCTACCTCCCCTCCACACACCCCTATGGTTATATCTTCCATTCTCTACTATCAAGAAGTAAGGGGAAACGGACTTTGGCCCAGTGGTTAGGGCGCCCGTCTACCACATGGGAGGCCCGCGGTTCAAGCCCCGGGCCTCCTGGACCCGTGTGGAGCTGGCCCATGCGCAGTGCTGATGCGCGCAAGGAGTGCCGTGCCCCACAGGGGTGTCCCCCGCGTAGGGGAGCCCCACGCGCAAGGAGTGCACCCATAAGAAGAGCCGCCCAGCCCTAAGGAGGGAGCAGCCTGCCGAGGAATGGTGCCGCCCACACTTCCCGTGCCGTGCCACTGACGACAACAGAGGCGGACAAAGAAACAAGACGCAGCAAAAAGACACAGAAAACAGACAACCAGGGGAGGGGAGGGGAATTAAATAAATAAAAATAAATCTTTAAAAAAAAAAAAAAAAAGACTTATTGGTACAAAAAAAAAAACAAAAGTAAGGATTCCTGTATGCTTTTTTTTTTGCAATTTTAAAAAAATTTGTTGAAGTATATCACTCGTACATAAACATACATGAACCATAAGTGTATAGTAATAGTTGTGGACTTATAAAACAAACATATATAACATCATACAGGACTCTCATAACTCACTCTACCACCAATACCTTGCATTGTTGTTAAGCATTTTTAACTAATGATTAAAGAGCATTGTCAAAATATTACCAATAACCAAAATATTTTTCCTCCAACGTACCCTATTATTATTATCTTTATATCATTTGTGTATGAACATACATAAACAGTAAGTGTATAGTAAGGTGGTGAACTTACAAAGCAAACGTGCATATCATCATACAGGATTCCCACGCATCAACCCTCCACCAACACCTTGCATTGTCGTGGGATGTTTGTTACAAATTATGAAAGAATATTGTCAAAATCTTACCACTAATTATAGTCTTTATTTGGTGTATTTTCCTCCCAACCCACCCAATTATTATTTTTTAAATATATTTTTTGTGACAGAAGTTGTAAACTTATAAAACAATTATGCACCTGTACAGAATTCCTAAACAACACCTGTCTATCAACACACCACACTGTGGTGGACCATTTGTTACAGATAGATAATATCATCTGATTGTTACCACATCCATAGTGTATACTTGGCACACCTTTTCCACACTGCCCCATTATCAACACAGTATATCTTTGGCATTGATGCAAGAAAATTATATTATTACTGCTAATCACAGTCTGTAGGTCACTCCAGCTGTATTTTTCCCATGCTTCTCCACATTCCCAACACCTTGCAGTAGAGATTTACATTTGCTTTAGTTAACAAAGGACACTCTTGCATCTGTACCATCAACCACAGTTCTCATCCACCTCTTGGTTTACTGTGCTATCCAGTTCCTAGATTATTCTCTAGCATTCTCTAATTGGTATTTACATAATTAGACTACCATTTTCAGTCACATCCCCATTTATAAATGAGCTGTTACTGTGTGTTACCATCCATTCTATACATTTCCACACTTTTACAGTAACGCTACATATAGCAAACCACTGTCTTCTTGCCTCCATGGTTTCTGGTGAGAAATCAGCACTTAATCTTATTGGATATCCCTTATATGTTATGCATTGCTTTTCTCTTGCCGCTCTCAGAATTCTCTCTTTGTCTTTGGCATTTGACATTCTGGATGAGTATGTGTCTTGGAGTTAGTCTATTTGGATTTTTTTGGATGGGAGTACATTGTGCTTCTTGGACAGGGATGTCTATGTCCTTCAATAGGGTGGGGAAATTTTCTACCATTATTTCTTCAGATATTCCTTCTGCCTCTTTTCCCTTCTCTTCTCCTTCTGGGACACCCATGACACGTATGTTTGCTTTTGCTTTTGCTGTCATTTAGTTCCCTGAGACCTTGTTCAATTTTTTCCATTCTTTTCTTCATCTGTTCTTTTGTATGTTCACTTTCAGAGGCTATTTCTTCAAGCTAACCAATCCTTTTTTCTGCCTCCTCAAATCTGCTATTATATGATTCCAGTGTTTTTAAATTTCATTGATTGCACCTTTCATTCCCATAAGATCTGCTATTTTTCTATATATGCTTTCAAATTCTTCTTTGTGCTTATCCAGTGTCATCTGAATATCCTTAATCTCTTTAGCCATCTCATTGAATTTATTAAGGAGATTTGTTTGAACATCTATGATTAGTTATCTCAACTCCTTTATGTCATCTGGAGGCTTATCTTATTCCTTTAACTGGGCCATATCTTCCTGTTTCTTGGTGTGGATTATAATTTTTTTGTTCCTGTCTTTGCATCTGGCTTACTATAGTGTTTATTATGGGTGCAGTTTTTCTCTTTAGTTTAGGGATCCCTGCCCTTTCTCCCTTGTTGGTTGTGCAGTAGGAGCCAAGGATGTAGTTGGTGCTATCAACTGTGGAGGCTGAAACTGCCCTCATTGCTCCAGGAAGAGATGAAGCTTCTCCCAACTTTCTCCTTTGCCAGGGGTAGGGCCAGAGTCACAGCCATGTATAGTAATCCTCATTGTGCAGGCCTGGACTATAGTTGCCCAGAGAGATTGATGAAGCTTCACACACCTATCTCCCCTACCTCGGGTGGGGATGGAGCCTATAGGTGTGGGCAGCAATCTATGCTGTGTGTGTCCAAAATGAACACAGGTGCCCCAGTAGATTTCCAACTCTGTCCAGTCAAATGTACCTGCACTTACCTGGATAAGCTGGTGCAGGGTCTGCCGGCTCCTTCCTGCCAGAGGTGGGGCTGAAGCTTAGCCTAGGGCTGCAGGCTGATCTGGGCAAAAGAAACTGGTTCCTAAGATCATTGTTATTTTCAGTCATTTGGGCATCCGCACATGCTGGGGGCAGAGTCAAAATGGTAGCCACCGGCCCCTTTCCAACTTGGACCAAATCACACCCTCGCTGTTCTTAGGGTTATACCTTAGCCAACTGAGTCTGCTAATCAGTAGCCAAAATCGGTGCCTAACTATCTCCTTCTCCCCTCTTTTTGGGAAATGGAACTTCCAGTTCCAGCCACAGATAGCTCCTAGGGTGGCTTGCTCTGCCAAAGAAGGATAATCACCAGCCTCCGTGGCTTGACCAGTAATTTCCCCAAGAGCCTGGTGTAGGTCCCCCAGGCTTCCTCCCTGCCGGAGGTAGGGTTGGGACTTAGACTAGAGCTGCAGTCTGATCCAGATAGAAAGAAGCCAGTCCCTACCAGCACTATGATTTTCAGTCTGCCCCGTTCCCCCTCACACCAGGCATATGGTTAAGATGGCGGCTACTGGCCTCTTTCTGACTTGGCCAGGTTCAAACTTTGACTGTTCTTAGGATTGTACTTTAGCCCACTGAATTTACTCATCAGTAGCTAAAGTTGGTGCCCAACTGTCTCTTCCTCCCCCGTTTTTGGGAAGTGGAACTTTCAATTCCAGCAGTGGAATAGCTCCTGAGGTAGCTTGTGCCTCAAGTGGAGGATGGGCACTGGCCTCTGGTGTGGAGCACTCTACTTTTGAATCTTCTCTGCAGATGGGCAGTCTTCTCCTTCCATTCCTTCAGGGATATTTCAGGATGCTCTTCTGGTCTCCTGGAGCCCCCAAACAGGTGCTTCAGCTAGTTCCAGATAGCTCTTGGTGTTTACTAACTACCCTGTAGGAGGAACTGATTCTAGGAGCTCCTTTATCTGCTGCCATCTTGCTGGTTGTCCTGTAATCATTTTTTATAGTCTTCATTACTACTAAAACAACAGCCTGTTGATGCTAAGTATAATCTATTCAAATCTGTTTTACATGGTGTATTTTATTTAGTTCACATAAATTCTGTGAATTACAAGGATTGGGTACTCCTGTCTCCATGTTATAGGCCAGGAAACGTAGAAGATGTTAGTAACTTAACCAGCCCATTTAGTGAGTCGGTGACTGAGAGGAAACTACAAATAACTAATACTCCTTTTGTTGTCTGGGCCAGACATTTTTACTAACCTGTGATAGTTGTTTTTTTTTAAATCCATGTTAAATACCTAAAACTTAATAAATTCCATAGTCAACATATTTATATTTATAGGCTTTTTCATTGTTGTTACAAAGTTTCCTTAGGAAGACCAATGGTGAGTTAAATATGGAATGACTATTTAGCAGTCACATGATGAATATATAAACCTTTCAGAATTTAAAAGGAAAATTAAATTGCATGGAATTGACATATCCCCCTTTCAATGGGAATTACCACTTGTATTAATCTGGATGTAAACCAGGTATGACTGTAATTTTTCATTTAAATTCGTAAATGAATGATGCGCTGATGAATCTAGGTTGTTTACACTCTTCACTTTCTTTTCCAAACATCAAAAATGCTATAATGCGGAGTAGATGTAGCTCAAATTGTTGAGTGCTTGCTTCCCATGTACAAGGGTTTGATCCTGGTACCTCCTAAAAAACAAAACAAACAAATGGAAAAGTCAACTCTCATTGGGGAGTGGATGTAGCTCAGTAGTTGAGTGCCTCCTTTCCCCAGTACCTCCTTAAGAAAATGCGCTAGTATACCCATAGCAGATGAAATAAAAGCAGTAATGAGGAAATTTAATCTCTGCATATTATGTTATGGTATCTTTATTGATTTTTTTTTTCACTGCCTCTAGGCCAATTTTTGTGTATAAAATGCTATCTTTAAACTTATCTCGAAAAGTTATACAAATCTGTATTCTGTTAAGAGAATCAGTATACATTTTTTTCCTGCCAGTAATTCTTCTGAGATTTTAAGCTTCATAAACCTTATCTGAATAAATTCAACATATTTCTTTCTGCAGTGATCTAGAACAACTTCGTAAAATCCGACGGCGAAGTCCCCATGAAGATACTGAGTCCTTTACTGTATACTTGAGATCAGATGTGGAGGCAAAGTAAGAACATAGTTCTTTTAGAATGAACCTAAAAACCAAATTTTGGATTAATAAAGACTCATTTTAGATGGGTAGGTTCAGAATTTTTAAAATGGCACATTTTAAAAACAGTATTTTATTGAGACATGAAAAAATTGGAATATAAACTATAAGCTTTATGTCAGTATTAAGTATTTTGAACTTGATAACACTTAAGGTGGTCACATCAGTGAATATTCTTGTTCTTAGGAAGTGTATATGGCACTATTAAGTGTTCAAGGAGAGTGGCATATACAACTACACTTAAGTGTTCAGAAAATGGAGTGATGGATGGGTAGATACATAGAATAATATGGCAAATGTGGCAAAATTGTAAAGTTGGTGGATCTGCGTTACTGGAACAGAGTAGGGATATGTTAGTGTTCTCTGTGGGGTTTGTATTATTTTTATAATTATTTCTGTAACTGTCCTGCAGATATTTTTGTACTGACAAATTTGTTTATCTGGAAGTTATTGGTATGTATTAATTAATTGAAAATGTGTCATAATTTATAAGAAAATTTGTCATTGAACTTACATTTAGAAAAGTTTCTAAGACCTTTATGTTTTTCCTAAAGGACTTTATGCCTTGTTTTAAAACTATCATATAGTTATTGAATTTTAAAGCTCATTGTTAAAGGTGACTTAATCTATCAAAGAGTTAATTGAGGTTTAAATATGTTTATAGTAAAGTTATTAGAATTGTTCATTGGTGACCATGTGTATATGCACAGATCTTTGGAAGTATGGGGAAGCCCTGAAGCTCTTGCGAGAGAGAAAAAGCTGCGAAAGGAAGCAGAAATAGAATACAGAGAAAGTAAGTATATTTAATTTAAAGCTGAGTTAATTGAAAAATAACTTGTAGATATAAGAACTGTGCCTATAATAAGTATGTATTTACTAGTGCTTACACACTTCTTTCCTTTGACTCTTTTGTTTCCAGCAAATACCAGTTTCCATTTTGGGATTCTATTGTTTTACATAAAATGGAATCTATTTTTTTGTTTTCTCCTCAATTTTTAAAGCTGATGAGAGGAAAAGAAGCAGTTTATGGTTTCCTTGAGACATTTGAAAATTCAAACTTATGGTCTTATTTCAAAATTGTACTTACTCTAAGAGTGATAGAATGCTTTCTTAGAGAAAGGTCTGTTAATTCAGCTACATTTCCATTTAATTCATTTAGCAGAAATTTATCAAACACTTATCGTGAGTCAGAAGCTGTGCTTGGTGCTTGGGATTTAGGTACAAATAAGACTCAGGGAATTTAGCAGTCCACAGACCCCTTTGCCAGTCAGGTGAAAACCACAGACCCTTACTAAGTCCACACTATACTGTGTATTATTTAATAAATATGTCACAACTGCACCAAGTCGTCCCCACAAGAAAAATGTTTTTTTGAATTTCAGTTTAAGCTCTCGGACCCCTCGTTAAGAACCTCTGGTCTAGTGGCTAAGTGACAAAGCCATCTTTACAGCGTTTAGTTTTAGAATAATGGTAGATCTTTTACATAGTCTTTTTAAAGATTATGTATGTCACTTTTTTTTTTCTATTTTTAAACTTTATTTTTTTTATTTTTATTTTTATTTATTTATTTATTTTTTTAATTATTTTTTTTTAAATTACATTATGAAAAATATGAGGTCCCATTCAACCCCACCGCCCCCGCCCCCCACTCCCCCCACAGCAACACTCTCTCCCATCATCATGACACATCCATTGCACCTGGTAAGTTCATCTCTGAGCATCACTGCACCCCATAGTCAATGGTCCACATCATAGCCCAGACTCTCTCATGTTCCATCCAGTGGGCCCTGGGGGCATCTATAATGTCCCGTAATTGTCCGTGAAGCACTATCCAGGACAACTCGACGTCAATGACAAAAGTGACAGATGCCTGCGATTAAAAAAAAAAGAATAAATGGATTATATAGAATAAAAAGCTTCTTTTCATTTCCTCTAATACCATCTCATTCTCTTCAGAGATAACTATTGTTGACAGTTTGGTGTGTATCCTTCCAGACCATTTTTAATGTATTTCAAATTAGTATATACACATTTTAAAATTTAAACATGAATGGAGTGACATATATATTGTTTGTGTCTTGCTTTTATACATAATAGTGTGATCATAGACATCTTTCCATATTTCCATTTATAGATCTACTGCACCTCATTATTTTTAACAGCTATATCGTACTGCCTTGTATAGATAAAGAATAATTTATGTTCTCCATTTATTTATTTATTATAAAAATATTATTAAAAAAATAAGTATTTATTATAAAAATACTTTAGTGAATATCTTCATGCTTTTTGTTTTTACACATGAGATTATTTCTGTGAATATTAATGTACGTTAGATTGTTAGTAGAACTTCAGGGTCAAATGATTGGAATATTTAAAAAATTTATAGATCCTTAAGAATTATATTCCAAAGGGAATATAGGACCAATTCACATTTACCCCCATGTGTATGAGACCTTCTGATTCTTCCTACTCTTGGCAACACTATTGACAGTGTTTTATTTTTTTGTGTATATTTAATAGACAAAGGTGATACCTTATTTAATTTTGAATTTCTCTGATTACTGTTGAGGCTAATTCTTTTTTTTAACCTTACTTTTTTTTCTTTATTAGAGAAATTGTGGGTTTACAGAGCAATCATGCATAAAGTACAAGATTCCCATACACCAACTCACCACAATATGATTATTTTTAATATGTTTATTAGTTTTTTTATTCCGTCTTCTGTAATAATTTTTATATCCTTTGCTCACACTTCTGTTAGATTATATATCTTTTTAAAATTAATCTGATTAGTTTTTGTGGATATTAATACTTGGTTTTATTCTATAGATTTTATTCCATGATGTCTTCTAATTTTGTTCTGATTTTCCCCCCATTTAGTAATTTCATGTATATGCAGAAATAGAGAAGAAAGTGTAATAACTTTTCTGTAGCCATCGTTCAACTTTACTACCAGTGTTATGAACACATGAGCAATCTTGTTTCATCTGTATCTCCCTCACTGATCTCCATTTTACTGGGTTATTGTTAAAGCTAAACCCAGACATTGTAGCATTTCATTTGTAAATCTTTATACACACACACACACACACATATAAAAGATCAGGATTTTTTTTTTTTTAAATTAGTTCATATTATCATGGTGGTTAGCTGCTTTAGAAAATTTTGATATCCACTGCCTACAGTCGCCCGTCTTAATGATCCTCCCAGTTGCTCCTTGGTTGAAAGTCTAGGGTATTCTTGTATTGCTTTAATTCTTGCAAAGAAAGTGAGTCACCTGCTGCTGCTGATTGATTTACCAAGTATGTGTCTTCCTCCAAGAAATGAATATATTTGAAATTTCCCTACTAAAAGGAGGGATGATAAAACAAAATATGAAGAGAGAATGGAAGAAAATGTTTAGGAACATTTCAGTGTCCCTATATAAAATTTTGTTGGAACACTGCCATAATTATTTCTTTAATGTTGTCTTTGAATACTTTCATGCTATCTACAGCAGAGTTGAGTAGCTCTGACTGAGACCGTATGTAGTGATCTCATCTCTTTTCACAACTGCTCAGTGCTTTACAAATTGTAGTAACACAGTTAAAACTCAACAGGACTGATGTTCTCAAATAGAGGGAATTGTATCTCTCGAGAGAAATAGTGGCTCCCAGTGCATTAGGGCAGTTGAGCATGTCAAGCCCTCAGCACTGTTGCAGATATCTCTGAACATAGCCCTTCAAGGCATGAAGATTGACTGTCACTGTGGGCCCTAAAGGGAGGAGGAAAGAGGTATTGAATAGATGGAAACAATGTAACTGTGTGGGCAATAGAAGTGTTCCACAAGATTATGCAAGGATGGATATAAGACATGTTAAATTACACCAAAAATATATAGGGGCTGATAGGCTAAAATGTAAATCATAATGTAAAACATAAGATAACTAAAAATTTAGAAATTGTATAGTCTAAAATATAAACCACAGTGTAAGCCCAAATGTTACCTTGTTTGAAAGCTATTGTCTCAATATCTGTACATCAGTTTCAGTAAATATAGTATGAACATGTAAAAAGATTATTGCTGTGGGAGGGAAAAGGGTTTTATGTTGGATATGTGGGAGTACTGTATTTGTATATATGAATTACTGTGATCTAAAACTTTTGTGAAGATAATCTTAATAATTAGGAAAGAAAAGAAAAGGTAGGACATAGACACTGAGGAAAAGATGGAAGTAGTTGCCTTGCCAATTTGCGTACAGGGCAACACTTATTGCAGGAATGGAAGGCAAAACATCAAAAACAAAGCTTTTGCATTTTTAAATTTTGTGATACCCCAATTTATTTTTACCTTAATTTTTCTAAATTAATATGTATTCTATATCTAACCTTTAAACTCATCACTATATTCCATTTTACTATTAATGGAACCTGGCAATATATTGGGCTTCACTTTTGAAGAAGTTTTGGATCACAGAGAGGTTCAACAATGGCAGGGGAGGAATCCTGTGTGGGAAAATATTGACAGGGGACACATGGTTGGCAGGGAGTTCTACAGGGCATATATCCAGGGTACATAAAAATGTTTGGATATTTTCATAGTGGTTACAATTAAAAATAACAACTGAGGGAGTGCTGAGTTCCTAGCCAGGGGAGCTCTATCACAGTCCCTAAAGGAACAGCAACAGTCCCCCAAGTGCAACGGCAAAGACCAAAAAAGAAGGTCCAACAGTGAGCCCTTGTTACTAATGACTATGCTTGTGAGCCTGTGCACCTGAAATAAGAACAAGGCCTAGAGCTGCAGGGTGCCTAAGAGTTACCTCCTGAGAGCCTCTGTGTTGCTTAAATTTGGTTAGTCTTGAAGCCAAACTCAGCATGTAAATGTGTTGCTTTCCCCCGCAGCGTGGGACATGACTCTGGGGGATGAGCCTTCCTGGCGCGGAGGGATTACTACCAAGCACCAGCTGATGATGTAACTAGAAAATGACCTTGAATAAAAGGGTCACCTAGGACCAGCAGAATATCTCAATCTACATATAATACCAGGAGTTAAAAATGCTTTTTGACTTGAATAAAAGGGAGAAATGGAAAGGACAAATGAGTCTATATGGCTTTGAGTCTCCAAACAGAGCCGGGAGGTTATCAGAGGAATTGCCCTTATGCACACCTGAGCAGAGTTCCAGAGACAGATAAAGTAAATACAACCCCAGGTATTGGTTCTTCTGAGGGCTACAGAGACTCACAGGTTCTATGGTCATGGCAAATGGAGTTCAGTGCCATGTCAGTTGGCCCTACTTTGGAGTTTGTGTTTCTGTGTGATGGAGCTGGACTCAGATGTGATCTTTGTCCACAAGTCTCTCCTGTTAACTTTTACCAGAACTGTAGTTGGTGCTGGGGTTTATTTAATGTATACCCAGGGACCTGAATCTCTGGACTGACCATGTGATAGCCAGGCCCTGAGCCTCAACAGACTTGCAACCCCTATACTCTGGTTTATTGGACTTACCCCACTCAGCTAACATGGAGGTGAAGGTCAACCACCACACCAGGGAGCCAAGAGTGCCTACAACTGAAAGCAGGAGAATTGCATCCAGCATCCATGTGGAATCTAAGCCCCTGCTTGATATAGATGTGGAGTGGACACAACCATTCTAAGGTCCACAAGATGGAGGAATAGAGTATGGATTAGAGTGGACTTGCTGATATTCTATTCATGAACTATTGTGATTAGTAATGGAAGAAAATGTGGCATTGATGTGGAGAAAGTGGCCATGGTGGCTGCTGGGGGTAGGGAGTGGGAGGAAGAGATGTGATGTCGGGGCATTTTCAGGGGTTGGAGTTGTTCTGGGTGGTACTGCAGGGACAGTTACCGGACATTGTATGTCCTCCCATGGCCCACTGGATGGACTGTGGGAGAGAGTGGGCTGTGGTGTGGACCACTGACCATGAGGTGCAGCAGTGCTCAGAGATGTATTCACCAAGTGCAATGAATGTCTCATGATGATGGAGGAGGTTGTTGTTATGGGGGGAGGAGTGGGGTGAGGGGGGTGGGGGGTATAAGGGGACCTCATATTTTTTTAATGTAACGTTAAAAGAATAAAGACAAAAATCAGCAGCATTTCAAGTGTCATATGTATTATAAGTGACGTTTTATTTTTTAATATCAGTGCATATCCATCATGTAAAAAAAGTAAGGTAGACTTCTAGTGTCATGCTTTTAAGGCCCATTTGAGCATGGATTATTTTATTATAGAATTAGATGTTAAAGCACTGTGTTTATTATGCAGTGACACTAGTTCAACTAAAAGAATACATGTTGACATTACTAGATGAAACAGTGGTCAGAAAAATGAGAAAATAGAATGTCTCTTTTCTTCACAGCAGAATCTTCAAAAAATAAGTGAAAATGAGACAAAAACTAGTTATAGTTTTAGCTTATTAAGCATGCAAGGAAAGCTATTTTCCATTGTTGTTAATTAAATAATGTTTGATTAATGCAGCTAAAGAAATGTTTCTTTAACTAGTAGTATTTAGGCAGTAATAGTTGCCCAGAGAGTTGAGAATATTGGGAGGAACATCAAAGGGCAATTAAAAAAATAAGGCAAATGATTTTGAATGGTTTTTCTTGGCTCTTGATGACTTGACAGATGTTACTGATACTGCTCAATTGTACTTTGAGATGTCAGTGCTGAGTTTGAAGGGACTGAAGAATTCTCTCTCTGAATAGTCTGCATGGAGCAACTGTAGACAAGGGTATTTTAAAGAAGTCGAAAAAATACTAATTCAATAAACCTGAGGTGGAAGCTGTTAAGATGTGTTACAACTGATAATTGGTAAAAACATTCTTGGAATAGAAAAGGCTTAGTTGGGCAAATTTACAAAGCTTGTGAAAGTGTAAGGTATTTAAAGTCTATGGGTACTTATTGTATTATTCATTAGCAGATACTTTGTAGGAAATACTTAAATCTGTCATGTGTTATTGACCCAGTGGCATTAACCGTGAACTTCATTCACTCTCATGGACTTAACCATTGTCACAGTTCCGTGAATTTTTGTCAGAAATAGAAACAATATCCTCACTTGCCCTACCACAATAGTTTAGCAGTGGTAATGATGTTCTTTTGCAATTTTTTTAGCTTAGGACTAGGATTGATATTTTTCTAAACAAGGACACTGACCATCAACCATTATTAAACGATACTGAATAGCTTTGGGAATTAACTTTTGCTATGGACTTGAAAATGTTTCTTAATGAATTTAATTTAAAATTTACAAGGCAAAAAAGTACTTACATGTGAAACTTATTCAGCAATAAAGTAATTTTTGACAATAACTAATGCTCTTTGGCTCAAGTAATTCTTATATGCGTCCCATGTTGTTAAAAGTTAAAAGAAGATATGTTTTCAAAACTTTAATTACATTTCCAGCAACATTTTTTGAACTGTTTATCTTAATTAGGCAAAATGTTGTCTATCTCCTCTCCCTACAAGAGTTCCAATTTTTTCATTAGTATACTGTATTATGAAAACTTCCACTCACTTTTTATTTTTTTTAAAGATATATTTTATTTATTTTGTTCCCCTTCCCCCTGTTGTCTGCTCTCTGTGTGCATTCGCTGTGTGTTGTTAGGCGTCTGCTTGCATTCTTGTCAGTGGCACCGGGAATCTGTGTCTCTTCACTGTGTCATCTTGCTGCATCAGCTCTCCGTGTATGTAGTGTCACTCCTGGGTGGACTGGGCTTTTTTTCACACAGGGTGGCTCTCCTAAAGGGTGCACTCCTTGCCCATGGGGCACCCCTTCATGGTGGACACCCCTGCGTGGCATGGCACTCATTGCGCGTGGCAGCACTGTGTGTGGCAGCACTGCACATAGGCCAGCTCACCACAAGGGTTAGGAGGCCTTGGGTATGGAACCCTGGACCCTCCATATGGTAGGCGGACACTCTTATCAGTTGAGCCTCCTCTGCTTCCCTCACTTTTTATTGTAATTAAAAAAGTATTTAAAGAGGGCAGGAAGTGCAAACAATATAAATACCTAAAGCTTATCTGAACCTTAATTGACTTTCCATTCTCTGCTTGTAAAGTAGGAGTTGATTTTTATTTGTACATTTCCTAAGGGCTGGCATCTGCTTATGCAGGGGGAAGCTGTGGGGCAGATTTCTTAAGCAACCTTTGGGATAACTTGAGGGTTGGGGTAATTCCACAAATATGCCTACTTCTTTTCCTTGGGCTTCATGTATAATACAAAATGGTCATTGCATGCAATGGTGAGCCCAGTAATTAACAAAAAGAAGCTTTGGAAGCCCACTTTACAATCTCTACAGTAGTTTAGATCCTTCATTATTGTGTACAAAGTTAGAGGGTCTTTTTGATTTTCTGAAAATCCAGGCAACTCCTTTCCTTGAGTACATTCACGTCTTCCTTTGTTAAGTAAGTAGCCTTTGTCCCTGGCAAATTTGTGAAATATGAACATCACAGTTTCTTTGGTGTGTTCCATTTAAGATAGCATTTCAGTGAGATCTGTTGAAACCTTCATGGGAAGGCATGGAGCAGAGAGGCTTTTGGTGAGCTGGGAGGCAGGGCCGGCCTCACTTACTTTTATTATAATTTGAATTTTGTGGAAATTTATTTTCCTTACTCTTCAATAAGTACCTACTTAATATACTCAATGTGGTTGGTTTCCAAAACCTAAAATATTTAGTATCAAGCCCTTTACTGAGAAAGTTTCTGGCTACTGTTCAGTCTCATTAGTCTCATTAGGATTGCGGCCCACTTTGTTTCTGTGCTTTTGAAAGGGTAGCTAGAGGGTATAAAACTGGAAGCTCTAGGCTATAAGTGTTTGGAGGATTCTGAATGCTTTGTATTTCTAAGTTCTGAATGGGACCAAGGCTTAAAAAGTGACAATATTTCCTTTTCACCTGATGAATTGGTCAAAGTTCCAAGTGAAAATTGTGAGGCACTTCTAGTCAGCAACACAGGAAGAAAAGGGGTTGAGAGTTTCTAGAGAGTATGGGAGTTTGATATCAAAAATGGGAGTAGTGGGATAGGAAGGAGATCAAGAAGAAGGGAAAAAAGGTGGAGAAGACATGAAAGAGTAAATTAAAATAGAGGTGCTCAAATTATCCCATTGTTGACTAGTGGGAGCCGTGCAGGTTGGCTTCCAAGTCCTTCTGATATAACCCTAGTACAATGGCATCCTTGCTTTCAGGTACAACAAGATGTTTGAGGTTCATTTCGTATATTTCCTGTTCCAGACTGAGAGTCAGCCATTTCAAAAAGAGCCCTTGCAATAATGGATACCGGCCTTTTTTTTTTTTTTTTAGGTTTTATTTATTAATTCTCTCTCTCTTTTAAAAGATGCATAGATCACAGAAAATGTTACATTAAAAAATATGAGGTTCCCATATACCCCCCCCCCCATCATCACACTCCTCCCACATCAATAGCCTCTTTCATCATTGTAGCACATTCATTGCATTGGTGAATACATTTTGGAGCACTGCTGCAGGCTATGACTCCTGGGGATGAGCCTCCCTTGTGCTGGGGATTACTTCCAATCATCAGCTGGTGATGCCACTAGAAAAAGACCTTGACTAAAAGGGGAAATGGTAAAGACAAATGAGTTTACATGGCTAAGAGACTTCAAAATGAGTCGGGAGGTCATCAGTGGGGTCGTGCTTATGCAGGATGCCAGAGACAGCCAAAGTAGATACAATTCTACATACTCCTGAGAGCTATGGAGACACACAGGTTCTCCGGTCCTGGTAGATGGCTCTGGAGTTCAGTGCCTTGTCAGTGGGCCCTACTTTGGAATTTGTGCTCCTGAGTGTTAAGGAGTTGGACTTAGATGTGACCTTTCTACACATGCCTCTTCTTTTACTTTTACTGAACCGATGGTTGGCGCTGGGGTTGGTGTATGCTCAGGAGACTTGAATCTCTGGACTGGCCACGTGCCAGGCCTTTTTAAATGTTGTCAAAACCTATAAAAGTATATGTGCAAAATGTAAACCATAATGTAAACCATTGACCATGGTTAAAAAAAGTCCTGATTCCTTTTAGAGGGAAATAAAACGGAGAGACCATAATTTGGGCACCAGCACTATTCATTGCTACTGGGTTGGCATATCTTTTAGATCTTTTCAATGGACAGAGCTAGGAAATCTTTTTTTTTCCTTAAGAGAGAAAATATATTATACTCTGCTACACTTGTGTTTTTTCCTTCTTTGATTTTAGTATCTCTCTTATACAGAATTTTTTCCCCTAATTCATTAGCATAATTAAAAGTAATTGTATATTTGGTTTATTCCAGAACATATGTATACATTTATCTATAGTGCAGTTTCAAAATACAGTTCGGTTTCTGAATAACAGTATTGATATTATTGTGATGAATGTGATGTAAGAGTACTTCACTTTTTATCTTTGGTAAATATTCCACTAAGGCTATATAGTCAAATTTTTCTGTTTTAAAGTTACCTGAAATTCCTCTCTGTATGTATAAACTATCAAATAAATACAAAGTTAGGTTCATTTGTTTTATTTATTTATTATTTAGAAATAATTTTGTATTTATTTAGTTTTAAAGGATGGGATATTTACTTGATCTACTTTGAAAAAAATAACTAAGTGGTTATCTGCATTCTAGTTAATATGACCAAAGATTCCCAAGAACGTAAAGATCAAATCTAATCCTTAATAAAAATTTGCAAGCCCAGCTGTAATCACCCTCCGACAGTACCTATGTGTCCTCAGATGACTAAAGAACATCCTAATTAGGAAAGAGGGCAGGGATAAGTTCTTTTATTTATTTTTTAATTGTCTAAAACATTTACATGATTACACAGTCACATCTAGAGAACAAGATACTTCAGAGAAGTCTTGCTTCTCTCTCTATGCTTTATATCCTGTTCCTTTCCTCTTTCATAGGTAACTATTTTTAAAATAGTTTTTGGTTTATTTTTTGAAATTTTTTAAAAATGAAAGAATATAAGCCTACATATTCGTATAACCCTCCCTTTCATAGATAAAGAGTACTTTATGTACTTTTTTGGACCTTGCATTTTTTTTTTTTACTTGATAGTATTCCCTAGGAGCATTCTGCAGCTGTAAAGACATATCTTCATTCCTTATATAATGCTCCATAGTTTATTCAGTCATCCTTCCATAGGTTGTTTCCAGTCTTTTGCTATTAAAATGATGATACTGGGAGCAGTATAACTCCATGGTTGAGTGCCTGGTTCCCAGGTATGAGGTCTTGGGTTCAATCCTCAATATCTCCTTAAAAAAAAAGATAATCATGATACCATGAATAGCCTTGTACATACATTAAAGGAAATATTTAAGGTACAAAAATTTGAGAAAGCACAGTAATAGAAAAGTAATTTTTCTTATATTTTTTAGCTAAAAATGAAGTATTGGTGCTTATTTCATATATCAGGTTTAAATAACATTTCTTAGATAATATGGAGAAAATTTTATTTTCAAAACTGCCTTTATCATTGCACATTTAGAATTCTTACATATTACTTGTTATTTTTGCTGGTAGCTAGTACAGCATATTTAATATATAGTCTTAAAGCAAATGATTGTATTGATCTAAAATGTTACTGATAAGATTGTGCATGAGGTAAAACTTATTTTGTAATTCTTTTCTTATAGGATTATTTAGAAATCAAAAAATGTTAAGAGAATATAGAGACTTTCTGGGAAACACCAAGGTAAGGATATCTTAATAAAAGGGTTTATGTGTGCTTCACAGCAAAGCCCTGTTGTCAGTTCTTTTTTTTTTTTTTTTAAAGATTTTTAAAATTTATCCCCACCCCCTACCCCTGCCCACTTGTCTGTTCTCTGTGTCCATTCGCTGTGTATTCTTCTCTGTCCACTTCTGTTCTTGTCAGTGGCCTGGGAATCTGTGTCTCTTTTGTTGTTGCTGTTGTTGCGTCATCTTGCTGCATCAGCTGTCTGTGTGTGCAGCGCCACTCCTGGGCAGGCTGGACTTTTTTTTCGCGCTGGGTGGCTCTCCTTATGGGGTGCACTCCTTGCGTGTGGGGCTCCACTACCTGGGGGACACCCCTGCCTGGCATGGCACTCCTTGAGTGCATCAGCACTGCACGTAAGGCAGCTCCACAGGGTCAAGGAGGTCCTGGGTTTGAACCACAGACCTCATGTGTGGTAGGCGGGTGCTCTATCCATTGAGCCATGTCTGCTTACCTATCAGTTCATTTTTTGAAATTCTAGCATGTCTCATCCTAATCCAAGATTTTCTTGAGCACATTGTGTTTGACTGATTTACAGTCTATTCTCTTGTGTCTGATTTTCTTGAAATTTAAAAAAAATTGGGGCATAAGGTCTTTGCGTTCCTTTAGTTACTTTTTTTTCCTTTATTTTCAAAAAAGCTTAAGTTACAGAGTCACATAGAAAATATAGGAGATTCCCCTATATTCCACCTGCTCCCCTTCTCACATTTTCCCTTATATAATAACATCTTACATGAGTATGGTACATTTGTTACAATTGGTGAACAAATATTGAAGCATTACCATTAACCATGGTCATTAGTTTACATTATGGATTACATTTTGCACCGTACACTTTTATAGGTTTTGCCAAAATTTATAATGGCCTTTATCCATCATTGCAAGATCGTGCAGAACAATTCCAATGCCCTAAAAATGCCCTGTGTTCCTTCTGTTCTTCTCTCTCCCTTCCCCTGGAACCTATGGTAAGTTTCAATTGTTGAGTAAGTTTCAAGTTTTGAAGAATAGTGTTCATAGTTACATGCATTAATATTGAGGGCTTGACATTGTTCTGTTTTATTTTATTAGCCACTACCTATATTCTTTAGAGATTCTTGCCCCTCTAATTGAGAGCATAGCAGGACTCCCCAGGATGGGAGTTTACTTTTTTCTTGTTTATTGTGCAGGTCTCCACCCACTGAGAATAACACACTACGACAAGATGAACGTTTTCCTATTCCATAGAAGCAGGGGTATAAGTTCTTGATAAAGTCATAACTGTGTTATAAACCATAATCAGAAAGGTAGAAGACTTTATTTTCTTATGTTTTAGCAAGATATAGCTCTTATAGATATCCTTAATTTCCTCTTTGTCCTCTCTTCTTTCTACTCCTACTTATGATTAGACGTTCAAACTACCTGCTCTCTGCTTGCACCCAGAATGCTTAGCCTTGGAGGAGAAAAGTCATTCTAATTTATCTCTTTATTATATGAGTATATTTTAAAAAATCAGATTATGTCATATCCCTGTTTAAAAACCTCTAGTGATTTCCCTTTGCCCTTAGAATAAAATTTGAACTCCTTACCATAGTATACTAAGTCCTGCAGGATAAAGCCCCTACTTATTTCTCTGGTCTCAACTGCTGCCATTTTCCTTGCTCTCTATACTTTTGTCACAACAGCCTTGTTTTTGTTTTTTGTGTATACCAAGCTTATTTTTGTTCCAGAATATTTGAACTTCCTGTTCACTCTGCTTGAAACTTTCTTCTTCCAGATTTCCTCATGGTTGCATCCTCCTCATTAAGCCTCTTTCACTGATTGCTAAAATAATCCTTCCCACTACATCCACTATGTTACTCTTTCAGTGCTTTGTTTTATTATATTCTTCATATCTGATATTATGTATTCATATATTTTCTTTCATTCTATATAAGACTGTGAGATTGATGTAGGTAGGGACTCTTGTCTTTTTATTGTCATGTCCCTAGCATCTAGAACTATGTCAGGCCTACAGTAGTTGCATAATAAATATTATCTTGAGGGAGTGGGTGTAACTCAAGTGGTTGAGTGTCTGCTTTGCATATGGGAGGTACTGGGTTCAGTTCCTGGTGCCTCCTAAAATATATATATATATATATATATATATATGTGTGTGTGTGTATATCTTGAATAAATTATATAATGCAGAAGATATGAAGTGCTATAATAGAAATGTGAAGTTCAGTAATACATTTGTAGCAGAGTGGTCTTTTCTGTGTGGGGGTCCGAGCTAGGCTTTATATACAAAAGTGACACTTGGCCTGTCATGGAAGAGGATGGGTAGGACTTGAACAGATTACAGTAAAAGATGGTAGTATTCCAGGGTGAGAAAAGTACATGAGAAAAGACACATAGGGAGTATATAAAATATAGCTGAGGAAAAGTTTTTCCCTGAATGTGTTTCCCTATTTGTTTCATTTTATTTTGGTCTTTTGGAAGTCAGCACATTTTCAGTTGAGGTCTTTGGCCTTGAGAGAACAGCCAGGGGTTGAATTAGTACAGCTGACTTTGTTGATATTGGCAGGTCCTTTTTTAAAAGTTGAGAAATTGTTCAAGGAATTGAGAGAACTTAGAGTATATGAATTTCAATCAATTATTTTTTAATTACTCTATCACTGTTTCTTTGTAGCCAATTCAGATCCTTTCTAGAAGTAGGCGGGACATAATTGCAAAGAAACAAAATAAACAAAGTTTTTAAGAAGAAGGATCCAGATGCACTTTCTATCTTTCCATGTTTTAAAGGGAAATTATGGGAAAAAGGAATTAAACAAGCAAACATACTTGTTCATAGGTTTTGACAGAGGGGAAGTTTTCTGGTGTGTCAGAAAAACCAATTATAGAGCTTCTCTGGCAAATTTTGGAGGTTTTTTTTTTTTTTTTTTTTACAGCCACGGTCCAGAATGGCATCAGTGTTTTTTAAGGGACCAGGGAAAGTAGTGATGGTTGCCATTTGCATGTAAGTATTGAAAATAAGCCTTTTTAAAAAAGAAGTGTATTGTTTTTAGTGTGTATATCCTTCAGTATATAAATTTATTACTTGGTAACTAGATAAAGGTTAGAGGTTTATATTGTTTTAGGAGGAGGTTGAAGTCTTTATTATTGTCTGTAAAGTTGTGGGGGAAGAATATGAGTACACAATTCACACCCATGCTTGTCTGTGTATATTTTTAATGTGGTTAAGATCTAAGAATATTTGCAAGCTGAAATCCTTCCTTTTTTTTACTGGCATTGATAGAAGTCTTTTAAAAAATTGAATTGCTCAAGGTTACTTTTAGATTAACTAAACGAACCTGAAGTTTAGCTGCTGAAGAGTATCTGTGCACTTGTTTTTTTCTCTCACTTACCTTGCAAGAACATAGTTGATTGATGTTTTTGCCCCTTTCTTTTTACCTCTGTCTTCTTGATTTCTATTATTTTGTTTACCTGTTATCCATTTAGCTGATTAATCTTTATTTTAATCCTTAATTCATTAATTTGTTCTTTTATTCCTAATGTGTGTGTGTGTGTATATGTGTGTGTGTGTGTATATATATATGTATATATATACCTATTGGGTACTGTGATAGGGTCTGGAAATACAAAAACATTATATATAATATGTAATATCTTCAAGGATCTTCATAATAGGCCAATAGGTATTAGTAAGTACATGAAATAAAGCAGTGAAGGTCTAAAGCTGGAGCCTTTTTAAGGAGGATTGATCAATTCTGTGTTAGTAAGGAGAAGCTTCACTAAAGATAAATCATTTGGAGTGATTCTGTAAGGATTTACAATCAGTGTTAGTCAAGAGATTGGTTTAGGGGGATCCAGTGAAAGGGCATACCTAACTGAGGGAGCAGCATGAGCAAAAGTGTGAAGGATTGAAATAACATGGCTGTAATGAATAGGTTTTTAAAGCTGAGTCGTGAGAATGTGGCATGATAAAATGTGTTTAGATGCCAGATAACTAATCATAAAGAGAATGCATTAAACTCGAAGAAGGCATTTACAACAACCTAGGCAAGGAATGATGATGGATTGAACATGGTGGTAGAGATGGAGAGATGTGGGCATATTAAAAAAATTATTTAGGAGGTCTGGTCAAGGATGATACATACGTTTCTGGCTTGTGTAGTTATAAAGATATTACACCATTTACTGAGAAGGAGCACTGAAAAGTGGGGCATGGTGGAGGCAGTGGAAAATACGTCTTTAGGGCACCCAAGTGGAGATGGCCAGCAGGTTTAGTTCTTTTCATTAGTAAAATGGGGTAAAACTATAGCTTTCCTTATCAGAGGAATGAATTTATAAATGTATACAATGTATGTAACTGCTTAGCATAGTACCTGGTACATAATAGACACTTAAAATTATTATATTACTGGTCTGAAGCTCTGGAGGAAAGTCTGGACTGAGATTTAAAAGTTAAGAGTTATTAGTATATATATGATAATTCAGGCTATAGGAATATTTAAATTCACCTATGGAATGTGTCTATAGAAATTAAGGCTATAGAAATATTTAAATTCACCTATGGAATGTGTCTATAGATGAGGAAGAAAAAGCCCTTGGGACTAAACCTTAAAGAATGCTGGTATTTAAGAACTGGGTGGAGAAAAATGAGCCTACATAGCAGACTGAGAAGAGTAAGGAGCAAAGTAGGGGAAAACAACAGGAGCCAAGGGTAGAGTGTTTTAGGGAAATACAGTAGTAGGAAATACTTCTGAAAGGTTAAGGAAAATACTAAAATGTTTCCATTAATTTAATAGTGAGAAACTGTTGGTGATCTTGATGAGAACAGTCTAATGAGGTAGTGGAGGCAGAAACCATTATTTAGTATATTAAGAACTTAGTGCGAAATGAGGAAAATTGAGATGGCAAGAATAGACAAATTTCAAAAAATTATCTTAAGTGGGGGGTAGATAGGGGATGTACTGTTTCCTCATTTACAAAATGGAAGTGTTATGTAATAGAATTCGGTGAAAATTAAACAGTATAACATAGTAAATGACTAGTGTAGTACCTAAGCTAAATCATAGTAATTAGCAGATAACTTCCTTAGAGATAACCATTGTTTATTTTAGCATCTATGAGCTACTCTGACCCGAGACTACTTGGTCTTGTATTGTTCTTGCCTTTTGTATCTTCTTATATAAGTAAGCAGATCTTAAGGTCTTGCTTTTGATACTGGCCTGCTGGATTCCCCTCCCTATCTAAAACACAGAATTTCTTTTCTATTATCATCTTGCCCAAGCATAGAACACCTTTTCTCATCAGTTTTCAAAATACACTTAAGTAATTTGCTTAGACATAGCATGCCTCTTCACTTATGTATTAACAATTTCATAATTTTTATTTTTCAAGTTTATACTCTTGTTAATTAATAAGTTCTTTACGACTAAAGGTTCTTTTAAAGTTATACAGAACAGAATCTAGTAGAGAGGTATATACAATCAAATGAATAAGTTCTTGGTGGAAATTTTTATCAGAACGTATGCTTAACTGTTTTTTCTTTCTCTCCTAGCAATGGATTAAATTGTTTCTTTAAATTTCTTGCCTGGATTTATACTGGTTCAGCAAGTATGTTCTCAGAAGCTATACATTCATTATCTGATACTTGTAATCAGGTGAGGGCCTATGAAGGCTTTTTTCTTATCAATTTCAAAGTATATTTTTTCTCTTTTAAGCTTAAATATAAAAGCTGATCCTTTAAAAACAAAACTGAATGACTATAGTTAGCATGTGGAAAAAAATGAAAATTGTTTTACTTTTCAGCAATTAAATGCGAAGAAATATCATAAAAGCAAGTTCGTAGTTATGCTGTAAGAACTTCTAGCAGTGGAATGTGAAATGTAGGATTATCAGTTGCTCAAAGTGTTGGGGCAGAAGTCTTTGCAGAAAGGATTCTTTTATTAGGTAGAAATTTGGTCTCTTGCTTAGAGTTCTTATGACTGCAAGAGTCAAGGGATTTTAAGTTTTTAAAATAAAGTTATAAAATGGTCACATGTGACTGATGAATTAAAATGCTTTTCACATTAGACTAGTAGTTTAGATGACTTTCCCTGAATTTGCGAATGAATAAAGATTGTTATAAGATTAAAATACCTTTTTAAACCCACTTGGACTTAAATTGTGAATACTAAAAACCCAAGCTTACTTTATGAATAAAATAAAAATTTCTACTTGTGTATCATTTTATATTTTAAAATAGTGTTTTAAGAGAATTCTTTCTCAGTATTTGTTTACTTATTCTTTAGTTTTGTAAGAACAGATCTGGGAAAACTTATAATAAAAGACACAGGTACAATAAGAATATTTATGATAAGGTTAAAAATAATAATAAAATAGTAAGGAGCAAGGAGTACATTCTTACTTAAAAGTTAAACCTGAAAACTGGTCTCACTCACTATCGAATGAAAACCCTTTGTAAAAATAAGGACAGAAGATAGGCATTTACCATTAATACTTAAGAATCTTTACCTTGAGTTTAATGTTTAGCAAATACTTATTACTTACTATCTATATAATATTTTACCTGTAAGTGATGGTGTATGTGGGGGACAGGGAGTGGAAAGAGATATTAAATACATGGCATCTATTTTGTTGAAAGCTTATCTGAACATAAGGAAAATTGAAATGTGGAAATATATGAGCAAAGAGATATGTAGAAGGTTATTAGTTTCCGTATTAGCTATTTAAAACATTGAAAAGAATTTAAGCATTCATGAATGCTTAATAAACCAAATACTTCTATACTCTGACATGCTATTCAGGGATTTAAAAGAATGTGGTGTACACGTTTTTTTTGGGTTCAAGATTATTGTTATTTTTAGAGCCTGCAACAGTTGATGAGCAATGCTGGCTGAGCTGGCACAATCAGAAAGCCTTCTCATCTCACTCTTCAGGCGTTCAACCAACACAATCCCTGCAAACAAGATTGGGGAGCAAACTGGGATGTGTCTTGGTGTTGCTGAGGGAAGAGGCCTTCTCCCACTTCTCTCTGTCAATCCCCCCACTCCCCACATACTTTTCCAACAAGATTGTTTTACAATCAAATGCATCTCATTTGTATATATTGACTTGAAATTATAACCATGATAAACTGAGTAAAAAAACCAAGTTGCAGAACTTTATATATGGGACTTCTGCTTCCAGCCATGAAAGACTAATGGTTACTAGACTTAGCCTTTTCCTGTAACAACCAAACAAACAACTAGACTAGACCAAATATAGGAAACAAATATGTTTTAAAAATTTTCACAATAGCAGCACAAGCCAATGGTCCGTGAGAAAATGGAAGCTCTGTCATCTTTCTGGCGTGGAGCAGAATGGGAGAGTTCAGTCAGAGCATAATGTTCTCGTTGAGTTGAGAATTCAGAGATCAGAGTTTAAGGAGTCTGAAGAGGCTAAAATTTATAAGAAGCCTTTTAACTTGTTTGGTAGAAGAGGAAGCTAGGCAGACAGGAAGCTGCAGAAGTGTGCATAGGTAATTCCTTGAGTTGAGTCCTTCTTGGATGTTAAGTTGCACATGTGTAAGGTGAAGTTCTTGCAGTCTAGGCAATGACCATCCAAGGAGCAGTAAACAGTAATTCCTGGAATGCATACAAGGCTGGGAGGCATTCAAATTTATCTCAAATTGATCACCCAGGCCAACAAAAGGATTGTGCTGTGGTAGGAAGATTAAATTCTAGACCCTATCTAATAAAGCTCTAAAAGATCAAGATGATCTGCAAGTAACTTTATTACCAAACCCCACGAGTATACTCTTAAAGAGTAAAGGAAGATAATAAAACTCAGATACTCAGTATAACATTCACAGTATGCAGTATCCAATAAAAAAAAATTACTAGACATTCTAAGAAATAGGAAAATGTGATTCACAATCTGGAGAAAAATCATTCAGTTGAAACAGAGTCAAATGACATGATAGAATTAGTAGCAGGGATCTTAAAACTGCTATTGAAACTACATCTGAATATATGTATTACATTGTGTAACATATATGATTCCATTTATATTAAATTTATGAAGATAAAAAAGAAAAACTACATTCATATATTTAAAGGAAAACTTGGGGAAGCGAATGTGTCTCAAGTGATTGGGCTTCCTTCTACCATATGGGAGGACCCAGGTTTGATCCCCGGGACCTCCTGGTAAAAGCATGCCTGTGTGGTGAGCCAGGCTGGCGAGGTGAGCAATGCTGCAAGATAATGACACAACAAAAGAGAGACGCAGGGTAGAGTCAAGGCAAGACACAACAGACAGCAGAAACTGAGGTGGTGCAAGCAACAGGGAGCCTCTCTCCCACATCAGAGGTTTCTGGGATTAAATCCTGGTGAAGCCTAGAGTAGAAAACAAGAAGAGAAAAAGAAACAGACACAGAAGATCACATAGTGAATGGACACAGACAGCAAAAGAGCAGGGTGGAGGGGGAGAGAGAGGGAAAAAAAATAAAGGGAAACATGAACATAATGTGAAGAGAATTGGAAGATATAAAAAAGAACCAAGTGGAGTTTTTAGAGGTGAAAATATATCTTGATATGAAAAATTCGCAGTATAGAATTAGATTAGAAATTGCCAAAAAAAATGATCAGTGAAATTGAATATATAGCAATAGAAAGCAGTGATACCAAATCCAGAGAGAAAAAAGGCTGAAAAAAATGAAGTGAGCATCCTGTGGAACAATATTAAGTATGTCCTACCAAATGGTTAAGGGAGAAATAACACAAATAGTATACAGACTTTCAGAAATAAAGAAGGAAACACCGTTCAGTTCGTTTAACAGGGTAGTATAACCCTAATATCAAAACCTTACGAAGACATTACCAAAAAAAAAAAAAAAAATACAGACCAGTATCCCTCATCAACATAGATGCAAAGATGCTTAACAAAATATAATCCAATTGAATTTAGCAATATGTAAAAATGATTATACATTATACACAAGTAAGGTATATCTCAAGAATGAAAGATTATATTCAAAATAAGTGTAGGTGGTTAATATGCAAAAATCATTTGCATTTTTTAATATCAGCAAATAATTGGAAAATGAAAATTTACCTAAAGATGCATAACATGTGTACACTGAAAACTACAAAATATTCCTGGGAGAAATTAAGGAAAACCTATATAAATTGAAGAGTTATGTGATATTCATGGATTGGATAGTTTGGGGTTAATGTCATATCTCCCCAAATTGATCTATAGATTTAATGTAATTGCAACCCTAATCCTAAGAGACTTCTTTGTAGAAATGACAAGCTAATTCTAAAATTTATATAGAAGTGCAAAGACCTAGAATATTCAAAGCAATCTTTAAAAAAGTAAGAAATTTGTCAGATTTTAAGACTTATTATAAAGCTACAATAATTAAGACAGTGAGGTATTGTCAGTGGGTCAGTGGAACAGAATAGAGGGGACAGCAGTAGATTCATAGTTACATGGTCAGTTGATTTTTTAAAAAAATTTATTGATGTATATACACTCATACATATAAACATACATAAACAATAAGTGTATAGTAATAGTTGTGAACTTACAAAACAAACATTCATAGCATCATACAGGGCTCTCATACTTCACTCTGCCACCAATACCTTGCATTGTTGTGAAACATTTTTAACTAATGATTAAAGAGCATCCTTAAAATATTACTACTAACCAAATTATCTTACATTTGGTGTATTTCCCCCCCAACCCACTCTATTAATATTATTATTTTTAAAATGTCATTTATACATGAACATACATAAACAGTAAGGGTATAGTAAAAGTTGTGAACTTACAAAGCAAACACGGATAACGTTATACAGGGGTGCCATACATCAACCCACCTACACCTTGCATTGTTGTGAGATATGTTACAAATTATGAAAGAATACTGTAAAAAACTTACTACTAACTATAGTCTTTATCTTAAATTTAGGTCTTTTTAAATTTATTTTTTTAACAATGACTTGTAGTTTTCTGCATACAGGTGCTTTTTATCATTGGTTAAGTTTATCCCTAAGTATTTGGGTTTTATTTGTCATATTTTATTTTCACCACTCATCATTTTTAGTTACTTTTACTGATAGAATCTTTATTTCTAGATTCTCTTCCAAGCCTCTTTATCCTGTCTTTTCTTTTCAGGCTATAGCACACCCTTTAGTATTTCCTGCAAAGCTGATCTCTTGGTTACAGACTGTTTCTTTTTATCTGTGCATAGTCTAAACTTGCTCTCATTTTTGAAATACAATCTTGCTGGATATAAGGTTCTTGGCTGGAAGTTTTTCTCTTGCATTTTCTTAAATGTGTCATACCACTGGCTTCTTGCCTCCATGGTTTCTGATGAGAAATGGCCCTTAATCTTATTGGGTATCCATTATATGTTATGCATTGCTTTTCTCTTGCTGCCTCTCAGAATTCTCTCTTTATCTTTGGCATATGACTTTCTGATTAGTGTGGGTCTCAGAGCTGGTCTGTTCAGATTTGTTTGAATGGTAGTACATTGTGCTTCTTAGACATGGGTATCTTCCTTCAGTTGGGTTGGGAAATTTTCAGCATTATTTCTTCATATATTCCTTCTGTCCCTTTTCCTTTCTCTTTTTCTGGGGCACTCATGACATATATGTTTACATGTCTCTTGCTGTCAGTTAGTTCCCTGAGACCTTGTTCAGTTTTTTCCGTTCTTTTGTTCATCTGTTCTTTTGTATGTTTACTTCAGAGGCCATTTCTTAAAGCTCACCAATCCTTTCTTCTGCCTCTCAAATCTCCTATTATATGATTCCAGTGTATTTTTAATTTATTTATTGCTCTTTTCATTTCCATAAGATCTGCCATTTTTCTGTGTACACTTTCAAATTCTTCTTTGTGCTCATCCAGTGTCGTCTTAATATCCTTAATCTCTTTAGCCATCTCATTGAGTTTATTAAGGAAATTTGTTTGAACTTGTAAGATTAGTTGTTTCAACTCCTTTGTGTCATCTGGAGGCTTTTCTTGTCCCTTTAACTGGGCCATATCTTCCTCTTTCTTGGTGTGGATTGTAATTTTTTGTTGGTACCTTGGCATCTGGCTTACCAGATGTATTTATTCTGGGTGCAGTTTCTCTCTTTAGTGTAGTGCTTTCTTGCCCTTTCTCCCTTGCTGCTTGTGGATAGGAGCCAAGTTTGTAGTTGGTGCTGTAAGCTGTGGAGGCTCAAGCTGTCCTCATTGCCCCAGGGACCAATAAGTTCTCCCAACTTTCTACTTTGCTAAGGTCGAGACAGAGCCACAGCCATGTATAGTAATCCAAGTTGTGCCGGTCTAGACTGTAGTTATCCAGAGAGACTGATGAAGCTTCAAGTCCCTTTCTCCCCTGCCTGGGGCGGGGATGCCACTGCAAGTGTGGTCAGCAATCTCTGCCATGTGTGTCCAAAATGACCACAGTAGCCCAGTAGATTTCCGACTCTGTCCAGCCAAATGTACCTGCAGTTACCAGGAGAAGCTAGTACAGGGCCTGCCAGCTTCCTCCCTGCCAGTGCTGGGGCTAAAGACTAGGCTAGGGCTGCAGGCTAATCTGGGTGAAAGAATCTGGTCCTTACATTCACTGTGATTTTCAGTCAACCCGTCTTCCCCTCATGCTGGGGGCAGAGTTAAAATGGGCAGCTACTGGCTTGTTTCTCACTTGAACAGGTTCAAACTTTGGCTTTTTTTAGGGTTATACTTTAGCCAGCCGAATTTACTAATCAGTAGCTGAGGCTCGGGCCCAGCTGTCTCTTTCTACCCTGTTTTTGGGAAATGGAGCTTCCAGTTCCAGCCACAGAATAGCTCCT
This sequence comes from Dasypus novemcinctus, assembly GCF_030445035.2. Taxonomy (NCBI): domain Eukaryota; kingdom Metazoa; phylum Chordata; class Mammalia; order Cingulata; family Dasypodidae; genus Dasypus; species Dasypus novemcinctus. The sequence goes on along the minus strand of NC_080673.1, from coordinate 164,128,625 downwards.
GAGGTGGCTTGTGCTCCAGAGTAGGCTGATTACCGGCCTCTGCAGTGTGGCCTGTGTTTTCCCAAACAGGCTGACACTGGGCCCCCCAGCTTCCTCCCTGCCAGAGGTTGGGCTGGGGCTTAGGCTAGATCTGCAGTCTGATCTAGATGGAAAGAAGCCTTTCCTTGCCAGTACTATGATATTCAGTCTACCCAACTTCCCCCTCGTGCCAGGGATGGAGTTAAAATGGTGGCTGTTCCTCTTTCTGACTTGGACAGGTTCAAATTTTAGCTGTTTTTAGAATTATACTTAAGCCTGCTGAATTTACTAATCCGTAACTAAATTTATTTATCAGTAACCTAACCGTCTCTTCCTTCCCTGGAACTTTCAATTCCAGCCATAGAATAGCTCCCGAGGTGGCTTCTGCCACCAGTGTAAGATGGACTCCAACCTCTGGGACATGGAATGTTCTCCTCACAAATCTTCTCTGCAGATGGGCTGTCTCCTCCTTCCCTTCTTTCAAGAATGGTGCTGGATGCTCTTCTGATCACATGGAGCCCCCAAACAGATGCTTTAGATCAATCTGGGTGATTTACTAACTGCCCTGTAGCATGAGCTGACTCTAGGAGCTCCTAACTTTGCCACCATGTTGCTGGTTGCTGGTTAATTGATTTTCGACTAAGGTATTAAGGTATTCGACTAAGGTATTAAAGAAATTCAGTGAAGAAAGGATACTTTTCAACAAATATGTTAGAAAATTTAGATACCCATATGAAAAAAGAAAAGAGCTTTGACTCCCACATCGTGCTGTATGCAAATTTGAGATGGTTCATAGACCCAAATATAGAAGATAGAACTATGAAGATTCTAGAAGATGATTTGAAGAATATCTTCTAGAACTTTGAATAAGCAGGGATTTCTTAGGACATAGAAATAATAACTATGAAAGAAAAAAATTTTACAAATTAAACGTCATCAAATTTTAAAACTTTTACTTATTAAAAGACACTTAAGAAAAATAGCCATCTGTTAGGAGAAAATATTCACAAGGATTGTATCTGACAAAGGATTTGTATCCAGGGTAAATAAAGAATTTACACAACTTAGTAATAAATACACAAACAACCCATTTTTTTAAAAAGGCTTAAAATTTGAACAGGTACTTCAAAATAAAGATACATAAATAGTTGCCAGTGGTCACATGATAAAATGCATAACAGTATTAGTCACCAGGGGAATATACATTAAAATCTTAATGAAACACCTCTACACATACAGTGTCATGGCTAAGATTAAAAAGACTGACAGCCAGAAAGTTGGTGAGGATATGGAGCAACCAGACCTTTTAGATGTTGTTAGTTGAGTGCAAAATGGTACAACCACTTTTGAAAACATTTGTCAGTTTTATATAAACAAACATACGCTTAATGTATTACCTAGAAATTCCACTTCTAAGTATTTACCCAAGAGATATAAGAACAAAATCCATAAAAAGCCTTGAATAAGAATTTTTATTAAGCAGTTTTATTGAGGTATATTTGTATATCGTGCGATATATACAAAATGTATAATCAGTGGCTTTTAGTATAATCACAATCTTGTGCATTCATCACCACAAAAAATTTTTAGAACAATTTCATTACTCCAAAAATAAAATCTCCACACCCCTTAGCAGTCCTTCCCCAATCCTACATAACCACTATTCTAACTTCATCTTTATAAATTGATTCATATTTACAATTTATATAAATGGACTCATACAATATGTAATACTTAGTGTCTGGTTCTTTTCACTTAGCATAAATTTTTTGTCTGATTTTAACATCTCATAGTTTTGGCAAATGTTCAGTTTCAAAAGGAAATTCTTATATATACAGTTTTACCCCATTCATATTTCAAATGTAGTTTTTACTATGCTATACAATTCCATGTTACATTTTATAGCTTTCCTGTTAGTAATATAATGACCTTAGACTTTCCCTTTAAACCCTTTTCATACCCCATAATAATACTGCCAGCTCCAGACCTTATGTTGGATTTTGACCTTTTCTTTTCATTTCCAAAGATTAGCACACATCCTTTTTACCAATTGTGCACAAATTAATCCTCAGCTTTCCATTCTCTAACCTCATTCTATTTTCTCATGACCCATATTCAGATTATTAACTCCATGAAATAGCACAATATATTTAGTTCATAGTAGCACAATCATACAATATTTGTCCTTTTTGTGTCTGGCTTATTTATTTATAGCAGCTTTACAAAGTGGCCAAAAAATTGGAATCAAATGTTCATCAGAAGCAAAACTGAGAAACAAATGGGGATTGTATTAGTCAGTCAAAGGGGTGCTGATGCAAAATACCAGAAATCTGTTGTTTTTTATAAAAGGTATTTATTTGAGGTAGGAGCTTACTGTTACAAGGACATAAAGCATAAGTTTCTTCCCTCACCAAAGTCTATTACCACATGTTGGAGCACAATGGCTGCATATGTCTGCCAAAAGTTCAGGCTTCTTGGGTTCCTCTCCTCCCTTTCTCTCTGGGCTCAGCTGCTGTGCTCTCTCCGCAAGGTCAGTTGTAGACTCTCAGGTGACCGACTCTGTCTCTCTCTCTGGGGCTTCTGCCATGTCTAAGGAGCCATCTCTTCTCTTCTGGATTATGTTTACAAACAATCCAATAACTATTTTTCGAATTCATAAACAATGCCAAATTGCTACAGGGTTATACTCATACAGTAGAATATTAGCAATAAAAAAGCGAACTACTTACCCAAAAAGTATCCTTTTTTTTTTTTTTTTTAAAGATTTTACTTATTTCCCTCTTCCCTCCCTGTCATTGACTGCTCTTTATGTCCATTCGCCGTGTGTTCTTCTGTGTCTGCTTGTATTCTCATTAGGTGGTTCCAGGAACCCATCCTGGGACCTTCCGGAGTGGAAGAGAGGCGATCATGGGAGAGAGGGGATCATTCTCTTGCACCACCTCACTTCCCCATTCTGCTACGTCTCTCATTGTCTCTCTTCTGTGTCTCTGTGTCATCTTGCTGTGTCACTTCTCTGCGTCAGCTGGCATTCCTGCGTGGGATGGCACTCCTGCATGGTCTGGCACTCCGTGTGTACCAGCTTGCCATGCAGGCCATCTTGCTTTCACCAGGAGGCCCTGGGCTTAGAACTCTGGACTTCCTATATGGTAGACAGGAGCCCTACTGCTTGAGCCACATACGTTTCCCAAGTATGCATCTTTGATGGTATAAGAGTATTTCCTATGTGATTCCATTTATATGAAATTCTGGAATAGGCCAAACTAATCTTTGGATGAAAATTAAATTAGAAAATTGATTACTTTTGGGGTGGGAGGATTGACTGAAAAGAGGTACAAGGGAAATTTCTGGGGTGATGGGAAGATTCTATGTCTTGATAGGAATGTGGATTATAAGAGCATATGTATTTGTCAAAATTCAAAAGCTGTACATTCAGGCTTTGTGCCTTTTATTATATGTGGATTTTTACCTTGAAAATAAAATTTTCCACATATGAAAATATGAATACTAAGTGGATATATGATAATATTAAGGAATTATTATTTTTAAAATTGTGATAATACTCTTGTATTATATTTTCTAAAAGGCTTAATTTCTTTTTTAAGAGATGAATACAAAATAAAGGTGAAATGGTATGGTCCTTGGAGTTTACTTAAAAATATTTGAGGAGAGTGGATACAGATTAGGTAAAACTGTTTATGTCATATATTTGTAATGAAGTTGAGTGAAGGATGAGTTGGGTTTATTGAAATATTCTTTAGAATTTATTGCATTTTCCTACCATTGATCCAAGTATATGTTACAGAATTTTCATAATCTTACAAAGCATAAAAGAACATCATGTAAATTTTGTTCATATTTTTAAGCACATATACACCCTTATCTGGAACAAACATCCACAAAAGCGACATCAAACAGCTGTATATGGGTGTACATAAAGGCAGTCTGAAATGTACTCCAGACTCCCCGGTGGCCCCTCTTCTATATTCCTTGAATTTTTTTAATAAGGAGCATGTATTGATTTTGAAATTAGAAAAATCAATTTTTATAAAAGATTAAATAGCAATATAAAACTTAAATAAAGGCTTAAGACCATATTATATCAAGTGCATTGAGAACTCTAGATGAAGAGTTTGTCTTGATTAAAGTGATCAGAAAGCTTCAGTGAAAGATAGTAAACTGGTATTGAATAGGAGGAAATTGTATTTCTATCCTTTTGAAAGCTGTTTCTTTTAAGAACTATAATAACAGTTTAAAATTTAATTCATACTTTAGCATTTTTTTTCTTTACCCCTTTAGAGTCTTAAAAATCCTCCAACTTTTAAATTAGATCTCTGTCTAAATGATATTGTAATTTACAATTTCTGTGAAGGTTCCTTTTGGAAAAATTTTAAATAACACACAGCATGTCATTTAATATTAACTCAAATGAATTTATTGAGCCTCTGAATTTGCAATTGCTAATTGATGAGAAGAAGACGTATGATACAACTACAGAGATATTCCAAGGCAGCATTTAAGCAGCTGTATGATAGTATAGTACTGAAGGTATACAGAAATGGAGAAGGATGAACATTGGGAAGGGGATAGGGCACTAGTAATGCTTTTTATTGTTAAAATGAAAAGTTAATGTTTATTGTGTTGTAAACCAAACGGATGCTGTGTAGGTTATATATACATATCTGGTATGTGTATATGTTGTAAATATGCAGAAAAGGTCTGGAAAAATACATATCAAACATTTCCCTCTGGGAAGAACAGGATCAGGGATGTCTACTTTTGTAAGAACAACTAATAAATATAGTACACTTTAATGTATAAAGTAGTTGATGATATTCTATACATCATTGCATAGCCAATGTGAATAAGTGTTTATTTTTAAAATGATTGAACAGTCAGTTATTTCTTAAATATTATTACTTACACACACCCTGAATTAATGACTTTTTTTAGAGAATTAAGTATTACTCTTAACTAGTTCTCTTAGTTTGGCCTGCCGAAAAGTAATCATGTATATTTTAGGTAGTTTTACCCCCTGTGATAGCTTGAGGCTTTTATGGATTCAAGAACATTGTTCCTAAGTTAATCCATTCCTTGGTTATCGACCTACTATAGGTGGGACTACTAGATTACTTCAGTAGTATGTGACCCAGGGTGGGTCTTAATCCTCTTACTAGAGTCCTTTATAACAGGATGAAGTTAGAAGAAAGCCCCAGGAGCTCAGAAAGGAACCCACAGAAACTGAGAGAAAGCCACCAGAAACCAGAAGCTGAAAGCAACAGAACTTGGAGAAGGCAGAAACCAGCAAATGCTGCCATGTGCCTGATCACTCACAGCTGCAGCTTGAGGGAGAAAGCATCTCTTGATGATGCCTTGATTTGGACACTTTCACAACCTCAGAGCTATAAGCCTATAAATTAATCTCCATTGTAAAAGCCAAGCCATTTCTGGCATATTTCTTGGCAGCCTTAACAAACTAAAGCACCCCCTTTTCCTTAGGAATCCAGTAGGAAAAACTTAAAATAGTTTGTGCATTTAAGGTACAGTTTCTAATATTAAACATTGTAAAATCCAGTAAATGTATTTTAACCATTTTTAAGGTGATTTTATCTCTAGATATTTTACCAGAAAATATTTTTATTAAATGGCTTGTGACCTACAGGGAGGCCTCATCTCTAAAGAATTTGATTATCTAGAAATTCACCCATCTGATTTTTTGATACCATACTAAAGAAAAGAAAAAAGCTCCACATCAATCAGATAAAATTATATAGGGCATTTATTCAGAGGCTTAGTATTTTTATTAAATAGTTCTAATTAGGTAATATTTTTCTGCTTTCTAAATTCACATCAGATTAGAATGGGAAAGTGTGTAGGGGCAGGCATACTAATACTGTGAGGTTTCCGTGGATAACTTTTTTTTTTTTAAGAATTTATTTTTAAAGATTGATTGATTGGTTTCTTTTTATTTATTCCCCCTCCCCCCAGTTGTCTGCTCTCTGTGTCCATTCGCTGTGTGTTCTTCTGTGTCCTCTTGTATTCTTGTCAGCAGCACCGGGAATCTGTGTCTTTTTTTTGTTGCATCATCTTGCTGCGTCAGCTGTCCACGTGTGTGGCGCCACCCTGGGCAGGCTGCACTTTTTTTGTGCTGGGTGGCTTTCCTTATAGGGCGCACTCCTTACTCGTGGGGCTCCCCTATGCGGGGGACACCCCTGCGTGGCACGGCACTCCTTGCGTGCATCAGCGCTGCGCATGGGCCAGCTCATCACATGGGTCAGGAAGCCTGGGTTTGTTTCCTGGACTTCCTATGTAGTAGGTGGACACTCTATCCATTGAGCCAAGTCCGCTTCTCTCCATGGATAACTCTTTAACAAAGATAGAATGGAAAAGCCAAATAAAATGAAAGGAAGACAGGAGAAAAGGGAAGAAGGAAGGAAAGAAAGGAAGATGATAGCCAGAATTAAAGACTTTTTAACGTTTTTGCTCCCTTTCACATCTCAGATAGTCACTGACCTATATACATTGATATATACCTTCCTGTGTGTCTTTCCAGTTTTACTATAGAGTATGTGTCCATATATAATATATATTGTTTTGGGTATTTTAAATTTTACAATCTTGTGTTTTATACATTTATACAAGTTTTTCTTTTGTAAAACATCAGGCATTACAGACAACCCTAATCCTGGTTCTCAGAGGTATAAGCATAGTTAAATGTGTGTTCTTCCAGACCTTTTTGTGGCTTACATCATGTATCATTAACAAAAACTACAGAATGATGGAGGGTTTTTTTTTTTTTTAACATAAGTTATACTGTACATACTGTTCTTAAAAGCTTGCTGTTTTCCTTCCATGTAACAGTATGTCCACGAGCTCTTTCCATGTCAGAACAGATGAATGTACCCCAACTCCATTCCTTTAAATTGCTGTAGAAGTAATTTATAGTTTGGTTTTATCATCATTTATTTTGTCATTCCCATTGATGGATGTTTAGGTTTACTTCCACGTTTTTCATCATTGTGGAAAAGATGCTTTGAACCCCTTTGGGTTCATTTTTATCTGTAAGGTAGGTACTGAGAACTAGAATTGCTGGGCCATTGAATGTGTATTATATATGTTATATTTCTTTGTCATTGTCAGATTGCACCCTCAAGGTAGGCTTTACTATATTTCCCATCTTTTTAATGACTATTCCTTTTCTTCCTCTTCTCCATAGGGTTTACTGGCATTGGGCATCAGTAAGTCTATTCAAACACCAGACCCTACTCATCCGTAAGGACATTGCCTTAGTTTTGTTTTTATTTGTTTTGGTAAGAAGTTATTGAAATAAAAGCAGTTGGATTCCAGAAATTTCCTGCAATTTATATACCTGCAGTTTTATGTTAAAGATTTTGTCGTTTTTTCAACTGTAGTATCTAAAGTGCAGGACTCATCCCTGGCTCAGAGTAAATTCAAGGTATAATTTGCAAATGGAGATTAAATTGTTTTTATGCTTTGTAACACAGCATGGAGATCTTCTCTTCATATTTGATATTTAATAGCAAATTACATATTTTGATCTTAGAATTCTATTTTACTTTTGTCAAAGAAAACATATTCCAGATTTAGGTAACCAAATCTAAAATTTTCTTATTGAATCTATAGTTAGTTTATTTTAATCCTCTTGTTTTGGTTTAGAAATAGTATTCTGTTAATATTTCAAAATACTTTATAAAATTAGTATACCTTTTAGAATATATTGTTCTGAATTTTTTCGTTTATTTGATACAGAGATTTCCTCTGTTGCTTCTCTAAATGTAATCAACTAAAACTTTGGAATTCCACACCCATTTTGAACAAGCTTCAGGAATGGAATTGATTAATGCACTTTTATTTCTGTAAAGAAGTCTATCTCTGTGCTTTATAAGTACTTTACTTTGAAAGTAAGATACTATTTTCTTATGAATAACATTATGACTATCTTATAACTAATAACTAAAAAACAACTATCTCTTAAGTTTACGAATTACATTCATTGCAGTGTTTTTGATATCTCAAGAAAAATGTAAATTTTTCCCTGACCAGATTTATTTTTTATTTTTCATTTTTAAAAGAAGCTTTAGACTACATAAATGTTACATCAGAAGTATAGGGGATTCCCATATACCTCACTGCTTCTTCCTACCCCACTTTCCGCCATTAACAACATCTTTTATTAGTGTGGTACATTTGTTATAATTGGTGAACACATGTTGAAGCATTGCTACTAACTATGGTCTATAGTTTATATTATAGTTTACACTTGGCACCATATAATTTTTACACCAAAGATTTAAAAACAGGTGGTAAAATATTAAAATTTTGGCTTGTGAAATTTCTTTTCAAGGTATTTTCAACAATCTGCATTGATGCTGTCCAAAGTAATTTTCTGCAATCAGAAATATAGAAATATTCTGTATCTGTGCTGTTCAGTATAGTTGTCACTGGCTACATGTGACTACTGAGTGCTTGAAGTATGCCTAGTGTAACTGAAGAACTACATTTTTAACTTTAGATTTAATTAATTTAAAATTTAAAAAACCACACATGGCTAGTAGCATATCATATTGTGCAGTGCAAGTTTACATAAGTAAAATTTTCAATAGGAAGCTACAAATTCCTTGAAAATACATAAAATGAAAATAATGACATTTAGTTTAGATTTCAATTTGCTTTGACTAAAATAGATATATGTCCTATATTACTTTAGGAAGGAAACTTTAGAAGAAAGTAAATGTTTCTAAATCAAACTAGCAGAATATTGTCATCTGTAAACTGAGGATTCCTTATGACAATTATATCTTTGCCAACAAAATTCGAGGAGCAATTTTATTTAAGATTTGTTACTTAAATTGTATCTGCCAGGAGGGTGCAGTAGAGTATGGCTTTGGAAATAAATTTTCCAGGAAATACTTTTATTAATGAGTGATTCTTTTCTTCCTATATTATGTCATATTTGTGAACTCCCTTAAAACTCAGCATTTTATTGGTACTTACAGTAATACAAAATAATGCACATGTTAATCAAAGATGCTTGAAAAATAATTAAGATTAAAAAAAAAAAAATTCAGCCACTTAAAAACCCAGAAAGCTGAAGTTCTTTGTCCTATAATAATGACAATTGCTGTATGCTAAAACTATTCACAATCCAGCATCAAATTATAGATAATATAAGTTGTAGATTGGCAGCCCAAAAAGCCAAAATACTCAATTAGAATCTTCATTACAAGGAAATTTAAAGGTTATCCTGTTCATTAAACATTTGAATGCACTTACAAAAACATTAAATTAATTTCGTTAACATCTATGGTACAAAATAGTAAAGTAGCACTGCTAGGTAAAAATATACTATATGGAAAATGGATTAAAAATACCTGGATTAAATAATATTGACTTATATATTTCCAAAGATCTTGGCCAGTTTTTCCACTTTCTGTATTATTTTTCTAATTATATTTGAGTTTGGCACTTACGGTTTAATTAGATGTGAAATTTTAACATCTAGATATTTCAAGAAGTTTTTTGGTTGTTGACTTATTAAGCATATATTTTGTAAAGAATCCATTTGTATTTCTTGCAAACAATATTTTTTTTTTCAGATATGGATTTTCAAATATGCGCTATATTGCTTCACTAATTAGTGGTGTTGGTATTTTCATGATGGGTGCCGGACTATCTTGGTACCATGGAATCATGGGATTGCTTAATCCTCAGCCTATAGACTCTCTCCTATGGGTAACATTCTTTTTGTTCTCAATATTGAAGTAATATGAAATAAGAGTTTAAGTACATTAGAATACCTTTTGTGATATTGGTGTTAAAGAATGAGACTAACATATACCTTCTTTATATATATATTTTAACTTATTTTTTAAAATATACTTAGATTACATAAATGTTACATAAAAAATATAGGGGATTCCCATATGCCCCGCTCCCCACACTTCCCACATTTTCCCACATTAGCAACATCTTTCATTAGTGTGGTACTTACATTGCAATTGATGAACCTATTTTGGAGCATTGCCACTAAGCATAGATTATAGTTTACATTGTACTTTACGCTCTTTCCCATCCAATTCTGTAGGTTATGGCAAGATATATAATGGTCTGTATCTGTCATTGCAATGTTATTCAGACAATTAACAAGTTCTGAAAATACCCCCATATTACACATGTTTTTCCCTTTTCCTGCCCTCAGAATCTCTAGTGGCCACAGTGTCCATATCAATGATATAATTTCTTCCATTGGTAGAATCACAATAAGTGTATAGTAGTATACCAGTAAGTTTACTTTAGTTCACAGTTCATTCCCCAGTCCTGAGGATTCTGGGATGGCAATGCCTACTCCAACTCTAATTGAGAGCGTGCTTTGATCCCATATGGCTGATGGATGGGACTCTTATGTTTGAAGTTATAGACGCTCTTGGTTCCTTGGAATGATGGTTGTCTATCATCTCCTCCTTGTAGTTGTCTTGGGTGAGTCCAGTGAACTGAAGAGTAGGTGCTGCAACTCAGTTGAGATTCAGGACCCAGCTGGCACATGGACCACCCAAATATTTTAGAGACCCTTACCAACTCTAGTACTAATTATATGTTCAAATAGAAGGGACAGTAGAGCCATGTGTAGGGAAACCAAAACTGAGTCCAACTCCAGTCACACTGGGGAGCATAAATTCCAAAGTAGGACCCACTAGTAAGGCACCAAACTTCTGAGCTATCTGACTATAGTGTCTATATGTCTCCGGAGCCCTCAGGAGCCCCACTATTATGGGTAGTGTCTATATTGGCTATCAATGAGATCTTGCTGAGACATACATAAACATAACCTCTGGAATGATCTCCTGACTCACTTTGAAGTCTCTTAGCCATATAAACTCATTTGTCTTTACCTTTTCCCCATTCTGGTCAAAGTCTTTTTCCAGTTGCATTGCTAGGTGGTGCTTGGTAGTAATCCCTCAGTGCCAGGGAGCCTTATTCCCAGGAGTCATGTCCCATGCTGGGCAGAAGTTATTGAATTTATATGTGGAGTTCAGCTTAGAAAGGGCCCACAATTGAGCAACAAGGAGACTCTCAGGAGGTGACTCTTAGGTACCCTATAATACTAGGCTAAGTTTCAATTTCAACAGTAAAGATTCATAAGCACAGTCATCAGTATCAAGGGCCCACATATACCTTCTTGACTAATTGTATAATAATATTGAGTTATGTATTTATAGTTGTGTTTTTTAGATCATGACTGGATATGACCTCTAATCCATATGGTTCAATGATACTGAACAAGAGGAAGTCTATAGATGGAATTATTAATCCCTGCCTCCTTAATTTCTCCAGTTACTATTGAAGAACAGAAAGCCCTCTCTTCACTTTTAGACCCAGAAATAGTCTCATATCAGTAATTAAAATATCTAGTCCCAGGTAATAGTCAACTGAAGTTTTAGTTTTTTTGGCTGCTCAAGCAAGTACCTTGTAAAGGGCTTGCTTAAACAATGTAAATTGATTAGCTCATGATTTTGAGACTAGGAAAATGTCCAAGTCAGGGTGTCATCAAGGCAATGCTTTCTTCCTGAAGATTGGCCTTGTGGAGCTGGCTGACAGTGATCCGTGGTCCTGAGCTACTCTGACACATGGCAGTTCACATGGTGGCCTCTCCTGGCCTTTCTCTTACCTTCCAGGTTCCTTTGAACTTCATCTTCTTGCTTCTCTGGCTTTGTCTGTCTATCTATCTGAATTCTGCTTATAAACTCCAGTAATAGGATAAAGGTACACCTTCATTGAGGTGGGCCATACCTTAACTAAGAAACTTCATCAAAAGTTCTTACTTTAGATTGGTTCACACCCACAGGAATGGGTTAAGTTTAAGAACACGTTTTTTTTCTGGGGTATTTATAGCTCCAAACCACCACACCTGGGAACTGCATTGAATGATAAAACTTATTTCTGTATCTCGAGATTCCCTCAGGGAGGAAACCTCTTGTGGGGAAATGGAAGGAGTCACCTGCATTTCCCAACCTATGGCTGCTATCCTTCTCTCCCAAGGCGCCTTCTGGCAGGGTTGAAGATCGAGGTAGGGAACAAAAAAGTGCCATTTGCATTGGTTTCCTCTGCCTTTTTTGGAAATTTAAAGCTATCTTTTTCTCTCATGAGCATTTCTTAGAGATTCCCCTGCTTGGGCCTTCTGCCTATGGCTCCATTGACCAGTACAAATTGTTCACTTAGCACTGCAGCTTAGTTTCCCCACATCATGATATGCCTTCAGACTGTTTCTACTGTGTTGCCTTGCATTTAGCAAGAGGTCTTTTGGGCAGTTGATCTCTTTTCAAAACCACTACTCAGAGTTCCATGTCTGGGCTTCAGGAAACACATCTTTTAACACATTCTCTGTGAGAGTGTGCTTGTTTCCCAAACAAAGCCATCTCCTCTGCTGACACATTCAGTATCAGGCCTATAGATTTATTTTTCAGGCATGCTTTAGATGCAATTAGCTGTGATGTGACCTCTTTAAACTCCAGGGGACACGTATCAAGCTTTCTGGGTTATTTCCACAGTTCAGCAGCTTTCCCCAAAGCAATCACTTTTGACCTCCTTAATCTCTGCTCTTCTTATATGGTCTAGGGTAGGTGTGGAGCTAGGAGTTGCAAAATAAGGCTTGGTATCCCCTTCTGTGAAAGTCCTGAATAGATTGTCTGGCATCTCATTTTGGAATGTGGGAATACTTGGAAGCTATATCTTATAATACACCTTTTGAGGTCTTAGCCAAAATAGAACAGTATGTATCTTATTTTAATATCTTCTTGTATCATACAAATCTGCATAACAGTGTTTATTAACTAGTTTCTTTTCTGTAAAACTACCATATTACATTTCATACAGTTGAAATAAGCAAACATACATTTTCACTATTCTGAAAAGATTTGGCCACTTTATAGCTACTTCATTCTCTAAACATATATCTAATTTATATTGTATCACTTTACCAAAGAGAAATGGATGATTACTCTGGGGTCAAAAAGGAATTAGTGGGGAGCGGTTGTAGCTCAAGGGGTGAGTGCCTGCTTTCCAGGTTCAATCCTCATTACCTCCTAAAAACAAACATGAAAAAACCAACCCTCATTGGGGAGTGGATATACCTTAGTGGTTGAGCACGTACTTCCCATGTATAGGGTCCTGGGTTTGTTCCCTGGTACCTCCTAAAAAAAAAAAATTAATTAAATTTTAATTGTGTGTAAGTTTTAAAACATCCAGAAGCTCTTATATCTTTTAGTAGCTAAATGGGGTTCCATCAGAACCCGACACACTGTAGACCAGTTTTTGTTTGTTAAGTATTATCTTGGAATCCTTGGGTGATATATGCTCTCTTTCTTTATTGGTTGATAAATGTGTCTTTGGGAAAGAGATGGAAGCATTAAAAGTAGTTACTGGGAAGTTTAGGTGTGCTGTATTAATTATGCTTTTGGTTGGCACTGTGATTCAGTGCATAGAGACTAGAATTGAGACTCTAAAGCCTGCATTCTTTTTTTTTTCTCTGCTATCTACTGTGTACTCAGGCAAATCCTTTGGGAGCTCTCAGTTTTCCATAACAGATTAAGTGTACTAGATGTGAAATTTTCAAACCTCTATTTCAGGGAAGCCTAGGGTTCTATAAATGCACATTGAAAATCTTAGAGATGGTTTGAGTTTCACTTAAATTTTTTTAAAAATGTGTTACCGGGTTAAGTCTTCAGTACGTCTTGATAGAGTTTCTCTTATCTTTTTTTAAATGAAGAGTGTTCTGAGATTGCAAAGGAAGTTGTGTTACCAAAAAAACTAAAACAAAAAAAGATTACTGTTAATAGTTACTTTGTGAATCAGAATTCTTTTACTACTGAGCTTCCAAACAAAATATAGAAGTTACTTGGGTGTGGATATTTATTATATCTGGTGTCTACGACTCTCGATATCAAATGTTTATGTTCATTTAAAACTTAAAAAAAAATTTTACTAAGTAACTGCTTTTATGTCATGAGCTTAGTTCAGGTCATATTATAGCATTCTATAGCTATATAGAGTATGTAAAGCATTTAGATTACTCTTCCAGGTATTAGGTATGAGATGACTGTTCCGTCTTTCTTCTTAGGAAGATACCATCTCTCACTGTCCTTATTTGACCTATTTCTAATCCTTGTCATCTGATTGGAATTTGAATTTATGTTTCCATTTTAGACATATCAGACTCTATGCATGAATGATTGTGATTCTTTAAGTAAAATACTTAATTTATGCTTTATTTTAATATTTGTTTTCTAGGCATACTGTATTTTAGCAGGATCATTGGCATCTGAAGGAGGTATGTACTGTCACAAAATATTTCTCTATTTTTTATATAGCAATATGTATTCAACAGTCCATTGTTATAGTTTGCCAAGTCCCATTGATTAAAGAACATTGTGGGAATAGGAATCTAAGCTTTGTTTAATTTTAAGGGTATATTATTTACATAATATACAGTAGTAGTTCCTCTGAAGGCTAGGAGCAAGGGGAAATTTTTTTTTTAATTGAATAGCATATTGTAATGCTCATAAAATTCGAATGGACTGTAAAAACATAACCTGAGTTTTTGTTTTTTAAAGATTTATTTATTTGTTCCCCCCCTCCTTGCGGCTTGCTTTCTGTATGCTCTCTGTGTGTTCTTCTGTGTCTTCTTGTCTCCTTTGTTGTGTCATCTTGCTGCGCCAGCTCTCCGCAGGCATGGGCCATCAGCTCTCCTCCGGTGCGGGCCAGCTTGGCTTCACAAGGAGGCCCTGGGACACGAGCCCAAGGCCTCCCATATGGTAGACAGGAGTCCAGTCGATAGAGCCACAACCACTTTAAAAACCTGAGTTTTTGAAAATCACAATTTAGCAGTTATAAACAGGGAAGGCTTTCTCTTTTTTGCAGTAAGAATATTTCAAAATATCTGAAAGCTTTATATGTATTTTTCCTTCATTTTGCTGTCCTATAAAATGGTTATACCACTTCCTACTTTAAAAAAAAGTTAGGAAGATCAAAGCAGACAGTGTGTTGAGTGTGATGCCTATCATATAGTTGCTGTCCAATAAATTGTGGCTGTTTTGGTAACTGTCTTTAAATCATTGCTCTAGAAATTTGAGATTCATTATATAATTGATTAGCTGGGTGCTTGAAAATGTCTAGTTAAAAAAAAGACTTTTCCTTATTGCCAACCCTGACATCAAAGTGAGAAGCCATCTTCTAAAGTTTGGGGGCATGACGTTTTTTCATTGCTACTATAAATGTTTTCCTTTTAGCAACACTTCTTGTTGCTGTAAATGAACTTCGTCGGAGTGCTCGGGCCAAGGGAATATCGTTTTACAAGTATGGTATGTACTTTAGAAGCCAGGTGTATTATTTCATCTCCTTTATTTGCTTAAAATTACCCAATATTATTGCTTTGTTCCTTATAGATGTACACAAAATGTACCTTAGTGTCTTCCCTAAGTGGTTCTTATGCATACTTCAGCTCTTTTAAAAAGAGAAATGCTGTGCAGTTTGAATATGAATACTTTTATATTTGAACTTGACATAAATGAACTAAAGTATTTCTATATATGCTTACATAAATTCAGAAAGTAATTTGACCTTAATATCATTTAATGTTGACATTTACCAAGGCGTTTTGTTTATAGTGACTGTCTATAGTATATTCATTAAATATTTATTAAATGATAAGCATGTTGAAAGGGGATTGTTAAACCATAATTTCATACATCTTAATTTTAATCTTGACTTTAAATGGTTATTAAAATTTGACTTTATAGTGTCAAGTTAACATTTCAGAGAGTTTCCTTGTTTCTCCTTCAATGATAAAGTAATGGAAAGCCGTGATCCTAGTACAAATGTTATATTATTGGAAGATACTGCAGCAGTCTTAGGCGTGACTATAGCAGCCACTTGCATGGGCCTTACTTCTATAACAGGTAAATAATTTCTTAGATCAGTGGTGGTTTATTTATTCTACTTAAATAATTTGTAGAATTTTTTTTTTTATATCGTAGAATTATTTTACACCAATAGATTAGTAAATGTTAATTCCACACTAACCATTTATTTGTATAAGACATTTGGGTCAGTAGAAGTGTTCAGGGTTCTCTGACTTTATAAATTAGAATTAAGGAAGCTGACAATAGAGGGTTTTTATAATACTCTAAATTTTCCTAAGTGTGACTTAAATTATGTAATGCTCTAGCATTATATTCTGAGCTTTAAGTTCTTTACCTGTAAGTGTATGGATAATATTTGTCCTAGTCACCAAAGATTTGTTAAGATAATAGATGAGACCTTTAGTGGATAGGTAGATAGGTAGATAGGCAAGGGAGGCTGTTTGCCTTTTTCCACTGATAATCCCAATAATAACAACTGTTAACCTTCCTATTTCCTTGATTCTCTTTAAGTGTTTGTTCCCTTCTCATTTTGGTAGTTAGTTGAGTGTTTTGAGAGACAGTATAATATAAGTAAATGAGAAGGCAAAAAAATTATTTTATTTTCATGTGTTACTGAAATTCTGATAATTTGTACTAGATATAAAATTTGGCTATTATTTTAGCTATAAATATTTGTCAAAATCTGCCTTGAGTATTCTGTTTTAACTTATTTTCTAAAACAAAAGAACCATTTAGTATGTAAAGACTAAGTTTCTGAGTTTGGAATTGTCTTGGAATGGAATTTTTTCCATTTTTACCCATCTGTCCATGCATGTATAAAATAATTCAAGGTGTGATAAGCTTTGCATAGTTTTGCAGTGTTTCTTAAAATAGTCTGAAATATGAATAACTCTTTCTCATTTTAAATGCATATTTAAAACTAAACCAACATTTTCTGATCTTCACTGCAGCCTAAAATATTTCTAAAGTTATTGTTTTTACTGGTTGACCTTACAAGTTTAGAAAATTTTTTGACAAGAATTATTATTTTAGCAGTTTTAAGGTTTGAGAAAAGAGTGACTTGACTAAGTCAACTTTTTTTTTTTTTTTTCTTGTTTTGTTATAAGTATATTTGTATATATACATAAAGCAAATATTTTTGTTTTCTTCTCTATCTAATCCCCTTATCCGTTATCATATGACATACATTGTATTAACTTCATGTCACAGTATTTAAATCAGGAGTTCTTAACCTTTTTTTTTTTTTTTTTAATTTTTTTATTTTTTATTGACTTTGTAATAATATTACATTAAAAATATATATGTGAGGTCCCATTCAACCCCACCCCCCCACCCCCCCTCTCCCCCCCCCCAACAACACTCGTTCCCATCATCATGACACATCCATTGGATTTGGTAAGTACATCTTTGGGCACCTCTGCACCTCATATACATTGGTTCACATCATGGCCCATACTCTCCTCTATTCCATCAAGTAGGCCCTGTGAGGATTTACAATGTCCGGTGATTACCTCTGAAGCACCATCCAGTCAACTTTTGATAAATTATTTTTTTACATAATAATATAAATCAGACAAATCAAAATCATAAAAATATGTATGTTGTAAGAGTATTTCAGATGAATTAATTTATTTCTAAGTAATATGCCAAGAAATAAAATATTTCCCTAAAGCTTTTTTCCCAGCTAATATTCCTGTAATTTCTTTAGGATTGTTATATTACACACACATTTTAAAATGTAAGACAGTTCCTTAAATTTAGATTACTGAAGAGCAGTATTTGATTTTGAACATTGTAATTACACATTTCCTAATGGAAATGGATTGTTTTTTAAGTACAGAAAAGTCAGTATATTTTTTGTGTTATATTTTGACAAAGCAGTATGAAAATTAAAAATTTTAGTAAAATGTGTGTTTTATCTTGCATCAAAAGAGTTAATTTTAATATTGATGAAAACTTCATTTTTGGAAAAACCTTGTGTTTGGAATTTATTTGAAAGGTTTAGATATTTTTATTTGTGCCTCTTATCTAAATATTTCTTATATTTTCATAGATATCAAATCAGCCCTTTTCATTTGGTTTTGGAAGAGAATTAAGCCCTAACAATGTAAGGCAAGCTTTAGAATCAGAATCACCGGGAGGGGTTGGGAAAACAGATTGTATTGGATTCCATTTCCAGAACGTCTCATTTTATAAGATCTTGGGTGAGGACCCAGAATTTGCATTTCTTCCAAGTTCTCAGGTGATGCTAGTGCTGCTGATCTGGGACCACACTTTGAGAACCACTCCCCTAAGGCATCCATTTGATGTAATAAATCAGTTTCTTTCCTTTAATCTGGAATGGTGCTATGTATAATCTTTGTTCAAGTGAAAAAGAGTCACCCATAGATTTAGAGCATCCATATTGTTTTGTAGAGCTTAATTCTCTCACAGAATCCAGATAGGAGTAAGGTGCAAAAAAGTTATTTTTTCAGATTTTGATCTCTCAGTTAATTTGTCAAACTGGGGTAGGAGAAGTACTGATGTATCTTAAAGAATTGGACAGTTCATTATATCATTAATATGTACATGGTGTTTGTAATCTGAAAATGTTCTGAACTTTTACCCATGTAATGTCTGTAGCAAGAAACTGACCTTAAATAATTGTCAGTTCATATAATATGGATTAAGTTGTAGCATACCCATTTTGTAGTACAATAAAACTATTAGGAGAGAGTCTTCATTTAAAGTCCTTGGATTTCAATGGATGTGTCATGATGATGGGAACGAGTGTTGCTGGGGGGGGGAGAGGTGGGGTGGGGGGGTGGGGTTGAATGGGACCTCACATATATATTTTTAATGTAATATTATTACAAAGTCAATAAAAAAATTAAAAATAAATAAATAAAAAATAAAATGCTGAAAGGAAAAAGCTGTCAATTAAAAAAAATAAAATAAAATAAAGTCCTTGGATTTACTAGTTCTGATTCTTTGTTCACATAAAGTTCATGAGATAATAGAAAATATAAATTTACTGATTTCTTATATGCTTTCTAGGCAATCCACTGTATGACAGCCTAGGTTCCTTGGGTGTGGGCACCTTGTTAGGTGTGGTCTCGGCATTCCTCATCTACACTAACACAGAAGCCCTTTTAGGGCGATCTATCCAGCCAGAACAAGTACAACGGCTTACTGAACTCCTGGAGAATGACCCATCAGTAAGGTCAGCCTCTTCCAGTAATGCTAGTAAGGTTTTCAAAAACAAATAAAAAAATAGAAATGCTTGGTTTTGAATCCCTACCCTTCAGAATTTTTTTTAACGTGCAAATTTTTTTCCACTTAAATTAACTTTTCTTTCTTTCTTTGAGAAGTTGTGAAGTTTTTGGAGGAAAATCATGGAGGAAAAAATACAGGTTCCCATATATCATTCCCTTATTAATTTTTTGCATTGTTGTGGTACATTTGTTATAATTGAAGAAAGCTCATTTTTATAATTGTACTTTTAACCATAGTCCATAGTTTAACTTAAGGTTCTTAGTGTGTTGTGCAATTAATTGGATTTTAAAAAATATTTATTCTATGCTATACAATCTAAAATTTTCTTTCTTTTTGAGTCCGTTTTGGTAGTTCATGTTTTTCTAGGAATTTGTCCATTTTATCTGTTATTGAATTTGGTATACATTTGTTCAGAATATTCCTTTATAATCCTTTTTATTTCTGTAAAGTTGATAGTAATGTCCCATCTTTCATCCTTGCTTTGGTAATTTGATTCTTCTCTCTTTTTTTCTAGGTCAGTCTAGCCAAAGTTTTTTCAGTTAATTCTGTCAAAGAATCAGCTTTTGGTTTCTTAATTTTTTCTATTCTTTTGCTCTTCTCTATTTCATTAATTTCCATTCCAGTATTTATTATTTATTTCTGCTTGCATTAGATTTAGTTTGCTCTTTTTTTCCCTAGTATTATGATAGTGGAAGTTTAGGTTATTGATTTGAGACTCTGTTTTGAAATATAGGTATTCATATCAATTTCCCTCTAAGAACTGCTTCAGCTACATTCCATAAGTTTGCTATGTGTCTTCATTTTCATTCACCTGAAAGTATTTTCTAATTTATCTTTTGATTTTTCCTTTGACCCATTGGTTATTTAAGAGTATGTTGTTTAATTTTACTTTTTTTGTGAGTTTTCCAAGTGTTTTTCTGTTACTAGTTTCTAATTTCATTCCATTGTGGTCAGAGGACATAATTACATCGTTTCTCTCCTTTTAAAATTTATTGAGATTGGTTTATGGCATTGCTTTTGGTTTATACTGGAGAATGTTCCAGGTATACTGGAGAAGAATGAATATTTTACTTTTGTTTAGTGGAGTGTTCCATCAGTGTCTATTAAGTCTAGTTAGTTTATGATGTAGTTCAAGTCTTCTATTTCCTTGTCAGTCTTCTACTTAGTTCTGTCCATTACTGAAAGTGGTAAAAATGCTGTACACTGAAAGACCAACCATATACGAAATTCGAAATTTTCTGGTAGGGTAAATATCTACGGGTTAAACTGTTGCAAAAAATAAATGTTAATGATACATAAAGTTCATACAACATTTTAAATAGTATATTAGTTACCTACTGCTGTATGACAAATTATCCCCAAAATTTTTAGTGGCCTAAAATCACTTGTTATCTCACAGTTTCTGTGTTCAGAAATTTGGGCATGACTTAATGAGGTCCTTCCTCTACTTCAGGGTCTCTCAAAAGCTGCAATCAGGGTGTTTTCTGGGTTTTAGTCATTTCCTGGGGAAGGATCTCTTCCAAATTAATTCACGTGGTGGTTGACAGCATTCATTTCCTTGCTGTTCGGGACTTTCCAACATGGCAGCTTGGCTTAAAGCATGCAAGCTGAGAAGGCAGTAGTGAATCAGTGTGAACAAGACGGAAGGAAGTCATGGTTTTTGGAAATAGCGTCCCATCACTTTTGCCATATTCTTTTGGTTAGAAACAATTCAGTGAATATAGCCTGAACTCAAAGGGGATTACACAAGATCATTGATAAAACAGGTGGGAATCATTGGGAGCCATGTCAGAAGCTACCTTCCACAGATAGTTTCTGTCTGCAGTTAAGTTATGTATGAGAACTCAAAGGAAAACTATATTTGGATATATGCATTAGCTGCTACTTAAGTATTAGCCAAATAGTGAAATCTATTAATATTTTCTGAGGACTAAGATAGATAAATGTTTTTTTTAAATAAAGAAATTATATCATGTCTTACCAGTCTGGACAAGTTTTTTTTTTTTAAGTTGACCCTATGACTTTATGAATATTAAGTCATCAATTCTTATTTTCACTCTAGATAGGTGATAAATACATCTTTTTAATTTATGTGGATAAAGAATTGTGGGATCAGTATTTAGTTTACTTGCTTAAGATCACTCAGAAATTATAGTCATTTAAGAGAACTTGGAGTCTTACTTTGTTTTTCTAGTAGATCTCTGTAAACCCTGGGATTCAGAGTGTTTTGTTATGTTTTATAGATCCTGTAAAGAAAACATGTTATAGCAATCACTGTACAAACAAAAGAATTTCTCAATACTTTTCTAGGGAAGGTTGATTTTTGACAGGTAGGACAGGAGGGATGAAAAGCTGGGGTATCTGCTTTCCTTTCTGGTTAGTTGTGTGGTATAATGGAAAGATCATTTGGCTTGAAGGTCAGTTTTATCTTCTGTAAAATAAAGATGCCAACCTATCTGCTTTATGAAAAACAGTCATTAAATACTTATTGGTACCATATTAAGTGTTTTATGTATGTATTACTTCATTATTCCCTGCATCTGTCCCATGATGTACTTATTAACCCTATTCTTACAGTCAAGAGTACTTCACAGAGTTGCATGAAGAGTTTTAAAGAAGTCATTGACTATATGCGATTAATAGAGTCTCAAGTAGTAGTATCATAAAAAATTTTTTTGGTAATTTTTATTTAGGAAATTGTTAAGTAGATGAATGAGAAAAGAAAAGATTTATGAGATAAAATATATTAGAAAAGTGATATAGAGTTACTGTTTTAATGTACAAACTTTATAACTCATAAAGTAGTATTTAATTACGTCTATATATGTGCATGGTATTATGCAAAAAAACTAAATGGACATTGAAACTTTGAAAATGGTAGGCCCCACTTAATGATGAATACTCTTAAGTTATCTTGGTCCTTTTGCATCCCTGGTGAAAAAAACAAAAATTCTAGGCTTTGTGCCATTCATACATGTGTGTGTGCATATATATGGGTGTGGATGTAAATTTACGTGCACTGTTACTAATTGCAGGGCAATTCATGATGTTAAAGCTACAGATCTGGGATTAGGTAAAGTGAGATTTAAGGCAGAAGTAGATTTTGATGGACGAGTTGTAACGAGATCATATTTGGAAAAACAAGATTTTGACCAGATGTTACAAGTAAGTTTATGCATTTTTGTTTACCTTCAGTCAAGGGTTAGGAAAATTACTATAAAAATAAAGGAAGCCCTCCCCCCTTTTTTAGTGAGCATGTATTTATTGTATTTTTTTGAAGATATGTAGATCACAAAAAATGTTACAGTAAAAAAATATAAGAGGTTCCCACATACTCCACCCCCCACCCGACCTCCTACTCCTCCCACATCAATAACCTCTTTCATTGCTGTGGCACATTCATTGCATTTGGTGAATACATTTTGGAGGACTGCTGCACCGCATGAATAATATAGTTTACATTGTAGTTTACACTCTACCCCAGTCTGTTCAGTGGGTTATGGCAAGATATATAATGTCTAGCATCTGTCTCTGCAATATCATTTAGGACAACTCCAACAACAACTCAGCAACTACAGTGGCCATTTTCTCTACATCAGTGCTACAGCATTGGACTTCTACAAGTCTTAAAGTCATTTCAGCGCTCAACTTCTTAGAGTTGCAAAAATTTGATGAGACCTTTTATTTATTACTATAGGATGGGTTGGAAGAGAGAGCAGAAGAGCATTTATCACTAAGTGCTTGTTATATGCCAGGCAGTTTATGTATGTTATCTCATTTACTCTTAACAACCCTGTGAGGCAAAGAAGTAATATTCTCATTTTTACAAATGGGCAAATTGAGACATAGATCAAGTAACTTCCTCAAGTTGCAAAACCATAAATATGGAGACAGATTTTAATTTAGACACGTGAATCCAGAGCTCATGATTTTTTTTTTTCCTGGATCATATAATAAGTGTAACCCATGATTTTTAATTTATGAATAGTTTAAAAGCCTACCACTTACCTTTGTCAAATCTTAGCATTTTGTTATTCTATATTTGCTTACTATCTCTTTTAAAAAAATAAGTGATTAGAAAAACAGTTGATGCCTCCGTGTTCTCCTTCAAGTCCATTGTCCTCCCTTGATCCCTAGAATTAACCGTCTATCCTGAATTGGGTACTTACCATTTCCATTCAGATTTTTTTACTTTTTTAGGCTAATACATAATATTTTCTAAAAAATTATTTATTTTAATAAGTCAATTTTGTTGTTATAATACATATTAATGCATATAATTCATCCAAAGTGTACCATCAGTGGCATTTGACATAATCAATAGTTGTGCATTCATCACTTCAATCATTATGAGAGCATTTTTATTTTTTAATAATAAAAATTAAAAAACAGACAAAACAAGGAAATTATTCACCTCTCAATCTCTGTTTCCTCTGATGGCATAGCTGCTATTTCTAGCTATTTTTGGCACAGTTGTTTATTTATTAAGCAGTTTTATTGAGATATATTCACATACTATGCAATCTACTTAAAGTATATAATCAGTGACTTTTAGTATAATCAGTGTTGTACATTCATTATCACAAAATATTTTAGAATTATAATAGCACTTTGAAGGTTTACAGATTGATATAAATGGTGTCATATTGTATACCATATGCATTACTCTGTAATTTGCTTTCCTATTTTTACTTAGCACATTTTGAGAGTCCTCCATGTGAATACATGTACCTCTAGTTTACTTTAATTACTTTATGATACTGTATCCTGTGAATATGCTGCAATTTATTTACCCAGTTTCCAGTTGATAGACATTTATTTTATTTCCAATAAGCTATTAGAAGTAGTTCCAAAATGGCATTCTCATACATGTTCCCTGGATCACATGTGCCAGCATTTTTTTAGGCCAGCATAGCTAGATATAAAATAGGTGGGACATTAGGTTTGCATATCTTCATCTTCCCTTGAAACTGCCATATTCTTCAAGTATGCCAATTTAACTTTCACTGTCAGTGTAACAAAGTTCTTACTGCTTCACGTTCTTACTGAATTACATATTGACAGAAATTCTTAGTTTTTTTCAATATGGCAATATGTGTGAAATAGTATTTTACTGTTTTAACTTTCATTTTCCTGATTAGAAGTAAGTTAAGCTTTGAAGTTCATTGAATTTTGTATTTTTCTCTACATTGCTCCTTTTTTAAATTAAAAAAAAATTTTTTTAATTTATTTATCTTCCACCCCCTTGTTGTTTGTGCTCACTGTCTTTTCTTTTGTATCTATTCGCTGTGTGCTGTCTGTGCCTGCTTGTCTCTTCTCGTCTTCTCTTAAGGAAGCACTGAGATGGGGGAGAGAGGCAATCTCTTGAGTCACCTCAGCTCCCTGGTTTGTTGTGTCTCTCATTGTCTCTCCTCTTTGTTTCTTTTGTTGCACTAGCTCGCTGTGTGGTCCACCTCACCACGCAGGCCAGCTTGCCTTTATCAGGAGGGCCCAGGAAACAAACCTGGGACCTCTATGTGGTAGGTGGGAGCCCAGTTGCTTGAGCCACATCTGCTTCCCACATCGCTCCTTTTTACTTTTGTTTTTTTTTTTTTTTACATTAATTTGTATTTTTCTTACCAATTTCTGGGCATTTATTTTTTTATGCTGGATACTAATCCTTTGTCAGTTGTATCTGTGCATTTATCTTTTCCTAGTTCGTGACTAACCTTTTCACTTTATTGTTTTATGGAAGATTTAATGTGGTTTTTCATTTTCATGTGGTCAAATAAGTAATCTTTCCCTGTATGCTTTTTATTACCTTGCTTAAGAAATCCTTCCTTTTATCAGTGTCACAAAAATTTTCTCATTTTTCATTAAAAAGTTTTAAAGTTTGTTTTACCACTCTTAGTGGTTTAATCCACCTGGAATTATTTGTGGTCATCTGAGTCAGGGATTCACTATATTTTTTTCCTTATAGAAAAAAATTGGCCCCATTTACTGAATAATTGATTCTTTCACTGCTCTTTTTGTAATGTAATTTCAGTTTCACATTGTACTTGGTTTTTCTCAAACAATTATTTTGAAAATATGTGGTCATTGCCTGGGCTTAAAAGTTTTTATTTTTCATTGAACTTAATGGTGTTTGTTTTAAATTTTGGGCTTTTAAAAAAAAGTAATCTTTTCAATAAAATTATACTGCTAACATCTAGCTTAAAATGTACCACTATGGAAGCAGATGTGGCTCAGTGGTTGATGCCTATATGTAGGAGGTCCTGGGTTAGATACCTGGTACCTCCAAAAAAATACTACTGTGGGAGGAATGGGGAGGGGTGGGGAGTGGGGTATATGGGAACCTCATATTTTTTAATGTAACATTTTGTGTGATCTATGTGTCTTTAAAATAAAAAGCTAATAAAATATTCTCTACAAAAAAAATAAAATAAAATCATGAGGAAACAAAAAAATGTACCACTCTGAGTTTTTAAAATTTTATTTTGGAGCAAAGAAGTACCCTCCAAAAGTTATTTTGTTTTCCTGCTTTCATTTTCTTTATTTTTTTATAGGAAATTCAAGAAGTAAAAACTCCTGAAGAACTAGAGACCTTTATGCTTAAACATGGAGAAAATATTATTGATACTTTAGGAGCTGAAGTAGATAGACTTGAGAAGGAACTGAAGGTAAGGTATAATAATAATGTAAAGATAATGTCAACTATGGTTGAATACTTATTTTGCATGAGACATTATGCTGTTTGTATACTCTGATTTTCTCAATAGCTTAATGATAAATGGGTATTCATAGCATTTTTATGGGTGAGAAAACAATTGTTTTAGAGAAATTGGATAGTTTGTCCAAGAAAGTAGGGGGGTTGGGATTTGAATATGGATTATTCAATTCCAGATTCTGTACTTTTAACCACTATTCTGTACTGCCTGTTTAATTTCTAAAATACTCAAAGGCTTTTTAAATTTTTACATTTATAAGAAACATTTTGAAAATTTCTAGAGAAGGTTAAAGGGAAACTTTAGGCTCTGGTTAAAAGTTAGAAAAAATAGAATGTGACCATGGCATATATCTTGCCTTTAGTCCATCTGACATTGTATTTTATACTTTCTGTTTGTTTCTATTCATCTGGAGAACATTATGATTTTTTTTTTTTGTAATTTTACCTGCTCAGGGTGCCTGTATAAGGATACTAGCTACTAGTGTAGTTTGGAACTATTTGCCTTGATATGTGCAAAGGTGTCGTAAGTTGTACCCACCATTGCTTTAACATCAACAGAGGAAATGTCAGGACGATGAAAAAGGCAAATAACATGTTAGTGTTATTATGTAAATAGTTTTGACATTGGAGACCCCCTCGGAAGGTTTCAGAGATGCCAGCGATCTGTAGACCATACTTTGGTAAACACTGCTCTAGATAAAGAGTAAGATGATGTTTATTTTGTGCAGGGTAATATGTGAATGAATAAAATTACCTCTTCCATTCTATCTGCTTTTATTTCCCTGGCAAAGAAAATAATGGACTGTTGGTTTTTTTCCCCCTCATTATGAAACTGAAATGAGATCGTGTGTTTGACAATGTTTGGAAAACTGTAAAATGCTATTCAAATGTAAAATAATAGACTTTTAAACTAAATCTTTGTTTGCTTTATCCTTTAACAGAAACATTAAGTCATAAACCAGATTTAAGGACAGTTTACAAATTAGTCTTCTCAAATTTATTTGCTTTTATCACAATCAGATAAGCTTACTTTTGTTTAACTTTATGCTTTAATTAGAAACTATTAATATCCACTAATAAATTTAACTATCTCTTGAGTGTTTTTGAAATTGTGTAACTCAAACCAGAAAGCCAAGTTTAACTCGCACTTACATGTAGAAACATCTCTAGCTGAGGTAATTAAAGCATGTTTAATCTTAAGTCAAAGAAAAGTTCTTCATTGTTGAGGTATCTATCTATAAGGGGATGCATGAATACGTTTCTTTCTTGTCATGTAAATAAAATGATTTCCTTTTAAAAACTAAAATTTTGTACACTAGCATAAACCCTCATTTTTAGTATTTAAGCATAGTTGCCTTCTAAGCTTAATCATAAGTGATTTCAAAGATACTTGAGTTACTATGGAAAGTCACACACATTTGGAAAATTCTGCACCAGTATAGCCATCTCTCTTGAATAATGCCATTGATCTCAATATTAAAATAGGTGATATTTTTCGCTTAAAATTCTGTAACTACATTGTTGTATATAGAGATATTAAAAATAATAGACACTAAATCATAAAGTCCATCTATCTTACAACTATCTTGTTTTTGTTTTGAAGTTATTTCAACTGTTAGCTTTAAATTATTTTTTTTCTGCATATTTAAGTCTGTTGCTATACCCTTCTATTTCTTCATGATGTTTTCTGTGTTTGGAGGGAAGTAATTCATTGGAAATAAATTGAGTGGGAAGCTGCTGTAGCAATTGCAAATTTCAAATAAGAAATGCTCCCATTAAATGACCTGCCCTTTATCTTTTCCTTCCATAATGGCCTTCTCCAGTAGCATTTTCTTAACTTGCTTCTGCAGTATTGCAAAATAACTTTCCGAATTTAGTTTTCATCTCCCTATACTATAGGTCTTGGAATAAAGTCTGTCTCTGGGTTATGAAATGGACCAATCCAAACTGACCAATGTCTGGAATATAGTAGTTTAACAAGTATTTGTTCAATAAATGAGAGTTTTAAGTTAGACACCAATTATGGATTTTCAGTGTTTAACAAATAATAGATTCACTTTCTGCTATACACATGATACCTTGTTAGGTACTAAACATTGACTTTTAAGGACATATTAATCCTGTTTTATTCATTTATTCATTCAGCAAGCATATATTGTGCATGTGCTTTGATTTGGACATAAAATATTTAGGAATTTGATTTTGTCCCTGTGAAAACTTGATTAGAAAAAAACCCAGAGTGAATTAGCTTTTTAGGTTATTTTCCCTGAGATAAAGGTGTATAGGGTATGGGTTTTTTTGTTCGGTGGTTCTGTTTTGTTTTTTGTTTTTTTTTTTTTTTCAGGAGATACTGGGGATTGAACCCAGGACCTCATATATGGGGAGAAGACGGTCAACCGCTGAGCTCCATCTGCTCCCAGTGAGAGTTGGGTTTTTTGTTTGTTTGTTTTTAGGAGGGACTGGAGATTGAATCCAGGACCTCATATATGGGAATCAGGCACTCAAGCACTTAAGCTACATTTTTTTTCCCCCTTCTTCTATGTTTTTTTATGTTGTGCTTTTAGGTAGAAATAATGTGAAACTTCCTGCAAACAGTTAAAAATGTTCAATTTTATCAAATAGGAGAGGGTTGATTGAAGTGGGAGGACAAAATTTTGTTTGATTTCTGTTTGGGGAAATATTTTTTTATTGCATATTGATTTCAAGGAGTT
This sequence comes from Dasypus novemcinctus, assembly GCF_030445035.2. Lineage (NCBI taxonomy): Eukaryota > Metazoa > Chordata > Mammalia > Cingulata > Dasypodidae > Dasypus > Dasypus novemcinctus. The sequence continues at coordinate 164,100,003 of NC_080673.1, read as the reverse complement.
TTAGATACAGGGAATAGTTTCATATAAAGAAGACATAGAGAACAAAAGGTTTCAGTTTTAGGGGTCCGTTGCCTCTCTCACATTAGGACCCAAGAGGAAAGTATTCCCGGTTATATTTGAAAAACACTAGTTATAAGAAAAATCCCAATGTATATTCAATAGAATATTCTAGCTGGGACTAGAATACACCAGTATTTTACCAGATTTTGTTTTTATAACTCAGTTCTTTTAATATGAATAACATGCTGTGGCAGTTTGAAATTATTTATGAATTCCAAAAAGAGAGATTATGTTTGTAAACTGGTCTTTTCCTATGGGCATGATACCTTTGATTGTATTAGATTCAGCTGAGATGTCTTTGATTAAATTATGTTAAGATTAGGGCTTTGCAGTGAGAGAGAGGTAGACTCAGTTGTGTTTCCCTACACATGACTCTTCTGCCCCTTCTATTAGAACCTATTGTTAGTACTAGAGTTGATAGGAGTATGTCCAAGAGACTTAAGTCTTTGGACTGTTCATTTGCTGATTGGGCCCTGAATCTCAACAGAGTTGCAATATCTACTCTCAAGTTCATTGGACTCACCCAGGACAACTAACAAGGAGATGATGATGGACAATGACCATCCCAAGGAACAGAGAGAGTCTGCAACTGCAAGCAAGAGAGTCCCATCCATCTGCCCCATAGGGTCTAAGACCCCTCTCACTTGGAAGTGGAATGGGCATCACCATCCCAGAATCCTCAGGATTGGGAAATAAACAATGGACTACAGTAGATTTACTCTTAATTCTATTATAGACTTACTGTGATTCTAGCAATGGAAGAAGTAATATCATTGATGCGGAGGCAGTGGCCTCTGGAGGAAGGGAGAGGGAAAAATAGGTGTAATATGGGCATTTTTGGGACTTGTGAATCGTTCTGAATGACATTGCTAAGACAGATACAGGCCATAGTATATCTTGTCATAATTTGCAAAATTGTGCAGGAGAGAGTGTAAACGACAGTGTAAACTATAGCCCAAGCTTAGTGGCAGTGCTCCAAAATGAGTTCATCAATTCTAATAAATGTACCACACTAATGAAGATTATTGTTAATTTGGGAAAGCGTGGGAGGGATAGGGAGTGGGGCATATGGGAATCCCCTATATTTTTTATGTAACATTTATATGGTCTGAGTATCTTTTTTTAAGAACATATATATTTTTTAAAAAATAATTAGGGCTTTGATTCAATCACATCAGTAGGGTATAACTCAGTTTAAGTCCCTGCCCCTTGGTGGGCTATATAAATGGTGATTCGTTCAAGAAGACGCACAGAAGGCATAGGAAGAAAGAAAATTCCAAAGACACTGCAAGGGAGAGAACTTTGATCCTTTAGCCCTGGGAAGAGAGATGAGCCATTTATCTGATAGTTTGCAGCTGAAGAGAACAGAGCAACTGAGTTGAGGAAGCCCAGAAAGAAACAAATCCTATGCCATCGTACAGCTGAGATCAGAAGAAGCTGGGCCCATGGAGCCTCAAGAAGAAGGAAGGAAGGAGAGACCAGGCCCACCATCTTACTTCAACACATGGCAACTGACTTGGGTGAGAAAGCACCTCTTATTCTACCTTGAGTTGGACTCTTTAGGGCCTTGTAAATGTAGGCTTTTACCCCAAAGAAGTACTCTCTATAAAAGCCAACAGATTTTTGGTACTTTGCATGAGCACCCCTTTGGCTGACGAATACACATGCACATATTCCCTGGACATTATTTTTTAAACTAGGTGTTATTAATCTTGGTCGAGTATCACAATAACTTAGAGGGACTTTCCCCCCCTTTTCATTACAGTTTTGTCAAAGTAATAAAATTTATAAAGTCAAACAGAATGGAAAACCTTAAAACATCGGTAACTACCTGCCTTATCCTTCCTTTTTCCTTAGTTCTACTTCTCAGAGATAACCATTTTTAATAATTTCAGTTCTTTTGTTTTACTACCTTATTTCTCCACAAAATGCTTGTAGTGTTCTTCCTGATTCAATTCTTTTATACTAATCCTTTCTATCTTCCATTCCCACAATATCTTTATATTATATTTTATTATACTTTTAATTTCCCAATAAGCAGCCGGGGCAAGGGGCAGCTTTACTTTCCTTTATAGTTACAGAGTATTGTTTGTAATCGCCTGCTTACTTACCATATCGTCTTACTAGACTTAAGTCTATTGAAGGCAAGTACTATTAGTTTCCTATTAATTGTTTTATACTTTAGTCCCTGGCACAAACTGTAGACATTTAATAATAATTTTTGTTATTGTATTGAAGTTCCTTAAGCTAGCATTTATTTTTCACAGCCTGGATTCTGCCTGTCTTTCCAACCTCATCACTAATCCTACCCTTTTTGCAACTTCTGTGCTAGCCAAACCATACCATTGCACACTCTGGGCTTTTGAATTTGCTAATGCTGTTTTCTTCTTACTGGATCCCCTTTATCATCTCTGTAAAACTCATCACATTCAAGCCTGGCTTAGATACTATATCTTCAGTGAAGCTTTCCTGGATCCCATGAGCAAAACCAACAGTGCTTTCATTTTTGTTCCCAGTATTATTATTTAGTATATTATAGTAGTGAGAAGCCTAGGGTCTGGAGTCAGACCTGGAATCCTTCCTACCTCAATCACTTACTAGTTGTGTGACTTCGGGCAAGTTAGTTTATATCTCAAAACTTCAGTTTTCCTGTTTATAACACAAAATGTTTAATAAAACAGTGTTTTTGTTTATTATTATTATTATAATAAAAATAATGAAAATGCTCTAATGCTGAGGTGATGAATGCGCCACTATGTTGTCATTACACCAAATACCATTGATTGTACACTTTGAATGAATTGTATGTTTCATTAATATGTTTCAATGGAACTGATTTGTTAAAACAATAGTAATTGTTCATTAATTGAACATTTGCATAATGTTGGCACTAGTGTGTATCATGCAACAGCTAAAAATTGGGCAAATTTCTACATACTAATAAAAATATTCAAGATACACTTGAAAGTTTAAAAAGTTATATAACTTTCATAATTTAATTTTTCAAGTACCAGGAATATAATCTATATCAGTAATATATATGGTTTTTTTTTGTTTTGTTTTGTTTCTCTCCCCTTCCCCTCCCCCACCCCCAGTTGTCTGTTCTTTGTGTCTATTTGCTGCGTGTTCTTTGTCCGCTTCTGTTGTTGTCAGCGGCATGGGAATCTGTGTTTCTTTTTGTTGCGTCATCTTGCTGTGTCAGTTCTCCGTGTGTGCGGTGCCGTTCCTGGGCAGGCTGAACTTTTTTTTCTTTCGTGCTGGGCGGCTCTCCTTATGGGGTGCACTCCTTGTGCATGGGGCTCCCCTACGCCAGGGACACCCACCCCTGTGTGCCATGGCACTCCTTGCGTGCATCAGCACTGCGCGTGGGCCAGCTCCACACGGATCAAGGAGGCCCAGGGTTTGAAACGCGGACCTCCCATGTGGTAGACAGATGCCCTAACCACTGGGCCAAGTTTGCTTCCCATATTTGTATTTTTTTAATGCGTGGAAATACACCTATGTTTACAGTAGGTGCCTAAAGTAACAAAGAGGTTATGAACTTGGATGTAGGGCTAATTTCACTTTATATTCATTCTTCTGCATTTTTCTTTAAACCAGCTTGTGTTAATGTATTATCTGTATTATATAATATCAGGGCAGGTTGGACCAAGAAGGTCCATGTCCAGAAATCTGGCTAGGCTAATGGAGAGAGTGTCAGACAGATAATGACAATCTAATCTGGAAGATCAGGACAAGGTGGCAAAAAGTGGGGTGTTGACCAGGACACTGAAGAGAATTCTTATTCCAGGAGAAAAGTCTAAAATTATTGATAAACTTGGTCCAGAGTTCTGCAGGTGCAACTTTGATAGTTTCATTTGGGCTGAGAATCTCTTCAATTCTGATGAAGAAACAGCAAGATAATCCCAGTACATCATACTCTTCTCACCTTTGAAGAGATACAGAGCATCGTGGACGTGCTCTACTGAGTTATAGTCTGATCCGTGTATGCTAAAAAGTACTCTTCTTTATTCTCACTCCAGATGGACAAGTCTCCTTCCTCCTTTATATTTTATTGTTGCCATCATCATCATTGTTACTTTGGTATTTTGGGTCAGGTCCTGTGACAGAGTAATCAACTTCCTTTTGACTTCAGGCAGTAGGACAATCATAATCAGATCTCCTCTTCTCAGATCTCTCTTAAGGTCAGGTTGTATTGGTTAGAGTCTGGGAAAATGTCCAAATCAAGACATCATCAAAGCGGTGCTTTCTTCCTGAAGACTGGCTGCTGGAGATCCTTTGACTCCTCTGGCATGTGACAAGGCACATGATGGTGTCTGCTGGTCTCTCCCTTCTCTTCCAGGTTTAATTGCTTTTGACATCTTGCGCCTGTGGCTTTCTTTCAGGAACAGAGTCTTATTTAACACTTGTAGCTCCGCTTTCTAGCATAGTGCCTGGCCCAAGACAATAGATTGTTATTGAACATGTGAACAAACTCAGGGAGGTAGGACCACTTAAACTGTACTATTTTTAATGCATATTAGTCTATTTGTCTATGGGTTTTTTATTTTTTTTTTCTTATGAAATTATCTCTTTAGTGTGCTAGAAAAGGGAACAGTTTGATCAAAATGTTTTCCTTGTCTTTGGTTACAGATCACTTTAGTGATCAAAGGAATAAAAACAACAAAAGATTTTATTTTGCTGTGAATTATATGATGGTGATTTTTCTTTCCAGGAACGAAATCCTGAAGTTCGACACGTGGACTTGGAAATACTGTAAATTTGATGGAATGAATCACCTTGGTGGGAGCCCTGGAAACAGTCATCAAGTCACTCTACAAAGCCACAATGTTACTCCCTTACCTCCTTTCCCACATGGAAGAAGTCAGCACCATTCACAGCCTTTTTTTTTTTTTTTAAAGTACAGAGGAGATATTTTATGTAAAGGGAATTTCAACAGGCCATAGAACTAAAGCTGCTGCTTCTAAAAAACACACTATAAGTTGAATCAGTTTGGAAATCATGTTTTTATGTTTCAATAGAGAACATTTTAGTTGCTTAAATTGTTCGTAATTTCTCACTTCAGCCTGTCAGGTATATTATTCCTTGCAATCATGTTTCGTTTTTCACATTGGTGAAAAATAAGTGGCATCCATAGGATTATGAATTTTAATGTTATCACTGAAGACTTCACTCCATCAAAACCTGTGAATCTTGAATACTCTGGCTAAATCTAGATGTGTGGTTTTGAAGAGTCACTCCATTTCAGTGTTTGTCTTTTCTTACAGAGTATGGGAACTATTTCTATGTGCCTAGTGATTTTGATCTGAGCACTAAGAAAAGAACACTCCTAATCTAGTTATCTGGAACTGTTCATTACAGAATTTGCTTAGTTACTGAATTCAGTGAAGTCATTTCACAATATTCTTTTAGGTCATGGTAGTTACCCTTTTGTAATATTTCTTCCTTTATTTCCCTTTTTGGTTTAATTTTTCAAATGTTAGGAATTAAAAAATACCCCTAGACATTTCCATGAGGCCATTGGAATGACTGCATTTTGTTTTGTTTTTTGTCTTTCTTTTAAAACTGGCTTCAGTGCCATAATATACATTTACTAGGAGATGATGCATTTATAAGTATTTTAACATTGTGTAAAATGGACTAGAAATATTTATAATTTTACAGACAGGAAAAATACAGCATTGTATTTTTAATTTATTTAAAAGGTGTTTCTTATCTAAACTCTGGGATGGTTTTTACTTTAAAGTGATACTGAGAGAGAGGTAAAAATCTCTTATACTGAAACTTGTGGCTGTGATTTTGCATAATATCAGAGTCAATAGTATGCCTGTGACGTGAGTTTCTTAAATTTACTGAATGGTCATGTACCATTATATAATGGCTAAAACATAATATTTAAGTAAGTTGCTTTCAAATGACCTTAGAGTATCAAGATAAAAAATCATGTAGTTCAGTAACTGGAAATTTAGAAAAGCCAGTTGTGGCTCTTTTCACCAAAATAACTTGTATGCACTTGCAAATGTTCAGGTAGTAGTGAGTATTGTTCATACAAGAGTGGTGGCCAGCTGATCTCTTTACTAGATAAGTGAGTTCTTAACATGATGACCTAACTACTCATATGCAGTCAGTATCTTAAAGCTTAATTAGATTGAAGTTTATGAATTACAACAATTTGTAATACTGAAAGCAAAAAAATAAGCATTTGATTAAATTATTTGTAATGGTAATTTTTGATCCAGAAATATCATTTACCAGGAAATTGTGAGAATTTATACATTGGTGTACATTTTTTTTAACCATCACAAAGCATTTGCATGTTGTATGTTTTAAGTGAAATATCATTCCAGTTTTATTTTTAAAATACAAAATTGTACATGATATATATATAGACACATATACATATATATATGTACATGTATAATTTGAATCAAATTCCTCATCCCTATTTTTTTTTTAATGTTGCTTTTTACCCATTATAATTCATTCTGTGCTTTCTATCTTTCTCCTTCTCCTTTTTCCCACCTGCCATTTATTGTCCCATATCATTGCTGACTGGGAAGGTATGATTATATCAGTTTTTTTCTAGTAAATTACTCTGAAAAAATCCATAGCTGGACAAGAATATTTAACTAATTTTTTAAAAAAAGAATTTCAAAGTTGATGTGCAGAAGGTGTTGCAAAATGGTAGGGTTTTTTTGTTGTTACTTTTTTTGAGGACTCCCTAAAAGAGAATATTTCTTAGAGGTTCATAATCAGATTTTATTAATAGTTAGTTGAGATCATATCCATTTTTAAATAAATGTAGGTTTGTGTTACTGTCTTCTCTTTCCAGTTCATTTCTGCACTGATATTTTAAAGTTTGTTTAAGCAAAGTTTGACATGAAGTGCCACATTATCTAGGAACTTTCTGTGGAATTAGGAAATGTGTGTCATCAGTAGTTCATGTGTTTTTTCCCTTTTAAATAGAGTTAAATTTGAATTTGAAAACAAGGAATTTGGGCCTCTTTCTTTAAAAATAAGATGATATCCATCTTTTTATGTTTCTTTTTCTTTTTTCTTTTTTCCTTTTCCCCCATATTTGTAACATCTTGCTCTGATCCATAGGATTTGAATATTTCAGCATATAGATCTTAATATCTTCAAGTAAAGTGTATTCTCTGTAGAAGAATAATTGGAAAAGTATGCTGGATAGTCAAGGGTATATTGCTCCTATTTGGCCTAACTAAAATTTGGATGTTATCAAAGGTGAGGTATGCCTGTTCATACCTTTGACTGAGAATGGAGTTGTATAATCAGCTATAAGTAGTGGGCTCAAACTATCTAAGTTGGCACATTTCTTTTGCCTGGCAGTGGGCAGATGAGGGGTGGAAACCTATTTTAACTGGACCATCATGGCCAGCAATAGTATCCAATTCCAAAGAGGGAACATACACTAGGAAACTTGTGAGAAAGGATAAGATTGGAAAATATTCAAAAACTAACTTAATCCTTGCATACTTCCCCTCTGCCCCACTCTTCTCCCTCAAATCACCCAAAATAATAAATGGCATAAGACTTGAGTTTTTGGTATATGATTGCCAGTGTTACCTTAATTGACTCATAATTTGGATAATGATTTTTGCTAAAATTATGTACCATGTATGGCCGGAGTTTTAAATATGATAACTTTTTGAGGAACTGCAGACAACCGCAGACATTTGGAATTTGTATTATCTTTCTTAGATTACATTTGTCAAGCTTTGGCAACATATCTTTTGATTATGATGACCCCCAAATGCCAAACTGTCAGAAGTCAGTGAAGCAAAGAATTGAAGGTAAAATGTTGATTCAAAGATTGTCTCCCCTAAATCCTTCATCCCTATCTCTGAAATGAAACTTTGGAAGGCATTTATATAAGAGGTTGGTCTGGCAGCCTTTATTTTTTGCATTTAAGTTTGCTTACATCACTAGACTTGGTTTTATGAAAAAAGAAAATTCTTATTTCTATTACATTGTATTTCATCTGTCTGATTTTGCTGGTAGATTAAGGGTCTGGGTCCCATAGGATGCTTTTTTCCCTTAATAAATGTCATATGTAAATAAGAGCAGCTCACTTACTAGTTTGGAATTTTTTCCTGATTAATGTTTGTTGCTTCTTTACCTCATGTGCTGAGAACTAAACTGTGTAATCTGGTACATTTACCTTAAAAATTCTGCCTATATTTTTTAACAGAATTTGTTAGTCATCGAGTATACTTGTCAGTTTGTAAGGTTTCCCTTACAAATTTTATAATCAGTTTACAGTATAAAAGGAACTATTATTAATATACCATTAGGATATCATGTATTTACTAAAACACAAATCCAAAATGTTATATCCCTTAGTGATATACATTATTATTCCATTCTGACACAACTAGATTACCTAGACATTCTGATTAGGTTTTTATTTTTTTAATTTTTTTTAGATATGCCAATATGTAATATGTTTACAGAAAAATTATGAAACAAAAACATCAAAAGCTATAACCTAGAGCTAGACTGCACTGGAATTCAAGTTTGAATTCTATACTAATGCCATAGGAATTCCAGTTGTATTTTCTTTTTCAAGAGAAACTAAACCGAAGTAATTTCTTCAAAGTTATTTGGAATTTTTTGAGAGGCTATAGTTTCCTCCCCAAATTCAAAATACATTAAAAAAAGAAACTATAGTTTAGAAGTAATGTAGCAAAATACTTGTTTGTGCATTTTTAAAGGCTCTAAAGAGGCTTTTAAGTAGACTTAAAGGTAAATACATGTGTGTATTGTAATATATGTTAACAGGATAATTAAATTAATACATTTAATCTTCACAAAGAGCCAATGAAGTGGGCACAGTTATTCAAGTATTTGTAGATGAGGAAACTAAAATACAGAAGTTATGTAACTCTCCTGAAGTTACTCAGTTGGTAAGAGGCAGAATCAGGATTTGAGCTCAGTCTGGCTCCAGATAGGGCACTAGGCTGCTATACGTAGGCAGAAGAGATTCATTTTATTATGGTTAAATAAAATGAATTAATAACTAATTGTCAACACTTATTTGGATTTACGTGGGGATGGGGGGGTGAGGTGAGGTACTGTTTTATGGAAGCTGAGGCATTGTCATTTATTTTTAAGCATTGTTTGCAGGCCACCTTGTAGATATATCCAGAAAATAATATTTAGTTGAACTGTCAGTCATGGTTTTGAACCATGTAAGAACGAAATTTAGAGAATGCTGTGGAAATTACCATAAATTTTGAATCTTAAAGTATTTAGAATTTGTATTTAAGTAGATAAAATATTCACATGATTCACAATTAAGAATAGGGACCATTCTCTCCCAACTTTGACCCAGCTACCCATTTCTTTTTCCTAGAGGCAATTAATGTTCGCAACATCTGATAGATGTATACTAACATTGATATTAGACACATATGCATATGTGTATATACACACATGCATGTTTATTATGTATATTTCTCATTATTCATGATAGTTATGGTCTATAAAGTCACCAGGAACCCTGAATTAGGGAATACTGAACTGTTGGCCCTAGGGGAAATTCAGGGTTAGGTTCCTGGGAATCTCTGGTTTCATTCCACAGTGGATCAATAACCTTGTTTTATGTGTGTTTCTATTTAAAAAATACCGTATGTCCTTTGCTTCTTCCTTAAATTTGCTTGCAGTGATTTCAGTGGAAGTTCTTTTAAAGGCTTCCTCTTTTTAACCCCATCTAGAAACAGTATCATTGCCTTCAAAACATTTTAGAGCAATGTTTAAGCTCTGTTTACTGAATGAAAGCTGAAACAACAGGGCAGAGCAGTCTCCTTGTTCAACCTCAGCTGGGAACATTTGCATAGGGCAACTCAAATTTTTGGCAGCCAATAATGAGGAATGATGGTATCTTTTAAAAATTTAAACATTTAATTTAAAAGGTACACAGCCAATTTCCAGAATTTTGTATTCACTGAAAGTTACATCAAGAGGATGTAACACAGTACAGTGCTGTACTGTCCCATATAGTAGTTGCTAGCCCACATGAAAAATTCATTCAGTACCTCAGTTGTATCTTCCATGTTCTCAGTAGCCACATGTGGCAATTGGCTACCATGTTGGACAGTGCAGATGAAGAACATTTCCATCATCGCAAAAAAAATGTTCTTTGGTATTAAAGTAATCTAATCTTATTTCAATATTTAAGAACATCTTTATAAACTATAGTATACAGTTATATAGTGCCTTTTTGTTTTGGGGGAGAGAAGCGGGGAAAGAAATTTTAGTTTAGCTTTTAGAAATGCATTGATCTAAATAAAAAGCTCTTGGGCTATAATTTAAAGCTACCAACTAGTTAGTGTTATGTTGAACAAGTAAGCGCTCATCTCCAAAGTGAAGAGATTATACTAAGTTTCAAAATAACTCATTTGAATGCACAATCCACATTCTGAACATCAGGAAACAAATTAACCCTAAACTATTCTTGAGCCACCCAAAAAATCTTATCCAGGTTGATAAAATATGGTTCTGAGGGTTAATGGTAATTTACTTGGTGGTCCAACAAGAAACTAAGTCAATGTTATACCAGTACCACCATTCACCATCTGGAATTGGTGGGCCCAGCTGGTGAGAAAGGAAGGAATTATAGGTTAACTAGTTCATATGAACAGTAGTCCCAAGAAGTGGTGTAAATTGACTATTTCTAAATTTTTATTTTAAATGCACTTGGGAAGGTCACAATTTAAAGAAATCCTTTTGCAAAGAAAGTGAGTACTATAATCTCTGTTTTGTTAGCCCTATTTTAAGGAGATTGATTCTAGATTACTCCTGGAACTGTGAGAGATCAGTTTGAGTCTAGAAGCACATTAGGGGATTGGGTGATAAATGGTCTAAATACCAAAAGTACTTGAAGGTTCTAATAAATTACTCAAATTGATCCAATTTCCTTAGGGCTCTTTCTGTATAGTTTGACAGCCTAATAAAAAATATTTATTAGGGCTGACAGAATTTGGTGAATTCTCTCCCAAAAGGATTATGTATTTGAACTAACCCATTCCTGTAGGTATGGGGTTCTGTGATTGGAATATGTCAGTAAGGCATGACTTTGAGTAGGTCCCTGCCCTCTTATTGGAGCTTTATATAAACAGAGACAGAGACACAGAGAAAGGAAGCCACCATTTTTGATCCTGTCATGTGAGAGAGAAGAGAAAGTAGAGAGAGGACTGCATGTTCACCTACAATTGCAGAAAGGCAGAGAAGCCCCAAGAGGCTGACAGCGGTCTTGGAGTCTATAATCGACAGAGCACAGAGGCACAGAGAGAAACCCCTGAGGGACTGGGTCCATGGAGCATCTCAAGACTGAAGAGACAAGCCTTATGCCTGGTTGCCCACAGCTGGGCTCTGAAAGATGAACTGGAGAGGACTGTAGGGACATTGGCAGATTGGTCGCCATCTTGCTTCATCATATGACAGGATCCCAGGATGACCAGTAGCTTAGTTTGGTGAGAAAACATCTCTCATGGCGCTTTGATTTAGACATTTCACAGCCTCAGAACGATAAGTTTTTATCCTAAATAAAATCCCCATTATAAAAGCCAACCCATTTTTGGTACTTCGCATCAGCAGCTCTGTGGCAAACTAAGACAAGAAGTATATATGAGCTGTGATATGCTAGATGCTGGCTAGACCTGGAAGAAGGTAGGCAGTGGTAGCATTGCTAACCAGATAAGCTCAGTCATTCCTGATGATTAAGGGTGGTTGATGTTCCAGTCAGAACAACCACTCATCCAAGCACTAGGGACAGAAGAGTTACTCATAACTGTGGCTGCTGGCCTGGGAACATTAAGGCCTGCCTGAAGTCAGCTTTTGCTAACCAATTTGGGCCATTGATGGGTCAGGTTACTTCAGACATAGAAGATGCTGGGATTCTAACTTGAGTCCACTTAATGTGAGGTTTCCTAGGCAATACTCATAAAGAATTAATTGTTTTTCCAGTTCACTTGAGCTTCCTAAGTTTGACAATGTATGTGATCCTTGTAAAATTTCTTAAGTACAAAAATGTTATTTCCCCCATCTTAAGAAAATAGTCTAAAACAATGGCACCCCCCCCAAAAGAGCCACACTTTTATCTGTTTCCCTTTACAGCGAAACTCAAAAGAGCTTTCTATATTTGCTGCCTCCATTTTCTCTTCTCCCATTTTCTTTTGTAAAGGTCACCAGTGACCTTTCTACTAAGTACAGTAGTCGATTTCAGTTCTCATCTGACTTGCTCTATCACCATTATTTACACAGTGAGCTCTTGGCTTTGAGAACTCAACTCTGGGTTCTTCATCTCCCTCTTTGGCCACTCTTTTTTAGTCTTTTGCAGGTTCCTCCTCATTTCCTTTACCTGTAAACATTGGACTCTCCTTGGGCTATGTCTTTTCTATATATATATACTTATTTATTGAGTGATTTAGTTTCATGTCTTTAAAAACCATTATTCATTGGTGACTTTCAAAGATTTATCTCCAGCCTGATACTCTACCTTTAATCTTGCTTTTATATATCCAGTTGCCTACTTGACATCTCCACTTGGAAAGTGTAGTGTGGATTACATAATTGTTTCCAATTCTGTGAAAATATTATATATTCCTATTGCCATATAACTTGCAGTACCTCCCTGTGGACAAAATATTCCTGGCCCGTGACCTTAGACTTATCCATATGGCAGGGCTTGGCCAACAGAATGTGAGCAGAAGTGACATATACCAGCTCTTTTCCCTCTTCCATGAGAATGGCATGTTCCATTCAGCCTGGATCTCTGAGTGAAAAAATCACATGAACAGAACGGCACCAAACCACAATCAGTGTTACGTGAACATCACTGAGATTTGGGAAGTGAGTAGTAGCATCTCAGACTCAACATCCAGAAACAAAATTTCCTCACTTCCTCCCAAAATCCTCCTCTTGAAGACGTCTTCAGTAAATGGTAGCTTCGTCCTTTCGGTTGTATAAGCCAAAACTGTGGATTCGTCTTTGACTCCTCTCTTTCTTATGCAAGGCACATTTAATAACTGAGCAAAATCTATGGGCTCTACCTCCGTAATATATTCAGAATCCTCTTTCTCATCTCAATTATTTTAATCTTAAGTATCATCATTTCTTACCCGGGTTATTGAAATCGATTCTTAACTGGTTCTGTCCCTACCTCCCCGCCCCCGCACCCCTCAATAATCCTAGCACCCAGCATTTATTTTCAGAATAGCAGCTCGTGATCTTTTGACAATATGTCAGAATCATGCCATTTCTCTTCTCAAAAACCTCTTCTGGCTTCTAATGTCAAACAGAATTAGAAAGTACTTGCTGTCTCCCCATTATCTCTCTGATCCCATTTTTCTACTATTCTCTCCCTCACTCTGCTCCAGCCAGACTGGCCTGTCTGCTCTTGTACATCTTAAGCATGCTCTCAACTCAGGGCCTTTGCATTGCCTGACATAATATTCCCTCCAGATACCTGTCTGGCATCCTCCTTCATTTCTTTCATATCTCTGCTCAGATGCCACCTTTTCAGTGAGGCCATTCCTCCCCACCTTACATAAAATAACAAGTCCTCTCCATCCCCCCACTCCCTAATATACTTTTCTGCATTATTTTTGACCATAGCATTCATTACCTGGTATACTATAATTTTACTCTTGTTTATTTTCTGTCTACCTCCATTAGAATATAAGCTTCATAAGACCAGGATCCTAGAAACCGGAACAGCATCTGATACATAATAGGCATTCGCTAAATAATTGTGAAATTAGTGAATGAATGTTTCATGTATGATGCTAGGCTCTAGAGGTTTAAAGATAAAGACATAGACTTTGCCTGCGCAAATCAGTTGACAGGAAGAGGCTCATACAAAGTATCACAATACAGTGTAAGAATGCATTCATCAAATATTTAGGTTAATGTAATCTTCACATATCAAAACCAAGTTTGTGAGACAGACACTCTAATTTGCTCCTGATGGGAGTGTAAATTGGAGTGACCTATATGGAGGGAACTTCTGCAGTAGGAAAAGAGCCTAGAAAACATTTGCACCCCTGTACCTAGTCATTCCACTTATAGAAATATAGCTTAAGGAAATGAGTTACTTCATTATCTAAAAATTAAGCGGTTTTAAATTTATGGCATATGTAAGGTAGAATATAATTAAGCCTTGGGGATTATATTTTTTGAAAATTAATAATATGGCAAAATGCTTATGATACAGAAAAATATAAAAATACATACCTGGCTGTTAAAGTTGTTATTGCTAAGGTCTGGGATTGTGGTGGGAGGTGTCCTTTACATTTTTTTCATGTAAATTATATTTTTATAAGCAGGTCTTTTGTTAATTTTAAGATGTGCTTAAGATAATTTTTAAAAACGGGATAAATAACTGTTCAGGATATTTCCAATTTTGTATATATAGTAAAAGGATTGGAAGGAAATACAACTAAATACTAATAATGCTCATATATGGGTAATTTTTCTTTTCTTTTGTCATTTACAGATTTTCTACAATGAGCTTGTCTTTTATAATAAACAATTTTAAAAAATAAGCATTTCTTCACTCTTAAGATATTTGAAAATTGGAGTGTCATAAAACTAAGGTTTGACAATCCTTGAATTAGAATCTTAATACCTCCTTTCAAGAGGAGGTGAGATCCAAAAATATTAAAGCAAAAGGAATAAAAATGAGCAAGCAGGTTTATTTAGATTCTCTTATAACTTGGACTTAATACCGTCAGACTTCAAAAAAGTCTTCCATAGAAATTCTCTTACCCCACCTCAAGAGGGGAGTATACTTTGGAACTCAGCATGGTGGTGTGTTTAACGCTATACAATATAAAATGTTTTTTGGTCTCACTGCAGGTTGTCTTAAAAACATTTTTGTCAGAGAAGACCCAGGCAATGATCCTATTAAAATCTTGGGAAACTGAAAAACAAAACTCTGAACCTTCCATTATTGTATTCTTTCATCAGTACTTTTTAGTACCTTGTGTCACTAGGCACTGTACTTCCTCATAACTACTTAACAGTGGGGGCAGGAAAGTCTCCTTGAAGAAATACCCTTTAAGGTCTAACGCAGAGGCAGTTAGGGTAGGAGGGTGAAGAGTGTTCTAGACAATAGAGACAGAAGGTGTGCAGAAATATGCTATTGATTTTCAGTTGAGAGCTATGTCTAGTTAGGCTAATACAGTGTTATCCTAACAAGAATATGGGGTACATTTTCATTCCTGAGAACCATTACCTGAGTGTTAAAACAAACTCTTTAACCTTCAGTATCAAGTGAATTCCAGTTTGGTGCTTTTCTCTTGGATCTGGAGAATTGTAATGGATGAGTCATGACTATTTTGAAATGGTATATATAGTGTCTCATGGTTCATTTTATTTAACTTTTTTCTTCATAAGTGTGGCTTCAAAGTATTGTTTCTTGCTGAAGTTCTGAAGCTGATTTATCTAAGTAGATATGTTAAATGTATCTGAGAGAACTCTAAACCTATTTTTATTGTAATTTTTCTTACTGAATTCTAGATGTAGCTTAAAATGATTTGGTAAGAGATGAAAACAGGTGGTTGTTAAACTCAATCACTTAAAAATTTTACAGGCAGTTATATTTGATATAGAATTTCTTAGTTTATTCTAAAGTGGAATAAGTTCGAGACAAAGAAAAAACATGTCATAGCTGTTTCTACCTTATTTAATGGGTCTTCTTTTTTTTTTTTTTAAAGATTTATTTATTTATTTCTCTCCCCTTCCCCCCCTCCACCCCAGTTGTCTGTTCTCTGTGTGTATTTGCTACGTCTTCTTTTGTCAGCTTCTGTTGTTGAGCAGTGGCATGGGAATCTGTGTTTCTTTTGGTTGTGTCATCTTGTTGTGTCAGTTCTCCGTGTGTGCAGCACCATTCCAGGGCAGGCTGCACTTTCTTTCGCGCTGGGCGGCTCTCCTTACGGGGCACACTCCTTGCACGTGTGGCTCCCCTACGCGGGGACACCCCTGTGTGGCAGGGCACTCCTTGTGCGCATCAGCACTGCGCATGGGCAAGCTCCACACAGGTCAAGGAGGCCCGAGGTTTGAACCTCGGACTTCCCATGTGGTAGACGGACGCCCTAACCACTGGGCCAAGTCCGCGGTCGAATGGGTCTTCTTTACCATCTCAACCCTGAGATTCCCCTTGGGGTCTTCAGCTGCCTTGAATTATATCCTTTCTGGGTCAGGGGAGAGAGGGGATGGAACCACCGGTGTCCAACCATCTAGTCCAGTGGTTCTTAACCTTTTTTGTTCCACAGACCCCCATTGACAGTCAGGTGAAAACTACGGACCCCTTCTTAGAATGTAGCAGCAGATAGTTTTATAACACTCAACATCAGTATGTCTTTACATTTTAGGATTATTTAAAATTGTTTTACAACGTGCCCATAATTTCAATACCAGATCATCTAATACAGTTCAACATCTGCTCAAACGGTCATTTTCAGCAAACATTTAGAAATTCAAGTTTTCCCACTATGTCATAAAACCATCTTTGAGATTCAAGTTTCCTGAGCATACACCAACCCCAGCGCCAACCACAGGTTCAGTAAAAGTGACAAAAGAGGCATGTATAGAGAGGTCACACTGAGTCCAAGTCCATCACACTCAGGAACACAAATTACCAAGTAGGGCCCACTGACAAGGCACTGACCTCCAGAGCCATCTGCCATAACCTGAGAATCTATGTGTCTCTGTAGCCCTCAGGAACACCAGTACCTGCAAATCAAACCTACAATGAGATACCGTCTTACTTCTATTAGCCTGGCAGCTATTAAAAAAGCAGAAGACTACAAGTGTTGGAGAGGATGTGGAGGAATGGGAACACTCATCCACTGCTGGTGGGACTGCAGAAAGATCCAACCATTCTGGAGGACAGTTTGGCCGTTCCTCAAAAACTAGCTATAGATTTGCCATATAACCCAGCAATTCCACTGCTGGGTATACCCAGAATTCACTATTGCCAAAAGTTTGAATCAACCCAAATGCCCATCAACAGATGAATGGAGAAACAAAATGTGATATATACATACAATGGAATAATACTCAGCTGTAAGAAGGAATACAGTACAAACACATGGGATAACATGGATGAATATTGAGGACCTTCTTTTGAGTAAAGCAAGACAGGTATTGAAAGACAAATACTACATGAACTCTCTGATATGAAATAAGCAAACCAAACTTGTCTCAGAGAGCTAGAGACTGGATAATAGGCTTACAGGAAATTGGGGCAAAGAGGAAGGTTGTGAGCTGATGCCTACATGGGTGAAATCTATGATAAAGTGGGGATAAGTAGTTGTATAGGGAAGGGATAAGATGGGGGCATAGGGATACTATTGGGTGGGGCTTTGCAGGCTTGAGGGGGCTAGGTTTGGGAGAATGGGTCAGATGGCTTAAGGAATTGGGGGGAGCAGATGAACATGGGAGATTGCCAGGTATGTGGATGAAACTATAATGTTGAGAAAACTGTAGAAAATAAGGGTTATTTAAGACGCTTAATGAAGGCATCTGGTACAGGGGCAGGCTTCTAGGAAGTGTGTGAGTGTTCATCTTGTCACAGTGGTATTTCATTGGGTGGAGACCCATACAATGAGTGGGAAGGTGTACCCTCATCCTGGTGAGGCCTGATGTTCTTAAACAGAGGAAAGGGTGTCTCGAGAGAATTGGTGGCTCCCAATTGGGGAGGACAGTTTAATGTGTCAAGCCCTCAGCATTTTTGCAAATATCTGTGAATCAGGTCCTTCAGGCAGTGAAGCTTGATTGTGAATGTGGGCCTTGAGGGAAGGGGGAGAGAGGAATAGAAGAGATGGAAGCAGGGGTAACTGGGGGAAATGGAAGTGTTCCACAAGATCATGCAATGATGGATATAGGACATGTTAAATTTCACCGAAAACTTATTAAAGTGTATAGTCCAAAATGTAAATTATAAGGTAACTAAAAATTTAGAAAAGTGTACAGTCGAGAATATAAACCATAATGTAAGCCAAAATGGAACCATGTTTGGTAGCTTTGTTTCATTATCTGTACATCAGCTGCAGAAAATATAACATGAACATGTAAAAAGATCATTGCTGGGGAAGTGGGAAAAGGGTTTTATGTTGGATATATGGTGGTCCCCTATATTGTATATGTGACTTTACTGTGATCTAAAACTTTTTTTTTTATTTAAAGATTTATTTATTTATTTAATTCCCCCCTCCCCCGGTTGTCTGTTCTCTGTGTCTATTTGCTGTGTCTTGTTTCTTTTGTGTCATCAGCGGCACGGGACGTGTGGGCGGCGCCATTCCTGAGCAGGCTGCACTTTCTTTCGCCCTGGGCGGCTCTCCTTATGGGGTGCACTCCTTGCGCGTGGGGCTCCCCTACGCGGGGAACACCCCTGTGTGGCACGGCACTCTTTGTGCGCATCAGCACTGCGCATGGGCCAGCTCCACACAGGTCAGGGAGGCCCGGGGTTTGAACTGTGGACCTCCCATGTGGTAGACGGACGCCCTAACCACCGGGCCAAGTCCATTTCCCTAAAACTTTTTTGAAGACAAAAAAAAGGATGTAGAAATTGAAGAAGGAATGATAGAAATTGCCTTGCCATTGTATATACAGGGCAATACCTATTACAGTGAAGAAAGGCAAAACATCAAAAACAAAGTAATGATGTTTTTCTTTTTTAATACCCCAATTTATTTTTTACTTTAGTTTTTCTAAATTAGTATGTATTCTATTTATAATCTTTAAACCTATCATTACCACTTCTTTTTCCTGCTAATTGAATTTGGCAATATATTAGGCTTCATTTTTGAAGAAATTCTGGACCACAAAGGGGTTCGACTATGGCAGAGGAGGAACACTGGTGTGGGGTGTTATTGATGGGGGACACATGGTTGGGAGGGAGTTCTCCAGGGCATGTATATAAGGTATATAAAAATGTTTGGATATTTGTTGGGTATTTTCATAGTAGTTAGAGTTATAAACGACAACTGAGGTAGTGGTGAGTTCCTACCAGGGGAGCTCTGTCACATTCCCCAATGGAACAGCAACAATTCCCCAAGGAAAGGGCAAAGACCAGTGAAGAAGGGTGGTCCAATGATGAACCCTTGATACTGATGACTATGCTTATGAGCCTGTGTGCCTGAAATTTCAACTAGGCCCAGTGCTGCAGGGTGCCTAAAGAGTTACCTCCTGAGAGCCTCCAAGTTGCTCAAATGTGGCCACTCTCTAAGTCAAACTCAGCATGGGACATGACTCCCGGGGATGAGCCTCCCTGGAGCTGACGGATTACTACCAATCATCAGCTGGTGATGCAACTAGAAAAAGACCTTGAATAAAAGGGGAAAGTGGTAAAGACAAATGAGTTTATATGGCTAAGAGACTTCAAAATGAGTCGGGAGGTCATCAGAGGGGTTGCGCTTATGCACGTCTCAGCAGGAACCTAGAGAAAGCCAAAGTAGATACCACCCCAGGTATTGGTGCTCCTGAGTGCTACAGAGACACACAGGTTCTCGGGTAATGGCAGATGGCTCTGGAGTTCAGTGCCTTGTCAGTGGGCCCTGCTTTGGAATTTGTGCTCCTGAGTGTGATGGAGTTTGACTCAGATGTGACTTTTCTACACACACCTATTCTGTCACTTTTATTGAACCTGTGGTTGGTGCTGGGGTTGGTGTATACTCAGAAGACTTGAATCTCTGGGCTGGCAATGTGCCAGCTGGGCCCTGAGCCTCAGCAGAGTTGGTGACTTCTATTCTCCAATTCATTGGACTTACCCAGGTCAGCTAACAGGGAGGTGAAGATTGTCAACCACCACACCAGGGAACAGAGAGTGCCTACAACTGTAAGCAAGAGAATCACATCCATCAGTCATGTGGGATCTAAGCCCCATCTTGATTTAGAGATGGAGTGGACATCACCATCCCAGGGTCCACAGGATGGAGAAATAAAATATGGATGAGAGTGGACTTACTGGTATTCTACTATAGAACTACTGTGACCCTGGCAATGAAAGAAATTGTATTATTGATGTGGAAACAGTGGCCATGGTAGTTCCTGAGGGCAGGGAGAGGGAAGAAGAGATGTGATGTGGGGACATTTTCTGGACTTAGAGTTGTCCTAAATGATATTGTGGGGTCAGATGCTGGACATTATATACCCTGCCATAACCCAATGAATGGACTAGGGGAGAGTGTAAACTATAATGTAAACTATAATCCATGCAGTGTTCCAAAATGTATTCACCAAAGACAATGAATGTGCCACAGTGATGAAAGAGGTTGTTTATTTGGGAGGAGTGGGGGGTGGGGGGTGGAATATATGGGAACCTCTTATATTTTTTAATGTAATATTTTTGTGATCTATGTATCTTTTTTAAAAAGGACAATTAAAAAATAAAGATTATTAGAGTTTAAAATGTAATAAAATCAAATGCACTCCAAAAAAAGCTAGTACATTTTGCTATACATCATAAAATTGGATGAAAACTTGATTATTTTTATCAAAATTGAGCATTAAAATTTTCACAGGAATTTTTTTCCATTTAATCTCTTAAATATATTTGTGAAATATGCTGCTGTGTTGTATTAACAACTTCACCCCTAACCTTGTATCATTCTTGAAATATTTTGTTTAACTCAATTGACTTAGTGAAATGTTTTGTTTAAATCATTGGGCTTAAGGTATCCTGAGTATTTATCTCCCTGTATTTTAGATATGTGTGGTTACAAATAGCACTAGCTGTTGTGAGCTTCACCAATTCATGCCTGCTCACTTTCCTCATTTGCAAAATACGGGAACTGATCCATGAACCTCTGAGATGTCCCTTTTAACTCCTAATATATGTAGTTATGTTCAGCATCTTCAAATCCACCTTCTCCTGAGGAGTGTCTGTGACCACCAAGCCTTGCATTTTTTTATAGTCTGAGGTTCACATGCTTGCCTGACTTAGTAATTTCCAAATTGATCTTTGGTTAATGTCTGACTATTGTGCTGATTTTCAGTGAATCATATTGTTCTGTCACAACTCTGTAAATTAATTTGACATATATTATTTAAGGTAACTGGGATAACTGCTTGTAAAACTTATTTGTTCCTCTTTGTTTTTGTTTTTAATACACAATCCAAAACAAGGCAGAAGAGAGAAAAACAAAAAAAAAATGATGGGACAAATTGAAAATCAATACAAAATGGTAGATTTAAACTGAACTGTATCAATAATTACATTAAATGTAAATGTTCTGAATACTTCATTTAAAAGGCAGAGATGATCAGATTGGATATAAAAAGCAATTTACATATAAGAAATCCACTGTAAGTATAAAAATAAACAGTTCAAGAGTAATAAAATGGAAAAAAAATACCATACCATACCCAATCCAAGAAAACTGGAGTGGATATATAAATACCAGACAGTAGATTTCAGAGCAAAAAATATTACCAGGGATAAAGAAAACTATCTCATAATAATAAGGGGGTTATTTCTTCAAGAGGTCATAAGAGTCCTATGCATTTATATATCTAAAAACAGCTTTAAAATACACAAAGCAAATCTTACAGAACTGAAAGGAGAAATAGATAAATCCACACATCTGTCCCCCAATAATTGATAATAAATACAGATAGAAAAATCATTAAATATATAGATTTGAACACTATAAACCAACTTGATCTATTTGACATAGAACACTCCACCCTACAACAGCAGAATGTACATTTTTTTGAGGTGTACTCAGAATATTTACAAATAAAAACCATATGTTGGGCCATAAAACAAGTCTTAATAAAGTTCAAGGAATGCAAAGTATGTTTTTGACCCCAATGGCATTAAATAGAAATTGTAGAACATATGTAGAAGTTATGTGTGTAAAAAATAGCAAAAAGAACAGGAAGGGAGAAAATGGAAGTGCATCATTGTAAGATTTTTACACTATATATGAAGTGGTATAACTACTTCAAGGAAGACTGTGATAAGTTTAAAGATGTATCTTGTAAATCATAGAGTAAACACTAACACACACAAAGGTATAGCTGATAAACAAATAGTGGAGATAAAATGGAATAAAAAATAATTTAAAACAAGGCAAAAAATAAGGGAAAGAGATGAATAGAAAACAAATAGTAAGATGTTAGATTTAATTCTTATATTGATTTTAAGAAATAAGAAAACTTGGACTCAGAGAACTTCAAATAACTTGCTCAAGGTGACAAACAGTATGCACTTGGGCTGGGATTTGAATTCAGGTTCTATATGTCTTCCAAGATCTATGCATTTTATATAAGGCCATGCTATTGTGTTCATGTGTGTGTGTAGGTTCATTACAGCTAATACGTAAAAATTTGGAGAACTAAACCTATGCCTTCATCAGTTGTGCATATGATTGACCTTTAAACGTATTCTAACTTTTAAAATGACAGTGAAGCTACGTGAGAGAAATTTTTCCTGAATGTTTTCCCATCTGTCTTCGCTGCCTCCAATAGGCCATGGTACGCTTAGACTGTCTACAATGGAGAGAGTGTGTTGAGATGGTGTCAGCAACCAGAAACATTGTGTACTGTATTGTCTCACTGATCACAGCAAAACCTAAATCATTTTCCAAAACTCTGTTCAAATCTTTAAAAAGCTTTTAGCTGTGTTCATCATCTATGTACATACACAGGTATTAACACAGTACACAACGCAAATGATTTAAAAATATTGTTGATGCTCCATTCAATGTGAGGTACTGTGCTTGGCAAAAGATATAAAATGGTGAAAACATTATTTGATGTAGCTAAAGGGGGGATAAAGATTTTATACAAAAAAATCCCACGCGAATATGTAATTATAATATTGTGATAAATTCTATGAAAGAAACAGGATATTATTATAGATAATAGGATGACCAATTTGGAACAATTTGAGGAGAAATGCCCCCTCTTTCCCTTAAGAGAACTGTTACCATGGTAATGTTGCTTATCTTTCAAATTTTGAGAATATTCTTGTGATTATTCATTGCTATCCACAAATCCAATGGGATTATTCTTCCACCAAGATTTCTTAAGATTTAGAAACTGCATAAATCCATCAAGACAGAAGTTGATATTAAGTAATACATTTTAGTGATGAAACAATTCTTTCAATTTTAGCACACTTGGACCCAAGTGATTAATTTTTCACAAGCTATTTCTACTGTATTGTGGTGGCTTGAGTTATGTACCCCAAATTTAAACCTGTTCTTGGTTTTAATCTGCATTCCTATGGGTGTGAAACCATTGTAAATAGGATCTCTTGAGGAAGTTATTTTTAGTTAAGGTGTGGCACAACTGAATGAGGTTGTGCCTGAATCTCGATTACTGAAGTCCTTTAAAAGCAGAAGAAATTCAGTAATGGAGAGAGAAGGCCACAGGGAGGGACCAGGAGCTGGGAGTCAGTGGAGCCCATTAGAGAAAGGAAAGGACATCACCATGCACATTACCATGTGACAGAAAAGCCAAGGACGGGGAGGATGTTGGCAGCCAGCCCCAGAATGCCACAGTCTAATGGGAGAAAGCATTGCCTTGCTGATGCCTCGATTTTAGACTTTCCTACCCTCAGAACCATGGGACAGTAAATTCCCATTGTTCAAGTCAATCAATTTTGTGGTATTTGTGATCACAGTGGGGAAACAAAGATAGGTATTCTCTTGAGTTAGAAGGACTATTATCTGCAATTATTCTGAAAGTTATTCACCATTTCCTATCCACACTGCTAAAAGAGTGAGGATTTATAGAATGGAGATTTAACTAGGAATTTTTCATTATAACATACTTTAACCATGGAGCTTCAGAAGGAAAGTCTTGACACATTCCATTTGGAAATAGGTGTGGTCATTATCAATGTAACCTACAGCCTGCAAGGGGCACACTCAGACCCTACTGCATTCACCACAAGCTGCGTCCTGGGAGAGGCTGAGGTGGGTCTGGTACCAGGAAGAGGCCCCCTTCCTGTCTCACCATGACTAGATTTGCAGCGGCTATTTCTGACTTGCTCAAAACAGAATCTGTGATCTAAGCTCTATATCCCATCTTTATCCCAGTGGTAGGGAACTGGGGACCCAGGAGCAGGGCCCAGGCTGGACCACTTGCATAGTGCCCAGCACATAGTACATTCAATAAAAGAGAGAGAGGGAGAGGGAGAGAGAGGGAGGAGAGCAAGAGAGGGAGGGACGGAGGGAGAGAGAAAGAGAAGAAAAAGGAAGAGAAAGAAAACGAAAAAGAGAAAGAAAAAATGGGATGTCTGGCTTTAAATAGCACAAAAGGGAGATAGAACTGAAATTAGTTTTTGTTAATTTTGGGGTAAGGATCAGAGCAGTAAGAGACAAAAAACAATGTTTCTAAAGGTGATTTACAGAAGCAATGGATCATTATATGGTACTTACTTGCAAAAATAGCTTTATTTTAGGAACAAATTTAAATGGCCAGATTTAAAATATTCTCCCCAAGTATTTTGATGGTTAGACACTTAGTACCTAAGCAATAGAGACATCTGCTTGCTGAACAGATAACATTGCACAGAGAAATAGCATTCAAACAATTCCATTTGCTTTTCTGATTAGAGCAAAGAAAAGGGAGGGAAGGGCAGGAACATGCAGGGAATGATGTTGGTGCCTGAGTCTGCAGCGTGTGTCTGCTTGCAATATAAATGGGCATGCTTGTCTAGCTAACAAAATGGGAAGGATTGTTTCTAGCATGGAATATTGTCCTTAAAAATGTTTCCTTATGAATATTTTTCTTAGTAAACCATAGAGCTTTTTTTTTTTTAAGATTTTATTTTTTCTTTATTTCTCTCCCCTTCCCCTCACTCCCCAGTTGTCTCCTCTCTGTGTCCATTTGCTGTGCGTTCTTCTGTGACCGCTTCTATCCTTATCAGTGGCACCAGGAATCTGTGTTTCTTTTTGTTGCATCATCTTGTTGTGTCAGCTCTCCATGTGTGCGGTGCCATTCTTGGGCAGGCTGCACTTTTTTCACGCAGGGCGGCTCTTCTTACAGGGCGCACTCCTTATGCGAGGGGCTTCCCTACGTGGGGGACACCCTTGCATAGCAGGGCACTCCTTGCGTGCATCGGCACTGCACATGGGCCAGCTCCACATGGATCAAGGAGGCCCAGTGTTTGAACTGCGGACCTTGAGTTTTTAATATTAAATAATCCACCAAATTAAGACTTGGCATGATTTCTAAAAGGTATGTACATTAGTTTTTAAGTATTTTGAGGAGCAAACCTGCTTCATTTCAATGATGATTTAGCACAATGCTTTTTTTCCTTTAACTTACTGAAGTATGTCACTCATACATAAACATGCATAAACAATGTTTATTGTAAAAGTTGTGAACTTACAAAACAAACATTATACAGGGGTCCCATACATCAACCCACCACCACCACTTTGCATTGTTGTGACGTATTTGTTACAAATTATGAAAGAATATCATCAAAATTTTACTACTAACTATAGTCTTTATATTATATTTGGTGTATTTTACCCCCAACCTACCCTATTATTCTTTTTAAAATATATTTTTATGACAGAAGTTGTAAAATTACGGAACAATCATGCACATGAGCAGAATTCCATACAACACCTCTTATCAACACACCACACCGTGGTGGAACATTTGTAACAGATTATAAAATAATATCACCAGATTATTACCAGGTCCAGAGTGTACATTTGGCACACTTTTTCCATACTGCCCCATTATCAACACAGTACATCTTTGGTATAGATGCATGAATATTATATTATTACTGTTAACCACAGTCCATAGGTTACTCCAGCTTTATTTTTCCCATGCTTTTCCACTTTCCTCCCACCCTGCAATAGTGAAGTACATCTGCTCTAGCTCACAAAGGACATTCTTATATCTGTGACCTCAACCACAGTTTTTATATACCTCTAGGTTTACTGTGTTATTCAGTCCCTAGATTATTCTCTAACTTTCTGTTAATTGGCATTTACATCCCTAGACTACACTTTTCAGACACATTACCATTTATAAACCAGCTGTTACTATAATATGTTACCATCAACTCTATACATTTCCACACTTTTACAGTAAAGTTAATTAAAAATTTTACATACATTAAATATCAGTAATCCATCTCAGTCCTTCTCTTATCTCCTTTAAGAATCTGCCACCTACCACCAGGTCTTCAAGATATTTTCCTATATTTTCTTCTAAAAGCTTTATGGTTCTTGCTTTTATATTTAGGTTTTTGTTCCATTTTGAGTTAATTTTTGTATAAGGTGTAAGATAGGGGCCCTCTTTCCTTCTTTTAGCTATGGATATCCAGTTCTCTCAGCACCATTTGTTGAATGGACTCTTCTCCCTGAACTGGATGGGTTTGACAGGCTTGTCAAATTTCACTTGACCCTAGATGTGAGGGTTTGTTTCTGAACCATCAATTCTGTCCCATTGGTCTATGTGTCCATTTTTATGCCATACCATGCTGTTATTTCCACTATAGTTAGGTAATATGATTTAAAATCCACAACTTGTGCTTTTTCTTTTTAAGATGTTTCTGGCTATTCAGGACCCCTTACCCTTCCAAATAAATTTGATAATCGTGCTTTCCAGTATTTTTATTTATTTATTTATTTTTAATTCATTTTTAAAAATATTACATTAAAAAAATATGAGGTCCCCATATACCCCCCACTACTCAACCCACTACTCATACCCTCAACCCACTACTCCCCCCATAGCAACAATCTCCTCCATCATCGTGACACATTCATTGCATTTGGTGAATACATCTCTGAGCATCGCTGCACCTCATGGTCAATGGTCCACATCATAGCCCACACTCTCCCACATTCCATCCAGTGGGCCATGGGAGGATCTACAATGTCCGGCAATTGTCCCTGCAGCACCACCCAGGACAATTCCAAGTCCCGAAAACGTCTCCACATCTCATCTCTTCCTCCCATTCCCCACAACCAGCAGCCACCATGGCCACTTTTTCCACACCAGTGCCACATTTTCTTTGATTACTTATCACAATAGTTCATGAATAGAATATCAGTAAGTCCATTCTAATCCATATTCTATTCCTCCATCCTGTGGACTTTGGAATGGTTGTGTCCATTCCACATCTATGTCAAGAGGGGGCTTAGATTCCACATGGATGCTGGATGCAATCCTCCTGCTTTCAGTTGTAGGCACTCTTGGCTCCATGGTGTGGTGGACATTCTTCAACTCCATGTTAGCTGAGTGGGGTAAGTCCAATAAACCAGAGTGTAGGAGCTGAAGTCTGTTGAGGCTCAGGACCTGGCTATCACATGGTCAGTCCAGAGATTCAGATCCCCTAGATATATCTTAAACCTCAGCACCAAATACAATTCTGGTAAAGTAACAGGAAAGGTTTGTGAAAAGAGATCACATCTGAATCCAGCTCCATCACACAGAAACACCAACTCCAAAGAAGGGCCAACTGACATGGCAGTGAACTCCATCTGCCATGACCATAAAACCTGTGGGTCTCTGCAGCCCTCAGAAGAACCAATACCTGGGGTTGTATCTACTTTATCTGTTTCTGAGACTCTGCTCAGGTGTGCATAAGGGCAACCCCTCTGATAACCTCCAGGCTCTTTTTTAGAGACTCAAAGCCATATAAACTCATTTGTCCTTTCCATTTCCCCCTTGATTTAGGTCAAAAAGCATTTTTAACTCCTGTTATTATATGTAGACAGGTATATTCTGCTGGTCTGAGTTGAACCTTTTATTCAAGGTCATTTTCTAGTTACGTCATCAGCTGGTACTTGGTAGTGATCCCTCGGCACCAGGGAAGCTCATCCCCGAGAGTCATGTCCAATGCTGGGGGGAAGGCGATGCATTTACCTGCTGAGTTTGGCTTTGAGACTGGCCACATTTGAGCAACACGGAGGCTCTTAGGCACACTGCTGCTCTAGGCCTTGTTCTTATTTCAGGTGCACAGGCTCACAAGCATAGTCATTAGTATCAGGGGCTCATTGTTGGACCTTCATTCCTTTTTGGTCTTTGCTGTTGCACTTGGGGAATTTTTGCTGTTCCTTTAGGGACTGTGATAGAGCTCCCCTGGCTAGGAACTCAGCACTCCCTCAGTTGTTGTTTTTAATTGTTTCCACTATGAAAATATCCAAACATTTTTATGTACCCTGGATATATTCCCTGTCGAACTCCCTGTCAACCACGTGTCCCCTGTCAATAACATCCCACACCAGTATTCCTCTGCTGCCATTGATGAACCTCTCTGTGATCCAAAACTTCCTGAAAAGTGAAGCCCAATATATTGCCAGGTTCCCTTAATAGAGAAATGGAATATAGTGATGAGTTTAAAGGTTGGATGTAGAATACATATTAATTTGGAAAAATTCTACATCCTATCTTTTTCTTTTCTTTTTTCTACTTATTAAGCTTATCTTCACAAGAGTTTTAGATCACAGTAATTCATATATACAATATACAGTACTCCCACATATCCAACATAAAACCTTTTCTCTTCTATAGCAATAATCTTTTAACATATTCATACCATATTTACTGAAACTGATGTACAGATATTAGACAATAGCTTTCAAACAAGGTCACATTTGTGTTTACATTGTGGTTTATAAATTTTCTAAATTTTTATTTATCCTATGTTTTACATTATGATTTACATTTTAACCTATTAGCTCCTATTTATTTTTTGGTGTAATTTTACATGTCTTATATCCATCCTTGCGTACTCTTGTGAAACACTTCTATTGCCCTCACAGTTATGTTGGTTCCATCTATTCAATATCTCTTTCCCCCTTAGGGCCCACAGTGACAGTCAATCTTCATTTCGTGCTTTCCAGTATTTAAAAAAAGCTGGTGGAATTTTTATTGGGATTGCATTGAATCTGTATATCACTTTGAGTAAAATTGACATCTTAATGATATTTAGTCTTCCAATCTGTGAGCATGGAATGTTCATCCAATTATTTAGGTCTTTTTAAAATTTCTTTTAACCATGACTTGTAGTCTTCTGAATGTAAGTGCTTTGCATCATTGGTTAAGTTTATTCCTAAATATTTGGGTTTTATCTGTCATATTTTGTTTTCACCAATTTTTTTGTCATTTTTACTTTCACTGATAAAATCCTCATTTCTAGACTCACTTCCAAGCCTCTCTCTCCTGTCTTTTCTTTTCAGGCTGTAGCATACCCTTTAGTATTTCCTGCAAGGTTGGTCTCTTGGTTATAAACTCTCTCAGTTTCTGTTTATCTATGAATATTCTAAACTCACCCCCATTTTTAAAAAATATTTTTGCCAGATATAAGATTCTTCACTGGAAGTTTTTCTCTTGTAGTATCTTAAATATATCATACCACTGTCTTCTTGCCTCCATGGTTTCTGATGAGAAATCGGCCCTTAATCTTATTGCATATCCCTTATATGTTATGCATTGCTTTTCTCTTGCTGCTCTCAGAATTCTCTGTCTTTGGCATTTGACATTCTGACATTCTGTATGGGTCTCAGAATTGGTCTATTCAGATTTATTTGGATAAGAGTATGTCGGGCTTCTTATACATGGATATCTTTGTCCTTCAATAGGGTTGGGAAATTTTCTACCATTATTTCTTCACATATTCTTTCTGCCCCTTTTCCCTTCTGGGACACCAATGACATGTATTTTGCATGTCTCTTGCTGTTTAGTTCCCTGAGGACTTGTTCAATTTTTTCCATTCTTTTCTTCATCTTCTTCTGTATGTTTGCTTTCAGGGGCCATGTCTTCAAACTCACCAATCCTTTCTTCTGCCTCCTCAAATCTGCTATTATATGATTCCAGTGTGTTCTTTTATTTCATTCATTGCACTTTTCATTTCCATAAGATCTATTTGTCTATGTATGCTTTCAAATTCTTCTTTGTGCTCATCCAATGTCTTCTTAATATCCTTAATCTCTTTAGCCATCTCATTGAGTTTATTAAGGAGATTGCTTGAATATCTATGATTAGTTGTCTCAACTCCTTTATGTCATCTGGAGGCTTATCTTGTTCCTTTAACTGGGCCATATCTTCCTGTTTCTTGGTTTGGATTTTTGTTAGTGCCTTGGCATCTGGCTTACTAGATGTATTTATTCTGGGTGCAGTTTCTCTCTTTAGTTTAGGGCTTTCTTGCCCTTTCTTCCTTGCTGGTTGTGTAGTAGGAGCCAAGGATGTAGTAGGTACTGTAAGCTGTGGAGGCTCAAGCTGCCCTCATTGCCCCAGGGACCCAATCAGCTACTTCCTTTGCCAGGGATAGGGAGAGAGCCACAGTCGTGTGTAGGCCTAGACTGTAGTTGTGTAGTTTTCCAGAGGACTAATGAAGATTCAAGCCCCTTTCTCCCCTGCCTGGGGCAAGGATGGAGCTCCAGGTTTGGGCAGCAATCTATGACATGTGGGTCCACAGCTGGGTAGACTTCCAACTATTTAGTCTGTGCCTGCTGAATATACCTGCAGTTACCTGGAGAGGCTGGTGCAGGGCCCTCTGGCTTCCTCCCTGCTGGAGGTGGGGCTGGGGCACTGCCATCTGATCTGAATGGAAAGAAGCCAGTCCCCATCAGCATTGTGGTTTTCAGTCAGCCCTGCTTCCCTTCCTGATAGGGGCAGAGTTAAAATGCCAGCTACTGGCATCTTGGACAGGTTCAAATTTTAGCTCTTCTTAGGATTATACTCTGGTCCACTGAATTTACTAATCAGCAAACTAATAATTTGGGCATTTTATTTCAACATTTTAGGATGGCATATTTTACTCCAATACCTTTCTATGTAACCAAACTCTAAGAAGGAATGAAAGTCTATAAAATAAGCTGTCAGGGAAAAATGATTCTGAGCGAGAAGTTTCTGGATTAGGAGTTCTTTTTTTTTTCTTCCTTTTTTTTAATTCATTTTTTTAACAATATTACATTCAAAAAATATGAGGTCCCCATTCACCCCCCCCACCACCACCACCCCACTACGCCCCCCACAGCAACACTCTCCCCCATCATCATGACACGGTCCATTGATAAGCTTTAGGGCATTCAAAAACCCCTTGGAATTTCCTGAAAAATCCTGATTGTATGTTCATCTGGGGAGATAATTCCTAGTTTTCATAAGATTCTCAGAGTGATCTTGACCCAAAAGAGCTAGAATCACTCTTGTAATAGTCAAGTTAGACTGGGTTAATAGTCAAGTTAGACTAGGTTAAAAATGCAGTAAAAAATTAACCCTGAGACCTCAGCAGCTTAATTCTTCAGTGGTTTATTTTTCTCTTCTTAAGGTACATCCCCTTTCAACTCCTGTCAGTCACCAGAAATTTGTTCAGTGCTATTCTGCTCTGTTGTAGCTAGGACTTTAGAGATGGAGGGACCAGGTCCCCTGGATTCGACAAGTCCTCATCTCTGAGCAAGTTACTTGCTTTTCCTTATCCATTCACACTTTTGCCCTCATTGCAGACAAAGAGGGGATGGAATCTTGTTGGGCAAAAGAGCGCAAGATTGAGAGGATAGATTCCAGATAGATAAGTTGGAAGAAATATTTTGAAATGTCTTATCAATGTTGGAAGGTAAGTGGTGGGAGGTGGGTGGCAGTGGGGGCACTGGTATGGGGAGATGTCTCATTTCTGAGTTTAGCTCAGGAGTTTGACCACGATAGTGTATGTTCCAGAATGATTCACGTATACCTAAAATATCTGTAATTCACCTATTTATAATAAAAAGCAGTTACAATAAAATGACAAGAACAGAAAAAGATTGCTGATTGTAGTAGAGAATAAGCATACCAGACAAACTGAACAAAAGGAAGCTGCAAATAAGTACATAACATATAACTTAACTTTGGGCTTTCTAGCAGCCAAGATAAAAAAGGAAACACCAATAAGAAATTTGGGACATTGGCTGTAAAAATCCTATGACTTTAAGGGACTTTATTATTTTTATTTTCATTGATGCACTGCTGGTAAATAGTTGCATGAACTTGAGCAGGTTACTACAATTTTTTTGGCCATACTTTCCTATAAGTGGTGGTAATTTCCTGCTTAATTAAAATATCTCTTAATTCCTTGTATCCCTAACGTCTCAGTACT
This sequence comes from Dasypus novemcinctus, assembly GCF_030445035.2. NCBI lineage: Eukaryota > Metazoa > Chordata > Mammalia > Cingulata > Dasypodidae > Dasypus > Dasypus novemcinctus. The sequence goes on along the minus strand of NC_080673.1, from coordinate 164,067,854 downwards.
AACGAGAGTTCAAATAAATGACTTCCCCTATTCTTTTTTTAAAAATTAAAAAAAGTTTTTTCCCCTTCCCCACTTTCCCTCCTCCTCCCCACCCCAGTTGTCTGCTCTCTGGGTCCATTTGTTGTGTATTCTTCTGTGTCTGTTTATATTCTTGTCAGCGGCACCGGGAATCTGTGTCTCTTTTTTGTTGCTTCATCTTCCTGCGTCAGCTCTCAGTGTGTGCAGTGCCACTCCTGGGCAGGCTTCACTTTTTTCACATTGAGCAGCTCTCCTTACGGGGCATACTCTTTGTTCATGGGGCTCCTCTATGCGGGGGACACCCCTGCGTGGCATGGCACTCCTTGTGCGCATCAGCACTGCATGTGGGCCAGCTCATCACACTGGTCATGAAGCTCTGGGTTTGAACCCTGGACCTCCCATGTGGTAGGCGGACACTCTATCCATTGAGCCAAATCCACTTCCCTCTTCCTTATTCTTTTCACCAGGATTATATATTCTCTTCATTAAATGTTTACAGTTCCCAATAGATTCATAAGGTTTTTCCCCATTATGTAACAATGAGAAATAAAAGTCTCCATCTTACCAATTGCAAAGCTACCATATATTTCACACATCATGTGCCTACTTTTGATTTTGACATTCTTCTGCAGTTGCAGAAAAACAGTCCATCCAAAAATACTCCAGAAACTGAAAGGGTAATTATTTAGCACAAAATGTTAATAGAAAACACAACACAAGCCATAATCAAATGCAATTATTTTTTTCCAACCGAATTGAAAATGCTTCTGTGTTGCCAGGAAGGCAAAAGAAATCTTGTCATTGGTACAAAAAAAAAAAAAAAAAAAAAGAAGAGACAGACTAGAAGACATCTTGAATGCTCTGTTTCTCCTATTTCTGCAGGGCCTGCATTTCTCCCTAGACTGGCGGAGAAGGAAGATTGTGTGTTTTAAATCTCACTTATTGTTAGGTAAATTTGGAAGAGAACTTTGGGTTTGAAAAAAATGCCTTTAACTACAGTTACATTTTCCTTCTCCTGCTATGCACTATGCAGCCTACTTTTCATTAGTGGTATTTTTAACATCCTTATGCATTGATGAATTTTAATTAATACTTGAAAAAGATGAAAAGATCAGGATTAATCTGGTTCATAAAATGTTTGTGAAATGAAGATGAATGTTTATCATAAAGCTGTAATTTGAAACCATGGTTTGACACAATTTACTGAAATTAGACAATTGATTTTAAATACAAAATATATACTATTTTAGGTATATTTTATCCCACCGCACTTACCTTTTTTTTTTTAAGAAGCAAGCATGTTTCTTAAACATTAGGACCAAAGGTTAGAGGGCTATTGTGCCATATTTTTTTCCTTTGAGGAAATATACGTGCTACTCTACATATGCATAGTAGCAATATGCTATGCATAGATTATTCTGAAAATTGTTGGGTTAGCACAGATGTTAAGACTGTCTTTCTGTGGAGTTTCCGGACAAAAGCAGAACGAAGAAATCTCACCTGGGATCCAGGAATTACACCAAAATTTATATTTCTGTACAATTTTTCAGGATTTTCAGCAGCAGTCTTCTCATGCCAAATTAAGAGATGAATTATAGTTTGATCAGTCAAAGCTGGATAGACTAAGAGAAAGTTACTATTGTATCAGCCTAACTGTTGCAACTTGTATTTTTAGTTGTGAAATTTTTGTAGATACTATCTTCAGAAATCAGTCTTGTTTGGTATGGGTGAAACATGGGGTTCTTATCTGGAGACAGACCATCTGGATAAAAATCTTGGCTTCATTTACTAGCTTTATCACCTTGCTTTGTCTCTCTAAGCATCGATTTCCCCACTTGCAGAGGGGAGATGATATTAGAGTTTACCTCATAAGCCCATTAAGAAGAATCAATGAGATGATAGCAAAGCACTTCACTCTGACATAATACATGGTGACAATTCTAATTATGAAGAATTAAGAGGAGATTACATGGAGAAGTCAACTCTTAGAATTTCACTAAGGTTCAATCATTAAGATCTTTGAATTATCTGAATCTTTCACAGTGTCAATTGTGTGCAATATCTTCCCTTTATCTCTCTACCTTGCTCAGTGTCCCAGGAGGCTATCAGCAATAGCCGACATCAATGGGTTCTCCTGCCCTCTGGTTTCCAGTCGAGTTCAGCTAGAGGAAAACATCAGGAGATGGGAGGGATGAGGGAATCAGGAGACTGGTTCCTTTGGTTCCTCCTCTGCAGGGTTTGCAAAGGCTGACCATGTTCCTCATCCAGAGAGCACATTTTCCAGCAAGGAGACCTTTCCACACAGCCCTCTCTAATTCCAGTGCCAGCAACCACTCCCTCTCCTCACCTCTTCAGGCTAACGACAGCACAGCTGGTAACAGGTGTGGACAACACTCTCACTTGCAGTCTCCATCCACCCTACCTATGCCTTTGTACCAAGTCTTTCTCTCTCATATATATATATGTATATATATATTTACATTTTATTTTAAGAGAAGCTTTAGATTGCATAAATGTTACATCAGAAATATAGGGGGGAAGCAGATGTGGCTCAAGTGATAGTGTCCACCTACCATATGGGAGGTCCAGGGTTCAAACCCAGGGCCTCCTGGCCCATGCGGTGAGCTGGCCCATGCATGGCGCTGCCGCGCACAAGGAGTGCTGTGCCACCAGGGGTGTCCCCCATGTAGGGGAGCCCCACATGCAAGGAGTGTGTCCCTCATTGAGCCGCCCAGCGTAAGAAAAGTGCAGCCTGCCCAGGAGTGGTGCCACACACACTGAGAGCTAATGCAGCAAGATGACACAATCAAAAAGAGACACAGATTCCCAGTGCCACCGAGAATACAAGTGGACACAGAAGAACACATAACAACAGGGTGGGGGGGGGGGAGAGAGAGAGAGAAATAAATAAAATAAATCTTAAAAAATAAATAGGGATTCCCATATGCCCCTCCCCCTCCCACACTTTCCCATATTAACAACATCCCTCATTAGTGTGGTACAAACTTTTGTTACAATTGATGAACATATACTGAAGCACTGCTACTAACCATGGACTATAGTTTACATTATAGTTTACGCTTTGCCCTGCACAATTTTCTAGGTTTTGACAAAATGTATAGTGGCCTGTATCCATCATTGCAATGTCATTCAGGAAAATTCCAATGTTCCAAAATGCCCCATGTTGTACCTATTCTTCCCTCTCACTCCCCTCAGAACCTCTGGTGGCCACAGCCTTTATATCAGTGATACAAGTTCTTTCATTGCTAGAATAATAATAAGTGTATAATAAAATAATAATAGTCCACTTTAGTCCAAAGTTGCATTTCCTCCTTATGTTCGTCCATTCCTCAATCTTGAGTATTTTGGGATGGTGATGCCTACTCTATTTCTGCGAGTCTCTTTATTCAACTATTCTCAACTTGAGTGGGCCTTCTGTTTTCTCTGACAGACTGACTGAAACACCAAATATATCACAAAGATTGTATTTATGTGAGTTCTGAACAATAGCTCTAAAAGTGGAAGGGAATAAATAGGAAAAAGGAGAAAAAAGAATGGTTCAACTGGAATGTTGGGAGCACACAAAAACACATATAAATAATTCTTTCCCTGAACTGGCATGTAGTTTGATTGAGATGGTCAAATTTAACTGCCATGTTATAATAGACACAGACGCTCTCTTGTTTTATGCCTGATTCAGCTTTTTATTTTAGCATATCATCTTTATTTTGGGAACAAGTTGCCCAGTGGAACTTGAGATTTTTTAATAGGTCTTTGCCATTTTTCTCCTAATAGTTACCTGACATTGGCTGTGCTCCTTCAGTTCTTCTATTCAATTGTGGGACATGGTGCCTGGCACATGGGACTCGTGGTAAATATGTTTTATGAATGTATAACTGACTTAAAAGAGATCGTATCATTATGTGCTTGGCTACTTAATTATAGAAACCATTTACTAAGTAGCATTCTTTAGAATTTGCTATCTAGTGTTTTCAGCCTCCTGTCTTTCCACCTTCTCTCCCCTCCTGAACTTTTACTAATGCCTAAGACTTGTTCTATAATAAATTAAGATGTAATTCACACACTATCAAGTTCACCCTTTTAGAGTATACAATGCAGTTTTTGGTATATTCACAAAATTGTGCAACTATCACCATGACCTAATTTTAGAACATTTTCATCACCCCAAAAAGAAACCTGTAGCCAATATGAGTCACTCCTCATTTTCCACTCCCCCTTCAGACCCTAGCAAGGAAGAATCTTTCTGTCTCTATAAATTTGACCATTCCAGACTTTTTCATATGAATGGAACCATACAATATGTGATGTTTTGTGTCTGGCTACTTTGACTTAGCATAATGTTTTCAAGGATCATTCATATTGAGCATGGATTTGAACTTTATTCCTTTTTATGGCTGAATAACATTTCATTGTATGGAAATAATACATTTTATTTATCCATTCATCAATTGACAGGCATCTAGGTTGTTTCCGCTTAACGGCTATTGTGAATAGTGCTGCTATAAACATTCGTGTACAAGTTTTTGTGTAGATGTATGTTTTCAGTTATCTTGGGTATTTGCTTAGGAGTGGAATTGCTAAGTCATATGGTAACTCTAAACAGTTTGAGGAACTGCCAAACTATTTTCCAAAGTGACTGGACCATTTTATATTCCCACCAGCAATGTATGAGGGTTTCACTTCCTCTGCATCATTGCTAGTACTTGTCTCTTTTTTATTTAACTCTCGTAGATAAGTGTTATCTCATTGTTTTGATTTACATTTAACTAATGATTAATGATGTTAAGCATATTCTCATGTATTTATTGACCATTTATATATCTTCTGTGGAGAAATGTCTATTTAGATCCTCTGCCCAAATATATATATATTCTATTGGAGAAGTTGTGACTTACAAAACAATCATACATAATGTGCAGAATTCTTATATGACACCTCTCCACCAACAACTTACATTGTTGTGAAACATTTGTTTCAGATTATGAGAGACCATCATCAGATTATCACCACTAACTTTGTTCCATGAACCCGTTGGCCAGTTAGGTAAAAAACATAGACCCCTTCTCAGAATGTAGCGGCAGTTAGTTTTAGGACATCGAACTAGCATTAGATCTAACAACTACTGTAATTTCGAAGTATGGATGAGTGTAGGTGATTTTTCGAGATAATGCAACAACTGTAATGTGATACGAAATGAATATGACTAATTTATTGCATACATTCATAAGTGAAGGAAATGCTAGATTTCAGTTAGAAGTCAGAGAAAATAAATTGATTTTTTTCAATTCAAGCTCCCTGTAAAGGGGTCTGTGGACCTCTGGTTAAGAACCCCTGGTCTATAGCCAATGTTTGGTATATTTCTTTCCATACCCTTTCTATTATTAAAATTAAGACAGTACCTCCTTTGACGCTGATACAAGAATATTACAATATTGCTGTTAACTATAGTCAATAAGCTACATTAATTGTTTTTCCCAAGCATCTCCATATTCTTACCACCTTGTAATAGTGATGTACATTTCTTCCAGTTCATAGGAGAACCTTCTTGTATTTGTACTGTTAACCACAGTCCTCAGCCACCTCCAGGTTCACTGTACTATTCAGTCCCTAGATTATTCTCTAGCTTTCTTTGAATTGACATTTACATCCCCAGACTACCCCTTACTGCCACAATCCCATTTATGAATCAGCTATTTATACTCACTATAATGTTACAATCAACTCTATCCATTTCCACACAAATATTGTATGGTCTCACTAATATGAACAAAGTACAAAGAATAAACACAGAGTTAAACCTAAAGTATAGGTTATTAAGAGACAGAATGAGGGCTGAGAAGGGGTACTAGTTAATATAGAATGATCATATGGTCATTCTATATTTAGCTTCTTTGAGGAACCATCAAACTGTCTTCACAGAGACTGCATCATTTTATATTCCACCATAGTGAAGGAGTATTCCTATTTCTCCACATCCTCTCCAGCACTTGTTTTCTGTCTTTTTAATAATGGCCACTCTATGAAGTGTGAAATGAAGTCTCATTGTAGTTTTGATTTGTATTTCCCTAGTAGCTAGTGATAGTGGCATTTTTTCATGTGCTTTTTTGGCCATTTGTATTTCTTCTTTAAAGAAACTCTTTTGCCCATTTTTAAATTGGATAGCTTGCTCTTTTATGGTTGCATTGTATGATCTCTTGATGTAGAATGGAAATCAAACCCTTACTGGATGTGTGGTTTCCAAATATTTTCTCCATTGAGTGGGCTGGCTGCCTTTTTACCTTCTTGACAGAGTCCTTTGAAGCACAAAAGTGTTTTAAGTTTGAGGAGGTTCTATTTAACCATTTTTTCTTTCATTGCTCATGTTTTTGGTCTAAGGTTTAAGAAACCATCACTGACCACCAGGTCTTGAAGATGTTGCCCTACATTTTCTTCTAGTTTTATGGTTCTACCTTTTGCATTTACGTCTTTGGTCTATTTTGAGTTAATTTTTATATACAGAGCGAGATAGGGGTCATCTTTCTTCCTTTTGGAAATGGATAGCCAGCTCTCCCTGCACCATTTGTTGACTAGATTTCTGCCCTTCAGCTAGCTGGGCTTGACAGCTTTGTCAAAAATTACTTGACCATAGATGTAAGGGTCCATTTTTGAACCATCAGTTCGGTTCCACTGTTATATGTCTTCCTTTATGCCAGTACCATGCTGTTCTTACCACTGTAGCTAGGTAATATGATTTAAAGTCAGGAAGTAAGAGTCCTTGAACTTCATTCTTCCTTTATAAGATGTTTCTGGTTACTCGGAGCCTCTTATCCTTCCAAATAAAGTTGGTAATTGGATTTTCTGTTTCTTTTAAAAAGGTTTTTGGAATTTTTATTGGGATTGTATTGTATCTGTATATTAATTTGGGTAGAATTGACATCTTAATGATATTTAGTCTTCCCATCCATGAACATGGCATGTTCTTCCATTTATCTGGGTCTTCTTTGATTTCTTTTAGCAATGCATTATAATTTTCTGAATATAAGTGCTTTACATCCTTGGATAAGTTTATTCCTAAACAGTTGATTCGTTTAGTCACTATTATAAATGGAATTTTTTTCCTGACTTCTTCCTCAGATTGCTCATTGCTAATGTATAGCAACACTACTGATTTTTGCATATTAGTCTTTTATCTTGCCACTCTGCTGAGTTTATTAGCTCTAGTAGCTTTGTTTGAGATTTTTCAGGACTTTCTAAGTATAAGATCATATCATCATCTGTGAATAGTGAAAGTTTTACTTCTTCCTTTCCTAAAATTTGGAAGCCTTTTATTTCTCCTTTGCCCAATTTTTAATAGGCAGGACTATTTCCTTTTTATTGTTGAGTTTTTTTTTTTAAAGATTTATTTTTTATTTCTCTCCCCTCTCCCCCTCAGTTGTCTGCTCTCTGTGTCCATTTGCTGTGTGTGCTTCTGTGACCACTTCTATCCTCATCAGTGGCACCGGGAATCTGTGTTTTTTTCCTTTTGTTACATCATCTTGTTGTGTCAGCTCTTCGTGTGTGCAGCGCCTTTCCTGGGCAGGCTGCACTTTCTTTCACACTGGGCGGCTCTCCTTATGGGGTGCACTCCTTGCGCATGGGGCTCCTGTACGCAGGGACACCCTTGCATGGCAGGGCACTTCTTGCGCACATCAGCACTGCACATGGGCCAGCTCCACATGGGTCAAGGAGGCCTGGGGTTGAACTGCAGACCTCCCATGTGGTAGGCGGACGCCTTATCCATTGGGCCTAGTTTGCTTCCCTATTGTTGAGTTTTAAGAGGTGTTGTTTTTTTTTTTTTCATATTCTGGTTACAAGTCTGTTATCATATAAGTGACTTGCAAATATTTTCTCCCATTCTGTGAGTTGTCTTTTCCCCTTCTCCTTGGTGTCCTTTTAGATTTAAAAGCTTTGAATTTTGATGAAGTGCAATTTATCTATTTTTTCTTTTGTTTCTTGTGTTTTTGGTGTGATATCTAAGAAACTATTGCCTAATCCAAGATCATGAAGATTTACTTGTTTTCTCCTAAGTTTGATAGTTTTAGCTCTGACATTTAGGTGTATGATCCATTTTGAGTTAGTTTTGTATATGGTGGGTCCAACGTCATGCTTTTTTATGTGGACATCCAGTTGTCCTAACACCATTTGTTGAAAAGGTTACTTTCCTTATTGAATTGTCATGGCATACTTGTCAAAAATGAAGTGTTTATTTCTTGACTCTCAATTCTAGTCCATTGAGCTATGTATCTGTCATTATACCAGTACCATTACACTATTCGGATTACTACAGCATTAGAAAGTGTGAGTCCTCCAACTTTGTTCTTTTTAAGGATTGTTTGGCTATTCTGGGTTTCCTGCATTTCTCTATGAATTTTAGGTTCAAATCATCAATTTCTTCAAAGAAGACAGAGGGGATTTTAATGGGAATTGCATTGAACATGTAGATCAATTTGGAGAGTATGTCATCTTTACAGTATTAAATCTTCCAATCAGTTAACATGGGATTTTTCAGGACTTTCTAGGTCCTTTATTTAGGTCTTTCATTTCTTTCAACAATGGTTTTTACGTTTTCAATGAACAAGTCTTGCAATTTTGTTAAATTTATTCCTAAGTGTTTTATTCTTTTTGGGGATATTATAAATGGAATTGTGTTCTTTATCTTATTTTTGCATTGTTCATTACTAGCATATAGAAATATAATTGATTTTTCTATGTTGATCTTGTATACTGCAACCTTGCTGAACTTTTTCCCAACACATTATTTTGATAAAATTCAATAAAGTTCAACATTTTAACCATTTCGAAGTGTACAATTCAGTGGCATTTTGTACGTTCACAATATTGTGCAACTATAACCACTTTCTACTTCCAGAATATTTTTTATCACCTCTAAAGGAAACTGTGTACCCACTAAGCAGTCACTCCACATTCCTTTCTCCTGCCAGCCCCTTGCAATCACTAATTTACATTCTCTATAGGGATGCCAATTCTGGATATTTCATAAAATGGAATCACATGATACATGGCCTTTTGTGTCTGGCATTTATCACTTAGCATAATGTTTTCCAGGTACAGTCATGTTGTAGTATAGATCAGTAATTAATTCCTTTTTATGGCTGAATAATATCCCATTGTATGTGTATGTGATGTTTTGTTTATATTTTAATCGCGGTATATCTGGTTTGCTTCCATCTTTTGGCTATTGTGAATCGTGCTGCTATGAATATTTCTGTACAAGTTTTGTCGAACATCTGTTTTCAATCTACTTGGATATAGACAAAGGAGTGAATTGCTGGGTCATATGGTAATTCTATGTCTAATTTATTAATGAGCCACTAAACCATTTTCCCTTAATACTTCTTTTGATTTGTGGTTTTACCCTGTGTGCCCTGCTACAAAATATTCAACAACCCAAGTTACTTAATAATAATCCTCTTTCAACATTTTAGAATAATAAAATAACTTTAATTTCATTTTTTGACATTTCAACCAAGATTATTTGGACTAGACTGTTCTTTTTACCTCTAACACTACTGGTTCAAACTTTGCATTGTATAGGGCAAAAAATAAAACATCTTTATATTTTCCCTTAGATGAAATGATGTGTTTTAGTTCTTACATAATCTGATTTGTGAAATAACATTTATGCAATCTCTCCTGCTGATATGTCAGATTTAGTTTTTATGCAGTAACTAAAATTGTGAAGCAGCGACCATGCCACCTTATTTAGCCATAGCTACTTTGCTTTTCTACTCAGAGTACTGTTCAAAAACCATAAACAATCTATTTGCTCATTTTTAAAGGTTGTGACTATATTTTTTCCCCCTGATAGAATGGTACTGTGAGATGAAGCCTGTATGTTTATGTGTGAATGTGGAAGGATACTGAATGGCATGGAAATCTGCTTGGATTCCACACCACTCCTAGATCATCATTGGTTTTTCTCTTCCTAGACTAGATAAGATGAATTTTTGGATGATTTTTGGTCAGTTCTCTGAGTAACTGAGTATCTTTTATTTGGTTTTATGCATATAACATTTTGGCATTCAGAGACAAGCAGAATGCCTTTACTTTAGGGGGAAAATTTCTCTAACTAAAAAAGACCAATAAAGCGTCTCCAGTGCATTAGAGAAGGATGCAAAAAGCAAGCTAAAACACTTAACAGAGACTTGACATTTATTGTGCAATTTTATCCCCAACAGAACATGTGGCATTCTAGAGGTATATGAAGTAATAAAATCAATACTCCAATTAGAACACCTGAAATAATTGGCTCTAGTAACAAATGCCTCTTATAATTAAAAATATTGAATGTTTAAAAAACCTTATAACATTTTAAGTTCCTAAAAGAAAAATGCCTAACACTTAAAAAACAACTTACTCTTCTATATAAATTGTTCACAAAAAAATCTTGCTATTCTATATTACACTATGTATTTGTACTTTTATTAACATATCCCTAGTAGGTATTAACTCTACACAGTACAATCAGTTAGAAATTATTCATAAAGAAGCAACAAGACTCCAACAATAAAAATATTAGGATCAATGGGTTTGTCACAGTTTCTCCACAAGTATTCATCATAGAAAAGAGAATAAAGGCAAGTTGGCCCCAGTGTTAGGCTGCTACATGAAGTTCCAGAGAGGAGAGGCATAAAGGCAATTCTTAAATTGGGCAGGGCCAGGCTGGACCAGCGACCTTTTGAAAGTTTCATGACCCACCTCATGGTCTGGCATGCCCTGTTCCCAAGAAGCAAGAGCTAGGCCCCACGTGGCCTTGGCATGCTCTTGAATTTAGACACAGCCAAAGAGATGTTAAAGCCCAAACTACAGGAAAGAATCAACAGAAAGGATTACTGTCAGTTGCTATAAAATCTTCACAACCAGTTCTCACAGTGACATCATAAATGAAAACTCTCTCTTCCAAACCACACTCATCAATTCTATCTAAGGCTACAAAGACAACAGGTATGAAAAGGAAATGAAATATTGGCTAATTCCTGCCCAGTGCTGTTTCTAATCTCTAGGAATTCCCTAAGACTATCACTTCACTAGTTCAAATTTTTGTTCTTATATCCCTGCATTTTTGTACTAGGAACCTATGAAATCAATGTGAACAAATTAATGAGTTTAGTTTACCCACTTAAAAAAATAATTTCTGGTCTTTATCATAGGATCGTACATAGGTCAAGCCTTACTCAGAAACCTGGGCAGTTCCCAGAGGATATATGATTTATAAGCTCCTAATTAAACATCAATATAATTTAAAAGAAGTTTTTTGTTTAGTAACACAAATATCAACTTCCTGTCGACAGCATAAGTAAATAATAAATCCATTCCAAAGTACTGATGGGCTTTGAGAACTTTGCTTGGACAACTGGGAAAAACAGAATGAATCATTCTTCCACTAAGCCCAAAGTAAACATCTTACTAGTTAAGTTCCTTGGGCAGTTTCCGTATCTGTAAAATGTGGAAATTACAGCAACAACCTCATAGGATTGTGAGGATTAAAATGAGAGATGCATTAAAGTGCAGAGCAAAGTGCTTGACACACAAACACCCAATCAATATCAGCTGTAGTTATTATTGTTGTTAATGGGTTTGAATGGGCCTAAATAATTTTCCAATGTGGCCAAGAATCATCTGGTCACTTGAACTGGTGCAATTGTTTTGGGAATGAACAGGTTTTCCAATGAGTCTTGTTAGTAGATGTATTTTCATTGTGGTTTGGGGAACTGTGAGTCAAGAAAAACAAAGCCCTTATATTAGCTAGCCATGATGTTCATGAGGAGAATTAATTTAGTCACAGTCACCTAAAAAATTTGGCAGTTTAGTGCTTTCAGCAATCAAACTGACCAAGACGGTCATTAGATGAGCAATGTCTAGTCTGGTTGATGTTTCTTGCAGCTGAATATACTGTGGAGGGTAAGAGTAGTCTCTGATGTGTAAATATGTCAGTTACAGTTTTGAATTTTACATATTTAAAGGCAAGTATTGATGGGTAGTTATTTTTACACTCTGTGTTGTCCTCTGATGTCAATTCTTCACTCTCCTCTAAAAAACAAAACAAATAAAAGAACCAGTGCCATCGGCTGACAGTGCAAGTAACTTTGCAGAGGGCCATCAACTGGGTGACAATTTCCTACATTATTCCAAGTGGAGTGGTTATTTTTACCCAGGACTTAAAACGACTGAAAGAAGCCACCACTATGTTTACAAAAATACATCATAATGATACATACTGCTGTTGAGAGACATTTACATTAGAGTTCTGACTCAAGCATCCTATTTGACATGTTTTGCCAAGCAGTTTTGGCAAGTGTTGCCACATTAAACATACACCAGCAAGACTTGCACCATATGTGCAAAATCATTTTCTATTACATTTCTAAGAATCTGTATATAAGAGCTGTCAAAAATTAACACAGATCTCTACTGTGAAATGACATAACACTGAGGAAAAAGTTATACATTTAAATCTTTTCTAAATATTAAGTTAGCCCAAGAATGAGATTTGTAAAAATAAGAGAAATCTAAGAAAAAACCAAGGAGGTAGTCAACGGGAATAAGGTTTAGATTCCAGAGGATATACTGAATGAGCTACAATCTATATGAGGGTAAAGTATGTTTGATTTTCTGAAAACAGTGCACATTTCATCTTACATGATGTCCCATCATGTAAATATTTTTTATATCAATGGAAGGGAGACAAAAGTCATTAAAGGAGGCAAAGAAATATAGAAAAAAAATGAACTTGTAGATTCCCAAGTTTGGCTTATTTTCTAGATTTGAGGAAACATCAACATCAATTACCATTAGTTGTTGCCACATGGACTAGTTGGATCAGACAATATAGTCATAATTTATATCTTCTTAGAATCCTGATGAAGGAATCTCTTATGTCAATGTGTTTATGACTGATGACAGGATGAGGAAAGATCTAGAATATAAAATCATCCACATGCTCCACAGTTTTGAAGCATCTATGTGTATCTTTCAATTTCCTTACAAAAGGAGACAGCAGCAATTTTCTACAGATGCCTCTTCATTCCTAGTGAAGTCTTAGAGAACACAAATGCTGACAGTAACCTCAAAGCTGTGGGGGATATGAGGAGTAATATCCAGGATTCAGGGGTCTGATGAAATATTTTCAAGTACTGGGGGAAGACAGAAACTTAAATGTTTACAATGTTTTTCTCCAAAGCATTTAGCACTTAAGTCAGACCATGAGATTTTGAACAATGGACCTTCAAAAGAGCCAGTGAGAATTGTGATTTTAGTTTCTGCCCAAAGAATGTTGCTCCCCTCTTTAAATTCCTGGCCTAAATCCTCCTGTTACTACTGAAGAGTTATCCTGTGCCTGATTGGAAGTGCACTTGTGACTTCATTTCACTGTGAAGAGCAGGCATTGTCTCTGCGACATAATTTTACATTTGGGAAAACACAAGACATCAAGACATCATCCGTTGGTGGCATGGACCCCTCTGACAGCCGGGATCATGGACCTCACCTAGTCGCTGACAAAAACGCTAAGTTTAGTCTTTGGGGTCAGATGTGCCCTGTGACTGACTTCGCTCACCAAGAGAGTTCACCAGAGCTACATCCTGAGTTCATTTTTAATTTAGTCTATTTTATACCAACACCATACTGACTCTAGAAGGACTCTTGCAGATGACATGAAACTATTTTTAAATTTTTTGTCATGAGAGCAGTTTGTTCAACTGCCAGACAAAGATGTAGAAAATCAAGTCAAGAAAATAAGTAGTCTTTAGGGCTGACAGAGCAATGATAGCATCCAGTCTTCTTAGTGGTGAGATTTTAAACCTTGCTACATAAAACACCATACTGTTCTTAACAAAAATTAATGAATAGTTTTTGAAAGCCTGGAACCCAGGTAACATAGCCCTTAAGGTGAGGACTAAGGGAAAGACAGTAAGAGAGGTGCATCTGCTTAAATATTCTGGAATGGGATTGTGAGTGGAAGAGACCAAGTGGGCCTTTGGAGCAAAGGTGGTGTGCAACCATGCAGCTTGGGAGGTAGAGCCTACCAAAGCAGCCTTCCCAGGTGGTGGTAATTACAGCCACAGAGAAGGTTCCTGTCATCCTCCCTCAAAGCAGTGGTGCAAGCACTTCATGACAGAACAGAAGGTTATGTAGATACAAGTACAGGAAGTACTCTCATCACCCTCAGTAAAGACCAGCAAAATCATCAAGCCCAGAGCAAGACGGTGCTTGGACGGTAAGGTAAAAGAAGAATCCTCAAGTGTGCAGGAAAACAGTAAGAATTTTGTTTGTTTTTTAAAAGCAGTGGTCGAATATTGCTGCTATCAGAAAAAAGGATATTATACTCAGCAGTAAGAAAAACCAAACCCAGTGCAAACAAAGAAAGGTCTGACGGAAAGACAGATGAAAGCTATGGTGGTGCTTTTCTTTTGGCCAAGAATCTCATAAGACACAACTTCTAGACTTCTAAAACTCTTTGAGATAGGAAGTATCTTTCTTCTTTGGAGAACTGAAGATATTAGTCTCATGGTTACCATAAGCAACATTGCACATGCCAGTATCATTTTCTTTACTTCCAAAAGAGGGTATTGAAATAGTTTTTCCTACACTATCTACTAGATCTGACAAACCACCATCTCCATAAACATTAAGCTTTTCAACAAATGAAAACTAATAGTCATGGCAAAAGCTACAGGGCTTTGCTAAATAGTAGGTGCTAATTGTTAAATGGAAAATATAATTTATGATTTTACTTTGAAAAAGTGGCAAAAAGGAATTTATATATGGATGCTCATAAACTTAAAATGACTCTCCAACCAGTTTTCAAAACCCTGACATGAATAGACTTTAGTAAATGCTGCACATTTGCTCCACAAAGAATGATGTTATATGGACAAGTTTGATAAAGGAAGCCTTTCTGACATCCAAACCTGAACCCTTAGGAATAACTTATCTAGTATCTCTATATCATTTGTTTATAAGGAATTCATGTAAGGAGCTCAATAAATGAAACACAGGGGAGAATGGATGGTACAGCTTTAACTTATCTAGAGCTTAGTTCAGGGAAATTTGAGGGGAAAAGTTGGGATGAAACATTTTGATCAATGACAATGGCACAAACTGAAGTTTCATGCAAATTCTACAGATAATTTAAGACAGAAAGCTCAAGTTTCAGAGAAATTACAGACAAGCCATTGCATAGTGCTCAGAATGGCCTTGAAGTTGTTGGTATACAATGCCAGAACATCTGGTCAATTCAGTGAATATCACTGACCACACCAGTTTGGTCTTTAGTGTACTGAACAACTAATTGATTGAAATTCCCATTTTTCAACCCATCACTTTGGCATTGTGTCAACAAAGCCTTGATTTTAGGCCATGGACACTGTGGATCTATGAAACTATGGAATCAAGCATTTGAAAATGTTTTGAATCTTTGGATGTTTCCTGACTGACATGATGAAGACTATCACTTGTTGTAAACATCAGAGACCATATAGTGCATTCTTGATCAACACAGTGGAATTTTTGTGAAAATTAACTGAAGAAAATAGCTGACTTTTAAATAATCACTGTCTATTGAGCTGGCTTCTGTTCTCTGGTTTCTTTCTTTCATAATAGACTTTGTCAATATAGGGGTAACATACAATGTCACCTATCCTATGTCTTAGCTGAGAACTCTGAATTCAAAAGTCTTTGGAAAACACAAAGACTACATAATTGAATTAAAAGAGCAGAATGCTGTTCCTTGTCCCTTAAAATAACTTCATGTTTCTGCCTTCTCCCACAGACAGAAACACTAACCCACTCCTCCTTGGGAACCAGCTCTGCTCAGAAAGCCAAGCTCACCTGAAGGTTCTGGCCAGGTGACTTGGAGCTCAGCTATTCTTCCACCCTCACTGTCAAGCTAGTAACAATTTAAAATCAACAGTAATTGTTTATTTCTTTTTATCAGATAGTATTCCAAAAGTCTTTTGTAGGCTCCATAGACTTCCCAAAGAACCCTCAAATGGATTTCTATTTGGGAATCGTGGCAGAAGGTTAAGAGAGTTAAGATTTAGGATGTCTCAAGTATGACAGTATGACATGCTTTGGACTCTACGGTGATGTTAACAGGACGTTTACAATTGGAATTCTTGAGAGGACCGGCTGCTACAGTGGAAAGATTTCATCCACTAATCCCCAGATCCATCCTGGGAACTTTTATTGAAGACTTCATCCTGTGAAACCTGATGATCGATCCCTTCATAAAATGAGCCACCGTTGTGCAGGAAAGTACCCACTGCCCGCCCCTGCCGGGCGTGACCGACAGCATCGCTGAACACTTTGTTTATTTGCTCCTCCGAAGGCATCCACCAATCAGGGTTGGAGGTACAGTGCATCCTAATGAATTCTGTGGGAATATACACAAACAAGAAAAGAGAGAGAGACATACACAGCTGGTTTTCGAAGAAGATAATAGCACAGGCTGCTTAAAGTTACACAAGCTCTGTAAGAAAAGCTTTATGGGAAATCCAAATGTAATGCCATGATGATGTCACCCAGACCTAACTTATTCCATATTAAATTCTTTTCTCATGTGCAAAAGCAAAAATCATTTAAGCCAGAGAGTGATCCCTCTGAGAAACATTTGCTGTGGGAATGAAAGGTAAATTTGATTTGTAACTCATGGTTGCTATAAGTTATAGGGTACATTTCAAAACCCAAGTTGTTACCTGCTCATATTTTTAGAATGTTAATACCTCCAGGAGTATACAAATATCATCAGCGTGGTATTCTTTCACCAGCTACTCACTTGAGGATTGGGTATAGTAAAATAGCAAAGTCTCAGTGAGTGAGAAGGTGCTAATTTGTAGTTCCAGAAAAGGTCTCCACATTTTTAAAATGTTGCACTACAGGTTATACTTGTTTCTCTAATTGTGATACCTATACATGTACTGACAAATATTTTCTAAATAAGATTTCTTCTAAATATTTAATTGCACTAGCAATTAGCACCCCTGGAAGAGTGCCTATATAAAATGCAGCCATCTAAGCCTCCAGTGAAGGAAACTTGGCCTACCTCAGCACGACCTCAAATGAACCCTTACTCTGTTTTCTCAAAGGGGTATGGCACAGGACACATAGTTTAACTCTTAAGTAGCTTGCAAACTCAGGTGAGCATATTGGAAAAAGTTCTAAGTCACACTATGTTTCTTACACAGCTGATTAAAAATTCAAGATGACTATTATGTAAACACTTTCTCTTCTCTGGCACCACTCCCTCCACAATACAATAGTTGTGATTGTAGGATATCTTTTGTCTGAATTTTCTTTTTGAAATACCTGGCCCTATTTGCCTGTAGACGAAGCTGATACTTACAAGTTATTAGGGGAAAAAACCTCTTGAACTGAACTGTGCACATGACAGTAGGGTCTAGTTTAACAGAGAATAGCACGGGAGCATTAGTTTTTTGGCAGCCCCGTACATTTTGCATCAGAGGTGAGAGCCTCACTCGCCTCGTGCTAGTTCCAGCCCTGGTTGCCTTCTTTAGGGGAAGCGCCATGTTTATTCAGCTCCTCACTCAGCAAAATTACCAGGAAATCATGTGGCTTATCCTGGGGGTGCAGGCTTGGGAAACAGGGAAGGCTAAACCTTGAACCAAGGCCATGGTCACAATAATGCAGAGCAGAGACAAGGGAGGCTTTCTGGAACCTCTGGGGCTCACATATTTAGCCCACTCCCCATTATTTTCCTTGTGTGTGCATGCTGCTCACAATTGTTCTGAAATAGTCTCTTCCTCCAGCCAGACCATAAGCTCCAGAGGAATTCAGAAGGGATTCCATTATCTATTCCTATTTTGTCTTCCTCAAGTCCCTGCTGGATGCAGGAAGTATTCGGTAGCTCTTTCTTGAGGAACTTTCCTATCTCTGTCCAGGTTCCCCCATCTCATGAATGCAAGAAAACGAAAGACTAAAAAGATCAACAAGGGAAACAGAGGCCACTGGATGAGGATGAGAGTGTCCTTTATGCAAAAGTCAGCAGCAACACTGCAACTCTGCAAGGATGGGCTCTGTGACACCCTTTTGACTCCCGCCTCAGTGTACATTGCCATGACAGGACTTCCTGAACTGTGGCAAACAGTACTGAAACATAAAAGTAGAACTCATTCTGTTATACAGTGATGAAGCATCTTCACAGGCTCTGCCAGGAAGAGGCAAGATACTTCCTCTTTCTTCTAGGGTCAAACCATCTTCGGAAGCAGTCAGCTGGAATTTGATTCTAGTCCTCCCAGTACCCTGTTTTCCATCTCTAAAGCAGCTGGCAGGCTGAGGGCTTCCTTGGTCATCCTAATCCTGCTTACTGCAGAAAGGAAATCCACCCCAGGAGGCAACAGGCCTACCCAGCAGGCTGCCATGTTATCTAAATCTTTAGGAAGAGAATCATATCTAGCTAGGATTTCAGCCCCATGCCGCACAGCACAGACAACCACTATTTTTGGCCTATGTATTCTCTACCCAAGGGTGGAATGGAAGTCTCAGTGGGTCTGGTGACACTCTGAGGGCAATGCTTGGGATGTATTTTAATTGCTCAGTTTCACTGATATGCTACCTACAATGTAAAATGTTTAATAAGCATTTCTGGAAAGGCGTACAGTTGTGGGCTGAAGAACAACTTCATGAATAAACACAGCGGGTGCATGCGGGAGAGCCCCCAAGTTCACCACTACTTCTTGGCGATAGCTCTGCCATCTTGACTTCTCATCATGATGTTGGATAATAAAGGAAATTATGACCAGTTTGCTGAGACAGAGCCTGGGAATTTCCATCACCCAGTCGCCGAGTAAAAGCAGGATTTTCAGACTGGCCGAGAAGGAGGTCTCTGGAGCCCCTGTGCCTACTTAATGCTGGTATTTTCATTTCACCTTGTTTTCTCATGTATGGGTCACTTGTTTCTGAATCACCTGGGGTTCATTTGAAAGCAGCAATGCATGTACTGCTGGATCAAAAATCTCTGGGAGGGGGCCCAGGCAATCTTCGCTGCTATCGAAACTTACATGTGCCTAAGCACCCTGTGGCTGGCCTACGATAGTGCACACCCACTGCAAAGTAATCAGCTGTTAATACTGAGAATACTGCATTAGCCAAACAATATTTTTAGACAGAAACTTGTTTTTTAACTAAGAGAAGAAAGTTTGACTGGGCAAGGTATACTGTAAGGGAAATTAATTCTGAACACATTTAAGGAGTTGAAACCAAGTGTTCTTGAGAAGGCAGCTAGAATGGGATCTCATTGGATCACATGTATCTTTTTTTTTTAATTCCACATCTTCCCTTGCTCTGCGCATTCCCCACCTGGAGGTGGCCTTCTCTGGCAGCAAAGAAAATCTGAATTTCAAGCGTGAAACATGAGGTGTTAGGCAATGCGTATGTACCATTAAGTGAGAACGCCAAGGCTAAAGTAAATGAAGAATTTTTAAAGAATTTCTCAAGACCAAGTAGATGGGCCACATGAAGCCTATAAGGTCTCAGCGGGAAAAAAAAAAATCAAAATACAGTAAGGCTGAACACTTTTACGGAGGGGAGCCACAGCCAATGCGGTGAAATGAGATCACAGATGGCGGACACTGAGCGGAAGGATGCAGTACCTCGGAGGCATGTTACTTTAACTGGATCCAGAGGGCGTCTTTCAGGACCTGTCTCTCCTGACTGCACTGACCTTTTCCTTTTCCCAAGGCCGCATGAGTACTTAAGCTCATCAGTTGTGAAAACAAATCTGATGAGGTATCGAAGGAGTCGTCTCCCATCTTTCTTTGAAGAATTTACAGCCTCGTCCCACTGTTTGCTCGTTATGTAGACAGGATAGTTGTTCAACAGCTGCTTGCTTCCCTGGAAAAGCGAAATATTTTCTCATTACCTACTTAGCCAGCCAGCCAGAAGCTGAGGCGATCTCCATTTCAAAGGGAAACCTGCTTTTTAACCAAGTGGCTATGCTGACAATGATCCAGGTACTGAAGAGCACAAGTAATTGCTCACACTCAGAACGGGCACTTTTCAAATTACATTTGCATTTTCTATAACAAGAGCCAATGAGGTATAATGAACACCTTTGAAAGAAGGGCTATTTATAACTTGCATTTTAACAGGTAGGTTAAAATGTGTCAAGATCCAATGACAGGGAACACTATTTAAATATAACCTGTAACTTTCCTTTTCAATCTATTAGAATATGCAAAAATGACTTTGAGGAGTATGATCCAACGGGTTCCTTCCTCTTTTGGAAGGCAGTTAACTTCTTTTAGAAATGATACCGGTGGTCTATTTTTGTGAAATATTACTTGTGTTTAGTACACCTAACACCTGATAACCATTGCATTACAGTGGAAACAGCATACAAAATGAATTAAAAGAAGAAATATTGTGGAAAATGGAATAAACCATTAATAATAATGCAAAACATGCTTCTTCAAGTAATAGCTTCTGCAAATGCCACTATGTCAACTCAAAATTTTTCTTCCTTTTCACCTTCGTAATTTATGTCTGCTATAAAATTCCCAGGCTAAATAGCTGCAGTGGGACTAATTACAGGAATTTCTGTAACATTTATAAGCCATGTTTAGTCAATTGCACCTACACAACCATTACTTTAGTTCTGGTTGTTCATAAAATTCTACAGTCCAGGACAAATTAATTAACCCATGATCTCCATTTTAATATACTCCTTTCCTCAGTAATTAAGGTGTACAAAATAAAGAAGGGAAAATTCATTCAGTTTTACAACTATGCAAATTTACTACAAGTTATAAATTTGACCCTGTTTGGATATGATAGGGTTTTAGTTCAAAGAATACTCTGGTTCAGCTAAGCAGTGAGATGGGTAAATGACATAGGCACCAACAGGAAAAAGACAACCAGATTTGGCCATGAAACTAGTACTGAATTACACACATTGAGACTCATCACTACAGCTTTAAAACTTTCTTGAGCTAGAAATGGTGTGACAATTTCTTTTTTAAAGGAGACAGTTGAGACAACTGATTTGTGCATTGAATTTAGAGTCAGCCTGGTTGTGAATAGAATCTTGGTTCTACGTCTCAGTCGATGTGTTTCTTGAGGAGGTTACGTCTTGCTGGGTCAAATGCAAAATGGGGAGCTGTAAATTATTCTGGATTTAAGATACGGATATTTATTTATTTATTTATTTTAAAGAGTCATCACTTTATTTTTATTTATTTTTTTCTTGTTCCACCCCCCCCCCCCCCCCGGTTGTCTGCTCTCTGTGTAAGATATGGATATTTAAACCCATAAACCATAAGCCTTGGCTTTGTTACAATGACTGACACTGCACAATGGATGAACGATGATGAGAGGAAGCCCAGAGGTTTGAAAGGTTCCCTCAGCCCAGGCTGCTGTACCATGGAAGGAGACAGAGATGATGGAGGCATGAACAGAGTCTGTGGCAGTGCAGCTGGGGAGACGGGGATTAAAGATGTAGAATCAAGGTGGCCAGACAACCAATTCAATAAGCAAGGGGATGGGAGGCCATTCCCAGGTGGAATGGTGGTGCCTTTCACAAGATAAGGAGTAACAGCAGGAGAAGGCAGGCAGAGGGGAAGATGATTCCATTACTTTCCATGTACAGGGAGGGAAGGGGCCACAAAGTTTCTACCGGTTGCCCCCTCAGTCCTCAGGGCAGCTGGGTAAGGCCTGGCATGAGTGGAATCCCCAGGTTAGTAGTCTTAGCAGCCTTGTCTACATCCATGTACGCCATGATGAGAAAATGGGAAGTCTTCACCCTGTTTTAATAAGCCAAATCTAAAAATTAAAAGGAGAAGTAACACTATCCTTAAAACCACTAATTGTGTCCAAGGTATATGTATATAAGAACCTTAATAGTAATTATCAATAATAACTAGATTGAGTGATTGATTACCAGCCCAAGGCACATGCCCCAAGAGCTCTCTATCTGCCTCATTCCTCTCCTTACAGGCAGAGCTACCAAAATGATCCCAGAGCTGGGCCTCAGGCAGGTGACTTCATTTCTCTCAATTTCAGCTTCTTTTGTAAAATAGAGGGATCATAATCTCAGTTTGGGGAAAGAAAAATGTCTGGAATTAGATAGTGGTTATGGTTGTACAAGTTTGTGAATTACTAAGAAAACACTGAATTGTATAATTCAAAGGGGAAAATTTTATAATATGTAAATTAAATTTCAGTTTTTTAAAAGTGGGGAAAAAAAATCATCCCAGCTTGTGGGTTTGCGGTGAGGAGTCCATCTCCCCTCCAGAAGATAAACCCATCAGGGTTGAGACTTTTATTTGTTTTATTCAATGCTCTACTCCCAGGGCTGAGAACAGTGCCTGACACCCAGTAGGTGCGATAAATATTTGCTGAATGACCTAATACTGTGGCTGGTACAGAGCACATACTCCATAATAATGGCTACAATAAAGAATTCTTAATTTTTTTTTTTTTTAACCACTCGGGGCCTGAGACACTTGAAGAGCTTCTGATATACATAAATTGGCAAAATTAAAGGTCAGAGTCTAAACTGTCTTACCTTAAAGAACTGAAAAGGAAGCAATATAGACAGGGAACCATTAAATCGGGGCTTCTGGAGACAGAATTTAAAGTCATCCTCTTTGTTATGGTCCCTGTAAGTAGGTATCCAGGCATACTTGTCAGTCTTAGGAAAAAAAGACTCTGTGGCTATTTTAAAACCATTTATTTATTTCACACTGCAATTTTAAAAATTGATTTCTCTCAGATTTGTGAGCTCATCTAGGGAACTAGGGTCACCATTACTCTGTTTTGCAAAGGAGGTTAAAGCCTTTATCAAGGTCTCGCAACTCAAAAAGGCAGAGCTGGGGACCCCTGTGCCGGAGCTCAGGGTTCAGCCCACGATGGTGTGCCCCACAAGCTGGAGTTGAGACTCTTTCAAGATGATTGGTGATCAGGCGATTGTGATTAGGGAGCTGACTCTTCATACAGAAGAGTTCAACAGCTCTCATAAAAAGTAGGTACGCCATTTGGAGGTCATTTTCTTTAAGAAAGAGGAAAACAGAAAAAGTAAATTACTACCCAAAACATGATTCAGAATGCTCTCTGTTTTACGGATGAGATTTATGATCTTGTTTTAGCATTCTTAAACGTGATAAATAATAAAAATAAGAAATGCTCATTTGCTTGAAATGACAGTAAAAATAATATATATAGTAATGATGATGGGTAATAAATGTTTAAATAATGCTATCCAAGGGAAATGTAGCTATTTCCCTGTTTTTATGGAATTCTGATTGTATACACCATCAACATTTATTAAACTATGACCTATTGGTGGGTCACTATGAAAAAAATACAATATGAACAATACTATCTATATAGTGTCATAACCCAAATGGAAGAGATAAATGTATATTAGCTATATAGTAACATAGATAGTTTTGAATGAAACTTAGGAAGAATGTGCTACATGAGCACAAAGTAGGGAGAGCTGTTTAGAGGAAATGGGCCTCTCTGTAGGATAGAAATGTCAAATTAAGAAATGTGGACTTTGTTCTAGGGAACAATCAAAGGATTTTAAGCATGTGTTATTTAGTTGTAATCAATTTGTACTTTAGAAAAATAACTTCCCAGTGTGGAGACTGGAGAAGAAAGAATTGACTGCAACAGACCAAGTGAAAAGTGATGAGAGTGAACTAGAGAGAAGAGCGAATTCAACAGGGGCTGTAGAATGATTGGATGTTGGGGATGAGGAAGAGAAAAGAGTCAGTGATGTCTCAGATGTTTCCACCTGGCTGGGCTGTGGGCTCGCGCTGCCTGTATTGAAGAGAAAACAGGAGGAATAAGGATGGGTATTCAGAGTAGTTGTGAATTTGAGGGTGTGGGCATCCCACTGGCAGGCAGCTAGACACACCAGTCTGGGTGCAGCCATGGGGACTGGAGCTCTAGCTACAGATTTGAAACCAGTTAATCTACACATAGAGGTGATGCTATGAGAGGGAATACAATTGCCTGGAGAAAGAGAGTAGGGAGCAAGAGAAGGTTAAAGCTGAAACTCGGGAGAATAGTGGATAGCGAACTCGTGAGAGCATAGTAAGAAAGGACGGGGAACCAAGGCAGAAAACTGACACAGGCCATGGGAAGACAGTGTGGGCAGGAGGGCTAAGAACCTGAGGACAGCGAGGACTGTAAAGGGGTCCCTGGACTGGACAATTGGGAAATTCATTGGTGGCATCTTACAGAACATTCTGGTGGGGCCAGATTACAGGGGGTGGAAGAGCAAATGGAAATGAGGAAATAGACGCAAATAATATGGACCAGTCTTGCAAGTGTTTAATCATTTAAAAATGAGGTAACTTTTCAACAAGCATGCATTGAGTGTGTTCTGTGTGACTGGCATTGGAGATGCTAGAAAGGATGGAATGAGACCTGGGACCAGCCCTCAAAGAGGGAGGTGCGTCATAACATAGAATGGAAAGCACTCAGGGTATGCTACTGGAGCACTCCGTGATGGAAGGAGAAGAAAAGGGCAAACATTGAGGTGGGGGGAGGGAATCAAAGGATAAACCTATTTTTAGGGTGGGGAGACTTGCGTGTGTTTTCTATTTGTAGGAACAGACAAACAGCAAGGAAGAAATAGATATGAGAGACAAGGAATAACTGATAGGACAAAGTCCTAGAAGAGGGAGGCAGACCTACATGGAGCATTCAGCACTGGCAAATGGAGAGATACCTCTTCCTCCTGGGCCTGGGGATGGGGAAATTTAAGAAGGATGATATCAGTGTGTTGGTAGATGGGAATGGGGGGTGGGGCAGAATAGATTTGACTTGTTATTCCTTCCTTGCCAAGTTCAAGAGAGGGAGGGTGGTGGATTAGGGGCAGGCTAGGGACTGGAGGAGAGGAACAAACCTTTGAAAAACCTCCTGTAGATCAAAGGAAGAGGGAGAAGCAAAACATAAGTTTCGGGCTATATGCAAAGGTGAGAGAGTTTCAAGCCACACTGGACTAACTTCCCATTTTTCATCTTCTGGTCACTTTTACGTGCACAGAAGTGGAAAGTGATGTGTCAGCATGCCATGTGGGTGACGCAGGGTCAAGTACACAGTCGGATATAGTAAAACAGTGAGCATGTGGATGGAAGTTGATGATTTTACCCTAAATACAGGAATGTCAATGGATATGTAACCACAGGATGAGAGAGTCAACATCCTACCATTACGAGCATGAGCAACTTACCTTGTGAAGTGAAGAAAATTTAACTACTTAAATAGAACACTAACCATCATTATCAGTTCAAGACCTTTACTGTTCCAGTAAGGTACAGTGGAGTTGATTCTTCCACTGGATTTAGGTTCTAAAGTCAGTGCAATGCAAATAACAAATATTCAAAACTAAGCCTTGAAAATCTTATAAAATGGCATCATGTTTAAATTGACATACATTACCATCGAAACAGACAATTTTCCCTGCACAGTGGAAGAGACTATGTGTCTTCCATGGAGGATGAGAGGAGGAAACTGCCTTGGGGACAGGGACCCTGATGTCTTGGAAAACATAGATCTAAACACATGTGAATCTCTCTTAGTCTGGAGATGTCCCACAATGAGAGGCATTCTGGGAAGCTGGCTCTTCCTAACAGAACAACAGCTTGGTGTCTCCCACTTCAAGCCCCCTTTGTGCCACAGAATGGCGGAAAAATTGCCCACACTACTTAAATTGCCATTAATTACCATTTCTTCTTTTTTCCCTCATGTGCAGAGTTGAATCTTCAAGAGTTAAATACATGCCCTTTATAACTGTATAGCACTTATACTTAAAAGTAAACTACTTTGTAAAGACCCATAAACTTTATAAGACCCATAAACATCTGCCAATAAAAAATATATTTTGCTATCCAATTTGCTCTGGTATATATTGGTAAATCTCCAAGAGGCTTTGTCTTAAGGAAATTCCAAATGGAAGAGAATTTATCTTTTTACTAGGGACCTACCTCAGTTGGTTGGTCAGCTGGCTGGGGTATCATGAGTTGGTTGTGGTGCTGAAGAACCATCTTCAAGTAATCTAAAACAGTCTGGCAGGGTACTGATTGGAAGAAATAGCAACGATACACATTAGCTATCCTGTGACATGAAAATAAAGAACTTTAAGCCTAAAAAAATTTTTGATGTAAATTTCTTTAAAAATGACTTATTTTCTAAAGGAAATAGAATCTTCTTTCACTTGACATCCGTAGTTATTTCAGTTTGTAAATTCAGAACAGATGCTATGGTTTGAGCAGAATTTTTAGGTTTCTCACAGGCTCAGCACAATTCACTGAGAATTTTCAAGTCAAAATTTTCTTAAACAAATTCGGGTCAACAATAATGATCAAGAGCAGTTCACAGGAGAGATGTGTCTTGACTTCTTTGACTCAGCACCAAACAATGCTGTTTTAAAGTACTGAAAATTAATGTTTAACTAGTTTTTAAACAATAATATAATACTCATTTTTAATGACAGATTCATTCCTCTATTTTTCAGTGAACAGGAATTCCTTGCAATTTAGTCTTGTCTCACCACAAGAATACACCTGGGCTTATGGTTCTTATGCTAAATGTCCCATTCTCTCAGCAATCAAGAAGTTAAGTTGATTTGGGCTAATTAACATTTGACTATCATGTATTTGATTAAGTATTGCACTATCTTTTGAGCCTTAGTCTTAGACTCGTTGAATAATTACAATGAAACCCAATAAAAAGCCTGACTTTTTGTATCGCTGTATAAATTATTCCTACATCTTAAGATTTATATTAAAGCCCTTTCAGGAGTATTAACTAATTGCTTTTAAAGGTCTGAGTAGCTCAGTTGATAATCTAATTTATACAAATTATTGCCACAATCTGTCTTAGCTGTGTGTTTTCTTAAGATGTTTTGTCACATTAAAGAAAACAATAAATATTTAACCAAAGCCCCAATTTTAAAGTATCACCATTGAGTGTTCTTCACCTTGTTTTTCTCACCACTTTTTTAGATTGCAAACAGAGCTTATCATCCTTATTCTACTGCTAATAGCTTTGGATTTTTTGAGAGACATCACACTGTAACATAACAAATAAAAAATTACATCAACTCTGTATTAGTCAGGGTTCTCCAGAGAAAAAGAACTGACAGGATATATATTACAAAAAGAGAGTTATTAGAAGGAATTGGCTCATGCAATAGTGGGAGTTGGCAAGTCTGAACTTCATAGGGCAGGCCACACAGTGAAAACTAAGATAAAGGTGATGAAGTGATGCTAAGTTCCCAAAGAGAAACTGGCTCTCTGAAGTTGAGGCAGAAATTCTTTGATTCCTGAAATCCTCAGTTCTGACTTTTAAAACCACCAACTGATTGGGTGAGATGACATCCCATCCCCTTCCCAAACACACACACTGCTGAGGGCAATCTCCTTTGTTGATTGTTGGTGCAATCAACCATCAATGCAATCACCTGATTATTAAAGGTGCAAACCCATCTATGAAGTACCCTCACAGTGAAATCAGGCCAGTGCTTGCTTGACCAAACAGCTGAACACTATAACTTGGCCAAGGTGACACATGAAACTAACTATCACAACATTTGGGTGGAGAATTTGAAGGACAGGAAGCAGAAGTAGGTTAGGAAATTTTTCTTTGACCAACAAGTATTTTTTGTTAAATAGCCATAATTATCAACCTGCATCATGAGCCACTCTTGGATAATCATTTGATTATATTCTTCAAATTGAAGAAGCATTTGTTGACCACAAAAGCCAACCAAAACCACTTATATGTATCAGTTTGAAGTAGACCTCACCAAGCTTTAATAAAACCTGTCAAGTCCCCCTAACTTTATCAGCCTGATAAAGTCCAAATCCACTTTCTGGATGCCACAGAGAGTGAGAACACATCCTGAGGCAGTGGGCACGAATTACAGGAAAGAGCAGATGACTTGAGAAATGGATAGAGAGGGACAGGTCTGCATTTGAGTTGTGGTTTTTCACTAATCATGTGACCTCTGGGGCTCCTTTTAATTTCCATGCCTTGGTCTCGGTCTGTTACACCAGGGTGGACTATGAGGATCCTAATAGTGGCCTGTGTCCTTTAGATTGTGGCCAAAATAAAATGTGACTGGACATATGTCACTGTTTTGCAAAATGGTGCATGCAAAGTATTACCCTGCATCTAGTCTGGAAGTTTTAGTCAAATTTGTAAATACTCATTGACTGATTAGGACTTGATTAATTTCTTTTGATCTCTTACCCACATTTTACAGTCATTAAGATGTTTATGAAAAAATTTTTAAATGAAGTACAAAAATGCTTACATGGCAGCATTCAAAGTTGAATATTCAGTATGACATCAACCATGTTAAAAATAATTCTGTGCATAGAAAAGAAACTGGAAAGAAATGAACCAAAGTGCTAATGATAATAATTAACAGTGGTTATATTTTAGTAGTGGGATTAAGGGTAGGTTTTATTACCTTTATCCTTTGTCATCCTAGTAAAATCAATTTTATCAAAAATGTCTACAGTGGGCATGTACTATTTCCATAATTTAAACAAACCAGTTGTCTACAAACTGTTGTCTCCCCTTCCTTTGCTATACAGTACCTTCAATATTGATAATATATCCCTGGAAGGGTTTTGAGATTGCCTCTCCCATTCTTAACATCTCCAACTTGTAGGCAGCAGTAGAAGTCTGTGAGGAAGGTCAACTGATTCATACATGATTCATACATATTGGAATAAAACTGAATTTCAGGTGCACTTACTGGCTGTAGGGCTTTTAGGTTGGTATCTGGGCACAAGGCCTGGAAGACTGAGGATAAGGCTCATATCTGGCAACTGCTAAAAATCTGAAATAGCCACTGCCTTGAGCCTGTGAATACCTCCCCCTCCACTCAGCCTCATGATGAAAAGCTGACAAGGCAGAGGCCGCCAGGGGGGCATTCTCTATCCCCAAAGCAAGAGATCTGGAGCTTCACTCCCGACTGGGGACTCTTTCTTGGATGAATACCTACGTTTACAGGGGAAGGCTGTATATTCAAGTGAAATATTTTCTGTGATGGAAAAAAAGCAACCACTATGTGTTGGGCATTGAATCATGTCATCCACAAAAGGCGTGTTCAGTCCTGGGGGTGTGAAGCCATTTGTAAGCAGGGCCTTGAAGATGTCACTGGTGAAGGTGTGCAAACCTGAATGAGGCTGGGCCTTATGGCTAAAGTCCTTCCAGGCAGAGGAAATTCAGGTGCAGTAAGAGAAGCCCAGAGAAGGACAGAGGACACCAACGGATGTTGCTACACACCAAGGAGCACCGAAGATTGCTGGCAAGCCATCACCAGCACACGACAGACTTTGAGAGAGAGCAAGGCCTGGCGATAGCCTGGTTTTGGACTTCTCGCCTCCATACCATGAGCCAAGAAATTCCTGTTGTTTCATGGGTATGATCGTGGTTTTTTTGGAGTGATGAAAATGCTCTAATAATATTGATTGTAGTGGTGAATGCACAACTTGGTGATTAAACCAAATGCCATTGATTGTACACTTTAGATCAATTGTATGGTTTATGAACAAAAAAATAATAGGGTGAGTGGTGGCAAAATACACCAAATGTAAGATGCAGACCATAGTTATTAATACTTTGGGGATGCTCTTTCATAATTTGTTACAAATGTTTCACAATAATGCCAGGTGTTCGTGGTGGGGCAATGCATGGGAGTCCTGTATGATGTTATGCATGTCTGTTTTATAAGTTCACAACTTTTACTACGTACTTACTGTGCTGCATGCACAGTTTTCTGCAGTCCCAGGCCACAGAGAGAATGAGGTCAGGAAAAAGAAGGAGCCAGGTTATGCCCCAGAGCCCTTCACATCTAAAATGCCCCACGATGCAAATTATGAATTCTAAGCAAAGTCACTCTCACTGATGGAAAAGCTACTATCTTGGACCCACTGGGCAGGTTTTACTCATTCATGAATTTATTGATTCACCATACAGAAAAAAGTCAGATGACACTAGTAGGTTTAATGAAAAAATAAATGAGGAACCCAAAGCTGTATAAACTGCTATTGAAAGGAAGAGAGGCTATTAAAGGTACCTAAAATGTATCATATCTGTACCTTTCCTAATATGAATATTTATAATTCTTTTTCCTCTATCTAACAGCATTTTAAAAATGTCTGTCAGATAATCCTGGAAAGAGTAAATATCTTGGAGGAAAATGGGTAAGTAGGAAGGTATTTCGTGTTAAGAAAATACAATTGAGAGGAATGGGTTATAAATATTCTATTAGGTATCTATGTCATATAGAGAATATGCTGCTTTCAAAAAGGAAGACTTTCTCTAGTCTGTGTGGCAGGAGGCTAAGGTAGTTAAATCTCCAGAAATTTAAAACATTCTAAGCCAATACTAGTATATAACAGCAAACTGACAAAAGGATCAGGAATTTGTCCTAAATTAATTCTTGGGTGTTTGTTTGTTTGTTTAATGTACCGATTCCATCTCTGGCACTTACTAACTTTGTGATCCTGGGCAAGTTACTTAACTTCTCTGAACCTCTATTTACTCATCTGTAAAATAGGAAAACTACTTGCTACATATGATTATTATGAGGATTAATTGAAATAACACGTGTAAGACAGAAGGCACCCAATAAATATAAGCTAATGTAAGCTACTGTTATTTTAAGATGAGGAATCTAGTGAATTCCTCACAGTGGCCATTTAAATGACAGTTGACAGAGCCTCACTGGCTGTTGTAATGTCTGAGCAACTGTTAAGTAAGATCTGTTCTTGCATATATTAAGGCTACTTGGGTTGCTAGTTCCTAATTTTCATTGCAGATCATTACATTAAAATCCTGATAAGTTTCTCTTTTTTATTCCTCTAGCATTAATTAATCTATCTTGCTATATAGTGGTTTTTAAAGATCAAAACACACTAAATACAATTTACAGGGAGATTGAAATTATTTACTGTCCTCTAACAGTCATGGCCATCTGTGTGCTTATATCATTTAAAAATAATTGTCCTATTCACACTATGTAAAGTTTAAGTTCCTAAAGTATAAATATCTATAAATAAATGATGATCTTCAAGTACTCTCAGGCTACAAATGCCTGATTATGCTTTTGATAATGACAACATGTCTCCATTTAATTCAACCCAATTAACGTGTAGATGCAACATGCCTTACATTGCTATAAATCGGGAATACAAAGGTGACTCTGGCTTAGTCCCAGCCTTCAAGGACTTTGCAGTGGTTCGTCTCTCTTTACATCAGGACATCAGGAGAGACGGACACACCAAGAGTGAAAACCTTCCATGGAAACAGCTCTAACACAGGCATGCATCATGCACTACAGAAAGTGGTTCATTTTACCCAGGAACTGGAGGAAGGCTTTGTTACAGAGGCGAGTGTCACTTGAACTGGGTACTGAAGGATGTACCCACACACGGTACCTTAGACAGGGAAGAGACTATGTTCTTAAATTGGAAGGAATAACAGGAGTAAAGAAATATCAGAGACATAAATGTATATGACTGGTCAAGGTGATATGAAAATCGGGAATTACAAATTGTCCAGTAGGGTTGGAACATTTGGTATATGGTGGGAACTGACAGTTAAATCTCTAAAAATGGACAGGAAGATTCAGGTAGTGAAGGGCCTTGGGTTCCACTGAAGGTGCTGAACTTTACCCCATAGACTATGTGAAGCTCTTAGAAGCTTTTCAGCAATTGGTGACGTGGAGCTTTTCAGTGGGGAGACCAGAATCTGGGAGAGGGGTTGGATGGTTATTGAAATCTCTCAAACTGTAAGACAGGCCTTGGTGAAAACAGTGAAGTGAAAGAGGAGGGGACCCAATTGATGGATATGTAAGTGGTGAAATCCAGGAGTTGGAAATGGGTTGGAAGGCAGGGATAGAGAAGAGTTATATAGATGGATCTAAGGTTCCTAACTTGGGTAAATAACTGAATGTTAAGATTACAATTTATAATTTAAGAAGCCCATTTAAGATTTTTGCATTTTTGAAGCATTTTCTTCATTTGAACTGGGTACTGAAGGATGTGAGTCTCATACATCCTTCATTTTCTTAAGAGTTACCATTTATTGGGTGATTATTAGGAGACCTAGCAGGCACTCAGAAGCTTTACTGAATTTAATATTTTCAATATCCTTAAAGGATTATTAACCTTACTTTACAGCAAGGGAGACTGAGGCTCAGAAGGGTTAAATGATTTGCCAAAACCACAGCTAATAAGTAACAGGGGAAGAAATTCAAACCCACATTTGTGCAAAAATCCATTCTCTACCTTACATTGTTTTCCCTTCCTCAGTTAAACTCAAGCCAAGAGTTGTGATGACTTTTACTAAATTCTAAGTAAAAGAAGCTCAGTTTTTTTCCCCTCTCTATTCCTCTCTTGCTCTAGTCTACTTGAGCATTCTTCCACAGGCACCTCTGGGTATATGGTGTTTGGAGGGCAGTGAAGGCACTGAGCTGGAGGATACTAACACATGTTTGCACTGTTCTAAGGGTTTTCTTTTTTTTGTTCTTGTGGAATTTCCATTATCTAAAAAAAACACTATTAATTTATCTTTTAAAAATCTTCCTACCTAGAAAAGGACAACTGTGAATGAATAGGCTCAGATCTATAGAATCTAAGGCTAGCTCTCTAGTTTGCAACCTCTGAAATTAGTGATTGAGTGGGCTGGTGTGGGGGTGGGGGGCAGGGAAGAGCTAATCAACTAGACCTGAAGTCAGGAGGCTTGGATTATAAACCCAGGTGTGCCCATGCCCTCACTTGCCCAGAGCTCAACCTCCTCATCTGTAAAATGGGAATGGGATTACTATTTGGCATGGCCCCATGGCCCCATTCCTCATGGATGAGGAATACTTTGAGATACTTATAAAAACACTCTTTAAAAATAGAAAGCTTTACAGTAATATCCACAATAAATATATCTTTCCTATATATGGCACTTAGAAAATTTCAAGGTATTTTAATATGTCATAATTATTTTATTTTGGAAATCTCTTCTTACTGCATTTTATGAATTCTAAGACCCACATTCCCCGCCCTCCCCCATTTTAAAATCTCTAAAGATGCACAGTGTTTTTTCTTCTTTCCTTGTGGAACAGAAAGCATCGAAATGTCATTCTTTCAATGGCATCTAGGAAGAAATGAAATATGATGTTTTCTATCTGTGGTAGACTGAATCATGCACCCCAGTTTAGACGTGTTCTTAGTCTTGATCCACATTCCTTTGGGTGTGAACCCACTGTAACTAGGACCTCCTGAAGATGGTATTTTAGTTAAGGTGTAGCCCACCTGAATGAGGTTGGGCCTTAATGCAGATTACTGGGGTCCTTTATAAGCGGAAGATATGCAGACATAGAGAAAAAGCCATAGGGAGGAACTGGAAGCTGGAAGAGAAAGGAGAGGATAGGGCCAGGTGATGGGAAAGCCAAGGAACATGAGAATGCTACCCCGGGAGGCAGCCAGCTTCTAGCCTCTGAAACCGTGAGCCAACAAATTCCAGCTGTAGAAGTTACAACCATATTTGTGGTATTTGTGATAGTAGCCTAGAAAAACTAAGACAATATCCTTCCTCCCTTATGAGTTCTCTGAACTTAGTATTGATTGTAAGCTTTCTAAATAAATGTGACTATGCCATCTGAAACTCTCCATTGAGAATACCACCCCTCATTTTCCATCTTTTAATACCTTTTTAGCTCTCAGGATTCTGGATCAGCAGTATCTTTTCCTTTTCTGGCTTCTTCCTTTCATCTATTTTCACTTTCTTTTAAAAATAACAGACTTTCTAATTTCTAGTATAATAACTCCAAAAAAAAAAAAAAAAAAGGAAATGTGCTAATGTGGCTTCCTTGGGACAAAGTATTTAATTACAGTTCTACATTTGCAAGCTAAGTTCAAGTATACTCTTCAGAAGCCCTTTGCCTTGCCCGTAGTTGATGATCACTAAGACTTTGTTTAATATTCCACCGTCCTCCCTTATACAATAACAGAGGCCCCCTCAGCTGGTGCAATCCCTTTCTTTTTGGTGAAGTCTAACCCCTTCCTTTATCCCCTTTCCTTGACGCCCAAATGAAATCATTTTTTCCCTATCGACTAATACGTTCATTTCTTTTTAACTCCTACTTCAAGAACTGCTCCCAGGTATGAAGACTTTTTTTTTTTCCAGGAATAAAAGTGACTCAAGAATCCTGGAGATACTCGCAGCACTCCTGTGCAGGGGCAGCCGGGAGCTGAGGAACACTGTCCAGGTTCTGGCCTGTTGCAGATGCCCCCATGTTTTTTATTTTATTTCCTCTGCTGACCACTGAATTCTACTTTCTCCTTTGCACATACTCATCCTACTTGGATGTAAAAACAAACAAAAAAAGTGACCGCACACTGTAAGGGGATCCAGAAGAAAGCCCTAGTTTCTCCCTTGGAAATGGATTGGCCTCGATGACAACACAGAGGCCTATGATATAATGGGGAAGCAGAGACACTGCTTATGGAAAACTGATACCATATTATATAGCAGTTATGGCTTGACAAAATAGTCCTTACATGCAAACCCAGAGTATTACTTACTGTACTTTTCTTCAAACTGATGTCTAAAAATAATAGATTTCCCCCAAAAAATATATAGCCATAAAGAGTTGATTTTTATGTGATCAACTGCATTCCAGCTCTTTGTTTAGCCAAAGATGGGAATTAGGAAATGAGGGTGAGAAAGCAGTGGTATTTCCCTTTGATTTAAGTTTTCACTTCCATGTGACACATTCAACTTGATTCCCAAACTATGGTGTCCCTAGGGAGGGAGCACATGTGAGAAACACAAACAAGCTGGTACCTTCCTTTATTTTACATTAATTTTTTTTCTTTTTATAATTGATAAACTGATTTTTCAGCCTTATTGTTGGGTTTCAGTATGGCTGATTTAAAGTAACCAATGTTTCTCCATGTGTAATGGCTGTGGGTATATGGCAGGTATCATCAACAGGGCTGCAATGTTTATGGGAACAGTGGTAACCACTAGGCTAATTTCAACCAGTGTCATTCAATGTCTCATCATCAAGAGGGCCCAAGAAATTGCAGCAGGGTCATCTTCCTGGGAAGTACAGAAGAACAATGATTGGTAGCAGGGCCAATGCTGGGTTATCTCTGACACAGACACTTCACAGACACAGGATCAAGTAATGGGAGGTAGACTGAACCCCAAGTTTGATTAGGACATATAAAGAACAGTCTGCTTACCAAATATTTAGAATTAGGAACTAGACAGTAATAACTCTGGATATTTGGGTCACCTGTCCTTTATTCTGAAATTCTCAACCACAGAAGGTTATCGAGAAGTACCACTTAGCTCTTCAGAAGCTGGGCTCCTTTGCTTGTGGTTCTGAACAGTTGATGTAAGTCTCTGTGCCGGGCTGTAATCTCTAAGACACTGTCTTCTCCACCCACGAAAGTAGAATGGACAATTACTCTTTGGAGTAAAACTCATAATGTAGTCAATGAACCATAATTTATGGAGCTGTGAGAGTTGTAAAATCCCACGAGGTGTTATCTGAACCCGTGCCTTTCTGACTTGGGGAAACCAGTAGCACCATTTCCATTGCATTCTTCCTGGTTTCACCCAGGCAGTCCATTCCAGGCTTGGGCCATGACTCTGCATCTAATCCCAGGACTCAAGTCTAGGATTTACTTCACCTCTTGCTTTCCCCCTATAAGACAACTGAACTTAATCTACTTCCAAACCTCTAAAGAGACGAAAATGTTTATAATGCTTGTATTTTCTTTTTAAATACATGAATGTTCTTTTTTATCTTTGGGTCAAGTCAATGGCATCCTGTTTTAACTAGGATGAATATTATATTTTTAAACAAGATATAATTTAGTAAGCGTTGGTTTTGAAAACAATAGTAATTTTCCAGAAGACAATGAAAAAGATTTAGAGGTTATTCTAAAAGTGGGAGGTCGGTACACAAAAAGGAGGTGGCCAAACCCACTGAACATGAAAAAAACAACTATCAGTGCCACAGAAAAAGAGCCAGGGAATGGATGATGAACTGCATCAAGAATGAAGAGACTAAGGCTTGGCAGAGCTGAGAGAATGGCGAACAATAACTGGAAAAGGTGATGTCACTGGAATGATCTGACAAAAACATTATAAGTGTTTATTACCAAAGGTATATGTAAATCTCAATATCAACAGATGTCATTTGTTAATTTGTAGTTGTTCTAAATTCATGTGAAAAGTCCTTTTACCACTCCTGGCAGTCATGTCCCCACCTTTTAATTTGTAACACCTCTGACAGGGCTCTATTTGGGGAATGCTTTTTAAAAGAAAGGAAGAAGATTAATTTCTGGTGTGGCAATTCTTAACCCTTGTTTTTAAGTTTTGTTTCCTATGTGTACTAATAAATAAGTGGGTAACTTGCTTCAAAATTTCTTTCTTGATCAGTTGCCAAACTGGGTGGTGCAAAGAGAGAGTTAGGGAAAAAAAACCTAGCTTCTATTTTATCAGAGTTAAAATTTTTAAAGTTATTGTACATCTTTATTTTGTACATAATATTTATTAGAATTGTAGTAGTTTATCAATCAAGGAAACTGCATCATTTAAACGTCTTGAAAATATTGTTCCAGTTAACAGTCATGAATATCTTTTTTTAAAAATTTCTCTCTGCCCGCCCCCCAGTTGTCTGCTCTCTGTATCCTTTCGCTGTGTGTTCTTCTGTGACTGCTTCTATCCTTATCAGTGGCACCAGGAATCTGTGTTTCTTTTTGTTGCGTCATCTTGTGTTAGCTCTACGTGTGTGCGGCGTCATTCCTGGGCAGGCTGCATGTTCTTTCACGCTGGGCAGCTCTCCTTACGGGGCGCACTCCTTGTGCGTGGGGCTCCCCTACACGGGGGACACCCCTACGTGGCGGCACTCCTTGTGCGCATCAGCACTGCGCATGGGCCAGCTCCACACGGGTCAAGGAGGCCGGGGGGTTTGAACCACGGACCTCCCATGTGGTAGGCAGATGCCCTATCCATTGGGCCAAGTCCGCTTCCCATAAATATCTTTAAAAGCTAGAGACATGCAGGAACGAATTCAAAGCTAGAAGCTAAATCAGTACCTTTCCATATAGTGAAAAAAATGACTTGTGTGATCATTAATTTCACATGTCAATTTTGCTAGGTAATGGTGTCTAGTTGTTTGTGGTTAAACACTGGCCTACTTGTTACTGTGGATGGGATTTGCATCTATAATCAGTTGACTGCACCTAGAATTAGATTATTGCATCTACAATCAGCAAAGGAGAATGCCCCCCAAATCGCCTCATCTTATTAGTCAGAGGTTTGAAAAGCCAGACCTGAGGGTTTCAGAAATAGGAAGAATTTCTGCCTCAACTTCAACATTGGCTGTTGCTGAAATTCC
Source organism: Dasypus novemcinctus (assembly GCF_030445035.2). Taxonomy (NCBI): domain Eukaryota; kingdom Metazoa; phylum Chordata; class Mammalia; order Cingulata; family Dasypodidae; genus Dasypus; species Dasypus novemcinctus. The sequence goes on along the minus strand of NC_080673.1, from coordinate 164,030,377 downwards.
CAGCCTTCTGGCTTTGGGAATTAAGACTAAGGATGTCAAATGACCTTTATCAGTTTCCAGCTTGTGACTTGTCCTACAGAGTGAGGACTTGCCCATCCCCCACCCTCCATGTGAGCCAATTCCTTATAATAAATCACACAGATACACACGGACAGACAGACACACACACACACACTGTTAGTTCTATTTCTCTGGAGAACTTTGAGTAATACAGATTTGGACTCAGTGAAGATCTTACCAAAAAGATGATTTTACTGCTCTGCAAATTTGGTGTCTTTAAGAGGCAGAAAATGCCTCATGTTTAGCCAGAGGCGCACAATATTTTGGGCCAACTTAATTACTGGTGTGTCTTCGACCAATTAGTTTTAGTTTACAGTTTCTTATTAACTTCAAGGGAAAGCTTACATGCTAAAAAGACACTGTGCCTGTTGAAATGTAATAAGAAAGGTGGAGGAAATTAATGGAATAGAAGAGGCCATTTGTTCAGTACGCCTCAAGTCCTGCCTCTGAAAGTATCATTTCATTTTAATTTCTATCACTGACTAATAAAACATATACATCAAAGCTTTTAAAATACAGAAGCCATTTTAAAGGAACAGAACCACTTTCAGAAAGGAACTCGGGATCACAACACTTGGCCTATTTTCAATCTCATTTACACTACATCGAGGAATTACTTTGATATTGATAGAGACATCTTTTAATAGGACTATGGTTCTCAGACCTAAACCAAAGAACAGGGTAGCTTAAATACAGACAGGACAAGGCCAGTGGCTCAATCTGAAATCCCCTGATTGGCACTGGGCAAAGTAAGGACCTCTTGCGCTTGCCTGTTTTCCCAACTTTTCTACATTGCTAGCCAAAATAATACATATGCACACACGCACACAAGACAAGCCAACTGCCAGGAGTAAGAGGTGCAGTTGGCTTGTAAGGAATAGGGTGAGATACCTGGGATGCTCTCTAGTTTTCTTCTGAGCTCTTCATTTTCTTGTTGCAGCGAAATAACCTCTTGCTCCAGCTCCTGGCAGCGAGGACAGTAACCTTCCTCTTCCTCCTCCTCTTCCTCCTCTGGAAGCGTAGAAGAGGATGGGTGGCCATGGGACTCGGATGTTGCTGGGGAGGTCCAGCCGCCCAGCGTGTGCACGGGCGAGGTCGACAGAGGATCCACGTCGGCCAGGTGGCCATACTCGCTGCCTGAAGAGGTATTCGGAGTCGGAAAGCTCCCTGAGAGCAGGTAATTTTGTAGCGAGTCAGTGAAAACCCTCAGAAAGGCCGAAGTCTGCTGTTTCCTTTGCATATATTGCATCTCTATGTCTACATTGTCTGACGTCTGACTGTGGACTCCTTTCCCAATGTGACACTGCTCCTGTCGTTCGTTATAACCGGAGCCTTCCTGCTTTACACACGAAATCATGGATGGAGAATGGCTGGAGTCCAGGAGCTTCCCTCCACAATTTAAGAGGCTCAGAACACGACTGCACTGCTGGGCAAAGGCATCCAGGATCATACGACTCTCTGAAACAAAGGCAGACACACATCACAAAGTGACAGTCAAAGGCAAGGGGTAAGTCAGGGCCTCAGGCATTCCGAGTGGAACAATCAGATGTTAAAATATGTATTTCCACTCTTGTTGTGATCAACCAAGATGACAGGGTGAGATTTGGCTCTCCACCACTAGGAGAATGCATAGCTTCCTGTTCTGAGCCTGCTGGCGTGCCTGGTGCATCACTCCCAGGCCCTTATTCTGGGAAATGGCTGGACCACGACTTCCCTCTCTGGCGCTAACTGGGCTGCACGGGTCTGAACTCACGCTATTGGCTTCATTAATACCCTTCCTCTAATGAAGCAAGCCAGCCGCTGCAGACTCAATTCCTCATTGATAGGAGGACTTCAAGCAATCATTACTTCTATTTCTGGAGTGCCCTCCTGCCCTTGCTATTCATCAGCTGATACAATCCCTGCCGAGTGTGCGTTGCTCCCAGATGCAAACTGGTTAGGAAAGATATGTCTTTTTGAAGAGCTCACTAGACAGCTAAGGTAAGACAAAGGGTAGCCTTAGAAGTCAAAGGATGAGCCCAAAGCAAAACGGCATGTCATCCAACATCTGTTTCATTATTCCATCTGACTTAAATTTTAATTCATCTGCTAACTTGCATCTCTTGTCAAGGCCAATGTTTAGGCTGACCTACTTCAGTATCATTTGAAAATCAGCAGAGTGCCTTGTCTTAGAGTCTCGTCAATTAGACTGTCAAATCTCCTAAAATGGCAAGTGATGTGGGAACCAAACTTAATCCACACACATGACTTCAAAAGCATATTATGTGTTAGTCAGTGAACAGCAAGAGCAAGCAGTCAGAAATCAATCAACTCATTGCAAAAACAAACAAAAAACCAAAGGAAGAGAACAAAACAAAAAAGCAATGGCACAATTTAACTTTCGAAGTCTAAGGGTCTTGACAATTCACCCCAAATGTAAATGTCACAAGGTAGATTCTCTTCTTTCCTGACCGACACCTGGAATGGATGCTGTAAATACAGAGAGGGGAACTTTTCAGGGTCTTCATGGTTGTGTGAGGATGCCTCTCCATTCCTTCTCCCCTCTACCTAGAATAATAGCAGTAAATAAAATAGTGTGGATTTTAGATACCAAAAACCGCTGTTTATTATAGAAAGCTAAACAGCTGAGGGGCTATCTGCCCCCTCTGGAAATGTTTACAAGCTGCATTTCTATCTGAAACTAAAGAATGGTGAGGTGCTTAGGGCTTCTGTGGGGACAACAAGCCAGAAGAGCTGCAATAAGAAATCCTCCAGAAAATCCCGGACATATGACCAACGAAACCACACTCCAAGAAACCTCCATGCAGTACTCGATACTCCACTGTGTCCTTTCTCCTACTATTCTTTTATGATGTCACTAAGGTATTGGGGGGATCCAAGTGTCCCTTTCCTATTAAATACCAGTATGTGCACGAAGCCCTCAGCACAGCGCCTGGTGTGCAGTGCGCACTCCTCATTTCTCCCACACCTATGAAATGCTACTGTTTCTGCATCTCTCTGCAAGCATCACAAGTCCTAGCACAGGGGTCAGGTCTCTTCTTTCCAGGGGAGGAGCACAGACTGTATGTTCCATGAGGCCAGTGACCACTGGGGTTTGAAGGCCACCTCAAGAAATACCTATCGAACCTGTGAGTGGACTTTTGTAAATATGTATAAACTTCAGTTTACAGCATTTTGGGGTTTACTCGCCTAAGGATGGGGCGGTGAGATCACGCTTGGCAGACTGAGAGAGGTCATAGGAGTATTTTCTGCGTGGGAAAGTGTTTCCTCACTCTTAGCAGCATTATGGCCTGCATGCCTCAGCACAGGAACCCCTGCCCTGGACCCCTGCCCCGACCTTTCTCCCGGCCCACCTTCTCCCCTTGGTGAGATACCCAAGTTGCACTAATTCCCTGATGAGACTGCTTCGAGGGTCTGTGCTGGTCTCTCTCCTGAGCCATCCGCCCCCAAACGGACCATAGGGCCAGAGTTTGGAAGTCTGGACTGGAGTGTCTCTACAGGTGTATGTGAGGCCTCTCCTGGTGACAGAGGAAGCTGGGGGTGAGAAGAGAAGGCTATGTATGGGCTGACTTCTCCTTTCCATTTCTTGGGAGTCTGAAAATTCCAAAGTCGAACCTGGCCTTCCAGGTCATTATGCAGGTGTATTTGTCAAGGTAGGTGGATAGAACACATTGAACAACTGGTTTGATTCATGCCTTTTGCTATTTAGGTATATGGCACATAGGCTTGCAATTTTACCTCTTGTCCTAAATCTTGCAAATGTTAGACAAAGGCCTGTTTTTGCCACAATTATTTTGAACGCTGAAGAAAGAGCCAAATGCCAGTTATAATTTCAGGCTAGAAACTCCCATGATTGATGAGCCCAGAACTTGGCTGAAGAGACAGCCAAGATAAAGTCTGCTTTCTACCTTGGAGAACAGAGGATATAGATATGGGGAGTATCTTTTATTTTTTTTTATTTTTATTTTTTTTTAAATATTTATTTATTATTATTTTTTTAATTACATTAAAAAATATATAGGAGGTCCCATTCAACCCCACCGTCCCCGCCCTCCACTCCCCCCACAGCAACACTCTCTCCCATCATCGTGATACATCCATTGCATGGGGAGTATCTTTTACAGACCTAAGGCTGGAATTGATAGGTTCCCCAGGTGGACGCAAAGAACTGTGCTCATGATCTAAACCAAAACTTAACTGCGGAAAGGCCTCAAATATTTGGGTGTCATTTCTTTACAACAACAAAAACAAATAAACAAGAAAGCAAAGTCGTGGAACCAGACAAGTGGGAAGGTTTAAGATATGGCATTCTCACTTCTTTACTTCTTGGCTCTTATTTTTTTATTAATAAAATCAAAGGATGACACTGATTGGGAATTTTCAATTAGAGCACAACCGCAGTTTCCATGCATTTTAATCCTATAATCCCATTCTAGACCTGAAGTTGTATTTACTGTTTGCATTTTAATCAGCAGAGTTCCAATTGATTTAGTGTATACACCTTTAATATAACCTTGATGAAAGGGACAAAATATGAAGGAAGGCTAAAATAGAAGTGCCTAGGAAGAACTCATCAAATATATTTGTTCAATGTCCTAAAGAATACTCAGTATTTTAATCACATTAGGGTATAGATTTTGATGGGAAAAAATCTGATTTTGGGACAAGCATGATTTGTTTTCTTAATTGAAGGATAAACTCATAATATGCTAAGGAAAAAAATCATTATGTAATATATTACACTATGACATAATAAAGTGCATTCAGAATATCAGAGAACACCTACAATCATAAAATAGTTCTTGCCAGCAGTTTTTAAAATGTTTCATTCTGAAACTGTTCTCAGAATTGATATACACAAAAAATAGCAACTGCAAACCCTTCAAGTTGAATTTCTCCCCTTTTCAATACTGTGAAAGATTTGACGAGTATTTTAACATTGATACATTGAAGAAAGTGATGAAAAATATTACTATTATACCTGCTGGAAAACAGCAAATCTTTCCACTTAATACATACTGCAGGCAGCAATACTTTAGCTTTCCAGACAGAATGTAATTAGAAATGCAAATACTGTGTGATGCCCATAATTGCTAAAAAATGGAGAAAAGTTCTGTTTTCATACGAATACAAGTGAATGGCCACTGATCCATGATTCTTAATTGAGGAGTGTGAACATGTATTTTTCTTTTTTAAACTCTTTTTTCCCCTACTCAGAGAGTTTCCACTCAAGAGATAACAGGGAAATACAAAATCAACAGTTTACGAAGGAGCTTTAAAATTATTCTACTTTATCCCTAACTTTTCAAAGATAAACAACATAAAAGGTTAATAAATCACAGTCACAGAGCCCTCTAAAATGACCACTCTGTCTAATTTATTTTGCTTTATTGGGCAACTTACTGGAAGATAATATCGTGCTGCAAATTGTGCCTAGTCTGATTCCAAAATATGAGCCTATGATTACTTTTTTTAATTAAAAAAATCTACTTCTAGAAAATCTTATGAATTTAACTGGTTTAATCCATCCTAAATCTGATAAGTGAATAAGAACAGGAATGGGAACTCTGCAATCAAACACAGGCTTCCTACTTTAATGTCCTTCTTTGTAAGTAAAGCCTTGAATGGAATTTGCCCATCACAGTACATTCCCAAGAGTATTCTGTTTCTCTGAAGGCGATCACAGTAGTCGAGATTAGTGGTAACCTTTTGATTTTTGCCCACCGAAGGGTGAAATATATTAATATTAAAAATGCAGAAGCAGAAATCTTTTTGACACCTTCCATCAGCACATATCCATGTATTCTATCTACCAAAAGAATTTCCAACTAGTTCAAAACAGATTTCCTTAAAACATTAATTTAACACTTCCTTTTTAAAAAGAGGACTTCATAGCATAAAAAATAGAAGTTAGAAAATAAAAGCATCTTTGGAAGCCTCACTTGTCTTAAATCAATGAACTATGTCTTTTTAAAAAAATGCCATCCAATTTTTTTTCATAATGGCAAACATCAACACAGCCAAACAGGATGCAATTTTTCTAAATAAATAAATCAATGATGTGTCAAAAATTAACAGATGAGTTAATATACTCGGTGCTATCAAAACCAGATGGTGCTTCCTAATATTCATCCTGCTCAGTCAATCCCTGAATATTTTCTGGACCATCGGTATATAAAATAGGATGCTGCTATTTGTGATGGCAAACAAAAGCAATCATGCCTGCCAAGCACATACTATAACAGGCAGCATTTCAGCTCTGCTAGACAGAAAGTAATTAGAATGCTTTTAATGTCCAAAAGAATGATGCTGATAGGCTGCCACAGATGTGTAGATTTATGAATATTTATATGGTGGTTTATAGCTGACACTTTTATCAGTTGAAGAAGATAAAATATCTGCCTGACTCAAAAGCTTGACAGTCAGGTTAGTAAAATCTCATTAAAGAGAATGACCTATGCAATTATATAGGATTTATTGTAATTCATTTTTGATTGTACTCTGCTTAAAGATGCAATTTCCCATTTCCTGATGCCAAATTTAGGCTGCATATCAAGATCTACGTGGGTTTTAACTCTAAGCCTCCCAGAGAGGAAAAATATGCTTTTAAAACCATGGTATATTAGCTCTTTTAAGGAAAATTATACTCTTCATGAGATTTTATAGGAATGTTGAAAAAAATCTATTTTTAATCACATATTTCTCTTCTCAGTGGTTTATGGCCATTAATGACAAATAAGATTCACTTTAGCCCTTTCTCTTTTCATTGCATTAACTCTGGCCATGCACTTATGTCTCTTCTATCCTTGACTCATTTCATCACATCAACGTTTTGACTATTTTTTGTTTACTAGGTGGCTTAAGACATTGCAATAACACTTTTGTATGGGTGCAACAGGCAAATCTCCACCTCTACCACCACTATCATCCAGTGTGCTTACCTGGCCTGTGCACACATTCATTGGTTCAAAGTGGAACCACAAGTCCTTCAAGGAACCAATCAGCTCTTCAGGTGACTGTCCCTCTGATGGGCACTCAGATCACTATCACTGTGCCTGTTAAGAGATGGCTTTGTCCATCAGCGGATTGATATTAGGACCACAGTTCCTGATGGTTGGTACTGTCCCCCTCCCCTTTTTGTTTTCTCCCAGACCATTTTTCTTACTGCGCAGAAGAAACCTACCATCCAATTTATATCTTTCCAATAAGCACATGCCTCCCTGTTCTTAGTACTATGAAGTTTGTCTATGACCTCTCTTTTTAAAAAAAACGGAAGTAGCCTTGAGATGTTTGCAGGGTATCGACAAAACCCACTTTCTCTCCTATAGATTCAGCCACGTTGTGAATTCTACCTGGAGACAGAGACAAAATAAATAAGACATTTGAAGAAACATTGAAAGAGAACATTTACAACAAGGTGAGAAGGAGGGGAAAAAAACCACAACTCTATATGAAAGAAAGAAGGAAGAAAGAAACTGCCAGACTAAAAGGGATCATGCATGGATAGGAAGCAATAAAGAAAGTGAAAATAACAGGAAAATGAAAGATTGAAACTGGGAGGGGGGAAGGGGAATGTAAATAAGGGAGTGGCCAATTTATAGTGTAAAAAGGGGAAGTAAAAGATTGAAAAAACAGTCAGCAAAGACTAAAAGAAGAATATAAAATAGAAGGGAAGATTCTCAAGAGATTAAAGAGCAAATAAAAAAAGGGGGGGGGGGACAAATACCCCAAAAACCAATGAGCACGGTGGAACTGCAGTCACCCAAAAGGAGGAACAAAATATAGAAAAATGGGCAAGAAAAGGACCTGAACCGCCAGAAAGCATAAAAATTAAGAACGATAAAGCAGGGCCTGAGAATAGACAGGAGCATGAACCAGAAGGGGTAAAGAAGAAAGATTCCAGTCCCAGAGAGAAAGAAAAGGCACCTCATTAGGAGGGGAACAAACCGAAGAAAAATGTGGACAACGGAGTGCTGAATGGCCTAAGAATGACTTTAAATACAGAGTAGATTATTGGGACAACAGCAAGTGAAAACAAAACAAACAAACAAAAATAAGGACACCCCACGTAAGAATCCCACTCTAAGCCTTCCAACATCTCCAAATCAGCGAGGGTGTGACAGAACAAATCTTCACTATAACCTGTAATTACATTTTCTTTCTTAAAACCGATCCTTCATAAGTCAAAATATTGACAAACAATAGAATATTAGCTTAAGCATCTATAACTCATTTAGAGACAATGCTTCTATATTTTCATTAGTAAAAAAAAGGGGGCCTTGAATCCAGCCCTGTACATAATTTGAGGTTCTCCTAAGTGCCCTAAAAGGCCTGAGCAGGAACTTTCAGTTCTAACGAGCGGGATAAACGAGACTGTTCTTCTCCGGGGCGCGGAGGACGTAGGCCCCAGGCTCTGGCCTTTCCCCCAGCCCCTCGCTGTCCCTGCCGGTAGGCAGACTTTCCTCATGGGGACGCCTACAGGCTCGGGGAAAAGGAGAGGAGTCTCGCACCCAAGGGTCGGTGCTCCCCATCGGGCATTTCTGCAGGTCCTGGGCCGACTTGCCGGCCCTCGCAGCCTGACAGCCGGCGTCCCTCGGGAGGGCAGGGGCGGAGTGGCCGAGGTGCGGGGACGCTGAGCTTTGGGAGGAGGCACTGGGTCTCTTCCTCCCCTGAGGTCCGCGGCAGATGCGAGTGCCACCCGCGGAGCTGGTGCAGAGCCCGGTGTCTCACACCCACGGTCTGGGATTATGGGTGGGTGGGGAGAGAGAGGAGAAGGGAGAAAGGGACCGCAAGCGCACAGAAACCCACAAGCGCTCAGAAAGAAAGAGAAACGGAGAGTCCGAGAGAGAGCAGGAGTGAACCCGGGCAGCGTGAGAGTGCATCCAACGAGTGGAAAAAGGAGGACAAGAAGGAAGAGAAGTGGAGAGACCGAGAAAAACAAGTGAAGCAGAGAGAAAGATAAAAGGGGGAGGGGAGGAAGATGTGGAAAGAAAAAAGTAAAGCAGTGGGGGTAGAAACAGAGGGCATCCTGGTGGAGCCTTCCGCCCAGCTCCTGCTTCTCCGGGAGCGGCCGCAGCTGTCACCCTAGAGTGCCGCCGCTCAACCCAGGCGGCAACCACAGAACCAGGGCTACCTCCCCGGCCCCCCAGAGTCCCGGACCCCGATGCGCGGTCGCCGCGCTTCCCGGGCGCGGGATCCTGGCGGCGCCACCTGTTAGGAGGTGCGCGCGCCGTCGAAAGGCCAGGACGCGGCGGCGGCGCCGGGAAATCCTCCCGAAGTTGCTGCCCAGGCGGGGAGGTCCCCGGGGTACACTCCGACGCCCCGATTCTCTCTGCCACGTGTACACCCCCTCCGCACTCTTTCAGCGCCCCCCCCACCCCCACCCGGCAAGGCCAGCGCGCGGGAGGGAGTCCCCACCCCCGGCTTCTTCCCGGGTCCCGTTCCCCCTCCCAGCGTGGCAGGAAGGAAAGTTGCGCCCGAGAGTTGGTACCTGCGCTGAGCTCCAGGCCGGCGCCGTCGCTGCCCGCACCGCTGCTGCCCGCCGCCGCCGCCGGGCCCGGGCCGTACCTGACGACCGCCGCGAAGGAGGACGACGAGGAGGCGGCCGGGGACGCGGGCGGCGGCGCCGGAGTCCTCAGGTGTCCCTGGGGCGCGGCGGGCGTGCAGGACGGCGACGACGACGAGGCGGCGGCGGCGGCTCGGCCGGGCCCGGGGGGGTAGGAGCTCTGCGCCTGGAACTGCTGCTGCGGCGGCGGCGGCGGCGGCTCGCTGCTGCTGATGGAGACGGCGGCGTGCGGCGCGAAGGGCGGCGGGGGCGGCGGGGGCGCCCGGACGTGCGGCAGCTCCACCAGGGTGGGTCTCTCGTAGAGCTTGGCCAGCGCCGGTCTCTTGCTCGGGAACGTCTTGAGGACGCTGTAGGGGCTGCGCTGCTTGTAGATTTTGGGGGCGCTGGGCCCCTCCTCCGCCGGCTGCATCTCCTCCTCCATGCCGCTCCTCGGGGCCGCTGCCCCTTCGGACACCCCCTGCCCTCTGGACGCCGGGCTCCGGGTGCCGGTCGGCGGGCTCTTCCAGGGTGCGCGCGTGCGGGAGGATGTGTCTGCGCCGTGGCCGCCGCCGCCGCTGCCGCCTGTCACTGAGGCTGGCACCGCCGAGCCCCGGCGCGGGGGGCTGCCGCCCGAGCGCTGATTGACAGGCCGCCTCGCCAATGCCTGGAGGGAGAAAGGAGGTAAAGAGCAAGTGTTTAGGGTAATATCTGCTAATGATAATAGGGGCGGGGGCGGGGCCTGGCGCCGCCGCTGCCCGCCGGGTCTCCCCGCCGGGTTTGAGCCTCCGATGCGGGGAGGGAGAGGAGAAGCGGGGACTAAGCGTGAGAAGGCAGCAGAGCGTCCCGCCAACAGGTGAAAAGGATGGGGACTCTGGGTTCCGGCCAGGGCGAGGTGGCTGCCCGGACCTCCGGGGTCCGGAGAGACTTTGGAGCCCCAGATGTGGACTTGAGGCTTCTGCCGCAGGTGGGGCCCAGTTAGGAAGCGAGTTCTTGGCGCTCCCAGCGTGACCCCAAACTCTTCGGCTTGCACAGGAGTTGTAGTTGTTAACACTGGGTGAGGTCGTGAGAGTGCACGTGTGCCTTTGGAAGGCATTGCAGCGAGTTCTGCCAAGCGGGAATTGCTCCCCCAATCTTCTGAAAAGAACACGTTGAAGGATCTTGGCCCAGGTAGCTCTGCGGTGCTGGCCAGGCAGGCGGGGCCCTGCCCTCCCGGAGCTCGTGGCTCCCAGCACAGGCTGATCGTAAAAGCACAGAGGGCGTCATCATCATCGGATTTTAACATTATTTCATTTGTTCCCTATAGGCAGTCTTAGAAACTGCCTAAGGGCATTATATTTATCCCCATTCTACAGATGAGAAAACTGAGGTTCCAGGGGATTGAAAAGACTAGCCCAAAGTCAGACACTCAGGAATGGGTGGCTGAGTTGCACGGATGCATCCAGGTCACTTGAGTTCCTATTCTTCTCATAGTAGGTAGACTTGTGCAATTGAGGGAGCAAAAGAGTAACCTTGGGGATGGTGATTAGATACAGTATCAGTCAGAGTCCCGAGAGAAAGAACCAACAGGATATATTGAGTGCGCGCACGCGTGCACACACATTTTGGCTCACATGGTGGGTGTTGGCAAGTTCAAAGTCTGTAGGGCAGGCAGGAAGTTGGAAGCTTGGATAAAGGTGATGCTTCCCCAGGGGAAGCTGGAAGTTCTGGCAAGAACTAAGGTTGAGTTGAAATTCCTCTTCTGACTTCTGGTACACTCAGTTCTGGCTTTTAAGACCTTTAACTGACTGGATGAAACTTGCACTGCCCACATGGCTGAGGGCAGTCTCCTTTGTTGATCATAGATGCAATCAATTGATTATAGATCCAAATCCCATCTTGAAACACTCGCATTAACAAGCAGGCCAGTGCTTGGCCGAACAACTAGACACCATAACTTAGCCAAGTGGGCACATGAAGTGAACTGTTACAGATACTGTGGTAGATTGAATCATGTACCCCAACAAAAGACATGCTCTTAAACTTAATCAGTGTTCCTGTAGGGGTGAACCAGCTTGTCCTTGGGATCCTTCAAAGATGTATTAGCAATTATGGTGGGACCCATTTGTGAATAGGATCTTCTAAGATTCGATTTTGAAGTGGCTAAACTGAATCAGGGTGGACCTTCATCCCTTTTACTGGAGGCTTTTTAAAGAGAAGCTGAAAGATGTAGAAGTAAGAAGGCAGAGAAAGTCAGGAATTAGTGGAAACTGGAAGAGCAGACACAAGAAGAGAGGGATTGCCATGAATTGGGAGGCCGACATGCAAGCCAAGGAGTCCCAAAGGCTGTGGCAAGCCAGCACCAGAACTCTACAGACTTCAGGCAGAAATGTCATGGCCTTCTCAACTCCTTGATTTTGGACTTCCAGGCTTCCAAAACGTGAGCCAATAAAGTCCTGTTGTTAATCCAACCTATATGTGGTATTTATAGTAGCAACCCTGGAAAATTAAGATAGATACCTTCAATAATGTCATTATGTCTCTCTCTATATATGTAAATGTACTTGCAGGACTAAGGTGGCCCCAGAGCACTCGCTTACTGCAAGGCCCAGCCTGTTTCTCACTGTGTCTGGGGCCGCTAGGCAAGGATTTCTGGAGGACACACAATTTCAGTAGCTTGAATGAAAGAAGGGTCTCCATGGTTTGGAGCAGGATCCTCAGGGGGTAAAGTTATCTTCAAACCTAGAGGAACGGCTGGGCCTCTGCCAGCCACTCTTTGGAGCAGAAGATCCATTCGTCTGGAATCACCCCTCCCCTAGGCCCAGAACTCATAGCGCCTCCCAGGTTTAGTTTCCTGCCTCCAGCCTTAGTTTGCCAGGTCAGAGTTCTGGATTCATCTCTCTTCCTTCATGTTGCTAAAGGAAAAGTTAGTTTCCTTTTCGGAGCTTTCCTTTTAGTCTTGGGAATGACCCATGTTCTTCTGGGGGTTCAATTCCTTGGCCTCTCTTTTCCCAGACCTTCCTTTCTTTGGAAACCTTCTTTTACTTCTTTGCTGGTTCAGCTTCAGTGTGTCACTCTGGATTGTCTCCTTCTTACTTGGAGCCTCCTCAGATCAGTCTGTGGTTCCCCCCTTCCTCCATTTATTAAAGATGAAATAAATAATGCCATAAATAAAAGTATTTGGGAGTCCAGGAACTGTCAGGACTGATTAGGGCATAGAGGACATTTTCTTTCTCATTATGCAAAAGCATTTCATGGGGAAATAAAAGAGGTTTCATTGTAACTCATGCATGTCATATTTCAAGGAATTCAAGATATTAATCATATTTAACATTATTTGCAACGTTTCTCCCTGGCTTCTGAAAACTGCTAAATGAGGACACGTGGATCACTAAGAAAAAGGGAGACAGCATGAGAGGGACAGTTAAGAAATAATGAAATGCTGGTGAAAGACAGAGAGAGAGAATGAGATGCCAGGGAGATGTTTCTTAGGCACATAAGTGAGAAATGGAGGAGTTACTTCTGAGATGGGAGACAGCTGAAATTGAATGATATACTGGAGGAAATAAATGATAACAAACCTCCCCACACTTTCCTTTCTATAAAGCAGTTCTGAATTTTGCATCGAAATGCTTCTTGCCCACTTTACTCTCAGATAATTTGCCAATCAGTCCTGGCTTTTGAAAAGAAATTGGGGTGGTAGTGGAGAGGGAGGGCTTATGGGGGAGAAATCTTCAGCCCTTCTACTGAAAGTAATTTCCTATACCCGAAGGCTTTCTCTTCTGCTTATATATTTTTAATTTGCATCATCCTCACCACTTAAACACCTGAAGAGACTGTGAACAGTACTTCTGTTGTTACATTTTATCAACTAAAAGGACCTGCCATCCTGTGTATGAAAGAGTGGTCATTTCTATGGAACTGAACACTCAAATTAGTGGTTTACTCAAAAAAAAAAAAAAAAAAAAGAGGGCTTGCAGAAGAAAAACATTAAAAATTTAAAAATGAACAGCTTTCAAATCCTCATGCTGGCAATCACCTATGTTTGGGTCCAAATAAAAATGAAGTGCTTATAATCAGTCTTTAGAAAATGGGCATTTACTCCAAGTATGGAGTTGGACTGAATTTTAAAACTCTAACTGACCACTCATCCCTGCCTAGGAATGTATTAATATTTAGCTGAGCATTGTAAATAAATGTAATGTAGTGAAATGTTTATAAAATTGCCAGTAGCGCTCTGTAAGCATCTTGCTCTAAATTATAGTCTAGATTATCAAATGGTGAGTTTGCTTATATTTTCTCTTTGGGGTCTCTAAGAGGCTGATCAGATTGTAAATACACCCATGCTTTAATTTTTAATTTTTTTAAGAAGGGATAGGGGATTAAACCTGGGACCTCATACATGGGAAACAGGAATTCAACCACCGAGCTACACCCACTCTCCCACCCATGCTTTAAATCTTCCAAAAAAAAAAAAAAAGTGAACTTTTAAAAGCCAAGTTGCTATTTATGGACAGGGTGATTTTTTTTTATTGGCAGCATGTCAATTCCTTGAGCCATCCAGAATATAGCTTTTAAATAATAATGCAGCCATGGGAAATGCTTTTTATTGCACCAATTTCAATGATATTTAATGAGCTTCTGATTGACTGTTTGATCTCCCAATGTTTTGTGCTACTTTTAATTCATTTCGTATAATAGAAAAAAAAAGTAATTGGAATAAAATTTTGTGACAAGATAATGACCTTCCACTTTGAAATTAAATGTCTGATTAGCTTCAACATTTTAATGCTGAGATGATATTGCAGCAGGAACAGGGTGTGCATACTCTCATTTGGTGGAAAATGACTGAGGAATACTCCCTTGCTTTTCCCATTGCATAAAAAGAGTGGTGTGGTGACCACAGAATCAGAGACTCATAGGGCTGGGTGGGACTTTAGTGGTATTTTATTCTTGTGACTAAGCTCATGCCCAAAGCTTTACTCTGACCCTTTCAAGTGGCTGTGCAAATCATACTTAAACACCTCCAGGGAAGGGGACCTCACTTCCTACAGAAACATTCGCACAGTTATTCAAGAAATTTTTGTTGAGTGTCTACTATGTCCTAGTACCTACCACACTTCTAAGTATTAGGGGATATAATGATGAAGCTGATTTCAAGGTCCTACTGTTATGGAATTTGCTTTTTGATGAGAGAGGGGGAGCAGATAATAAATAAAACTAGTAGCTAACTGAACAAGATGATTTCAGGTAGAAATGACTGTGATGAAGTTAAAAATTGGGTGGGGTGTTATTTTTAATAGAGTTGCCAGAGATGACCTCTCTGAGGACGAACATTTGAACTGAAAGGAGACTCACGAGAAAGCCATTTGTGAGAAGAGCAGTTCAAGCTAGACAAGAGCAAGAATCAGAAGAAGGAACAAGTTTCATGTTCTCCAGGAGCTGAAAGAAAGGTGTGTAGCCGGAGTGAGGGGCGTGAGGAGATAGGGCCCAAGAGGCAGGCTGGGGCCAGGCCTTGGACACCAATGTGAAGAGTTTGGGATGCAATGGGAAGCCTTCAGAAGTGGTTAAGCCTGGGGGTGACATGACAGGATTTGTGTCCTTAAGAAAGAATTTTCTGGAAAGGTAAAATCATGTCCTGTCGCAGGACCCTTGCTCTTAAGGATAGAAAAATGAACACATATTAAAGGTTTTACTTAACTTACTCCATGCCCTCTTGAGTTCAAAGGAAATTAAAAATGTGCAAATCGTTATGGAATAAAGGAATGTTGAATTGAATGTGCAAATGGTAGCAAAACTGGTTTTTCCATGGTGTGTGTGGGGATGTGAAGAGGGGTGGGTGGGGGTGGATGGGAAGGTCGGGGTGGGGGGAGGGGAATCTTTACCAGACAGGCAATTTGCATTTTTATCAGTTCTCTAAACTTTCAGAGTTATAAAATAGCTCAAAGACAATGAAAGGGTAGACTCAGACAGCTCTAAAAGAAAGATGGCTATAGATGTATAGTTTTCCACTGAAACACAATTACTTTTTTTACTTTCTTATTTTGAAATAATTTTATGTTCAAGTTCAAGGAAGTTGCAAAGATAGTACAAAGAAGGCCTTATACCCTTTACCCTGTTTCTACCACTACTTACATCTTATATAACTATAGTCCTGTAGTCCTATATCAAAACCAGGGAACGGACTTTGGTATAGAAAGTATATGGTTCTATGTTATTTTCTGACATGGTGTGGTTTCCAAGGACTGCCAAGAGAAGGTGCCGCAAACTGGGGAATTAAAACAAAAGAGGGGTGGGGATGTGGCTCGAGCGGTTGAGTGCCTGCTTCCCACATGGGAGGTCCCGGGTTCAGTCCCTGGTGCCTCCTAAAAACAAAAAAACAGAAACAAACAACAAGCAGACAAATGAAAAAACCTACTCAGGGGAGTGGATATGGCTCAGTGGTTGAGTGCTGGGTTCCCACAGATGAGGTTCTGGGTTCAATTTCTGGCACCAGTACCTAAAAAAAAATTTATTTTTCTCACAGTTCTAAAGGTTAGAAGCCAGAAATCAAGGGGTCAGCAGGTCTTCCTGCAGGGAAGGTGCTACTCCATGCCTCTTCTTGCTTCTCTGGCAGTCTGGGGCATTCTATCCTCCATCACTATCTGTCTATCTGTGTTCAAATTCTTCTTCTTAGAAGGACACCAGTCATCCTGGATTAAGGCTCACCCTGCTCCAGTGTGACCTCATTTGAACTTGTTTCATTCTATCTGTAATGACCCCATTCCAACTCTAACAACCTTACATCTAAGGTTCTGAGGATTAGGCCTTAACATGTCTTTTGGGAGGAAACAGGTCAATCCATAACACAGGTGTAGACTCACGTAATTGCCATTGCAGTCAAGATCCAGAACTCTTCCGTGACCATGAGGATCTGTCTTGTGGTACCTCTGGAATCACCCTCACTCCCCTCTCTTCCACCATTCCTAATCCTGGCACCCATTATTAATCTGTCCTTCATCTCTATAACTGTTTCACTTCAAGAGTTTATATAGATGGAATCCTATGATAGGTGACCTTTTGAGATTTTTCGCTTAGCATAATACCCTTGAAGTCCATCCACAGTGTCGCATGTATCAATGGTTCCTTCCTTTTTATTGCTGAATAAAATGGATGTGCCAGAGTTCGTTTCATCCTTCACCTATTGTAGGACATTTTGGTTGTTTCCAGTTTATGGCTATTACAAATGAGGCTGCAGTGAACTGTCACGTATAGGTTTTTGTGTGGACTTAAGTTTTTATTTCTGTAGAAATAAAGGCCCAGGAGTAAATTGCTGGATCTTTCTACAGTGTTTTATTTTTTATTTTATTTTATATTTTTTTAAAGATTTATTTATTTATTTATTTATTTATTTCTCTCCCCTTCCATTCCCAGTTGTTTTCTCTCTGTGTCCATTCGCTGCTTGTGCTTCTGTGACCGCTTCTATCCTTATCAGTGGCACCGGGAATCTGTGTTTCTTTTTGTTGCATCATCTTGTTGTGTCAGCTCTCCGTGTGTGCGGTGCCATTCCTGGGCAGGCTGCACTTTCTTTCATGCTGGGCGCCTCTCCTTACGGGGCGCACTCCTTGCGTGTGGGGCTCCTCTACGCGGGGGGTACTCCTGTGTGGCAGGGCACTCCCTGCGCGCATCAGCACTGTGCATGGGCCAGCTCCCAGGATTTGAACCACGGACCTCCCATGTGATAGGTGGACGCCCTATCCATTGGTCCAAGTCTGCTTCCTCCACAGTGTTTTAAAAGATTTGTTCCTATTTGTGAGCAACAGATGGTACAGGATCAGGTTGACAGTGAGGCGATAAGGACCCTCATGATTTTCAACCACCCCTGGCCTCTCTGACCACATTCCTTCTACCATCCCCTGTACTCACTTGAATGCAGCCTCACTGAAGAGTCCTGTCTCAGGACCCTTGCTCTCAATATTCCTACTGCTTGAAATGCTTTCTCCAGATAACTGCATAGCTCCTTCCATGTCTTTGCTCCAGGATCACCCCAGTGAGGCCTTCCCCAGTCACCCTGTTTACAATTGCAAACCCATCCCCTCCCACCCACATGCTCCCCAACTTCTTTCCTGGTTTGTTTTTCTCCCTAGCACTTATCATTACCTGTCATGCTATATATTATATTTACTACTTTGTTTACAGTCTATTTCCCATGACTAGATTCTAGTAAACTCCTGAAGGGCAGAAACTTCTGTTTGTTCCCTGCTGACTCCACAGCACCTGCAGTAGGGCCAAACATAGAGTTGAGGTCCAATGAACATTTGTTGAGTCAATGAGTGACTTTAGAAGGCTCCAGCAGTTGTCCAGGTGAGAGTTAAGGCTGCTTGGATCAGTGTGGCAGTAATGGCAATGGAAGGAAGTGGACAGATGCAGAATATATTCATGAGGCAACCTATTCCATTCAGTGAACAGTAGTAACCCCAATTTGCTCCTTTGCTTCTTCCTATCGGCCCTTGGGCCTATTCAGAGCAAGTTTAATCCCCTCCCCATCCTCTCATTGTAATGACATCACAAGAGTTTTCTCTGTCCTTCCTCTATGAGTTTCCAGATCCTTTACTGATTTGGTTGCTCATTTTGAAATGGACTCATCATTTTAAAAAGTAATAAAAGGACAGTCATCTTTGATATAATTGCTTTTTGCCCACTATTAGAATCTTATATTCACTTGGACTCTTTTAGTGACAAAAAGTGACAAAAACCCAATTCAAATGGGCTTACATATATAAGAAGAATTTAGTGGTTCATATAACCATGAAATCTAGAGATATATCTGGTGTTAAACAAGCATGGATGCTCTTATTGTGTGAAGAGGAATCTACTTCTCTCTTTTCCTTTCTTCCAGTTTTCTTTGTGTTGTTTCATTCTCTGGTAGACTCTTCCTATATGATGTCAATTTGGCCACCAGTAGTTGTCAACTGCAGTGGTAAGAAAGCACCTCTTCCCAAGGGCTCCAACAAAAGAGTCAAAATTGACCTTCAGGGACCAACTGGGTCTGATGGATTAGTTTATTTGCTTACTGATCTTTCCAATATTATGATGTTGGTGCTATTGAAGAAATTTCCCCTAAGTGACAAAACAAATCACTGAAGAATTTAACTCAAGTCAGGATTCTTTTGTTTAATCAAGTAACAAACATACCTGGTTATTTTAGTAAATTTAATCTTTACTCCCTAGTCTTTACTTTAGTCTAATTTCTGAAAAAAAAATTCCTCCTAAAGAGCTAAAAGCACCACAGACAGAAGTATGAGCTTGAGATATTTAAGATCATATATTTGGGAATTACAGCCAGGAGGGAAAAAGGAAAAAAAAAAAAAAAGAAGATCTTTAAGAGAAAGTTGAGGAGATATGGTAACAGTAAGTCAAACTGTGGGAGATTTCGTTTCTAAGAAGTCTGCCGTCTTGATGAGTAAGACCAATTTCCATTCTGTCCTCTCCTAACTTCTCTATTAGGATACTGTTACAGAAAAGGAAATGTCCAGTTCATAATGCTAATTTGTGTTTAAGCCAAGATTTTATTCTGTAGCACTAGAGGAGGACCAATTCAAAAGAGAAGTTTCAGAAATGAGCCAGCGAGTTACAATTTTAAATGTCAGCAACTTGAGGTTTTCGTAACATCACACATTATAAACTATCCTGAAATTTTACAAATTAATCTATGCCATTTGTCCCCAGGCAAGAAAGTAACTGTTTGGCTGTCTGGCTTATTTCAAGGTCTGCTAACAAATCATTTGTAAGCACCTATTTTCGAAAACCAATAGAAATATTTTTTTTGGTTGCAACAATTGTGGTGATTTTCTAACTAACTTCTTTAAGGTCCAAGCAGCTGGGCTTTCCGGGGCTCTCTTTTGGACTAGAAAGTTATTTTTTTCTCTTCTTTGTCTCCAGAAAGCAGCTGGTAGTAAATCTCATGTATTTCATCATGATCAGCAGGGACTCTTGAACTTATTATTTTGGGGCCATTCAAGCTTCTAGATCTTTCCACCTTTTACAACAGTATCTAAGATGAATAATTACAGAGTCATATACTTTCCTTTACTATAATGGGCCTTAGAGAAAGTCCAGTTTCCTCACCTTTCCTATGACGGAAACTGATGCTCAGAAAGGTGCAGTGGCTCATTCAAGATGTGGTAGACTTGATGTCATGGTGTCTGGGTTCTAGAAGCTATCTGGGCACTTTTCTCTGCTACATTCTCACTGAACTATTAGAGATAGAATTCCAAAAGGATGCTGATTTAGTTTCCTCTGTAAGTACATGCTTGGTTGTGGTCGCCTAGCAGCCACTCAGTATCTATTTATTTAGGGGAAATTCTCTCTTCCACATCATATATAGTCTCTGTTGGGCAATAGAGATGCTTTTCACCAGTCTTCCACGCATTTGTCCAAGTACAGCTAAGGAGTGACTAAACTTGGTCAACTGGACACTCTCTCATTACCCAGAATCTTAGGTATTGATGGAGGATGGTTGGAATTCATTCATCCCCATAATATTCTTACTCAGAAACTAAGAAAATTCTTCATTTATTTCTTTGAATCCCTTCAAATAACCAATAATATAAGAGGCAACATGCTGTTGCATGCACTTGACTTTCATAAAGATTAATATCTCCAATATTAGCCTCCTTACACTTACATGCAACAAATTACTGTGTTTCTCCAATCTAAGACATCACCTATTGTAAGATGCATGATGTATGTACCACTGCGGTAGGTTGAATTATGTACCCCAAGAAACACAGGTTCGTAATCTTAATCTTCATCCCTGTGGGTGTAAAGCCATTGTAAATAGGCTTATGAAGCTGTTATTTTTAGCTATGGTGTGGCCAACTGAAGCAAGGTAGACCTAAATCTGGATTACTTGAGGTCTTATAAAGAGAACCAGGAAGTCAGTGGAAACTGGAAGAGCAGAGGACCTCAGAAGAAAGAGGGCACTGCCATGTGACAGGAGGCTGACATACAAGCCAGGCAACACCAAGTATGGTCAGTAGCAGGCACCAGACTCCAGGAGAGAAGCAAGTCTTGCCAATATTTTGATCTTGGACCTCTTCTAGCATCGAAACCATAAACCAAAAATCTATTGCATCTTCGAGAGTGAAAGAACTTCTCTTTCAATCTTTAATAAAAAGCCATTTCGGAGGGATAAAACTGTTCCTAAACAAAACAAAACCATGTTTGGAGTTGTAAAGGAAAAATTAAAAAGAAAGCCAATCTTCATGTGCTCTTTTTTTTTTTTTTTTAAAGATTAATTTATTTATTTTTCTCCCCTCCTCCCCCTCCCCAGTTGTCTATTCTCTGTGTCTATTTGCTGCCTCTTCTTTGTCCGCTTCTGTTGTTGTCATTGTTGTCAGCGGCACGGGAATCTGTGTTTCTTTTGGTTGCATCATCTTGCTGTGTCAGCTCTCTGTGTGTGCGGCACCATTTCTGGGCAGGCTGCACTTTCTTTCATGCTGGGCGGCTCTCCTTCCAGGGTGCGCTCCTTGTGCGCATCAGCCCTGTGCATGGGCCAGCTCCACACGGGTCAAGGAGGCCGGGGTTTGAACCGTGTACCTCCCATGTGGTGGACGGACACCCTAACCACTGGGCCACATGCACTGCCCTTCATGTGCTCTTGAATGTCAAAAGTGGTCGTCAGAGGATGTTATTATGCTTTGCTATGTCTCTTTTCTAGTTGGTGAAATTTAGGAGGATTGATCTGGACTTGTTTGTACACCTGCACAAACAATGACTTGACGCACTCTTGACATACTCTGCTCTGCAAAGCAAGTAAGGAATATTCTGTAATATGCATGACAACAGCTGTTACTTAGCTTACTTTTCCTTTTCTTTTAATAAAAGAGCCTAGCCTTCGTTTGTTTTTGTAAGCAAGGTCAGCATGAATACAGAAAATCAGGACAGATCCATGGTATGGTCAGTCACTCTTGCCTTGGGCAGTCCATCCCTAAAATTAGTGGGGAGTGCGTTTTTGCACTTGTTAAAATCATCCTAGGTTTCCAAGAACACAGCTCTGGTTTCAACTATAGATTTGTTTTCCTAAAGAGTGAAAATGGAGGAGATCTTAATTTTTAACTTAGGTAGAAATATTTTTTCCTTCTTTTTTTTTTTAATTCATTTTTAAAAAATATTACATTAAAAAAGTATGAGGTCCCCATGTACTCCCCACTCCCCTCACCCCACTACTCCCCCCCGTAACAACATTCTCCTCCATCATCATGACACATTCATTGCATTTGGTGAATACATCTCTGAGCATCACTGCACCTCATGGCCAATGGTCCACATCATAGCCCACACTCTCCCACGTTCTATCCAGTAGGCCATGGGAGGATCTACAATGTCCAATAATTGTCCCTGTAGCACCACCCAGAACAACTCCAAGTCCCGAAAACGCCTCCATATCTCATCTCTTGCTCCCATTCCCCACGCCCAGCAGCCACCATGGCTACTTTTTCCATACCAGTGCCACATTTTCTTCGATTACTAACCACAATAGTTCATGAATAGAGTATCAGTAAGTCCACTCTAATCCATATTCTATTCCTCCATCCTGTGGACCTTGGATTGGTTGTGTCCATTCCACATCTATGTCAAGAGGGGGCTTAGATTCCACATGGATGCTGGATGCAATCCTCCTGCTTTCAGTTGTAGGCACTCTTGGCTCCATGGTGTGGTGGTTGACATTCTTCAACTCCATGTTAGCTGAGTGGGGTAAGTCCAATAAACCAGAGAGTAGGAGCTGAAGTCTGTTGAGGCTCAGGGCCTGGCTATCATATGGTCAGTCCAGATATCCAGACCCCCTAGATATATCTTAAACCTCAGCACCATTTACAATTCTGGTAAAGTAACAGGAAAGGCTTGTGAAAAGAGATCACATCTGAGTCCAGCTCCATCACACAGAAACACCAACTCCAAAGAAGGGCCAACTGACATGGCAGTGAACTCTATCTGCCATGACCATAAAACTTGTGGGTCTCTGCAGCCCTCAGAAGAACCAATACCTGGAGTTGTATCTACTTTATCTGTCTCTGAGACTCTGCTCAGGTGTGCATAAGGGCAACCCCTCTGATAACCTCCAGGCTCTTTTTTAGAGACTCAAAGCCATATAAACTCATTTGTCCTTTCCATTTCCCCCTTGATTTAGGTCAAAAAGCATTTTTAACTCCTGTTATATGTAGACAGGGATATTCTGCTGGTCCGAGTTGAACCTTTTATTCAAGGTCATTTTCTAGTTATGTCATCAGATGGTACTTGGTAGTGATCCCTTGGCATCAGGGAGGCTCATCCCCGGGAGTCATGTCCCATGCTGGGGGGAAGGCACTGCATTTACATGCTGAGTTTGGCTTCAAGACTGGCCACATTTGAGCAACACAGAGTCTCTCAGGAGGGAACTCTTAGGCACACTGCTGCTCTAGACCTTGTTCTTATTTCAGGTGCCCAGGCTCACAAGCATAGTCATTAGTATCAGGAGCTCATTGTTGGACCTTCCTTCTTTTTTGGTCTTTGCCTTTGCACTTGGGGGATTGTTGCTGTTCCTTTAAGGACTGTGATAGAGCTCCCCTGGCTAGGAACTCAGCACTCCCTCAGTTGTTGTTTTTAATTGTTTCCTCTATGAAAATATCCAAACATTTTTATGTACCCTGGATATATGCCCTGTCGAACTCCCTGTCAACCACGTGTCCGCTGTCAATAACATCCCACACCAGTATTCCTCCGCTGCCATTGTTGAACCTCTCTGTGATCCAAAACTTCCTGAAAAGTGAAGCCCAATATATTGCCGGGTTCCCTTAATAGAAAAATGGAATATAGTGATGAGTTTAAAGGTTAGATATAGAATACATATTAATTTGGAAAAATTCTACATCCTATCTTTTTCTTTTCTTTTTTTCTAATTATTAAGCTTATCTTCACAAGAGTTTTAGATCACAGTAATTCATATATACAATATACAGTACTCCCACATATCCAACATAAGACCTTTTCCCTTCCACAGCAATAATCTTTTAACATATTCATACCATATTTACTGAAACTGATGTACAGATATTGAGACAATAGCTTTCAAACAAGGTAACATTTGTGTTTACATTGTGGTTTATACTTTAGGCTATACAATTTTCTAAATTTTTAGTTATCCTATGTTTTATATTATGATTTACATTTTAGCCTATCAGCCCCTATTTATTTTTGGTGTAATTTTACAGGTCTTATATCCATCCTTGCGTACTCTTGTGAAACACTTCTATTGCCCTCACAGTTATGTTGGTTCCATCTATTCAATACCTCTTTCCCCCTCCCCTTAGGACCCACAGTGACAGTCAATCTTCATTTCTTGAAGAGCCATGTTCGGAGATACTTGCAACAGTGTTGAGGGCTAGGTAGAAATTTGTAAGCTGCTCCATGACCCAAGTGGCTCTTTTTTGCCAGTAGGAGGGTGGCATCAGTGTTGTTGCAAGTAAAGTCTGCATGGTGCCATCTAGAATCACCCTGAAAGGACTGAGAAGCAGGAGACCAAAGAGATGAGGAATGTGGTGCCTGGCGCGAGTTCCCTGGCTTTATACGCTGCCCCTTTCCCTTACCGGCTGTGTGCCGTAGCTCCAGCTAGCACCTCGGCCTCCTTATCTGTAAAATGGGGTCACAGTGCCGTTTGGCAGAATCGTTTTGAGGACTGAGGACGTTAATAGGGCCTAGCACACAGGAAACTGGCCCTTCTCATCATCATCCTTCTCATCACCGGATATAATCAAATTCAACCTTCTAGGTTTATCATAATCAAAATGAGCAGCTTCCCACTAAGGGGTCTTTGAAGTTCAGGATCATCTGCCAGCCCCTCCTTAAGCCACGTAAAGAGCACAGACCTTGGAATCCGTAGCCCTGGACCCAAATCGAGGCCCCAAGACTTCCTGGCCGAGAGGTCCTGGGCAGGCTGTGTCACCCTGGGCAGACCAGGTGCCTCTGAGTCCCATTTTGCTCAGGTCACTCCTGAGCTGGGAGCGCTGGCCCAGGTCAGCGAGCAGCCGCGGGGCAGGCTTTCCAGCAGAGCACCGCCTCGGGCACCCCAGCCTCCCACCCCAGGGATGATGTTTCAGGAAATGGAAGGCTCGGGGCTCTGCACTGTGACTGGCTTCCAAGTCTCCCGTTTTGTTCCTGTCTCACTCTCGAGTCTTTGCTCTTCTGGATTCCAGAAAAATAGTTCAGTTGCCAAAATTGGTTGAACGAGCTACTTTAAACATTAGTCAGGTGACAGAAAGTACTTTGCAGAGTGATTTCCCTTCACAGAATCATTCTGTAAGGGATGGTTTTGACATAAGGGGCAGATTTATGAAATTCTCATTTTAAGGACTCCTTTTACCATCCACGCCCAGAAAAATCCCTGTGCAATATAAATCTTCCTCCTTCCTAAACCAGGGCATCGGGATCCATCAAGACAGGGATTATCATCAAATAATTTTACATAGAGGTATCCAAAGATAGGAATTTTTAATATTATCATTATTACCTTAAAACCAAGGCCTTCCTTGGGCTACCAGTTTAAACCTATGCCGCTGACCTCAGGTTTTAACTTGAGCTATTTAATTTAAACTTGGTTCAGTAGCTCATGTTTATGGATAAATGAGCAGAATCGTAAAGATCAAAAGCAAAAAATAAAATTACTATGGAATTCGATATTTCAGAAGCGGGTGCTGGGTAAATGTTAGTGAAGTGTGGCGTTGAGAACGAAAGGCCCGCACTTATGATAATGTGCCTAACAAAGAAATGAGATTGACATAGCAATTCTCTGTTTTTGTTGTCCCCTGAGGTTAGAGATTATGCAGTGCATGTTTCTGTTTTTAGCTTCTTTGGTAATTCCTAGGGTGAGAGACTACACTCTGCATATTTGTCAAGGTTGCACTCCCTCAGGTGCCTGGGTCTTGGAGGTAGCACCGGAAATGCTGCTCTCATTCGAGCCTTGAGCTCCATCCCTTCCCACCCAGAAGTCCCGGGATGCTGAGGGCCCCCTTCCCAGGGCGGATTTCTTTATTTATGTTCAGTTGCCAGGGAATTCCACAGGGGAAACGTGGGTCTTTCTTAACAACCATTGTTACTGTGAGAAATGTTGTTTAAATGGTTGGCCTGATGACAAAATGTTTACGTTCTTTATTTGATGCTTCATTGTAATCCTGAGGCCTTTTGACACCGATTGAAAGTAAACCAAGAACAGGAAACTAGGGAAGATCAGCGTGGTGTTGAAAGAAAAGAAAACTAGTTAGGTTTGTTTCATGACAAGCATCTGGAGCCAGTATCTCTTTGCTAATGGCTATTGTTTCTGCATCCTTTTGGTCGCAAGGGTCATCAATAAACTCAGACCAGCTTAAGGAGAAAGGAAAATGTATTGACTGACCTAGTTGGGAAGGGGCACAATGGCTTGAGCAGTCAGGACTGTAGCAGCTGGAACCAAGGACTTCCTTCCTCCCCAGCCACTCCTTATTCCTGCTTGACTCCGTTTCTTTTTGAGAATTGGCCTCATTCTCTCTACTACAGATTGACCCTGTCCACTCTCAGCCTCAATTTAGGACCCTAGCAAGAGATGGTGCTTGTCCTCCAGGGCTTGTACATAAATCCCAGAGAACAACACTGATTTGCTCTGCCTTGGACATACATCCACCCATTAGATGCATGACCAGTCGACATTGACAAAAGGGCTGACCTGGCTCTCCAGTGCTTACCTCTGTAGTTAGGGGCATGGAGTATATTCCCAGGAGATGGGGGATGATGTAGTTGTGACTGGAGTCCACAACAGCCCATCCCTTGCCTTCTGGTACATATGTATGAAGTTATAAGAATGCATTCGTTTATCACAAAATAATATAATAATATAATTGTCCCATGTTCAACCCAAACAAATTGACACACTGTCTGAAAGCAACCACCTGATGCATCTCCAGTTATTGCATCTTGCTCCAAGTCCAGTGTTTCCAGGTAATGCCTTTTCTTTCTTCAAGTTCAAATGTGGCTTTTAATCGTCTGCAACCTATGACCAACTATCTCTCAAATACTCAATGTATGATTGTGGGACCCCAAGGTCCAGGCTCCCCCTCCCTGACTGAGACAAAGCCCACAGCATGTAGCCACCTACATGACCTGGACGTAAGTTAAAGGTTAGTGATCCTCCCCAGAGGATCTCCCCATAATCTCCTCAGAGTGGTAAACATTCTTCCTGCATTAGTAGTGATAACATCACCAGACTCCATATGTACACATCACGGGACCCTAGCAGAAACTGTTCTTATACCCTATGGAATATCTTTCTTCTGAAACCCTTATATTACTCCTCATTTTCCCACCTCTTTGTGGAGTGCTACTTCAATTTTCTGGACTGCTACCTCCATAGACTCTCTCCTGTTTGTAAATCCAAATAAAACTTTTTTCTGACTCAGTGCTTGGTGCATTATTTGGTCTCGCAGCTGCCCCAACTTGCGCCCTTTGGGACTTGGGTTGGAACAACTGGTGAGCCAGCCAGGAGACTGAAGGACCATCAGCAGTAGCAGGCATGAACTCAGGGAAAGGAGAATTGGTGGGGGAAATGCCTGGTTGGCCTATAACGTCCATGTGGGGAGAAGTGGCTGCACTCCTGGATTAATGGGGACCTCTGAGAGAACATGGGGATGGCCTAGATCCTCTGGCAAGTGTACTGGCTGTGTTACAGCAGGTAGCAGAGCAACTGCACTTAAATAAGAAGAAGGGAAGCAGCGGACTTGGCCCAGTGGTTAGGGCATCTGTCTACCACATGGGAGGTCCACGGTTCAAACCCGGGGCCTTCTTGACCTGTGTGGAGCTGGCCCATGCTCAGTGCTGATGCGTGCAAGGAGTGCCCTGCCATGCAGGGGTGTCCCTGCACAGGGGAGCCCCACGTGCAAGGAGTGTGCCCCGTAAGGAGAGCCGCCCAGCGCGAAAGAAAGTGCAGCCTGCCCAGGAATGTTGCCGTACACACAGAGAGCTGACACAACAAAAAGAAACACAGATTCCCGTGCCACTGACAACAACAGAAGCGGACAGAGAAGAACATGCAGCAAATAGAAACAGAGAACAGACAACTGGGGTGAAGTGGGAAGGGGAGAGATATAAATAAACAAATAAATCTTTAAAAAAAAAAAGAAGAAGAAGGGAGACCACAAAATAGCAGCTTTAGCATGGCCTCTGTTAGGAACCTTGTGGATGGCTACTGAGTAGAACAGGTGGCAAAAACCTATACACACTGTTTAGAAGATGAGTTGAAGCTAGAAAGGGATATGTGCTTGGCACAGGCAGAGATGAAAGATTCTTTAACTGGTCTCCTGCAGTGAGTTGATAATCAAAAACCCTGGTTTGTAGATACGCTTGAAAGGGGCCGTAAGCTGCTTTAAGTCCACGTCTGGAGGATATTAGCTACCCCTGGAGGGACTCTAAGGCATGGGATCCTATGAACTCCTCCACAGGTGAGGAAAAAGAGGAAGAATGGGAAGTGGAAGAAGATGAGGAACCCCTAAGGGTGCTCTCTATAACAACAGAGGTGGAAGGGGTCCAACATTTCTGATACCCCAAGCAGAAGTTACGTGTAACCATGAGGGATTATACCGCTTCTGAGTTGGGCAATTTAGGGCAAAGTTACAGAAATCTAGAGATTCCCTGCTTAACTGACTTCTATGGTTATGGGACACTGGAGTGGAAGAAGTTGTAGTATCTGGGGTAGAAATGAGTAAATTAGCATCCGTTACCACTCACCCTTCTCTATGTCAGTGTTTATACACCACCTGTAGCAAAACAAAAACAGCTTCACTGTTGGCATGGTTGGATAATGGAAGCAAGGCTGCATAGCCTAATTAAGGAGATATGCCCCATATCATCCCTTATTGGCAATTCATGGAAGAATTATAGGACATTTTATGGGGACTGACAATGAAACATGCTATTTATGCCACCAACTTCGTGGGGCCTGACGGCCAAGCTTTTACTACAGGAATGAAAGATATTGTGCTACATACTGCTCCCAACCATTATTATGGACTTCTGGTGTCTATCCTGAGGCCCTTTGTGGTGCAACCTGTGTCATGAACTGCACGGACTATAGCAGACTTAGGGGAATTGGAAAGGCTGCAGAAAAAGGGAACTGAGTTCTGGTGGGCAGGGAAAGTGCCCCAAGGATCAATGACCCTAAACATGTGTCCTGTGTGTCACACAAACAAATGTGGGTAGACCTTATTGCTGCGGGCACTGAGCTGGAAACAATAGAGAGGCAGCCCAACGTGATTTTAGTGAGACTTTGGAGCAAGTTCCCTAAGGACAAAAGATTTATGCAACTGTCGCCTCAGTATGCTGAGGGAGAAAGGAAAATAGAAAAACTCCAGGAGCCTTTTGTTCCCCCCAGTGGAAGCCTAGGGTGGGGGGTCAAGATCCCTGGGTAAGGAAGTGGACTTGGCCCAGTGGTTAGGGCACCCGTCTACCACATGGTAGGTCCAAGGTTCAAATCCCGGGCCTCCATGACCCATGTGGAGCTGGCCCACGTGCAGTGCTGATGCGTGCAAGGAGTGCCACCCCACGCAGGGGTTTCCCCGTGTAGGGGAGCCCCATGCACAAGGAGTGCGCCCCATAAGGAGTGCGCCCCGTAAGGAGAGCCGCCCAGTGCGAAAGAAAGTGCAGCCTGCCCAGGAATGATGCCACACACACAGAAAGCTGACACAACAAGATGACACAACAAAAAGAAACACAGATTCCCATGCCGCTGACAGCAACAGAAGCAGACAAAGAACACGCAGCAAATAGACACAGAGAACAGACAACTGGGGCTGGGGGGAGAAGGGGAGAGAAATAAATAAATAAACCTTTAAAAAAAAAAGATCCCTTGGTCAGAGCAATAACTGGGTACCCTGGGAATTGGAGACCACATGTAGAGTTAACTATTTATTGGTCCCCTACTAATTAACAAAGAGTATTAGCCTTAGTAGACACAGGAGCTGAATGTACTTTAATTCATGGCAATGTAGCATGATTCCATGGTCCAGTACTGGCTATAGATTGCTATGGAGAAAAAACGATTTAGGCTAAGCAACAAAATTTAGTTTTACAAATTGGATGATTATCTCCCCAAAGATAAACAGTGTATTCTATACACACTATTTCCCCTATACGTGAGTATATTTTAAGAACTGACATTCTCCAGAATGCCATAGTATAGACTAACAGAGGAGAATTCCACCTCCAATGCAGAGTAATAAAGATGGTGCTAAGGGTACAAGCTTCACCCGGTGAAGGTGCCCTCACCCTGAAGAATTGTGGCGACCGAACAGTATAAACTCCCGGGAGGGCACCAAGAAATTATTGCTACCTTTAAGGAGTTAGAAAGGGTAGGAATGATAATGGCCACCCATAGTCCCTTCAATTGTCCTGTGTGGCTGGCAGAACATGTGCATGACAGTAGATAATTTTGAATTAAATAAAGTGATACCACCACTGTATCCAGTGGTCCCAAACATTGGTAGTTTATTTCAAGAAATTAGTACCCAATTATGTCACTATCACTTAGTTTTAGATCTTGCTGATGCTTTTTTTAGTATCTCCTTAGACAAGTTAAGCCAGCCTGCATTTGCCTTCATGTGGGAAGGCCAACAATGGGCTTTTACAGTGCTTCCCCAAGGCTTTGTGCATAACTGGACATTTGCCATGGCCTCATGGCAAAAGATCTGAAAGAAACCTGTAGCTGTAACCCTATTTCATTATATTGATGATATTATGTTAACCACTAATAATTCTTCAGAATTACAGGG
The DNA here is from genome assembly GCF_030445035.2 of Dasypus novemcinctus. Classification (NCBI taxonomy): domain Eukaryota; kingdom Metazoa; phylum Chordata; class Mammalia; order Cingulata; family Dasypodidae; genus Dasypus; species Dasypus novemcinctus. The sequence continues at coordinate 163,999,990 of NC_080673.1, read as the reverse complement.
AGCACCAGAAACAATATTATCCCACTTTGAGAGCCAGGCAATCAATTAGGACAAGCTACAAGGTCCCAGCTGCTCTGTCAAATTCTTGGGTGTTGTTTGGTTGAGTAAGACAAAACTATACCTTCTGTTGTAATCAATAAAGTGTGTTTCCCCACACCACAAACTCCAAAGCAATTAATGGCCTTTCTGGGGTTTTGGGGTAAGGAGACCCGTTATCCCTCATTTAGCTCAAACCCAGAAACCGTTCTATATACTAATCAGAAAAGGCCATGCGTGGGAGTGGGAGGACCCCCAACAGGCTGCCTTTGAAGAAGCGAGGAGGGAAATAGCACAGGTTCAAGCACTAAGGCAGGTGGACCCTGACTTAGCCTGTGAATTGGATGTGGGCGGCACTGATACTGGCTTTGGGTGGGGTTTATATCAAATGCAACATTCTAAATGAGTACCCCTTGGTTTTGGTCACAATTATGGAAAAGGACTGAATTATGATATAGCTCCTTAGGAAAACAACTATGTGCAGCATACAATGCCTTGTTGCATGTGGAAGGTTTAACCCAAAAGTGTTCATTCTGAAGACTGCCATCCTGATTCAGGGGTAGATTGTGGATACCAGGAACAAAACTTGCTCTTGCAGTGTACAATCGAGTGCCTTAAGAAAATGGAAAGCTAACCTGCTACAGTGCAGTGTCTTTAACACCAGCTCTTTGAGTCCTGAAATCCATGATATCCTAGGCACTGTGACTTATGTGGAAGATTCTTTGGCCCAAATTACAACCCCCAATGTGGCCATTACGGTGCCTGCTAAGGAAGGCACAGCAACAGTCCTAGAGAATCCATGGTACATGGATGGTTCGACTTGTGGACAGCCACCCGCGTGGAGAGCTGTGGCTGTGCAGCCCAGCACTGATACGATTTGGTTGGAAATGGGCACCATGCAAAGCAATCAATGGGCTGAATTAAGAGGCAGGGGATGCGTTAACAATTTCTATCAATAGTTGGGCAGACTTCAACAGCCTCACCACCTGGATGGCAACTTGGAACCAAGAACAAAGGACTCTTGTGGGCTGCGCTATGTGCGGGAAAGACCTATGGAAGGACATCTAGGATGCCCAACAGTGAATAGGTAACTGTCTATCATGTCTCTGTGCACTCCTCTAACACCCTCCTCAGGAATACTGAGGCAGATGACCTTGTGAATGTCAAGAGCCATACCCCTGAGACCTGAGAAGCGGCAGAATGGCTCCACAAGAAAGGCAGACATCGTGGTTACCAGACCCTGTGGCACTTAGCCCTGCAGTTCTAGCTGGCTGTCACTTGCCAGCAGCTTGTGGATATCACCCACGAGTGTCCCTCATGCTCACTCCAGCAATAACCTCACTGGATGGGATGTACTGGCCGAGTACAGACCCCAGTAACACAATGGCAAGTGTGTTACATCAGTCATCTCCTGCTCTCAGGAGTGGCAAGGTGGGCTTCCACTGCTGCCGACACTGCCACAGGACTCTTGTTGGCCTTCCAAGTGGGAAAGACCAATCAGCAGGCCACTATTTGCTGCTTACAAAAGGTATGTGCCCTATACAGGGTGCCAGCCCATATCAACAGTGACCAAGGAACTCCATTTACCAGTCACATCATGCAGTCTTGGGCACTGGACCAAGATATTGCTTGGACTTTCCATTTACCTTATAACCCCACCAGCATAGGTTTTATAGAAAGGATGAATGGTCTTTTAAAGAAACAGATGAAAGATGACAAAGGGTCTTTACAACAATGAACTAAAAGGCTGAGCCACTTAAATTCAGCACCATGGGCTGAGGCCCCTGCTCCAGTTGAATTGCTAATGGCAGGACCAATTCAGGAGTTAAGGATACAAGTTAAAGGGCCAGCCACCCCACATCCCAAAAGGGAAAATAATAATGATCTGTTATTGCCTATGCCTCAAACTATACAAACTGGGGAAAATGAGGTCCTTTGGTCATGGCACTGGCCTATGCAGCCCCACTGGTTTGGGATCTTAAGCCCATGGGGACTGAGAGTCACCAAACATTGTTATAAGACCACAATTTACAAAAATAAAAATAAAAATAAAATAAAAATCTTTATTAATAATCCAGGGTCTCCTATTCCATTGGGACCACCCTATGTGTGTCTGTATAGACTCTCCTTATGCCTAAACTAGTTTTTGATGTCACTATAGAAAATTCAAAACATTTAGAAGGGGAAAATATATGGTATTGTGGCAGGATAGAATAGGGACCTAAGGAGGAAAGGCAGAAAGTCTAATAAATTTCCACACAAACACTACCCAGTAGTATAGACGGACTCACATAGGCCGTCAGAAGGCAGCTAGTGCCTGCTGATGTGCACAAATAAGTTCTGCTGATGTGGTGGAAATGCAGTTTATACCATTTACCCATCAGCTGTGGAAACAACACCAGCAGCATGTGACCACTAATTGCATAAACAAGTCATAAGAATGCAGCTTACAATGCCCACCCAGCAGAAGAAAAGGAGAGAAACAGGATATTTCCATACTACCCACCTATTTTTATAAGGGAGCAATAACCAGGAGCCAATCACCACTAACCCCCTAAGAGAATCAAATCATCCAATAGAGCTTCCCTGCTTTGTCTCAAATATGCAGTCAACACAGACCCTGGAATCCATTTCTGGCAACAGTATTGGAGGCGTCCTCATAGGACTCCCCTACCTGGTACTCTGTTCAAACTACTAATAGAAATGTTGCTTGTACATTGTTAGACAAGCGAGATCTGCCCCTTATTGTTCCCCATAAACATCTTTCTTTTTGCCCATAGTGCCCTAGCCAGTACCTTTCTACAGTGGGCTTCAGCAGTAACACATGCCCACAATCAACACCAATGTTGGGTTTGCGACTGGCCTTCCTTGGACCATAACTCCTGCAAATTGGATGGCATGGAACACCTTGTTGGCATGGCAGAATATGACCCATTGACAAGTTTGGAGCAAGATCTTCTCATTTAAGACTGAAATCCAGCTGCCTTCTTTCAATAAGACTTGTAATTATATTTTTTCCCTTGAAAGAGACTGGGTGAATAAGCCCAGGCCTTTATTAGGATATGCTGTATATGATGGTTTAGGATGGTTAATGACTGAGGCGGTCTCCATCGCTTTGCCCTTCTGCATGGAATGACAAGAGGGAATCCATGATGCGAGGTGGTTACCCCATGAGTTGTGTAATTTTACTATCAAACTAGAAATAATAGTCTTTTTCAATGGCAGAGCTCTTACCACTCATTTGCTGGGGCCAACCCGTCCCCTAAAGGATGGCTATGGACTCGATGGCCAAACGGGTAGCTGTATTTGCCTTAAAACTGTACTGGATGATGCATGTGGGGACAGCCATATGTCCCTGCCACCCTATATGACTCATTACCTCATACTCCTAGTAACTGGGAAATGATCAAAGCTAGATAGAGTTAAGCACGACCCCTAGTGGATCTACCCATTGGCCGAAAACTAAAAAACACATGACTGTTTTAGGCAATCACACTGCTCAAGACTTTAATGAAAAAAAAAAAAAAAAAAAAATCAAAAAAAAAAAAAAAAAAAAAGACTTTAATGACTCCAAAATAGCAATTTCCTTCATAAGCAAAGAAACTACTCAACTATGAAAGTTAATTTAAAAAAATAGATGGCTTTCGATATTCTTCCTGTGGCATGAGGTGGGATCTGTGCCCTCATTAAAGTTCAAGTTGTGTATAAATTCCTGATCACTCCCATAATATTTCACAAGCTCTAAAATCATATGCAAGAGCACATATAGCACATTGATAAATTAGCTACTGACCCCCTATCTAACTGGTTTAATTCCCCTGCTGGTTCTGGTGACATGTTTTTGTAGGTCTACTAGCTTTTGGTGGAAGACTCCTATTATTCTGTTGTCTTTTATACTACTGCTGTGGAATGTGGATGCAATGCTTGTTCTACAGTCAGCAGAGGAGACTGGCCTCAGCAATGGAGATAATCTCCTCATCCGATTAGTTGGAGTTCTTAAAAGCTAGAGCCGAGAGTCTCAGAAGTCAGAAGAATTTCTGCCTCAGCATCAACGTTGGCTCTTGCTGGAATTTTCAGCCAGCTAGCTTCCCCTGGGGAATTGGGACTAAGGACTTCAGTATCACTTTTATTGACATTTACAGCTTATGGCATGCCCTATGGATTTGGAACTTGCCAGCCCCCATGGTTACATGAGCCAATTTCTTATAATAAATCTCTTTTTATGTGTCTTATTGGTTCTGCTTCTCTGGAGAACCTTGACTCTCAGCCCAGCTTTGAAAATTTCAGTAGGAATGTTGAAACTGAGTCAGTGAATGGGTAACAACTCTTTGCAAGTTTGCCTTGGCCTTTTTTTTTTTTGGTAGTTTCAGGTTAAACATACCCAGCATCTGTACTGTGGGATCAAGTCACTTCTCATGGTGTTCCCTCTCTCTTGGGGCAAAGTCCACACTAGGCCTGCAGAGGCCTCTCCTCTCTGCCATCTCGTCCCTCCCTCTCTGAGCTCTGGTCTCTCTCTCCTGCACTCACTCCACTCCAGCCACACGAGCTCCTTGCTCCTGCTGGGCTCATGAGCATGGCCCCTCTCAGAGCCTTTGCACCCGCTGTTTCCTCGGCCTGGAACTCCCTTTCCCCCAGTTCCACCAGCCTTTCTCCTTTGGCACCTTCAAGTCTTAGATCAAATGTCACCTTCTCAGTGGGACCTTCCTTGCCCTGTCCTCACACTTCTCTCCAATGCCTTCATAACCTTCTATTAACTTTCTACTTATTTTGTCTACCTCCACTTGCTAGAATGTAAACTCTGTGGAGACGATTTTGTTCACTGCGGTATTCCCAGCAAATAGAACAGTGCCTGAACAGTAAGTATTTGTCACGTGAACGAACTGAAGGCGATTTCCTCAGAGGCTAAAGAATTACCATTCAGAACCCTTTCTCTTTATAAATACAAATATCAACCCATTCATGGGATAGATATATTTTTATAAGTTGACTATGAAATAAAATCTATTTGTGTTTTGCTTTTCATTATGCAATTAAAGATGCATGTCTATGAAAAAAATCTCCCAGGAGATGAAACAAGGATAGAAACACTTCCAAGCCTATGACATTCCAGGCCTCATTGTCATGTTAGGTTTGCTTGTTGCTTTGGTATTCACTTCTCAGTTCTTGCTACTTTGTACCACTTGCCACCCATAGTGGTAATTCTTTTTATTTTATCTTTTTTTTTTATTAAAGAAGTTGTAGGTTTACAGAAATATCATGCATAAAATATAGAGCTCCCATATACCAGAGATCAATTCTAATGTGTGCTCTCTCTCTCAGGAGGGGATTTTTAAAAAATATATTGTTATTAGAGAAGTTCTGAACTTACAAAACTATCATGCACGTATGCAGAATTCCCACACAACACCCCTTCAGGAGGGGATTTTTTAATATGAGGGTCTGCTTGCTTCGTACACTTACTGTTCTAAACTTTCCTTTGTTCCTTTTCCTTGTGCTCCATGTGTTAATTATTTTAGCCAAAAGCCACCAAACTTACTAGCCTGTGGGTACAGAGGAAGTCACAACAATGTCAGGCATTCAGGTTTCTTATTCTTTCTCCTACCTGCACTTCAGCACCGCTGTCCGCTCCTAAAGACTCTTCACACAACAAATAGTTCTCCTAGGCCTCAAAGGTGAGCCCTGCCACTTGGATGTCAGCTATAGACACCATTTGGTGTTTGCCATGTTCCTTTTCTCTTGCTCTGGTGCTCCTTACTTGCCTATATAGTCCCCAAACAAGCAATGAACCAGTCACTCTGAGGAATCTCACCATTGCCAGTGGTGGGGTCTCCATTGGGATAACTCCATAGTCCATACGCCAAGGGTGCCATCTCCTGGTGCTCCCAAGACTGCCAGTTCACCAGAAGTGGGGGCATGAAGCAGTGCCAAGGCTACTGCTGCATTGAATTTTTCTTTTTGTTTGTTTTGCCTATTTGAAGTTTTAGAATGAGAGTCTATCTGACCATTGCCATTACTGTCAATGTTTCTAAAATTTAAGGTCAAGTTTTGATCAGAACTTAAGCTCAAGATTTCATAGATTTTCTGCAAGGATTTAATTATCCCATAAATGAAGCTTGGGAATAGGAGTCTTGAGAAAATGACCCATATCTTACTCCAAGGGTCACTGCCTCTTTCTTGTGTAGAGGAACATGTTTTCCTAATGAGGCTGGTCTGTGATAAGTATCCATGGGAAAGTCAGTACACAGCTCCGGTTGTATTCCATTCATTCATTTGCTTTATTCGTCAGGTTGACTGAGCACTTACTCCATGCTGGATGCAACGAATTTAACAGTGAGCAAGACAGACTTGGTTTCTGTGTACCTACAGGTCACCTATAGTCTAGAGGACCAACAGCCATTAGACAGGTAAATGCACAGGTAAATACAGATGAGTTAAGAGCAATGAAAGTGAAGTCCAGGTTTTCTGAACATATATGGGGAGAGAGAGGTGGGACAAGCCACCTGGGGTGTGGGAGAGGGGTCTTCCAGAGAAAGAAGCTGGGACCTGCAAGATTATTAGGAGTTATATAGGAGTAAAGAGAAGAAAAAGTTCCAGAGGAAACAACTCAAAATACCTTATGTTCAAGATTTAATGGTTCTATAAATTGTCAAACATTAACTTATCAATAACAAAATGGCAAAATACATGTATTAACTTCAATTTAAACTTGGGTTGTAGTAATACCTGAATTAATCAATCTTATCCCAATGTATTGGGCCACATTTCTTTGGATCTGCTCCCTGCTCTCATAAAACCTGTATACGTGAATGTTAATGAGAATGCCAGGACTCCTTGGTTGGATACGTCTAGTTTTGTTTATGTAAATAATTTTCCAGAGTCTAGTCCTTTATTTAAGCTACGGTGTTTTGGGTCTCTGCCTTCATGCTTTGGTAGGCTAAATCTGCCCATGCAAATCCCCTAAGTGTACATATAAGGGAAATCCCCTGTCCTGTGGCACAGGTGAAGGAAAAAAGACATTGCTTAAGAATGGTGCAGCAAGAATTTCAGGATAGAGACCTTAGCCGTCAGGCTTAGAGGAGGCAGCTTGATGATTAGCACAATTAATGCCCTGTTCATGGGTGTGAACTGTTTCTGGGAACTGGCATGACCCTCTGGCAAGGAGTGGAGTGGAAGCAAAAAGCCAGAGTCCCCTTTGTTTGGGGATCACTGGACCTGGTGGAGTTCTCATGCATGATGGATCACAACCTTGGTGGACACCAGGAAGACAGGCTCGTACAACACAGCCTTTGTCCATGTTTTTCCCATATCCTTTTTGATGTCCCATGAAGCTTGAGAGTAAAAATAACCTGCATCCAAATACCATCCCTGCTTCTCCTGACTGTAGGCCTAAGACACAAAATTTGGATTTCCAAATGACTGTACTTTTGGATTTTCACCATCAGTGTCCCTTTTTCAGGCCAGTTTTGACAATGTCCCCATATTTATCTATAGAATAGCACTTGTCTACATAAATATTTGAACTTTTATTACAGAAATTTAAAAACTCCCCCAGGACATACATTGATATCTCGTTCTGATAGGAAATGAACATCTCATCACCTTAACTCCATTGGATCAAAGATGGAAAGCGAATGAAGGCAGAAGTTAAAAATCTTAACCTCAGCTGGGCTACCTGTATTTAAGCCAGTTGCATTGTTCCTTCGTGTTAACCACTGAAGAGAAGGAATAAATTGAAAGGGAGGATTATACAAGACATTTATAATACTTTCTAGTGTTATGGGAATAGAAGTCTGTTCAGAAATGGATCTATGGTTCACACCCATCTTTAGGAACATGTGTAGTCAAGGCTGGGCTTGCCCATATAATGCCAAACTGAGTTTTAAAGAAATGTGTTGTAAATTAGATTATCATTTTTAATAGGACGTACCATTTTTGCTTCTTTTCCTTTTTGTTACATTAGTGAATGGAAAAATTTCTAACATTTGTGTTTTAAAAAATTTGATATTACAAAAAGTTTTCAAGGATTTTTTTTAAAGTACTGGGGCTGGGGATTTGAACCCGGGACCTCATGTGTGGGAAGCTGGCACTCAACCACGGAGCCACATTGGCTGCCCTGAGTTGGTTTTTTCATTTGTTTTCTTGTTGTTTTTTTGTTTTTTTTTGGAGGCACCGGGAACTGAACCCAGGACCTCCCATGTGGGAAGCAGGCACTCAACCGCTTGAGCCACATTCACACCCCTTTCATGGGTTTTTAAATTCCATTATCATGGAGAGCTATTGCTTTATTTAGTTGTTACCTGACATTCACTGAGCAACAACAATGTGCTAGGTCCCAAGTTTTTAATATGATGTATTTATAAAGACATGAATCCTTTACAACTAAAAGTCTCAGTAAAAGTATGTAATTATTTATAGCAGCCCACTCCCTGTCAGGCTCTGTAGTAAACATTGTATTAACCCTTTCAGTCCCCACCACAACCGAAAAGTTTGTCATTATTTTCTCCATGTTATTGAGATACAGAAACTGAATCACAGAAAGTAAAAGGATTTTCCCAACGTCATAAAGCAAGCAAGTGGTAGACCTGAGGTTGGGGTGTGGATCTGCCGCTTCAAGACCTGATCTTTTGCTGATGTTTACAACCATCTCCCAGGAGTAGCAGGCCAGTTCATCTGGAATGCTCTAGATGGAAGTCTAGATCTAAGGGGCAGAGAGAGAGAGATTTCCTATCTTCTGCTCCTTTGGAGAAAATATATCTTTAATTAGACTTAGAAACTGTTCTTAATGCTCTGGTTTACAGAATTTTAACTTATCAGCATTTTCATGCTCTTATTTACTGTTTGAAATAGAATTTTTCTAATTACACAGACTTCAGAATTTTGATGCAGGTATTCATAAAATAATAAAAATAGTGCTTGTCAGCAAAGTGAGTTTCTGGATGTGAATCCCTGAAATTGAAATACAGTTGCCTTGTCCTCCAGGAATGGAGGAGAAATCTAGGAATATCAGTCCTGAGGATGTTCACTGCTCCAATATTTTATTTCTTGATTCTGAAAATCTAAAATCCTTATCAATATTCTTTGAACCTTACAGTGTAAAAAAATTGAAATTGAGTAAAAAACTGGATATTGATACTAAAAGGGAAGGAATTGACATAATTTATATGAATGTGCTTAGGTCACATTCTGTAAATGTTAATGGACTCTGAAGTCCTTCAGCTAGAGAAAATCAAACTGAGGAGGGTCTGAAATAGCTCTAGGATGAGCTCATCTTAGGTGTCCTCCCTCTTCCTTCTCTCTCTCCTGCTTTCTCTCCATCTGAAAAAATAAAAATACTAGTGCACAATTAGGATATTGGCTATAGTTAGTAGTAATTTTTAAAATTTCTCTGCACACCCCACCCCCACCCTGTTTTCTGCTCTCTGTGTCCATTTGCTGTGTGTTCTTCTGTGTCCACTTGTATTCTCGTCAGGTGGCATGGGAATCTGTGTCTCTTTTTGTTGCGTCATCTTGCTGCATCAGCTCTCTGTGTGTGCAGTGCCACTCCTGGACAGGCTGTGCTTTTTTCCCACAGGGTGGCTCTCCTTGCAGGGCGCACTCTTGGCATGTGGGGCTCCCCTAACTCAGGGGACACCCCTGCGTGGCACAGCACTTCTTGTGCACATCAGCACTGCATGTGGGCCAGCTCACCACAAGGGTCAGGGAGCCCTGGGTTTGAACCCTGGACCTCCCATATGGCAGGTGGACGCTCTATCAGTTGAGCTAAATCTGATTCCCAGTATAATATTTTGACAATGCTCTTTTACAGTTTGTAACAAATGTTTCACAACAATGCAAGGTGTTGGTGGTAGGGTGATGTATGGGAGCCCTGTATGATGATATGCATGTTGGTTTGGTAAGTTGACAACTTTTACTAGGCACTTGTTGTTTATGTATGTTCATGGATGAATGTTATACCTCAATAACATTTTTTTTTAATGTAAAAAATAATAAAACTAGAGTAACCAGGAAAAAAATTTTTTAAGTGGAATTAAAAAGTGGGGTTTTACAAAATTAAAAAACAAACAAACCATGGAACTGCACAACATAGTGAGGCCTAAATTAAACCATCAATTATAGCTAATAGTACAAGTATAAAAATGTGCTTCTGTTGTGACAACTGTTCCTCACCAATGCAAGGTGTTGGTGGTGGGGTGGTAGATGGCAGTCCTGTAGTTCATGCAGATTGTTCTGTAACCCACAACTTCTCTAATACAAAAAATTGAACAACTGAAAAAAAAAGTGGGGTCTTAGTCCAGCAGACTTTAAAACATATTGTAAGGTTACAAATATTAAAACAATGCTTGGGGGAGTGGATGTACCTCAGTGCTTGAGAGCCTGCTTCCTATGTACAAGGTCCTGGGTTCAATCCCCAGTACCTCCTAAAAAAAACAAAACAAAACAACAACAAAAAAACAATGCTTGGTCAGGAATCAGGCAGCAGATAATGTATCAGAATAGGAAGGACAAGAAACAAATGGGGAACTTCCAATTTGGTAATGGAAAACAGAACCTTATATCAGAGAGTGACTATATTATCCAGAAAATAATTTTTTTGAATAATTTTCTAATCCCTCAGGAAAAAAGACCTTTAAAAGATTTCCTTACCCCAACCTCAAAATATAAATTCTATGTGAATTAATACTTTAATGTAAAAACAAAAATTCGTAAAATATTAGAATGAAAGCAGAGATAAATATTTTAGGGTGGTCAAGGGTTTTTAGGTATAATTCTAAGGTGAAAACCAGAATGGTTGATATTTTATTAAATTTTAATTTAAAACTTCTATGTGATTAAAAATCTGATAACCAGGATTGGAAGGCATATAATTGTGGACAATCATATGAGCAGTGCAATCATATGAGCAGTTAATATTTTTACTATATAGAGACCACTTAGAAAAGATTGTCACCCCAGTATAATGCTTTAAGTTCATGAGCATAACTTCTTAGTAATTGTTTTTTAAAAAAAACTTCTTTAGTGTCATTAGTAATCAAATATATAAATATTGAAACAAAGAAATTCGTTTTTTTGGCATATGAGACTGTCAGAGATTATAAAGCAAATATCAAGTCCTGCCCAGGGTATAAGGAAAAATTGGCACCTTGAGTGAGGGTTAAATTGGAATATTTCTATTAAAAATTTTGACATTGTACATCAAAACTTTAAAAATATTCACAGCTTTTGACCAAGTAATTCCACTTAAAGAATTTATTCCAAGAAAATAATTAGGAATATGGACACAAATATTAATTGTGGCTTTAAAAATCAAAATATTTAATGCCACAGGAAATTGTTCATAATAAAATCGTAAATAAAAATTATTCAGTTTTGATTAAGAAATATATATATGTATTTATGTATATATGTATATATAAAAATATATATATGTATATATGTAGTATCTACTAGGATACTAGAAGAAAATACATTAAATTATTGATAGTCATCTCTGGATATTGATATTATAGGTGATTTTTATTTCTATCTTTAAACTTTTGTGTGTTCTTTGATTTTTATGCAATGCTTTTGTATTTCCTCTACGATTAAAAGACAAAGGAGGATTAATTTTTTTAAAAAAAAGCTCCTTCTCTTTGGCTTCAGACAAATTTGAAGCAAATCTTCCTTGGATGGCTACCCAGTTAAATGATCAATCTTTGGTGCTGCAGTGTGAATTAATTTATGTACCTTTTCCTTTATAGCTAAGAGAAGGGCCTTTGGCAAAATAGTCCTAGAGGAAAGGCCAGGCTAAGGCAGGGCTCCTTTATGCTCTAACTCCAATGGCCCTTTTCTCCATTAAAAAAAATATTAAAAATTATATTTTATCACAGTCTTGACAAAGATGAAAACTATAACCCAAGCTGGCTTATATTCATATTTTTCTTCTAATTGTAAAAGAAATGAAATGAAAATATTTTGGTGGCCCTTAAAAGGATCACAACCCCAGGCATTGTACATACTCTGCCTGCTGGAGAAGCAGGCCTGGGGCTCACAGAAAGGCTCAGGCGGCAGGAGCTGGGGCTTCAAGAGGTGCCACAAAGTGGGGGCAGGATCCTAGCACGCAAGGTGGAGCAGTGCTGCCCACGCCACCAGTGGCCTTGAGGAGCTCTGATTTATTGGGTATTGTTTGCTTTTTTTTTTCCCCCAGCAACAAGAAAATAAGGAAGTTTATATGCTCTTTCTTCAATTCTCTTTGTTTTTCTCTCTTCCACGTGATGGTTTAATTTTTGAGCCATGTGCCTGATGGAGCCAACATTCCGTATATGACAACGTCCAAAGGAAGAACGGGTTGCTTGAGGAAACTCCCCAAGAGGAGCTTTACAAGAAGCCCTCCCCATGCCACTCCTTGTTGCTGTTGGGTTAAATCCAATCACAAGCTCATTCCTGACCAATAACTTTCAGTAGGGATGGGAGTACTCGTAAAGTAGCCAGATTGAGTCTTGAGATATATTCTTTTACAGGACTGGTTAATGTAGATAATATATAATCCAGTTCTTGGTTCTCAGGGGAAGAAGAGAGGGGAGTGACCTTGTGTAGCTCTAATTTATTGTTTGTCTTGCGACAACAATCTAAATTTCAGGTTACTAGGGAGTCCTTTCCAAACCCTGTTTAGAACTGTGCATCACATTTTCAAGATGCTTTGTGGGAAGGAGTGCTAGAATTCAATTTCTGTCTCGGGGTAGGGCTGGTTAACAGGGTGACCCTGGGTTTCTGGCCAGGGCCCCTGGGCCAGTGGCGGTGCCATTCTCCGCCGTAGAAGACGTTGGGGAGGAAGAGTTCTATTTAGACACGTTGAATTTTAGGAGACTTGGGACACAGAAGGACTGGGAAAGTGAAGTCCTTGGGAATGTTTTGGAGCTCAAGGAAGAGACATGTGCCAGATTCTCGGACTTGAGTTATCAGGGCAAGCGGTGAAGGATGACAGGGGAATAGAGGAGTGTCTGGGGAGCACGGGGAGAAGACTCAGGAAGAGGGCAGCAGAGACACAGGGTAGTAATGCGGAATACCGTTTCAGAAGGAGGAAGTGATTCACTGTTCTGAACACCACAGAGAGGTTTGGGAAGATTAGGATCAGAAAGTAAGATGATTTAAAAGTTATGCGGTCATTGGTGACCCTGACGAAAACATTTGGAGCAGGGCCAGATTACAGTGGGTTAGGAATAGGTGGGTAGGGAAATACAGAGAAAGACTACTCTTTTGAGAACCTGTCTGATAAAGAGAAGAAAGAATTAAACTCATAGTATGTCTCATTATTTTTTGAGTTTTATTTTTAAGAAGGGAGATAGTAGGACATATTCATAGTTGAGAGAGAGAGAGAGAAATACAGATGGACTTCCAAAAGTTCTGAATAAATCTCAACTCTAAGGATCTGGCTATAGGGCATTGATAGTGCTGCATTCTGCTGTTACCACCATATGAAAATGGGTTAAGGGAGGAGCAGACTTGGCCCAGTGGTTAGGGCGTCCGTCTACCACATGCGAGGTCTGCGGTTCAAACCCCGGGCCTCCTTGACCCGTGTGGAGCTGGCCCACATGCAGTACTGATGCACGCAAGGAGTGCCCTGCCACGCAGGGGTGTCCCCTGCTTGGGGGAGCCCCACACACAGGGAGTGTGCGCCCCGTAAGGAGAGCCGCCCAGCACGAAAGAAAGTGCAGCCTGCCTAGGAATCGTGCTGTACACACGGAGAGCTGACACAACAAGATGATGCAACAAAAAGAAACACAGATTCATGTGCCGCTGACAACAACAGAAGTGGACAGAGAAGAACACACAGCGAATAGACACAGAGAACAGACAACTGGGGGAAGGAGGGGAGAGAAATAAATAAATAAATAAATCTTAAAAAGAAAAAAAAAGAAAAAAAAAGAAAATGGGTTAAGAAATAGATGGAAAATGCTTCCAAACTGTACCAGAGTCACATCCAGTGTTTTGGTTGTATCGCTTCAATCAAGAAGTCATTTCTACATAATTTAAAGGGATGAGAGCTGCTTTGGTCTGCTGTCTGGAGACAAAAATCATTGAATTTTAAAAAATTGATCACTTCTCTATTACATAAGTTCAATAAAATCTAACACCAGAAGATATAATTCATAGTGCTTTCAGAGATAACAGTTACAGTAACTTGGCAACATAAATCGTGGTAGTATTGACAGAAAGTGTTTATACAGATATTTCCAAATACCTTGACTCAAGCAGAAAAGTGGGACTGAATAAGTAACAAATTGCACTCAACAATATTTTAACAAATTGATTTCCACTAAAATGAAAATGAAAAAAGATTCATTTCACGGCTGAATATTAATTCATATGCTCTTTATAGAGGGCCAAATAAATCTTTAGGGTGAAATTCATAAGTCAACCAAATAAAAACTATATGCATCAAGAAACAGAGCTAGAAATTTAGTCGATAAGATGAAACTGTTGTTTAACTCTAACTTGATCATCATTTATTTATTTTTTGGAAGCAAAAGCACTATCAGACAATTGCTAACTTATTTGCTTTGTAAATGATTTTTGATGATTCTGATCATGCTAAAGGGATATACAATATGGTAAACAGGAAAAATGCTATTTTGTGTTTATGGATTACCTAGAAAACACAAGGTATGAGAAGACAGACTGTTCAGTGGTGGAATATGGGGAGAGGCACTAAAAAGGCAGGTTACAACCTACTAAACTGTGTGGCCTTGGGCAAGTCGCTTAGCTTCTCTGGGCTTCGGTTTTCTCATCTCTACATGGCACCTTTATGTGAATTATAAGAATCCTTTCCTTCCTCAAGTGGTTTTTATTTCTACCTGATAGAAAACTGTCCTACTATGCTGATAATTAGAGCAAGATACTTTACTGCCATTTGCCAGAAAATTGTCAGAAGAAATATGCAAAACTATGGTATCTACACATTGAATGTGGTACCTTTGTGCAGTGTACAAGTCGCAGAGCCTTACCTGGGGGAGTGGCCCTTCAAGTCTAACACATAATAGGCACTGATTTAATGTATACTTCATCTTTCCTCTTTTCCTCCTCTCTGCGTCTTCCTTGCTCCCAGGCAGGGCACTTCTTTGGTAGATCTTGCAGCTTTACCCTGCCCCCTGATGAGGAGTCTCGAGGGGAAGAAAAAGTTGTCACCAGTGTTACCAATCAGTAACCTGATTTTTGTAGCCCCTACCTCCACCCAGAGTCAGGGTGGAGTTTTATAGTTTAGCCATCAATTTTATTGATACTTATTAATGATCCACCCAAAGTGTTGGTCATAAAGTTTTTATTTCTAGCTCTGCTTCCTGATGCATATAGCTTATAACACTTCCAAAATTACCACTCCAATCATCCCATTCTTCAGTTCTCCTATACTTTGAGTTGTCTTGTTTGATTTCCTGCTGTAATTATTCTTTGGTATCATTGAGATCCCTGGTCCCTGTCCATACCCTTTCTCTGTATCTTATGGCTCCCCCTGCCTTTATTTTTCCCACTAACCAACTTAGAGTCCATGATGCATCATTATCATCAGTGCCTCATGGATATCCTGAATTCCTTGACTCTTCCATATTTTGTCACATTTATCTGGCAAAATTCCCACCTTGGATGAACCCAAGTATTCGCCTTCTTTGGGTGGGTCTGCCCCTAACCCCCTGATTGTTGCCACATTATACTGTGTGGCAGTCCTCCCTCATACCTTCGATTAGCATGCTTTCCCACTTTGCCCAGTGGTTATCTTATGACTTGTTTGATTCCTCAAACCTCCCACTCTTTCCTCCATTTCTCCCAACTATTTTTCAGCTGATAAACTTATCTTCTTTGAGAAAAGAGAAGCCATGGAATGGGAGCACCCTTATCTTTCGTGACTGTATCTGTAAACCATCCATCCCCTCACTCTACTGCCCTATCAGACCTTCTCTTCACAAGTTTTCTGTGTACCTTCTCCTTTTTCCCCTTACGTTACTGAATCAGTCTCTCCCCTCTACTAGATCACACAGGGATCCTCAAATTCCTCCCTTGGCCCAATCTTTTCTTAGGAATTGCTCCATTTCTCTGCTTCTCACTATTGTCAAACTCCTGAAAAGCTCTGTCTGGTTTTTGTCTCTACCTCTCCACAAAACTGCTCTTGTTGTTTTCACAGATTAAGCAATTTGATGGACCCTTTTCAGTCCTCATTTTCTTTGGCATGGTAGCAACTGTGAAAAAAAATGGACAACCCCCCCCCCCCCCCTCCATAAAGCACTTTCTTCTTTTCGCTGCTGATTTTATACCTACCTCCCTGGGTCCTTGTCCTCTAGTCTACCTCTGAGGACTGGATTTCCATAAGCATTGAGGAGAGGACCTCTGTTTTTCCTTACACTCTTCTTCCTTGCTTTTTCTCACTTCCTTATCTCCCCTCACTAAACCAACATCAAGATTTTGGGCTTTACTTTCATATTGTGTTTCTAGTTTATCTACTTCTCTCCATTTCTACTGTCCATCAACCAGGTTCACCCAATGTCATTTCTCTTGTGAACATCTGCTCCTAACCTATCTCCCTAATTCTACTTTTAGCAGCCCTCCAGACTGCTCTCCACTCAGCAGCCATGGCAGTCTTTATGCAGGATAGATTTCATCAAGACCGTCCCTTGGTAAAGACTATTCAGAGACTTTCCATTGCTCTTGGAGTAAAAACTGAATGCAATCCCATGTCCACACAAGCCTACCCTGTGTGACTTCATTTCTTTCATCTTTTTCAACCTCATTTCATGTCCTTCTCCCACTCACTGTATGTAGCAGTTTGATATGGTTATGAATTTCAAAAATAGATATTGGCTTATGTTTGTAATCTGGTCTGTACCTGGGTGTGATTAAGTTATGATTAGGGCTTTGACTGGGCCATTAGGGCATTGAGTCCCCATCCCTTGTGCATAGGGACTTACAGATAAAAGGCATGGCAAAGGACAGAGTTGAGGGCTTTTAATGTTGGAGTTTTGATATTGGAGTTTGATGCTGAAGCTGGAGCATCAGGGAGAGAGACAGAGCTGTTCACCTGATAGTCTACAGCTGACCTTGTGGAGAAAACAGAGGAGCTGAGCCCAGAGGAACCCAAGAAGCCTGAACCCTCACAGATGTAGGCAGACATCTTGCTCTGACATGTGAAAACAGACTTTGGTGAGGGAAGTAACTTATGCTTTATGGCCTGGTCACTGTAAGCTCCTACCCCAAATAAATACCCTTTATAAAAACCAACCTTTTTTTTTTTGGTATTTTGCATCAGCTTTGGCTGACTAATATACTGTACTTTCATCATTTTCCATTTCCTCCAGCACTCCAAGTCCTTTCTTTTCTTGGGATTTTTGCATGTGCTAGTCCCTTCTTTCTGTCTTCCCCTTAATCTTGGGAATGCTGACTCTTTCCCAATTTTGAAGTCTCATGTAAAATATCTTCTGTGCCCACCCTGTATCAAGTGGGCCTCCACCTCCCTGTTATTCTCTGTTGGAGTGCCCTGTTCTTTTCCTTCACAGCATTTATCAGAGTTATTATTTCATATTTATGTCTTTGTTCAATTGCTTATGCCTGACTCTCCCACTAGACTATTAGCCCGGTGAGGTCAGGGACCATGTTGGGTTATCCTCCCTTGCAAGCCCAACCCTGAGCATAAATGCTTAGCTACTAGCAGGTGCATTTGTTGAATTTTTGATCGAATGAACCACCTGTTAGATTTTGGTTAAGTCAATTATCATTTCTGAACTTAAAATTTCCTTACCTGTATTCTCTAAAATATTACTCTAAAACTTAAAAAATGATCATGAAAAACATTATTAGTTATTATGTTTTTAAAATGACATGTTTCCATTTTAGTATCTGTTAATTTCAGACTAGAAACAATGAAGAAATTAGCACCCCTACCTTCTTCCACTTCCCTCTCCCATTTCCTATTTCTTTTATTTCTCTTAATTTAGTCTATATTGGCAAAGTTTATAACATTTACATCGGTCTTATAACTCTAATTCCCTCCAATATTTAATCTTAGTGTTTTATTTAAGTGGATAAATTGCTCACCACCCGAATTAATTTAGGTTCTTGGTTTCAAACAACAAAAATCAACGTTGGTTAATTTAAGCAGAAAGGAATTTATCAGAAGACTCTTGAGTGGCTCACAGGTGGGGACTAGGAAATCTGCTCAGAAAATGGGTAGGACATAGCTATTCTGAAATCCTTGACTCTTTAACATTTGTCACATTTAGCTGGCAAAATTCCCAGCTTGGATGAAGGAAGTATTTACCTTCTCTAGTTCTGAGCAATGAGAAAACTCTGCTGAGGTCCTGCAAGTGAGCTTAGGGATACATATCCCAGGCCCTGCCCAATGCATACCCTCTGTGTTATGAATTCATGGTCTTAAAAATACTTTATCATGTGCTCATGGGGTATTGTCTTGGTGGGTGGAGACCCACACAATGACCGAAAGAATGTTGAATTCCCACCCTGGGGAGTCCTGCTACATTCTCTAATAGAATGGCAAGAATCCCCCAAGTACATGGGCAGTGCCTAGTGAAGGAAGACAGACCATTATGCCAGACCCTTGATATTGATGATTGTTCTTATGAACCTTTTCCTATGAAATTGAGACTTAGCCTAGTGTTATATATTGCCTAAAAGTTACCTCCTGAAGGCCTCTTTTTTGCTCAAGTGTGGTCTCTCTGTAAGTTAAACGCAACATATAAAAGACTCCCTCTCCCCCACCTCAGCATGGGACATGACTCCCAGGGATGAGCCTCCCTGGCACCAAGGGATTATTACCAAACACCAACTAGCAATGCATCTGGAAAAAGACCTTGTCCAAAAGGGGAAAATATTAAATACAAATGAGTTTTTATGGCTAAGAGATTCTAAAGTGAATCGGGAGGTCATTCAAGAGATTACACTTATGCACATCTCAGCAGGATCTCTCTGCTGCAGTAAATGGTGCCTCAAATGGCGGGTCTCCTGAGGGCTCTAGAGACATCTAAAGACTATAAGCAGAACAGACAAGCTAAGGAAATTTGGTACCTTGTCAATGGGAACTTACTTTGGAATTTATGCTCCCCAGTGTAACAGAGTTAGACTCATATAGTTTCCCTACACATGGCTCTTCTGCCCCTTTTATTTGAACCTATAATTAGCACTATATTTATTAAATATAGGTCAAAGAGATTTGAATCTTCGTTTGTTCATGAGCCAATTGAGCCCCGAATCTCAGCAGAGTTGCAACAATTATTCTCCAGTTCATTGGACTCACCCAGGACAACTAACAAGGAGATGATGGTGGACAATGCCCTTCCCAAGAAACAAAGTGTCTGCAACTACAAGTGAGATAGTTCCATCCATCTGCCCCATGGGCTCTAAGTCCCGTCTCAGTTGGAATCAGAGTGGGCATCACTATCCCCCAATCCTCAAGATTGGTGAATGAATAATGGACTAAAGTAGTCCATTATAGACTTATCATTATTCTAGCAATGGAAGAACTTTTATCATTGATATAAAGGCAGTGGCCACGCAGAGGTTCTGCAGGGAGGTAGAGGGAAGAATAGGTGTATCATAGGGTACTTTGGGGACATTGGAATTGTTCTGCATAACATTGCAGTGGCAGGTACAGGCCTTTATACATTTTGCCATAACCTATAGAAGGTGGGGGCAAAGTGTAAAGTATAATGTAAACTGTAGTCCACAGTTAGAAGAAATGCTTCAGTATGTGTTCATCAATTGTAACAAATGTACCACTCTAATGAAAGAAGTTGTTAATGTGGGGAAGTGTGGGGGGTGGTGGAAGGGGGAATATGGGAACCCTCTATATTTTTATGTAACATTTATGTAATCTAAAGCTTCATTAAAAATAAAAAATATTTAATGAAAAAAATACTTTATCATGATATATTTCTTCTGTTTCTTGGGTTATGTTTTCTTCTAGTCTGATTAGTTATTTCTTCTTTCTTCCCTCCCTCCCTCTCATCCTTCCTTTCTTCTTTCTTTCTTTCCTCTTCTTCCTTCTTCCCTTTAATGTCTTCTTCCTCCTTCTTTGCTGTATTATGTTTGTTTTTTTCATTTTCAATATTGCACCATTTTGCTTATGCCTACAGTAGGCAGCTTTTTCAGACCGCTTATTGGTTCTGAGATAGTGTGGATAAATTCTCTTTGATTCCCTTCCACTGTATCTAAGATCTCATTATTTTCCATTCTGAGTATTTTGGGAGTTGGATATATTTTCTTTTCACTTAATTTAATTTAATTTATTTATTTTCACTCTGGGCAATGAAGATTAAGCAGAAGATAGGGAAAACGTGGCCAAACTGTGGGGAATCTTCATTAGAAGACCATGTTCTATTTTCTGAGAGATTTTGTCAAATACCGTGTGAGAGTTCACCTCAGCTAGCTGGGAGAGGATTGCATTCCCATATAATGAGGTCCCTGGGCTGCAGATTACTCACCCTGATTCAGCAATGGGTCCTAAAGCCTTCTCTTCTGGCAGAGAAAATGAGGCACGCGTGTCTCCTCCCATTTCATCCCTCTTTCCTTAAGAGCCATTTCTTTTCTCTCCCAATCAAAAGGGGGAATATATAAAAGTGTTTCCTCAATTCATTTCTCTGCAGATTTGGAAGAAAGTAGTTGCAGTTTAAAATTTTTTGACTCTGCTACAGCATCTGTTGGCCAAGGGGTGGTGGTGGTAGATAGTTGGAAGGTATGGGGCCAAAGGTCATGCTTAGGAGCCTTGGAATGTTAAAAATTCCTGTTTTATTCTTTCGCTGCTCTTCCTTTGTTTGGTTGTTATTGGTGAAATTTCTGCTAAATTGTTTTGACTTTTTGCATTGAAGGACGAGATTCTGTGTCTACCATCATTTGTCCCAGAATCCTGATTATGATCCCCTGCTTTGCATAATCTGCTTCTGGTTGTGTTTTTATCACTTGTGAGCCAAAGGATACTAACAAATACAACACCATATATGCAGCAGGCAACCTTTTCTGGTGAATTCGAGGGCCCAGCTTGTGTCCTACAAGCCTTCCCATCCTTCCAGCACCCAAGTGGGTCATAGAGCATAGCAGGCCATTGCCCAAGAGCATCTCTTTCTCCAAGGGCAATGTTATGTGTTTAATTGCCCAGATTGTGATCCTGTGAAACTGTAATGTTAAGCCTAAGTAGAATGGTTTAGAATGAATCTTTTTTTTTTGCTCGTTGTTTATTTTTTCTTTGGGAGACACTGGGAACTGAACTGGGACCTCCTATTTGGGAGGTGGGTACTCAACTGCTTGAGTCACATATGCTCTCTGCTCATTTTGTTTTGCTCGTTATTTTTGCTCATTGTCTGCTCATAGTTTTTGCTCAATGTCTGCTTGTTGTTTGTCTTCTTTAGGAGGCACTGGGAACTGAACCTGTGATCTCCCATGTGGGAGGTGGGCGCTCAACTGCGTGAGCCACATCCACTCCCTAGAATGAATAATTTTAAGAGTAGAAATTACTGAACATCTCAGTAACTGCAGAATCTTAGTATGTGTCTTTTTTTTCTTAAGGATTTATTTTTTTATCCTCCCCCTCCCTCCTCCCCCTCTCCCCTTCTTCCCACCCTACTGTTTTTGGTGTTTGTGTTCATTTGCTGTGTGATCTTCTGTATCTATTTCTGTTCTTATCTTCTCTTCCCATTTTTTCTCCTCTAGGATTCACCGAGATTTGATCCTGGGGACCTCTCATGTGGAAAGAGGTTCCCTGTCAGCAGCACCACTTCAGTTCCTGGTTTCTGCTGCATTGCACCTTGACTCTCCCCTTCGTATTTCTTTTGTTGCATCATCATCTTGCTATGTGACTCACTTGCGTGGGCACTGGCTCACCACATGGGCACTTGGCTCATCACATGAGTGCTTGGCTCACTATGTGGGCACTGGCTTGTCATGCAGGCACCCTTTCTCTTCTTCTTTTTTATCAGGAGACCTCAGGGACTCAACCCAGGTCCTCGCATATGGTAGGCAGAAACCCTATCACTTGAGCCACATCCGCTTCCCACAGTATATGTCTTGAGAGCAACTAATTTTGCCTCTTACTGACTGCCATAGCATTTGTGAAGATGAGTTTGCTGCAGAGGGAAGAGCAGACTCTGGAGTCAGACTGCCTGCTTTCAATTCCCAGTTTTGCCACTTGCTTGCCGTGTGATCTGAGCAGTTTATATATGTCCTGTGGGCCTGGATTTCCTCATTCGTTAAACAGAACAGCTGTTAGGAACTCCCTCACAATGTTGTGTGAGGATTAATTGAGATAATATATGCTAAATATTTAGAATTATTTCTAATACACAACAACCCCTTAATAAGTTTTGTCTATTATTACAGGTCCACTGTATTTCCATATCTGAAACCTTAATCATACCTTATCTGGGAGTATATACTATTTGTTATATAACACTGCCAGTGGGGTCTGCGTAGCACCAGATAATCAAAACGCAACCATATTTTTTGCGTGAAATGTGTGACTGTTCACACTAAGAGGGGTAAATGAAGATCATAAATAACCTCATGTTGGGTGAGCTTTTGCCACCACAGAAGTTAGGGGAAATTTTTGGTTTTCAGAGCTTTCTGATTATGGAATTGCAAAGGAATTGCAAACCTGTATTGAATAATAATATTTTCAAGACATCAGAATACAAGTTGACTTGCTGGGTGTACTTGTTTAATATTTGCCATTTGAACATTGGAGCGTGTCTGCGGCAGGTTGAATTATGTACCCCAACAAACACATGTCCTTAATCCACATTCCTGTGGGTGTAAATTAATTGTAATAGGACATCTTGAAGGCTTTTTTTGTTCTCTTTTGTTGTGTTTTTTAGGAGGTCCTAGGGATCAAACCTTGTACATGGGAAGCAGGTGCTCAACCCTTGAGCTATGTCTGCTCCCCCAAGGTGTTTTTTTTTAGTTCAGATGTGGCTAATTGGAACTGGGTGGGGCTTAATCTGGATCACTAGTGCTTATAAAGAGAATCCGGAAGTCACGGAAGCCAGAAAGAAAATATTGCCATGTGATGGGAGGCATAAACACAAGCCAAGGAACCCCAAGGATTGCTGGCAGCCAGCACCAGATCACTAGACTCCAGGAGAAAGCAAGCCTTGCCGATACCCTGATTTTGGACTTCTGCCAGCCTCAAAACCATGAGCCAATAAATTCCTTGTTGTTGAGCCGAAACCAGTGGTATTTGTGATAGCAGATCTGGTATTGGTGAAAGAAGATCTGGCGAACAAAGACAATGTCTATCATAAAAGTAATTTGGGGGTGGGGGCATAATTGATCAAGAACTATTTCTTAGATTCAATTATTCAAAAAGGTCACTTACTTCTGGAGACTTTCCCTGGTTTGTGAAACTAAAGCCATGACATCAGGACAGAGAGAATTCTTGCCTCACTGTTTGTCACAGCAGAGTGTGTGCCTCCACTTCACACTAAATCCTTACCCAAGATGTTAGATTGAGAGGCTCAGACTACAATGTGCTGGGAGGAAGCCAGGGGCTGTAGATTCTTGATGGCATGTGGGAAATTAAAATCATTGTCTTTTATCAATTGAGCACATATATTTTTAGCACTTTGTGCCAAAATATTAAAAACTATATAGGTATATATGTGTATAAATGCATTTAATTTTCTATAAAGTGCTTTCACTTTTTTTTTTTTTTTCCTCATTTAATAACCCTATGAGGAAGGGGCAGTAAATATCATTATCCATGTCTCACAGGTGAAGCCACAGAACCTTAGGGATTTTCAGGGTCAGTTTAAAACACACAAGTAGCTGACTTGAGAGACATAAATCCAGGTCTTCACTTTCTTCTAATCCACAATGAACCGAGTTTGCCCTTCGTGAAAACAGGAAATTAATATATACATGTTTGACCCCATAAGGAGTAAATTGTTTAGCAGTGATTGGGGCCAATCATCAAAATAGAATTTACATAGCTTTGGTAAAAGGTCTTCTCACAGAATCTGTTGCAGCTTAAGGTGGTCAATCAGCTCTTTCATATTATTCTTGGCTCCCGAGGGTGCTGGGTACTGTGCTGTATTCCCAGATGCCCCCTCTGGACCAAAGGGCGCATGCCCTCAGCTGTGGGCAGTTGTTGGCTGAACTCTCTCACCGGGCATTGCCATCAGGTGGAGAGAGCAACTTCTTGCCCAGGGTCAAAGCTCCTTCCCAGGGGGCAGCTTTCAACCACTGACTGGTAGCTGCTGAGGCATAAAATCTCTGCTTCTTTGTCATGAATGGGGGCAGCTCTGAAGGCACATTGCTGCCTCAGTCCCTCCTGTGAAGCTGCCTGAGTTCTTTTTTTTTTTTTTTGTCTTTATTTGTTTTTTTAATGTTACATTCAAAAAGTATGAGGTCCCCATATAGCCCCCACCCCTCTCATCCCACTCCTCCGCCCATAACAACAACCTCCTCCATCATGAGACATTCATTGTACTGGGTGAATACATCTCTGAGCACCTCATGGTCAATGGTCCACACCATAGCCCTCACTCTCCCACAGTCCACCCAGTGGGCCATGGGAGGACATACAATGTCCGGTAACTGTCCCTGCAGCACCACCCAGGACAACTCCAACCCCCAAAAGCCTGAGATCTTGGGACTGCACCGCGGCCCAATCCCCGCTCTGCCCTATCCTGCTTCCTTCCCTTCCTTCCACAGACGTTGAACCAAGAGCACTCCTCTATACAGCTCGGCATGTAAATTGTCATCTGCTTCCGGGGGAACGCAATCTGCCAACCTGCAAACCAGGGCTCAGGTTGGAGGTGGGAAGGAAGTCGTTTTCAGGTCTTTGTTACATGAGAAAATAATTCTCATTTGAGGTTCTGTCTTTGATCATTAAAAAGGAGACGAAATATGACCCCTTTTAAAATCTGGCTAGGTCTTTTTGCTGAAAAAGGCCCTCTGCCGTTTGGTATTTCCCTCTATTTACTAACTCTCACCCGAGTTTGTGAGTTATCTCAAAATGCAAACAGTCAAGCCTACTTGAACCAATTTTGCAACTGATAATTTGTTGCAGAACAGAAATGTACGTGAGGAACTTGAAGAAGGAGGCATTCCTTGGAACAGGAAGCACAGAACATTATCACAAACGGGAGTACTTTTGGTAATGATGCATGGGGCTGAAATGATGGGAAAGGGAAATCGTTTAACCACGTAAATTGAACAAAGGAGAATTCCATGATAATGATCCCAGATCCTAGTTTCTGGGGAAAAGATAGGGTGATTCAGAATGAGGTCACCCTGGCACCTAGGGCCTTGGGCCCATCGATTTGCTTGGGTTTGGCAACCTGATTTGATTCTCTGCCAGAACATGAGTTAATTTTCATTCCAGCGATCCTGCTGCTCCTCAGAGGGTAAAAATAGGCCCATTTTATAATAACCACAAGATATTTCAGGGTAAGAGCTCTCTTGGGCACAGAGGATTTTAACAGACAAGTTGGTGACTCCATTTGAACTGGAGTCTCCAGCTTAAGACAGTTGTATTTGCTAGAGAAAAGGACTATTACTGTTGTTTCTGTTTCTTCTCATATTTCCTAGAAAGCAACTGCTTTGGGATAATAGCAAAATGGTTTCACTATGGGAAAAATGTGGAGAAAAGAAACTGGGGCCATTTGGCTAATAATGAACATAAAGGACTTCATGCTTGTTGAATGGCAGATTGAAATCCAGTGTGTATTCATGCAGATCTTATGGGGGGTGGTAGTGGATTGGACCACAAATTAATGCTGGCATTAATGAGATGGAAGCTGTAAAATACAGAGAGTTCCAATAACCACGATCTCTGATAAGGCCTGACTGAAAGCACCCAGGCCATTCAGACAAGTTCTGTGTGAAAGCAGAGTAAAAAACAACAAAGAGACATTCAATATGGGGGGAAAACTGGGGATTATATAACAGACTTAACTAGTGTTAAAATGGCATCAACACACAGCTGAGGGACAAAATAGACTCACATAGAATAAAGATTTTTAGAAACAGGCACTGTTTAGATGCTTCTCAAATGATCAGGGAGAAAGAGTAAACCCCTTCACCATAGGGAAGTTAGTCTAAATCAGGAACTACTCTGTGATAAAAACATTCTTGCTATGACTAATACAAATATACCTTATGTGTGATGTGGATCATGGTTTATAGTTTACAACACCCTTTTACATATGATATCCCATTTAATCCTCACAATATTTTCACACTGATAGTTGAATACATGTCCGCGCACCCAGTTAGCTTTTGAAGTTCATGATTGCAGGAACTGGGTCTTAATCATTTCATAAAGCTCCTCTTCTTTCCACTGTGCACTGAATTCTCCTCAGTAATTTGTTTCAAAGAACATTGCCAGATGGAAAACCCCCCTTTCCCAGAATTTCTGGGATTATCTGGCATATCAACCAAGCACTACTATGGCAGGATTATATTGCATAATTATATTGAGTTGTTAAATGAGCAGAAAATACTATGTAACACAGCAACATGGGTGGATGGCATTTGGCCATGGAATTCTTGGATGGTCTAAGTGTGCAAAACTCACAGCCACTGTCCCTGCGCTCCCTTCCCAAGGAGGCCAAGAGGCTCTTGGTGAGCATCTGTGTGTCTGTATTGCAACTCTAGCTCCCTGGAACTCCATTAGTAAACTTACAGGAATTCCTTCTCAGTTTTGTCTCGGTAGAACCAGATGAACCCTCTCCTATTGTTGCTTCCTATGTCTTATTAATTGCTCAACCTCCAGCCTCTTATTTCCTGTCTCTCCAGGGAAGCCCTGGGCCATGAAGTCACTATTGCCTTTTTGCTCAAGGCACACACAATTGTCTAAATGCTCTGTCATGGTGGAGGGTGGGATTGAGTGAAAGGGTTCATTGTGTTTCCCTGAAGGTCACCATCTTTGTTTTATTTTTCCACATCATCATTTTCCGTATAATCTGAGAGTTTTTTCTATGCCCTTTGGCTCTTTTAAGGGCCTCTCTGGGCACCCAATCCTTTGACGTTGCCTTCCTGTAGCCTTCTATTAAACTTTCACCTCTTCTTTTGTACTACTTTCTATTATAGGTTAATATATTTGTGTCCATCTTTCCTAGCACAGAGCCTGGGATACGGTGTATGCTCAATACATGTTGAAATGAGTGGAAGTATCCTGTGAAAGAGGTGCTTCTGCATTCATTGTATATGTGAGGGACAATTAAACCAAGGGAAGTTATGTCTACAATCTTCAATTTATCAAAATGTACAGCTGAGAAGAACTTAGTGATCAACCAAGCCTCTCTGCCCCACCCCACTGTTTATATAAATAAGAAAATTGAATTTGAGGCTAATTAACTTATCCAGTATCTAGTAGTTAACAGGTGGCTTAGAAAAGACTAGCACCCTGAGCCATGGTCAAAGTTGACTCCCCAAAACATTTTTCTTAATGGTCAAGACAGTAGACACAGAGATGCCCCTGGGTGCGTCATGTTGATCTTATTTCAAATTCTTTCTGCTGGGCAAGGCATACTGATGGCTCTTAATTTATGTTGCTTGATGCCTTTTTGTTTCTCCATACTGAGAATTTAAGTGATGTCAGGGATGGAGAAAGTAGAACACACCCTGAACTGTCTGGTATCAAACCATAGAATCTCAAGGTCCGAAGATGTTTTCCAGGTTCCCTAGGCCAGTTGCCCTCTAAGATTTGGATCTCCATCTGTGACACTGCATGGTCAGCCAGACTATGTCCAGCATCCATGGCCTTTATCTTTGGGCAGAGCTAACTCTTAGAATTTGGCTGAAATCCATCTCTCAGGAGCCATCACTT
The DNA here is from genome assembly GCF_030445035.2 of Dasypus novemcinctus. Taxonomy (NCBI): domain Eukaryota; kingdom Metazoa; phylum Chordata; class Mammalia; order Cingulata; family Dasypodidae; genus Dasypus; species Dasypus novemcinctus. The sequence goes on along the minus strand of NC_080673.1, from coordinate 163,972,158 downwards.
AAGGATCTAAGTCCATGCCCATTGGGACAAATGAATTCCTGACTGCTATGACAGTTATTCCAATTTGATTTCTGTCTGAGTTTGCCAGGGCTAATATATTAGTCAGCCAAATGGGTGCTGATACAAAGTACTAGAAATTTGTTGGCTTTTATAAAGGGTATTTATTTGGGTAGAAAGCTTATAGTTACAAGGCCCTAAAGAATCCAACTCAAGGTACCATAAGAGGTATCCTCACCCAAAGTCTGTTTCCAGTTGTTGAAGCAAGATGGTGGGCAATGTCTGCGAGGGTTCAGCCTTCCTTCTTCCTCTTAAGGCTCTATGGTCCCAGCTTCTTCCAATCGCAGCTGTAGGCTGGCATAAGGCTAGTTTCTCTTCCTCTAGGGCTCATTTCTTTCTGGGTTCAGCTGCTCTGTTCTATACACAAGGTCAGCTGTCAACTAGCAGCCTCATCTCTCTTCCTGGGGCTGCAGGATCCTCTGTGTATCTTCTCTGTGTGTCTACTTCCACGGGACAGTCTGCTTTTATCTCACCAAGGGGACTGGGACTCAACACTGAGTCATACTCTACTTACATGATTGAATCAAAGCCCTAATCTTAACATAATTTAATCAGACATCTCAGCTGAATCTAATACAATCAAAGGGTTATCATGTCCAGAGGAACAGACCAGTTTACAAACATAATCTGTATCTCTTTTTGGACTTCATAAATAGTATCGAACTGCCACAGCTAATATGACAAATACCACATAGTGGGTTGGCATAAACAGCAAGAATTTATTGTCTCATGGTTTTGAAGACTAGAGGTCCAAAATCAAATGTCAGCAAGGCCATGCTTTCTCTCAGAGTTTAATGGTCTGGTGATGGCCACCGTCACTCCGTCATGTGGTAATCTCTCTCTCCTTTCTGGCTTTTTCTGACTTCTGACTTCTCCTTCTTCTAACTCGTTGCAGCTGGATTTCTTCTCTTTATAGGGTCTCCAGTCATATGGATTAAGGCCCACTCTGATTCAGTTTGGCTATACCTTAACTAATAATAACATTTTTAAAGGTTCTATTTACAAATGGGTACACAGCCACAGGAATGGATTAAGGGATTAAGGCTTGAGCATGTCTTTTGTAGGTTACATGATTCAAGCCTCAACAGTTTCCATAGTGTTTCTCCTTCTCCATTAACAGTTCTTTTAACCAGCACTTCCCAGTCCTTTTCATGCCGAAGCAGACATTGAGAATCATGATATCTGCATGGCACCCTGGGATAAACCAGAGGGAAATTAGAGATGTCAGTATGGAGCTTGGTGGAAAAAAATCATTATATTTTCTTTATAGTATATAATTATAATTAAAATGCAGAGTATTAAAAAGATATTAAATATTGAATTCATATAAAACTTCCAAATATGATCTTTTCAAATGTTTGAAAGGAAGCCCGAGCTTGCTTCCTTGAACATAACTTGTAATATCAGGTTTTATGCTTGAAATTACTACATACAGCTCCTAATCCAGACTTTGATGATTTCTTCAAATTCTTGATAGTCATGATGGACAAGAAACTGTGATTAAAAATTCTTAGCATTTTATTACAACCTTTCAAAAATGTATAGTAGTTGAAATTATAGTTAAACTCTAGTAGCTCTTTCTTTACTTCCATTGACAAATGTAATGTTGAAATTTCTAGTGTTAATAAGAAAGGACTTGTAATCCAATGGAATTTTTTCATACAAGGCATTTCAAACAATGTTGAAGCTCTATTTTGTAAAATACATGTACACTGTTAGAGTGATCACCCTGCAACATGGATGTATCCTGAAAGGGTATGTCAGTTCACAGATGGAGGGTAGTATTTGGTGTATGTGAAGATGAGGTTCTCGACAGGTCCAGAGCTTGTCCCTCTGAGCCCCTGCCCAGCCTTCTTCCCCGACCCTCCACCACCTCCAGCTGGTGGCACTTGGGGTGAGACACTGTACTCTTTTGGCACCTGGAATATGAGTTCACTCGGCAGCAGCTCCTTTGTCCCATTATTAGGATGGGAAGTAGTGTGCTCTGCTGCTGGCTGTGGAGGTGGATGTCTTGGTGGAAGAGCATCTTGTTTCCCATGCCCGGTATGTGCAGCCTGGGCAGAGAGTGCCGGGTATCCCTTTTCATGCTCTTCCCCTGGGGGATCATGAAAGCCATTGTGAGATGCCACTGTGCCTGGAAGAGGCTTTGCAGAGCCCCTACCTAGGGTAGCTGAGTCAGAGCTGGATGGCACTGGGTTTTCAGCTATCCCAGTTTCTGCTCTGGGGCTGATTTGTTCCAACAGCTCTGGACACAAGTCTAAACCTTTTGGAGTCACCAGGGTGCCAAACCACGTGGACTGGGAAGATCTGCTTTCAGCCACTGCTTCCATGAGGTGGGTTCGGTTTCTTTCACCATCACGGTCTCTCTCTAATGGTCATGTCTGGTTAGTCTGTACCTTTTTCAAAGCATGATGCCCAGACTGGAACTCCAGGTACAACCTAATCGGCAAAAGAGACCCCCCCCCCCAGAGACCCTCACCTCTCTTGGCATAGATAATGTGCTTCTCAGGTAACATTTTTGGTGTCCACATCAATCTGCTTTTGTATTACACTTCCTGAATTTTATAGCCTTTATGTGACCAAACTGGTCTGCAAACAAATTCTGCTCCTCTGGCCACAGAGGACTTGGAGAGTGATTAGTGTGTGAGTCAAAGGGAGCAATCAGGGCTGAATTCAGGGAGATCAGCTGTCTCTGAGTTCACATGGATGGTGGCATGTGCCCCCTTGTCTTGGGAATGGTGAGTATAAATGATAGGTATGCTACTCTCTGAAACCTTAAAGAACTCTCTGATGCTCCATGCTCAGGAGCTTGGACTTGATTCCATAGGCAATGGGGGCCATTATAAGTGCCTAATCCAATTGTGCACCTGTATTTTGCTTTGGGTTAGTTTTTATTCCTTTCAATTTCTCTCTCTTTTGACAGAAACCATTTATATTGACATATACATAAAAAAATGCACCAATTGTAAATATATACCTCAATGAATTATTACAAAATGAATAAGCTGATGAACACACAGATCAAGACATAGAACATTGCCAGCAACCTAGAATACATGTTGCTTCCTCTTCCTAATCACTTCCCCCTCCTCCCTCTCTGGAGATAACCACTCTCCTGACTTCTACCGTGCAGATTAATTTTGCCTATTTTGGACTTTATAAGTGGAATCAGAAAATATGAATTATTTTGTGCCTTTTGTTCAGCATTTTGTTTGTAAGAATCATCGACATTGTTGGGTGTGGCCAGAGCTTTTCTACTTATTTGTTATTGCGTAGTATATTTCATTTCTCATTCTCTTGCTCTTGGGTATGTGGGTTGTTTTCAGTGTTTGGCTTCCATGAATAATGCTGATTGAAGCATTCAGGTACTTTTCATCATCCTTTATTTAGCCTATTTTCTGCCATTTGGAACTGATCTGCCTTGGGGGGAAAGGCAGTGGGCCTGGGTACTGTTCTCCTGGGCACAAAGGCAAGTGGTAGAGCTTCCTTCTCAAAGCACTGGCAGAGTTGCTCTTCCCAATTTGCATATTATCTCCTGAAATGGTCCTCCATGAAATAACTTTGAATTTCTGTTTTTGAAGGTCCTTATCTTTTTACTAATCCCACATATGAAATCTGGACTCATTTAAGAGAAGAAAACAAAGGTTCAAAACTGGCTCTGAGTTGTGAGATAGTTCTGAGAGGGATAGCCCATGAACTTGCATGAAGGAAGGTTGGACCCCATTGGTGCCCTCTCAGGTGCCCTCTTAGTCTACTAGGAAGCTTTTTTGTACTCTGTAGCATAGCCTATCTTGGTTACTTGTGTGTGCTCCTCTCTCTGACTGGATATGGGCTTCTTCAAGATCTAGATGATAGTTTATCCATCATTTTAGTTCCTAGCATCAGGACAATTGAGTATACATAGTTTTCTGGATAATTTCACACATATTAAAAATCAGAGCATTGCATGGTAGTTGGGTGCAGAAACAAACACAGGGTGGAGTTGTTGAGAGCCTGGGCTCTGGAGTCAGACCTTGTGGAGTTGAATCCTGTCTCTGCTTCTTATTCTGGTGACTGAACTGGTAATTTATCTCACCTATCTGATTCCCAGTTTCCTTATCTCTAACTTAGGACTGGTAATTTTTCACTTTCACAAATCTTTTGTAAATGAAAGTAGTATATATAAAACACATACCTGGAAAGCAGTAAATACTCAATGAATGCTAATAATAACAGTAATAATAGTAATAGTGGTAGTAGTGGTGGTAGTAACAATAGTCACTGTGGTACTATGAAGGATCGATCTTCTCTTTCTAGGAATATTTCCTTTTTAAAAACCTGTTTATTTCTATCTCTCTATAATTAGAACCTTTCTTCTCTTGGGGAGTCTTGAAAGAAAACAGACTCCTTTCTCTCCAATAATCATTTTTTATTATTTTCAAAAAGCTCAGTGCTCCCACTCATCTCTAACATTTTGTGAATTCATGGTAGGCATGTCACAATACAATGTAGGAGGCAGAAGTATCCTTTACATCTCCATGATTTTTCAATATCCACCTCTAGTCAGCAGCACATTTCTGGACCATCTTAGGATACCTTATAAGTGACAGATGGCTAATGTCAAGTGCTAGATGTTGATTTTTACTACCTTCAACTATGGAGGCTGCCTTTCCCTCCATCTTGTTGCCATATTTTGATGGGTTGGAAAACTTTGGATAAGGATTACAGCAGTGTGAAAATAGACCCCATATACTAAATGGATAAATGATACCTTTCCTCCCAAAATAAAGTTAATGGATATACCTTCAGCAGTACTTGACAATGTTGACCACTCCATTCTTTTTGAAACTTTCTTCTTTGGCTCTTTTTGGCACCATCCTTTCCTGGTTCTCATCCCACTTCTCTGACATTTCCTTCCAAGTCCTCTTCCCCTTTCCTCATTCTCTGCTCCTCCATTAAATATGGCTGTTTCCTATTTATGCTTTGGTACTCTTTTCATTCTGCACACTCTCTCCTCCAAATCCACCTAGATTTAATATGAAGAATTCTCAAAACTGTCTCCTGCCCAAAACTCTCCTCTGAACTCCAGACTCAATTATCAAACTTTCCACATCCATGTGCGTGTCCAGGAGCACCTCAAACTCACCACATCTAAAATGGAACTCATGATAATTCCTCCACCCCTGATTTATTTCTCCTTGAGTCTTCCCTAAATTGATGAAAGACACTTCGGTCTTCAATCCATAAAACAGGAAAATCAATCTACATTCCTCTCTTTCTCCTACAACCTCAGCTTCAGACTCCCACTAAGGATGTCGAATCTGCCTCCTATACATCTTTCAAATCCCCCTCCTCTTTTGCTCTCTGATGCTGAATGCAATAAATAGTGCAGGTGAAGAGTTTGGCACAGTGCCTGGCACATAAGCAAGCTCTACATGGGCGCTAGTCTTGTGATCAATATTTGTTTCAAACCCTTGTTATCATTCGCCTAGATTGTTGCAATTTTCTCCTGTTCTTCTGCCTCCAGTCTTGTTCCCATCAAAGCCCTCCCCCAAACTGTTTCAGTAATTAGTTAGTTTTCTCACAGGACACATATTCTTATCTCACTAGTGCCCAGGGGTTGAGTTGCTAAGCCCAGGACACAAGGTTGTCTGGGGCTCCTGTCCAAGGTCTAACCCATCTTTGGCTCCTTCCCCACATGAGCCCTATGTTCCAGCCAGAGCCCCTTCCTCTGGTTCTCAGATGCACTACACAGTTTTATACATTTATAACTGCACACACTCCTCCCTTTGTGTCAACTGTTTTCATACTTCTTTGTCCTCCAGCCACAATTCATCCTTTAAGACCTCATCATGTTACTTCTCTTACCCATTGCCTTCCCTGAGTTCAGGTCCCCCACGATGGCTTACCATCCTCTCCTTTGTGCTACTGTACTATCATAGGCAACCCAGGTTTCCAATGAAAAAGACAGAAACACCTGGTAACATTTTAAGTGGAAGTTTTTCCAACGTTGAAATAAAATCGTCAGGTTCAGTCCCCACAGTACCATTTTTCTGTCACAGTACCATTTTCCCCCCAGATTGCTTTGTAATTATTTCTTTAAATGTCTGCCTCCTGACTAATGTGACTTACTAGGAGAAAGGACTGGGTCAGATCCTTCTTTGTCTCTGCAGTAACTGGCATGGGGCCTGGCACATAGTAGCTGCTCCACAAGTATTTATTGTCATCTGTGTGCCAAGCTCTGCTCTTGTGGCTGAGGAAACCACAGGGAACAAAATTTCTGCCCTCCCTGAGGGAAGCCTGTGCACTGACCATCATTTTCCAGTCTCCATCCTCCCTAAAGGCTGATGTTACTCACTGTGTTTTCTGTGATTAGTAATATAAAGGGGGAAAAATCATTCAGAGAGAAAATATGAACTGTCAGATGAGAATGAAATTATAAGTGGTAAGAGGAGAATTAAATTAAGAGCAATAAGCATCATGGATTTATGAAAACAAGTCATGTCAGGCAAGCTTAATTGCTTTTCCTGATAGAATTACCAAATTAGGGGATGGCGGGGTACAATATCCTGAGAGCAGTTTCCTTCAATGACCAGGTAATGAATATTATTTTTGAAGTTAGTAGAACCTTTTGAAATAATATCTATTGAAAGTGTACAAAATGAATTCAAATTGACTTTGATGTGAATCAGGTTGGCTGACTTGATGGCAGATTGACGAGGAGAAACACAAAGGCAGCTAGATGGGGCCACACTTAGACATGTTGCCTGGCAAAGGCTGGGGGTCAGGATTCAGATGTGTTTCTCATGATCCTTACTGAGGTCAAAGAATGATTTTGATGCATTTAAAAGACATTCAGAGAACACCACAGTGCTTGGAGGCAATCATGGCCTGGAGTGCTGAAATGAGATGCTTCTACATGGTCCTTGGCGAAATAACAACCAATATTTGCATTGTGCTTTAAACCCTTGCTACTCGAAAGTGTGATCTGCAGACAGTAGCAGCCCTGGGAGCATCTGAGAGCTTGTTAGAAAAGCATGCAGATTCTCAGGTCTTACCCCAGTGAATCTGAATCTGCATTTTAACAAAATCCCCAGGCGATTCCTGTGCACTTTCTGAAGTTTGAGAAACACTGCTGGGTTTATTTAATATTAACTTACGTGATTTACTTTTTAGACCCTCCTCAGAGGTGCAAAGCATTGTATTGATCTAATAAATCAAGATTGTGTCCCAGTCTCAGTAATTCTACTCTTCACCCATTTTGCTGTCCTTAAAACCAAGCACATGAAGCTGATGAAGTTGCGTCTTTGCACAAGTTATTTAATCTCAACGGGCCACACTATCTTCATTTGTCAAGAGGCGCTAACACCAGGTCCCTCCTCGCAGTGTTTTTATGTGCCAAGCAAGTACATCATCTCTTTGCATCTTTTAACATCACTGACAGGTATATTCTTATTTCCATTTCATCAGTGTGGACATTGATATTTGGCATGTAATGTAATTGGCCTAAGTTCATATTTTTAGTAAGTGGCAGAGCCGGAATTTAAAACCTGAGTCTGTCTGATTCCCAAAGTCTTGCTCTTTCCTATCTTGCTATATGACAGGGATTTCAGGGGTTGGGGCTGAGAGTGGGATTCAGTTAAGAAATATTTATTGAGAATTTATGATGTTGTAGGAACCCTTGAGAGTATGCCTTAGGGGATGAAACAGACTAGGCCCTGCCTTTGTGAGGTTTAATCGAGTGGAGATGGGAAATAGTGTGTGTATGTGTGTGTGTGCACTTGTGTATGTATGTGTGGAAGTGTTTCAAGGCAGGGGGAGGATGAGACTATTGCTTCCAAACTGAGGCCATTTGTTGGGACAGAGGATGCTGGGAAACTGTTAAGTTTAAGGTCGACAAAACTGGTTTTCTCATAGAAATGATAGTATAGAAACACATACGTAAGCAACTTACTATTGAGCTTCTAATAACAAACTTTTGGCTAAATATTTTGCCTGTTTAGAATTTCTTCCACCACTATGTAAGAACTTTATTGGGCCCTTAAAGAATTTTGTTATTTGACATAGGCCAATGAGAGATTTGGGAAAGGAAGACAATCCACCTCTCTTATCACTGATATTGTCCTAGTGTCTAAGTCCCATACTCTTTGGTATTGGGGATTGAACTAAGAAAAAGCTATCAGTCTTCCATGTGGGCCTGGTATCTCCAGAGAACAGCTAGGTGGCAAGCATCACAGGAATCCAGAGTGCCCAAGAGAATCACTAGTGGGAAGATGCCTCATTGAGAAATCTGGGACCAGGCATCTCTTAGGAGCATCTCTTCTTCTCCTATTGAACTCTCCTTCATTCCTCAAGTCACAGTTTACATGCCCCTTCCTCAGAAAACTTTCTTTGATCCTGCAGGCTAGGTTAGGAGGTCAGATGCCTGCTAAATGGTCCTATATAGGTTTCACTTTTCCTATAAAGCCCTCATCAAGTTGTAGTGATATGTTACATCCATCTCTCTCCCTATCTCTCAGCTCCATGAGGGTAGAAATGTGTCTTTTGGTGAATTGATACTGTATCACTAGAATCTAGTAGAGTACAAGGCATATAATAGGTATTAATAAGTCATGTTAAATCAATGACTGAATAATTGGTGTATTAAAATTTGTAAATCTGATATTTTTGAAAGGAGTTTTTACTCTTATCTTTATGAATTAGCAAGGGTCACAAACGTGGTGATAGAGTTTGTTGGAATTAGTCCTTTTTCATTTGACTTAAAGAGAAATATGTTTATTCTTGGGTCCTTTATAAAATCAGAGAATTATAGATGAAGAGATATGGACAGATTGTCTATCTCAGGCTCCTGCTTTTAAGCTCTAAATCACTTCAGTATAAGGTTGTTGCTAGTCTAAAATTGAAATGGGACAGGAATGATGGATCAAGTATTTCCTCCCTGTTTGGGAACATACTGATTGTGAAAATCCAAGGTAACATATTTGAGATAATGTTTCACTACAATATACTTATTTTATCATCTCTCAAAGAATGCCGGCATAGCATTGGGGAGAAAGATGCAACCAACTCAAGAAAGGCAAATATGAAATGAAAACAGGGTGAACATGGCCGAGATCTTTTGGGTGGTTATTTAATACCCAAATCTGGGGCACCAGTGAAGGCCTGGGTTCTTGTCTCTTTTTTATTTAACGAGGCTGGTCAGGTTACATGATTCCTATCTTTCTTTTGCAAAAATCCTGATGTTTTAGGGATGAGAGAGATGGCGCTCACAAAGTCAGATCTCATATTCAACATCTCTTGGATTGTCATTGAATTGACAACAAATAGCAAGGAAAAATGAGACTTTTGAAACAAGTATTTGTGTTTGATATCTACATGTCTCAAGTTACCCTCCCCTGTGGTACAGGGAAGAGGAGGTAGAGAAACATGAGGCAGGCAGGACATGGTACCTTAGCTTGTAGCTGCATGAACTTGAAGTTCTGAGCATCATCAAATTCTGAAGAACACATGGAGCAAAGACCTGAGTAAGAAACAAGTCCAAGAGGTTCAAAGGAGTGCAAAAATCGAAGGGGAACAGACAATTATTGGTACCAAGAACTTGAAAGGTGAGAGATTAGGAAGCAGCAGTTCAAGCTGCTGGGTCGCAGCCAGGAACAGGGGTGCTCTCTGTGACATGGGCCATATGTGGGTTATCTAGGTAAGTTTATAGGACTAGGAACTGTACAGACCCTGCTAAGCAGATTGCAATTATTTGACCATGCAGACTTGTCCAAGGTCCCAAATTGCTATTGCTTTTCCCTAAAACCCACTTCCCCCAGGTCTTAGATGGTGGTTAAAACTTGGTGGCCAGCCTGATATTCCTGGCATAGATCAACCACGTGGATACCAAACAATGTACCAAGAATAATAGGAGCATGTTAGGTGGCTCCTAGCAAGATGAATTCTCTACCACCTGTAATTCTGGCCTGGAATGATAAATGTGCATCCCACATTTTTTCCTTTTGAGAGTCCTACAGGTGTCTGGGAAGCTTTGGTGTTGTACAAAATCATTTTTGTGTCTTCAGCACACCTTTCATTTTTACTTGTGTGGAGGTGATAATGGGTCTCATTTATTCTTTCAACTTCCTTTGACTATAAGGTGAAATAGTTATAGAGTTCACTGAAAATCTTTGCAACCCAAACTCAAGTAAAACTTATACATATATATCCATGATAAGAAGTCTTCAGAAACCAGAAGACAAATTTCTGTTAGTTTCTGCAACCTCAGGTCTCAATGCCAGACTAGGAAAAGCTTTTCTTCTTGGATCATGTGGTATGTGCTTCAGTCTGAATAACATTAAAAATATTTCCCTTAGCAGGATGTGGTGGGTTGTTTTCTTTTTTAATTTCAAATAACACCACTCCTTGAACTGGGAACAAACAATTCACTCACAGCTCGGCTCTGCATTTATTTGTAATTTTCACATAAATCAACTTATATGAAAATGTATTCATAATTTGAGCTTTCTCTATAGCGATAAAATGTTTCTGCTTCTGTGGTAGAAAATAGCTCATTATGCAAACAACATTGCCACTCTTACATTATGCATGGGATTTACCTGAAGAACATCACAAAAGCTTCAAAAAAACAACAACAACAACAAAAAAACCCAAAACAAAACAAAGCAACCCCCTCCCCCCCACAAAAAACCACACACTCACATACACACACAAAACAGGCTTGGGGGAGGGTGTAGGGTGCTTCATTTACTGCACCATTTACCTATAATAATTAGCTATAAATGAGCTAATATCTGTACTTAGCAACTTATTTAATATTGCTTTGGTTAATTCAGTGAAACAGTTGAAGAAAAAGAAAACATACAAGGGAGGTCTCCTGACAAATGATGCCTTTCAGGATGTCAGCCCAGTGAAAAATGAGATCTGGTGGTTTCAAACTTAGGCCAGTGGTGATGAGTAATTAATGGCCAACCCATTTGAACTTGTGCTTGATCTAATTTGGGATATTGGGGGTTCACACTGATTTGCCTTTAAAAAGAATGTCATTGTCAAATAAGGTGATTGTTTAAGATTGATATAGAGAGCTCTGACTTAGATGTGCAGCATATTTTATAGTTAGAGAGGCAGCAGTGAGCAGTGATATTACTAACCTTGTGTGCAATGGGGCCTCCCTGTCTGGAGGAAAAGCTGGTGTCCTTTCTACATAGGTTTGAAGCAGGAATGATTTTAGGTGTAAGTGGTGTATGGTATTTATTTGTTCATTCATTTAACGAATATGTTTGGACTGTCTTCCAGTATGCTCAGGCCTATGGATAAAGCAATGATACAATATAACCCATGGTCTCATATTGCTTCCATTCTATTTGGGGAAGAAGACTGGCAGGTAAAGTACAAGTAGCTAAATAAATAAAATAATTGCAATAAGATTGATAGATGCTATGATGAAAACACAGGAGCATCATTCCAGGTGTTTGGGGGAAGGTGCATTACTCCTATGATTTCTATCTATTTGAGTGCTCCTGTATCTAGAACTTCATGAGTGGGTTGGAGGTGAGAATGAGAGAGTGGAAAGAGTTGATCTGGATTTATGCCAGAGGCATTTTTACATTTGTTCTGGGACTTGTTGGGAGTAGTATAATTTTTGACAGATTATTTTACCTCTCTGAGTTTACACTTCATAAAGAAATATTTGTGCATGAATCATCATTCATTATTAATTAATTAATGGCTTTTTATTACAGAAATATATGTAACATAAACTTTGCCATTTTACTCATCCTTAAGTGTACAATTCAGAGGCCTTCATGATTTTACAATCTTGTGCTACATCACCATTACTAACACATTTCAGCCATTCAAAACAGAAACTCAGATTTTCACAGCTTACACAGTTGCTCCTTGTGAATCTGCTATCTTGAATCACTGGCAGTGGTTCATTTGCTCCACCTGGGTCATCCCATTTCAAAGGACTAAATACCAAAGAGATCATTCTGTAGTTGTGGCTTCCCAGCATTCCTTAGCTCTTCTTTGTAAGTCTTGCAGCTAATCTATTGTGTGCTCTCCGAAAGTGGTTTTCTTCTGTTTTTCCTGCTGTGAGATTTATGTTCACCTTTGTTTAGTTCAGGATTTCAGGTTCATCTCTAGAGAGATGAGATGGTGCATAGTAAATGACACAGCATGCCTGGAATCAGAAGCCTGGGGTTAAATCCCCAGATTTGCCACCTTATGACTATTTGACTTGTCATGTTTTAAATGTGTGTAACAACAATACACTGTTCTACATATGTTTCTAAGTTATTATAAAGTAAAATGAAAATTTCCAAACTATTTAAATAATTTCAGGCCATAGAAAAAGATGGAAAGCTCTTTAGTTCCGTTTACCAAGCTAACGTAATCTGATAATATAATTTCATTTATAAATATGTATGCAAAAAGTCTAGCTAAAACATTAGCTAACCAAATCTAGCACTGTATAACTAAGTAGCATTTATTTCTGTAATGCAAGTTAAAAATCTATCAAGATAGTTTTTCACATTAACAAAAGTTGAAAAAAACACTAGATTAAGTCATTAGATACCAAAATGTAATTTTATTATTACATATAAGAACAGCTATTCTTAACAAAACCTTACACAAAATAGGCATAGAGGGAAATTTACTTAAACATGAAAAGGCTTTGAAATTATTTTAGCAAATATAGTAAGCAGTCAAATGATGAAATATTTTGTGTAAAATAAGGAAGAAAATAGGGTTTTCCACTATGACCATGAATAGTTATATTGATTTGGAAGTACTTGCTAAAGCAATAAGATGAGAAAAGTAAATAATATGTACAAATATTGGAAGAGATAATAAAATTGTATTATTTGCAGATGATATGACTAGATACTAAGCAAAACCAAGAGACTAAAAATATTACTAGATTTGATAAGAGCTTTTGATTGTTTGTGTATATGATTATAGCAGTTTGATATGGTTATGAATTCCAAAAATAGATATTGGATTGTGTTTGTAATCTGGTCTGTACCTAGGCATGATTAAGTTATGATTAGGGCTTTGATTGGGCCACGTCATTAGGGCATTGACCTCCCACCTCTTGGTGGGTCCCCACCCCTTGGGGTGTGGGGACTCACAGATAAGAGGCATGGCAAAGGACAGAGTTGGGGTTTTCGATGTTGGTGTTTTGATTTTGGAGTTTGATGCTGAAGCCTTAAGCTAGAGCTCCAGGAAGTAAGCTCACAAAGGAAACAAAAGCAAGCCCCAGGAAGAGAGGAAACCTAAACCCAGAGAGAAGCAAGGCCCTGGAAGAGAGGAACCCAGGAAGCCTGAACCCTCACAGACATCGGCAGCCTTCTTGCTTCGGAGGGGGGGGGAGTGGACTTGGCCCAGTGGTTAGGGCATCCATCTATCACATGGGAGGTCCGTGGTTCAAACCCCGAGCCTCCTTGACCCGTGTGGAACTGGCCCATGTGCAGTGCTGATGTGTGCAAGGAGTGCTGTGCCACACAGGGGTGTCCCCCGCGTAGGGGAGCCCCATGCACAAGGAGTGCGCCCCATAAGGAGAGTCGCCCAGCGCGAAAGAAAGTGCAGCCTGCCTAAGAATGGTGCCGCCCTTATGGACAGCTGACACAACAAGATGACGCAACAAAAAGAAACACAGATTCCCATGCTGCTGACAACAACAGAAGCGGACAAAGAAGACGACACAGCAAATAGACACAGAGAACAGACAACTGGGGCGGGGTGGAAGGGGAGAGAAATAAATAAATCTTTAAAAAAAAAAAAAAAGACTTCGGTGAGGGAAGTTAACTTATGCTTATGGCCTGGTATCTGTAAGCTCCTACCCCAAATAAATACCCTTTATGAAAACCAACCAATTTCTGGTATTTTGCATCAGCACCCCTTTGATTGAGTAATACAATGATAAATACACAAAATCTGTAGTTTTTACTAGCTCAATCAGCTAGAAATGAATTATGAATAGCAACAAAATTAAAAATATATGGGAATAACTTTAAAAGGTATTAACCAACAGCCCAAAAATCTAAAAAATCTTATTGAATAGAGCAATGTATAATCATCTACATGGGAAGACTTATTGTAAAATTTTCAGTGCTTTCTAAATCAATAAATATATATTCGCAATTGCATTTAAAATCTTAATGGGGTTTTCTTGATAAAATAATTTAAAGTTCAGATGGAAGAATAGCTATCTAAAAATAATCAAGAAAATTATGCAAAAGAAGAATAATATAAAATATTTATCTTAACTAGAAACTAAAACTAACTTTAAAGCTATCATAATCAAGATTGTTTAGTATTGGCATCAAACCAGGTAAGTAAATCAGTGGAACAGGGTAAAAATTTCAGAAAATGATACAAATGTTTATGAAACCTTATATACATTAGAAGTGGCATTGCAACATGTTTAAAGGGTAGTTCACTTAATAAGTGATGCTGGCAAAATTGGCTACACATATGGAAGAAAACAAACTTATACTTCCCATCTCACTATACATAAAAATAAAGTCTATGTGGATTAAGGAAAGTAATATATCAATAACTATAAAAATGAATAATGCTAAGCTCTGATGCTGCAAAGTGAATATTCTAACTGTGATGATTAGGCTTATGTGTCAACTTGGCCAGGTAACTGTACCCAGTTGTTTGGTCAAGCAATCACTGGACTAATTTTAATACAAGGACATTTATGGGCTTTAGTCATCAGTGAGTTTACTGCATAGATGGCTGACTACATCTATATAATCAACCAGGGAGATTACCATCAGCAATAAGAGATGTTTTATCCAATCAGTTGAATGCCTTAAAAAGGGAAGTGATTTCAGCATTTAGAGAGAATTTCCCAGCTCATCTTTGGAGAGCCAACATCTCCTGCAAACTCATCAAGGACCTTCATTGGACTTTCATGGAGACTCTGGTTTGCAGTCTGCCTGTGGAACTTGGACTTGTGCATTCCCACGGTCATGTGAGAGACTTATAAAATCTCATGCTACATACAGATACCTCCTGTGATTCTGTTTCCCTAGAGAACCCTGACTAATACACTAACCTATAGAAATAAATACAAATATGTAAGAAAATGTACACTAGGCTATTTATTATGGCATTGCTTTTTTTTTTTTAAGATTTGTTTTTTATTTATTTCTCTTCCCTTCCTCCCCTCTCCCCAGTTGTCTGCTTTCTGTGTCCATTTGCTGTGTGTTCTTCTGTGACTGCTTCTATCCTTATCAGTGGCACCGGGAATCTGTGTTTCTTTTTGTTGTGTCATCTTGTTGTGTCAGCTCTCCGTGTGTGTGGCACCATCCTCGGGCAGGCTACACTTTCTTTCATGCTGGGCAGCTCTCCTTACTGGGTGCACTCCTTGCGCGTGGGGCTCCCCTATGCGGGGGATACCCCTGCGTGGCACGGCACTCCTTGCACGCATCAGCACTGTGCATGGGCCAGCTCCACACGGGTCAAGGAGGCCCGGGGTTTGAACCTTGGACCTCCCATGTGGTAGGCCGACACCCTATCCATTGGGCCAAGTCTGCTTCCCCTATGGCATTGCTTTTAGTCACAAAAACCTTGAAACAACCTCAATGTCCATCAGTAGAACTATTAAATAAGGAATTCCATACATTAGAATATTATGCAGCTATTTAAAAGAATGAATTCCACCTAATCTGTTCTCTTGTAGGGATATCCATGATGCCTTTAAAGGCCAAAAGGCAAGCTGCAAAATTATGTGGAGAGCATGATCCATTTTTGTATCTATGTTGTATGTGGATAGAAAAATGTATAAAAGTATACATACTAAGTTGTTCATACTGATTTTCTCTGGGAAGAGGGTGAGAATGAAGGAAGGTGATAAGAGATACTTAACTTTCTCTTTATGCATTGTTAAATTGTGTCATTTGGTACAATGTATATATGTTCCTTTTTAAATTAGAAAAAATAATTAAAAATGTTAAAATGAGATACTGGAAATGAGGTGGCCTTACTGATAGGCATTATTTCTTCACTCTGCCAGATTTTTATTTATTTAATTTAACTTAATTTTATATTCTGTCCAGGCATTAGAAAATCAGCTTATTGAGAATGGACAATCTCCCCTCTGATTGGATAATATTTTTCCAAATATACTGCAGGAAGTAGACTTCTAAATGTTCCAGAAGCCTAGTTCCTCTAAATCCCAAGTTCTTACACTCAGCCTTAAATGATCTATGTTCAGGAAAAAAGATACAATGGACAAGGGAAATGGATGTGGCTCAACCAATTGGGCTCCCATCTACCAAATAAGAGGTCCAGGGTTTGAGGGCCTCCTAGTGAGGGCAAACTGGCCCATGCGGTGAGCTGGCCCATGTGGAGTGCTGGCCCATGCTGGAATGCCACCCCATGCAAGAGTGCCCCCCTGTGTGGGAATGCTGCCCAGCACAGGAAAGGCACCCCACGCAGGAGTGCTGGTCGACGCTGAGAGCTGGTGCAGCAAGATGACACAACAAGAGATGCAGAGGAGAGAAAATAAGAAGATTTAGCAGAACAGAGAGTTGAGGTGGCACAAAAAAGTAATCACCTCTCTCCCACTCCAGAAGGTCCCAGGATTGGTTCCTGGAGCTGCCTAATGAGAATACAAGCAGACACAGAAGAACATACAGCAAATGGACACAGAGAGCAGACAACAGGGAGATGGGGTGGGGTAGGGGGAGAAATAAATAAAGTAAATCTTTTTTAAAAAATACAATGGACAATAAGACAATTTATAAAACTTAGATAAAAAGCCTTTTGGTTGTGAAATGATGTGGGATCAGCTTCTAAAAGGAAGAGTTTGAGGGCCTCCGAAGCTCTTAAAAGGTCCTGGCTCTCAGCCAGTAATGCTGGCTCCAACTCTGACGTCTCTGACTTAGAATACAGTGTTCTTTCTACTACCTTATACTGACATTCAGCATGGGTAAAAGGCACTAAACTTATTTCAAATGGTAATGTTTCTTTCTCCCTACAATCTAGACCTTTGAGGAATTTACAGACTGTTGTATTGAACCAAAAGTATCAGACAGCCCTGAAAATGTTCTTCTTTTTTGAACTCTCTGGTTTTGGGGACACCGAGTAAATAGAAATTTCCTATTATACTCTGGTCATGACCATTTCCTGACAGACTTGGCATGACAAACTGACACTAATTTCTACCTGTCTCATTTTACATTTTATTGCCATCAGAGCAGAAATTTGGGGTGGTTTGCTTTCTGGTGAGAACTGGAAGCCTCTGTTACCAATGCGTATGACTTGGGGCAAATTATTTAAGGGTCAGTCTGGCAGAATGGACAAAGCATACAGCTTGGAATTAGAGAGCAGCAATAGCCCATGCCTTTGTGCGTAAGAATTTGCAAGGCTTAGAGTTACCTGGATAATGATCATAAGCAGTTTCTGATGTTTGCAACCTGTGAACAATGCCAATAATTGCCTGACTGGCTGAGCTAGATGAGTTTCTCAGAGTATGGGTTCCTGGCAGCTCTTCTTGGTGTATCTTCAAGCAGAGCTGTTTGTGATAGAAGAAATAAAATTGGAACAAGAGAACAGCTTGGCTTCATTCCTTTGGAAGTGGGAAGGGCTTGTGTCTTGAACTCGTCTGTCTGTGTCCTGATGTTAAGAGTAGCTCAGATGTAAATTTCAAATTAAATAAGAAAGTCTAAGGGAACGCATTATGAGCTCAGTGCTCAATGAACAAAATAAAAATGATTTCAGCCAAGGGAGTTAATTTGACTCTGGGGATGAGTTTACGTATTTCTTCTTTAAACATGATTGGAATTCAGTCCTGAGGATCAAATATTGACACTTACAAGATGACTTCATATACTATATAGCAATGGGAATGAATAACTGCCATTGCATACAACAATATGAACAAGTCTCAAAAATATGATGTTAAGCAAAAGAAGGCAGAAACAAGAAAGTACATGCTGTGTGATTCCATTTACATAAAATTCAAAAGCAGGCAAAACTCTTCTACGGTGGTAGAAGTAAGGAAAGTCGTTGCTGTTGGAGAGCAGAATGACACAAAAGAGGGTGAAGTGAAGTCTTCGGGGGTGCTGGATTTGTTCTTTTTCTTATTTAGGTGCTAGGCACATGAGCGTGTTCAGTTTCTGAAAATTTCAGCGACCCATATACTAATAATAAGTACACTTTTTTTCTTGTGTATATGTCAATAAAAAGTAAAAAAAAAAAAAAGTAATTTCTTTTGGCCATCTTCCCTTCCCTTTCTTTAGCCTATTTAGTGTCCTTGGTAGTGGGTAGCCATTCTTTGTCCTCCACCCCACTGCCACCCTATGGGTAAATCTTTAATAAGGACCATGATTGGTTAACATTAAACTTCTAATGTCCTTGACTACTTAGATCGAGTTCATTTATTTTAGTCTTTTCCACCTGGTATTTTATTAAGGGGGCAGTCTGATAGAACAGGTGCAGAGAGTTCAAAACATGCTAGGCATCAGGAAGATAAGACCGATTAGCCTTACTGAGGGAAGGCTGCCATACTTGTGTGTGAAAAGTCAAATTTGTTTAGGGCCTGGTCTGCTAACTAAGCTTTTAACCTTTGTCCTAGGTAGTTTGTTCAGTCATTTCCTCTAGGGAAAAGACTTTGGTTAGCAAACTTTTAGCAGCTCTTCTGGCCCTTTTATTTTGGATAAGTCTAGAAGGGCTGAATATATATATATGAACAGTAAAGCTGTGTGACTTTCCAAGAGCAGCTAGGAAAAAGGACAAAACCCTCTAAAAAAAAATAAGACCTCCAGCAACTTGGGAGCCATGAGTGAGGCCACTTCTACTTGCTCTTCGGGAGCAATGACCAAGCAGGAATAACACAGGGAAGAATGAAGATGCCGATGAAATCAACGTGATTGGCTTCTAGGTCAGGCCATCTTGTCTTGCAGCTATGTGATTCTCTTCAGCTTCTGTCTCAACACCTTCCTTCTGAGTCTACCCAAGTTGCCCATGGCTACACTCAACTTTGGTTTGTTAACATTTCTTATTTCACCCCTGCTTCTGTTGATATCCTGGTACCCAACCTCTGGACTGATCTGTCTCTTACCACTGAATTAAGTTCCCAGACTTTATTATTAATTAATTAATGGATTTTTGTTATGGTAAATATATATATAATAAACTTTGCCATTTTAGTCATTCTCAAGTGTAAAATTCAGTGGCCTTAGTGACTTTTGCAGTGCTATGCTACCATCATCATTACTAAAATATTTCCATCATCTAAAACAGAAACTCTTCACCCTTTAAGTAATAAGCCCTCATTTCCCTCACTACCCCAATCTCCTGGTAACTTCTAATCTACTTTCTGTGTCTGTGAATTGACTTATTCCAAATATTTCATAGAAGTGGAGTCATGCAATATTTGTCTTTTTGTGTCTGGCTTATTTCACTTAACACAATGTTTTCAAGGTTCACCCATGTTGTAGCATGTTATCAGTGCTTTCTTTTTATGGCTGAAAAATATTCTATTATATGTATATAACATATTTTGTTTATGCACTTGTATCAGCGGACATTTAGGCTGTTTCCACCTTTTCCGTATCATGAATAATGCTACTATGTACATTGGTGTACAAGTTATCTGTTTGAGTCTCAGCTTTCAATTCTTTGGGGCAATACCTAAGAGTGGCCAGTATGTCACCTGCTAGGGACGACTGCCCACACTTTGGCACTTGCCCAACCTTATTCTCATCTTCTTTCTCCAAAAGGACTCAACCCCAGTTTACCTTGGAATGTTTCCTCACCTGGTTGGACTATCCCTTCCCTTGCATATCAATAGCCCTTAGCCAGGACTAAACAAATAAAAAACGAAGACAAAAATTCTTTTTCAGAAAAAAATGCGAATTGGTCTTTAGAATACCTTACGTCAAATGTTACTTCATTACAAAACATTCCCTAAGCATCCTTCCTAAAGTGGTCCATCGTTTTTAGTCATATTGCCCTGTTTCATTGTCTTCATTTCTACTGAAATTATCTTGTGTATTTGTTTACCTGTTTGCTGTCTAATTCTTCACTCCTCATCTCTGTAAAGAAACCTTTACCTATCTCATTCACTGAGGTATCCTGATGCAAACAGGGCTTGGCACCATGGTTGGAATCAGTTATTCTATATTTTTTGAACAAATGAAAGATTGATCACTTAAAACACTCTAAAATGAGAAGAAAATTTGAGGATTCCTACTTGGAATATAATATATGAAAGTTAAAATAACCTTGATCAATGAGATAAATTCCTAGCAGGATGAGCTTTTCTTGCAAAACCAAACTGGCCAAAGACTATAGAACACCCACTTATGTTAGATCAACACTGTAAGTATAGATCATTGTCCTATGACGGAGATGTTGCTTTTGTAGTCCAGTTTCTGATTCCTGACTCTATACAGGAGTGTGGCTTTTCGTTAGAGAGTTGGGGAGGCATGCAAATTTAATTTTGAGTTAAGCCTTAGGATTTGACTCCCCCGGGAGACCTAGAAATGTCTAAGATCTTACATTAATATGTAACCCAAATTTAAACTCATATTTCAGCAACAAGGAATAGTAAATAATGCATTGCTTTATGAAGATTTGCTTAGTTTATTTACTTACATTATTTATAGGTTATGTTGGGAATAGACTTGGCCTGCTCTGCTTTGTTCACAGTAACATTCCATAAATATAACAGCAAGCAATAAAGTAGCATTGATTCCGAAGTGAGCTCATAGCTTCGTATAACATCAAACATAAAAGCTGTATTACAATGATAAATACTAAATCTTTAAAATATCTTTAAAATATCATTGGCTTTTTTACTGTCATTACTTATGCAGTGTGTATTTCAGATTTTCATATTCAGTGCTGTACTTTTAACATATGAGTTATGTCCTGGAGCTTTTGGTACAGTCTGTACAAAACAGGCATTTAGAACTTTCAGAAGGGTGGCAGAACATGAGTCTGGTTGAAAAAAGCATCTAAATTTTCATCAGGAAAATCTCAGGAGGAGGAAAATGGCAATAAAGTATATTGGATATGGTAGATTGAATCATGTTTCTCACAGAAACATGTTCAAGGGAGTGGATGTGGCTCAAGTGGTTGAGCAACTGCCTCCCACATGGGAGGTCCCAGTTCCGTTCCCAATGCCTCCTGAAAAAACAAAAAGAAAACAACAAGAAGAGCAAATGAAAGAACCGACTCAGGGAAGCCCATGTGACTCAGTGGTTGAGCACCAAGGTCCTGGATTCAATCCCCAGTCCTGGGTACCTCATGAAAAACAGCAACAACAACAAAATGTCTTCCAGTCTGAACTCCAGACGCTGTGAGTGTGAAATCATTTGTGAATGGGATCTTCAAATATCCTATTCAGAGGAGGCTTACCTGAAGCGGGGGGGAGGGGGCCCCTAATCCAATAACTGGAATCCTTATAAGCAAAGGAAATGTGAATACAGCTAGAGAAACCAGAGGAGGAGACAGAGCCATGGGGTGAGGCAGAGATTGGCTGCCTGCAGGACACCACGGGAGCGTTACAGACCTTGGAGAAAGCATGGCTGCTGATAGCTGGATTTTGGAATTCTAGCCTCCCTAACTGTGAAACAATACATTCCTAGTTGTTTAAGCCAACTAGTCTGTGGTATTTTTTACAGTATCTCTGGAAAACTAAGACATCCCCCCCCCCCCCACACACACACTTTTCTTTTCAGTGAGTGGGAGGTACAAGCAATCCAGACAAAAAAGTGAGCGTTTGATAGAAAATACTGTTTTTCCTGGAGTAGGAAATGATCTCGTTTTCCCAATTGGCGCGTCCTGGAGGACTCCACATTGCTTCATTTTGGTCTGGCATGAGCCAACATGATGCCTTGCAGATGGTAAGGGACAGATTCATAGTAGTGTTAAGATCTGGACTAAGGAGTCGGGTACATTGGGGCTCAAATTCCGGCTCTGCTACAAACAGCTTGTGTATCCTTGAGCAAGTGACCTAACATTTTGAGTCTCAATTTTTTTTTGTCTGTAAAATGCTGATAATTCCTAATAATGTTTTAGTGAGTTTCCAGTGTTTATAAAGTCCATTGCCTGTCACATACTGAGGATTCATGTGAATGTTGCATCAACTTGCAAATGGGCTGATGAAGAGGAGGTAAAAGTATAGTGGCTGTGTAACTAAAATTAGAATTTGCAAATTAGCTAACCTTTATGAATTATGTGATATGGTCATAATGATACATTTAAACCTCATTTTATCATTGTCCGGCATAAAGCATATCTTCTTGGACTCTTCAAGGAACTTTTTTTAAAAACTGATAAAACAAAAAGACCTTGTAATACATTGACTTTATGCATGTCTCTATGTAAAAGACTTTAAATACATTTTGAAACTTAAAATATTTGAATGGATTTCAAAAACACAATCTGTGGGATAGGTGAATCTGACTGTTAGAAAATTTAAAAAAAATTTTATGTCCTTATGAGGACACAAATGCATTTTCAATACAGTGGTAAACTGTAAGAGGGATGGTGAAGATGGAGGAACCCAAGGCCAGGGAGGGACAGAAAGTGAGGAGGACTGACAAATAGTGTCAGAATGGAACCGGTCAAAGCAAGCCTTACTTTACGGATCACCACTTTCCTCCCTGCACATCACGTGGGTCTGCTGCTCCTCCGCCTATCTCCAGGTCTGCTTCAGACATGCAAATTAGAAAATGGTGGCTCAGGTGTTTTAGATCCCAGTCTGATGGGACCTAAACTGCAGCCTCTGGACACTGTGACCCAAGGGATTTCAGTTATGAGATTATTTTTGCTCTCTTATGGCATCCTTAAACATTTTAATTTGGAAATTTGCAGAACTACAGAAAATTTGCAAGAGTGATAAAATGAACTCCTATATGTCTTCTCAACATTGACCCATTGTAAATATTTTGCCCCATTTGCTCTATCTATGCATATCTAGGATATGATATATGATGTATACTTTATTTATTTATTTATTTTTATTATTTTTATTTTTTTAATTGATTTTGTAAAAATATTACATTAAAAAAATATATGAGGACCCCTTCAACCCCACCACCCCTACCCCACCCCTCCCCCCGCAGCAACACTCATTCCCATCATCATGACACATCCATTGCATTTGGTAAGTACGTCTCTGGGCACCTCTGCACCTCATGGTCAATGGTCCACATCATGGCCCATACTCTCTCCCATTCCATCCATGATGTATACTTTTGATAGGCAATATATATTTTTAATTCTTTTTTTTCAGAAACAATTGAGAGTAAATGGTAGAGGTCATGACAGCTTCAGTGAGTATTTCCTAAGAGCATCAATATAAATGTATCAAATCCAGGAAATTTCACTTTGATATAGGCTATTATCTAACATACAGTCCATATTCAAAATATTCCAATTGTTCCTATATTGTCCTTTATAGTAACCCCCCCGCACCCCCTCCCCAATTCGGTGTCATGTCTCTTTAGGAACCTTTAATTTGGAACCATTCCTTGGTCTGTCTGTCTTTTCATGATAGTAATGTATTTGAAGAGTACAGACCCCTTATTTTGCAATATGCCTCCCATTTTGGGTTAGTCTGATTATTTCTCTTTATCATTCACCTTCAGTTCCGCGGTATTGTCAGGAAGACGGTTGAGTGATGTCATGGCCTTCTCAGTGTTTCACTGCAGGGAATACACAATGTCAGTTTGAAAATGTTCACGGCCATTAAAATATATCTTTAATAGTGTTACTTCTTATTTGTTGAATGTTGACTATGGAGTATTTCTGAGTTGGAAAAGCTTCTTTGAAAAGCATATTATGTGAAACATTAGACCAGAAGACCTGTCACCATTTCTTGGAAACATGGGCTATAGAGTCATCTTTCTAGTCTTTATCATTAGATAGAAGGGTGATGACGTGTTTAAATATCTCAGTACTGTTATGGGCTGAATTGTGGTCCCCAAAACATGTGTTCACATCCTCATCTGCAGTCCCATGAATGTAACCTTATTTGAACATCAAGCTATGATTAGTTAAGATGAGGCCAAGCTGCATTAAGGTGAGTCCTAGTCTGATATGAATGGTGTCCTTACAAGTAAAGGGAAATTTGGACCGACAGACAGAGAAGAGGATGCCATGTGAAAATGGAGGCAGAGGTTGGAGTGATGCATCTACGAGCCAAGGCATGACAAGGATGGCTGGCCAACACCAGAAGCTGGATGAGGCAATGGAGATTCTGCCCTGCAGGTTTCAGAGAGAGCATGGCCCTGATAGCATCTTGATTTTTTACTTCTTGCCTCTAACACTGTGAGATAATACATATTTGTTCTTTTAAGTTACCTAGTTTCTGGTGCTTTGTTACACTAGCCCTAGGAAATGAATACAGTTTCTACTCTAGGATGCCTTATTATAAGGAGAATTGAAGCGTGTTGGAGGATTGAGGGTTCTAATTAGCCACCCTTCCTCTTCTACAGTTTTTTTTAAGATTTATTTTATTTATTTCTCCTCACCCCCTTGTCGTTTGCACTTGGTGTGTCTCTTTGTCTTCCTTGTTTCTTTCGGCGGCACCGGGAACCAAACCCAGGACCTCCAATGTGGGAAGGAGGTGACTAATTGCTTGGGCCACCTCTGTTCCCTGCTTTGTTGTGTCTCTCATTATGCTTTCCTTCTTGTGTCTCTTGTTGCATCATCTTGCTGCATAATCTTGTTGTGTCAGCTTGTTGCATCAGCTTGTCATGCCTGTTTGTTGCACCAGCTCCCTGTCTTCTTTAGGAAGCACTGGGAACCGAACCAGGGACCTCCCATGTGGTAGCGGGAAGTTCAATCGTTTGAGCCACATCCACTTCCATACAGTTTCTTGACCAATTGAGAACACGAGGAGAAAAATGCTGATCAGCTTTATTACTAGTACAACCGGAGGAGGTGGCAAGGCTTTCTACCTCCTTCTTCAAAGCAGAGTCTTGGTTCTTCTCCCAGTCCTGATCTAACTATTGAGTTGCAGCTGATATTGAAAAAGTTGAGACTTGGCTAGGCCTGTCAGAGGTAGGCTCAGTTTGCTTCCTGGTTGGGTGAGGAAACAGCTCTCCTTCTAGTTGTGCACAAGCAGATCAGAGAGGCTGAGAGAAAATACGGCACAGGTCAATGCTGTTCACCATTTCCTGGACTGACTACCCATCCGCTATGTGGTCCATGATGGACCAGTTCTTCCCAGTCTCCTACTCTTCCATGGGAAGGAGCCAACGTCAGAGGTGAGAGAGAAACTATCAATGTTCTCCACAACACTCTACCCCCGAGGACAGGAAATGAAGTCTAGCCCATGATTTAAGGCGAGAACTTGGGGATGGATAGAAGACTGCTCTTCCTATAACATTGTCCCTATTTATTTCTTGGATTGCACCAAGAGGGAAGGAAAATGTGAAATCTGCCTGGAAAGTGAAATCAAATATCTTTCTCTTTTTTGCCTTTTTTTTACATCTTTCTAATTAATGCTGTAGATTACCTTTTCAGCTTCGCAAAGTTCATAGAAGAGAGAAATATTTGTCAGCTTTACCATCCTAGATGTACATAGTTACTAGGACAGTATCCCCTGTATTATTTTTCTTTTTAAAAACAGATAACACATTCACATGGTTAAAAAATTTTGAGTAACAAAGTGTGACAAAAATCTCCTTTCACCTTTGTCCTCTGTTGCCCTTCCCAGAGGCACCAGGGCTATTTCTTGCCTTGCGCTGTTTTAAAAACATGTTCTGAAGGGTATGTGGTGCTATCATTCATCTTTCAGACAGGTGGTAATGACCAGAGCCTCCTCACCCTTCCATCCCTTTTGTCCATCTTTACCCTTAATCTTGTGATATTAAAGCCAAACCTAATTTAAAAATGGGCAAAGAAGTTGAGTAAATATTTCTCCAAAGAAGATATAGAAATGGCCAATAAACATATGAAAAGACCTTCAACATCATTAGCCATTAGGACCATGCAAATCAAAACCACAATGAGATGTCCTTTCACACCCAGTAGAAAGGCTACCATGGAAAAAATGGAAAATTACAATTGTTGAAGAGGATATGCAAAAATAGGAACACTCATTCCTTGCTGGTAGGAACGTAAAGTGGTACAGTCACTGTGGAAAAGAGTTTGGCGATTCCTCAGAAAGTTAAGTAGGCTCCCCTCTCTCAGATCTCACTCTGGAGAAGAAGCCAGTTGCCAGGTCATGTAAGCAGCCTTACAGAGAGACCCATGTAGAAGGGACTCAAGCCTCCTTCCAACAGCCACGTGAGGAAGTTTGGGAGAGGATTCTGAAGCCCCTTCAGACGACCGCAGCACTGCTGACAACTTCACTGCAATATCTCGGGAGACTCTGAAGCAGAACCATTCAGTTAAGTCTCTTCTGGATTCCTGATGCTCAGAACTGTGTGAAATACTAAAATATTTGTTCTTAAAAAAAAGAAAAAGAAAGTTAAGTAGAATTACCATATGACCAGGCAATCCCACAACTAGGTACATACTCAAAAGAATTAAAAGCAGGGACTCAAACAGGTATTTGCACATCAATGTTTGCAGTGGTATTATTTACAATTGCCAAAAGATGGGAGCAACCCAAGTGTCCATCAACTGATGAATGGATAAATAAAAGGTGGTATATACATGCAATGGAATATTATTCAGCTGTAAAAAGAAATAAAGCTCTGATACACATAAAAATGTGGATGAACCTTGAAGATATCATGTTGTGTGAAATAATCCAGGTACAAAAGAACAAATATTGTTGATCTCACTGATATGAAATAATTAGAATAAGTGAATTCATAGAGTCAGAATCTAGAATACGGGTTACCAGGGCCAGGTTGGGGGTAGGGAATGGGGAGTTAATGCTTACTTGACAAGAATTTCTGTTTGGAGTGATAGAAAAATTTTGGTAATGGTTGGTGGTGATGGTATCACAACATTGTGCATGCAGTTAACACCACTGAATTGTATATTTGAAAGTGATTAAAATGGGAAATTTTAGGTTTATACATGTTACAAGAATAAAAATTTTTAGAAAACCATAGAATAGTACAATACAAATAGTGAACTCTAATGTAAACTATCGACCATATTTCATAATATAATCAAAATAATATTGTTTCATCAATTGTAACAAAAGTACCATACTAATATGAAGTGTTAATAATAGGGAAAACTTAATGTGTGAAGGGGATTGGTTGTACAGGAACACTGTACTGTCAGCATGGTATTTCTGTAAACCTATAAATTTTCTAATAAAAATAGACTAGGCCTTGTCTGCTTTGGGTGATGAAAAAGTTTTTTGTTATTTTTCAAAAGATTTATTTTTATTTACTTCTCTCTCCTTCCCCTGTTGTCTGCTCACTGTGTCCGTTCGCTGGGTGTTCTTCTGTGTCCTCTTGCATTCTTGCCATGCGGCACTGGGAAACTGTGTCACTTTTTTTTTTTTCATCATCTTGCTGTGTCAGCTCCCCATGTGTGCGGCGCCACTCCTGGGCAGGCTGCACTTTTTCCGTGTGGGGCAGCTCTCCTTCCGGGGCACACTCCTTGCACATGGGGCACCCCTACATGGGGGACACCCCAGCGTGGCATGGCACTCCTTATGCATGGCAGCACTGCATGTGGGCCAGCTCACCACAGGAGTCAGGAGGCCCTGGGTATCAAACCCTGGACCTCGCGTATGGTAGGCGGATGCTCTATCAGTTGAGCCCCAACTGCTTCCCCCAAAATTTTAGCAATGAAAGGTGGTGATGGTAGCATAACATTGTAAAAGTAATTCATGTCCCTGAAATGTACACTTAAAAATGGTTAATAATATATAACATATATTATGTTATGTATACATTACCACAATAAAAACAAAATTATTAAGATAAAAAAGACAAACAAACCAAGGTTGGAGAGGAGATCAGCACTAGATGGAGGAAGCTTCTAGACATATGTGTGTGTATATTTACATGCCTTTCAAAGTCAAATATAAATGATTTAGGAATTACTATTTGAGTCAACTAATAAATCAATCTGCACATATTGATTATTCACTTATTACATGCTGAGGATGATGCAAAGTAGTACAAATAATGCTCTCCTGAATCCAGAAAGCTTCAATATTCATTGGAGGAGGCAAAAATTAATCAAGCCATTTAAAAACCATTAAGTTCTAAATTGTGTGGCCTTGATTGGGAGGACCGAGGTAGTCCAGAGGGAATGGCTAATGTGACCTGGAGTACTTGGGGAGGGCTTGTAGCGAAGGTAGGGTTTGAGCTGGGCTCTGATGGCTGAGTGGTGTGCAGCGGTGCTGAGGAGGAAGGCATTGACGTACACAATCGCCTTGCCATCCTCCAGCAGGCCAGGCTCCTTCCTGACTTAGGTCCTTGCTCTGGCTGTTCGCTCAGCCTGGAACCTTCTTCCCCTCCCCTTATCTGCCCAGTCGCTGCGCTTCTGTCACCTGCTCCAGAAGGCCCACCCTGCTCACCCTATCTGAAAGCAGAATCCACCTCAGTGCGTCTGGTGCCCCTGCTTCTGTGCTTAGCCTTCCCATAGCTCTTGTCAGTTTCTAAGGTGCTCTATCATGATGTTATCAAATAATGCTGGCTTATTTTCTGTCTTTTCCCACCAGAAGGTAAGTTCTGGTAGGGCAGAGATTTTTGTCTGTTTCTTTCCCTGTTTTGTCCTTAGCATTTGGAAAATGGCTGACTTTAAGAATACATTAATTAAGCCCCCCTTTCTTTCTCCAGACAGAAATTGAGGCGAGGGATGGTTGGTCCTAGGAAAAAAAAAACATGAATCAGGTCACACCTATGAGCTCCAGGCTTCTCTTAGCATTTCTAAGAGAATAACTATTAAAGAAGATGGCTCTGCGGGCCTGATGATGCCCAGTTTGGAGGCAGGGAATGAAGGAAAGAAATTAGACATTGTTCTGCAAAGTAATGAGGCACACTGACTCTGTTGAGGGAGGTACCTTGAAAATGATGAACAGGTAGGCAGTGATTTTTCTTCTTTCATCACCTTTCTAGTTTAGATGGTCCTGGTGAGATACATGCCTTCCATGGGTCAGCTTGGCATTAACCCCTCTCTGGATGCCCAAGCTGCCCAAATTTATATCTTGTATCCTGATAGCTCTATTTGGATGTTTTTAGACATCTCAGACTTAAATTGCCTAAAATTGTCCTCTCCTCCCCAATCACCAAACCTGACCTCGCCCCTACCCTCACTCTTTACCATGTCTATAAATGGGGTCTTCCCATGCATAGCTTCTCAAGTCCTAAAACTTCCAGTCCTCTCTCCTTCCTCTTTTTCCCTCACTTCTCACATCTCATTCACTAGCAAGTACTGTAAACCCTTCCTCCAAAATATATTATATCCAGTGCTGTTCACTGTCTATCTCCACCACCAACACCCTAGTCTAAGCACTGCCATCTCCTCTCTGGACTGGCTCAAAAGACTCCAGCTGATTTTGAGCTTCCTTCCTTGTTTCAAAGAACCTATGCTCCAAGATCTCCGAGAGGGACCTTACAAAGGAGTAAATCCGATCATGCCACCCTCCTGCTTAAACCCCTGTAATGTCTTCCCATTGTACTTACTATGAAATCTAAACTCCTTACCACACCTGGGTTCACTGCCTGGTCTGGCTCCTGCCTGCCCCTCCACCTTGTCACATACTGGCCACCTTTCCTTTCTTCCAATATACTGATCTTTTGCACTTGCTTTTCCCTCTATCTGGAATGTGCTGCCTGCAGGGCATAGCTGACCTCTGCTCATGATTTGGATTACCTACTCAAAGAGCTTTTCCTGACCACCCTGTATAATACTTTTGCACCCCCCAGTCAGACTCATTTTATAAGCAGTATCAGGAAATCACCTTGATTATATGTTTTTCTCTGTTTCAGTCAGGTGCCAGCAGAAAGCAGTCCATTCAAATGTGGGTAATTAAGGAGATGTAAATAAAGGGGCAAGGACATAGGCAGAGTAAAGGGAATACAAGAAGGGATGGTGGAGCACCCCCTTCCTTGCCTGAAGGGGCATGGGCAGGGAGCAGCTATTGGAACGTGGTGGTATGAATAGCTATAGTTACAGGAAATGCCATCTGCCAGGAATTGTGACTCAGTAGGGAGGGATTTGGGGAAACAAACACTCAGGTCTCGTTTTCTTCCCTCTATCCTGTCTTCTGCTGGTGCTTCTCATTGACCTAACCCAATAAGAAGTCAAAAGGCAAGGTGTCCAGTTAATGCAGTCCCTAAAAGTCAGTCTCCCAAGACAGAGTAGGCTTGAAAAGAGTGGAAAGAGGGTCTGGAGGGACAAACAGAAATATCCAGCACAGGCTTCTATTACAATGTAAGCATCAAGAGAGGAGAAACTGACCCCTAATTCAAGAAGAGTTCCTGGCACATATAGGTGTTGTCTTAGTTTGCCAGAGCTGCTATGGCAAATACCACAAATGGTTTGACTTAAACAACAAGAATTTACCTGCTCACAGTTTTAGAGGCCCAAAGCCCCAAATCAAAGCATTGACAAGGCCATGCTTTCTCTTGGAGTTTGTAGTGTTCTGGTGATGGTTTGCTGCACTCCTTGGGGTTTGACTTGAATCTCTACCTCCATCACATGGCAATGTCCTTGGTCTCCTCCTGTGGCTTTCTATGGCTTCTGGCCTCTCCAGGTTTCTAGCTTCTTCTGCTTTCTGGCTTCTGACTGTGTCTGAATTTCCTCCCTTTATAAGGCCTGCAGTAATACTGATTAAGACCCACCCTGATTCAATTTGGCCACATTTTAACTAAGAACAACATCCTCAAAATGGGCTCCCACCCACAGGACACAGATTAAGAGTAGAACATGTCTCTCGTGGTATATGATTCAATCCCCAACAGGTGCCCAAGAAATATTTGTAGATTGATTTAATGAATGAATGAGAATCCTTCGATTTGGGGAGATGTGTGTATTTAACCCAACAGTTGTTAGTTATAAAAGTGGGAGAATGGGGAAGTGGACATAGCTCAACTGATAGAGTGTCCGTCTACCATGTGGAGGGTCCAGTGTTTGATTTTCCAGGGCCTCCTGACCCATGTGGTAAGCTGGCCCACGTGCAGTGCTGCTGTGCACAAGGAGTGCCGTGCCACGCTGGGGCGCCCCCATGTAGGGGTGCCCCATGTGCAAGGTGTGCGCCCTGCAAAGAGAGCTGCCTTGTGTGAAAAAAGCACAGCCCACCCAGGAGTGGCACTGCATACACAGAGAGCTGACACAGCAAGATGATGCAACAAAAAAGAGATGCAGTTTCCAGTGCTGCTGGATAATGCAAGCGGACGCAGAAGAACACACAGTGAGTGGACACAGAGAGCAGACAATTTAGGGATGGGGGTGAAAGGGAGAGAAATAAATAAAATAAATCTTTAAAACAAAAACAAAATATAAAATTGGGAGAATGGGGAGCAGATGAGGCTCAAGCTGTTGGGGGCCCATCTCCCACATGGGAGGTCCTGGGTTCGGTTCCTGGTGTCTCCTGTAAAACAAAAACAAACAACAATCAAAACAAGCAAAAAACCAACTCAGGGAAATGGATGTAGCTCAAGCAGTTGGGCTCCCATTTGCCATATAGGAGATCCAGGTTCAATGCCCAGGGCCTTTTGGTGAGGGCAGGCTGGCCTGCATGCTGAGCAGGCCCACACGTGGGAGTGCCACCCTGTGCAGGAATGCCACCCCGTGCAGGAATGCCGCCCCGTGCAGGAGTGCCAGCTGATGCGGAGAGCTGGCGCAGCAACATGACACAACAAGAGACACAGCAGAGAGACAATAAAAAGATGTAGCAGAACAGGGAGTTGAGGTGGCACAAGAGAATGATTGCCTCTCTCTCACTCCGGAAGTCCCAAGATTGGTTCCCCAGAGGCACCTAATAAGATAACAAGCAGACACAGAAAAGAACACACATGGAATAGACACATAGAACAGACAATGGGAGGTGGGGTGGGGTGGGGTGGGGGTAGATATAAATAAATCTTAAAAAAAAAAAAAAACTCAGAGAAGCCGATGTGGCTCAGTGGTTAAGTGCCGGCTTCCCACATTCAAGGTCCCAGGTTCAATCCCTGGCCCCCAGTACCTCAAAAACAAACAAACAAACAAACAGACAAAAAAACAAACCAAACAAGCAAACAGCAATAAACAGGAGAATAAATAGATGTGTCTCCAGTTTACACAATAGGGATGAGGGTGGGGGTCTTGGTTGGACTCACCTGCACTGTGCAGTTGGGACCCTTCCCCTTTGCGCTCCCTGTAGAAACACTGGTCACGTTACTACTATCTTACTCAGACTTAGAGAAATATCCCTTAGATTTGGGTGAGTGGGAGGATTGATTTTTGGATTGAGATCAGTCTCTGAGAGGAAAGGTTGAGGTTTCCCAAAAGATGGGTTGAGGTTCATGAGGAGAAAGCACAAAGCAAGTATCTTACAAGAACATGCAAAACTAAGGGTAGGGGTTTCTGTGGGAAGGACTGGACTTACTGTGTTATCTTTTGGATATGACACCTGAAAGCCCTAAGCTACCTGCCATGTAATAATTTCTTCACACTTGATAGAAGGTACTAATATTGAAATCATTTTTCTCAAGGAAGATATGCTAAGTGTGATGGCATGCATGTTTGCATTAAGGGAGAATAAATAGTAAATGCAGATTTCTTATTAGGAATTCTCCTCTCTTGAAGCTTCTAAATACATTTAATGAGAGATCTGTCCCTCTGTGTAAGGTCTAATGGAATTTCACCTGGGCAATGTTTAATGGAACTTTGTTGTGGGCAGAGGCCTAATGAGATTAAGCCTTGATGAAAGAAAAGTTCATTGTGATTTTGGGCCTCACAATCTTTGCCCAGGAAAAGTTATGAGAGAGAGGGGAAGAGAGAGAGAAAGGAGGGAGAGAGATATGGAACCACCCTTCCTGGAAGGGGAAGTAAATTTTTATTAAACACCTTCTTGCCTTCTTGTTCAAGGCTCAAGATTGGGCACTTCATATATATAATTTCATTTATTCTTCACAGCCGTATTAAAGGATGTATGATTATTTCCTTTCTACATATGAGTTACCTACATAAAGGTAAACTAGGAAGTAATAGAACCAGCCTCCTGCCTTCAATCTTGCACATCTCAAATCCATTGTTCCCACTGCTAGAGAGAATTAGCATGAAAGGTTACTGTGAACCTAATTGTGGCATGGAGTTTTACTTCCCTTTCCATTGACTTGACTTTTTTTTTTCCCATGGTAGGTCCTGCCCTGATCTGGCTTCCAGGTGTGAATGAAGGTTTGATGTGTCCATAGAGCTCAGAAGGGGTGGGAGCAAGAGAGGGTCTACTGTTCATGAGTAGAGAAGGGAGTTGGTTCGTGTGTGCTTCATCCTCTCTAATTTGGAGAGCAGCAAATCTGTTTCGGTTTAAGAAAAGTCTTTTCTTTTAAAAAAGAGATAGTGAGGTTGTGTGAACAATATTTTCCTAACCCAATTATGTCAAGGATGATTAGGAAGCAATATGGATAATGCACTGGTGGGTAATCAGGAGTGCATACTGCATAAGTTGATATAATGATCATCACTTTTTGAATTGCAAAAATGAGACAGGATCAAACTTTCTCAGCGGAAACAGAAATATTGGCTTAGTGAATTCTCCTCATTGTATAACAGTTTTGCAATCAGAGAGCATTTTTTGTGTAAAGAAAATTGAGGATTGGGGAAGGAAAGGAATATGCTGGTTTAAGATCCATAAATGGTGGACTTGGCCCAGTGGTTAGGGTGTCCGTCTACCACATGGGAGGTCCATGGTTCAAATCCCGGGCCTCCTTGACCTGTGTGGAGTTGGCCCATGCTCACTGCTGATGTGTGCAAGGAGTACCCTGCCACGCAGGGGAGCCCCACGTGCAAGGAGTGCACCCCGTAAGGAGAGCCGCCCAGTGTGAAAGAAAGTGCAGCCTGCCCAGGAATGGCACTGCACACACAGAGAGCTGACACAACAAGATGATGCAACAAAAAGAAACACAGAGTCCCGTGCCGCTGATGACAACAGAAAGTGGACAAAGAAGACACAGCAAACAGACACAGAGAACAGACAACAAGGGTAGGGGCAGGGAAGGGAGAGAAATAAATAAATCTTAAAAAAAAAAAAAGATCCATAAGCATGACAGGAATAATTGTTGGGAGAATTAGAGGTTTGTGCAGAATGGGACATAAAACCCTCCTTCATCTACAGTTGGACTACATCATGTTGAATGTGGACTGAACACATCCACTTAGCATGAGGAAACGCAAGCCAATCCATGGATCATAGTACTTCCGCCTCATCCTCAATCACATTGAGTTCTATGAGGTTTAAAGAAGAATCTTGGAGAAGATCCCACTGCCATGATAATGGAGCTAAATCTTCACTATGTCCTTTGTAGTTGTGGTAGACATTGCTAATGTGCATCAGTGTCTCCAGTTCTCCCCTTCTTGGACACAAGGGAGATGATATCTTCCTGCTCCTTGATTAGTTGTATGGAACAATGTGATTACTTTCAGCCAAAGAGCTAGGAATAAAAATAACACGTACCACTCCTGGGGAAAGCATTCAAGAACTGGTGTGTGATTTTCCATCTTTTCTTCTCCTACCATGGTGAACCACAAAGCATCATGCTGAGATGGAGGTGCCCATGATTGAAGCCTGGAATGGTGAGTCATCACGTGGAGGACAGATGTTCTCAAGAGCCACCTGGTTCTGCAGTGGATTTGGTGTGAACAAAAAGTTAACTTCTGTTGTGTTGAGGTCCTGAGGATTTTGATATTGTTAGTACAGCCTAACCTAGCCTATCTGGACTAACATACCAGTGGGTAGATATACACATGTACATATACTCACAGATTAAGTCAAGAAGAATATGCACACTAGGCCATTTGTTTTGGTTCTAATAATATCTTCTGATTCAGACCAAGTACATAGAGAATGAGGGTTCAAGGATAACTCCTCTCTTCTAGAACGTCTGTCTTCCCCAACCACCTACTCAACCCGGGCATTTATAATCGTGGCTCTCAGGCACACCTCAGATGGTTGCTCCTCAGGTGATTGTTGTTCACATCCAAAACCTCTCCTCTCTGTTCCAACTTCCCTTGCTCAAAGTCTGGCAGCTTCTCCTTCCCAGCCTCTGTGGTACACTGTCAATCATTCTGTTTTGCTCTGAGGACGGGGATGAAGGTACTGAAGATTCTTGTGTGAGAATCATCTGCAGGACATTGGACTTCCCTCCTGCAGATAGCCTCCTTTTACCAGGGACCCTAAGAGTTATGAAGCTGAAAGAACCCAGTATTCTTCTTTGCTTCTCCTCACTTTGGTCTGACACCTTGTGTCAGAAAGAGGTGTTTATGTGTAAGAAGGGAGGTAGCAAGAAGAGGGAAACAGATCACCTTTCCTGCCACATGAAAAGACAAGAAAATGAAGCTCATATCTGCCAGGACTCTCTGGCTGCCCTATAAATGTCGATGATGACTTTTCATTTATATGGTCTTTTTTTAGTTTCTGTCCTAAACTGAACGTGGTGTCAGGGGAACTATTAAAGGCTGCTGTTCAGGGACATGTGACTTGGTATTTATATATTGCCTGCCCACTTCATAATGTGCTAATGAATGTTTGCAAAGCTCTTTGAAATCCTTTGGTGAAAGGAGCAACGTTAAGTGAAAAATATTATTATTATTATTAAAAGGTAATAGACAGCTTTGAACGATCGGCCATAAGGATAATTGACATGGCATTAAAAGAAGCACCAGAAATCATCCCGACATATTCAGCTCTTCCTGCCCCATCAGCCTCCATGTTACATATATTACACTGTTTCCTGACACCAATTCTAATAACCATATAATTCATACATTAAATCACCACTTCCAGGGAAAGGTTGAGCTCACTCGATAGTGACACTGAAAGGGTATTAAGTGTTGGAAGTGCTCTTAGCTGGAAAGGCCAGATCCAGCCACGGAATAGCCATCATGATTAAAAGTTTTGAGAGAAGAATGGGTCAGAAATACCTTGAAAATCCAGAAGGAACTTTAAAATGGGTGTGAGATTGGAAAGTCATTAACACAATGAAAAAATAAAGTGAGATGGGTTGATGCATAGCAGTATTCTTTATTTTTTAATATAAGCTCCCTGGTTTTAAAAATGGATGCTTTTCTAACTCCTTAAACTTGGAGTTGTTTAGTATTTCTCCATCTTCTGCCTAAAATTTATTCTCATCAGGGCTGGGAAAAAGGGTGCAACTTAACTGACACTGCTGGTTGGATAGCAGTAGCCACCTAAAGCACTGTGCTAAGAAGAACTGGGGGTAAGGAGGCCTGCTTGAACTCAGCAGGAAAGGGTGTTATGATCCACTAGCAATGTCTGCCATGGGAGCACAAGGAAGAGGGGTGGCACATATGTGGGCTAGACCTGACCGTGGAGTTGAGTCCAGGTGTCAGGATGGATGAAAGGACATCTTGGACTTAGTTCAAGGTCGCTTCACCTTTGATTTACAGCAAAAGCTGCTAAAAAGTAGTTGTCTAAGTTTGCCAGGGCTTGCTTAAATAACAGAACTTTATTTGCTCACAGTTTGGAGGCTAGAAATCCAAAATCAATTCATCAGCAGGCCACACCTTGCCTTTTTCAAAGTCCAAAGCATTTAGGTTGTGGCTTGCTGGCAATCAGTCTCTGCCCACACCAAACCACGATCTGTCTCCTTCTATCTTTTCCTCACTCCTACTACCATGTCCGAATTTCCTTTGTTTATAAGGTCTCCAGTCATAAGGGACAAAGGCACACCCTGAATCAATTTATCTTCATCCCAGTGGGATCTTTGAAGATCCTATTTACAAATGAGTCCATACCCATGGTACCAGGGTTTAGGACTTGAACATGTCTTGATAGGGGACATGATTCAGTCCCCAAGAGTGGGTCTCAAGGATTTCCTTGTGGTAAGGGTATAGGTGGAAGGCTATGGCTTCTCTCTGTGGAGGACCACCTCAGTTTGGTGGCCTTGGCAGCCTGCAAGAAGGAAGATGATCCTAGATCACTCAGAGGCCAAAGTAATGTGGGGCTGTTATCTTTTTTCCCTCCAGCATCCAAAATCATTTGCATAACAGAGCAGGACCTGGGATTAGTTTTTGTAGCCCTGGCTTGCCCATTGGCCTGTGGTGTGCTGGAACTACCAGCCCTTGGAGAATCCCTAGGGTGCTGTGTGTGGTTCCGGGGCCTTGCTGAAATGCCTGTCCACTTCCTGGCCCTTGCCGTAACCAGAAAGCTGGCCAGTGCTGCAGCCGTCGGGTGAACCTAGGGCCAGAAGGTTCAGGTGAGGATGAGGCTCTGGCTTGGTTGCTCACATGCAGCATGTACACTTTCAATTTGGACGCCTCCTGAGCCTCATGTCATCCATTATGGCCTCCACAACTATGGACATTTTGTTTCCACAGCTGGGAAACTTCATCTGCCACACTAACAGGGAAAGGGGGTGGTTGGCTGGTGTAGCTCATGAACAATCTCTCATGCTACGTGGCTAAATGTAGAGTTTGTCTGGCCAGGACCTGTGCAGCTTGGACAGCAGCCTTAGGTAGATCTTAGGTAGATGTCCTGGCTCCTGGGCTCCTTGCGCTGAATTTTTCGTTCCTTGTTATGGTGGATGTTGACTCCCAAGATGGCGCCTCCCGCTAGGCCAGGTCTGTAAAGAAGCCATGACTGTTAATCTTTTATGCCCCCAGCTGCATTTGCACCCAGAAACAGCTTATACTGCCACGGATATAATTCTGTTGCTCTGCGAGGCACAACTCTGAAGCCTAATGTCTGCTGGGTCCAGGAATTTTCCATTTATGTACACTTAGGAGCTTTGGGTGAGCAGACCTGGCCATGGCTCTCCAAATTGAGCCATCGTGTGTCATACCACTGAATGGTTTTCAGAGTGGCATCCTGCAATCTGCGAGCCTCCTTTGTATGTTAAGCTGCTTCTTGAGTCTTATATTTTATTATGAAGATGTTATTTTTTTCTAGAAGTCAAGAGTTCCCAAATTCTACTTTTTTTTTTTTAAAGGAGGTACTGGATTTTCAATCCAGGATCTCTTATTTGAGAAGCAAGTTGAGATATATTGGTTCCCCTCCATTTGTTTTCGTTTTTTTAAGATTTATTTATTTCTTCCCCCTCCCTCTATTGTCTGCTCTCTGTGTCCATTCGCTGTGTGTTCTTCTGTGTCTGCTTGTATTCTCATTAGGCAGCTCCAGGAACCAATCCTGGGACCTTCTGGAGTGGGAGAGAGGCCGTCATTCTCTTGTGCCACCTCAGCTCCCTGGTCTGCTGCGTCTCTTATTATGTCTCCTCTGTGTCTCTTTTAAAAGCACAATTATTACAGAGTTTCTGTTCAGGGCAATGAAAAAGTTTTGGCAATGGATGGTGGTGATGGTAGCACAACATTGTAAATGTAATTAATACTACTGAATTGTACACTTAAAAATGGTTAAAATAGCAATTTTTTTGTGAAATATAGGTTACCACAATTTTTAAAAAGTGTGATTGCTTTAAAATTATTTTATCAGTAGACAAGGAGTAGGTGGGGCAAGGGATTTTTTGCTCAATAAATCATCATCACCATAGCTAATATTTACTGAGCATTTATTATACATGAAGCATGATTCTAAATATTTGCTTTCATTACCTCATTTATCTTTTCAACTGCCAAATGGTAGTTGTCCAACTTACAAGTAAGGGTACTGAGACTTGGAGAAGTTACTTTAGCAAGATCGCGCAAAAGGTGGGTGATGTGGAGAGAGACAGTTGGTAGTAGGGTCAATCCAAAGATACCACTTGGCACTTGTTGTAAGCACTGCAGGGAGGTGACCAGCCCCACCTTGTGGCACACTTAGAATGTGATGCATTCAGCGCCTTTGGTCCTAATTTTTGGGCTTTATATGCAATTCTAGGGCCATAAGAAAAGTTCTGGTATATTTCTGCATAGACTTCAGATGTGCATTTTAACTCTTTATTTGCAGCCAAACCACCCTTACCTTTAAAGTACACAAAGAACACAAGATAACAACTAAAATCAGAGGCCAGAAGAAAATAAAGGACAAAATGAAACAAATATAAGGCAAAATATTTTATTTAGTACAAATATAAACTTAGCTCCCCTTCAAAAAAATAATAGCTTACTATATAACAGATATTCTTCTAAGTGCTTTAAGTGAATTATCCAAGGTACATAAAAATAAACTGTACTGGGCACAGAAGAATGCATCGGCAGGGAGCGGATGTGGCTTAAGCAGTTGAGCGCCTGCTTCTCGCATGGAAAGTCCTGGCTTGGCTCCCAGGGCCTCCTAAAAACAGTAACAAACCAACCAACCAAACAGACAAATAAACCAACTCAGGGCAGCTGATGTGACTCAGTGGTTGAGTGTTGGCTTTCCACACATGAGGCCCTGGTACCTCAAAAAATAAAAAATGAAACAAAGAAAGCATCAGTAGCAAATTTATAAAAAACATATTGAGCTGATTTTATAATTAACATTCTAGTGTATGTTAATTATAAAAATAGCCTTGAGGCCACTGTAGCAAAATCTAGAAATTTTAGGTGTGCAGCATCAAACCCTCCTAAAAGAGAGTACAAGTTTAGTGTTTAAAAGTTTAGAGTCTAGAATCAGACCATATGACTTTAAATATTAGTTCTCCTTTTATTAGCTGGGTGATCATTTACTGCTAGAGTCCCTGTGCCTCGGTTTCCTCATGTAGGTGGTATTTAACATAAAGAGTTGGTGGCGGAATTAAGAGAGTTGATATGTTTAGAGCAGTACTATCAAATAGAATATGTGAGCCACATGTTATTTTAACATTTCTAGTAGCCACATTGAAAAACATAAAAAGAAACAGGTGAAATTTATTTTAACAATACATCAAAATATTATCATTTCAATGTGTAATTATTTATTGTTATTTTAATTTTTCTTGTTCTGAGTCTTTGATATTTGGCATATATTTTATCCATAAAGCCCATCTTAATTCAGACTATCCCCATTTCATGTTCTCGATAGCCACACGTGGCCGGTACCTGCCGTATTGGACAGTATAGCTCTGGAACACTTAAAATGGTGCCAGTCACATGATAAATGCTCTATGAGAGTTATCTATTATTTTATCTTCAAATATTTTTTTCCAGTAAATCACTTCTTTCCTTTCCCACTGCCATTGTCCTTAGATCAACTTCTCATCATCTTTGCCAAGAAAAATATTTTAAATTTGGCTTCCCCATATTCAGTGGCCACCACTCCCTGCTATCTGTTCTTCATCCCAAAGTCCAAGATATCCTTTCAAGATACAAATATGACCATATCCTACCCCACTACCCCCGAGCCTCCCTTTGTACTACTCCCCTGCTTCTCTAGGCTTTGGGCACTTAATCTTTGTTCAGTTCCATACCCCTTCCTGCCAATGAGTCCTTGGACATACTCCCTTTCCTGTCATCCCCTATATTAGTCAGCCAAAAAGGGTGCTGATGCAAAGTACCAGAAATCTGTTTGTTTTTCATAAAGGGTATTTATTTGGGGATAAAAGCTTACAGTTACAAGGCCCTAAAGAGTCCAACTCAAGGTACCATAAAAGGTATTTTCGTACCCAAAGTCTGTTGCCAAGTGTTGACAGAAGATGGCAGACAATATCTGCCAGAGTTCAGCGTTCTTCTTTCCTCTTAAGGCTTTGTAGGTCCAGTTTCTTCTGATCTCAGTTGTAGGCTGGCATAGGACTAACCTTTCTTCCCAGGGCTTGTTTCTTTCTGGGCTCAGCTGCTCTGTTCTCTTCACAAGGTCAGCTATAAACTCTCAGGTGAATAACTCATCTCTTTGCCTGGGGTCTCTGCTGTGTCTATGGAACTCTCTCTCTTCCTCTGTGTATCTTCTCTGTGTTTCTACTTCTACATAAAGGTCTGTTTTATTGGTCTGCCAAGGGGGTGGGGACTCAACCCTGCCTGCCCTAATGACGTGGTCAAATCAAAGCCCTAATCTTGATTTAATCAAGGAAATGTAAAGCCTTTGAATTTAAATCATTCAAAGGGTATCATGCCCAGAGAAACAGACCAGTGAACAAACATCATCAATATCTCTTTTCAGAATTCATCAATAATACCAAACTGCTACACCACCCATTCTTTCATTCTTAATTTCATTCTCCTTTGTACCTTCCTAAGGAAAGCCTTTCCTGGAGGCTTCCAGTCTCTGTCAGATTGCTTTGTGAAAATGCTGTCATAGAATTAAGTTCTTATTTCAGTGCTCTTATCTCTGTTTGTAATTTTGCTTTCATTGTGGGACAAATTCATTAACCTGTCTACTGCTGTTACTACACTGGAATTTCCTTCAGGATAAGGACCATATTTGCTTTTGTTCACCATTTTATCCCCAACACCTAGCTCAATGCCAAGCACATTGCAGGCCTTTATGAAATAGTTTTTGAATAAATAATTGAAATACATAAAAAGATGATTATTCCTCTTCAAGACCCTAGAATCAGAAGGAAGGGAATTTTAAATAAGGAGGAAAATGCCAAATGTCAGCTTTTAGTTTAATTTTGAATTCTTAAAGGATCAGAACAGAGGGATTCAAGAACAGAATAATGTACCATATAATAAGATTCCAAAACCTTCACAAACATGGAAATTCCAACACTTAGATTGACATAAGACAAAGCGATGAACAGATTGTGTCTGTAACCACTTGTAGAACAGAAAGGAATATTGTGAGCCATGTTCTTCTTTTCTTGCTCCTGAGAAACTAACTATGGGGAAGTATTTGTGGTATTGAGGAAGTTCATCTGTAAAGAAGAGAAGAGGTGTATGGTAATGGCAGATGAGAGAGGTGGGATCTGCAGATTTTAAAAAAATATAGGTGAGATGAGCATGATTAAATGGTATTTGGAAGGAGCGAATGGTGAGGGAGGGGTTGAAGAAAGAGGAGCCAAGAGATGATCAATAGAGTTCCTCAGAGGACGGGAGGGGGTGGGATATTAACAGGAAGGATTTCCTCACCTTGGCAGAGGGAACACTCCTTTATTTTAACAGTAAGGAAAGAGGGAAAAAGGAATATAGACAAGTTGTCAATTTTGGGAGCTCAGTAGAATCACCTTGGAAGCTTTAAAAAATACCAGTGCCAGGTTCTACCCCAAAGACTCTCCTTTAATTGGGTTGGCTCCGCAGCCTGGATGTCAGGATTTTAAACAGGTCCTCCCATGTGATTCTAATGTACAGGCAAGGTTGCCAAATTCCCACCTGCCAGAACCAGGCATGCTTATGTTCTCACATGTTCTTCAAGTCACGGCTCAGCACTTCTGTAGAGAAGCCTCCATTCCTGGATGAATGTTCTTCCAGCACCACATTTATCCTCCATCATGGGAAAGTACTCACTTCTTATTTAACGCATGTCTTCTCCACTAGATTGTAAGCATGTCAATGGCAGTAGCTATGTCTTTCCCATTTACTGCTGAATCTCCAGCTGACCAAAAATGGAGAGTCCATAATATTTTCCAGATAAAAGCATTGATCGATGATGTGGGAGGAGAAGGCCCAGGTTGAAGGGACCCCGCAGTTACTTGGGAGAACATGCCCATGCTGGCTAGGATCTTGTGTGTCCATGACAACGTAGATGGAGTGTATGTGCTCAGTGCCTCTGGTTGTAGAACTCACCCAGACAGCATGGATGTAAAAGCCCATGTAATTGTAGCTGTGAGGCAGAGCTGATTGCAATATAAGGAGATAACAATATCGAGCATCATCAAGCAATATTGTATCATCAAGCATAGTTATTTTGTAGTTTAAAGTTGTTTGAAGTTCAAAATTACTTAATTATAAAGTTCTGGTTTGTTTCCAAATGAGTACAGGGACTAGAAAAAGATAGGAGCCTTTTCATGAGACCATTCAAAGGAATATATCCTTTTAAGGACACATCACAATCCACATGAAGCTTTTGGCATGGAAAGCAGTAGAATAAACTATTGCTTATAGTGAGAAAGCTGTTATTTCTTCAGCCTTCATCAGGATGTGTGCAACTACAAACAGATCCTTGTGACATAGTTGTAGTGTGGT
This sequence comes from Dasypus novemcinctus, assembly GCF_030445035.2. Taxonomy (NCBI): domain Eukaryota; kingdom Metazoa; phylum Chordata; class Mammalia; order Cingulata; family Dasypodidae; genus Dasypus; species Dasypus novemcinctus. Next base: position 163,929,048 of record NC_080673.1, on the reverse strand, counting down.
TGAGTCTGTGTCATTCTGGGCCATAATTATGTAACCCAGGGATTGAATGTAAATGTTTTAGGTTGGGCAGGTCTTACAGTCTCTGTTGTAACCACTCAACTCCATCATTGCAGCCCAAATAGCCACAGACAAATAAACAAATGAACATGGCTGTTGTATTCATTTCCTATGATTCCATAACAAATGGCCATAATCTTTACTTATTATAGTTTCCATGGGTCAGGAGTCAGCACAGCTGGTCTTTTGCTTTAGCAGGGGTTCTTAAGAAGGTGTCTGGGAGCTTGAATTGAAATTCAACAAAACATTCTTGGTGTGGGTGTGATATATTTATTAAATAACACACAGTATCGTGTGGACTTAGTAAGGGGTCTGTAGTTTTCACCTGACTGGCAAAGGAGTCCATGGAACAAAAAAGGTTCAGAACCCCTGGCTTAGGGTCTCACAAGGTTAGAGTCAGGTTGTGAGCTGTGGTTGCTATCTCATCTGAGGCTTGGGATCCTCTTCCAAGCTCATGTGCTTGATGGCACAATTCATTTCCTTGCAGTTGTTTAATCTGCGGCAGCTTGCTTCTTCCAGACCAGCAGGAGAGCACATCCCTCTAAGCCAAGGGAGGGTCTGAACCATCCTTTAGGAGCTGTGACAGTTTGAAGTTTTTCTGGAACCCAGGACAGATCATTTCTTGAAGTTAATCCATTCCTGTGGGCATGGGACCCTTTGGTTGGATTAGATTCATTTGGGGGAGCTTTAATTGGATTACTTCAGTGAGGCATGATCCAGCGCTTGTCCTCTTGCTGGAGTCCTTTATAAATGGAGGACTGAAAGCAAAGAAACACAGAGAAACAGCTGCAGAAACAGAGAAACCCTGAGAGGCTGAAAGATCAGTCCCAGAGGCCAGAGGCTAGACTCAGCGGAGTACAGAGGCAGAAAAAAGAGGCCCCCAAGAGGCTGAAAGAGAGTAGGCCCAGAGGAGAGACGAGGCTTATGCCTGGTCATCCACAGTTGAGCTGGGGGAGAAAGCAGGCCCAGAGAAGAAGGCAGGGACTCAGACCAGAGAACTGCCGTGCGCCTTGCCACGTGGCAGGACTCCAGAACAGCCAGCAGCTGACCTTTGGTGAGACAGCATCTCTGATGATGCCTTGATCTGGACATTTTCAGCCTCAGAACTGTATACTTTTAACCTAATAAAGTCCTATTATAAGCGCCAACCCATTTCTGGTATATCACTCCTAGCAGCCTTTGGCGAACTAAAACAAGAGTTTACCTGATTAGGTCAGGCTCACCCAGGTAAATCCTCCTTTGGTTATCAATGGATTAGGGACCTTAATTACACCTAAAAAACCCTTCACTTTTGCTATATGGGATAACATAACCAGAGGAGTGTCATCCTATCATATTCACAGTTCCCACCTACACTTAAGGTGAAGGGATCATACCGGGTAGGCACATCAGGAGTGAGTGTGGGCAAGGGCGGAATCTTGTGGGCCGTTTTAGAATTCCCCTTACTGAGGCTGTGTTCCAAGAAAACTTTGTTTATGGACACTGATATTTGAATATCATGTAATTTTCATATGTCACAACAACATTATTCTTGTGATTTTTTCCCCCCAGCCATTTAAAAAGGTAAAAGCCATTCTTGGCTTGTGGGCTGTAAAATTAAAAAAGGACAGGAGGCTGGATTTGGCCTGCAGCCGATAGTTTGCCATCTCCGAGTATAATCTGTGAAAAATAGAATAAGATGGTCCTAGCAGTCTAGTAAGAAATGGTATTGAGACCCAGATGTTAGATTCAGGGGATACGGCTCGCTAGAGATAGTGTTTGCAATGTGTGGGAGCTATGCGGGACTTCTAGGATGACCTGTCCAGAATAAAAGAGACAAGACACTCTATCTGAGCTTCCTGCGTCCTGGAGGATCGAAACCCGGGGCCAGCAGAAGAGCAAGACCACTGTCCGAAGCTCATCTCCCCTACAAGGATGTGAGGGGCATCTGAGATGCAGTCCTCACCTAGCATCCCCAACCTAATCACTCCCAGTTTGCTTGGTGAGGTTGTCCTCTTTGTGCTTATTGTGCAAACTGTAGCTTCTTTGAATTTATATGTTCAAGTGCTTATTTCCTCAACCCTCCATCCGAATCCTTGATGGGGCTACTTCACACAGTCAAACATCAGCATGCTCTTTAGCTTTCACTGAAAATACAATCTTGCTAAATGTGACTTATGGCAAAGAAAACAATCATTGTTTTACATACCATAAGGCACAATCATCGTTTCAGATATTTGGGCTGTACGTTGAGGCTAATTTCCATACTGTTTAAACCCAAATTTTCATCAGCACAAACAGAAAGAATAGCAACTGTGAAAAACACCCTGGTTCTAGAAGCTCAAGAAAATCAGGATAGTTACTGTGTGAAATATCAAATCTCAGAACTATGATGTACTCATTTAGCCACAAATATGCTTAACATATGGTTTATATGTGCCGTTCACTATGTGCCAGCACCATTCTAGGCACTATAAAAATATTACTTTATTTAATCCTTACAATACCCCTTTGAAGAAAGTATTAATAGTATCATCCTTGGCTTATAGATGAGGAAACTGAAGCACAGAGCCCAATGTCTCTATTCTAGTAAGGGACTGACCTGGGATTGGAACTTCAGAAATCTCATTCCCAAGTCTATGCTCTCAACCCCTCTCCTGTGCTCCTTCTCTGGCATAGTAAAAAAAAAAAAAATTCTGAATTGCTGAAGTAATTCATGGTGTGCAAATAATCAATATGATATGTTAATGGAAAAATTGAAATTAGTGTGAAAGTTTTGGAAGGTGACATCCTGCTAGGTAACTGAAGTAGCCAATTAAATGATGATGTTTGCTCCAGTCTGAACTCCAGCAGGCTTGTTGATTATCTTGTCAATGTGTCATCTGATATTTCTAATGCCAGCTTTGAGATTCTTTTTCCAATAACAACCATACTAGAATCTTGGTAGGGATCAGTTGCATGGTACTCATTTGCAGCAGTTATATTAATAATTCATCATATTTTTTCAATTAATTGTGGTTGCTATTGTAAAATTATTCAAAATTTGTTACATTTTTATAATATGAGAAAAGACACAAATAACTGTGTGATTTTATCAGAGACAAATTTAGTCCTATTCAAACATAAGATTTCTGATACAGATCCTTGTTCTTGAAAGAATACTAATAATGTTTCAACCATCACTTGCTTAGTTTTTATCAGTTGAAAAAGTTCCATTGTCAAGACATTTTCCAAAGACCCTAAATCAAAACAATGCCATTGCAATTTTCCATACATTTTTTTCCCCCCAAAATGGAGGGGTAGAAAGGGGTAGAATATTTCTCCATGTGAGTCTTTGCATTTTAATGAGAATTGAAGAGAAAGATAAAAATGTGAATGGTTCTAAAAATAAAAGAATTACAGAAGAAAATTGCTAATGATGTTAAGTATTTATTGCAATGTGGATTTCATGAAACTGGTAAGGAAATGGGAGTTGAATTACCTACCTCAGAAGGCATATATTGAAAAGGCTTTGAAATATTTGCTTAATATATTTGGAAAAAATAACAAAAACTTGTTAAAAGAGAAGGATGATCTGATGAAGACATGAAATAATTTCTATGATTTTTTTCTATTACTATGAATACTTATTTGCTGAATAGAAGCAAGAGAAAACAATATTCATTAGAAAGCTTTTCATGGAAAAACATATTACTGTTCCAAGTTTTCACATCACCTGATATGACTGATTAATCAGTTCATTTTTTGCTAACAACTTTTGGGGATTAGAAAAGTAATTGGCATAAAATATTTCTTACTAATCCAAATGAATTACTGAAACTTTCTAAGAGATGTTTGAAAAGATAAAGAACAGTTCTAACTTAACAAGCTGAATTCTTCAGGTGAGCACAAATGGAAAACTCTGCCATTAGCTTCAACAAGAAGATGAAAATTACAAGACAAAAAATTATATTAAACCATCTGTAATGTTGCAGAATTTTATATTCATTTGCATATACAAGTTACTCTGCAATAAAAGGTGATTAGCTAAATGTTTAACTCATGAGATTTAATTTTTCTAATTTTTGAGGCTTTTGAAAAATAAATTTCACAAATTAAAAAAAAGCATTAGACCACCAATTCAAATTTGGGGTTCTAGAAAGATGGTTACCATAGAAGTTTGTGTTTATTCTGGACTCAGAAAGCCAGAAAGAGTGAAGCAAATCAGGGTCATGGTTGATGTAAATGAAAGCAAAATGAAATATAAATGGTGTGAGGATAATGGAGCCTTTCTTATCCAAAAGGAAAAACATTGCAGCCATAAGATGATTCTTGATAAGATAATAATCACTTACTCTAGTCAAACTCAAAGTAATTCTGGTAGAAATTACCAAACACCAGGAAAGAGCTTTTAGGTATTGTTAAAGCAATTGATTGCTGCCACCATTATTTGTATGGCTGGAATTTCACAATTTCACAATCAGAGCTCATCATGCTGCTTTAGGAGTCCTGCTGTAATTCCTAGATTCAGAGGGATAAATTGGCTGGGTAATTACAAAACTGTAAGGCTATCATTTTCAAATAGAACATCAACAGAGAGGGAAAAAAAGCCAAAAAACCCCCACCAACTCATCATCTAAGCCCCCTCGTGACATAGATGTGGAGTGGACACAACCATTCTAAGGTCCACAGGATGGAGGAATAGAGTATGGATTAGAGTGGACTTACTGATATTCTATACATGAACTATTGTGATTAGTAATCGAAGAAAATGTGGCATTGGTGTGGAGAAAGTGGTCATGGTGGCTGCTGAGGGTAGGGAGTGGGAGGAAGAAATGTGATGTGGGGGCATTTTTGGGGGTTGGAGTTGTCCTGGGTGGTGCTGCAGGGACAGTTACTGGACATTGTATGTCCTCCCATGGCCCACTGGGTGGACTGTGGGAGAGTGTGGGCTATGGTGTGGACCATTGACCATGTGGTGCAGCAGTGCTCAGAGATGTATTCACCAAATGCAATGAATGTCTCATGATGATGGAGGAGGTTGTTGTTATGGGGGGAGGAGTGGGGTGAGGGGGGTAGGGGGTATATGGAGACCTCATATTTTTTTAATGTAACATTAAAAAAATAAAGACAAGAAAAAAATAAAGCACATACATTATGTAGACACCCCGTGTTGGGATAATACTTGTAAACTGATATTAGGCATGAAGAAAAGAAACAATCTAATCTAACAGATCTGGTAGGTTGTGTTTTGGAACAATCAAAGGTTTCTGCCTGGAGGGGATGGAAAACACTCCTATTTCTTGAGAAGAAAGTTATGAAATGATTCATTCATCCAACGAATACTTATTTATTGAGTGTTTACTTTATGCCAGGCATCATTCCATGCATGAGGGATACACCACAGAACAAGACAAACCATGAATCAAAGGCCCAGCAAAGCTGCAGAAAGAAAGACATTATTTTGTGAAATCTGTATTGGCTATATAAGAAAGAAATATAAATTTTATGAAGACGAGATGTCTAATCATATTGCCACTCTTAAATACTTTGGACATTGTGTAAATACAATAGAATTTCTAATTAAAATTTCTTTTGTATGGAAGTGATATTTAACTGATTAATATAGGATATGCCAGGGAATTGTGTCTGCTTCTTTTTAAAAAAATGTAATATTGAGCTTTTACACGATCTTAGAATCCACTTGTCTAGTTTTTCAGAAAATATGGGCCATTATACATGATCAACCAAATTAAAGCAGATTTGCAAAAAAGTGGATTTAACATATGCCATCTAGAAAAATCCAACTTTGAAGAAAGTATAGTGAAACTCTATGTAGTTCCACTTTACAACTTCTTATTGTTTAAAAGTGTTTCTATGGAATCTACAAAATTTTTTTGTACTGAATTCTAAATGTTGGTATGATTTCTTGGATGTTTTCTATGAAGGACTAGCACTGAAAAGCAAATAAAATTTCTAAGCACTTCACACAATGCTTGGCATATAATATGTGCTCATTAAATGTATATTTTTTTTGCTCATTAAATATTTATAAAAAAGAACAAGGAAATTGTTTATGACAATTTAGCTTCACAATAATGACATGAGGGACAGATCCAGTTTTGTTGGACCTGAAGCTTATACGATTTGGGGAACCCTCTTTTAAAAAAGAATACAAAATCATGCATATAAAGTTCAGCATGAACGTGACTACTTAGAATGAGAAAAGACTATGCATTATAATATTTAAGAGGATAGGGGAAGCGGATGTGGCTCAGTCTACTGAGCTCCCACCTACCACAAGGGAGATCCACGGTTCAGTTCCCCATGCCTCCTACAGAAGACAGTGAGCTAGTGTGATGGGTAGGTGTGGCGGCCTGATGCTATAAGATGACACAACAAGAGACACAAGAAGAAAAAACATAGGTCCTGGGTTCAGTTCCTGGTGCCTCCTAAAGACACAGCGCACAGCAAGTGCAAACAATGAGGGGGTGGGGAGAAATAAATAAATAAATTAAATAAATCTTTAGGGGAAAAAAAGGGTAAACAATTATAACACATTTTCTTTCATTTTGTCATATTTAATTAATAATCTGGAAAAATATACAAAATTAATCTAAAATTAAGGCATGCAAAGTAACAATGCAAGTGCATTTTAAAAATGCTGCTATGTTATACTGAGCTACGTAAGTGCGTAATCAAATTACTCTTACATTACATATAATGGCTTATGAATTTTGTCATCAGAATATTTGCTTTTCAGGCCATTTCACTGTGTTGGTGGCAAATTTGCATGTCATTTCGTTTGGAACTGCCAGACCTCATCCAGACAAGATGTATCAGATATGTTAAGATATGATCAAATATACATGGGTTGCATAAAGTGTGTGACTTCACATACAAATGTACTCACAGCATATTGTGCTGCTGTAGGTTTGTACTCTACAAGCACAGGAATTCTATAAATTCTATTTCATGAGATTCTCATAAAAAATAAAGATAACATATGGTGTGTTTATAACTATATGTGCTACATTATTGAGTGTATGTGTAACAGAAAGGAACTTCTGTTTTGACTAGGTGCTACTGAAAATTGAATCCTCCACTTATATTTTACATGTCTAATATTGGAAGGAGTTTCCAGACTAGTTTCTGATTCTCTATATTTTAAATCTTGTTTTTTCTGCACTAGCTGCATTCTAGCAGTGTCAAGTGCCATAAAATATGTTCATATCAGAATTTTACTGCTGGCCCTGAACCTTCAAGCCCTGACATTAGATGAGTCAGAGTAGTTGGGGTGGGAGTTGAAAGAAGTCAGGTAGCCTTGAAATTTTAAGGGGACTGCCTTATTCATATGTTCCTAGACTTGGGATTAAGTGTAAATATTTGAATTTTGCAGCACTGGTAGATCTGCCTGTGTATGCAGCTAAGTGCTATGAGACAAGCCCCATTTCCTGGACCTGTTCTCTGGCCAAGAGAAATTTATTAGCAGGTTGACATCTCATATTGACCCGGATTTGCTCAAATGGTGTGATAGAAGACACTCTCCATGTTTTTTTGTGTTTGTAGTTTATCAATAAAGAGAAATAGGAATTGTGCGGGCAACTGGAAAGATGGAAGCAAGTCTTGGCTTTGTGGCCTTAGACCCAGACTCATACAGGAGAAGGAGGCTGGCAGAAGGGCTGTCATCCTAAAGTCTGACCCCACTGGCACTACTGCTGTGCCCTTAGTCAGACTTACCAGTTCTCTTCCTTTCGGAGCTGGAACCCACTACCCATTCCTTCAGGCCTCAACTGAGGTCCTGGTCCATCTCAAATGCTCAACTAGACTATGGACTGCCCCCTGCTACTCGGAGACTCTACTAGCTCAACCCAACTTCAGATCCATCCAGGACAGATGGAAGCCTGAGTTCTGTGTTTTCTTGGACCCTGATAGGAGCACTGCCTTTTACTTCCCCCATAGAAAACAAACCTATGGCTGAGTTTGCTTCCCAAGCCTGGGTGGGCACTGCCCTTCTTTTCCCACTGAGGAAAAGACACTAATGAGGTTGAGGGTTCCCTGGTGGTCAAGATTGGGTTGGGTTGTTTTGGGCTTCCTGGCAGATCCCACAAGTGCTCTCTTTGTGCCAATCATGGTGGCAGGGGTCACTGTGAAAGAAGACCCAAGAACCCTTGGATGTCAGCTTTACCTTCCTGAGGCCCATCTCAAATCTCTCTTGCTTCAGGTCTTCTCAGGTAGGCCCCTGTCCTATCTTCCTAGATTGTCCTTGTGTGCCTTGTTTAGATTTGGCTTCCCACTCTAGACTTTTTCTTTTAGCCAAACTGATGTAAAGACCCTCTGAGATGATGATCCCATAACTGCATGTGGGCCTCAGGTCTGAAATTCTGTGCCCTGCATTCAACCCAGACCCTCAGGTGACTGCCATCAGGACTGTCCCTTCCCATCCTTCCCAACATCTCCCATCCTTCCTAAAGGGGAGATTCCCCCAGGAGAATGGTCAGGCCTTGGATGTCTCTAGGGCATCATTTACCAAATGTCTGGCTATGACCATAGTAGAAACACATTTTACATGGAGATTCAGTACACATGCACACACACATATGTAAACATTGCGACACCATGTAATACATGAACACATAAAACTGAAATAAAAATAGTTTCCGTTATGTGCACAATCCTTGCTAAGTATCTGTGGGATTCACTCTATATTTTCTATATTACTTACAAAATCTGATCAAGGCCCATGAAATTGTTCTCATAACACACTAATGGGGTATGCTCTAATGGAAACACTGCAAAGGTCCTCCCTTCTTAATAGGGCTAATCCTAGCCCTCTGGAGGACTCCACCCAGCTACCTAGCAGCTCTGCACAGTACCCATTTATATCTATTTTATTTTATGGACACTTAAGGCTACACAGCGATGACAACATCTCTAAGGCCTGATTAACTCCTCACTTGCTACTGGTCTGTGAGTTCCTATAATTTACCTTCCCAGTCCTTGAAAAATCTAGTTAGCCTGGGAAAGAACAAAAGAGATCCAGGAAGACTGCTGCTAGGCAGATGGCTCTTCTAGAAACACAGAGCTCTTATTTCCTTGGCCTTTCCTCATTCCCCTTTCCTAACTCTCCTCATTGCTCTTTTCAGGGCAAAAAACTTGTCATCATAGACAACATGAAATGCATCATGATCTTCTCTCATACGTCTTTTCTTCTTCTCTGCCTGGAGTACACTCTTTCCCCTTCTTCATCTGGCTAAGCTTTCATCCTTCAAAACTCTCCTCATCCATCACCTCTTCAAGGAAATATTCCCTAGTTCCCCAAAGTCTGGATCTGCATGCTCCTCTGACACGTTCACCCATACCATGACACTTCCCTACAGTATATTGAATCATCTGAGTTCCCAATAACTCTGCAGCTCCTCTAAGAGAGATCTATGTCCTTATCTTTATATTCCAATGCCTAGTGTCCAGTGAATATACAATAGATGTCTGTTGAATGAATGAATGAGTTATTGACTTTAGTTGGCATCCAACTATTCCAGACTCTAGTGATCTCAAATCCCTCATCATATTCTCCACAAACTGATTATCGATCCTTTGCCATTGCTTCATGTTAAAAAAAACAACCTTTTTTTTGCATACTTTGAAAATATGCTGTATAGCTATAAAACAACAAAAATTATTTTATATATCACACATAAATATCAGCCTCATTACTTTATAATTATCCTTCATGAGGGAATAAGAAATTTGAAATGACTAAATTGCAGTCAGATTTAAACATGTGCTTTAAGAATCATAACTTAGTTTGCTAGTATAAAAGTAATCATTTCAGTTGAAATTGTTGGAAAGACACAGACCAGCCTGAAGAAGATTCGAAAATAGTATTTGATTTCATTTGTCAAAACTTAACCTTGTTTGTTCTAATGTCTTAATCTTCAAATTCTGTTTCTAAGTGAAATTTCGACCTGTCTCCTCTGAGGTACTCATTATTGACATAAACCTGCTGCACACACAAGGTTCTATATAATTAATTCAATTCCACAGAAGTTGATTGAATACTGACTACTACCAGCATTGTGCCAGTATTGCGATAAAGTCGCAAGAGTCAGGGTATGTGTATACAATATATATATTTTTTGTTTCTTATTCATTCATTTCCTCATGCAGCAAATATTGTAAAGCTTTCACTTAACTTCATAAGGTGCTGCTCTAAATGCCATGGGGAAAAAAAGATCAATAAGTTTCTGATTTTGGAGAAATAATAATTTAGTTAGGGAGATAAAACACACAGCATAACATGTTTAATGTCATCGCTGAAGCTTGATAACCACATGAGCCAATGATACAAGAGGCAGCCTATGATTCAGTCACATCCTCCCTGGCTCTCCCTGGCTCTCTGGTTCACCATCACAGGCAGCCATGTCATGCTAGAAAGAGCTTTCAGACACAGGCTAGCATTTGAAATCAGGATCTGCCACTTTCTGTGTGTGATGTAGGGCAAGTTACCAGCCTCAGTTGCTTCATCTGTATCTACTCATAGAATTATCAGGAAGACTAAACGTGAAAAAGTTCATAAAACTGGAAGTACAAAACTCTAAATTCCCCATTTCCTTTTTTCCACTTTCCCTCAAGTCCTGTAGAGGAGGAAAAACGTCTTATGCCCCTCCTTCTCTGCTCCTCCCTTCTGTAGGAAATATCCTCAGTGGGAGAAGAGCTTAGAGCAAAACAGTGCCACCAACAAGCAGAGCTACTTTTCAGAGTAGGCAGAGAGAAGCAGCACTGGCCACTGCTAGATTCCAGGGGAAGAATTCTAGGAAGGCTTTTCCTTTGGTCTCATAGTTGGGGCTGAGAGCTGAAACAAGGGAAGCTAATGAAAGCTCACAGCAATTTGGTTGCCAGGTATCTCCCACCCCTGTGTTGACCATGTGGCCACAGCACCAGCCCCACCACAGTCAGTCACCAGCCACCCTCCCTGCGAAGAGAGCACTGGGGAGGGGAGGACCGATTCCTCAGTCTTGTAAAAGTGTGGAGTTGGTAATTAAGATTTCTACCTTTCTTTGTGGGAGAGGAGGGAGGAGGGGGTGTGTGTTCTCCACCCACCCTCATTGGGAAGAGGATTTAAGAGACTCTTGTAGTGAGTTGGACTCAGATGTGACTTCTCTACACATGCCTCTTCTGTCCCTTTTTGTTGAACCTATAGTTGGCGCTGGATTTAGTAGGTGTATGTCCCAGAGACTTGCATCTCTGGGCTGTCCATATGCCAGTTGGGCCCTGAGCTTCAGCGGAGTTGCAACACCTACTCTCCAGTTCATTGAACTCACCCAGTACAACTAAGGTGAGGATGGACAACCACCACACCAAGGAAACGAGAGAGTCTACAACTGCAAGCAAGAGAGTCCCATCCATCAGCCATATGGGATCAAAGTCCCTTCTCAGTTAGAGGTGGAGTGGACATCACCATCTCAGAATCCTCAGGATTGGGGAATAAAATATGGACTAGAGTGAACTTACTGGTATTCTACTATAGACTTATTGTGATTCTACCAATGGAAGAAATTATATCATTGATGTGGAGACAGTGGCCACTGGAAGTGTTAAAGTCAGGGAGAGGGAAAAAGAGGTATAATATGGGGGCATTTTTGGGACTTGGAATTGTCCTGAATGACATTGCAAGGACAGATACAGGCCATTATATATCCTGTCACAACCTACAGAATGGAGTGGGAAAGAGTATAAACTACAATGTAAACTATAATCCATGCTGTGTGGCAATGCTCCAAAATGTGTTCATCAATTGCAATGAATGTACCACACTAATTAAAGAAATTGTTAATGTGGGGAAAAGTGGGAGGTGTGGGGAGTGGGCATATGGGAATACCTAATATTTTTTTATGTAATATTTTATGAAATCTAAGTATTTTTTAAAAATAAATTAAAAATGTATTTAAAAATAAAGAGACTCTTGTAGAATGCAGGTGTCTGCAATAAGAGGAGATGGGCACCCCACTGCTCAGCTGGATATCTCCTGAACTTTCGAATTTGTGGGCCCATGCTGGAGGTGCTGTTTGAGCAGAATAGGTTGTTTTGAAGGAGTACCGGCAGGGAGCCTAAAGGTGAGGTTGTACTCAACCACAGAAATTAGTGTCACTTCTCTTCAAGAAGTGAGAAGGAAGAGTAGGAGTAAACCTGAACAGGATGAAGGCAAACCCACCCACATTCCCAGAGCCCCCTGGAGGATAGGGAGGAAATGGAGGGAAACACCAGGGCTTCCCATAGTTCCCAAGAAGAAGCAGGAAGTTAGAGGAAGGGGCAAGGGTGTAGAGTGACCCTGCAGCTGCTGGCAAGGCCCTATTCAGAGAAGTGTCAGGGAGACACCACTGCCTCTCTTTGAGATTAGAGACAGAGGGCCTGGGGTAGAGCAGATCACTCCAAGAAAACTATTCCCACCATGCTCACAGGAAGCCTTCACATAAAGTCAGACCAAATCAGAATGAGGTCAGAGCCACCTCCTATGCCCATCTTCCACCAGAGAAGTCAGCCTTGAAGGAGTAGGGGCTGGAGATGTGTCATAGCTACCCCAAGCCAGCACCCTGATGCTCTCCTCCCCACCCCAGCAGCCAAGATGACAGCCCCAGCCTATGCTGGCAGAAAAGAGATGAGATGAGATTTAAAGCACATGAGACAAACTTGAAACTGGACTGGACATTTATTAATCAAAAGGGAGTGGAGGTGTGACATACCCTGCAGCACACCAGCAATCTATGTCTTAGAATGTGTACTCTCTTCTTGATTCTTAATAAACTCTCTACTCCCTTGCCTACAAAAAAAAAAAAAAAAAAAAAATCTGCCCAAGATGTCATGAGGAACAGGGAAGGGGATTTGACACAGCACAGTTGGAACTAGTGATGGGAAAATGTGAAATAAGTTCATCTTTATACTGCTACTACCTTGAAAGTCTTTAACAAATTCAGACCCATCTGCGAGACACAGGAGCAAAGCTGACTGAGGCTGGACAGGGGGCATCTCAGGAGGGACAGAGTGGGCCTTGTCTTCTCTGAATATAACTCCCAGGATCTCCCCACAGCTCTGGACAAGAACAAGGGCCTCCAGTTTATGAGGATAAGGACTTAGATCAATTTAATTAAGACAGGTGCAAAATGGAGGCATTTTTGGGACATTGGAATTGTCCTGAATGATATTGCAATGATGAATACAGGCCGTTATGTATTTCGTCCTAAGTTACAAAATTGTGCGGGACAGTGTAAATTATAATGTAAACTATAATGGCAATGTTTCAGTATGTGTTCATCAATTGTAACAAATGTACAACACTAATGAAGGCTGTTGTTAATGTTGGAAAGTGTGGGAGGGGGAAGGAGTGGGGCATATGGGAATCCCCTACATTTTTAATGTTACATTTATGTAATCTAAAGTATTTTGAAAAAATAATAAATGTATTAAAAATTAACTAAGTTGAATTTGGTGGAAGCCTTGCCTATTGTTGTAGTTAACAGCATAACATCTAGAGTAAGAGATCTGTGTTATCTTGGTCAATTGCGTCAACCTAAGTTTCTCCATTATAATAGGAGACAATAAAATCACTACCTTGTAGGGTTGTTTTGAAGAGAAAATGAGTTTGTTTATTAAGCACTTGAAACAGTGCCTTGAATACTGTAAACACTAAGTATACATATTTTAGGTGTAAATATAAAAATAAATAAAAAGTAATGGGATGATTCTTGCCTGTCCAAATGAGTAGAAGTAAAAATCAAGCCTCTTACAACTTCTTCAGCCTAAAAAGATTTCTGATACACTTTGCAAATTGCCTTTTGGTAAAGGGCACAGGTCCATAATTATACACAATTTCACTTCAAAACATCGACACAGGTCTGTAAAATGAAATCTCTGCATCTCAACCATGATCGGGGCAACTTTTGATTTTCACAAAGAGGGAGGAAAGCAGTAGAAGAGAAAACAAGCAATGTGACCAGCCTGACCTGTATTCTGAGGTAATTAACAAATGCCTTTCAGCAAAGCTGGCTTTAGGAGACTGTGAAATGATGAAATGATGGAGTGTCCTGCGGTGTCCCCAAACTCCTCTTTCATCATTCCCTCCTGGCCCCTCCCAGGGCCTGGTGCCCTTCCCTTCCCTTCCATTTCCTTCTCTCTTTCCCAGCTTCATCATCAGTTCTGTTCTTCAAAGGAATTGGCACCTCCTTCAGGTATTTGTTCATAATAGTTCATGAAGATTAGCATATTGCCTCCAAGGGATATTTGAATTTTCAGTGGACTTAAAAATTAAAAAAAAAAAATTTTTTAAAAGAAGATTTAGATTACATAAATATTACATTAAAAATTTAGGGGGGAAGTGGACTTGGCCCAATGGATAGGGTGTCCGTCTACCACATGGGAGGTTCGCGGTTCAAATCCTGGGCCTCCTTGACCCGTGTGCAGCTGGCCCATGTGCAGTGCTGATGCGTGCAAGGAGTGCCCTGCCGCGCAGGGGTGTCCCTGCGTAGGGGAGCCCCACGCGCAAGGAGTGCTCCCCTAAGGAGAGCCGCCCAGTGCGAAAGAAAGTGCAGCCTGCCCAGGAATGGTGCCGCCCACACGGAGAGCTGACACAACAAGATGACGCAACAAAAAGAAACACAGATTCCTGTGCCGCTGACAACAACAGAAGCGGACAAAGAAGACGACGCAAATAGACACAGAGAACAGACAACCAGGGGGAGGGGAGAGAAATAAATAAAATAAAAAAATATTTGAAAAAAAAATTTAGGGGATTTCCATATACCCCATGCCCTCCCCCTCCCACACGCTCCCACCTTAACAACCTCCCTCATTAGTGTGGGACATTCGTTACAATTGATGAACACATATTGAAGCATTGCTATTAACCATGGACTACAGTTTACATTACAGTGTACGCTTTGCCCTGCACAGGATTATAGGTTTTGACAAAATGCATAATGGCCTGGATCCGTCATTGCAATGTCATGCAGAACACTTTCAAGGTCCCCCAAATGTCCCGTGTCACACCTATTCTTCCCTCCCCCTCCCTTCAGGGGACTTTTAAAGATTCAAATGTATGTACTAGGGGTTTGGGAATTCCTACATTGTTGGGGATTTGGGGATAACTGATATTTACAGCACACCCCACCACCACCAAATTGTCTCCCAAGGTCAGATTTGGGTGGTACTAGTGCTGGGGATTACCTGGATAGGGTGGTGAGCCTTAGGTTTCTCGGTTTTTTGGACTTTCCTTAAGCAGCATGGTATACAGCACCTTTTCTCAAAGTGTGGTCCCTAGATCACCTGCCCAGAATCACCCTAAGAGTGCTGGTTTAAAATACAGATCCCTTGGTCCAACCCCACACCTGTGTGTTAACAGATGGCTCAGGTAATTCCTATGCATAATTGTTCCGAGCATAGCCAGGAGCCGTGTAAAAGGACAGCTTCCCACCAGAATGAGAAGAATACGTCAGACCAAAGACAGACTCGCGCACGTCCAGCTTGGCGAGCAGAAGAGCCTTTAATAGGGAGCTTGCGTGGGGAAGCTCTCCACACGGTGGTGGAGGCAAGCCTGGTTGTGGCCTACATCCTCCCTGTGGCTGCAGGAAGAGATGGCGCTTCAAGGTTGGAGTGCACACTTGCCACAAAACAAGAGGATTCCTTTACACCACACATCTCCATGCGCACAGGGCGGGCATGTGAAGCGAAGCCTGATTAAAAAGTGCAATGCTCAGGACAGATAATCAGGGAACGGATATTCACAGTGTTTCCTAGCAGGGCAGAAGTTACACTTTCATACTAACTGTAAAAACGAGCATTTACACTGTTTTGTCAGTAGGGCTGAAGCTACATCTTCCTATTGCTATGAAGGTGGTCAAGTGGTTCACAGATCGGATTCTTCTTAGAGTTTCCTGGGAGAGAAGTCCAAGCATACACGTTTTACTTAGTCACAAGCGGGTCTTGCTGTGTAACTACTAAGACGTGAAATCCTGAATAAAAGGGGAAAGAACTGGAAGGGTTGTGGGAAAAATTGCAAAGCCATACATAGACATGCTACAATAATAAAGTTGAAGCACCAAAGCAATGGCCCTCAACCCTGACTGCATGTCTGACTCATCTGGGGAAATTTTACATTTTTCTGATTTCCAGTTTGCACTCTCAGAGACTCTGGTTTTCTTGGTCTGCAGTAGACGCTAGGTATCAGGATATTTTAAAGCTCAAGTTATACTGCAGGAACTTCTGGAAAGACCCAAGACCTCGCCAATGAAATAAATTCCTCACCTCAAAATCCTCACCTTGCTGTTTTCCAGCAATCCTTGACAGTTGGATTGTGATTCTTACCTGCTCCCAGTTCCTGCTTAGAAAGGCCCATCTGAAACCAAACTTAATTCTCAATAAATTCTGACCTTGCCTTCCCTCCTCCCAGACACTGCCAAAGCACTGATGAGTTGGTGTCCTCCCATAAAGCAGTAAGCTATAGACTCAGTTTTGTTTTCTCAACAGGTTGCATTGGGGTAATATTTAGGAGACAGAATTTGACGTAGCGAAGATTGAAAACCACTGAGATAATGGAGAGAAGGTTAAAGTTGACATCAGATGGTCTATATTTTTTTGTCCTGAATCTTGATTATGAATTAGGTGACCTTGGTTAAATTGCTTAACCTTTCTGAGCCTTAGTATCTTTTGTGAAAACAGAGGTTCCTGTGTTTCAGGATCATTGCAAGCCCCAAAGAAAATAATGTATGTCAAAGTGGTCTGCAACCTGGGCAGTATTGTGTATATATATAATAGCTCCCATTTATTGAGAACCTACTACAAGGTCAGAAAATACTCTTGGACTATAATCCTCTGTCTATTGCCCAGAGCAGAAACATCGCTAATCAATAATAGTGGTCATTCCTGCAGCAAGCCTGATAACCTCAGGATCCATCTTGACAGAGCACTCTAATCAACCACCAATGATGGACTCAGGCTGGCACTCTTGCTAAAACCTATTTATCATCCTGGTCAACTACCTGCAGGTAGTCAACTACCCGCAGGTGATTTATTAAGCTTTCTGTATTTGGTCTTCATAACAACCTACTAAGGTAATTTTTATTGTCTCCATTTTCCAGACAAGGAAACTGGAGATCAGAGAAGCTAAGTAACATGTAATTGGTAAGTAGCAGAGGCTCATTTCGAACCTGGTCTGTCTTTCCACATAGCATGTTTTATTCATGCAATGAACATTTATCGATTATGTACATAAGTGCTAAGCTCTTTGATACAAAACAGGCCAAGATATTATACATTTACCTTCACTGTGTGGTTGGTGATCTTGATGTCTGTCTGGGGCAAGCCTGGCGAGGCTGTGTTTGGGAAGACAAATTCCCTGAATAAACAAGAAAAGCAGGTGGTAGTGCTGGTCACGTGCTTCCACCCCTCTTACTGGTGAGTCCCAGGGCTGCAAATACACAAGCCGATGTCCTTGTACTGAGACTAGCTTCTTCCTTCCTCGTCTCACATAATCTACAGGAAAAAATGAGCATCTCTGCCCTGAAGAAGCCGATATAACCTTGAAGTGACTAAATGAACATGCATATTGATGGAGCAATTTGAGTATGTATTGATTCCTGGTAGCTGCTGTCTGAATTCTTAGCTCGTATAACCATGCTAGGGCTTAGTTATAAATAAGGCTATGAAATACTTTTTTCCCCCCCAAACCCTTGGAGGATCTTGTTACATTTTTATTTTAAATACTCTATTGATGGAGAATGCAGCGTGCCCTATGGAGTTGCTTGGTGGTTATTGATTTACAGGTCATAATAAACAGGATCCAAACCTAGCGGTGGCTACCAAGACAACCCTGAACAGAGAGCAAACATGATTCCCTATTGGGAAACTGATAACGTAAGAGGAATTCTCCTAACAGTTTGGGGAGGGGACTTTGGAAAGGAACCATGTTGATTTTTCTTCTGGAATGAGGGCCATGCAGCTCTGGAAAAACCAGAGGTAAGAGTGAATATGATGGACTGCAGGATTCTACTTCTATTTCTGTTTAATCGTTTAGAGTTGGTAAGTGACTTGCATTGATTTCAGGTCTGCTGCTCAAAATAGCCTTCCAGGGTTTCATTTCCTTTCTTCTGTCACTGTCAGGTCACAAGGGGGACAGAAAAGTCAACTTCTTTTCTATGCATGAGAACAGAGGAGGCTGAAAGTTCATTGGTGGATTCTAGGGAATCACACATCTAGAAATACTATAATTGGAACACCTATTCATCCATCCACTCATTACACTTTCACCGAGTCCTGGGCACTGTGTTTATGTCTCAAGATACAGAGATAAACAAAACACAAGTCCCTGGCTCAGGAGCTCACAGTCTTATAGGGGAAAAGCAAAGACAAGTAGGCAAACAGATATACCCATCTCCTTTTTAAAAAAATGTGCTACATAGCATATTTTCAGTTGGGGACACAATGCACCATTGTTTTAAATTGGAAATGTACTAATGTGTCCCTATCCCATCCAAAAATACCAACTAATTTCCCCAAGAATCTTCCAAAATCCTGTGAAAATCTTTTACAACTACCCACCAAAGATTTCAGGTTAATATACACCATTTTGAACATCAAGTACCTAACTTTTTTGAACTTACTGAGTGCCTATGGTTTTGTGGAGTATGGATGATACTGAAGAGTACAGGATATGAATTATGTTTGATTTCTACTGCAAAGAACATGCCCATAGTGCATCCTCACCTGGATTGTGGTCATTAGACCACTGCTCACAAAATTTCACCAGATTTAAAAAATAGCATGCCATGTCCCGTGGAGCTTCCAGAACCACAGTACTTCCATAATTTGTCTGAATTTTCTCATGTATAGCTAAGGTAGTATGTACAGTAGATGGGGATGCATGCATGGCCACGCATGTGTCCTTTGTGAACTTACCTCTGTCAATACACTTTGTCACCCCCTAGAGAATGGACTTTTCCAGGTATCTAACATTTACCTGCTTTCTCCACAGGCTTTGATACTTTTGGGGAAGACATTTTCTCTTAACATTGTGAGATATTTGAGAGCAATAATGTGCAGTACTATTAAACAAAGGAAGCTGGAGATAAGGTCATTTGGGAGGTGAGTAGGGTTCTCTACTGTCTTGCCTGCACTGCATGCAACCTAAATATGCAAATTTGTTATGATGGCTTTTTTTGTTGGATACAGACTGGGGTGAAAATATTTGCAAATCATTATAGTGCTATTCGTAAGGTGAAACCCACAGAGAACAAGAGATACCAGTAATTTCAAAAAGGGTACGTATAAGGTAATGTGATCACACAGAGGACAGTGATGAATGCTACCCAAGTGAGTCAGGAAAATTGGCCCAGAAGAGAAGAAAACAAGGAAGATTTGTAGTATGATATTCACGAGACAGGTCAGGTGGTGAGGTAGAGTGGAGGGCATTTTAGGCAGAGAGAAAACATGTGCAAGTCAGAGACACAAAAACAAAAATAAAAACACCATCTCATTGTGTTCAGGGATTTGAAAATATTTCCATACTGCTGAAGTGTAAGGGTCAAGGAAGTCAGGTGGGGATGGTTTTTGAGAGCCTGATTGTGAAGGGCCTTGTTTGGGCTTCATTCTGGAAGAAATGGCACATAACTGAAGGCCTTTAAGCAAGAGTGAGAGCATCCAATTCAAAGTTTGGAAAACTACTCTAGGATAAAAAACCCGAAACAGGATCTGAGGACAGAGATCACTGGCAGGACACAGGACCACTGGAGGCTATTGAGTGGTCCTGGTGAGAGGTGACGAGGACCTGAGCAAGAGCAGTTGCAGGGATGAGAAAGAGGAGAGGAGGGATTCAAGTGAGTGCTGAAAGTAGAGCTGTTAGAATTTAGTGCTCTCTGTGATAGAGAGGGCAGCTCTTTCTATCCCAGTGTCAAAGATGAGGAAATTGAGATCAGGGGTTGTGTCGTTTTCATTTAGTATCTCCCAAATTTAGCAAAGTTCCTGGAAGACATCCAGGACATGGCAAACAGATAAATTCCATTGTTTATCCAAACACATCTTCCTTGAAGTGCTGAACAAATGAGTCAAGTAATGAATCAGTGAATGAATTAATAAATTTAATGACTGCTTTCCTGGTGGAGTCTGATGGTCCTCCAAAGCATTCTAGCTTTTCTTTCTAATTTCAATCATTGTCCCCATACCTTGGAGTTATGGGCTAAATTGTGTACCTCAAAAGTTATGTTTAAGTCCTAACCCCTAGTTCCATGAATGTGACCTTAAGCGAAAATAGGGTCTTTGAAAGGTGATTAGTTAAGACGAGGCCACACTAGATTAGGGTTAATCCCATATGACTAGTATCATTCTAAGAACAGAAAATTTGGGCACACAGAAAGACTCTGGAGAAGCCAGGGGAAGATGGAAGAGGCAGAGCTTGCAGCAATGATCTCCAAGTCAAGGAGTGGCATGGATTGCGGACAAACACCAGAAGCTAGAAGAGGCAAGGAAGGATCCTCCTCTACAGGTTTCAGAGAGAACATGACCCTGCTAACACCTGACTTTGGATGTCTAGCCTCCAAAAATGTGAGAGAATAAATTTCTTTTGTTTTTTAAGCTATCCAGTCTGTGGTAGTTTGTCACAGCAGCTCTAGGGAAAACTTACAAGTGGGAAGTAGAAGTCTCACTTGAGATATTGCTATATGCTCCTAACTGATCTTGTAGCCTTTAGTCTTTTGCCTCAATTTCCAAAGCTAGGAAGGTCTTGATGTCAGGTCTTTTGACTCCTAGTCCAGGGATTTCTTGGCCTCTGCTAGCCTTAGCCACTCAACTTTCCCATATTTGCTTTCTCCCTGTTATAAATAATGATCCTTATTCATTCACCTCACACAGATGCTGGACAGATTGATTAGTTAATGTCCAAAAATTGCTTTGAGGATGAAAAGTGCCGATTATTATTATTATTATGTTGTCTGAGAGAAATTCCCTGTCCTTTAAAGGGAGCCACAGAATGGTCACTGACATTTAATTTAAATGCTCTGTACCTTACAGGTAGAATATTTATTTACCAATAAAGAAAAATATCTTCACATAAGATAGGTCCTTGAAGTCCTTCCGTTTATAAAAAATGGGACCAAATGACCATCAAAGAATGTACCTGGGATAATTAGGTTAAGGTCAATATCTAGGAGTCTAGGCTTTATTTCAGCAAGGGCTTTGCCCTCTTATTTAGAGGCACTGATGATAAAACATGGCTTTGCCTCTTGTCAGACAAATGTCACCTCAAATAATGCTACTGACATCAAGCTAAATCATATACAAGGTGTTGGAGATGTATATATGGATTTATTTTTCTTCCAGAGTGCTTTGAACTTACAACCTTTCACACTGGTCAGGAGTGAGTAATGATTTCTCTGGGGTGTCCTTTTTTCTGTGTGAAGATGATTTCTATGAATATAGCTCAGAAAGTTCAATATTCAACAACAACAACAACAAAATGCACAAAAAGAAGGTGAGCTTTTTTTTTTTTTTAGTTTGGGACTTGATATATAAAGTCTGGAAAGTTGCAAGAAAACTTTAACTTACATTTAAATTACAGGTGGGGGTAAACACCTTAATTTGAAGTGTGTGACTGTAGAATTGATGCTAGCTGCTAGATATTCCAAGCTTGATTTGCTGCTAGTTTTCTCCAGCAACTTGGGCTTTTAGCATGATTTATGCCTAAACTTTTAGAGTGAAATTTATGAACTGCATTAAGTGCTAAGGAAGAAGCATAAAAATCAGAAATCTGAGAGTCTGGAGCAGTGGAGTGCTGTGTACAAATAGGCTAAGTGGAAATGATAGGCTAATAGATGTGACAGAAAAGCAAATGGCTTTCTGACATGAAAGAATCGGAGCTGTGGGAAATTCTTTAATTATCATTTAATTGGCTAGATGAGATAATGTCTCTAAAGATATATGCAATCCAAGAAGTATAATTTTTGAAGGGAAACAAGTTTGGGTAAGGATATGGTGAAATGTATGGCAGGGGATCATGAAGGTTGTCAATTAGACCAGAGTAGACTCTCAGTGAGAGTCACCTATGTTTGGACTTGGCCCAGCAGGTGACAAAGCCACATTTCAAGACCAAGTATGCCAGGCTCCTGAGCCCATGCTGCTTCTGTGGCTGCTGATGAATCATCTGGGTAGATGGATCTGGCTGAGCAAGCCATCTGGAGCCATCTTCCTGAAGGGAAGGAAGTCCCAAGTCTGGTTGGAACAGCCCTTGGTGGACCTGGTCACTCGAGCCTTTCTTCTTGGGCTACATGCTAACATTTTCCAGTTGTGGGTCAGTGTTCTTTCTCCCACCGTTCTGTTTCCCAAGATGCCCCTGTCAGTCAGGTTGTCCCGGGCCATGTCCACGGACTTCTCTCCCTGATTTTTCTCTTTATTTAAGAATAGTTCCTCTGTGATAACTCCAACTCCTCCTCTGGGTTGGCCATAAATCATAACTTCTGTGCTGCTACTGTCATCTGGATTTAATGATGAGATGCTTTGTCCCAAAGCGCTAACAATGAGCAGGGGATGGGTGTGGGAGAAGGTTAGCATGTCAGCTGCTGAATTAGGATATTAACATTTAAGTATCTCTACAACACTATGGGGTAGCGATTGTTTTCCCTTTTGATGGGTGAAGAAAATGAGGCTCAGAGAGGGTACAGAGCTTGTCCAAGGTTCACTATAAGTTTTGCAGTAGTAACCATCCTTTTTTACCTCAGTATTTCCTCAAAATTTCATTTTTAAAAAATTTTTATTTCTTCATTCTTTCAAAGTTTTAAAAAAACTGTATTTTATTCATTATTTTTATTTTTAAATTTTATTTTATTTCTTAATTATCTTTTTAAAAGTTAATAGGTCACACAAAACGTTACATTAAAAAACATGATGTTCTCATATACCCCACTCCCCAGTCCCCCATCCCCTTCATTTTTTTTACCCTGCCACTAAATTCTGTGATATTTAACCTCCAGCATCATATGGATCCATGACTTCAGGAAAGAGCTGTTGAGTCAGAAATCTAGAGGGGTCTCAGAGAGAAAAAGAACTGATGACTCAGGGCAAGGCAACCCCTGCCCCCCGCCATGCTCCTGTCCTCCCAGTCTAGACAGAGATTCTTTGGGCTGGGGTGGAGAGTTGGAGGACAAGCAGGTGTGAGGAGCCTTGCAGGTCCCTGAGCAAGGGGGTCCTGATGGCACGCCCTCCAGGTGAACTGAGGGTGGGATGCCAGGAGGTGGTTTGGGGAAACAACTGAAAGACCAGCTAGGTTAGGGAGGCAGGGAGGGACATTCAAGTGCAGCGTGACCTGCGATCCCCTTTCCAGGTATGGCGAAACTCTGAGGGGCGTGGCTGTGCTGCGACTTGGCATCTGAGCCTTCGGGAACTCCCCAGCCACAGCATGGTTTCTTTTGTGCGGAAGACAGAGGAGTCCATAAAGGAGAAGAAGATGAGAAGGGCCCTTGGGGTTGGAACCCAAGAGGATGGGCAGTGATTACATAGAGGGATATAACTGAAGCCCAGAATGGAAAGGAGAAGGTCTAAGTGGATGCCCCAAAGTACAGAGGTAGTGATCGGGACCAGGGGCCAGACTGCCTTGCTGTAGCCCCACCTAATACCCCCTACTTCCCATCAGATGCCAGTCGGGAGAAACAAGGAGGAACTGTAATTGACTCAGATCACGTTTCTGCTCCCCGGTGGAACAGGGGCTTGTGATGGTTACGTTCATGAGTCAACTTGCCAGATTATGATGTCCAATTGTTTGGTTGTGCAAGCACTGGCCTGATTGTTGCTATGAGGATATTTCATGGATTGAAATAATCAACTGAGGAGATTGCCTCCAACAATGAGAGAAGTTTCATCCAATCAGTTGATGGCCTTAAAAAAGTAGTGATTTCAGCAACCAGAAGGGAGAATTTCCATTTCCACTGCAGCCAGCCCATTCTCTTGGGGAAGTCATTAAAAACCTTTCATCAGAGTTGGTGGCTTGTGGCTTGCCCCATGGAATTTGGACTCGTGCATCCCCACAGAAGTGTAAGCCAATTCCTATAAAAACCTCATAGTATTTACATTGCATATCTGTATCTCCTGTCGGTTTGTCTCTCTAGAGAACCCCGATTAATACAAGGCTCATAACAGAAATTAAATTAAATGAGGGAAACTTTTAAATGTTACATTTCATGTCCATCCAAGCTTGTGGAGTGGGATCTGTACCCCCAAGCAACATTAAACCTAATTTTTCTTGCTCCCAAATCCACTCATTTCACTTCACCGGGACAAAGCAGCATTGTCAGATGCAGGATTCAACATACATTGAAGCAATTACTATCTCTGAACTATTTAGATGCCCAACATTATTTTTATTTATTTATTTATTAAAAGATTTATTTTATTTATTTCTCTCCCCTTCCCCCCTCCCCACCCCAGTTTTCTGTTCCCTGTGTCCATTTGCTGCGTGTTCTTCTTTTTGTCTGCTTCTGTTGTTGTCAGCAGCATGGGAATCTGTGTTTCTTTTTGTTGCATCATCTTGCTGCGTTAGCTGTCCATGTGTGTGGCACCATTCCTGGGCAGGCTGCACTTTCTTTCATGCTGGCTCTCCTTACAGGGCACACTCCTTGCACATGGGGCTCCCCAATGTGGGGTCACCCCTGCGTGGCAGGGCACTCCTTGTGCTCATCAGCACTGCACGTGGGCTAGCTCTACACAGGTCAAGAGGCCCAGGGTTTGAACCGTGGACCTCCCATGTGGTAAGCAGATGCCCTATCCACAGGGCCAAGTCTGCTTCCCACCTAACATTACTTTTAAAAGAATTACCTCACATTCTAAACCAAGGTTCATTTTCTGAACATCATTTCCATTAAACTTAGTGAGCTTTGCTTTTCAGTATTTTATTAAGATGAATTATTAGGGATTGTCTTCAATATCTCTCTTCAAATATTTTCAGTGTGTTACACAGAGAATCCACTCTTTATATGTAAATAATATTTTTTATGAAGATGCACATGACTTCAAGATATTTTAGAACCTCTCAGATATGAATTGTTCATCTACTTGAAGTGAATGTTCACACTTTGGGGTAACCCAAATATCCTCAATCTTCAGCGCATAGTCACAAAGAGGAAAAAAATTCAAAAGGCGTTTGCATCAAAGTTTTACTGGTTTATGCTCCCCTCACCTCACACCTGGTGATGCAAATTTCTAGGACTTCCTTGACCTTCTTTTTAAGAAGAAATTGTACAATTTGCCCTAGGTCACAGGGTTAGCTTTAGCTATTGGCCCTGTGTTGTGGTTTGTAGAACCTCATAGTAAACAATCTACAAGGGGATTGAGGGCTGGTCTTGGGGGGCTTGACCAGCTCAGAAGTGAGGGCAGAACCACTCTGTGGGTGTGGGGGACCTCTTCCTGTTAAAATTGCTCCATGGACTCTGGACTTTCCTCTGCACTGGTTGTGCCCAGCAGGTGGAACATCTCGGTGGTTAATAAAATTCACTTAACTTCAAACTGCATAGCTCTTGCTCTCACAGCATGGTCCTTGGCTCTGAGAAACAAACCATATGCATAAAGGGAGCAGAAAGTGGATCTAAACTTTGCACACATATCCTGAGAAAATGGGGCTTACCAGAATTCTGCCCAGACAAGAGCCGCTCTAGTATGCCTCTTTCACTGGTGTAGATGGTAGTGGAGACAAAATTCCTCTAGAGGGCACTCTCAGATTCTCCATGAATCAAGAGTCTCAAAAAAGCAGTTTTACAGAAATGGCACCGACTTTCATGGGAGCATAACGGGATTTATATAAATAGATGAATGTGGATATGCAGATTTTTCATCAGCAAATAATGTCTGTTTTTTCAGATCGGTGTCAGTGAAAGTCATGCACATGTGGGAAAGTGAAATATGCAGGATTTCTTTTTGTTTCCTTTGTGAATGACTAGTGAACCCTCACCTCTAGGGGAGTTTGCTGTAGTTCACTGCTGTGTCATATTTATAATTATCAGGAGAGCTAGCAAAATTAAAAGATTCAACTGCTTAACTCCTCAGCAGCCGAATTGTTGGCCCTGGGGACACGCTGGGGACTGCGTGTTCCGGCTGAGCTCTGTGGAAATCCTCAGGGATGGCCATTTGACCCTTCACTCTGCCACCTGAGGACATCAGCTTTGGTTATATTAGATTGACCGTAATTGGCTTTTGAATTGTTAGAATACATTCTGGGTACACATTTCTCTATGTTTTGAAAAGCGTGTGTTTTACTTGGATCCTTTCAGTGGAAAGAGGATTCAAGCACTCCTTGGGTGGGTGGTTGGACCAGAATGTTGTTTTCCGAGATCTGCTCTGCCTCTCCCTGCCCTCTTTCCCCGCATCTCCCTCCCCTAGTGACGGGGTACTCCCTCACTGCCCTTCCCCTCCTCCCTTCCACGCGTGGGGTCAGGAAGGAGATGGAGTCCATTTGTTGATCTGCAGTATAATTTGCCAGGGAAATTCTGGTCTGGATGATTTTAAGGGCTCATTTCAATCCTTGGGGTCTATGAATCTATGAATTTGCAGAACCTGAAGTAATTAGAATGTACAAATGAATCAATGTAACTTTCACAGCCATTTGTAAATGGTATATTGGTATTCTGTTTCCCCTACCTCTAGTCATGCCCCTCCCCAAACCCTTCTCTAGTGACCAGGATAACCATCTAAAAATGTACACGAGGTCATGTTTTTCTTTCTGTTGAAAGTTCTTCAGTGGCTCCACATTGCCTTCATGAAAACGTCCAAGCTCCTCAGGACACACAACCTAGCCAGGCTGCGCCACGATCCGTCCACCCGCTCACCACCCCATGCCAACCTGCACACTCCACTGTGTGGCTAATGTTTTTCGTCCTTTAGGTGTCAGTTTAGGTGCTGCCTTTTCTGAGAAAGCTTCCTGGCTCTCAAAAACTGGGTTAGGGTTCCCTTTTTAGGTTCCTTTAGCATTCTGTTTTCTCTCCAGTTCTGTAGAGGTAGGTTTGCCCTCAGAATTTAAAGACTTCCATGGGGAAGCCTGGTTCAGCTATCTAAATATTCTAAATATTCAAGCCCATGTAGAATTAAGTTCAAAAAGTTTCCTTATCTAACTGGGAACTGAAACCTTTTACCCCCCACACGCAGCCTAGACACTGAAAACTGAAACCACACCTTCCTGGCTGCATTAACATGACTTTGTATTGTTCTTCTGTCTTCATTACATGACTTAATTTTTCTAGGAGTCTACTGACCAGACCCAAGGACTGATTGCCCCTTATTGGAACTCCTGAAAAGACTCCTCCTTACTCTTTAAGGAAAAGCTTTCACAATTTGTGTGCTAACATTCTTTGAATCCTTCATCTTAAAATTCTTATCTTCTTTTCACCAAACCTGCACTGTTGAATCACAATCGTCTCCCAATCCCAGCAATCTTTGCTTTGAAAGATCCACATTAATTCAGACTTCCAAAGCTCAATAAATTCTGACCCTACCATCCTCTCCTCTGAGACAATGCCAAATCTTTGCAAGGCAGTATTTTCCCTTACCACGGTAAGCAATAAACTTAGTTTTGTAATACTAACAGGTTGCGCTGGTAATATTTGAAATCAGGTTTCAGTATACCTCTGTAGTCAGGTGGGCTGAGTGCTTGCCCCTTGAGACATGTAGTGAACTTCATTGAAAGCTGTTTGCCTTGATATTGGTGTTTGAATTGTGAATCTAGCGTACTCAAGGGAAGGCTCAGGAAATAATAATTTGGTAAAGCAAAGGGCTCCAAGGTCTCTGTCATCATCCGAAGATTTTTCTCTACTGGCTCGCTACCTTACTCGCGCATCAGGTCTATCTGTCTTCCAGTGTCTTAACCAGGGGTCCTTAGTTAGCAGCAGACATGAATTACTCCACCTATCTTTACTAAAAATATACCAGGGAATTCCATAGACTCCAAAGACAAGAAGTGCAGCCAGGCCTCAGGGGACCTGGAAAATTCCAGACAGCTCCTCAGGTCATATCTCATTCCTTAGGACCATGTGGTCTTTGAGCTTTGCTTCTCTTTGTACATCTGTTCTGTTCTTCCTCCACTTATTTTTGGTTCCACAGTCCCTCCTGCCTCCTAACCAACTGCCTGTAGCTTTGTCTTACCATGATACTGATTTTGGCCTTAACTCTACAGACTTCATGGGACCAACATCTACCACAGTCTGGCCCTAGTCTCCATGTCTTTTGTTCATATTTATGAGTATTAGTCACTTCCCAGCCAGTAGAGGCTGACCAGAGAAGGAACTGATCCAGTCAGCAATGAACAGGGGTTTAGGTCGGTCATATCACAATGCCGTGTCAATTAAACCTATATCCTTCCATCCATCATTAAAAATATGTATAATAGTGGGAAAAGTGGACATGGTGGCTGATGGGTATGGGGAATGGCAGGAAGAGATGAGATGTGGAGGCGCCTTTGGGACTTGGAGTTGCCCTGGATGGTGCTTCAGGGGCAATCACTGGACATTGTAAATCCTCCCAGGACTCACTGGATGGAATAGGGGAGAGTGTGGGCCGTGATGTGGACCAGTGACCATGGGGTACAGAGATACCCAGAGATGTACTTACCAAATGCAATGGATGTGTCATGATGATGGGAGTGAGTGTTGCTGGGGAGGGGGGAGGGGTGCGATGGGCGTGGTGGGGTTGAATGGGACCTCATATTTTTTTAATGTAATATTTTTAAAAAATCAATAAAAAAAATAAAGATTATAAATATAAAAAAAATATATGTATAATAGTGGAGCAGTGTAGCTCAGTGGTTGAGCACGTGCTTTGTGTGTTCAAGTTCCCAATTTTGACCTCTGGTTCCTCCTAAAAATAAATATATAAAATAATATAAATATATATAAGTAATATATATAATGAGATAGTCAAGGAGTGGACACATTAACATTTTTTGTTCAATGAATATTTGTTGACTATTCAATGAGTATTTGTTGGGTCTGCTCAAGGGGTGTAGTCCTGAGTGAGACACACATGGTCCCTGCCCTAAGCAAATGGTTACTCTTAGGAACAGAGGGACACACATTATTTTTCTTTTCAGCTGAAGGTTTCTCATGGCTGTTCATTGCATTCTTTGGCCACTTGGAGGTATTTTCTGTCCACACTGTAGAAAAAGATAGTATAATTTATTATACTATGAAAGTGGGAAGGTGCTGAGTTAAAACTTCTAATCTGAATTCACTCCCCTTCTGCAAAGTTTCCCAACATCTACTGCTATCCTGAGCCATTCTCCAGGTATCTATTCATTCATTATCATTCACCAACTGAATGTTTATTCTGCTCCAGTTTATAGGCATTCTACTGGGTTCAAGAGATACAGAGATATATGAGGCCCATTTCCATCTTCAAATTGTTGATGGTCTATTGGGAGAAACAAATAAATCAGTAAACACAGAGGAGGAACAAAAGTAACTCTACCTGACTTTGTGTGTTGTGGGAAAAGGCAAGTATTCTATTTATGTTGTGCAGTTGTGTATAATGTGCACGGGGCAAGGGTACAGGTCAGGGGAGGCAGAAATCCAGCCTATGGGCCCTGGCACACTTAGAGAAAGTTTGCGTTTTTCTTCACACAAAGATGACATTTGCTCAAAAGCACTGTGTCCCTCCATCCACTGGACTGTGACTACCCAGAGGAGGCACTTTTTTGTAATTGTGCAAGGGTTCTGTAAAAATGTAACAGGTAGTCATGAGAAAAGGGGGAGTATTTGAACTGAGACATTTCCCAAAAGGCAGAAGTGGAGGAGAGTATTCCAGGTAGTGGGGACAGCATGTGCAGATATGCTGAGGAAGGAGAAAGGTGAAATTGAGCAATAATGAACAGTTTGTAAAAGGGACTGGCCAGGAGAAGGCTTGGAGATTAGACTGCAAGGATAGACAAAAGCCCATCATGGAAGGGTGGGTATGTCTAGCTGAGAAGTTTGCCGTTTGTCCTTTAGTTATGGGGAGCATTTGGAGGGTTTACCATCACCCCATAATCTGTATATTCAATTTAGATGAATCTTTTCTCACCAGTGAACCCTTCTCTCCCACACCAGCTTCTCTGCTTCCCTGACCTCTCATTTTCTTTCCCTCCTTGGGCACACATTTTAGGATTTAATTATAGCGTGCCTTGTTTCACCAACTATCCATTTCCCATGAAATCTTCCTTTCCCTTTCTATCTCACCAGATGTAAAGCTTTGTGAATGTAGCAGCATTTCTCAAAGTATGCTGCATTTGTGGTAAGTGAGGTGATTTTAAGTAGTACACTGGTAAATATTTTTCTTTTAATGTATTTATTTTAATGTATACTTTAAAAATACCACTGGCACACCAAATCCATAATTACACTGATGCAACTCTTTAGGATGAGATTAAAATAGGGTTTAAGTGAAATAATTAGTGATTAAAAACAATACTGGCAGCTCACAGATATAGCAAAATTTGCAAAGGTAGTATGTAAATGACTGAAGTTTGAGACTTAGAGAAGGGTTATGAATGTCAGTAAGTGCTTTAGAAATAGCGATTGGAAAATTAACTTAATTCTAATTAGTTTGGACCTAGATATTTAGGATAGTCACCTTACAGTGATTGTGGCCAGCCTTTGAAAAACAATGATAGGACTGAAGAGAGTAGATTAGAGCAGAAGGTATCAGAATACATTACGCAGAACAAGGGGAAATATTGCTTCTCGAAGCTTTCTTTTCAGTTGTATACACATACACCGACACAACACCTGTATGATTATGTGCACCAGGTGCAACGTAAGTATTTCTTTCTGATGTGTGTGTTTAAAAAAATTCTGAAAACCCTAAACTAGACCATCACGTGACTCCAAGTTCGTTTTTTGTTTGTTCATTCATTCATTCATTCTCATTTATTGAGCATGTTTTGTGCACCAGATTCTGAGCTTGAGCATCCCAGCTCCAAAATCACTATCTGTACCATCTCTTCCTGTTGTCCTCTTTCCATACGAATTCTTTCTCTCCCTTCTCCTTACACTTTCTACCTTATTACTTTCATTTCCCCGAGCAAGCCATGATTCTGTTCTTCTTAGTGGACACAGCAAAACTCCACCTATTCCTCTACCCTTTGTCTTTGAGCTAAACCCTGCTCAATCTTCAGCTAAAGAATCTTTCCCTTATCCTCAAACACTGGCTTTGTTTCTTGAAGCAATTTGAAAATAAGGTCAAAAATTCTTTGACACTTCTACCACAGAGAGTTAGGGCCTAGTTCACCTTCCCTTGAATCTGGGTGCATCTGTGACAGCTTTGACCAAGTGAGAATGAGGAAGTAAAGCCAGGTGGCTATTAAAGCTAGGTCATCAAAGGCCATGCAGCTTCTGTCTTATTTGCTAGAACACTCACTTTTGGAGCACTGAAGAAACCCGAGTACTGTAGGCTGCCATGCTGGAGAGGCCACAGGTAGGTGCTCCACTGGGCAGTCCCTGTTAGACCCAGTCCAGCCATGCCTGCTAATGTGCCAGACATGTAATTGAGCTGTCTTGTATTCTCCAACCAACCCATCTGCCAGATTATATCACTGAGTAGTGTCCACTAGATACCATGGATAATAGAGGAAGCACCCAGTCAAGCCCTGCCTGAAATTGTAACCCACAAAATCATGAGCTATAATAAGATAGTTGTTTTAAGCCATTGACTTTTAGTGTGGTTTGCTATGTAGCAATAGATAACTGAAACAGTTCTAATATGCTCTCACAGCAGTCTATTTTGTCCTCACTGTGGTGCTTATCATATATAGCTTAATGTCCTGATATCTACTTTATCTTTCATAGTAGACAATATATGAGGCCAGGAATGATGTTCTACTGAAAATTGTATTTCTAATATCCAGCACCAGTTCTGCAGAAAATGTGGGCTTAATAATTTCATAAAAATTCTGGATGGAATGGAATCTACTGTGACAGTGCTGATTCCAAGTGGGTTGTCTATGCATCTGTTTGTTTGGGACCTATTGACATGATGTATTTATTACTAAGTCTTCCTTAATTCTTAAAATTTAAAGAATAAATTAAAAGAACACCCTAATTCAGGAGTTCTTAATCTTTTTTGTTCCACAGACCTCTTCGCCAGTCTAATGAAAACCAGGGATACATTCTCAGAATGCAGCGGCAGATAGTTTAATGAAAGTCAGAAAGTCAGCTAGCATCCGTTCTAACAACTACTGTAATTTCCAAGTATGGATGAGTGTAAGCAATTTTTTGAGATATACAACAACTATAATGTGATATGAAATGAATATGAATGTAATTTATTGTGTACATTCATAAGTGAAGGAAATGCTAGATTTCAGTTAGAGGTCAGAGAAAATAAAGATAATAAGTTGATTTTCTTCAAGTTCACAGCCCCCCTGAAATCTTTCCTCAGAACACTTGGGGGTCTTTGGACCCCTGCTGAAGGACCCCTGCCCTAATTAGAGTTGTCCTCCTAGGACAGGGGAAATATCTTGAGTGGCAACTCTAAGATTCAGTAGAGTTTATATTTGACTCTGGTTGGAGAACTAGGTTGGATTTCTGGATGAGTGACTAGTAAGAGTGATTGTTTTTACCCCTGTTGGCATTATATTTTGATTATGTGCTCTATAATTAGATGATGAAAATGCTAATGCATATTAATACTTGATTGATTTGATTACCCATCCTAATTACACTTTTATCTCTTTTAATAAATATATAGATTCGTATTTTATTTACTTCACGGTGTTCTTTGTAAAACTATGCTCTGAAAATATCTGATTGCATCTTAATATTTGATTGCTTTGAGTGCTTCTTGTTTTAACCATTGGGAAGTTAGATCATATTAACTATGATGCACCTGGCTAGTGTTTATGCACCTAGATTTTGCAGAAAAACATACCTGGATATGATAATTTCCTTCTACATACTACTGTGAGACTTCTCTGGTCTTTAGTTTCCTCATCTGTCAAGTGGAAATAATGATAAAAGTTACTTATAAGTGTGTTGGCTGGATTAAATGAGATAATATATATTATAGTGTACCCTGGCTGGGTCCTAACTGACATTCTAGATAATTCTAATGTGTAGGTGACATTCAATATTCCCATCTAAATATTGTTTGTATGAACTGGTATGCATTAAGGCTTTTTGTTGTTGATATTGTTTGGGGAGCAGCAGACTGAGGGAATAGAAAGAGGTAGTGTCGGGTAGGATGATGATGAGGTGGGGAGGGGAAAGGAGAAGAGTGAAGGGAATGGCATGGCATGGACTCCATCCTCGAATTCAGACCAACAGGAGCACTTAGCTCTAGGCACTCTGCTGAGCACAGTTATCACTGCCAAGAAGGGCCTGGCCAGAGGGGCAAGTGGGGCCAGTAACCTGTGCCTGGCCACAGGACTGCATTTGCTAGTCTGTGGCAGAGTTGTGTTGTCTAATTCAGACATAGGGACCATGAGAGCCACTCAGGGTGCCATATGCCCAGTGGTTTGAGATTCAGGGGAAGGAGAGAGACTAGAGGGAAGCGAGAGAGACAGAGAAAGCAGCTGAAAAGTCTGTATGAGTGAAAGACTTTGTGAAACTCTAGACATGTAAGAACACATGATGTGGGACCCAGGAAGACATTTTCTCCTTTAGTGCTGCATTCTGCCCGGGATTCAGGCACCCAGTGGAAAAGGGCTGTGCCTGGCCAGCCAGTATAGCATGAAGTTCAGTGCCATGTGCGTGTGTAGGGGTGTGTGTGCACCCTTAACTACAGCAATAGCCAGAAATTATGAAGCACTTAGTTGTAGCCCCTCTACTGGGCACTATACATGAATCTTCACTTTTAATGGTAGGTACTTAAAAAAAAAAATCCCCATTTAACAGATTGAAAACAGAGGCAGAGGAGGATTAAGTAGTGACCCCAATGAAGTTCCCTTAGTGATAAAGAGAGTAAGTGTCAGAGCAGGATTTGAATCCAGATAGTCTGATGGCAGAGCCACTATATTTAGCCATTACTCCATATTGCCTCCCTATCAGGGAGGCTGGGGCTGTTCCTGAGCACAAGTGTGTCCCCCACCCCCTCCCTGGGAGAAATCTGGAGTGGGAGGTGCTGAGTTCCTTCTGAACAGGTGACCCTAAAAATCACTGCCATATGCGCGTCCATGTTAATATGGCCCCATCGCTTCCCTCAGCGGGACATGATTAGGGGTCGGTAAAGGGATCTAT
The DNA here is from genome assembly GCF_030445035.2 of Dasypus novemcinctus. Classification (NCBI taxonomy): domain Eukaryota; kingdom Metazoa; phylum Chordata; class Mammalia; order Cingulata; family Dasypodidae; genus Dasypus; species Dasypus novemcinctus. The sequence continues at coordinate 163,894,816 of NC_080673.1, read as the reverse complement.
TATTATAAATGTGGGTTTAGCAGCTCCTTTCTTCAGGCATGTTTTTAGAGATGAGAATGTGGAAACCATCTTAAGCTTACCAGAGCACTCCTTGGCCTCCCTCTGAGCCTGTCCTCTCCTCTGACCCAGCCTGTGGTCCACAGGGCAATGCAATGATCCGCCTTGTCTCAGGCTGGGGAGAGACCGGCCCTGGCATTGGGCCATCAGAGAAGGCGTCAGCTGTCCATCCTTCAGCATCTCTGGCTGCTCTCCAGAAGATCCCAGAGGCCCTGGAAACATGCAGAGCAACAACCAGGCAGCCCACGTGCTCACGAAGCACAAGAACGACCACCCTGATGCTTAAAGTGCACATGCACAGAATCCTACAGGAAGAACCACAAGTCAGCCAGCATCTTCTCTTCTTTCTTTCACCTAAAACCAATTTGCCCACGTTCTTGATATTGAGAGATGTTATCTTTTTTCTATCATTCTATTTTATAACTTTTAAAGTATAGTACAGTATTACTTCTAATATCTGGGATTTTCAAAATCACAACATTTTTTTCTTCCTTTGTCTATAATGTTAAACTTTTATTTTTGTCATGCATGTACTTTTTAAAAAAGCCTTGGAGGAAATATGCTAAAATGTGAACTAGTGTGTGGGTGATGCGATTATGGGTTATTTAAATTTTCTTCTGTATGCCTTTCAGGAAGCATGGGCTGCTTTTATAATATGAAACCAAGGAGATTTCATATGCTTGTTTCTTTGTATGAATGTGTTCCTTGAGATTAGTCTCCTTCAGTACAGTTTTATTCTATGCAGTGGAAACAACTTTCACTGTGAGCAGATATGATATATTTTGCTTTTATTTCATTTTATTTGCTGAAATTCTTCTATGACTGATCTGTCCAGCTGAGAAGACACTGGATTGGAGACCAAAAGTACCAACCCAGCCAATTTCTCACCTGGGGTTCTTTTTTTTTTTTTTTTAAAGATTTATTTATTTATTTAATTTCCCACCTCCCCCGGTTGTCTGTTCTCTGTGTCTGTTTGCTGCGTCTTGTTTCTTTGTCCGCTTCTGTTGTCGTCTGCGGCACGGGAAGTGTGGGCGGCGCCATTCCTGGGCAGGTTGCACTTTCTTTCGCCCTGGGCGGCTCTCCTTACGGGGCGCACTCCTTGCGCGTGGGGCTCCCCCACGCGGGGGACACCCCTGCGTGGCAGGGCACTCTTTGCGCGCATCAGCACTGCGCATGGCCAGCTCCACACGGGTCAAGGAGGCCCGGGGCTTGAACCGCGGACCTCCCATGTGGTAGACGGACGCCCTAACCACTGGGCCAGAGTCCGTTTCCCTCACCTGGGGTTCTTAACGTTTTTTTTCCCACAGACCCCTTTGCCAGTCAGGTGAAAACCATGGATCCCTTACTAAGTCCACACTATACTGTGTATTATTTAATAAATTTATCACATACACACAAACACATCCCCACAAGAATAAAGTTCTTTTGAATTTCAATTGAAGCTCATGGACCCCTGGTTAAGAACCCCTGGTTTAATGGAAAGAGCTCTGGATTGGGAGTCCAAAGGGCAAGTTCTAGTTCTGTCTTCACCAAACCTCAAGCACTCTGGTCTCCTCATTGGCAAAACCAGGATTTAGATAGACTCAGTGGCCTCTATGACCCCTTTCAGTGAATCTTTGGTATTTTATGGAAGTCAGTGGGAGTGATAGGGCAATAATTAGCCTACAGCTGACTTTGTTAGAGTGTAACAATTTAATTACCCGGAGATCCAGGTAGAATGAGAATAACACTTCCTACCTCTGATTAAAGGAAGAAAACTTAGGGGTGGCAATCTGGCAAGGTTTCCTGGAAGAGATATTTGGAGCAATCTTTTTTAAAGTACTGAAGCATATCAATGTGGAGGAAAGAGGATAGTCTGTGACTTAGAGGGAAGGGAATGGAGGTGGAAACCAGCCCATCACACGTGGATGATGGATGGGAGACAGAGAGGCAAAAGCACAGAGAGGAAGTTTGAAATGTCCCCAGCTGGTGGGAAGCACCAGGTCTTGTGTGTCTGTCTTCTCATTCATGATGTCCTGCAGTAGCAACCCAGTATCAACCTCCATCTACACTGTGACAGTTAACTAATATATTTTGTTTTTCTTTAATTTAGCTGTAAGTTTAAAGTAAATATTGATATTTTAAGATATAAAACCAGTCAGTCATCACAGTGCATTTCAACAAAACCAAACAGTTTGGTGCCCTAGACATACAGAGGTTTCTCCTAATTGGATAAAAAGATGAGGTCTGTGCTTTTTCATTTGCCTGATTAATTGCTGCTCTGCAGCACTTGAAAACAGACATGGTCTGTAAGTGGTATCTGTTGTTTAATCGAGGACAGATGTTTTAGAAACCTTTAAATAAGCCTAGAGGGTTACAGACTCTTCAGTGAATTTCTGAACTGTATGTTTTAAAAGTGACTGTAACATGCCAGCAAAAAGAATTTTTCTTTTACTAATGTTCAACTTATGGTGACCATAATTGTGTTTATCCTTAACCTACTGGTGTCAAGAAGTAGAAAGGGTAAATGGTATCACCTGCCACCCAGGGGTCTAGGTGAAAAAGCCAGCAGTTACCTATGACTGCTTCCTACTGCACTTTCCTCTTCCCTGCTGTAGCCAAGTTCTGTTGTCAAGTCCATCACCTAAGTAACTATCCAGCTTCTTCCTTTTGTCTAGTCCTTCCATCAGTGCCTAAGTTAAGGCAATTGTATCAATTAGGCCTGGTGGGAGAATAAATTCACCCCAGATGGTGCAAATATAGTGACTTTAATGAAGAGACTATTTTGGCCTTCTGGTCAGAGTTAATGGACAAACAAGGGAGAACAAGGCACCCAGAGACCAGGAATAGTGAGAAGCCATGACAACTCCTAGTGCTGAGGGGCAAGGGAGGACACTGAGTTCTCAAAGCCCAATAGGAGCCCAGGGAAGAGGCTTCTGTGAGGGCAGTGGCTACTTGGGGGTCACTATAGTCAGGGAGAGGTTGTTGAAGAGAAATGTGAGACCCGATTTGGGGATGGGGGATAGATAACCCAAACCCTCCTGCCCTCCAGTCTCCTGCTGGCACCCCCATTGGCCAAAGCCAACAGAAACCCAGTGGCGAAGGAGCCCAGGAGATATCATCCTCAGGGGTCAGCCTTCTCCTGCACAAAGCAGGGCAGAGGACAGAGAGTGGTTCTAGAGGTTCAAATAAAGAATAACTAGCCTGGCAACCATCATCCCACAACTGAACTATTGCAACACCCTGTTAAAGGGCCCCCTGCCTCCAGCCTTCTCTCCCTTCCTGATTATTTTCCATAATATGACAAGAATGCTCTTTCTAAAGCAAAAATCATCAAGTCTCTCCCCTGCTTACAACCTTTCAGTGACTCCCCTTTGTTCTCAGGGTGAAATTAAAACTCTTCAGCATGGTGTATAATGTCCTGTGAGCCTCATTTCTAGCTACTCCTCTAATCCCTTGCACTCTATGCAGTTCTAAGTATATGAAATGCTCTTTCTTATCACCCAGACTCAACCCGTACAGCTCTCTGCCTGCAATGTTATTTCCATTGCATCCTATTCTACATGCCTCCCTTCACCTAGCTAAATTCTGCTCCTGCTTTAACTATCAGCTTAGAAGTCACTTCTTGCAGGAAGTCCACTCTCCCCCATTATTTTGGATAGTTTCTGCTGCATAACAAACCACTGCAAAACTCAGTAGCTTAGGGAAGTGGATTTGGCTCAACTGATAGAGCGTCTGCCTACCACATGGGAGATCCAGAGTTCAAACCCAGGATCTCTTGACCCATGTGGTGAGCTGACCCACATGCATTGCTGAGGTGTGCAAAGAGTGCTGTGTCACGCACGGGTGTTCCCTGCATAGGGGACCCCCATGCACAAGGAGAGCACTCTATAAGGAGAGCTGCCCCATGTAAAAAAATCACAACCTGCCCAGGAGTGGAGCTGCACGCATGGAGAGCTGATGCAACAAGATGACACAACAAAAAGAGACACAGATTCCTGGTGCCGCTGACAAAAATGCAAGTGGACACAGAAGAACACACAGCAAATGGACACAGAGAGCAGACAATGGTGGGGGGTGGGGTGGGGGGAAGGCAAGAGGAGAGAAATAAATAAAAAATAAATCTTAAAAATAAACTCAGTAGCTTAAAACAACCACCATGCGTCTGTGGGTTATGTGGACCTCCTACACGATTTAGGGTGGATTGGGCTGGGTAATTGTTTCAGACTGCAGTGGCTTGAGCAGCTCTTCTTCTCCCTGTAGGCCTGTGGGTCTTCTGGGGTAGTTGTGCTCCTCACATCTTACTCCTTCTTTGGACTAGTGGTATAGCCAGGGTATGTTCTCATGGCAAAGGCAGAGGCATGGGAGGTTGTGTGGAAACATAAGAGATTTCTTAGAGCCTAGGCACACATTTGTAGTTAGCCAAAGTAAATCAAATGGTCAAGTCTAAAATCATGGAAAAAGAAGAGGCTCTAGCAAGGGTGGGGATGCATGGGGGACAGAGTGAAGAATTTAGATCAACAAGTTAATCTACTGTCTGCCCCTTTGGTCACAACTGTTCACTTCCTTACAACCTGAAAAATATTCTTACCTTCATCCCAGGGACCCAAAGAGTATCATCCAATCACACCATCAAGCTCAAGGCCAGGAGGTCACGATCTATATCTGGCCTGGACATGACTTCTCTTGATCCAAAGATTTACAGGTTAAAATGACAAGTTATATGCCTGATGTATACCCAACACACCCAGATGGAACAGGAAGAGAATAACTAGATAAATACTCCCATTTGAAACACTCCACTTTCCACCCACATGCCACTGACCATAAGAAGACACATAATCAAGCCCAAAGTCAAGAGGCACCAAAAATAAAGTCATGAAAATGTAGGGTTAAGAACTGGGGACAATATTTTGCTTCAGTAGAAATGGAAAGATGATCATCTTACCATTTCCATCATTTGCCTTGGTCGCTTCTCAAAAGGAGTTTGTCTAAATTAGTGTGTATACTATATCTAAACTTTATTTTTTTTTTTTTATTTTTTTTTCCTTTTTTTTTTATTAATTTTTTTATTTTTTATTGACTTTGTAATAATATTACATTAAAAATATATATGTGAGGTCCCATTCAACCCCACCCCCCCATTTATATATCTAAACTTTAAATCCATCACTATATTCCATTTTACTATTAATGGAACCTGGCAATATATTGGGCTTCATTTTTGGGGAAGTTTCTGACCACAGAGGGGTTCAATGGTGGCAGGGGAGGAATACTGGTGTGGGGTGTTATTGGTGGGTGTTACGGTTGGGAGGGAGTTCTCCAGGGCATATGTGCGGGGTGCATAAAAATGTTTGGATATTTTCATAGTGGTTAAAGTTGGGAATGATGGCTGGGGGAGTGCTGAGTTCCTGGCCGGGGGAGCTCTGTTGCATTCCCTAATGGAACAGCAAGAATCCCCTGAGTGCAATGGCTAAGCCCAATAAGGAAGGGTGTTCCAACGATGAGCCCCTGATGCTAATGACTATGCTTGTGAGCCTGTGTGCCTGAAATAAGAACTAGGCCTAGAGCTGCATGGTGCCTAAGAGTTACCTCCTGGGAGCCTCCATGTTGCTCAAATGTGGCCAGTCTCAAAGCCAAACTCAGCATGTAAATGCATTGCCTTCCCCCCAGCATGGGACATGACTCCCAGGGATGAGCCTCCCTGGCACTGAAGGATTACTGCCAATACCAGCTGATGATGTGGCTGGAGAATGACCTTGAATAAAAGGGTCAACTCAGACCAGCAGAATATCTCAGCCTTTGTGTAATATCAAGAGTTAAAAAATGCTTTGGCCTTGAATAAAAGGGGGAAATGGAGAGGACAAATGAATTTATATGGCTAAGAGTCTCCAAAAAAGAGCCAGGAGGTCATCAGAGGGGTTGCTCTTATGCACACCTCAGCAGTGTCCCAGAGACAGCCAAAGTAGACACATGCCCAGGTACTGGTTCTTCTGAGGGCTACAGAGACCTAAGGTTCTATGGTCATGGCAGATGGAGTTCAGTGCCATGTCAGTTGACCCTACTTTGGAGTGTGTGTTCCTGAGTGTGATGGAGTTGAACTCAGATGTGATCTTTGTTCACAAACCTCTCCTGTTACTTTTACCATACCTGTGGTTGGCGCTGGGGTTTTGTGTATACTCAGGGGACCTGAATCTCTGGACTGTCCATGTGATAGCAAGGCCCTGTGACTCAACAGACCTGCAACTCCTACCCTCTGGTTTATTGGACTTACCCCAGCCAGCTAACAGAGAGGTGAAGAAGGTCAGCCACCACACCAGGGAGACAAGAGTCTCTTGCAAACAGGAGAACTGCATCCATCATCCAAGTGGAATCTAAGCACCCTGTCGATACAGAGGGAGCAGACATAACCATCCCAGGGTCCACAGAATGGAGGAATAGAGTATGGATGAGAGTGGACTTACTGATATTCTATTCTGGAACTATTGTGATTAGTAATGGAAGTAAATGTAGCATTGAGATGGAGAGAGTGATCATGGTAGCTGCTGAGGGTGGGGAGTGGGAAGAAGAGATGTGATGTGGGGGCATTTTCAGGACTTGGAGTTGTCCTGGGTGGTACTGCAGGGACAGTTACTGAACCTTGTATGTCCTCCCATAGCCCACTGGGTGGACTGGGAGAGAGTATAAACTATAATGTGGACCATTGACCATGTGGTGCAGCAGTGCTCAGAGATGTATTCACCAAGTACAATGAATGTCCCATGATGATGGGGGAGGTTGTTGTTATGGGAGGAGTGGGGTGAGGGGGTGGGGGGATATATAGGGACGTCATATTGTTTTAATGTAACATTAAAAATAAATAAATAAAGACAAAGAAATTAAAAAAATAAATAAAGTTAAAATAAAACAGAAAACAAAATACAAAATACTGGTATTGTACATTTTGGGTGAATTGTATGCTTTATTAACATGTATCAATAAAATTTATTTATTTTAAAAAAAGAAAAGAAAAAAAAAGGAGTTTGAAAAATATGCCCTTTTTGGAATCTAACCAAATTTCTCAGACTGTTTCCTGCCTGGAGCGTGTTGGGAGCTCAGGGGTCTTTTTACATTTCAAGCAGTCATAGTCCTTATAGTCAAGACTGGGAGAACTTTTGTCAATAATCCTTGCCAAAAAATTTGGTGGTTTTTTTGTGTATTTATTCTAGTCCCCCTCATATGCCAAAATTCTTTTGGGAACATGACTCTTTCTCTGTAGATATAGTTGCTGTTAATCGGTGCGTATCAGGCTTCTATGGGACCGTGCTTTTAAGTTTTCTAGGAACCTGGTTGCCCAGTTGAAAGGGTCTGTAACTCAAAGATGCAGCATCAGCATCATGTACAAGCCTGTCCAAAATACAAATTCTTGGGCCTATTCCAAGATTTATTGAATCAGACTCTCTGGGTTAGGGCCCAGGTCTCCCTGTGTCAACAAGTGTGCCAGGTAATTTTAAAGAATGGTTAAGTTTGAGAACACTCTATTGGATGCCACCTTATTTCTTTTAGAGTTTGGTCTGTGCCCTGAGGACTTGGCTTAACCAGCAGTGCCCTGGATTGGTTTTAGTTTCCAAGCTGCATCTTGATGGCCATGCCCTTGATCTTTGTCTCAGGCTGTATCTTTTTGAAAATCTTTCACTGGCTGGACTGGCTGGGAATGAAAAAATAGTTTTCTCTTCTAACCCAGCTAGTCCTGGGCTCTTTATATCCTCTCTAAATTCTGCTAGGACTCTGACCAGTTCTTCTCTGAGCTATACCTTATCAAGCAACCAGCTCCCATGGGAACATTCTGCTTGGCAGTCTCTTGCCTAAGTCCACATGTTCATTAGGTACTTTTTTTTTTTTTTTTTGACTTTTGGTCACCTCAGGTAACAGTTTTGCCACTGCACTCATAGGCTACAATATCCTTGCTGTTTTTTAAGCCCTTGTCTGCCTCCTGGGCCCAAAGCCAATACCACATATTTCTGGGTTTTTATCGTAATACTAATTTCTGTAATGGTTTAATATTGCTGTGTAACAAACCACCTCAAAAACTTCAGGGCTTAAAACAGTAATCATTTATTATTGCTCACGGGTCCATGGGTCATTTGGCCGACAGGCTGGGTCGGCTGGGTGGCTCTGTTCAGGCCATGCTGACTGGGGTGACTCTGCTTCTCACTGCAGCCCTGTGGGTCTGCTAGGGAGGCTGTGCTCTGCCTATCTCTCTTCTTTCTGGGACAAGTAGATGAGCCATGGTGTGCAGAGGCACAAGAAGTCAAGTGGAGCTATGGATGCTTCTTGTGTCCTATGCTCAGAACTGGCATAGTAGCACTTTTACCCACATGCCACTGGCCACACCAAGTCATGCGGTCAAGCCCAAAGTCATGGTGAGCCCATGACAGGGAAGGGGTAAAGAACTGGAGTCCATATTTCAATCTGCCCTCTTTTCCTACGTGAAAATATGAATCTTATGAGCTGCCACACTTTCTGAATTTCTCCTATCAGAGCATTTATGTCACTGCCCATTTTAAAATTTATTTTGCCAATTAGACTGTAAGTTACAGAAGAACAGGGGTCATATCACCACGTTCCCTCCAGAGCCCAGACAGTGCCTGGCACATGGTAGGTGCTCAATAAATACTTGCTGAACACATAAATGAATAGATAAATCAGTGAGTGGTTTCGTACTAGATGGTTCTCCAGGTTAGGTCTTTACAGACCACGAATTAAGCGCTGCTCTGGAACCTTGTCTGGATATTTATTTTGAAACGACAGCGTTTTCATCAGTTTGTCTTCTTAGGAAAATAAAAGCTTGCTTTTGTGTTTGAACTTCATAGGAGCAAAATGATGCTTAGCTTTTGAAAGATACCAGAAACGAAAAAAGAGTAATAAAAGAAAAAGAATAGAACCAAAGGGAAATCGCTGAGATGGAAGAGCTGATGAAGCACTTGAGTGGGTTTGCATGCTCCTTTCTCTTTCTTAAATTCTTCCTTTGAAAAGGATGAGCAAGGGAGTTCAAGTAGCTGTCCCTGGGGCACCCAGCCTGTCACTGTCTGTGGCTGCTGGTCTGTTTTTTCATCAGAGCCAAGAATAAATGGGGGAGGCTAAAAGAGTAGTAAAAACTTCTGTGAAATCTTACTGGCAACACCAGGCTCTGTGACAACCTCAGTGAACCATGTGGGAAGCTCTGGAGTCTGCTGAACCTGCTCACACTTCCCTTCCAGCTGGGCTCACAGCAAATAACCACGGCAATGTTTTTCTCGTTATGACCCATTCCTCTCAGCTCAACTCTTTCAGAATTTTAGTTTTGCAGCACATTGCACTGTTTGGGACTAAAAGGAGAAAGGAATGTTTAAATTCCATGTGCTTTTAAGATCCTTGAAAATCAGATGGCTCCCTGTACGTGAACAGCCGAAGCAGCCCCTCTTACTTAGTGCAGACCATTTACTTCGGGTAGGTCTCAGGGCTTTGATTATGCTGTGTCCCTTCCAACCTTGCCTTTTCTTCCCACATTTAACAACCATGGCCCATCCACCCTTCACTCAGGGAAGCATCATAAAGAATGCATGCAGGGGTGATCTTGACGTGAATTCAGATTGCCGCTGTGCTTCTCAGCTGTGTCATGGAGGGGGGAGGGGCAAATAGCCTCTAGGAGATCCATTTCCTCATTTGTAAAGTAGGAAGCACATAATATTATGTGGGAGTTAGACACAACATATAAAACATAGGAAGTGCTCAATGTATAAGTTTTAAAATATATATTTTATGACAGAATTTGTGAACTTAACAAAACAATCATACACGTGTAGAATTCCCATACAATGTCCCTTCACCAACACACCACATTGTTGCGGAACATTTGTTAAAGATTATGAGGTTATATCAGACCATTACTACTAACTGTGGCCCATAGCATACATTTGGTGTATTTTTTGCATACCTCCCTATTATTAACAGAGTACTTCTTTGGCATTGATGCAAGAATAGAGCAGTATTGCTGTTAACTATTGTACATAGGTTACATTAATTGTATTTTTCCCATGCTTCTCCACATGCCCACCAGCCTGCAATAGTGACATACATCTGTTCTAGTTCACAGAAGAACATTCTTGCATTTGTACTATCAACCACAATTCCCATTCACCTCTGAGTTCAATTTTTTTCAGCCCCTAGATTATTCTCTAACTTTCTCTCAACTGACATTTACATCCCTAGACTACTCTTTTCAGCCACAATCTCATTTATAAACCAGCTGCTACTCACTATAAAGTGTTACTGTCAACTCTATCCATTCCCACAATTTTATAGTGAAGTTAATTAAAACTTTACATACATTAAGGGAAACGGACTTTGGCCCAGTGGTTAGGGCGTCCGTCTACCATATGGGAGGTCTGCGGTTCAAACCCCGGGCCTCCTTGACCCGTGTGGAGCTGGCCATGCGCAGTGCTGATGCGCGCAAGGAGTGCCGTGCCACGCAAGGGTGTCCCCCGCGTGGGGGAGCCCCACGCGCAAGGAATGCTCCCATGAGGAAAGCCGCCCAGCGTGAAAGGAAAGAGCAGCCTGCCCAGGAATGGCGCCGCCCACACTTCCCGTGCCGCTGACGACAACAGAAGCGGACAAAGAAACAAGACGCAGCAAATAGACACCAAGAACAGACAACGGGGAGGGGGGGAATTAAATAAATAAATAAATCTTTAAAAAAAAAAAAAAGAATCAATAGTCCTTCACAACCCTCCTCTCATCTCCTAATAATCTATACTCTAGGTTTTAAATCCATGCATTTATTCTCTGTATTTAGTTCATATTAGTGAGACCATGCAGTATTTGTCCTTTTATGTCTGGCTTACTTCACTTAGCATAATGTCTTCAATATCCATCTGTGTTATCATATGTGTCCAATTTCATTTCTTCTTACTGCAGCATAGCATTTCATCTTTTATGTGTATCTATCTATCTATCTATACATATGTATATATCACATTTTGTTTATCTGTTCATTGGTTGATGGATACGTGGATTTTTTCCATCTTTTGGCAATTGTGAATAATGCCGCTATGAACATTGGTGTGCAGATGTCTGTTTCAGGAATTGCTAGATCATATGGCAGTTCTATATTTAGCTTCCTGAGGAACCACCAAACTGTCTTCCACAGTGGCTGCACAATTTTACAATCCCAACAGTGTAGGAGTGTTCCTTCAATGTTTAACTTTTTAAAAAGAGAAACATTTACTGTCTCACCTTCTCCTTCCTTAAACTTCTCAGAGAGGATTTTCCATCTTGTATGGTCATCCATTATACCCTAGGTTTATTTTTTACTATCCACCAAATTAAGTTTCCCCATGAGTAGAAATTTCTGATTACATTCTTTTGTATCCCTCATAGTACTTAGCATATGGTAGATCTTGACTGATTACATAGTGCAACAAGTTTAAATCTCTGTTTTAAAAACCAACTTTTTAAATAAATTTTTGTTATAAAAATACAATCTGTTACAAATGTTGTACAAAATGTTCTCTTTTGTATAAAGAAACCAGGTGTTTGAGGATACAAAATAGCACTTTGAAGCTATCTTTCAGGATGCTGTACATTGATATGTGACTTTAAGGCTAAGACAAAAATATTTAAGGAACTTGTGTTTCTGAAACTTAGAGTTTCCATATTCAGCACATTTTCATTTCATGTTTGGCATGTGCCAGACTGGCGGTGCCAGGTTCTGGAACCTGATAAATGAGACAAAAATCAAACAAACAAGCAAAGAGCCACTCTACCCTCATGGAGCTTACCTTCTAGTACTCTGTGGTAATGGAAGGTAGCCTTACATTTCCTGGGCTTTTATTAAGAAGGAGCACAGAAAGATTAAGTGAGTTTTCTAAAGAAACAGACTTCAAACCTAGATTTATTTGATAAAAAAAGCCTTTGCTCTTTGTACTGTGTCACACTGCCAAGGGCTCTAATGGAAAAGTTGGTTTTGGGGGTAATGAGAATAGAGGGGAAGGAGAAAGCAGGGCACAGAAGGGTAAGGAGGGGAGAGATGTAAGTAGACGCTGAGGAAGAGTTCTGGGAACGGCTCCTTCAGACCAGGGAATTGTGGGAGTTGGAGTTTGCCCTTTTCTTTATGCAAGGGTTGCTCAGAGGGCATGAACAATTTGGGGTTCATGCCTGGGAAGATTCAATTTGGGCCCTGCTGGCTGGTGTCAAACTTAGTTTGGAAAAAAAATGTATCTTTGCCTCAAGATCTGTGCCTATTTACAAGCATGGACGGTTCACATTTCCATTCTGATTTTCAGTGCAATTGGAAACAAGTCAGGACTCAGAAGCTAAACTCCAGGGCAGAGCAGTCTTCAGAATTGGCAATGTGCGAAGGGTAACGAGAAGTTGTTAATCTAAGGCAGTGACCTTTTTCCTGTAAAAGTGTAGAAATGCTCTTCTGCTGCCTAAACAGGGAAGCAGGTCACGCCTCCAGGTTGTCATGACCGTGCTTGGGATAAGGTGTGTCAGCGAGAAAACGAGCAGATGTGCTGAGGGAGGAGGCAGGGCTCTGTGAAAGGCCGCGCACTCAGCTTCCCGGAGGCCCGGTGCAGGGGCCGGGAACCAACTGTGCTTCTCAGGTCATCCCTGCAACTAAGGGGCAAAGCCCACCGGGGCTTGGGTCTCCTCACTTAGACCTCAGGCTAAGATGGGCTTCATGGGGCTTAGGATGAGGGGGATGCTTGGGATGAGCCACCCCCTTGGACTGTCCTACTAGCTCTGACATTTGCGTTGACTGCTTGGCCCTGAGGAAAGGAGGGCTTTGTCTGGGCTGCATATCAGGATGCCTGAGAAAGTAGCTGTCAGGTTCTAGGCTTTGCTCTTTAGGGCTGCAGAGAGTTCTTGACGACAAATTAACACACACTAAGAGTAAAAGAATCTTGCTGCCACACCAGCTTGTTCCCAGGTTTATGTATATTTTGTTGAAACAATATATCATGCACTTACCAGATAACAGACTATTTTCTAAGTGCTTTACACATTTTAACTCCCATAATCCTCCTAACAGCCTCATGGGGTATCAATCCCATGGCATAGATAAGGATGCTGAAACACAGAGAGGTTAAACATCTTGCCCAAAGTGACCCACCTTCTAAGAGGTGGAATTTATTTTCTCCAAGTAGTCTGTTAAGTCTGTTCTTCTAACTACCACTCTGCTGCCCCTTGACATGTCCTAAAAGATAAAATTCAGGGCAAAGATTTGGAAAGTCTTGCAAAACTCCTTCTGTTGGTGCCTTCCTTAAGAGCAGCGACTTTTGTTTCCATTTCACATATCTACTAAACATTACAAAAACAGCTACAGGTTGAGGACTGAAGGTTCATTTTTCTGAGGCTCAACATTTTAGGTCCTTCTCCTGGGAAAGAGGATGCCAGCCACCTCCTCATTTGATTGCACTTTGATGGAACAAACACCTAAGTCTCTTGGAGCTGGGGGCACATTGTATCTGCAGAAACACCTGGTGTGGGGACTAGCACAAGCCCAAGACCTAAACTCCCAGATGGCAAGTCCATAATTAGTGTTCTCCACAGGGAATGGTTGCTCAGTGGGACTCCTTAATTTCTTACAAAAGCTGAGTGAGACGATGGAAAGCGCATACGTTTCTCTAAATCTTGTTTCCTTGTCTGCAGAATGGAACTGATAATAACTTCCTCATAGGTATTATTTCCATAAGTTGAATGACCTGCTTGGAACATACAGTCAACCAGGAGCAGTGACATTCCCAGAGGAGGTATACAAAATGAAGGTTGGGAATTGGGAGGTGGCCTCTGGCATGGTGTTTCAGGTTTCTATGGCTGATGCACAAAGTATCACAAACTGGGTGACATAAAACAAAAGAGGGAAGTGGATGTGGCTCAAATGATAGCACTTCCACCTCCATATGGGAGGACCTGGGTTCGATCCCTGGGGCCTCCTGTGAAAAAGAAGAGGAGAAAGCATGCCCGTGTGGCAAGCCAGTGCCCACGCAAGTGCCTGCATGGTGAGCCAGTGCCTGCATGAGTGCCCACGTGGTGAGCACAAGTGCCCGCGTGGTGAGCCAGTGCCCACATGAGTGACCATGTGGTGAGCAGGTGCCCACGCAAGTGAGTCATGCAGCAAGATGATGATGCATCAAAAGAGAGTCAAGAGGAGAGTCAAGGTGAAGCACAGCACAGACCAGGAACTTAGTTGGCACAATTGATAGGGAACCGCTCTCCATATCAGAGATCCCCAGGATTGAATCCCAGTGAATCCTAGGGGAGAGAAAATGAGAAGAGAAGACAATGCAGACAGTAAAAACAGTAGGTGGGAGGAGGGAAAGGGAGAAACATAAATAAATAAATAAATAAATCTTAAAAAAAAATAAAATAAAATAAAAGAAATTTAGTCTTTCGTAATCCTGGAGGTTAGAAGTCTGAAATCAAGATGTTGACAGCTGGGCTCCCTTTGTAGGCTCTTGGGAAGAATCCTTCCCTGTCTCTTCCCAGCTTCTGGCGTTTGTTGGCAATCCCTAGTAAGCCTTGGCTTGTAGCTGCCTCATCCCAGATCTGCCCTCATTGTCGCATGGCCTTCTCTGTGTGGCTGTGTCTCCTCTAATGAGGACAGCAGGCTTTGGACATAGGGCCCACCATAATCCACTATGACCCCATCTTAACTAATTGCATCTGCAAAGACCCTAATTCCAAGTAAGGTCACATTCTGAGGTTCTGCCTGGACATGAATTCTGGGGGACACTATTCCACCCAGTATAGAAGGAAGCAGTCCAGTGAGAACAGAAGCCATGTGCTGCAGTTGAAAGATCAGGGATTTAGGAGCTAGCCAGTTCTAGTTTCAACTCCTAGCTCTGTTGTTGGCTAGCTATGTGACCTTGGAAAATCATCTAAACTTTTAAAATCCAGATTTCTCATCAGTAAAATTGGCATATTAATATATACCTCTTAGGAATGTCAAAATTTAATGAAATAATGAATATAGAGGTAAATGTTAAATTTGATAAAAGCTAGTTTTCCTTAACTCTATGGCTTATAGCTTCATCTCTAAAATAGCAGCAATAATATCCACATCCCAAGGTTTAGTAGAAAAATACCTGCCACAGTGTTCATTGTACTGCTATTATTTTTAGCCATAAACCATGTCGAATCCTTATATTGCAGAAGGAGGTAAGGGAGCCCAAGTGACTGGACCCCACAGATATTGACCCTAATGGTCTAACAATAGGGGAATTTTTCTGGTTTTCCTTTTGTGAAAGTCGTTCCTTTATGTTGCTGACATATGCTTAAACTTTGTAATGTGTCTTAGGGACCTGGGTTTTGAGGGGGACAGTGTTTTATCCAGAGAAGTCTTTCTTTCCCTCTTTCCTATTTTTCTCTCTGTACGATCACTTTTTGACAACATCCTCCAGTTTTGACCCAACAGGGGGGCACTTATTTTTCCAATAATACAGGGAGCCCTGGTGGGCACATAAATGGGCTTAAAATCATCAGAGTCCCTGGAAGGGTCTTACATTTCTCCAGTTAGAGGGTCCATGCATTCAGAGCCTTCCCCTACCCCACAAAGATTAAGAAACTCTGTTCTGACAGAGAATGGATGCAGAAATGCTACTCCATTTGGGACCTACAGCAATATATTTCTGCAAAAGGATGGAAGGCAGATTTCATTGGAACTTTTCCCACTCTCTTTAACACAGAAATTATAGCAGTAAAAAAGGTCTAAATCTTTAGCGCAGTTTATTTCTCCCAAGTATTTATTTTTGCTCTCAGAGGAGGAAGTCCTCTGTCTTTGGCCCAGGGGATCCCCTTCTCTGGACCTGCCCAGAGAGCAGGTAAACTTGCCTTTTCTGGAAGATCTTTGTCCTTGAAACCCTCAACTCAATGATGGATGTTGTCATTAAAAGCCCACAGCTGAGCAGAAGCCCTGCTGGACTCTGAGTTATTGAGTCTCCTGCCCCTGTGAGACAGTTCCTAGTTAGGTGGCTCTGAGTGACCCTTTGAACTCTCCTTATTACGGCAGACAGCCTTGCCTGACACACACAAGCTCCAGGTGTCAGAAAGCTAGCATTTAAAAAGATTTCTTCTTCTTTTAAAAAAATTCATAAGAGCAGTTGTAGGTCTACAGAAAAATCATACAGAAAGTACAGAGTTCCATCCAAAACCCCACTCCCCTCCCCATTGCTCACACAATTTTCTTATTATAAACATTTTGCATTAGTGTGGCACCTTTGTTACAGTTGATGAAATAATATTATTATAATTATAATACATAACTATAGACCATAGTTTATATTAGGGATCACTCCTTGCATTGTATAGTTCTTACGGTTTTGTTAAAAATTTTTATTCTATATATATATATATGTAGCCGAAAATTTCCCATTTAAACCTCTCTCAAATATGCAATCATTGGTGTTAATTGCATTCACAGTGTTGTGCTACCATCATCATCATCCATTACCAAAACTTTCCCATTGCCCCAAAACAGAAACTCTGTACCCATTAAGCATTAATTCCCCGTTCTCCACTCCTGCCCCTGGTAAACTGTATGCCAACTTCAGACTCTATGAATTTACATATTTGAATTATTTCATATGAGTGAGATCATACCATATTTGTACTTTCGTGTCTGGTTTGTGTCTCTCAACATGGTGTCTCCAAGGTTCATCCATGTAATAGTATGTTTCGGAACTTCATAAAGAGATTTCTTCTTATTCAGCTTCTAGAGGATCCTAATTTGTGGCTTTTAAAGTAATCTGGCTCAAAACTAGCACTGTAGACAGATTGGCTCTTGTTGGCATTTGTTTCTCATAAATCCTGCTCAGCTTAGGTGAGCCTCAACTTGGACTGGAAAGAGAATTTGTTTGGTTATGCTGGACTGCAGGCACTAAATTGGACCATATTGTCACTTCTTTTTGGTAATGTAAACAAGCCCACAGACTGCTCAGCTCTGGTCAGTGAATGTAATCGGTCAAGTCTGCTTGCTGAGCTATAACTCAGAAGGAAAAAGTCCGATAACGTAGTCTAAGCTTCACCTTTCATGAGCCATCAGTTCATACATCACCCATGACATAAAAAGGGCTTCATTCCCACAGAGTTAGCCCCAGAAGGTTTTTCCTGGTGTTAAGTTCTTAAAAATAGCATCTGTGTTTAGGACATTAGTCTCCAGAATTTTACACAAGTGCCAATGACACTACTAAATCAGCTTTAGAGGATAATTCCTCAGGGCTCCTTTTATTTATTTAGGCCAGAGTGAATATTCAGGAAAATAATATTTTACAGGTCAATATTTTATGGCTTGATACGTTCCCCACCTTGAACACTGGTCAAAAGGGACTCTGAAGCTATAGGTTCACCTGCTCGTTGTTTAGAACATTAGTTATTTGGCACCTACTCTGAGCCAGGCCCAATATCAGACCCTAGAAAATGGAAGGGCAAGGTTCTTGGCTTTCCTGAGCTTATATTAGATGGAGAAGACAGAAAAGTAAATGAATAAAATAATTATGGGTAGACACCAGGACTCTGAAGGAAATAGCCAGGATGCTGTAATAAAGGACAATCAAGAAGGTGATGATCAGGGAAGGAGTTATTGAGGAAGAGACATTTCAGCTGAACCTGAAGGATGAGAAGGGTCAGCTGGGCCAGAGCAGAGAAGAGCCAGCCAGCTCTTTCCTCATCTTCTTGATGGTAGTGGACAATTGTTGATGACTTCTTTATCCACTGGGTGGTTAGAAACCTGAACCTCCGGCTCATTTAAAATATTGCTTGAAACTAGCTAGTTGTGATGTTTTGAGATTCAAAGCATTGTGATGAGGAATTGAGCAATTTTACTTTAGAAGGATTCCTTTCTGGGAAACCCCTGCTGGAGCCTGGGGGGTGTCTGGCCTGTGGAAGAGTGAACCTAGATCACCCCCTGCTTCATTCACCAGAGTCCAGGGAGAACACCAAGAATGAACTTCGTTGCTCCCATCTCCCAGTGGAGAAACTACCTCCTGGTTGTAAATTAGTCACCGGGGGGAGTTGGTTTTCCCTTCCAGAGGTCAGACGTGCTATTTAGTATTGTGATTTCCAACTTATGGAGAACTGGGATGCCCTAATGTGATTTGCTAAATTTCATGATTACCTCATCCTCCGAAAGTGCTATGTGCTTGTTTTAAACATTTTAACTGAATATGATTTCATTTCTGAGGAGTTTTGAGAAATTAATGAAACCCCAAGTGTTGCAAAACTGTTGTCAGGAATTGAATATAATGATCTCTTCAGAACCCTAGTAGCCAGAAAGAATAACTAGTTGCTTAAGATGTTTGTGTAGTTCAGGAAGGGAGGCCATCTAATTATCTGAAATAAGGCAAACTCTGAAGAAAAAGAAGGGTGAGGTGCACACTAGATATCTATTTGGGTAGAATGGTGGGTGATTTGCCTGACCTTTGAGAAGTTCAAATAGTTCCTGGACTTACAGCTGCTGCTCTCTGATGATGGAAATAGTTGCACTGGAGTCGCCATTCTTCCTTCAGGCTACTGAAGATGCTGGGACTTCCTCTCCCACTCCTCCTGAAGCCTATCCCAACATTTCTTCAGTGGGAGCCACTCAGCGACGTTGTTCATTTACTCACGGATGCACATACTAAATAAATATAATGTGAAAAAATATAATGTGAACTCACACTTGGTACAAGAGACTTCTTAGACCTTCCCTTACCTTAGGTTCAGAGGGACCTGGAACTCAAAAGTCTTTGTCATCATTATCATCATAATCTTTATCACTATTTATCCAGTGCCAAACCCTGTATTAAATGCTTTACTTTCATTATTTCTTTATTCCTTAAAAGGTGGGCATCTTTATACCCATTAAACTGTGATCACCCATCTGATTAGTGATGGGACTTGGGTTTTAATTATTATGCTAGGGGACCCAGACCTGGCTTCTGAAGGCCTGGGAGCTAATAGTCATAGCAAAATATAGCTTCTTTATGAATTAAATAGTCATAGGGGACTGGCCTAGGAATCTGTCTACCAAAGATAAGATCATGTCTTTGGGAAAATGTGTTCTGAGTTGCACATAACTGACTTAATAATGAATCTTTGGAGCATGTCCTTTAGTTAGTTGGGGTTATGTTTACAGGTTGCCTGTGTCGTTAATTTGAAATGTTATGTTATTTATAGCAATTATACAGATTTGTAAAAAATGTGCAGAAGTGTGTTTATTTTTTGCTAGATGTTGTCAGATTTCAAATATATCTTTTCTCCCTCCTGGATGAAGCAAGGTGTTAGCAGAGCTATTTAATTACACATTAACAGGATGGCAACTAAATTGAGGGGGAGTTGGTAAATCAGAGGTAGGAAAAACTTTGCAGTTTAGTACAGACACTGACTAATTAAAAGTAGCAGTTATGGGAGAGACAATTCCTGAGAAATCCACACTTTTTGGATTGATGGAGATGGCCCTCTATACTTCGTGTAAACATTTTATTCAGAATAAGGAGTATAATTACGATTGATAAATTTAAGGGAGAAACTCATAACTAGAATTAGCTGGGAATATTATAATCATAAAGTTGGTATAAACATGATTAGTTATAAAAGGTACTTAATCAAAAGAGAATGACTATAATTTTCTTGGTCAACACATTTTCTCAGATATTCTCTATTAATCAGGTCTCTACTGAGTGTCAGAAACTTAAGTTAAACTGGCTTTTAAAAAGGGGTGGGAGTGTTTATCAAGTCACATAATTGAAAAGTCTTGTGCAATCTCCCTTATTTAAGAAAGACAATCATTGAACTCACCCCGGACAACTAACAAGGAGGTGAGGATGGACAACCACCACACCAAGGAACCGAGTCTACAACTGCAAGTAAGAGAGTCCCATTCATCAGCCATATGGGATTGAAGCCCCCTCTCAATCAGAGATGGGGTGGGCATCACCATCCCAGAATCCTCAGAATTGGGGAATAAAATATGGACTAGCGTGGACGTACTGGTATTCTACTATAGACCTATTGTGATTCTACCAATGGAAGAAATTATATCATTGATGTGGAGACAGTGGCCACTGGAAGTGTTAAAGTCAGGGAGAGGGAAAAAGAGGTATAATATGGGGGGCCTTTTTGGGACTTGGAATTGTCCTGAATGATATTGCAAGGGCAAATACAGGCCATTATATATTCTGCCACAACCTACAGAATGGAGTGGGAAAGAGTGTAAACTACAAGGTAAAATATAATCCATGCTGTGTGGCAATGCTCCAAAATGTGTTCATCAATTGCAATGAAGGTACCACACTAATGAAAGAAGTTAATATGGGGAGAAGTGGGAAGTGTGGTGAGTGGGGAATATGGGAATCCCTATTTGTATTTTTTAAAAAATTAATTTATTGAAGCATATCACTCATACATAAACAATAAGTATATAATAATAGTTGTGAACTTACAAAACAAACATATATAACATCATACAGGACTCTCATAAGTCACCCTACCACCAATAACTTGCATTGTTGTTAAACCTTTTTAACTAAGGAGTAAAGAGCATTGTCAAAATATTACAACTAACCAAAGTATTTTCCCCCAATCAACCCTATTATTCTTATCTTTATATCATTTATATATGAACCTACATAAACAATTAAGTGTGTAGTAAAAGTTGTGAACTTACAAAACAAACGTGCATAACATCATATAGGGGTCCCATACATCAACCCTCCACCAACACCTTGCATTGTCATGAAATGTTTGTTACAAATTATGAAAGAATATTGTCAAAATCTTACTCCTAATCATAGTCCTTATCTTACATTTGGTATGTTTTCCCCCAAACCACCCTATTATTATTTTTAAAATATATTTTTATGACAGAAGTTGTAAACTTATAAAACAATCATGCACATGTGCAGAATTCCCAAACAACACCCCTCCATCAACACACCACACTGTGGTGGAACATTTGCTACAGATAAGATAATATCATCTGACTGTTACCATGTCCATAGTGTACATTTGGCTCACATTTTCCATACTGTCTAATTATCAACACAGTGCATCTTTCACATAGATGCAAGAATATTATATTATTACTACTAACCACAGTCCATAGGTCACTCCAGCTGTATTTTTCCCATGCTTCTCCACATTCCCAACATCCTGCAGTAGTAATGTACATTTGCTCTAGCTCCCAAAGGACACTCTTGAATCTGTACCTTCAACCACAAATCTCATCCACCTTTTGGTTTACCGTGCTATTCATTTCCTAGCATTCTGTCAATTGGCATTTTCATACCTAGACTACCATTTTTGGTCTCATCCCCATTTATAAATCAGCTGTTACTCACTATGTGTTAACATCCACTCTATACATTTCCACACTTTTACAGTAAAGCTAATTAAAACTTCTGCATACATTAAACATCAGTAGTCCATCTCAGTCCTCCTCTTATCCATTTAAGAATCCACCACCCTCCACCAGGTCTTGAAGATATTTTCCTACAATTTCTTCTAGAAGTTTTATGGTTCTTGCTTTTATTTTTAGGCTTTTGATCCATTTTGAGTTGATTTTTGGAAAAGGTGTGATGGGGTTCTCTTTGCTTCTTTTGGCTATGGATGTCCAAGACTTTCAGCACCATTTGTTGAATGGATTGTTCTGCCCAAACTGTGTGGGTTTGACAGGCAGGTCAAAAATGTGAGGGTCTGTTTCTGAACTATCAATTTGGTTCCATTCTATGTGTCTGTCTTTAGGCCAGTACCATGCTGTTTTTACCACGGTAGCTAGATAATATGATTTAAAGTCTGGAGATGAGGGTTTGCTTTTCCTTTTTATCATGTTTCTGGCTATTCAAGACCCTTGACACTTCCAAATAAATTTGATGGTCATGTTTTCAATTTTTTTTTTTAATGCTGGTGCAATTTTTATCAGGATTGCATTGAATCTGTAGATCAATTTGAGTAGAATTGACATCTTAATGATATTTAGGCCTTTTTAAATTTCTTTTAAAATTGAGGTGCAGTTTTCTGAATACAAGTGCTTTACAGTGTTAAGTTTATTCCTGACTATTTGAGTTTTATTTGTCATATTTTATTTTCACCACTCTATTGACACTTTTAGTTACTTTTACAGAAATAATCTTCATTTCTACACTCTCTTCCAGGCTTCTCTCCCCTGTCTTTTCTTTTCAGGCTCTAGCACACCCTTTAGTATTTCCTGAAAATCTGGTCTCTTGCTTAGAAATTCTCTGTTTCTGTTTATCTGTGAATATTCTCATCTTGTCCTCATTTTTGGAAGACCGTCTTGCTGGATATAAGATTCTTGGCTGGAAGTTTTCTCTTGTAGTATCTTAAATATATCAGACCACTGTCTTCTTGCCTTCATGATTTCTGGTGAGATATCAGCACTTAATCTTATTGGGTATCCCTTATATGTTATGCATTGCTTTTCTCTTGCTGTTCTCAGAATTCTCTCTTTGTCTTTGGCATTTGACATTTTGATGAGTATGTATCTTGGAGTTGGTCTTTTCGGATTTTTTTGGATGGGAGTACTTTGTGCTTCTTGGACGTGGATATCTATGTCTTTCAATAGAGTTGGGAAATTTTCTACCATTATTTCTTCAAATATTCCTTCTGCCCCTTTTCCCTTCTCTTCTCTTCTGGGACATATGACACATATGTTTGCACATCTTTTGCTATTATTTAGTTCCTTGAGATCTTATTCAATTTTTTCCATTCTTTTCTTCATCTGTTCTTTTGTATGTTCACTTTTAGAGGCCATTTCTTCAAGCTCACCAATCATTTCTTTTGCTTCCTCAAATCTGCTATTATATGATTCCAATGTTTTGTTTTTTTTCAAAGATTTATTTATTTCTTTCTCCCCCTACCCCGCTTGTCTGCTCTCTGTGTCCATTCACTGTGTGTTGTTCTGTGACCACTTCTATCCTTATCAGCGGCACCGGGAATCTGTGTTTCTTTTTGTTGTGTCATCTTGTTGCATCAGCTCTCCGTGTGTGTGGTGCCATTCTTGGGCAGGCTGCACTTTCTTTCATGCTGGGCAGCTCTCCTTATGGGGTGCGTTCCTTGTGCATGGGGCTCCCCTATGTGGGGGACACCCCTGAGTGGCATGGCACTCATTGAGAGCATCAGCACTATGCATGGGCCAGCTCCACACGGGTCAAGGAGGCCCGGGGTTTGAACCACAAATCTCCCATGTGGTAGATGGACGCCCTATCCATTAGGCCAAGTCCACTTCCCTCCAATGTTTTTTAAATTTCATTTATTGTACCTTTCATTCACATGCTATTTTTCTATGTATGCTTTGAAATTCTTTGTGCTTATCCATTGTCTTCTTAATATCCTTAATCTCTTTAGCTATCTCATTGAATTTATTAAGGAGATTTGTTTGAACATCTATGATTAGTTGTCACAACTCCTTTCTGTCATCTGGAAGCTTATCTTGTTCCTTTAAATGAGCAATAGTTTCTTGTTTCTTGGGGTAGATTATAATTTTTTGTTAGTATCTTGGGCTTACTAGAGTATTTATTCTGGGTGCAGTTTTTCTCTTTAGTTTAGGTCCTTTCTCCCTTGCTGCTTGTGCAGTAGGAGCCAAGCATGTATTTGGTGCTGTAAGCTGTGGAGGCTCAAGCTGCCCTCATTGTGCCAGGGACCAATGAAGCTTCTTCTAACTATCTCCTTTGAGGTAGGGACAGTGTCACAGCTGTGTGGTTGATCCAAGTTGTGCAAGCCTAGACTATAGTTGCCCAGCAAGACTAATGAAGCTTCATGCCTCTTTCTCCCCTGCCTGGTGTTAGGGTGGAGCTGCAGGTGAGGGCAGCAATCTATGCAGTGCAGGTTGAAGACGATCCCATTTGTCCTGTTAGACTTGCAATTATTCAGTTTGTGCCAGCCAAAAGTACCTGCAGTTGTCTAGATAGGTTGGTGCAGGGCCCACCAGCCTCCTCCCTCCCAGAGGTGGAGCTGAAACCTAAGCTAGGGCTGCAGGCCAATCTGGCTGAAAGAAACTGGTTCCTCCTGTCACTGTGATTTTCGGTCAGCCTGGCTTCCCATCAGGCTGGGGGTGGAGTCAAAATAGCAGCCATCAGCCTCATTCCCACTTGGGCTGATTCACATCCCAGGTATTCCCAGGGTTATATCTTTGCCAGCCAAGTCTACCAATCAGTAGTTGAAATCGGCAGCCAACTGTCTTCTCCTCTCCTGTTTTTGGGAAATGGAGCTTCCAATTCCAGCCACAGAGAGGGCAGCTCATGGCCAGAGTAGGCTAATCACCAGCCTCCATGGCTTGGCTAGTAATTTCCTGGAAAGCCTGGCACAGGCCCCCGCAGCTTCCTCCCTACCGGAGTTGGGGCTGGGGCCTAGGTTAGACCTGCAATTTGATCTGGATGGAAAGAAGCCGGTCCCCACCAGCACTGTGGTTTTAATCCGCCCTGCTTCCCCTCATGCCAGGCATGGAGTTAAGATGGCAGCTACTGGCCTCTTTCTGACTTGGATAGGTTCAAACTTTAGCTGTTCTCAGGATTATACTTTAACCTGCTGAATTCACTCATCAATAGCTGAAGTTGGTGCCCAACCATTTCTTCCTCCCCTGTTTTTGGGAGGTGGAGCTTTCAATTCCAGGGGCAGAATAGCCTCCAGGGTGTGGAGCACTCTATTTATGAGTCTTCTCTGCAGATGGGAAGTCTCCTCCTTCCATTCCTTCAAGGATGTTGCAGGATGCTCTTTTGGTCTCCTGGAGTCTCCAAACAGGTCCTTGAGCTAGCTCCAGAGAGCTCTGGGTATTTACAAACTGCCCTGTAGCAGGAGCTGACTCTAGGAGCTCCTTACTCGATGCTATCTTGCTCAATCCCTATATTTTTTTATGTAACATTTTATATAATCTAAGTATCTTTTAAAAATAAATAAAAATTATATTAAAAAAAAAGAAAGATGGATGAATGAACCCAGCACATAACTGGCCTCATATGTTGATTTAAAAATGTGACGTGAATATAAATCTAAATTTCACAGTTCTCTGTACACTATCTTTGGATTACAGGAGTTTGAAACTGCCCAATGACAGTGGAGGAATGGCAGCTTGAAGATTGTAAATTTTGAGTAATTTTTAAAAACTTTTTGTTTTGCAAATTTTAACATTTTGCTGCTATATCATTCTATCTATTCATTCTTATATCTTTCTATTTTTAAACATTTGAGAGTAGGTTTATACATCTTGCTCCTTGAAACCTTAATACTTGTTTATATATTTCCCTAAAAAGTAAGATATTCATAATATGTTAACATTTTAAGTCTAGTTATCAAGGTTAAGAAATTTAACATTGATATAAAACTTACACTCTATACTCCAAGCTTTTCATATGTCCTAATAACGTCTGTATTAGTCAGCCAAAGGGATGCTGAAGCAAGTACCAGAAATCTGTTGGCTTTTATAAAGAGTATTTATTTGGGATAGAACCTTACAGTTACAAGGCCCTAAAGAGTCCAACTCAAAGTACCATAAGAAGTACTTCCTCACCAAATTCTGTTGCTACGTGTTGAAGCAAGATGGTGGGTGGTGCCTGTGAGGGTTTAAACTTCCCCTTCCTCTTAAGGCTCCATGGGCCCATCTTCTTCCAATATCAGCTGTAGGCTGGCATGGGGCTCATTTCTCTTCCCTGGGCTCATGCTTTTCCAGGTTCAGCTGCTGTGTTCTCTTCACGAGGTCAGCTGTAAACTACCAGGTGAATGGCTCATCTCTATTCCTGGGGCTGCAGGATCCTCTTCCATGTCTATGAAGCAGTCTCTCTTTTCACGCATATCTGCTTCTGTGAGTGTCCATATATTTATAGACCACGAAGGGGGCGGGACTCAAACCGAGTAATCCTAATGATATGGTTAAATCAAAGCCCTAATCTTAACAATTGAAACAAAGGCATCTCAGCTGAATCTAATATAACCAAAGGGTACACCCAGAGGAACAGACTAGCTTGCAAACATAATCAATATCTCTTTTTGGAATTCATAAATAACATAAAACTGCCACTATGCCCTTTTGGGCATTTTCTTCTCTATTATTAAATTCAGTTAGAGATGATGTATTGCCTTTAGCTGTTATTGTCTTTTTAATCTCTCTCTTTTTTAATTGCAGAAACATATGTACAACATGAAATTTCCCATTTCAACTACTCCCAAGCAAAAAATTCCTTGAGATTAATCACACTTACCATGTTGTGCTAGCCTTACCACATCCAATACCAGAACTTTCCCATCACCCCAAACAGAAGCCCTATACCCCTTATGTATCAACTCTTCCCTCTCCCTCCTCCTCTACACCAGTTAGCTGTACTCTACCTTCTGTCTCTATGAATTAGAATTTCATTTAAGTGTAATCATATAATATTTGTTCCTTTGTTACATGACTTATTTCACTTAATATGCTGCCTTCAAGGTTCTTCAATGCAGTGGCATGTATCAGAGCTATATTCCTTTTTAGGGATGAATAAAACCACATTTTATTTATCCATTCATCTGCTGATTGACCTTTGGGTTGCTTCTACCTTTTGGCTTTAGTGAATAAAGCTGCTATAAACATTGGTGTATAAATATCTGTCCGAGGTCCTGCTTTCAATTCTATAAGTGGGACTGTCAGGTCATATGGTAGCTCCATGTTTAACTTTTGGGGAACAGGGAAAATGTTTTCCCTAGGGGCTTCTCCATTTTACATTCCCATCAACAGTGTACTAAGGCTTCCTTTTCACCACCTTCTCATCAGCACTTGTTAGTTTCTGTTTAAGAAAGATTAGTTTTTTCTCTTTCTTAATTTCTTTCTTAGTTTTTGCAGATTGGCCTGTGAGATTGTTCTTCAAAGCTTAACTGTCCTAACAATAAGTTTAGAAAATAGTCCAAGGCAAAAGCAGAAGGTCCTACCTGCTGGCACATGTGGCTGTGGGAATTTCCCCATTTACATGATCTTGCTCTGGCTGGGAAAGCCTGCTTTGGGGAACTTGTCATGGACATTCTCCACTCCCAGAATTTGCCAAGGCAAACACAGCATGAGAGAGCGAAAACAGGGTAAGAAACAACTGAATCTGATAGGCTGGGACAAATGCTTACCTTCTTTAAGTCCTGCAGTGAAACACCCAAGAGAGGGAGTTCTGCTTCCTGGGGAGTAGAAGGGGTATTCAAATTCCTATAAACAACAAACAAACAAAACACAAATTCCTATAATCAAGAGAACTCTTAAGGCTACTAGCAAGCATAATCCCAGGAAAAGATACAGGCCCAGAAAAGACAGGGAGGATCCTGAACTTTGCATTTACCTCTGGGAAAGGAAATCAGGTAATTATAACTGCCGGCATTATTGTACTGTATTTTTTTAAAACATAAAACGCCTCGTCTTTTTACAGGTGCTAAAAATCCAAAAATGTAATGAAAAATCTACGGTGTTGGACTTAAAATGTACAAAGATACGATTTGTAAAAATTACAAAAAAGGTAGGGAAATGAGGGGTATAGATAGGAACAGTAGGTGAATGCTATTGAGGTCAAGTTGGTATCAAGTCATAATTACTATATATTTAGGATGTTAAATTTTAACCCCATGTAACCACAAAGAAAATATATGAAAAACACATTCAGAAATAAATGAGAGGAGACTCAATAAGGTACCAAAAATTTTTGATATGAACATAAGTATTAATGGAAGGCTTGAGGAACAAAAAAGACATAAGACTTACAAAGACTAAACAGCAAAATTACAGAAGAAAGTTTTGCATTATCAGTAGTTACTTTAAATCTAAACAGATTAAACTTTAGTCAAATGGCAGATATTGGCAGAATGGATTTTTTTAAAAGTATCACCCAACCATATGCTGTCTATAAGATATTCATCTTAACTTCGAACATAAGTAGGTTGAACATGAAAGGATGTGAAAAAATACGCCAAGTGTGTAGTAACCATAAGAGAACCAAGGAAGCTATACTAATATCAGATAAAATAGATTTTAAGTAAAAAATTGTTACTAGGGACAAAGATAGGCATAATATACTGTTAAAGCAGTCAATTGAACATGAAGACCTACCGATTATAAATACATATTTCCCTAACAGCAGAGTCCCAAAATATATGAAGCAAATATTGACAGATTTGAAGGGAGAAAGAGACAGTTCTATATTAATAGAACTAGACTTTAATATACCACTTTCAATATGTATAGAGCATCTAGACAGAAGATCAATAAGAAACTAGAAGACTTGAATTATACACTAAACTAACTACACCTAAGAGACACAGAACAGTTCATCTAACAGCAACATAATATATATTCTTCTTTAATGTACATGGATTGTTCATCAGGATAGGTAGGCTATCTTAGTCCACAAAACAAGTCTCAATAAATTCAAAATCATTGATATCATAGAATGTATCTTCTCTGATCACAATGGATTGAAGCTACAAATCAACTACAGTAGGTTAAATGAAAAATTCACAAATATGTGGAAATTAAACAATGTATTCTTAAACAATCAATGGGTTAAAGAGGAAATCATGAGGGAAATTAGGAAGTGTCTTGAGGTGGATGAAAATGAAAACACACCATACCAAAACTTATGAGATGCACTAAAGGCAGTACTGTGAAGGAAGGTCATAGCTCTAAATGCTTACATTAAAAAAGAAGAAAGATGTCAAATCACGAACCTTCTGCCATCAAATTTGGAGAAAGTAGGGAAAGACTAGCAAAGTAAACCCAAAGTGAGCCAAAGGAAGGAAATAACTAAGATTAGAGTGGATAAAAATGAAATAGAATATAAAAAAACAATAAAGAGAATCAATAGAACCAAAAGTTCGTTCTTAAAAAGATCAATAGAATTGACAAACTTTTAGCTTTACTTAAGAGAGAAAATGAGAGAGGACACAAATACTAAAGTTAGAAATGAAAAAGGGGACATTACTATCAATACCACAGAAGTAAAAAGGACTATAAGAGATTACTATGAATAATTGTTTGCCAACACATAGATAATCTAGATGAAATGGACAAATTCCTAGAAACACAAACTATGTACACTGACTCAAGAAGAAATAGAACATCTCACAAAACAATAACTAGTAAAGAGTTTGACTCAGTAGTCAAAAATATCTCAACAAAATAAAGCCCAGGAGTAGATAGCTTCACAGGGAGAATTTTACCAAACATTCCAAGAATTAACACTAATTCTACTCAAAGTCTCCCAAAAAGTCAAAGAGAAGGGGATACTCCTTAATTAATTCTATGAGACCAACATCACTCTCATAACAAAGCCAGATAAAGATACCATAAGAAAAGACTACAGATCAGTATCTTGCGAATATGGATGCAAAATCCTCAACAAAACACTAGCGAAACAAGTACGACAGCACATGACGAGAATTATATACCATGATTCAAGTGGGATTTATCCCAGGTATGCAAGCATGGTAGCATATAAGAAAATCAATTAATGTAATATACCACATGAACGGAATAAAGGGAAAAAACACATGCTCATCTCAGTTGATGCAGAAAAGGCATTTGACAAAATCCAGCACTTTTTCTTGATAAAAACACTTAGGAAACTAGGAATAGAAAGAAACTTCCTCACATGGCAGATGGGGTTCACTGCCATGTCAGTTGCCTACTTGGGTGCCTGCATGGCAAGCCAGGTGCCCATGCGGTGAGCCAAGTGCCCAGGTGAGTGCCTGCATGGTGAGCCAGTGCCCACGCAAGTGAGTCACACAGTAAGATGATGACAAACAAAAGAGAGCCGAAGGGGAGAGTCAAGGTGAAGCACAGCAGAGATCAGGAACTGAGGTGGCACATATGACAGGGAACCTCTCTCTACATCAGAGGTCCCCAGAATTGAACCCTGATTAGAAGAGAAGACAAGGAAAGAGAAATAGATAGAGAAGATCACACAGTGAATGGACACAGACAGTAAAAACAGCAGGGTGTGGGAGGGAAGGGGAAGAAAAAAAAACAAATTAAAGTAAAAAATTTCCTTTAAAAAAAAACTACAGTGAGCTATCATTTCGCACCTTATAGAATAGCCATTATTAAAAGCAGAAAACTACAAGTGCTGGAGAGGATGAGGAGAAATAGGAATACTCCTTCACTGCTGGTGGGAATGTAGAATGATACAGTCACTGTGGAAGACAGTTTGGTGGCTCCTCAGGAAGCTACATATAAAACTGTATATATCAGTAGAGGGAAAGCTAGAGGATAAACTTGGAATTGTATAACATAGTGAACTTGGCTGCAGATGATTGTGGTTAATGGTACAAATACAAGAGTGTTTTTCCATGAATTAGAACAAATGTACGTCACTATTATAAGGGGCTAACGATAGAGTGGTATATGGAAAAATATTTCTAATGTAAACTATGGACTAAGTAACAGTAATATTGTAATATTTTCCCATCAATTGTAATAAAGTTACTATACCAATGCTAAGAGTCAATAATAGGGGGTTATAAGGGAAAGGGATATTTTTGTAGTAATGAAAATGTTCTAAAATGGATTGTGGTGATGAGTACACAACTCTGTAATTATTCTGAAAACCACTGACTGTACACTTTGGATGGATTAAGAGAAAAAAAAAAAAGAAAAGAAAGTGAAAGATACCCCACAACTCAATAACAAAAAGACAAAAAAAAAATAGGCAAAAGTGTAACTCATGCAACTTGTATGAGCACACCAGCACACCTGTCTTGGGTATGTACTTTTGCTTTACATTAAAGTCTCTTAATACTTTCAAAAAAAATGGGCAAAAGGCTTGAATAGATATTTCTTCAAAGAAGATATGTAAGAGACCAAAAAGCATGTGAAAAGATGCTCAACATTATCCATTAGGGAAATGTAAATTAAAACTACAATGAGACACCATTTCCCACTCACTAGAATGTCTAATATTTTTTAAAAAATGGAAATTTGCAAGTGTTGGAGAGGATGTGAAGAAACAGGGACATTCATTCGTTGTTGATGGGGATACACAATGGTGCAGCCACTGTGGAAGACAGTTTGGCAGTTCCTCAGAAATTTAAGTATAGAATTACCACAGGACCCAGGAAACCCACTTCTAGGCTTATATCTCCAAAATTGAAAGTGGGACTCAAACAAATATTTGCATGCCAATGTTATTAGTGCATTATTCATAATTATCAAAATTGGTGGTAATTGGAGTGTCTATCAACTGATGAGTGGATAAACAAAATGTGATATATACCTATAATAGAATATTATTCAGCCCTACAAAGGAATGAAGGTATGATACATGCTACTTCAGGGATGGACCTTGAAGACATCATATTAAGTGAAATAAGTCAGACACAAAGGAATGAATATTATATGATCTCACCGATAATAAGAATAATAAGAATATTCAAACTAGTAGAGTTGGAATCTAGAATATAAGTTACCAAGGGACAGGTTGGGGGTAAGAAATAGGGAGTTAATGCTTAAATTGTACAAAGAATTTATATGAGAGAATGGAAGAGTTTTGGTAATGGATGGTGGTGGTGGTAGCACAACATTGTGAATGAAATTAACAGCACTAAATTAAATATTGGGATGTTGTTAAAGGGGAAATTTTAGGTTTCATGTATGGGACTAGAATAAAATGTTTTTTAAAAAATCCATGGGACTGTATAACACATACAGTGAGCCCTAACGTAAAACATGGACTATGGTTAAGAGTATAATTGTAAAAATATGCTTTCATCACCAGATGACTGCATTAATGCAAGGTGTTAATAATAGAGTGGTAAAAGGTAATCCTGATTTATGCATGATTTTTTGTAAACCCACAACTTCTCTAATTAAAAGCTTCATAAGCACTCATTTATGTTTAATTAAAAAAAATAGAAAGTTAATAACAAGACTTGCTTACTTTTGTATTGTGCTTATCCAAGTGGTGACCCATAGTAAAGACGTTGGTCCCCAAATTGTTACCACTTTTTCAGTAACCATACATCCACAATCAATTACCCCATGTCAAATGGCCATTCCAAGGAGCCTGTTGTGGGTTTTAGTATCAGCTGATTTGGAAGCCTCTGATTATTTAGGCTTTGGTGGGGAATCTGACATTGTGACTGAGGCTTTCTGAATAGAGATCACATGGTACCTTCCCATAACCTGGACTCTGCAGATATGTTTGCATCTCACTGGTAATAAGGACAGGAATTTAGGGTCATTCCTTTTCTCCCAGGAAGCTCAAACATGCTTAGAGAATCTGTGCAGGGACATAGACAAACATTATGAGAAAATGTTGCCTATTTTTACTCCACACCAAGCATCCAGGTTCCCAATGAACAAGATAAAGTTGTGAGAGATAATTCCCAAATTTATGGCCACTACTAGGCTTAAATCTAACAAAAATATCCTGTTACCTTTGTTTTCAGTCCCACACATTCCTGAAATTTGGCAAGGTCGAAATGCTGATGAGAATGGGTAGTAGACTTTTCCAGACATGGCATATTTCACAGCAGTGTCATTATCCAAGTCTACTCATCTGGCCATCTTCATGCATGCTCCTGTCAAAGCGAATCCTACAGCCTCTGTGAGACTCAATGATGGCCATCATGCAGTAAAAGCCCAAGTGGGATCCAGAGAGTGAAGAAAGAAAAACCAAGGTCTTCAACAGGATACAGGTAATATGATTACTCCAAGAGTAACTCATAACGGGAGACATATGCAAAAAAATTGTAAATGCTCATTGAAAAGGTTATTTCTTCTCTCCATACCATTAAGATGGTAAACATGGTTGTTCCCCCCTGTGTTCTTCTGGAGTATTTTTCTAGTCTGTTTCTATGACTCTGTTTCATTTCTAAACGGTGCTCAGGAAACAAAGTACCAGAATGGCAAGAGAATATAGTTGGAAACAAATGGTTTGCAGACAGAATTCAGGAGTTTGAGCATGGACTACTACTTATTAACTGTGTGACTTTGAGCAAGTCATTTAATGATCCCTGCAGAATGGGGAAGATGGGATGAGAGTATCAAACATACTATGTGGTTGTCATGAGTATTAAAGGAGATTGTGTAGGAGAGAATGTTTGTAAAATAGGAAGTACTGAACAAATACTACTGCTTTTATTCATCAATTTCCATTAGAAAAAGATTCAAAATACTTACTTTCCATTGGCTTTCTTGTTCACTCTCTTTGGGATCACTAATTTCTAGTAGCCACTACAAGGTGTACCCAAGCATCCGAATAATCTCATCATCAATTATCATAGAAATATTAAGCATGCACTTGGGCACACAAGGTTACCTTCCAATTACATTTCTGGGCTTCGCATCAAGTTAAAAAACTCACATCAAATGGCATGTGTTTGGGAAGTGGATGTTGCTCAAGTGATTGAGCTCCCACCCACCACATGGGAGGTCCAGGTTTGGTTCCTGGTGTCTCCTAAGGAAGATAAGCAAGACAGCAAGCTGATGCAATGGGCTAGTGTGGTGAGCTGACACAACAAGATGACTCAACAAGAGACACATAGAGGAAAACATAATGAGAGACGCAATATAGCAGGGAGTGGAGGTGGCTCAAGCAATTAGGCACCTCCTTCCCACATGTAAAGTCCCAGTTTTGGTTCCTGGTCTCTTAAAAAAAGAAGACCAGCACACAACAAACAGACACAGCAAATGCAAACAACAAGGGGGTGGGGAGAAATAAAATTAAAATAAAAAAGGCCTGTCTTTGACCAAACCATTTTTCTCATTCTTCTTGGTACCTAAAAAGGGCCATATAGTCCTAATTAGGTCTAGAGAGACCCACAAAACTTGTTTTCAAGAGCTTTGAGTTTATGGACTGAAAACTGTAGGCTACTGTGTATTTTTATATATTCAGAGAGACAATTAAGATAATTTTAGTTATGGTTTTAGAAAAAAGTCTGGGCAGAATTCTACTGAACATATAGCCTTTCTCTGTCAAAAACCAAACTGAAATGACATTTTTGGAATCAACTCACTCTATTAAAAGCAACCAACCATCTGAACAAATTCAATGAACTGGAAAAAAGTTATACAAAGTTTTGTGATCCTCATGAGAGGAAAAAAAAAGTTTGGAAGAAAGTTTAGCTGCCAAAGTGCAGGAACAGACAATTCACAAAGGAGGGAGTTAAATGACCTATAATGTATGAAAAAATGCTCAACCTCACTGAACAAAGAAATATCAGTTAAAACAACAACAAAACACCATTGACTGAGATAAAAATAAGTTCTATTACTCAGTGGCAGGCAGGTTCTGTAAAAATGGGTACCTTGTTCCCTGTGGGTAGGAACACAAATTGGTACAATCTCTTTGGATGGAAATTTGGCAAGACTAAACACGAAATAGTAAGGGAGTTGTTAACGACATCGATTTATAGCATGTCACGCAGTTTTAATGTTATTATTTTGAAACTTAATGACATCGAGAATATTGTCTATTAATATAATGCTACTTATAATCATGGAGGATGCAAAACTGCACACAGTGTGTAGTGCCTCTCTGGGCAATTGATGCATAGAAAAAGAATGGAAGAGAATACAAAAAAATACTAATCATAGTTACCACCATATGGTGGGGATGTGGGTAGCTTCTATTTTCCTTTTTATACATTTTTTGTATTTTCAAAATTAGATATAATTAACATGTGTACATAATTATTTTAATAATCAATAAAATGTGATTTTAAAAAAATTAAATATTTGATGTCCTTTCAAAACTTTCAGCTCAGTTAGGTTTCAGTGAAAATGGGGATACCACCTGCTCATCAAGGAGGATCATCTTGACCTCTGCTTATTTTTCCAAGAAGGATTCCAGATGGAGCCGGAGATGCATCATCACAGTGAATACATGGGAATTTTAGTTCTGTCAACCATCAAAATCTTCTATGGTAAGTAGGATAAGAATTTTAAAAATGAAAGAGTGGAAAAATCCCCTGTAGTATTTCTGGTCTATTTTCGTTTTTTTTCTTTCCATTCAATTTTAAATTCTAAGTTTTATCTTTACATTCTGCCGATAATGTGCAAATGAAGATAAAGAGAGTGAGACATTAAGATGTTCCTGACATAGTTAATTAAATTGGCCTGGGATAGGCATGACTCAGATCTTTTTTTTTTTTTTTTTTTTTTTTTTTTTTAATTTAGGTGTGAGATGAAGCTGTGCATTTACTGGATTTATATGGTATATACAATCATGAGTCTAGTAGTTGCTGGTTAGGTTGAGAGCCTTCTCTGTTAGAGCAAATGGAAAATGACTTAAGCCTTGTCTAGTGCACCTATAAAACAGACTGGATTCACAATATTGAATCAAGGACAAAAGAGCTAGTTGACATCTGTGCAGGACATTTAGGTACACTTTATCCCTTTAGGCATATTTGCATCCCTTTCCTTGTTCTCTGTCCCATAAGACTGCGTTCTATGGACTGCATCAGTGGCCTGTGCTCTCTGAATTCTAGTTGTGTTCAGCCAATGGGAGGCCCAGGTAAGAACAGGGGAAAGGCCTTGAAATATTTATTCCCCTGGCTCACATCTTGCTGGGCCAGGGCTGGTCAAATAGCTACATCCTGTGGGCAACCTCCCCTATAGCTACGGCTCTCTGTGGGTTCCAGTAACTGATTCCTTGCCCTCCTCTTCAAGCTTAGGGGAAGTAGGTAGTAGCAGTTTCCTGTTGGTGCTGTCCGTTGGTTACTTCACAAGCCCTTGTTGGTTCCCCTTAAACCTGCCCATGCCTTTGTCAATCACCCTTTCATCAAACTCTCTTCAATCTCCCTGTTTGTATGTACCATCTGTTTCCTGCCATGTGATGTTTTGGAGTTAGGTACCCCAGAAAAAACATGTTCTTAATCCATTCCTGTGGTTGTGAACCCATTGCAAATGGGATGAGGTTACTTCAGTTAAGGCGAGCCCCAACTGAATCAAGATGGGTCTTGATCTACTATTGGAGGCATTATAGAAAAGGCCACAGAGAACGTAGCCACAGGGAATGGAAATCAATGGAATCTGGAAGAGAAATGAGAAGGCACCGCTATGTCCACTGCATGTGACAGAAAAGTCAAGAACCAAGGATTGCCGACAACCAGCCCCAGAATGCCACAGTCTTTATGGAGAAAACATTGCCTTGCTTACCCTTTTATTTTGAAATTCTCCTAACCTCAAAACCTTGAACCAACTAATTCCCATGTTTAAGCCATTGTATGGTATTTATTTTAGTAGCAGAGAAATTAATATACTGTCAGTACCCTGAAATTTCAAATATCCTATGGGACAGTTAGCTTCATTCTATGTCATGACTACCTGTGAGAATATTCTAATGGTGCATTGGATAGAGCCAATTTTTATATTTATGAAAATTTGAAAACATGTCACAATGTGATGATGGTCATCCTTAAGCCCTTAGGATCTATAGCAGTGTGTCTTAGCAACTGGGTTTCACAAAACATGGGTGTATCAAAACAGAGGTATGCTGGGTGTAATTTATAATTAATAATGAGGAATTTAGTTTTGTGTATTTTAAAAATAAGTTAATTAGAGTGATGTGTTTTTTAAACAGTTAGGTCATTTTTTATTCACAAACATTCCAGAATACTTTCTTGAGAGACAGGGAGAGGAGATAAAGAGCTTTACTTAGCACGTCGGAAATTGCCCAGAATCTGCATCTATCCTTATCTGTGTGGCAAGTTACATGCAGTGGTATTAAAAAGGTAAATAACTATTGATGAATCTCATTGCAAAAAAAGTAAAGGAATTCCTTTGACTCAGGATCTTCACGGTATTTGTTATTTATTTGTTTGTTTATTTATTTCTCTCCCCTTCCCCCCCACCCCGGTTGTCTCTTCTCTGTGTCTATTTGCTGCGTCTTTGTCCGCTTCTGTTGTTATCAGCGGCACAGGAATCTGTGTTTCTTTTTGCTGCGTCATCTTGTTGTGTCAGCTCTCCATGTGTGTGGCGCCATTCCTGGGCAGGCTGCACTTTCTTTCGCGCTAGGCGGCTCTCCTTACCGGGTGCACTCCTTGCGCGTGGGGCTCCCCTACATGGGGGACACCCCTGCATGGCACGGCACCCCTTGCGTGCATCAGCACTGCATGTGGGCCAGCTCCACACAGGTCAAGGAGGCCCAGGGTTTGAACCGCGGACCTCCCGTGTGGTAGACAGATGCCCTAACTGCTGGGCCAAGTCCGCTTCCCTTCATGGTATTTGTTGTCCAACTTTTCTCATCAGTCTGTGTAATAATAAAATTACTCTATTTTTACTGATGTTTTATTAAGTATCTAGCATATTTACTAGATGTATCATCTCATTTAATTCTCATAACAATTCCCATTTTACCAGTCAAGAGTTCATTAATGGACCAAAAGGGAAAGAGCTATGAAGCACATTCCTTGCCTTTACCAGGGAATCTGTCTTGGGGCTCTTGGAATAAATGTTAGCTGAGAAATACTCATTACTCATACCACCGACTGCATTCTGCTGAGGCTATGACTAATAGATTTCAAATGGTGAATGGAAAAAAGTGCAAATATCTTCCTTTAGTCAATTAAATTAAATTAAATTAATGGATCTTAAGGATACTGAAATGAATGAAACACATTTCGGTCCTCCAGGATTCTGAAACCTTGTTGGTAGACTGAGATATGAACAGGAATTATACAATTGTAATAAAATGTGATTAAAATGATAATAGAAGCATGCTTAAAATTTAATGGGAAAACAGATGAGGGAGCAATTACTTCTTTGAGGGGTATAGGAGCTTTGTGAAAAACAATACTAAAGATGATGGTTAATCTTGACCTTGAAGGAGGTTTAGTAAGTAGTTCAACAGTAAAAACAGTGGAGAAAGTAGTTTATTTGATCCTCAATATTTGTGGATTCTGTATTTGTGAATTTGCATACTTGCTAAAATTTATGTGTAACCCTCAAGATCAATATTCACAGCATTTTTCATGGTCATTTGCAGGTGTGTGTAGAGTGGTGAAAATTTTGAGTTGACTGATATGCATGTTCCCAGCTGAGGCTGAACAAGGTGATGCTTGCCTTCTGGTTTCAGCTCCCATACAGTAAATAAAATGTCCTTTCAGTGCTATAGTTAGTGTTGTATGGGGTTTTTTTTTTTTTTTTTTTTTTTTTGCATTTCTGTGCTTTTTGTTGGTGATTCTACTGTTTAAAATGGTCCCTAGTGGAGTGCTGAAGTACTGTGTACTGTTCCTGAGTGTAAGAAGGCTGTGATGTGCCGTACAAAGAAAATATGTGTGTTAAATGTTTCATTCAGGCATGAGTAATAGTACTGCTGGCCATGAGCACTAGGTAAATGAATCAACAATATATATTAAATAAAGTGTTTTGAAAAAAACACACACATAAAACAAGGTTATGTATTGGTCAGTTGATGAAAAAAATTGTGACCAGAGGCTCAGAGGAATCTAACCCTGGATTTCCCCTAAGAGCAATGGCTCAGTGTTCACTAATCCAGTGTTTGTGGTGACATTAGAAGAACATAACCACCAGGAAGAACAAGAATTGACTTTATTATACGCAGAGGGCCTACCAGGGGTCCTTCTTTGTGTTCCTACTAAAGGTCTCCAGTAGCCTTTTCAACATTGTATTTTGTATGATGTGTCTAGATTTCTCACTCAGTCCTCCTTGGGTCTAATGGAATAAGTAACCACTGGAGGAAAGGCATTGGAGGCGAGAAAAGCTAACTTCCCTGGAGTAAAATCCAACCAGTGATCTTGGTTTCAGCAGGACCATGTGTCTGCTACCTGAGAAAACAAGCTAGAGAATGCTGATCTGTAATCTGACAGAAATGCAAGTTCTAAGGTATGGGAATCATGGATTTATGGACTTGCTTCCAACATGGTTTTATGGATAGCCTTGGAGTCAACTATCTATCAGAGATTCCTATGGCCACATGGAATTTGGATCATGAAAGTATTAGAGAAATATTAGGAAAGGAGAATTTATGGTAGGGATTTATCAACCCAATAATATCAGATCATGAAGAGGAAAGAGGATTTAAAAAATTGTCCAAGATGTCACAGAGATTGATGGAGTTTACTTGACTGAGTAAAGCAGACTGGTTAAATCCAATTTCAGATTTTAAAATATGAGGATCTTGTAACTTCTTATCTTTTCCCCCAGAGAGATGTGAATTCTTTCCTGCTAAGACTCTGAAGACTTTATTTACCCCTGTCTTATGTCAACTTGTCTTTAAACCATAGATATCCTATGGTCTCTTATTCTCCCAACATGTTCAGTAGAGACACTCTGAAATCATGGAAAGAGACCGGTGGACTGGGCAAAGGGAAAACAAAGGGCATTCAAAATAAGTTACTCTTTGCTTAAAATCTCAGATCAAGTGCCAGGATCAGCTTGGCTTCAAAAAGTAACAGGATGTAGCAACAAAAAAGTTACAATACTTAGGAGTAAACTTAACAGTAAATGTGCAAAGTTTATATGGGAAAGAAAACCTATAAAACGTGTCTGAAAGACATAAATGGAGACTAACAAATGGAAAGACAACCCTGTTCTTGGATAAGATGGCTTAATATCACAAAAGTATCAGCTCTTTTCCTAAGTGAATGTGGTCACAATAAAACAGCAATAAGCATTTTTCTGGAAATTGACAAGTTGATACCAAAGTTCGTATAGGAAACAAAACATGTAAGACTAATTGAGAAAACAGTGGGGGTGAGGGGTGGAGAAAGACCTATAGGAGAACTCCCCCTACAAGATATTATAAAGTACTATAAAGGCTCTATGATTAAAACAGCATGATACAGATATATGACTAGATGTCAGACCAGTGGAATAGATGGAAAGTCCACAAATAGACCCAAATATATGTAGAAATTCAGTACATGATAAAGGTGAGATCTCAAATCACTGTGGCAAATATGACTTTATACTAAATGGTATGAGAAACACTGGGTAACCATACATAAGAATAAACTCCAGATATATCAAGAATAAAACCTATTAGTATTAGGAGAAAATATGGGTGACTTTCTCATTATACATTATAACCAATGTGTGAGGAGACGCTTTCTAAATACAACTCAAAGTCAAGATGCAATAAAAGAAAAGACTGATAATTTTAGCTATCTAAAAATAAAACATTTTTGCATGTGAGATTAACAAAACATGACAAAGTCAAAAGACAACTGACAACCGGGGAAAAAATTGCAACATATATCACAGTTAAAGGGCCAATATTCCTAACATATACAAAGGAACCCGAGTGTGGGAGGCATCTCGTGGGACAAAGCTTCTCAAAGTTTTTTCTGCCTTGTCATTCAGTCTCTCCTTTGGTTGTCTATGCAGAGTAGGATAATTACTTGCCTTCTGATTTAACATTTCATGGCCACTTTGCTGTTATTTTTTTCTAACTTGTACTTTCATTCCCTGAGAACTGCTTGATTTATAAGTGTTTTCCCAGATCACGTTCTGTGCTGGGCTCTGCACCTGGTGGCTTCCCTGGGCCAGCAGCGATGACCTGTTTGCTGGGCTCTCATTTTGCTGAAGGTTCCCAGCAAAGCCTGCCCCTGTGTGGGCGCGGGAGGCTCGGGGGAGGAGATCCTTCAGCAGAGATTAATACGCTCTTAAGTACACTTAGTTTACAGTCTTGGGGATTACCAGGTGTTATTAGACACAAAGGCCCTCTATGGTGTCCCAACAGGAATGAATATGTTTTCAAAGGGGAAGGAGTTAAAATAAATAAATCTTAGTTAAACCAAATCTTCATTTACGTATATCTTTGTTACTTGAGGCCTCATAGTTGACTATATAGAGATCAAATTTTATTGTCTTTGAATTTAGTCCAGTAGTCTGGATGAACAGCAGGAAGGTAATGGTGTTCTGGAATAACGGAACCTTCTGGAAAATTAAGAGAATGGTGTCAAAATCGACCTTCCCCAACCCCTCAATGCTGCTGCTGACCAGAGATTCATATATATATCAAGACAGAGGAATGCATTTTCTGAAAGTGTATTCTTAGAGAGCCTTGGTCTGGGTTCTGCACTAGAATGACTCACAATTGACTGGCTAATACTACTTACTATAACAGCACTTTGCATTAGTAGAAGGTTTGCTGCTTTTTGAAAACATTTTCATATCATTTATCTCATTTGATCTTCACAACAGCCTGCAAAACAGTGAAGGGTGTATTTTGCTAACCTCATTTTATAGATGAGAAAATGAAAACTGAGAGAAGAGACAAAGGGAAAAACATAGATGTACCATATGACTCAGTGATTCATTTCTAGGATATACTGCAAAAACTTAAAAGCAGGGACTTAAACAGATACTTACACACCAATGCTCAAAGCAGCATATTCATGGTAGCCAAAAGGTGGCAATAACTCAAATGTCCATCAGCAGGTGAATGCATAAACAGAATATGGTATATACAATGGAATATTATTCAGCCGTAAAAAGGAATAAAATTCTGTTACATGCTACTCCAAAGGTGAACCTTGAAAACTTATGCTAAGCAAAATAAAACAGGTCCCAAAAGATAAATATTGTGTGATTCCACTTACATGAAATGTCTAGAACAGGAAATTCATAGAGATAGAAAGTAGATTGTGTTTTATCATGGGCTGAGGGGAAGAGAGAATGGGAAGTAATTGCTTAACGGGTACATAATTTATGTTTGGGGTTAGGAAGGGGTTTTGGAAATAATGTGATAGTTGCAACAACATTGTAAATATAATTAATGCTACTAAATTGTGCATTTTAAAGTGGTTAAAATGGCAAATTTTATGTTATATATCTACTACTACAGTAAAGAGGGAGATAGAGAGAGACAAGAGGAGACAGCCCAGTGGATAAGTCTGGATTAGAAATCCTGGTACCTGGCACGAAATCTAACCTGGTCATTAATCAGATAGGGTGTTTTGAGCAAGACCTTTATAAAAAGGCTCTGAGCTTCTACTCCATCTTCCCTTAAATGAGAGGTTTGCTCAAGATGTCCTTGAGGGTCCTCCCGGTGATACTGAGGCAGGATCTTACCACTTGCCTGGCTTCACCAGGAATTAATCAGTGGATGGAAAGCAGTATACAAGGCCCCTGAGCTGAGAAATCCTCCCCTTTCCCCTGCCCCACACAGTGCAGAACGAAGGACTCCCTTGGGAACGAGGCCCAGGCGTTTTGCTTCTGCAGGCTGCAGATGGAAGGAATGAGCTTTCCGGTCTGATTTCAGGAAATCTCTTAAGTTCATTTTATTTTCTTGTAAGTTTTTTCAATTCTTCCTGTTTGTTTTTTATTCACATTTTCCAGATTTATTAAAGTATGGCACATACAACAAGATTCATCCATTGTAAGCATGTAATTCAAT
This sequence comes from Dasypus novemcinctus, assembly GCF_030445035.2. Lineage (NCBI taxonomy): Eukaryota > Metazoa > Chordata > Mammalia > Cingulata > Dasypodidae > Dasypus > Dasypus novemcinctus. Next base: position 163,852,469 of record NC_080673.1, on the reverse strand, counting down.
GATTTTTAGGAAATTTATAAAGTTGTACAACCATTGTGACACTCTAGTTTTCCCTTCACTTCAAAAAAGTTTCTTCATGCCTCTTTGTATCAGCCTCCACCCTCTCCTCCAGTGTCAGGCAACCACTGTCTCTATAACTGCCTTTTCTGTGCATTTCATATAAGTGGACTCACACAATATGTAGTCTTTTCCATCTGGCTCTTCTCATTTAGTATAATGTTTTTGAGGGTTAACCACATTGCAGCAGATATCACTAACTCCTTCCTTTTTATTGCCGAATCCCATTCTGTTGTATAGACATACCATATTTTGTTTAACCCGCTTACCAGTTGATGGACATTTGGATTGTTTCCAGTTTGGGCTAGATAAATAATGCTTCCAAGTGCATTCATGTACAAGGGAATATGTTTTTAACCGCTCTTGGGTAAATCCCTAGAATTGGAAACACAGGGTTGTTTCCTTATGTCCTTACACAGTGTTTCAATCTCTACTTTTAACTGGTATACTTGAATAAAAAGATTGATGAAAGTGTGAGACAGAAAATGTGCAAACTTGTGTTAATAAACTTAATACATGGTAGATTTAATAAAAGCATTATCTTTTTTGAAGTAACAATATGCAATTCATAATTACATAGAGTAGTGGTTCTATATTTTAAGAAATTTGCTTTTGAACATCTTGGGCAGGGTGTTTCTAGCACACCAACCCCCTTCACACATCTTCATCTCCAATCAAATTGAGTTCCCTGGTATCTTTCTCGTACCCCGGGGGTACTTATTTATTGTCACCTGTTCACTTACTCCCAGTATGAACAGGTTTCACCCAAAAAACACCTCTCATTTGGAAGTATTTCTCCTTAGAGCTCCCCACCCATGTATGTCTGCCTCAGCATGGAGCTTTCTCCACCCTGCCTGCCAGCTATTGGGAACATCTTTGTCTTGCTAGAAAATGAACTCCTGTGGACAGGAATAGCGGTGTTTCTATTTATTGTCCTTCTAACCCAACCTCTGGCCCAATGTCTGCCACAGAGGAAGAATTTTTTTAAATTAATTAAAATTGACAACACAAGCTACCAAATACGTAAGAAGTTTCAGAAACTTGTGACAACATAAAATATTGGCAGTGAGGTATGGGTAGGAAAAGAATGACTACAAATGTGGGAAGAGCAGAGTAGTTACATTGGCAAGTCCCTACCAGGGACTCTCAGCAAAGTGACTTCCCTTCCACAAGCCTCAGCAAACTTCTGCTTAAAGAAGAGGCTGGGTCTAGCAAAGGTCTGTCCTATGGCTAACATTTTATACCTCGATACTGCTTGGTGAGGTTTGCAGGATTCTGCTCTTTGAGGTGCTTCCCTGGTTATGTAGCCTTTCAGGGGACCCACCCAAACCCTAAAGAGGGAAAGAAGGTAGAGGAAACCACATCAGCTTTCTTTTGACAATGAACAATTTTTCAGAAATGTTCTCTCTCTCTCTCTCGTCTCTCACATATACACACACACAGGCCACCAAGCAGCTGGGAACCATAGAGAATAATTTTCAAATCAGAGCCCACCAGCAGAATGGTTTATGTGGGAGTCACACTGTAAAATAAAGTAAAACACAAAAATTCCCCAAATAACAAGAAAAAAAAAAAGAGCTTGTGGTAAATAACCCAGAAGGGACAAGTACTTCTGTGTCAATGGTCTCTAAGTTTCTTGGCCAGAGTTTTCACCTCTCTCTTGGGTTTCTTTAACTTTTACCTTCAGTCTCCCTACCACACTCAGTCTCCAAGGATTTGTAGATCTTTACTTCTTGGGACTGAGGCATAGACAAACATTCTTTTCTTTTCCTCCTTTCACTCAGCACATTTTTGAAAAAAAAAAAAAAAAAGATTAGGAGTAATGAAGGGAGTAATAAAGGGGAGAAAAGTACCAGAAGCTTGAACATTGAACATTTATGTCTCTGATCCCAAGGTTACCCGGTCCTGCCCACAGACTGGCTGGAACTGCTGGCGTGCCCATAGTCCCTGCTTATATTTTTTCCTCTTTGCGTCTTCTGCTGCTCAATAACACCATCTCCCTGCTTGAGCATCAGTCCACCTAATTTCCTGCTCTGTCAGTGGCAGAAGAAAGCCAGCCCTCCAATCCTCAGGGACCTCCCACTGTATTGTTTTCTCAGCTTCTAGTTCTTGTTTTCATTGGCTGAGCATCAATGATGCCACTGAAACCCAATCCCGTTCAGTTTGTTTCTCAACTCCTTACACACCTTACATGTTCTAGTTCATTAAAGAGAGGAAAGATCAAATTTCCGGCTATTGTAGTTCTGGCAAGACTTGATTTCTTTTTTTCCCTACCTTGCTTTTCTTTTTCCCCATATCTCTAACGGGAAGGGTCTCTTTGGTAAAGAGTGTAGGGCTTTGTTAGCAGAATAATATATTGAGGTTATAATAAAGAGGTGGTCAATATTGAGGAAAAAGTTTGTCTTGGTCCTTAAAATTTAAACATAGAATTACCGTATGACCTATGAATTCAGCTCCTACCTATGTACTCAAAAGAATTAAAAAGAGGGACTCAAACAGATACTTATGTGCCAACATTCAGAGTTGCATTATTCACAATAGCCAGAAGATCGAAATAGCCCAAGTTCCATCAACAGAAGGATGGATAAACAAAATGTGGTATATCCATACAATGGAGTATTATTTAGCCATAAAAAGGAATGCACATCAGATACATGCTGCAAAATGGATTAATCTTGAAAACATTGTAAGTGAAATAAGTCAGACACAAAATGACCAATATTATGTCATTCCAGTTACATGAAATAGAATAGGCAAATTCATAGAGACAGAAAGTAGACTGGAGCATATTATGGGCTGAGGGGAGGATAAGATGGGAAGTTATTGCTTAGAGGCTACAGAATTTCTGTTTGGGGTGACAAAGGGGTTTTGGAAAAGATCCTAGTGATAGTTGCACAATATTATGAATAGAATTAATGCCAGTGAGTTGTGCATTTGAAAAAAGTTAAAACAGAGAAGAATCTTATGTTTCGCCACAATGATTTAAAAAAACCTCAAGGAAAAAAATGACCAAATTTGTCTTGCTTAGAGGAGAATGCTAATGGTTTCCAAGTGTCGTCGCCAAGCCAGGAGCAGCAGCATTATTTAGGAGCTTGTTAAAAATGCAAATTCTCAGGCTCCTCCTCAGACCTACTTGATCAGGGACTCTGAGGATAGGGCAATCTGTATTTCAATGAACCCTCCTGAGGCAAGGGGACTTGACCCAGTGGTTAGGGCGTCCGTCTACCACATGGGAGGTCCACGGTTCAAACCCTGGGCCTCCTTGCCCGGTGTGGAGCTGGCCCACGTGCAGTGCTGATGTGTGCAAGGAGTGCCGTACCACGCAGGGGTGTCCCCGCATAGGGAAGCCCCACGTGCAAGGAGTGCGCCCCTTAAGGAGAGCTGCCCAGTGCAAAAGAAAGTCCAGCAAGAAAGTCCAGCCTGCCCAGAAATGGCGCCGCACACACGGAGAGCTGACATAACAGGATGATGTAACCAAAAGCAACACAGATTCCCATGCCGCTGACAACAACAGAAGCGGACAAAAGAAGAACATGCAGCAAAATAGACACAGAGAACAGACAACTGGGGCAGGGGGGAAGGGGAAAGAAATAAAATAAAATAAAATAAAATAAATAAATCTTAAAATAAAATAAACCCTCCAGAGGATTCTGATGTGTGCTTAAATGTGAGAGCCATTGGGTTACGCGATATTCATTCTCCTTCTTTTTCATAGTAATAGAACACTGATTTTATTCAGAGCAGCAATTTGCACAGTTAGGAGATAACATTTCTTATCATCCTTGCAGATAGAATTGTGGTGAGGCTTCTGGGAAATCTCATTAAAGTGCCTCCATTGACAGGAATACCTGGTTGTTTTCACCCCTTCCTTCCACTTCCTGTCTGGAACTAGAAGTCCAGCAGTTATCTTGAACCAGGAGGAGGTTAAAAAGGGATATGACAAACTAAGGGGAGTGGAGCAGAGCGTAAAGGAGCCTTGGTCCTGAGAGTGTGGTGCTGCCATACCAGCCCTGGATAGTCTCCCTTCAACTTTATTAATAAATAGAGAGAAATAAATGTCTGTCTTAGCCAAGCCATATTGCATTCTGTAACATGCAGTGGAACCCAATCCTGATACATTCTGTAAATGCTCTTATTCTGAAAGAAAAATTAAGAGCTTAAAGCTTCCTCCAGCAGTGCCTGGTAAGGACAGTGTCACATGCTCTAGGATGAGACATGGACCCTGGGAGAATGGCTGAGGGAGAAAAGAGACAGAGAGGACAGGTGTAGGTAACCTGGGGGCGGCAAGACCACAGAGAAAAGAGTCATTCTCAGATGCGCTCTCCAAGATGGGCTATTCATGGACTGAGAAGGTGAATCCATAGGGAAAGAAGGATTATTTCTCACCATTTCTTGGCTTCCTGAAGATCAGCTAGTAATAAGAATTTCTTTCTGGTAATGGATTATAATTGCAAATACAACTAAAGGGTTCATATAATTTTTTTTTTTAAGATTTATTTTTTATTTATTTCTCTACCCTCCCCCCCCCCCCAGTTGTCTGCTCTCTGTGTCCATTTGCTGTGTGTTCTTCTGTGTCTGCTTGTATTCTTGTCAGTGGCACCAGGAATCTGTCTCTTTTTGTTGCGTCATCTTGTTGCGTCAGCTCTCCGTGTGTGTGGCGCCACTCCTGAGCAGGCTGCATTTCTTTTCATGTGGTGCGACTATTCTTACAGGGCACACTCCTTGTGCGTGGGGGACACCCCTGCATGGCACAGCACTCCTTGTGCACATCAGTACTGTGCATAGGCCAGCTCACCATACAGGTCAGGAGGCCCTGGGTCCTAGGTGGACGCTCTATCAGTTGAGCCAAATCCGCTTCCCTATAATTTTTAGATTACCTAAAATTTCTTGTGCATATACCTTTTCTCTGCATTTCTGCCCAGGGATTAGGATATAAAGATGAATGTTGTAAACTATGTGTCTTTGAGAAATTCTAGATGCTCAGAAAAAAGGAAAGTCTTTTCCAATTGCTCAGCAACTTGGCATCAAGTATATTTAACATTAATTTATTTTGTATTTTTTCCTGGGCTAAGGGCAATTCCCCATCCTGCTGAGCTTCGCATTATGCCTCCAGAGATTCCCTTGAGTTGGGTTAGGGGTAATTTTTGGTGGTGGTTAACAAAAGCGACTAACTTTGAACTCTCCTTATCAGACACCTGATTCAATTTGAGATCCAAGTCAATTCCCTTCATTAAGCAAATACTATTCCTTAATAATCCATTAGGTGTTTAATAATCTTTTAAGTGTTCCTTGGGGCAGCTTCTTCTGGATATGACCTTATATAGATAAGAGGCTTCTTCTGGATATGACCTTCTACGATATTAAACGATTCAACTGATGCCGTCTTCTTTGTGCTCTCTCGAGAATTCGGTATTAAGGCAGCCCAGAGCTTCGCAGAGCGGCTTGGCCAATGGGCCTAATCTTATTCATTCATTCATTCATTCACTTACTCAACAGATGTTCACTGAGTGCCAATTATGTGTCAGACACAGTCCCCGCAGCTATAGTTTTAATTGGCTAGGCCGGGTCCCTGCTCTCAATGAGCTCACAGAGCCGGAAGACAGACCAAAACTCAACAGAGACCAAAGGATGAAGCAAAATGAAGGCAAGATAGTAAATGAAGCAATTCCAAATTGTGACGTGAGCCATGGAGGAAACAAAGTTCTGAGCGAGAAAACCCTGGGAGTGGCGCGGTGGTGAATGGAAAGGGCTGCGTCGGCGGCCCCTCTCCGCCCCTTCCCCAACTTCCCCTCCCTCTCCGTCCTTCAATGCGAGGTCGGGAAGGCCTCTTGGAAGAGGCAAAAGTGGAACAGAAACCTAGAGACTGAGAAGGAGGCGGCCATGCCGGGCACCGCGGCACCAGAGGTGAAGTTCTTTGGTGAAAGGAAAGGCTGGGAAGTAGGAAAATGAAAAGACCGCTTAGCGCTGCCCTAGGGAGGGCGGTGGGGTGAGAGCGCTGTTGTGAACCTTAGCCGTGGAGGCCTGAAGAGTTAGCGGCCAGGGCCCACCGAGCAGAAGGCTGCTGCTGAGCAGCTGAATTGCCAGGTCTGGAGGTGGAAACTCCTGTACTTAACTGCCTGTGCATTTTGTTTTAGATACACACATTAGAGGTCATTAAAGGGAGAGCGAGTGTAGCACAGTGGTTGAGAGCCTGCTTCCCATGTAGGAGGTCTCAGGTTCAATCCCCCCAAATATCCTAAAAAAAAAGGTGACAGTAAAGCAGGGCTTCTTAACAAGGGATCTGTGAGCTTGAATTGAAATTTTTAAAAAACACTATTTTTGTGGGGATGTGTTGGTGCGGGTGTGATGAATTTATTAAATAATACACAGTATAGTGTGAACTTAGTAAGGGGTCCGTGGAACAAAAAAGTTAAGGACCCCTGCATTAAAGGGTCTTTGAGTGCACAGAAGAGAATATAAGGATGGAAAAAAATTGGAGATAAAGAAAGAAGGCAGGAAAATAACTGGAAGCAGAGGGGCATATGCTCTTTCTTAGAGCTATCACCAAGCACAGCCCTTTGAAGGGAGAAGGGAAGTTTCAGACCTTCTTTTATTATTTTATTTTCTAAAAGCTCAATTTGTAAAGTAAGCAATTAAAATGTTCAAATTAAAAAGCCAAAGTAAATCACAATTATGAATCATCTTTTAATTGAGGTATATATTTTTTCCTCTTAATGTCAATTTCCACTGAAACCCCAACAACGAAGATTGTTTTCCCTGGAGTGGGAGGCAGAAAGGGGTCTTGTTACATAGTCTCCTCTTAACCAGAGTCCTGAGAAAATCATGTATAGGACACAGTCAGATTACACGGGCCGTCATAAATTTAGAGAGGAGGTTTTAAATTTGTCAACAGTAGAGGAAAAGAGAAGCAATCGTGAAAAAAGTGGCTCTTCAGGCTGATTAGGGCAAGATGCCACTCGTATGACCTGTGAAATCTGTAAACAGCCACTGGTTCTCACTGGAGTTATAATGGGGTGAACTCAGATTGCCAGGGACAGATAGAGACACAAGTAGAAGAGGAAAGGGTTTCACCCAGGGTTGGGGAGAAAAGGGCTTTTTCATTCTAATCCTCTCTCTCTCTTTCTCTCTCTCTCTCGATGCATATTTAAGAGGGAAATGACAAGCTGTCCATTTCCACACCAAATTGCCATTGCATTTGGACAGTAGAGGGTGGGATTCAGGAAGGGGCAGCATAACCACGTGAGAATCAGAGCTTCCCCAGGGCCTGTCTTGATGTGTCTTTTCACTACCAACAAGTTGGAGTCTGTCTGACCACCTACTGCATTTTTAATCCCTAAATTACCTTGAAACAAGTCAAATTCTCAAAAAGCTGCAAACGTTGGCTGCATTGTCTTCTTCTCCATTGTTTTAATTAAACTGTTCTAATTAAATTTCTCACCACCTTGGAGCATGTGGTCTGGGAGTCTGATTTAATTTGATTTATTAAAATAATGTGATGCTGAGTGAAATTCATATGTGTTTCATTAGATTTGTTTGTCTGTAAATATTTCACCAAGAGAGAAGTTCTCCTTCAATCTTTCAGTATAAGCACAAGGCTACTTCCACTCTCTCAGGGGCATAGCCTGTTTCCTTCCAAACTCCTGAAATTTTACCCTTTCCTATGAGAAGGGCATGTCCCAGGTAGCCATTGTTCTTCATTCTAAGCCCAAGAAAGATCTATGAAGCAGACCTAAACTCAACCTAAAAGCTGTAGTCCCCCAGCTGAGCCCACATGAGATGAGTTCTGCTGCAATTAATTTACACACCAGTAATTATGAAATAAATGTTTATTGCCAACTGCTGAGATTAGGGCATGTTTGTTATGTTGATTGTATTATAGCAGAAACCTGACTGATACAAAAAGAAAGGTACCAAGAATTATACCTTGGATGACTGAGACAATGAGGGGCTGATTATAAAGAGGGAATTAGGGAGTTGGAAACGAGAGGAAGAGAATAGATTTGGGAAACAAAAAGAGCAGCAAACGTTTATTTTGTTTTGTTTGGCTTTGCTTTACAAACAACTTTATATGGCCATTGCCTTAACATTTCACTGAAATGTCTGTTCTCTGAGAGAAGAAATAGTTTTTTGGTCATCATTTTGTCTCCAGGGCCTACCACAGTACTTGGTATGTCATAGGCAATTCAATTAAAATGGAAGGTGATAACAGATGTCTAGGAGGATATTCTTGAAGCAGAAACTTGTCTGAGAACTTACGTGAGAGAACTGTACATAGAGATAAAATCAATCAGTAGAGAGATGAGGGTTGAAGCTATGCGTTCCTGAGGGAGAAGTATAGCGATAGCAGGTGAAGGACAGGTCCTGAAAGTGGTCTCGCATTAGAGAATGGGTGGATCAAGAGGAATCTGTGGAGGAGACAGAGAAAGAATGATGGAAGAAGAAGGGGAGAGCTGGGACATTGTGGGGTCACAGAAGCCAAGGGAGAAGAAGGTTTCAAGGAGTGAAGGGTCAGTAGTACCGCAGTAGAGAAATTGAAAAGACCAAGACTGGAGCAAAAAAACTTAGGATTTCTCTTGAAAGGAAGTCATTGGTGAACATAGAGATGCTCTCTACCAGGTGCGACGTTCCTGTGAACTCAAACAGAAAAAAAAATAGAGATAATTGAATCAGAACATAGAAAATGAAATGAACTGTAGAGGAGGTGCTCTGTTGATTTAATGCACCAAACACACCTGAAAGCATACTTTGGCTTCTAGTGTTAGTGTCAAGATAATATCGGGATGAAACTGGGTGAGCAAAAATCATTTTAAAAAGGGAAAAGAAAATCAACACTATTGCCTCACTCTTTTTCATTCCTTTCTTTTTGGGACAAAGAAAGCAGATGCAGAGAAGCTTAACAGAGGAAACATGTATTTCCATCTAAGCCAAGTATTTGGAAAGCAGAGACCATCTATTGTTAACAAGGCATTAATTCACAACAGCAGCAGCCTTAATAAATAATAGCTGGATATTGAGAAGAGGCTCTGAAATGAACTGGAACTTAGATGACAACTTGATAGTGTAGAATAAAACATGTTAGTAAAAATAAACTTGGGGTTCCATTTTAAATGGGAATTATTTACTTGGCCAAATGTGCTAATAGCCAAGGAGTGATTTTGGTGTCTAGGGGAATAAAGAGGCAAGGTTCACTGGGCTGTCTGATAGATGCTAAAGAAGTGATAAGAATGCCTTGTATTTGCAAGCAAACTGATACCAAGCTATCTTAGTGAACTGCTAACTTCAGATATACAACCAGAAAACTCTGAAAAAGAACTCTGTTGAATCAACAATAGGAAATACTACAGCATAATAAATACCATAGGGAGAAAGGACTTAGAAATGGTGATGGTTTAAAGTTCAATGATGATGAAATTATTAGTAACTTAATAGGGAAGGAGACAAAACAGTAACTCCTTAAAAAGGATTGACCAAAATATCCCAGAAGAGCAATATAAAATGCCCATTCGTTTTTTGGCTTCTTATCATTATAAATGATGGACTATCAAAGCAACAGCAAACCCATTAATCAAGACTGTAAACAATTAAAATCGCTTTCCAGATCCGGGAGAGCATCAGAATTATCAAGACAGTGCCAAAAAAATGGAACATAAATTTCAGCCAGCTCTTTGGATCTGGGAAGTGTTTAGGCTACCCAGCCAAAAAGTCAGAGAGCAAAAAGTCTAAACTAAGCCGATAATGACTGATCATTAATTAGAACTGAAGCCAACTATCTCAGTCTAGAGAAATGTCTTGGCCATTCAGCTAAGAGCCAGAAAGCCAAAGGTCCAAGTTGGGTTCATGATAATTAATCAAAGGCAAAACCACTGCCCAAAAAGCCCCCTGTTAGGGAAGGGGCACTTTTGAGAAGCAGCAGCCCCAAGAGCAGCTGGCATGGACATTCTTGGGGAAAGTGAAAAGGAGATGGGGGGACTCTTCCCACTTTGCTTAAAGCCCCAAATCTAAGGACAAAGCCCCTAAATTAATTATTTCATAGAGCTAATTCTATCATTAAGAGACAAACCAAGCATCTTTACTGTAAGGCCCTTTTTTTCTCCATTAATGAGATTCTGGTCTTTAAATACCATTGAAGTGGGAGAAAGAAGGTACAGGAAGACGGCAGCAATACTGAGGATTATTTAAATAAAAGGTGTCCAAAGGTAAATTAAAATGTTGATAGCACTAAAAGTCAGTCACCAAATTGAAATATGGAAGATGATGGTGACAATGTGGAGTGAATATTTAGAGAGGATTTAAGAATTGGATGTAATTTCCAAGCTCATGCATGCTGAAATACAAATTCATTTCTACATGGATAAGAAATCACTTTTTCTATCTAATCAGAGAAGGCACCAGTGCCTTTTAACGCACACATCCATTTTCTTTATAATAATTCTGTATTTCATTGATTGTAGGCTGCGTATTCTTTTCATATTGTAATACCTCTGAAATCGGAATGCGTCTTAAATTCGATGGCACGTCATAGTTTAATTGGAAGTGTTTTTATTGTCTTAAGTACTTAAAACAATAGTCCTTCCAATGATGACATTTAGGTTTGATGGAGTTCAGGAATAGCTCTAATTTATTAAATAGCTATTTTATACCTGTGCCTTGCAAGAGAGTCGTTAAAGCCTCACAACAACACTATCAGGTTGACACTGTAGCACCTTCCCCATTTCACAGATGAGGGAACTGAGACTCCCCCAGGATGAGTAACCTGCGGGTCACACTGTAAAGAGGGGTGAGGCTAGCGTCTGAATGCAGCTCCATCTGGCTTCAGAGCTCAGCCCTTAATCGCTACATAGCCTACCTCTACCAAGAAGATAGTCTTTGGAAAAGAAATAGTAAGATGATTTACAAGGACGGAGTAGGAAAGGAGGAGAAGGAAAAGAGCAGAGAAATTGATTTTAAGCGATAGGTATTCCTACAGGCGAGGAAGGTTGTTACCATAGCTTTAATTCTACCTTCACTGAGGGTTTTGATGCCATGTAGGTGGCTTTGTGAGGGGTGGGGCTGGTGTTTGGAGCCCCCTGACTGTATATCTTTGCAAATGGGCTTCAGAAACCTAAATAAGATATTTCATCCCCAGGATTGAGTAGTGAATGTAGGGACTTGAATTTAAATAGAATCCCCATATTTTCCCAGAAGCTCAGAAGGTGACCTTATTTGGAAATAGGGCCCTTGAGGATGAAATTAGTTAAGAATAGGCCATACTGGGTTAGGGTGGGCTCTAAATCCAATGACAGTATCCTTATAAAAAAAGGAGAGGGAACATAGAGACACACAGAGAAGGAAGAAGCCATGTGATGACAGCGGCAGAGAGAGTGGAGTAATGCAGCTCCAAGCCCAGAAATGCCAAGGAGTGCTGGCATCTACCAGAAGCCAGGACAAGGTCAGGAGGGGTCGTCCCGTAGAACCTTCAGAGAGAGCTTGGCCCTGTCAACCTCTTGATATTGGACTTCTAGCCTCCAGAACTATTTGAGAGAATAAACTTCTATAGTCTAAGCCATCTTGTGTGTGGCACTTTGTTACAGCAGCCCTAGGAAATTGATATTGTGCTCAATCAAACCTGTACCTCTTTTCTACACTCAAAGATGGACGTTCTATTGTTGGACAAGATGACTAAAATTCTCAATGTTTTAATCACCCAGAGAAGGAATCACACAAATGCTATATTCAGATCTGAGCTTTGAACTCTGTGTGTATATTTATGTGTGTGTGGGAAGGGTGTATGTGTGTGTGTTTGTTTGAATTTAGAGATACACACCATTTTAAAAACTGTCAAGCCTAATTATTTGGAAAGCTTTGAATATGTGTGATTTTTCACAAATACCACTCTGCTACATCTAGATTGTGTTTACTATTTTAAAACACATGAGGGTAATTTCAGTTGGAAAAATACATGTTTTTCGTCCTCAATCCTATGTAAACGGTAATTTGGCATGCATAAGTACATTTTTGGTTAAGAAGAGTATCATCGCCACTTAATATATTATTGGCAATATACACAGATGTTGTTTATGTTTGTGTTTTATGTAAATTGCCTTTCCGTGGAGAAGAAATGTATACATGAGATTTAAACTTGCTCTTTTTTTTTTTTTTTACATATTTAGTTTGGGTGATCTGTTTATATTTCACAGACAGAAAATATAGGAAAGCAACAGAAACCAGCATCTTGTATCAAGTTTTCTGATAATTTTAAATTAAATGCTCTGAATCATTTAACATTTATAAATGCTGAGAAATGTTAAGAGACAACTCAGGAAGAGTGTGCCTTCTAGAGCACTCCATGTGCCCCAGTAGCCCTAGTACGCTCATCTTTTTCACCTTTCCATGAATGCACAGTGATTCCCACCATTACTTTTTTGTTCATGATATCTCCTCAAACCCATTCCTATCTCAAAATGTGCTTCCTGTGGCATTGCCAAACCCTCCTGTATTTTTTTCATGTGACTATTGTGACAAATTACCATAACCTTGGTGGTTTAAAACAATAGATCACAGTTCTGGGGGCCAGGAATCTGAAATCAGTTTCACTGGCCCAAAGCCCGAATCCTTCCTTGCCTCTCCGAGCTTCTGGTGGTTGCCGGCCTTCCTCGATTTGTAGCCGCATCACTCTAGTCTCTGCCTCTGTGGTCAGCTGCCTCCTCCTCCTCCTCAGTGTGCATTCAATCTCCTCTGCCTTTCTCTTATAAGAACATTTGTGGTTGGATTTAGGGTCCACCCTGATAATCCAGGATCATCTCCCCATATTAAAATTCTTAATCGCCTCTGACCCTTTTTCCTTTTGGTAAAATATATGGACTTCAGGAGTTGGGATCTGATATCTCTGAGTGGCCATTATCAGCATATATACTACATTCTTCAAACCCATTTCAAATCACACCTTTTCCATGAAGCAGGAAAACTCTGAATTGGGAACAAGATCTGATTTTTAGATTTGACTTAAAGCTAAATTACTTTGTCTTAGACACTTCATTTCTCTATACTTAATGTCATGTTCAAATTAGTTAAGTCGGATTTTAAATTTGGGCCCAAGAATGATACAGTGAGAAACTGAGGTCATCACACACATAAGCAAACAGAGAGACCCATGCACTTGTGCCTTTATTGTGGCCCAAAGCTGGAGGTTAGTAGATTTCCCGCAGGAGTCAAGGGTTGGTTAGTTTAAAGCAAAATGTGTATGAAAAAGGGACTGGGGTATCGAAGGTGGTGGGGATGGTTAGCTTATCATTTGGGACCCCCTGAGGGTTTTGGGTAAAGCATGTGGGTTGTGGCCACAGATGCGGGTTTGGGCTTTGGGGCAGTTTATGCCCCAGAACTAGAAAGCTGCTTATTAACTAGGCCAAATGTCAGTGTTAAGGCAAGTGGCTTAGTCAAAGTACAATGGATGCTGAGGCAGGACACTCTAAATTTGATAGTTATGACAATGTCCTTGATTGTAAAAATGGTGAGTTAGGTGCACTTTTGTCCATAGGGCTGTCTTGGCATTTTGGTGGGATAATTCTCTGTTGAGTAGGACTTTAATATCTTTAGCATGCATGGCCCTACTGCCATTAGGGACCCCAGTCAATGTGAAAACCCCCACTCACGTTGCCAAATATGATTATTTCTTGTCAGTGAGATCATACAATATTTTTACACTTGTGTCTGGCTTATTTCATTCAACATGATGTCTTCAAGGTTCAAAGCTTGTCGTACATATCAGAACTTTGTTCCTTTTCATGCCTGCATAATATTGTATGTATATACCACATTTTGCCTATTCATTTGTCTGTTGGTAGACATTTGGATTGCTTTTATCTTTTGGCAATTGGGAATAATGCCTCTATGAATGAACATTGGACTATATTGACTCTTTAAAAAATCAAGAGAACTGAGGACAGTGGTAGTAGAAGCCCTGGTAAACGTCTATCTCTGAGGTCTCTACAGGGAAGGCCAGTCTGCATCATATGGGTGGTGGGATAGCTGGGATACCTTCCAGTGGGAACGCTTTAGGTGCTTTATCTATATTAATTTAGCTGGGGTAGGCAGGGTCAGCAAAAAGTGTTATTTCTACTCTAGAGCACCGTATGCTTCTGAGGGAAAAGGATAAATTTAGATATTGCTAGTAAGGTATGAAGTCCTGTGTGGGGACCTGAGTTACTTGGTACCTTATTTTTTATTTTATCTACTGATATTTTAAGACCCTTTAAAGATTGGCACCCCAGACTCCTGTGTGACTGGCCTGCCCTTTATCTAGCTCTGTCTAGAAGCTGGGAGTGAGGTAGTGCCCAGTTAGCTGCCTCTGGCATCTGCAGAGAAGCAGGCATTCCTACTTCTCTCTATCAATTGTTGACTGACTGTAAAAGTGTGACATTCTCCAAACCAGGGATATGCATGATCAGATCAACAAGTATTTAAATGTTGACAAGATGCTTCAGAATAGGAATCAGATTGAAAACATAATATTTTTTGTAATTATTATCATATTTATTATTTAAATATTATATATTGAGTAATACCATGTACCAGGCACAATTCTCAGGCTCTCAGTGCTGGGGAGATTGTAGTAACCAAACAGATGGAAAAAAGAAACATTCCAAGTTCTGCCCTCATGGAGCTTACTGCCTAGAGGGGAAACCAGACAATAACCAAACAAACCTATGCTAGGTAGCAATGGCTATTAGGAAGAAAAATAAAGCGGCAGCAAGAGGACAGAGTGTGGTGGGGGAGGGGAAGACAGAGGGGAACTAGTTGGATGGGGAGGCGGGAATGCTTCAGCAGCCCTCAGAACAGAAGAGGGAGCAAGCTTCACACACATTGAGGGAAGAGAGTTCCGGGCTGTGAGAACGGCAGGAGCCATTGTGACCAGACAAAAATGCTTGAGGAACAAGGAGATGGGAGATGAGACTGAAAACTTAGGCAGGTGCCAATCATACAGGACCTACTCGTGTTGTTAACTGTGGGACAAAGTGATGGATTTTTGAATCAGGAAAATAATATGATTCAATTTAGTTTTTTAAACATTCTTCATAGTGCCACGTGGCAGGGAGACTGCAGAAGGACAAAAGTAGTAGAAGCTGGGAGCCAGGAGCCAGATGATGATGGCTTGATTAGGAAGCCAGGGAAGGGTTGAAAATGGTCAGATTCTGTATAGAATCTTGAAAATAGAGTTGATAGATTAGATGTGGGGTTTAAGAGAAAGATTAAAACTCAAAGAAGACTTCCAGAAAGGATGCCAAAATAAAATACCAATTTTGATTTGCCTTTTAGAAATCTAAGTAGGATGTTGAATAGGCACTTGGATATTTCAGTCAAGGTGGAGCTCCATACAGGAGGTGTAATGTGGGAGTCATCAGTAAATAGAGGTTAGTTAAATGTATGGAAATAAGCACAATCAAATAGAGCTGTGTTGTCCACTATGACAGCCACTAGTAGCCTAGCCATATGTCATCACTGAGCATGTGAAATGTGCTAGTCCCACTGAGGAAATGAATTTTTTTAATGCTAATTGATTTAAATTAATTGTAAAAACCCAACACTATTCAGTTACTGAAAACTTTTAAGTATGTTTGAAAAACCTTGAGTATGATTTTTCAACTGTTCGTTTTATAAAATCTAAATGGAGATGAAGCATTTCCTATAAAAAATGTAACATATGAATTGAGATATACATACATGTAAAATACACTGGATTTCAAATGTAGTACAAAAAATGTAAAATATCTCATTAACAGTTTTTTATGTTGATTACATGTCAAGTGCTACTATTTTGGATATATTGGGTTAATACCATAAACTAATAAAACTAATTTCATCTACTTCTTTTTACTTTTTCAAAAATGTGGTTATTAGAAAACTAAAAATTACATCTGTGGCTCACATTCCACTTTTATCAGAGAGTACTTAGCTAGACTAAAGGAAATCTACTATAAAAGAAATGACTGAGTTATTGAACACTTGGGTGCCCCGTGAAAAAGGATAACCCTTTAAAAGAGACACAAGAGCAGTAGCCACAGAGGAGGAACAAAAAGGAGAGTGAGGTGTTTTGGAAATAAGGTTAAAAAAATGTCTTAAGAAGGGGATAGCAATCAGCTGTGTCAGAGGCTGCTGAGAGCTCAAGTACAATTTGGGCTGAGAACTGACCATTGGATTTAGCAACATGGAGATTGTTGGTGACCTTGGTTGGTTTCAGGGAGCCAGGAAGGTATAAAAGGCTGACTGGAGAAGATTCAGAAGAGAGTTTAGGTGAGGGAACATCAACTAAGGACTGCCCCTTCAAGACGTTTTGCCTTGCAGAGGAGAATAACGGAGCTGTTGGGCAATGGGGATTCAACGGAAGGATTTTTTTAAAACAGGAAATATATTTTTAAAGAAGCTATTAGCTTTTTAATTCTCCATTAAGCCTTTGCTCTAAATAAATCATTTGACAAATATCTATTTGGTTGCAGGAAGATTCTAATGTTATTTCATCAGAATTAAGGAATACTAAGAATTTTCAAAAGAATACCAGTATTTTGTCCACCATATCACTATGTCAAAAGAAGTCTACAATTACCAAATCTGTTTTTAGGTTTACAAAAATAACAACACAACAGATTATACCCAATTCCTTAAAGTACACAGGAATTATAGTTTATGAAATTCTAGAACTTTAAAATAGAACATAAATGCCAACCTTTTTGTATTAATTTTCATTTCTGTAGTAGTTATTGTAGCTCTTGGCACGTAATAGGCGCTTTTTATAATTGAGTGAATGAAGATACTCAACATCCTGAAATACTACGGAGACTAGCAATACCCAGGAATTCACCAACAGATGGCACCATGCTGTTTCCTATATGAGCTTATACAGAGACCACGCCAATTCAACATTCAATTCTTAACTTCGAGTGCTGGTTAGTGGTGAAAATGGTATCCCTGGAAACATATTTTACTACCTCAAATTTTATAGTTGAATTATTAAAACATGTTCATACGTATTTATTTACTTCAAATGTCTAAGTCCTTACTGGAAGTCAAACCCTTTCCCTAGGTCAGCTCTCGAAAGAAAAGAAAATGAGATTGAGTTATAGAAAAGAGAAAGATAAAATATCATAGGCTTTCATTATTAAAATATTCGTAAATACCAAAAAGTTAGGTTGCTCATTCATCTCTCCTAAGAGATTAATGACACTTTTCATACATTTCAAAGCACTGGCATGCTGCCTTAGAGAACAGATACTGTACTTTCCAGTTCCAGAATATTCAGCCAGAGTAATACAGATGAACTTAAACATGCAGTGTACTATTTTGGGGAGCTAAATGCAGTGTAGTTTTAAAAAAACACAGCTCAATATGGTGTGCCTATACAAAGTATAAAATATTCATTTCATTGGCATAGATAAGAAATACATCTCACCCCAACACACGATCCCCTTACCCCCGTTTCTTTTCTTTTCTATAGAGATCGTTGTCATTTTCGTAATTTCCTATTCCCATTATTTTACCTGCAAGCCTGAGAAGTGAATAGATGTGTTCTAGGCAACAACACTGTGAAAAGGCCACGGCCTGACTGCTCCCGTGAGTGTGGAGCACTGGTCACACACAGAGCAGACAGATGACAGCAGAGTATCACCAACCTCATAAAGTTCATCATTCACCTAAAATTTAAGAAGAGCAGCTGCTGCCAGTTATTTATTTATTGGTCTTATTGAGAAGTCTCTAACGCAGATCTGCATCCATCCCTGCAGATAAATAGGACTGGTCCAAGTGACAAAAATAGGTGCTTTCAAAATGTCTGGACCCTGCCATCGTGGAGCAAGACAGCTATCCCACAGAGGCAAACGTCCCTTTCTCACCTCCCTTTGTGAGCCAGGTGGCCAAGGTTTTAGGAAGGGCCAAGGAGGGTCAGTGCAGGCCTCCCTAGAAGGTCAGTATGATTCACCCAGGCTCTGGTATATCTGATATGGTCAATAACTTGCCACACAGGGTTATCACTAAGTTTCTTGAGAATAACTCCACTTTGAAGTTATAAATGTATACACATAAATTAATAAATATTTAAATGACATATTAGCTATTCTCTTAATGATCTCTTCTACCTGAGCACCCCCACAGCCTTTGCGGGCTATTCCCATGTTTTAATCGGGGCTAATTCCAGGGCTGGGTCCTCAGTGTACACACTCCTCCTGTGTAACACACCCATTGACTCCATTACTAACTGGAGTTGATGTTTCTAGATTGCTTTTCCAAGTTCCTGACTACTCCCCCCGCCTTCTGAACCTTCCTCTTGAATGTTCCATTGGTAACTCAAATGCAATAGTGTTTCAAAAAAAGAACTCTTCCCCAAACCTGCTGCCCTTTTGCATTTACCGTTTCAAAAGTTTTTCATATAATATTTGATATATATATATAAAGCATACCTTATATACACTGTGAAGCATAATTATAAAATGGACATCAATGAAGACTTTACTCAACTTCAAAACCAGCTTTTGTGTGCTCCTTCACCAATCCAACTTTTTACTTCTTCCCACAGGAATCCAATATCTTAAATTGTGTTTCTTTGTTTAAGATAGCACTACCAGGAAAGTGGATGTGGTTCAACTGATAGAGCATCTGTCTACCATATGGGGGGTCCAGGGTTCGATCCCCAGGGCCTCCTGACCTGTGTAGTAAGCTGGCCTATGCGCAGTGCTATTGTGTGCCATGCCACACAGAGGTGTCGCCACATAGGGGTCCCCCCCAAGGAGTGTGCCCTGCAAGGAGAGCCACCCTGTGTGAAAAAAGTGCAGCCCACCCAGAGAGCTGATGCACACACACACAGAGTTGATGCAGCAAGATGATGCAACAAAAAAGAGACGCAATTTCCCAGTGACGCAGGATAATGAAGCGGAGGCAGAAGAACACACAATGAATGGACACAGCAAACAACACACGGAGAGCTGATGCAGCAAGATGATGCAACAAAAAAGAGACGCAATTTCCCAGTGATGCAGGATAATGCAAGTGGAGGCAGAAGAACACACAATGAATGGACACAGCAAACAACAGGGGGAAAGGGGAGCGGAATAAAAAAAAGAAATCTTTTTTAAAAAAAGATAGCATTACCAAATATATACATATCCCTAACATTATACCATGAATTTTGCTTAATTTTAAACTTTATAAAAATGATAAAGTAAAAAATGTAGTCCTCATTTTTTAACTTAATATTAGGTTCTAAGATTAATCAATGTTACATGTAATACTGTATAATGTTGCATTTTGCTAATATACCTGAAGCATTTATTTATTCTATAGTTGATGCAAATAGAGCTGCTATGAATATTCTTGCCTCCGGGTGTCCATGTGCATGGGATTTTCTGGAGTTTATATTTAGTAGCAGAATTTCTGGGATTTAACGTATGTTCAAAATAGTATCAAATGGTTTTTGAAGTGCTGTACCCTTTAAACTCTACCATCAGTGTATAAATACTACAGCTTCTCCATATCTTTGCCAACAAAGCAATACGGTGAATGTAGAAAGGCATTTCACTGTGGTTTTAATTTGCATTTTACTAATTACTTATAAGAGTGAACTTCTTTTCATGTGTCCTTGGTCAATTGTGAAACATCTTCTGGAAAGTGCTTATTCAGGTAATTTGCCCATTGTAAGTCCTGATATTTTAAGTGTGTCTCTTGTGTAGAACCTATAATTCCTTTTTTCCTTTAATTAATTATTTTTGTTTTTAAAGAAGTTTTAGATGACATAAATGTTAATACAAAATATAGGGGATTCCCATATGCCCCACCCCCATGCACATAATTTCTTACATCAAAAACATCTTTCAGTAGTATGGTACTTTATTTACAATTGATGAACACATATTGAAGCATTGCTACTAACTGTGGACTATAGTTTGCATCATAGTTTACTCTGCCCTACACAATTTTATAGGGTATGACAAAACATATAATGACCTGTATCTGTCATTGCAATGTCAATTGCAGGACAACTCCAAAGTCCCCAAAATGCCCCAATATTACATCTAATCTTCCCTCCCCTCAGAACCTCTAGGGGCCACTTCCTCTATATCAATGATAAAAATGCTTTCATTGCTAGAATAATAATAAGACTACTTTAGTCCATTGTTCATTCCCCAATCTTAAGGATTTGGAGATGGTGATGCCCAGTCTGCTTCTAATTGAGAAAAGTCTTAGACTTCTCTTAGATAGATGGATGGAAATATCTTGCTTGCAGTTGCAGGCACTTTCTGTTCCTTGGGATGGCTGTTGTGCGTCATCATCTTGTTAGTTGTCCTAGGTGAGTCCAATGAACTGGAGAGTAGGTGTTGCAACTCTGCTGAGATTCAAGGCTCAACTGGCAAAAGAATGGACTAAAGATTTAAGTCTTTGGGGCATATATTTAACAAGTATAGTGCTAATTATAGGTTCAAATAAAAGGGGCAGAAGAACCACGTGTAGGGAAACTACAAATGAGTCTAACTCTGTTACCTGAGGAGCATAGAGCCTATAATTCTTTTACTTCTAATCATAAACTATTTACTTAATTTGGTCAATTTACATTTAGTGTGATTATCCATATATTTGTACCTGTTTTTATTATCACCCCCCCCCCTTTTTTTTGCTTCCTTTTGTTTTGTTTCCTATGATTCCTTTATTCTGCTATTTAAAAAAAAATTGAACAAGCTTTTTATTTACTATTGTTTCTCATTTCATTTTTTCACCTACTGTTTTTAAAGTATGGATTTGTTTCTATTCTTTAATCAGTACTTTTGAAATTTTGTCATCTTTAACAGGTAGAAATAAATAGAGGCTAAATTTATATATTAGCCCTATTCCTGAACAAAAAAATAACTTTAGGACATTTTAATTTGAGTCATTCAATTTTTCTTTATCTGAGGGTGTCTTGCTTTATTCCTTATTTTTAAAAGCTATTTGTTCTGGCAGCTCAACTTTAGATTGACATTTTCTCCCATCATCTTGGGATTCTATTTTATTGTTTTCTTGCTTCCATTATTGCTACTGAGAAGTTGGCTATAAATCTAATTGTTATTCCTTGTAGGTAATCTGTCTTTTTTATCTGGCTGCTTTTAAGATCTCTTTTTCTTTGGTGCTCTGAAGCTACATTACAACGAATTTAGGCATGGATTTCATTTAATTTACTATGCTTGGAAACTGTTATGCTTTCTCTGTATGTGGGCATATGTCATTTACTCTCTTTCTAGAATATTCTCAGCCTTCATAGCTTTAAATACAGGTTCTCTTCCAGTATTTCTCTTTTTCTTTCTGGTACTCCAAAAGGGTAGATATAAGACCACCAATTTTATTTTTAATGCCTCTTAATCCTTTGTTCATATTACCATCTTCTAGCTTTCTGTGCTTTACTCTAGAAAATTTCTTCAGATCCTTCTTTCAGTTTGTTGATCCATCTTTCATTAGTTTCAGCTAATCTACTGTTTAGTACATCTGCTGTGTTTTATATTTAGTTATTTGGCAAGTTTATCTGGTAATTTTCAATAGTTTCTTCTTCTTTGCTCATTTAAAATTTCATTTTTAAAAATGACATCTACAAATTTAAATATTCCATATCAGGTAATTCAAAATACTTGGGTCTTTGAAAGGCTAAATCTAGAGTTGTATCTGCTGAATCTTATGGCATTTCCCCCTTAATGTATTCAATACCTTTGATTGTGAGTTCATATTTTATTGAGCTTTTTTTCTGAGAGGATATTTTTTTGCTTCTTTTAAGGACCACAGGATCTAAATTACCTGAGGCCACATTAGCCTCCTGCCAGTTTTTATGGCCTAATGTATGAGTTTCAAGTTCAGCTCTCTCACCTTACATCTATCCCAGGTCTAGGACTCACCAAGACAGACTGTGATAGGCTGAATAATGGCTCGTCAAAGGAGTTCACATCCTAATCATTGGAACCTGTGAACATGTTACATTATGTGACAAAGCAACTCTGTAGATGTGAAAAATTAAGAATCTTGAGATGAAGAGATTGTCCTGGTTATCTGGGTGGGCCCAATATAATCTTAAAGGTCCCTATATGAGGAATATAGGAGAATCAAAGTCAGAGAAGACAATGTGATGATGGAAACAGATTGGAGTGATGTGACCATGAGCCAAGGAATGCTGGCAGGCTTGAGAAACTAAAAAAGGCAAGGAACAGATTTTCTACTAAAGTCTTTGGAAGGATCAAGTCCTGCTGACACCTTGATCTTTTAATGCATTTTGGACTTCTGACCTTCAGAACTATAAAAGAGAATACTATCTTTGTGGGTTCTGAGACTCTGAACCACAGCAGCAGTGAACTGGGCCTCTCCTCTGAGGAATGGGATGAGTCTTGGTTGGGACAGAGTTTAGGGGAGAGGTTTTAAATGGCATCTGAGCCCCTTGTTTACCCTGAATCCTCCAGCCTCATTGTCACTCTCTGGAGACAGGTTTCCTGTGCAGGCTTAGACTTTTAGGTATGATAGCAACCTTAATTAAAATTTCGTACAAACTCCTACTTTGTCTTGTTAGAGATGTTTCATTGAAAGAAGCATGCACTCCGTGCTTCAGTATCACCAACTCCATTGTCTTTCCACCGAGTGCCCTCTGTCTAGAGCACAACCCTTTCCCACACTGATCAACCAGTTCTACTTCACTCTTCAACACTATGCACATCTCCTGCATCAGTTTGGACTTCTTCCTTCATGCCATAATAGCACCTTGTGCACTGAGCACAACACGTATCACTGTGCCTTTTAACTTTTGGTTTACCTAGACATTTCCATTGCCAGTCTATGAAATCCCTGAGAACCTTGACTCTGCCTTTCATCTTTATAGGCCAGTTCCTAGCACAATACTCTTTTACTTATTCATTCATTCAACAAAAAATTGAATGCCAAGCATGGTTCTAGGTGACAGAGGATAGTAATGAAAAAACACAAGAATTCTTATTGTTACAGAATTACATTTTAGTGGGAGGAGATAGACACCACATATATAAATAAGTAAAATTTTTTAAAAAAGTATGAGTGATGGTTAAGTTCATGTGGCAAATGTTTGACTAAGCAAGCACTGGCCTATTTATTACTGTGAGGACATTTCATGGACTTAAATAATCAGTTAAGTTGATTGCATTTATTGCTGATTACATCTACAATCAACAAGGTGTTTGATTTTAACAGTGAGAGACATATCATCCAATCAGTTGAAGGCTTTGAAAGAAGAAGAGATGATTTCAGCAGTCAGAAGAAAGAATTTCTATCTCACTTCTGCCAGCCAGCTTCTCCTGGTGAATTCATCAAGGACCTTCATTGGAGCTCCCAGCTTGCAGACTCCCCTATGGAATTTGGATTTGTGCATCCCCACAGTCACATCCCCCACAAGCGACAACTCTTGTAAACATCTCATAATATTTACAAATGTCTCCTGCGGGTTCTGTTTTCCCTAGAGAATCCTGGCTAATACAGTATGTCATATGGTATTATGTGTTGATAAGGAAAATAAAGCAGGTTAGAGGAATTGGATAGATTGAGGGGTGGGGGGAGGATAGTGAGAGAGGTGTGATTTTAAACAGGGTGGTCAGGAAAGGCCAGACTGGGAAGCAGTGAGTCCTGGGGTTATCTGGAGGAGAAGTCTGTCTGGGAGTAAGAAAAGCAAGTGCAAAGGCTAGAAGCAGGTAGGTGCCTAAAGTGTTCGAGGAACAAAAGGATGCTAGCATGTGGCTATTTAGAGGTGGTAAGGAGCAGATTGTGCAGGCCTTAAAGGTCACTGCAAGGATTTTGGCTCTTATTTTGAGTGAAAAGTAACTGTGAGCAGAAAAGTGATGCAATCTGCCTTATGTTTTAAAAGAATCCCCCTGGTCATGATATGAGAACATAGTGGCAAGGCCAGATGAGGACCAATGAGAAGGCTTGTGCAATCATTCAGGAAGCACCTTCTGGGGCCTTGAACTAGGGTAGTAGCCATGAACCAGCAGAGAAGTGGTCAGCTTTTGCATGCACTATGAAAGTATAACTGAAAGGATTAAGGAAAAGATTGGAATGGTATGCAAGAGAAACAGGAGAGTCAAGGGTAACTTTAAGGTTTTGGCCTGAGCACTTGGCAAAATGCAGTTTCCATAAAATGAGATGTAGAATCCTATGGGTGGAGCAATTTTGGGAGAAAGTTGAGCTTAGTTTTAGACATGGGAAGTTGAGCAGGGAGCAGTTAAGAGAAGGGTTTCTCAAATTCGGCACTATTGACATTCAGGGCCAGATAATTATTTGTTGTGGAGGACAGTCCTGTGCACTGTACGGTATTTAGCAGCATCCCTGGCATCTATCCATTGGATGCCAGTAGCAGCACCCTCCAGTTGTTACAACTAAGAATGTCTCCAGATATTGCCAAATGTCCCCCCAAGGGCAAAATCATCCCCCTTGAGAACCACTAAGTTGGCTGCGAGTTTCTGAATTGCAGAGAAAAGGTCCTATCTCTATCACAAAATAGAGTTATAAATTTTGGAGATGTCAGCATAAAGATTGTATTTAATTGAAGTCAGGAGACTGGGTGAGATCACCGAGGAAGTAAGAAGAGACAGGAGATTTGTGTACATTTTTGGAAGAGTTTACGGAGGAAGTATCTTGACCTGTTGAATGGCTTCCTTCCCTAATACCTTCTCTTGTATTTTTCTTGTATACTACAGAAGGCTCACTGACTCCTGTCCCAGTAAATGAAAACCTGATTATTATAATTCTGATAATCTTTTCTGCTTCCCTTGCAAATCTTCATTATTTCTTTTAATTTACTGAACTCTTCTGGTATCTTCTGTATTCTCTCTTTTCATTGTTCAGAATTTCTGCTGTTCTTTCGCCTTCCTGCTTTCTCATCTTGCTGTTTGTCTAGCTATGTGATTTTACACGTTCAAAGCTGCAAAGATCTCTTCACGCTCTGCATTTTCTTTTTTTCCCCAGGGTTGCGGTCATACCTTCAGCCCTACTGGCAATATACATAAGATCCTTGAGGGCAGAGGTAATGTCTAGTTCTGTGTCGTCCAGCAGCCTCTAGCCACAGGTAGTAACTAGGCACTCGAATGTGGTCTGTCTGAATTGAGATGTGCTGTAACTGTAAAATACACTTCACAGCTCGGAGAATTAATATGGAAGGAAATAATTCAAAATTTGTTGTTGATAATTTTTATATTGGTTAAATGTTGAAACAATAATATATTGAATATAATAGATGTGGGAGATTGAAATTTGTACCCCAATTTAGATAGGTTCTTTTTTTAAAAAATTAATTAATTAATTAATTATATCTTTTAAATGTTACATTAAAAAATTATGAGGTCCCCATGTACCCCCCACCTGACCCACGCCACCCCTCCCACATCAACAAACTCTTCCATTATTGTGGCACATCCACTGCACCCGGCGAATACATTCTGGAGAACCGCTGCAGCACATGGACAGTGGTCCACATTACAGTCCACACTCTCCCCCACTCCACCTAGTGGGCCACGACAGGACACACAACGTCCAGCATCCATCCCTGTAGCACCACCTAGGACAACTCCAAATCCTGAAAATGCCCCCACACCATATCTCTTCTTCCCTCTCCCGACCATCAGCCACCGTGGCCACCCTCTCCACATCACTACTACAATTTCTTCCCTTACTAATCACAATAGTTCCCCAGCAGAACACCAGTAAGTCCACTCTAATCCATACTCTATTCCTCCATCTTGTGGACCTGGGATGGCTATGTCCAGTCCCCCTCTACATCAAGAGGGGGTTTAGATTCCACATGGATGTTGGAAGCAATTCTCCTGCTTGTAGCTGTAGGCACTCTTGGCTCACTGCTGTGGTGGTTGACCCTCTTCACCTCCCTGTCAGCTGGCCAAGGTAAGTCCAAGAAACCAGAGGGTAGGTGCCGCAAGTCTACTGAGACCCAGGGCTTGGCCATCACATGGACAGTTCAGAGATTTAGGTCTCCTGAATATACACCAACCCAAACACCAACTGCAGGTCCGGTAAAAGTAACAGAAGAGGCATGTGTACAAAGGTTATATCTGAGTCCAACTCCAAAACACTCAGGAACACAAACTCCAAAGTAGGGCTAACTGACATGACCCTGAACTCCAGAGCCATCTGCCTTGACTATAGAATCTGTGGGTCGCTGCAGCCCTCAGGAGAACCAGCACCTGGGTTTCCATCTACCTTGGCTGTCTCTGGTACCCTGCTGAGGCGTCCAAAAGCATCACCCTCTGATGATCTCCTGACTTTTTTTGAAGTCTCTTAGCCATATAAACTCACTTGTCCTCTCCATTTCCCCCATTTATCCAAAGTCAAAAAGCAGATTTTAACACCTGATATTACATGTAGGCTGAGATATTCTGCCAGTTTGAGTTCACCTCTTTGTTCATGGTCTTTTTGTGGTTACATCATCAGCCAGTGCTTGGTAGTAATCCCTCAGCACCAGGCAGGCTCATCCCCGGGAGTCATGTCCCACACTGGGGGGAAGGCAATGCATCTATATGCTTAGTTTGGCTTAGAGAGTGGCCACATTTGAGCAACATGGAGGCTCTCAGGAGGTAACTCTTAGGCACCCCACAGCTATAGGCCTAGTTCATATTTCAGGCACACAGGCTCATAATTGGAGCCATCAGTAAAAAGGGCTCATCATTGGACCATCCATTTTTATTAGTCTTTGCCATTGCACTCGAGGGATTGCTGTTGTTCCTTTGGGGAATGTGATAGAACTCCCCTGGTCAGGAACTCAGCACTCTCTCATCTGTCATTTCCAACTGAAACCATGATGAAAATATCCAAACCTTTCTATGCACCCTGTATACATGCCCTGGAGAACTCCCTCCCAACTGTGTGCCCCCCACCAATGACACCCCACACAAGTGCTCCTCCTCCACCATAGTTGAACCTCTCTGTAGTCCAAAACTTCTTCAAAAAGGAAGCCCAATATATTGCCAGGTTCTATTAATAGAAAAATGGAATATAGTGATGGGTTTAAAGGTTATAGAACACATAGAAATTTAGGAAAATTAAATAAAGGAAAAATAAATAAAGGTATCAAAAATGAAAAAATGAAAAAGCTTTGTTTTTGACATTTTGCCTTTCATCACTGCTACAGGTGTTGCTCTGTATGTACAGTGGCAAGGCAATTTCTTCCATTTCTTCCTCAGTGTCTACCTCCTTTCTTTCTTTTTTTTCTCCTGATTATTAAGTTTCTCTTGACATAAGTTTTAGGTCACAATAATTCACATATACAATATATGGAACTCCCACATATCCAACATCAAACCCTTTGTCCCTTCCCCAACAGTGATCTTTTTACATGTTCATATTATATTTGCTGCAGCTAATGTACAGATATTGAAATGATAGCTTTCACACATGGTTCCATTTGGGTTTACATCATGGTATATTTTAGATTATACAATTTTCTAAATTTTTAGTTATCTTATGTTATACATTATGGCTTACATTTTAGCCTATAGACTTTTATACATTTTTGGTGTAATTTAACATGACCTATATCCATCATGGCATGATCTTGTGGAACACTTCCATTGCCCCGCAGTTACCCTGATTCCATGTATTCAACACCTCTTTCCCCCTCCCTTTAGGGCCCACCATGACAATCAATCTTCATTATTTGAGGGACCATATTCAGAGATACTTGCAAAAATGTTGAGGGCTTGACATACTTAACTGCCCTAACCCATTGGGAGCCACCTATTCTCTCAAGAGATACAATTCCCTCTGTTTGAGAACATCAGTCCTCCCCAGAAATGTGGGCATACCTTTAATCTCATTGTATGGGTCTCCACCCAATGATATAATCCACTATGACAAAATGAGCACTCACACACTCTCCAGAAGCTTGCCCTGTGTCAGATGCCCCCCCTTAAGTGTCCCAAACAGGTAACCTTCCATATTACATTCTCTAAAGAGTTTTCTCTGCACCACAATTTCAACCACATACCTGACAATCTCCCATGATGAAATGTTCCCCTAACCCTCTCCCCAATTTCTTGGACAATTTGACCCATCCTCCCATCCCTAGTGTCCCTAAAACCCACACAATCCCACCCAAAGTTATCTCTATGCCCCCATTTTATCCCTTCTCTGTACAAATACTTACCTCCAGCTTATCATAGATTTCACCCAAGTAGCTGTCAGCTCACAAACTTCCTATACCCCTCAACTACCGTAAAGTTTATCATCCAGTCTCTAGCTCTCTGAAACAGCTTGGTTTACTTATTTCATATCAGAGAGGTCATGTAGTATTTGTCCTTCAAGGCCTGGGTTGCTTCACTCAACATAAGGTTCTCAAGATTCAGCCATGTTATCACATGTGTTTGTACTGTATTTGTTCTTATAGCTGAGTAGTAGTCCATTGTATGTACATACCACCTTTTATTTATCCATTCATCTGTTGATGGACATTTGGGTTGATTCCAACTTTTGGCAATAGTGAATAGTGCTGCTATGAACATTGGTGTGCATATATCAGTTTGTGTCCTTGTTTTCAGATCTTCTGGGTATATACCCAGCAGTGGAATTGCTGGGTCATATGGCAAATCTATAGCTAGTTTTTTGAGAAACTGCCAAACCGTCCTCCAGAATGGCTAGATCCTTCTGCATTCCCACCAGCAGTGGATGAGTGTTCCCATTCCTCCACATCCTCTCCAACAATTGTAGTCTTCTGATTTTTCGATAGCTGCCAGTCTTATGGGAGTAAGATGATATCTCATTGTTGTTTTGATTTGCATTTCCCTAATAGCTAGGGATTTTGAGCATTTTTTCATGTGTTTTTTAGCCATTTGTATATCATCTTTGGAGAAGTGTCTGTTCAAATCTTTTCCCCATTTTTTAAATGGGCTGTTTGCCTTTTTATTTTCAAGATATAGGAGTTCTTTATATATGCAAGATATAAGTCTCCTATCAAGTATATGGTTACCAAATATTTTCTCCCATTGTGTAGGCTCTCTTTTCACTTCCATGACAAACTCCTTTGAAGTGCAGAAGGCTTTAATTTTGAGGAAGTCCCATTTATCTATTTGTTCTTTTGCTTCTCGTGCTTTTGGTGTGAAGTTCATGAAGCCGTTTCCTATTACAATGTCCTGTAGATGCTTCCCTACTTTACTTTCCAAGGTCTTTATGGTCTTGGGTCTTACATTTAGGTCTTTGATCTATCTTGAGTTGATCTTTGTATAAGGTGTAAGTTGGTAGTCCTCTTTCATTCTTTTACATATGGATATCCAGTTCTCCCAGCACTATTTGTTGAAGTGGTCATTCTCTCCCAGTTGAGAGGGTTTGGTGGCCTTGTCAAATATCAGATGAGTGTATATATGAGGATATATATCAGAACGCTCAGTTTGGTTCCATTGGTCAGTGTGTCTATCCCTGTGCCACTACCATGCCATTTTCACTACTGTAGCTTTGTAGTATGTTTTGAAGTCAGGTAGTGTGATTCCTCCAATTTCATTTTTCTTTTTCAATATGTCTTTGACTATTCAGGGCCTCTTTCCTTTCCAAATAAATTTCATAGTTTCTCTAGTTCATTAAAGAATGATGTGTTAATTTTTATTGGGATTGCATTGAATCTGTAGATCAGTTTTGGTAGGATAGACATCTTAATAATATTTAGTCTTCTTATTCATGAACAGGGAATATTCTTTCCTTTATTTAGGTCTTCTTTGATTTCCTTGAACAGTGTTGTGTAGTTTTCTGTGTATAAGTCTTTTATCTCTTTAGTTAAATTTATTCCTAGGTATTTGATTTTTTTATTTACTATTGTGAATTGTATTTGATTCCTGATTTCCTCCTCAGATTGCTCATTATTGGTGTACAGAAATGCTACTGGTTTTTGTGCATTTATCTTGTAACCTGTGACTTTACTGAACTCATTTATAAGTTCTAGAAGCTTTGTTATAGACTTCTCAGGGTTTTCTATGTATGGGATCATATCATCTGCAAATAGTGAAATTTTGACTTCTTCCTTTCCAGTTTGGATGCCTTTTATGTCTGGTTCTTGTCTCAGTGCTCAAGCAAGTACTTCTAAGACTGTGTTAAATAGGAGGGGTGATAGTGGGCATCCTGCCTTATTCCTGATCTTAGAGGGAAAGATTTTAGGATTTCACCATTGTAAATGATGTTAGCTGTGGGTTTTTCATATATACTCTTTATCATGTTCAGAAAGTTTCCTTCTATTCTGATCTTTTGCAGTGTTTTTATCAAGAAATTGTGCTGTATTTTGTCAAATGTTTTTTCTGCATCTATAGATGTGATCATGTGATTTTTTTTCCTTCAATATGTTCATGTGGTGTATTACATTAATTTATTTTCTTATGTTGAACCATCCTTGCATACCAGGAATGAACCTCACTTGGTCATGGTGTATAATTTGTTTAATGTGTTTTTGAATACAATTAGCAAGTATATTGTTGAGGATTTTTGCATCAAGTTTCATTAGAGAGATTGGTCTGTAATTTTCCTTTCTGGTGGTGTCCCTGTTTGGCTTTGGTATTAGAGTAAAGCTGGCATCATAGAATGAGTTAGACAATGTTCCTTTGTTTCAATTTTTTGGAAAAGTTTAAGCAAGATTGGTGTTAGTTCTTTCCAGAATGTTTTGTAGAATTCATCTGTGTAGACATCTGGCCCAGGGCTCTTTTTAGTTGGGAGGTTTTTAATGATTCTATCTTTTTACTTGTGATTGGTTTGTTGAGATCATCAACTTTTTCTTTTGTCAATGTAGGCTGCTTATGTGTTTCTAGGAATTTGTCCATTTCCTCTAAATTGTTGTTTTTATTGGAATATAGTTTTTCAAAGTATCCTTTTATGATAGTCTTTATTTCTATGGGATCAGTGGTGACATCTCCTTTCTCATTTCTTATTTTGTGTATTTGCATCTTCTCTTTTTTTCTTTGTTAATCTAGCTAAGGGTTTGTCAATTTTATTGATTTTCTCAGAGAACCAACTTCTGGTTTTGTTTATTTTTTCAAGTGCTTTCTTATTTTCTAATCATTTAGTTCTGCTCTGATCTTTGTTATTTCTTTCTTTCTTCTTCCTTTGGGGTTAGTTTGTTGTTTTTTAATTCCTTCAAGTGTGCAGTTAGTTCTTCAACTTTAACTCTTTCTTCTTTTTTGATGTATGAATTTATGGCTATAAATTTCCCTCTCAGTACTGCTTTTGCTGCATCCCATAAGTTTGGATATGTTGTGTTATCATTTTCATTAGTTTCAAGGTACTTATTAATTTCTTTTGAGATTTCCTCCTTGACCCATTGTTTTTCTAAACGTGTGTTGTTTAACTTCCAAATCTTGGTACGAAATCTGGGTGTCTAGCCCTTGCAGATTTCCAGCTTCATTCCACTGTGGTCAGAGATATTAATTTGTATGATTTTTATCTTTCTGAATTCATTGAGACTTTTTCTGTGGCCTAGTTTGTGGTCTATCTTGGAGAATGATCTGTGTGCATTTGAGAAGAATGTATATCCTGCTGTATTTTGGTGTAATGTTCTGTATATGTCTATTAGGTCCAGCTCCTTTAATATATTGTTCAAAGTCTTTGTTTCTTTATTGATTCTCTTTTGAGATGTTCTGTCCAAAGTTGATAGTGGTGTATTAAAGTGCCCCACTATAATTGTAGAGACATCTATTCCTTCACTTAGTCTTTCCAGTGTTTGCCTCATGTATTTGGAGGCGCCCTTGTTAGGAGCATAAATATTTATGGTTGGCGGCAGACTTGGCCCAGTGGTTAGGGCATTCATCTGCCACATGGGAGGTCCGCAGTTCAAACCCCAGGCCTCCTTGGCCGTGTGGAGCTGGCCCGTGCACAGTGCTGATGCACACAAGGAGTGCTGGGCTACATAGAGGAGCCCCACGCGCAAGGAGTGCGCCCCATAAGGAGAGCCACCCAGCATGAAAAAAGTGCAGCCTGCCCAAGAATAGCGCCTCCCACACGGAGAGCTGACACAACAAGATGATGCAGCAAAAAGAAACACAGATTCCCGTGCTGCTGACAACAACAGAAGCGGACAAAGAAGATGCAGCAAATAGACACAGGGAACAGACAACTGGGGTGGGGGGGGAAGGGGAGAGAAATAAATAAATAAAATAAATCTTTAAAAAAACCCTCCCAGGGCTATAAAAGATATGTATCGTTATTCTTTCTTCTTGAAAGAGTATCCCTTTCACTAATATGTAGTGTCCATCTTTGTCTCTCACAACTGTTTTGCATTTTAAGTCTATTTTGTCTGATATTAATATAGCTACTCCTGCCCTTTTTTGGTTATTGTTTGCTTGTAAGATCGTTTTCCAGCCATTCACTTTCTACCTCCTTGAATCCCTGGGTCTAAAATGTGTTTCTTGCAGACAGCATATAGATAAGTCATATTTCCTTATCCAATCTTCCAGTCTGAGTCTCTTGACAGGTGAGCTTAATCCATTGACATTCAGTGTTATTACTTTCAAGGAATTACTTATATTAGCCATATTTTCTTTGGATTTGTGTTTGTCATATTCTGTTTGATTTTCTTTTTCTGTTTTTGTCTTTTTAGTTGCTCTTACACTCTCCTCCAACTCTGTCTCTCTTGAGTTTTTCTTTCTTCCTACAGAACTCCCTTTAGTATTTCTTGAAGGGCAGGATTCTTGTTGGCACACTCTCTTAGTTTCTGTTTATCTGTGAATATGTTGAACTTTGCATCATTTTTGAATGCTAAGTTTGCTGGATAGAGTATTCTCAGTTGGAAATTTTTTTCTTTTAGTACCTTGACCATGTCATACCACTGCCTTCTTGACTCCATGGTTTCAGATGAGAAATCAGCTTTTAATCTTATGGAGCCTCCTTTGTATGAGATGGTTCTCTTTTCTCTTGCTGCTTTTAGTATTTTCTTTTTGTCTTGTGCATTGGATAACTTGACAAGTGTATGTCTTGGGGTAGGCCTGTTGGGATTTATGCTGTTTGCGGTGCATTGTGCTTCCTGGACATGTACATGCATCTCCCTCAATAGGTTTGGGAAGTTTTCAGCCATTATTTCCTCCAGCACCCCTTCTGTCCCCTTTCCCTTCTCTTCTCCTCCTGGGATGCCTATAATATGTATATTTGTGCATTTTGCATTCTCATTCAGGTCCCTAAACCCCTGCTGGATTTTTTCTATCTTTTTATCAACCAGTTCTACTATCTGTTTGATTTCAGATGTACTGTCTTCCACATCACTTAATCTCTCCTCTGCCTCTTCATGTCTGCTGTTATTTGCTGAGAGTGTATTTTTGATTTCTTGAATTGTGCTGTTTATCACCATCATATCTGTTATATTTTTGTGTATGATTGCAATTTCTTCTGTATTCCCTCCAATTGTTTTCTTCATATTCTTAATCTCTTCCTTCACCTCATCAAATTGGTCCCTAATATATGTTTTGAGATCTTTAATTACTTGTTCGATGTTCTGCTCCTCTTCCTGGTTTTTAGCTTGTTCATTGGATTGGGGCATGTTTTTCTGATTATTGGTTTGGTTTGTAGTTTTTGTTGCTGTCTGGTCATCATTTTATCTTGATGAGTTTAGTCAGTTGCTTAACTTCTTTGTCTAGTTTGGAGTTTAGTTAGTTGTTTTTGCGTGCATGTTAAGTCTTTTCTTTGTCACTTTGTTCTTCTTATTCTATTCCTTGATGTTGGCTAAGTTCAATTGAAGGAAAATATTAGGGCCAGAGAAAGCAAAAGGAGTAAGAAAAGAAAATGAATAATAGTAGTATTGATAGTAAATATTAACAGAGGAACCATGTGAGATATAGGAGAATGGATATTAGACTCATGTAAGGTATATAGAGTTATAACAGTAAGAAAAGTAGAGTACATAAAAAGAGACAGTAATCTGAATATGGGGAGGAATACAGTGTGAATTAAAAGGCCTGTGTATTCAGAAGAGAGGGAAAGAGAAAAGAAAGGACAATAATATAAAGAATGAATATAAGGCAGAAAACAGAACAAAGGTATTAATAGTAAAAAGTCAAAAAAATAGGGGGGCAAAAAAGAGAGGTGTAATGTAAGAGAAACAATCAATGATGGAGGATAGAAAGATGTAGAGGAAAGGAATAGAGTTGGTGGCCAAAATCAATACACACAGAAAAGAGTAGATGGAGGATAAGGAAATACAGCAATGTGAAGCTCTCCCTGCAGCACCTAATGTAAGAAGAATAAGAAAGCAGAGAAAGAAAGAGAAAAAAAAGGGAGTGGACAAAAGGGATAAAAGTAAGCAGGAAACAGAAAAAGAGAAAGAAAGAAAAAAGAAAGAAAAAAGGGCATTGGGGGGATAAAGAGGAAGGAAAAACAAGGAAAAACCAAACAAATACTAGGGAAAGTTTCAAGCAAGGAATCCTGTTTGTAGTTAAATAAAATGCTTAGGGATCTGACGTTCCCCCTTTTCTCCCTTTCTCACTTCCCTCTCTCCCAGGCAGCAGGAAAGCTGCCTGAGAGATCTGGTAGGAGATTCAAGTGGGTCCTTGTTGAATCAGCTCCACACGTAAAACAATGACTTAATTTCCAGAGAG
Source organism: Dasypus novemcinctus (assembly GCF_030445035.2). Classification (NCBI taxonomy): domain Eukaryota; kingdom Metazoa; phylum Chordata; class Mammalia; order Cingulata; family Dasypodidae; genus Dasypus; species Dasypus novemcinctus. The sequence continues at coordinate 163,817,868 of NC_080673.1, read as the reverse complement.
CAAGCACCCACACCTTACCAGGAAACCCAAGTATGCTATTGGAGGCTTGGAAAGTACCTCCTACAGTCCATCTCCTTTAGGTGTTCTATGAGAGGGCTAGTTGATTTTCTGACTCCACCTTCTCCCAGGTCAAGTTTCCTATCCCAGAGTATTTAGGTGAATCAGGCTTTCTCAGCAGATTTGCCACTGCTCTCTTCCCAGACTCTCCCCAAGCCATCCGGTATGCTCCTCCAAGTGCAAATAAAGAAAAAAATAAAAGATAAAAAAGGGGGTGGGGGTGGGGAAACACCAGAAAATTGAACCCACACTAGCAGGTCCCTCTACTGCACCCCCCCCCCCCACCGAATCCCTCCCACCCACGGAGTCGGTCCAAAACCGGATGGCTAAGGCAATCCCGGACCTCCGGGTGCACTGGACTTGGGAAAGGGAAGTCGGGGACTCTGCAGACCCAGGGCATGTAGGTCCATGGAACAAGGGCTATGGGGGCTCAGGAGACACTGACCTGGAGACCCCCCATCCGGGGAGCACAGGAATGCCCAGGAACGCCACCACACAACCGACAGTTCTCAGGAAACACCGCGGCTGCCAGCCCCAGGGGGAAGGGTCCTGCCAGTCCACAGCTTCTGACCTCTGTACTTGTAAGCTGCAATTGTACCTTTAGCAAGCACCAACTCCACCACTCTCTCTCCAAATCGATGTCCACACACCCTCCACCCTGCAAGCCCCCAAGACAGCCCACTCTGGCAAGACTCCAAACCCACTCCGCCACCTCTTCGCAGGAGAGACTGTAAGGTGCACTCACTCAGACGCCATCTTGCCCCCTGGGTTTTTCATATATTCCCTTTATGATGTTGAGAAAGTTACTTTCTCTTCCTGTTTTTCTGAGTATTTTTATCATGAAATGGTGCTGGATTTTGTCAAAAGACTTTTCTTAGAGACAGACAAAGTAGATAGAAGTTCAGGTACTGGTTCTCCTGAGGGTTACAGAGACCCACAGTTTCTATGGTTATGGCAGATGGCTCTGGAGTTCAGTGCCATGTCAGTTGGCCCTATTTTGGAGTTTGTGTTCCTGAGTGTGATGGAGTTGGACTCAGATATGACCTCTCTACACGTGTCTCTTCTGTTAGTTTTACCAGACCTGTGGTTGGCGCTGGGGTTGGTGTATACTCAGGAGACCTGAATCTCTGGACTGTCCATGTGACAGCCAGGCCCTGAGCCTCAGTAGACTTGCAACTCCTACCTTCTGCATCAATTGATCACATGATTTTTTTCTCTTCAGTCTGTTAATGTGATGTATTACATTTATTAGTTTTCTTATGTTGAACCAACCATGCATCCCTGGGATAAATCCCACTTTGTCATGGTGTATAATTTTAAAATATGCTGCTGGATTCAATTTGCTAGTATTTTATTGATAATTTTTGCATCTATATTCATAAGGGAAATTGGGCTCTGGGTTTCTTTTCTTGTGATGTCTTGGCTTTGGTATTAGGGTAATGTGGATATCGTAGAATAAGTTAGGAAGAGTTCCCTTTTCAGTTTTTTGGAAAAGTTTGAGAAGGGTTGTTGTTAATTCTTTTTTAGTGTTTGGTAGAATTCACCTGTGAAGTCATCAGATCCTTTACTTTTCTTTGTTAGGAAGTTTTTGATTGTTGATTCAATCTATTTGCTGATTATAAGTCTGTTGAGATCTTCTAGTTCTACTTGAGCCAGTTTAGGTAAGTAGGATGTTTCTAGGATTTGTCCATTTTATCTAGGCTATCTAATTTGTTGGTATACAATTGTTCATAGTATCCACTTATAATCCTTTTAATTTCTATAGGATCAGTGGTAATGTCTTTCCTTTAATTTCATATTTTAGTTATTTGTATTCTATTTCTTTTCTTATTTCTCAGTCTAGTTAAAGGTTTGTCAATTTTATTGATCTTTCCAAAGAACCAGCTTTTGGTTTCATTAATTCTCTCAACTGTTTTACTATTTTCTATTTCATTTATCTCCACTCCAATCTTTCTTATCTTTCCTTCTAGTTATTTCATATTTAGTTTGTTCTTCCCTATCTGGTTTCTCAAGATGTAAAGTTAAGTTATTGTGACAGTTTGAAACTTTTTATGGGGTCTTAGAAAATACCATATTGTTGAAGCTAATCCATTCCTATGGGGGTGGGACACTTTGATTGGATTGGATTAGTGAGGCATGGTCCAGGATAGGTCTTGGTCCTCTTGTTGGAGACATTTATAAATGAAGGACTGAAAAAACAAAGGAAAAAACCACTAAGATGGAGAGAAGGAACCCAGAAGCTCAGAGAGGAAACTGGGAGAGAGCAAGTCACATTCAAAGCAGCCAGAAGCTGAAGGGACAAGAAACAGAAGAGAAGCAGATGCCTCCCTGTGCCTTGCCACAAGGGAGGAGTCCAAGATCACCAGGAGCTGAGCTTTAGCAGAGATAGCATCTTTGGTGATGTCTTGATTTGGACATTTTCACAGTCTCAGAACTGTAAACTGTTAACCTAAGAAATTTGCTTCCATTTATTCTTCTAATGTCTTATTTAGCATAGGCATTCATAACTATAAATTTCCCTCTAAGTATTACTTTTGCTGCATCCCATGAGCTGTGGCATGTATGTTTTCATTTTCAAGATATTTTCTAATTTTCCTGTGATTTCTTCTTTGACCCATTGATTATTTAAGACATGTGCTATTTAGCTTCCACATTTTGTGGATTTTCCACTTTTTCTTGTTATTGATTCCTAACTTCAATTCTGGCATCAGACAAGGTGCTTTGTATTATTTCAAAATTTTAAAACTTATTGAAAATTGTTTTGTCACCTAATGTGGTCTATGCTGGAGAATGATCCATCTGCCCTTGAGAAGAATGTGTATTCTGCTGAAGTTTGGATTCAGTGTTCTGTATATGTCTATTAAGTCTAGTTCATTTATAGTGTTGCTTAGGTTCTCTGTTCCTTATTGATCTTCTGTTCATATATTCTTTCCATTGTGAAAGTGTTGTATTGAAGTCTCCATCTATTATTGTAGAAGTGCCTATTTCTCTTTTCAGTTTTGTCAATATTTGCCTCATGTTCTTTGGGGCTTTGTAATTAGGTGCATATAATTTATAATTGTTACATCTTCTTTGTGGTCTGACCCTTTCATTAATATAGAGTGCTCTTCCTTGGTTCTTAAAACAATTTATGATTTAAAGTCTATTTTATCTGATATTAGTGGAGCCACCCCAGCTCTCTTTTGGTTACTATTTGGATGAAATATTTTTTCCATTCACTCACTTTCAACCTATTTTTGTCTTTAGGTCTAAGGTGAGTCTCTTGTAACCAATACATAGTAGGATCATCCTTTTAATTCTTTCCAAAAATCTGTGTCTTTGGCTTGAAGAATTTAATCCATTTACATTCAGTGTAATGCTGATAAGGCAGGAATTACTTCAGCCATTTTGTCCTTTGCTTCTTGCATATATTATATCTTTCTGTCCTTCTTTTCCATCATTGCAGCCTTCCTTTGTGTATAGTTGATCCTTTTCTCATTTCCATTTCTGTAAATATTTTAAATACTTCATTTGTGGTTACAATGGAGTTTCTTGTCTGATGCTAGAATTAAAGTTAGAAATCAATAACAAGAAAAACTGGGGAAGTGGACTTGGCCCAGTGGTTAGGGTGTCCATCTACCACATGGGAGGTCCGCAGTTCAAATCCCGGGCCTCCTTGACCCATGTGGAGCTGGCCCATGTGCAGTGCTGATGCACTCAAGGAGAGCTGTGCCACGCAGGGGTGTCCCCTGTGTAGGCGAGTCCCACGTGCAAGGAGTGTGCCCCGTAAGGAGAACTACCCAGTGCAAAAGAAAGTGCAACCTGCCCAGGAATGGCGCCGCACACGGAGAGCTGACACAACAAGATAATGCAACAAAAAGAAACACAGACTCCTGTGCCGCTGACAACAACAGAAGCAGACAAAGAAGAAGACGCAGCAAAAAGACACAGAGAACAGACAACCAGGGCGGGGGCGGGGGTGGGGGTGGGGGTAGGGGGGTGGGAAGGGGGAGAAATAAATAAATAAATCTTTTTAAAAATTAAAAAAAAAAAAGAAAAACTGGAAAATCCACAAAATGTGGAAGCTAAATAGCACAAGTCTTAAATAATCAATGGGTCAAAGAAGAAATCACAAGGAAAATTAGGATATATCTTGAAAATGAAAACATGTATCACAGCTTATGGGATGCAGCAAAAGCAATATTTAGAGAGAAATTTATGGCTATGAATGCTTATATTAAATAAGACATTGGGAGAATAAATGGAAGCAAATGTCACTATACACAAGACAATAGATTTTACAGTAATGAAAGACATAATATTTTTAAAATTTTAATTTTATGTATTTTATTTTTATATTATTTCAGACTTTAAAAATTTTTTGTATTAAAACTGTCATTATATCATTTTCCTATTAATTGTATTCAGTTATTTTGTTGACTTCAATTTTGAAAAAGTTTTGCATCACAGAAGGGCTACAACTGTGGCAGGGGAGAGTCATTGGTGTGGGGCATCAGAGATGGGGGATGCATGGAAGGAGATTCACCTGGGGCATACCTATGAGGTATATGAATGTGTTCATGAGGCATTGTCACAGTGGGTGGAGATCCACACAATAACCAAAGAAATATTGAATTCCCATCCTAGAAAGCTTGGCCACATTCTCTAATGCAACAGCAAGAATCCCCTGAGTACAGGGACAGTGACTACTGAAAGAGGATGGACCATTGACATGCCCCTTTTTTTTTTAAAGATTTATTTATTTCTCTCCCCTCCCCCCCATCCCCACCCTGATTGTCTGTTCTCTGTGTCTATTTGCTGCACCTTCTTTGTCTGCTTCTGTTGTTGTCAGCGGCACAGGAATCTGTGTTTCTTTTTGTTGTGTCATCTTGTTGTGTCAGTTCTCCTTGTGCGTGGCACCATTCCTGGGCAGGCTGCACTTTCTTTCACACTGGGTGGCTCTCCTTAAGGGGCACACTCCTTGCACATGGGGCTCCCCTACGCCGGGGACACCCATGTGTGGCAGGGCACTCCTTGCACGCATCAGCGCTGCACATGGGCCAGCTCCACATGGGTCAAGGAGGCCCAGGGTTTGAACCGCAGACCTCCCATGTGGTAGACAGATACTCTAACTACTGGGCCAAGTCTGCTGCCCCCATTGACATGCCTTTGATTGTGATGACTATACTTAATGAACCTTTACTTTTGAAATTGAACTTAGCTTAGTATGATAGGGTGCCTAAGCATCACCTCCTTGTTGCTGAAATGTGGCCTCTCTCTAAGCCAAAACTCAGCATATAAATACATTACCTTCCTCCCAACTTGGGACATGACTCCCAGGGATGAGCCTCTCTGACACTGAGGGATTGCTACCAAGACCCAACTAGCAATGCAATTGGAAAAAGACCTTGACTAAAGGGGGTAAGTGTAAAGACAAATGAGTTTATATGGTTAAGAGACTTCAAAGTGAGTTGAGAGGTCATCCCAGAGGTTACACTTATGCAGGTCTCAGCAGGAACTCATTGACTGCCAGAGTAAATATTACATTAAGCAGAAGGGCTCCTGAGAGCTCTGGAGACATCCGGACACTATAGGCAGGGCAGACAGTTCAGGAGTTTGTTATCCTGCCAGTGGGCCCTACTTTGGGATTTATGCTCCCAGTGAGATAGAGTTGGACTCAAGTATGTTTTCCCTACACATGGCTCTGCTGCCCCTCTATTTGAACCTATAGTTAGAACTAGAGTTGATAGTTATATGTCCAAGAGACTTAAATCATTGGGCTGTCCCTGTGCCAGTTGGGCCCTGAATCTCAGACTTGCAACACTACTCTCCAGTTCATTGGACTCACTCAGTACAACTAACAAGGAGATGATGACTCAAGGAACAGAGAGAGTCTGCAAACTGCAAGCAAGAAAGTCCCATCCATATGCCCCATGGGATCTAAGTCCCCTCTCAATTAGAGGTGGAGTGGGCATTACAATCAAAGAATCCTCAGGATTGCAGAATGGATGATGGTCTAGAGTAGACTTACAGTTGTTCTACTGTAGACTTGTGATCCTGGCAATGGGAAAACTTTTTATCATGGATGTGGAGACAGTGGCCACTGGAGGTTCTGAGGGGAGGAAGGGGAAAAATAGGTGTACTTTGGGTGCATTTTCAGGACTTGGGAATTATTCTGAATGACATTGCAATGACAGATACAGGTCATTGTATATCTTGTAATAACTTGTAAAAACATGCAGGAGAGAGTGTAAACTACAATGTAAACTATAATCATTGCTTAGTTGCAATGCTCCAAGATGTGTTCTTCAATTGTGGCAATGTACCACACTAACGAAAGATGTTGCTGATGTGGGAAAATGTGGGAGGGCTAGGGAGTGGGGCAGATGGGAATCCCCCATATTTTTTGTGTGACATTTATGTAATCTAAGTTTCTTTTTTAAAAAATTAGAAAGTATATTTAAAAAAGAGAGTAAAGTTACATACAGAGAATATAATACCGGGTTTTGTATTTACCCATGTAGTTATCTTTACTAGAGATCTTTATTTCTTCATATTGCTCTAAGCTACTATCTATTGTCCATTCTTTTCAACGTGAAGAACTTCCTAGCATTTCTTGTAGGGCAGCTCTCTTGATGTTGAATCTCTCAGTTTTTGTTTATCCATGATGTCATAAACTTTCCCTCACTTTTGAAGGACAGTTTTGCCAGACATAGAATTCATAGTTGGCAGTTTTCCCCTTTCAGTACTTTAAATATGTTGTACTACTGACTTCTCACCTAAGTGGTTTCTGATGAGAAATTGGCACTTAATCTTATTGGAACCCTGTTTGTGATGAATCACTTCTTTCTTTCTGCTTTTAGAATTATCTCTTTAACTTTGGCATTTAACATTTTGATTATAATAAGTCTTGGAGTTGGTGTATTTGGGTTTATTATGTTTGGAGTCAGGCTTCTTGGATGTGTATATTCGTCTTTTGTCAATTTGGGTATGTTTTCCATCATTATTTCTTCAGATATTCTACCTGTCTCTTTTTTTCTTCTCTCCTTCTGTGACTCCTATAATAGTATATTGGTATGCTTCATGTTTGTCCCACAAGTCCTTTAGGCTCTGCTTACTTCTTTTTTCATTCTTTCTCTATCTGCTCTTCATATTGTATGCTTTTGACCAACCTTTTTTCTAGTTTGCTGATTCTTCTTTGGCCTGTTATATTGAATGTTGAATGCCTCTAGTGTATTTAAAAATTTTTTGGGGGGCAGATAAGGGAGTAAAGAGCTTATTAAGAAAGAAAATGAGAAAAGTCCTTGGGATGGACTGTGGACATACAACAGGATGAATTGTGCCTCTAATGTATTTTTAATCTCTAATATATTTTTAATGTATTTTTAATGTGTTTTTCAGCCCCAAAAGTTCTTTTTGGTACATTTTTAAAATTTCAAATTCTTCCTTTTGTTCATACATTATCTTCTTGATTTCCATTAGTTCTATGTCCATGTTTTCCTTTAGTTCATTGAACTTATTTAGGTGATTTGGTTAAATGCCTTTGATTAGTTGTCCCAGGGTCTATGTTCCCAGTGTTATTTTAATGAGCCATCTCTTCCGGTTTCTTTGTATTATTTTTGATCTTTTGTTTATGTTTTGGCATTTGCTTATTTTGATATTGTAATTCTGGAAGTCAGTTTTTCTTTCTTGCCTAAGATTTGGCTGTGTTAAGGCTCTTCTTCAACAGTTGGTCCAGTTTATATCAAAACTTTAGAACAGCCCATAGTTAACAGTTGTTTTTCTCAGTTGTCTCTGAGCCTGCGTTTTCCCCTGAATGTGTGCAGGAACTTTCAAGATTTCCCTAGGATGTGCAACTATTTTTCCTCTAGAAGAAGATTTTCCCCCCCAGTTCCTCCTCCTGTAATCCTGGACAATTCTCTTTGTTTTTAGACAGTTTTTCTTCCTTGGCAGCTGTAGTCAACACAGCTCCACTCTGGTGTTCTGGGTCACAGTTTCATTCCAGCTTTCAGCCCTAGGTGCGTGCTGCAGTTCAATGGCTCAACTCTTACTATTCAGAGCAGATTTTCTGTTTCCAGTCATTTCTGGGTTTAGGGACCTAGACCCATGTCCCAAGTCTGTCCTCCACAGAGTCAGATGGGGTCTATGTAGAAAGATACCCAAAATTTTTCCTTTAGGTACACCAACAATTAGACCCTAAGGACCCAGGCTGGTATTGTGCAGTGCTTTCCAAAGTTCCACTGCAGGTGGATCCACCTCCAGGGAGCTGTTTTGAATGCATGTGAGTGGATTATTAAAGAACTCCTGTGGCTCTATGGGGCCTCAGGGCTCGTATCTGATTACAGATTTCTAAACCACTGCCATGGGTATATCTGTAGTCAGAGACTGTGCTAGAAAGTGCTGAGATCAGGGAGCCACCACCGTGAGTTGCATAAACTGCTGCATGGATTGAGCATAGGGAAGAGGTCTCTACTGGTAACTTTATCCCACCACTCCCCTACCATTTTTAGGTGTTTTTTTAAATTTAGCATTTGTCGAGTCATTCTGCAGTCTCAATTGTCCTCTAGAATTCCAAGGGTTGAATCTACCCTTTTAAGTATCTGCCTTTATGAGAATATGCACAGGGATGTCTCATGTCACCATCTTGATGACATCTTCAACTGCTTTTTTGAGAACTGTAATGGTTAATCTATGTGTCACCTTGGCTAGGCTTTGGTGTTCAGTTGTTCAGTCAAATAGCTTAGATGTTGCTGTGTAGGTATTTTGTAGGTGTGATTAGCAACTATAATCAGTTGACTCTAAGTAAAGATCACCCTTGGTAATGAGGGAGAGCCTCATCCAATCAACTGAAGGTCTTCACAGCAAAAACTGAGGTTTTTCAGGGAAGAAGAAATTATTTCTTAAGACTAAAACATGAGCTCCTCTCCGATTTTGTAGCCTGTTGGCCTCCCCTATGGATATTGGACTCAGGACTACATCATCAACTGTTGCTGAGTTTCCAAACTTCCTGCCTGCCCTACAGATTTTAGACTTACTAGTCTCCACAATTGTGAGCCAATTTCTTAAAATTTCTCTCATTTTCTCTCTCTCTCTCTCTCTGTCCAGACACACACACACACACACACACACAAATCCTGTTGGTTCTGTTTCTCTGGAGAACACTAATTGATGAAAATCAAGCTCCTTAATTTAACTTTTCTGTCCACTACCATGAATAATGATTATACTGTACCTTGCAAGAAGTAATCAAGAAAATATTTGTTGAAGAAAATAAGGATGGACTTAATAATGAAACAAAAAATAAAACTTAAAACAAAACCAGAATCTCTCATCTTAATTATTTGATTAAAATTATTTGTGGCTACAATCTTAACACAAGGATAGTTATGGGGCTAGCTTCATGGGTGTGTAACCTATGCAATTGTATCACACTTGGTTTAATGCTCTGTTACAGTCTTGAAATTCTTAATAACTTCTGAACAAGGGGCCCCACAGTTTCATTTTGTACTGGGACCTGCAAATTATCTAGCTGTCTGTTGTAAAAGTGGTGAACTCAGTTTTAAAATGGAAAGATGCATTTAAAATGAAAAGATGCTTTTGTCCCCTCACTCCAGAGTCACTGAGACATTTAGAGTAAGGCAGAGTACTATAAGAGTAGCTAAAGAAGGTGAATTTACTAGATCTTGCGTAAGTCAGCTTGTCTGATTTGTGATTCAGTTTTCTTATCTCTAAAATGAATAGAAGAGTGCTCTAATCATATTTCAAATGTTTAGTAGCCCCAAGTGACTAGTGGCTACTATTTTGGACAGAACAGATGTAGAATATTTTCATCATCATAGAAAGTTTTACTGACAGTGCTAGGAAGCAATCCTGCAGATCACACCAGGGATATCACTTGCTAGAGTAGAGATCCAACAGGTTTGGAGAACTGGAAAAAGAAGCTCCAGGGAGCTCTGCCACTTGCTCAATGAGTCCTAAATTACCTTAAATAGGGGATAAAGTCAAATATCCCACAGTGAGTGATAACGCTTAAAGATAGAAGTTATTCAAGCAAGCATTACATCCTGCTACACAAAGTGTGGTCCTTGGAGAGCCACATTAGCATCACCTGGGAGATTTCTAGAAATATAGTATCAGGACCCACCCCAGGTTTGCAGAAACAGAATCTACATTTTAACAAGATACTTACATGAATCTTGTGCATTGTACTAAGGCAGTGGTTCTCAAAATTTAGCATGCCTAAAAATCATGTGGGATTGTTAAAAATGCAAGTTCCTAGCTCTTCCCCACAAATGCTGAATTAGTAGGTCTAGGGTGAAGTCTGGGAAACTTCATTTTTAACTAACAATCCAGCAGATTCTGATAGAAATAATATAAGGACTACATTTTGAGAAACACTCCCTATTTTCCTTTCATGGCTGCTGAAACAACTACTGTACAATGGGTTGGCTTAAACAATGAGAAGTTATTGTCTCCCCATTTTGAGACTAGGACAATTCCAAACTATAAGTGTCAGCAAGGTGATGTTTCCTCCTCAAAGACTGTGGCATTCCAGGGTTAGGTTTTGGCAATCCTCTGTCTTTGTTCTGTCACATGACAGGGCCCATGGCAGCATATTCTCCTTTCTCTTTTGGGATCCACTGATGTTCAGCTTCTGGCTTCTACTTGTGGCTTCTCTCTTCCCTGTCCAAGTTCTTTTTTTTTAGTAAGGATTTTAGCCACCTTGGATTAAGGCCTACCTGTGGTGGGGTTTGCAGATGTATGTACCCCAGAAAAACATATTCTTACATTTATTCCATTCTTCTTGGTGGAATCCATTGTAAGTAGGACTTTTTGATGAGGTTATTTGAGTTAAGGTGTGACCCACCTCAATCAGAATGGGTCTGAATCCTAATACTGGAGTTCTTTATAAATGGAATGAAATTCAGAAGGATAGCCGTGAGAAAGCTGTAAGGAGCAGACAAAAGCTGCAATTCAGTGGAACCTGAAAGAGAACAGAGAGGCCAAGAGAGGCCCCTATGTGCGTTGCCATTTGACAGGGGAGCCAAGAGGGTCACCAGCAGCCAGACCCAGAACAAACTTTCTTCTTCGGGACAAAAGCATTGCCTTGATGATGGCTTGACTTGGACATTTTCCTGTCCTCAAAACCATGAGCTAATGAATGCCCATTGTTTAACCCAACCCATTTCATGGTATTTGCTTGAGCAACCAAGGAAACTAAAATACCACCTTTGTTCAGTTTGAGCATACCTGAACTAATAACATCTTCAAAAGGTCTTATTTACGAATGGGCTCACCACAGGACCAGGGGTGGGGACCTGAACTTGCTTTCCTGGGGCGGCACCACTCAATCTCAAACACTGACCTAAGATGTAAATAATGGAAATCAAAACTTTGAGAACAGCTGGTCCTCTCAGGGATGAGAACAGAAGCTGTGAGTGCCCTAAAATGTCAAATTGGGTGTGAAAAAGAGAGACAAGAGGAGGCTTGAGGCATATTTGTGGGTCACTGGTTCTGGATACCCTCCTTCAGGGCAAAATGATTTCTGACTAAAAAGTTATCAGATTCCTTTGTTTGTGTCTATGTGTTCTTCCACCTAATGACTTCCTTGGGTGACCAATTAATTATTTTTCACCCTACAACATTTAGTGAGAGCTGAATATTACACAAGTGTGCCTGAAAGAAGGACTCCCTAAAGTAAATTTAAATAAATCATCTAACCAATCTAGTACAGGAAAAAAATGTTTTTACTTGTCAAAAGAAATATCCAAGGACAAACGTTTAATTCAGTGGTGATCCCTGAAATCTGAACTTTTTAATAAAAAAGAAAAGAAACTATGAATTGACACTCCCTCCAATATTAACACATTTGGCCTGTCAGTCAGGCTAAAGTTAGTGGAACGTCCAATGTGAAAGGGCTTTTGTGATGTCTAATTCTTTACCTTAACGCAATCTTTGAAGTGACTTTGGAACTGTGTGGTGGACTGGGTTCCCCTAAGGTGAATCTAACTAATATATATTAAATCTCAAACTTTGTTGTGTCAGTTTTTGTAAACAAACAAAAAAATTCATCTACTTTTGAGAAAAATCAGCCAAATTGAATTTTTGTGTTGTATAAGCAAAAAAGTGAATTCAGGGAGCAGATGTGGCTCAAGCAGTTGAGCTCCTGCCTCCTACATGGGAGGTCCTGGTTTGGTTCCCAGTGCCTCCTAGAGAAAACACACAACAAGTGAAAACAACAAGTAAAAAACAAACAAGCCAAACAATGAGCAAACAACCAGCAAAACAGATGGAAGAGCCAACTTGGGGGAGTCAATGTGGCTCAGTGGTTGAGTGCCAGCCTCCCACCTGTGGGCCCCAGACAAACAGACAGAAACAAACAAACAGAAACAAACAGACAGAAACAAACAAACAGAAAACAATGAAATCACTTATGAAATATTTCTCTACATTTTAATTGTTCAGAAGTCATAGTGAGTTGACAACCTGAGGGGATGAATTTAGAATCTGGACTTGATGATGATATGTTGCCAAGGATGTTGAATCTGGCCGTGTGACCTTGGACCAGGTACTTATATTCTCAGTTTCCTTATAGGATTGATGTGATGATTAAAGAAGATAACACATGGAAAACACTTACCATAGGACCTAACACAAAGTAGGAACTTAAAAATGATTCAGAAGGGTCTTCCATACTGAAGAGTGTAATATAATATTAGCCACCATCTTATTAATATTTTTTTCACTTGTAGAAACAACTTAGGTACAAATAAGTTAATATTTCATTTTCATTCAACTACTTAAATTATGTAAGGTGAAAATGAATGATGGCCAGGAGAATGATAGGTGGCAGAATTCTGTGAGAAACTATACTTCACACTTTGGGGTATTTTGTTAGAATTTTCTTTGGGAAATAGAAATATTGTTATGTAGAGGTCAGTTGGGTCTCACCTCACACATACAGCTATAAATGACTGTTAAATACAGATTCTACACTTTGAGTGACTGTAACAAGTCCCACAGAAAGAAATATTACAGAAAATCATGGCTATCCTAAACAATCTGGGAATGAGTTGTCCAATATAGCTGAATGCTCCAGATAACTAATTTAAAATAGCAAAACATTGAACATGGTAACTACTGGGATTAAAACATTTTCAAATTGTTTCATATACTTATTTTTCATTAAACGGATTGTACACAAATTGTGAAGCAAATTTTTCTTAATGACTGTTGATGTATTCTTTTGTGGACTGGATGCTAAGAAAGGAGGTCCAGATCTTGGTATTTGAATTATTCCTTCCATGCCACACTTGGGTTCCCTTTTCTTCTAATGGATTTGCCAAAAGCACAAGATATAATGAGTGTAATGACCTGTCATAGGATATTGCCTTGGCAGGAGTACTATTCTGATAAGCACATTTGGAGGTGCCAGCAAACCAATCTTGCACCACCTTCTCCTCTTGCCATTTCTGCAATGCCCTCCATGATCAGGCAAATGTCCTCCAATGTGCAACCAAGAAAGGAACTCAGGGACTGATGAAAAGGCATAAAGAACCATGGTTCTTGTCTTTAACTGTTTCTTTGGGTCAGTTGAATGGATTTTACAAATCTGGAAAGATGTCGCTTAAACTATCCCAGACTACAGAATCATTGTTAAGTGCAAGGGTGTGTACCATTTATCATATGTTTGCAAATAGAGAGAGGTGGAAGAGTCAGTAAATTTCGACTGGCTTTGGCTGCTGCAATGCTACATTTTAATCTCCTCTCTCCCCATACCCATTTCTGATGCAATGCTACATCACAAATGGGTATGGGAGAGAGGAGATTAAAATCTCATCTAAATAAAAAAGATCTAGGACAAGAATTGGCAAACTATGTCTTCTGGGCCAAATCCACCGTGCTACCTGTTTCGTACAGTTCACAAGTTCAGAGTGGTTTCCCTGTTTTTAAATGGTTGGAAAAAAATCAAAAGAAGAATCATAGTTTGTTACAAGAAAAATTAGAAGAAATTCAAATTTCAGTGTCCATAAATAAAGGTTTATTGGAACATAGTCATTTCCGTTCATTCATGTACCATCTATGGTTGCTCTTGTGCTACAATATTAGAATTGAGTAATTGTGATGGAGACCGTATGGCCAGCAATGCCTAAAATATTTACTATTTGGCTTTTTTACAGAAAAAAATTTGCTGACCACTGGTCTAGGAGAATGAGTTTTCCTTGTCTTCTGCCTAGGAATTTTGTTTCTGGTCTGTGAAGTAGGGCCTTTTCCATGCTTAAAAAGGCCCACTGATTTATAAATAGTGAGGAACTGTCCTGGAATCTCATGGTAGAAATACCAAGTATGCTTGTGCATGTGCGTATCTGTGTGTTCAGACGCTAGGTATTTAAAGTAGGCTTAAGAGACCACTATGTGTGATGGTAATTATGGACATGAAATGCTTTTTTTAACAGGATAATGCTTACTAATTATGTTGATAATTATCGGTTCCTTCGAGGGCTAAAGAGACCCATGGGAGTTATGGTCATGGCCGATGGGGTTAACTACTAGGTCAGATGGCCCCTCTTTGGAAATGGTGTTTATGTGTGATGAATCTGGACTCAGATGGGATCTCTCTTCATAAGACTTTCATGCTAATGTGCTGAAGGTGCAGTTAGTGTCGGGGTTTAAGATATATTTAGGGGATTTGAATCTCTGGACTGACAATGTGATAGCCAGGTCCTGAGCCTCAACAGACTCCAGCACCTACAATCTGACTTATTGGGCTCACCACACTCAGCTAAGATGGAGTTGAAGAAGGACAACCACCACACAGTGGAGCCTAGAGTGATTACAACTGAAAGTGGGAGGATTGCATCCAGCATCCAGGTGGAATCTGAGCCTCCTCTTGACATAGAGGTGCAATGGACACAACCAATCCAATGTCCACATAGAAAAGGTGGCATTGGATTGAGAAAAGTGGACATGGTGGCTGATGGGTATGGGGAAAGGCAGGAAGAGATGAGAGGTGGAGGCGTCTTTGGGACATGGAGCTGCCCTGGATGGTGCTTCAGGGGCAATCACCGGACATTGTAAATCCTCACAGGGCCCACTGGATGGAATGGGGGAGAGTGTGGGCCATGGTGTGAACCGTTGACCATGGGGTGCGGGGGTGCCCAGAGATGTACTTGCCAAATGCAATGGATGTGTCATGATGATGGGAGGGAGTGTTGCTGGTGGGGGGAGAGGTGGGGTGGGGGTGGTAGGGTTCAATGGGACCTCATATATATATATTTTTAATGTAATATTATTACAAAGTCAATAAAATAAAAAAAGAAGTATATTGCATTAAAAAAAAGTCCCCCTAGTCAGCCAAAGGCATTCATTTACTCAGAGTGTTCAGAGTTTATTAAAGCAGGAAAGAAAAAGAAAGAAAATCAATTCCTAGGATTTGACTACCAACATGGAACTTTGTTTAAGTCCACAGAGAGAGGTCTTGAGAATCTTGAGAATTTTAGAATTCTTTACATTTTCCTTTACTTGTGAAGAGCTATACCTGTGATAACCTATGGTAAGTCATAGGTTAAAAAAAAAAAGCAACTCAGTAAGTGATGTATGAGAAGTCCCTGATCCAAGGGAAGAAAGGAAAACCAGTGTCCTCTGGCCTCAGTGTAGTGTGGGAGGCAGGAGGAGTACAAAGGTAAAGAAGCAATTGATGAGACAAACCTTTTTGGATACTCCTTTTCAAGCCCAAATCCTGTAAGGGTGAAAGAAGGTGGGAGGGTATTAGGAAATTCAGCATAAAGGCAAAAGCAGAGCAGGGTTTGCCCCTTTCTCTGTTTGGGACTCTTGGAAGAAACTGCCATGACATGTGTTCCTGCTCTGATATAGGGAAGCCGGCTGTAATGGCATGGACAGGCAGAGAAAGAGGGTGAATTAGCACTCCAGCGTCTCTCCTGTACTTTGTGGAATGATCCAGAAATTCTCTCATGCTGTATAGGGATATGTGGAAGCAGTCGATGGCTCTGGCCATGTTGAGGGTGATGCGACCCAGTAGTCAAGGACCAGGGATCAATGGGTCATCACAGGCAGGGTTGGTTGGAGAGTCACAGTATACATAGCACCAGTGAGAGCCAAAGAGAGGCCCACTAGGTAGGCAGGGTCCTGGGCTTATTCTAAGCCTAGAGAAGAAACCACATGTTTGTCAACCATAGTGGACCCATCCTGAAAAAATAGATCAGACCAGCCACCATGCAGCAGATACCAATGAGGACTTGGAAAACAGTATGTGCATCCCAGACTCTCTCCTGCCCTCACAAGATGAGGTAAGCTGCTTCTTTCCAGCACTTCATGTACCCAGGAGGAAAGGAGAAGAAACATCCTTGATAAAGAGATTAACTTTGAACTAACTGAACAAACACCTTGAAGGGAGCAGTCTTAAATGAGAAAAGTCTGACACACTTTTAATTAATAACTTTTTAAAAATATTTATTTTTATTTTACTTCTCTCCCCTTCCCTGCCCCCCTGCCCCGCCCCCAGTTGTCTGCTTTCTTGTCCACTTGCTGTGTGTTCTTCTGTGTCTGCTCATATTCTTGTCAGCGGCACCGGGAATCTGTGTCATCTTGCTGCATCAGCACTCTGTGTGTGTGGCGCCACTCCTGGGTAGGCTGCACTTATTCATGCTGGGTGGCTTTCCTTTACGGGGCACACTTTTTGTGGGTGGGGCTCCCCTACATAGGGGACACCCCTGCGTGGCATGGCACTCCTTGCGCGCATCAGCACTGCACGTGGGCCAGCTCCACATGAGTCAAGGAGGCCCAGGGTTTGAACCCTGGACCTCCCATGTGGTAGGTGGACGCTCTATCCGTTGAGCCAAATCTGCTTCCCTAATTAATTACTTTAATTCCACATGTCTTCCCATATATGTGTACCTCTATGAATGGTAATGTACTACATTTTTGACACTTCTATACTATTCAGTGTTGCAATGCAGTGCAAAGAAAAAAGCAGTGACTTTCAAGTGTTGTGATCATGACTCTCAGTATAAATGACATTTTATATCACTACCCAGAAATATGTACTTACACATATACCTGAAGTAAAATGTCATCAAACTTACCTTTGCTATGTGTAGTGCATTATTTTCTGTTCTATTCTTTTTTAAAAAAGAATAACATCTTTTAAAAACTGCCACTCATGTCCCACTAAATTGATTTCATGACCCACACAATGTGCTGTAACCTACAGCTTGAAATACACTGCCCTAAGGACCTAATGAGGTGAATAAAACATTTGTCCCTTTATGATGCAGCTCCAGATGCTGTCCTTTCATATCATTCTCTTTTGACAGTAAGTATCCCCAAGTGCTGGCAGCAGTCATTTATTAAAGTTGTCTCCATTATATTTATTGAAGCAGTTAAGACACATTCAGTTACATGTGATCAAATTCCAACTGCAATCGGCTTACGCCAGAGGGAATGTGTTGTCTTGTGCAGCGGGGAAGCCCAGTTGGACCCAGGGACTCAACTATTTTAGGTTTGAGGTCTCTACCTTTGGCTCCTTCTCTTTCCTCTGTGACTTGGCCTTATTCTCAAGGAGGCCTACTCTACGAGGCAGGGATGGTATCTGTGACATCTCAAACATCCTAGAGTTCACAATCTAAAAGGAAAAGAAGGGCACTCTCTCTTGGCTGCACCCGCTTGAGCACATACAGTCCAAATCAGATCTCAAGGAAGAACCCTGATTGGCCATGAGTCATATGCATACTATTAAACCCATCCCAAAGTCCAAGAAAACAAGGAACTTTGGTTGGTTTAGTAAAATCTCAGGACCAACCCTTACCCAGGAGAGAAGGACCATGATGGACTGTTCTTTCAGGCCCACAGGAATTGGGGGATGGAGTGGCATGGAGAAAAGTTCCCCAAGCTAAAATAGGGCACTATTACTAGAAAAAGGAAGAGAAATTCTGATCAGGCCAAGATTTACAAAATCAAAGATCATAGATAGATAGAAAGATAAGCCCTAGGTAGGTTATAAATCACTTGCTTGTTGTGACAGCATGAATTTTGTGAGTCCCAGAAAAAGATTATGCTTTTGAACTAATCTATTCCTATGGGTGTGAGACCCTTTCAAATGGACTGTATCAGTGAGGTGTGACTCAGGTTGAGTCTCCACCTTCTTACTGGGTCTGATATAAATGGAGGCACAGAGAAAGACACATACACAGAGGAAAAGGAAGCCACCAAATTATACTGATCTTGTCATATGAGAGAGAGGACTGCAGGAAAACAGTAGCCCCAAGAGGCTCAAGAAGCCAGGGAGAGATGAGCCATATGCCTGATAACTCACAGCTGAACTTGGGAGGAAAGTAGAGTAGCTGAGACTGATAGAGGAGGTCCGGAAAGAGACAAGTCCATCCCCGGTTACCCACAGCTGAGCTCTGGGAGATGGTAGATTCTGGAGGAAAAGGCAGGGACCTTGGCAGAGATCAGTGGTCATCTTGCTTCGCCATGTGGCCAGATAACAGGATCGACAGGAGCTGACTTGGTGAGTAAGCACCTTTGATGGTGCCTTGATTCGGACATTTCACAGCCAAAGAACTGTAAGCTTTTACCACAAATAAATCTCCTTTATAAGAGTCAACACATTTCTGGCATCCCTTTGGTAAACTAAAACACTTGTCAACAAAACTAACTTTAGTACTGGTCTTTGTGACTTTTTATACCTTTTTAGGAAGACTGAGGTGAGAATGAGTGTGCAATGAGGTTATTTTCTGCCTTTTTCTTCTCTTCAAGAAAGTTGAGATTGCTAAATTCTCTTCAAGAGAATTGAAAAGCTAAGTTCTAGATAGAAGAGACGGTATGAGACATAAACTGAAGACAATGAATCCTAGTTTTTGACATGCTAAATGGTACAACAGTGTAACAGGTAGATGTGTTCTTTACTTTCTAGCCCAATTCAAGTGGAGAGGCCAAGAAAGATGCTGTATTAGCCAGCCAAAGGGGTACTGATGCAAAATACCAGAAATCCGTTGGCTTTTATAAAGGGTATTTATTTGGGGTAGAAACTTACAATTACCTGGCCATAAAGCATAAATTACTTCTCTCACCAAAGTCTGTTGCCCCATGTTGGAGCAAGATGGCTGCCAACTTCTGCCAGGGTTCAGGCTTCCTGGGTTCCTCTCTTCCTGGGGCTCGTTTCTCTTTGGGCTCAGCTGCTCTGCTTTCTCCAAAAGGCCAGCCATAGACTATCAGGTGAACGACTCATTTCTCTTCTTGAGGCTTCTGCCTGTGTTTAATGGAGATTTCTCTCCTTCCTCGTGTATCTGCTTCTCTGAGTGCTTACTTCCTGGGCTCCAGGATAAAAACTCCAACCTCCCTTCTCTTCTGTGCAGTTTCTCTGTGAGTCCCCAAGGGGCGGGGACTCAACATGATACTGACGAGGCCCAATCAAAGCCCAGTCATTATTTAATCAAGTAAAACTGAAATCTCTGAATCCAATATAATCCAATATGCCCAGAGGAACAAATCAGTTTACAAACATAATCCAATATCTATTTTTTGGAATTCATAAACAATATCAAACTGCTACAGATGCCAAGGAAAAGTTTTCTTTTCCTTGATTACAAAGAGCACATTAAATAAGTATAAAGTGGATGACTGTGTGGAATGAACAGCTGAACAGAATGTCAAATACAGCAGAATCCTCAAAGCACAGCTCTGAAGATGGGACGAAGGGTATATGAGAATTAGGTGTCAGTCGGTAGCATCATTACAAACGCTAACACTATTGACTCCTGTGAAGCGTTGAGTTCATTTTCCACTCTGCCTGTTTGTGTTTGATATGTTACATCCAAGTTGTCTGACTGATGCCTTCAAATAACTCTCAGCAGGTATCTGCAAACCAAGGTCAAGTGTGCACTCTGTATTCCTGAGACAGAGGAAACTTAGTTGACCCACAGGTCACTAAGGCTCCACTTTGCCTGGTTGGTCCATTATGTTGTCAACAGAGTCAACCAAACACAGACAATTTGAAGAGGAGAAAAATGGAAATAAAAGGACACCTTTGACAGCAATTATATAGCAGCTTTTCAAAGAACTCCCTATTATTTACAAACTTTAAAGGTGACAAAAACTTTGAAAACATTTTGTTAAGGCTGGTAAACGTGAGAAGGGGAGTAAGACAGAAATAAGACAAGAACCCTGTGTGTTTTCTTTCTCCTGTAAAAACCGTTCCCTCACCTAATGAACACATGGCCACTGAGCAGCAACTTGCCATTTTTCCAGGGTCAGTTCACTTTCTGTGCTGCTCTAAACCCTGCTGAAAGCCAGCTCCTTGGGGAGCTCCAGGAATTGGGGCCAGCCTCTCTTCTGTCTGTAAGCATTCAGAAGGAAATGCCCCTTGCTGAGAAAGGAGTGGCGGTTGGGGAGAATCCATCTACTGTCAAGGAAGTTTCAATTAAATATGGATGCCAATTAATTTAATTTATATTTCTGCATGAAAAATGTCATTCTATTATACATGAACTGGAAGGATGCCAGGAGCCCAGGTTAATAAATTACATCTCTACTCACATAATATGGAATCACAGACTAATCGAATACTTATTAAATACCCACCTGCTCTTGGGGCTACACCTTGTAGAAATCCAACTGAAATAAGGTCTGTCCACAAGAGGCTATTCTTAAACTGCCATCATCTGACACCCACTCTCATCCCTTCTACTCTTAGCTCTAAGGCATGTCCCAGGAGAACAACTCTAAAAATGAATAATCAATATGCAATTGCCAGCGGTTATGAATGGGCACAATGAATGGATGATGGAAAACTGTAAATAATCCACCCAAATTAATCAGGGCATTGGCCTGCTCTGGTTAGTGGGAAACTTGCCATGATGATTCAACTATAGATTCAAACCAGCTGGAGTGGGTAATAATATTAATAGTATCTACTGATTTTGAAGCCCCTACTCTGTGCCAGGCTCTCTACATGTCTTATTTTGAGTCCTTATAATAGTACTTCAGGCTAGGTATTATTCCCTGCTCCCTCCTTCATTTTAGAGATAAGGAAGTTGAGGCTCAGTAAGCAGAAACAACTTTGCTTAAAGTCACGTGCTCAGTAAGGGGCGCCCTCAAACCCAGTCTTGTCTGACTCAAAAGCAGACCGTGTTCTTCCTACAGTGATGACTGTTTTTCTCAGTGGCATCACCCTGGTCTCTTGGTCAAGCATCACCAGTTGTCTCCATGGGGAAAGGGCTGGTGACTGCCCTGCTTTGGCAGGGCTGACCCACTCCATGATTTTTGATGAGCTATGTCATAGCTAAATTACCAGGAGTTGACTCTACACCCAGTACCCCAGCTCTGGAAATGTACCCTGCTCTCCACTGCACAGCTCCCAGACACTCATTTGCTGATGTCCCTCAGTTGCAACAAGTTCTCAACCAGACATCCATGGTATAGGGTCATTTACTTCTTCAACAAATGTCTACTAAGCACCCACTATGTGCCAGGCACTCTCCAAGGTCCCACAGTACAATACTGAAAAAGGAGGGCAGACTAAGGGGAAAGGCTGACACACCACAACACCAAATTACAATGTGGTGTGTTAAATGCTATGGAATTACTCAGGGAAGAACATGGTGTTTGGTCCTTTATTCAATCACTCATTTTTTTTTTTATTGACTTTGTAATAATATTACATTAAAAATATATATGTGAGGTCCCATTCAACCCCACCCCCCCACCCCCCCTCTCCCCCCCAACAACACTCGTTCACATCATCATGACACATCCATTGGATTTGGTAAGTACATCTTTGGGCATCTCTGCACCTCATAGACAATGGTCCACATCATGGCCCATACTCTCCTCCATTCCATCCAGTGGGCCCTGTGAGGATTTACAATGTCCGGTGATTACCTCTGAAGCACCATCCAGGGCAGCTCCATGTCCCAAAGACGCCTCCACCTCTCATCTCTTCCTGCCTTTCCCCATACACATCGTCCACCATGTCCACTTTTCCCAATCCAATGCCACCTCTTCTATGTGGACATTGGATTGGTTGTGTCCATTGCACCTCTAAGTCAAGAGGAGGCTCAGATTCCACATGGATGCTGGATGCAATCCTCCCATTTTCAGTTGTAATCACTCTAGGCTCCATGGTGTGGTGGTTGTCCTTCTTCAACTCCATCTTAGCTGAGTGTGGTAAGTCCAATAAATCAGATTGTAGGTGCTGGAGTCTGTTGAGGCTCAGGACCTGGCTATCACATTGTCAGTCCAGAGATTCAAATCCCCTAAATATGTCTTAAACCCCAACGTTAACTGCACCTCCAGCACATTAGCATGAAAGTCTTATGAAGGGAGATCCCATCTGAGTCCAGATTCATCACACATAAACACCATTTCCAAAGAGGGGCCATCTGCCCTGGTAGTTAACCCCATCGGCCATGACCATAACTCTCATGGGTCTCTTTAGCCTTCAAAGGAACCAATATCTGGGGGTTGTATCTGCTTTATCTGTCTCTCTGACTCTGCTCAGTTGTGCATGATTTGCTCACTCCAAGATTATTTGCTGAGCCCCTACTAGACAGGCCGTAGGCCCACTCTAACATTTGTGAGCAAGAACAAGAGCAGAAATGGAGGCCACTTTTCAGCTTGAGCCTACCCCACCCCCTTTCCTTCCAGTCCCAGACTCCATCCTACATTGCAGGGCCTTGTGTGGGTCCCCTCGCCTGCAGGCACAAGTTTTAAACTCCCTCCCCCTTAGAGCCTCCTATGACAAGGGAGAGGAGGCCCCTGCAGGTCCTAGAAACAAGCTTTGGCCTCTTTAAGTCAGGAGTTCTGGATCTCAGGTCCGTAGACAGTTACACAGAGAGGGAGGCAGTGAACTTTGGGTGGGCCTGTCCCTTCAGCCTTATCAATTTCTTCCCCTGGGGGCAGCCATCAGGCATCACTTGGGAGCTTGTTAGAAAAGCAGAATCTCAGACCCCACTGCCCACCCTGTGAATCAAAGTCTATGCTTTAACAAGACTCCCAGGTGATTCGTATGCACAGTACTGTTTGAGAAACACAGTGCTAAGAGATCTAAATCTAATCTCCTTTTTTTTATATACAAAGGAAGAGACTGGCCTGGCTAAAGCACCGGGTGGGAGGAGGGGCCCGCCTTGGGACCCCTGTTGCCAGAGCCGAACAGTCTACTTCTGGGCACCTCGCTATTCTCTCATGGTGAATAGGTGCCAAAGCAAATTTGAGAGAGAAAAAAAAACCTTTCCAGTAACTCAGATTGACAGGGCCCTGGAATAAGAGATTTATAATGAGTGATCCAAGGGAGAGAATTCCATTAAGTCAAGGGCAAGGTAATTAAAAGAAGGTAAGTGATAAATCACTCCAGGGAAGGAACTTGAGGAAAGGTTGAGAATTTTTTTTTTTTTTCCATTTTCTATTTTACTTTTTAGGCCAATGCAAATGAACTGGAGGGGACTTCCATAGCCAGTTACTTGTCCTCTTTTTTCTTCTTCTTCCACTTCTGCATTCCTTTGGCCTTTACTCCCTTTTTCCTTAGTATGAGCTGAGTCCCACCCCATTCTGAGGCAAGCGTTTTGGCTTGTTTCCTTCACTTCTCTGTTTTTGCTTTCCTCAAATCTCTCTCTGCTTCCCTGTTCCAGCGAATATAAAACAAATAGAAATGAACTGGACACAGTTTAGAAATATGGTCCAGTGCTAGTTTCATGCTGCTGAAGATTCCTACTGATTGAAATAAATTTTTACTTTGTAATTTCAGGTAATACATAAAAATAGAGAAAATTGCATTTTGATTTTTTACGTGCTCCTTACCCAGCTATAACAATAACAATTACCAGCATCTTGCAAGTTGTGTTTCATCTATCCCACTGCCACTTCTCCCTACCTTTTTTTTTTTTTGCTGGCGTTTATTAAAGCAAATCCCAGACATCATATCATTTAACTCATTTCCTACAGAATTTCCTGAAGGCAGGGCCACAAGAGAGTGTAAGTTAGGAGAAATGATCCCTTGTTTTTTCACCAAAATATCAATTTGTATTACTGAGATAAGGAAAAATATAGAATTTCTAAAACCTCTATGTAATATCCCAGATGTTGTAGATTTTTCCACCTCCATGTCCTCCCCCTAGAGTCTTTGAGGGGGGTCTATGAGTACTTTTAAATTGGCCTTTTCTATTAAAATAATAACAGAAGCTTTGGGTGTTTATAAATCCAAAAATGTGTATTATTCTTTTTTTGTTGTCAAAGAGTTGTCTCAGAACATTTTTCTGACACATCAAAATTCAAGTCGATCATTTTCTATGACAAGGAACCGAACACTTTATTTTTTTCTGTGCAAACCCCCTGAGCTGGTTGTTGTAATGGTTTTAAAGACACTTTGGATCAGGACCTGAATATGAAAGCATGGTGCAGTTATTTTAATGTTCACACATGTCAGGTCTGTGCAGTTGTCAAGCAACTTTAAAGATTGGTTATTTTCCATTGGTTAATATCATTCAACTAAATTTGGGTAAAATGCCCTGTAAATAAGTCAAATAGACAGGGGCTTTGAATGGGGGAATTAATTATAGCTGGTATCCTAAGGAAAAGAATCCCACTGTGGCATGGAGAATGTAATTAATGGGAGGTAATGGCCAACAAATCACTCCTTAAAATATTAATGCTATCAAAGAACAGCTGGATAATGAGAGAAACTTGACCCTTGGGGGACTAGCAAAGGTTGCTGCTGCTGCAGAGCTTTATACAGTTGTGATGCAATGAAATTCCTCTAACTTTTAACAAAAATAATATTAAAAGGTGTGGTTCTGGGAAAGTTATTAGCAGTAAACATGTCTTTGTAGTTTTATCACCTTATTCTGATCCTTATATCTCACCGTTGCTGTGTTCTAAATAACTTTTCCCCTTAATTGCTCAGGATATATTTACAGTCCAAAGAACATCTTAAAGACAACAACAACAACAAAAAACTTTAAGTCTGGCTAGGAACTTTTTTTTTTTTTTGTAAATAAAAACACTGTACCCAAAAAATTTCTGCAAAACAATTCTCCACATGCTTAAATTAAGTTCTTCAAGCCAAGAAAAACTGTCCATTGTTTGTGGATAAAAGCCCAAACATAGCCCGGTTTTACTTAATAGTTTATTATTGTCTCAAGAAATATTTATTTTTAGGACAGCAATAAAGTTAAATATTTACACAGCCCTTCTAAATATGTTCAATATTGCACATTTATTTTACATTCTCATAGCTGAGTGCTAATCCCAATATTTAAAATTGGAAATCAGAAGTTAATCTTTACTTGGAATACACTTTAACTTAGGTTTTAGAAAAGAACCCGTTGTTATTCAGAGTTTAAAACAACAGCCGTAAACTACTCTTCGCGGACAATCGGGGAGCGGCGGTGTGATAAATGATTTTGACCGCACGCTCTTATTGTCACTGCACAGCACACTTTGTTCCTTTTGTTTCACTCAGCTTGCCAACATCTACATCAGTGACACGGGCATCCAGCGTGTTTGACAAATCGGCTGAGATACGCGGAACACATTCACACATACCAATAAAGGAGGAGAGGAAGTTCAGGATGCAGTAAAAACAAATTCTTGAATTTAGCTCAGGTTTCACATAACCCTAGTGTCATAAAGCACTTACGTGGGCAAAGGTGGAGTGCCCCAGAAAATGGTACTCAGGGGACACATCATGTAAATGAATGTGTTTCTTTGACGGATCAGATCTGCTCAGTTATCATTAATTTTGTTCCTTTATTTCCATTGCGGGCATGAACAGAGAAGTCGTGCTCTGAGGTTTTGCGAGTTGCCTCGGTTGGTGGAGGTGACCCGCTACTCTTCAGCCGGTGGCGCGCGGGTTAGGGGTGCCGGAAAGGATAAGAGTGCGTGGGTATTTGTGTCATTGTGCCATTGCCCCCCCGAAAAAGAGGAAACGTAGGTGGCAAGCTCAGTGCAAACGATGGCAACCCCTAAAAAAAATCTTGGTATCCATCCTGAACCAGAGAACCGGTGTCCCAGGAACACGTCCGGATCTGTGCAACAGGCAGCAGATGATCCGACAAACCACAGCCACCGCGCTCTTTCTTTTATTGCATTCATAAAAAGGAAAACCTGGCTCCGGACCGCGCGCCAACGCGCGTAGACAGCTGTAGAAAGCTGGGGACCTCTTATTTTGCGGAGTTTTCTGGGCTATGTGAGAGTTGGGGGAGGATAGCCTGATCCCCTCAGGTTTGGATTCAAGTCCCGGGGGAGTGAGGTGGGCGGGGGTGGCCCGGCAGAGGCGAAGGTTGGAGCGCAAACCAGAAAGCGCAAAGGACTCGTGGTCCGCGCGGTGATTAGCTCGAGCGGTGCGACCCGGGAGGGCGGACTCTTTCTTAACCCTCGCCGCCCCCCCCCCCCCCGCCTCTTCCTTTTTAAAGGACGCCTTCCAGGCATAGCTGTCAGCGGCGGGAGAGGCCGTTTGTACTTAGCGGCGGCCAGGCCGACTCCTGCTCGCCTAGCAGACGCGCGTGCTGAGCGGCCGCGGCTCCCCGGAACCCGCACGTGGGGAACAAAGTCTTTTCCCTCGGGGCTCCGCTCTGGCCCCGGCCACAGCCACCGGTCAGGGTACTGTGCGGCCCTGGAGTTGCCACTTCGGGGAGCGATGACTCTTGTGAGGGGTGGGGAGGTATGTAGCCGGGGTTTTGGCGCACCCCTTGCGCCAGGAGAGCTATGAGCCGGGCGAAGGGCGGCAGCTGCAGCGGCTGCGACAGTCTTGGCCGGCGCCTCCCGCGGCTCCCCCGAGCGCCCTCGCCCCTTCGTGCACCATGCTGACCCTCGGCCTGCGGAACCCGCTCTACGGCCGTTGCCGCCTCCCAGGCCTTTGCTAACCCGCACGGAAGAGGCCTTGCCGCAGGGGAGGCGTGACCGCGGTGCGCCCGGAGCCGCCGCGCCCCCGCGCCCGGGCTCGGCCCCTTGCTCTCCAGCTGCGTTCCCCTCCCAGCCCGCAGGGCGCCCCGCGGCGATGGGGGCGCTGCTGGTACTCTGCCTCCTCCTGGGCTGGCTGCGCTGGGGCCCGGCGGGCGCTCAGCAGTCTGGAGAGTACTGCCACGGTTGGGTGGACGTGCAGGGCAACTATCACGAAGGCTTCCAGTGCCCGGAGGACTTCGACACGCTGGATGCCACCATCTGCTGCGGCTCCTGCGCGCTCCGTTACTGCTGCGCCGCGGCCGACGCCAGGCTGGAGCAAGGAGGCTGCACCAACGACCGCGGGGAGCTGGAGCACCCCGGCATCACTGCGCGTAAGTGCCGAGCCCTCGAGGCCGATCCCGCCGGCCGCCTGGGGCGGTGTGCGCTGGCCTGTGTGCGCCCTGCGCGGTCGGGAGGGAGCACCCAGCCTTCTAGGGTCCGAGCGTGGCCTCTCTCTGCCCTACGGTGGACTCAGCAGAGGGGAGGAATCAAGGGAGGAGTGGACGGTCGCGTTTCGGCTGCGGGGAAACCCTGTTCCTTTGCAATCCCGCTTCCCGCCACTCGCTGTCTCCGCGGCCTGGCTCCAGGAAAAGTTTGCAAGGAACAGAGAAGACCGCGGGGCTGGGACTGGGTAGCCCTGGGGAGGAGAGCTGGGGCGCTTTGGCGCCCCCGAAATACGGAGAAAGGCCGTGGGGGCAGCACTAGTCTGGGCTCAGGATTTTCAGGGGGCGATAAGGGCACTTCATCGCTCACCCAAGTCACCCCAGGAGCTTCGGGAAGATAAACTCAACTCTTGCCGCACGCTCATTCCCAGCCTCGCAGAGCTGGAGAACTTCAGCCACGTTCCCTCCACCCATCTGTGGTAGCATTACTAAGCCTCTGCCCTATTCTCCAGACTTCCTTTCATTTCTCTGCATCGAATTACTTTCTCCCGGCCCACCCCTATTGTCATGCTTTTCAGAAATGCCCAGGTCCTCGAGGTGGAAATTTAGAAACGCGGGTCTCGGGGGCTTCCCCGCCCCCTATTCTCACGTCGGAAAACACGGGTCAAATTTCCGCTCTCTTCAGAGCCGAATAAATCACCGCCAGGCAGAGGAAATTTACACCTTAAAAAAAAAAAAGTTTTCCACCTGAATCGGAACATCAGGCAAACATTTTAGGGCTTGAGGCGATGGTTTTATGGCCAGGAAACCGGAGGAGCTGGGTGAAGCTGAGAGAGGGTGACACCCCCGGTCTCCAGAGCAGAGGCCTGAAGCCAGTGAGGGAAGGTCCCCCCGGAGAAAGGCCAGAGGAGTGGCTGGAGAGAGAATGAAGGATGCAGAGGCCACCCCCCCCAACGAGGGCACTGATAAACCAGTGGAAACAGAAGCCGGTTCTCCTTTAATACTTCATTAGATTCTCAAGGAATTTAACTTTGGGAGTTAAATTTTCCAATATAGAGGATTTGGGAAGTGGTTTCTGGAGAAAAATTACTCAGCGGAAAGTACAGAGCTCCAGATCATTGTAGCCTATTCCCCAGGGCTTCACCCCAGCGTGACTGGTTCCTCTTAGCAGTGGAAATTCAATTGCCCCAGCTGTAGCCAGAGCCTCTGCGCATCCTCATTCCCCTGTGAGAGGACAGCAGGGATTAGAAGTCATGGCTGCACTTTCTAAGGCTGGGACCAGGCAAACCTGGAAGAACCTTTGCTCTATCACTTGATAGCTGTGTGACCGTGGGCAAGTTACTTAACTCTTCTGGGCCTCTCCAGGGAGTTTGGTTGTGGATCAAATGAGTGTATGAATCAGTAAGTGATGTTCATTTGCCCTTGCCTACTACATCGGTGCTAGTAAACATGGGAAAGTGGGTGGTACAGCAAAAAGTTTACACCTAGGAGAGGGCACAGCTCCTGGGAGTTGATTAGATACCTGTCATTCAATGATGCGTGTCTTTGGGAAAGTAAAAAGCTCTCAGGTTTGTTTCCCCATCCGGACAATCAAGCTTACAGGCCCTTCGTGAGACTTGACTCTGACAATGAATAAGAAAGATCCAAGCATACGGTAGGATACTAGTCAATGCAGATTTTCCTTCTTTTACCTCTAATTTGGTGGCTGAATCCAGTGTGGCTTTCTCAGTCAGGGGAGACACCTGGAGAACTGTCCAAGGGGATGCCTCTGGGGTGGGGAATTTGATGTCTTCCCTGGAGACAGAGAGGCAGCTGGGGTTTGCTCAGTGTGAAGGATGCTCTCATAGACAGTCTGGGTTGCCAGCACCAAGAACTGAATCCTGCTGTACCTGAGATTCAGCCTGACCTTCCCAGAGTTTGGGTGGCTATTGACAGATGAAGGTGGGGCAGCTGGAGCAGGCATTCTGAGCCATTTCTGGGAAGATGCAACAGGAGGTGACAGTTTGTGACATGGTAGGAGACAGTAAATTGTTCTTCCCAGTGTCCCTCTCTCCTGGGGGTCTCATTTAATGAGTCTGCTCCTCTTTGCTCAGATTGGAGATTGTTGGATGGGCGGTAGAAAGCCCTAAATTCCTGACTTGTGATAAAACTACTAAAACCTGGATTTAAAGCCAGATCTCTAGTAACCCACCAAACTCACACTTTCCCTCCAGTGCCTAACAGGAGGATAGATTCTGTTCTTTTCTGATTTCCAGATGTGCAATATGAATGCTAATTGCTAACAGAGGCTACAGTATCAGTTTGCTTCCTCCCCACTAGGAGTAGCCAGCATATTCCGTCATCACAGTTTGCACTTCAGAGGTTACCAGTAACAAGCTCTGAAAACTGAGCTGACAACCGCAGTAACACCGAGGCCCCCACTCCCACCCCGTTTCCCCAGCAGAGCCCGCAGTCTGGGAGACCCTTGTCAAGTATCTGTGTATGTCTGTTTTTGCCTTTTAGAACCTGTCTATGTCCCCTTTCTGATCGTCGGCTCCATCTTCATCGCGTTCATCATCCTGGGCTCTTTAGTGGCGATTTATTGCTGTACCTGCTTGAGACCCAAGGAGCCCTCGCAGCAGCCAATCCGCTTCTCACTCCGCAGCTATCAGACAGAGACCCTGCCCATGATCTTGACCTCCACGAGCCTCAGGGCACCTTCCAGGCAGTCCAGCACGGCCACAAGCTCCAGTTCCACAGGGGGCTCCATCCGCCGGTTCTCCTTTGCCAGGGCTGAGCCAGGCTGCCTGGTACCCTCACCGCCCCCGCCTTATACCACGGGCCACCCAATTCACCTGACCCAGCCATCCGGTTTTCTGGTGTCACCCCAATACTTTGCTTACCCGCTTCAGCAGGAGCCCTCACTGCCCGGGAAGAGCTGCCCAGACTTCAGTTCCAGTTGACCGACAGTGGCCATGAATCCACCCCGTATAAAGTGGTGGACAGGTGGAGTGCTGCTGCCATGGCCACGTGCGTTTCTGAGGAAATTAACCTGGGAGCAGAGCAATGTCGTGGAGGAAAGTGCACTTTCTAGTCTTAAGGTTCCCGGTGTCAATCACCGCATAGCCATATTAGGTAACTGCTTTCAGGCTTTGAAAATATGGTGATCATTATATTTCTATTTATGCTACTTTGACTGAAAGTATGCAACTTTAAAGTAGCAAATTGGCTGAAAATATTTTATTGGACTACTCAGCTATACTGTTTAGAAAGGGGCTTAGGAAAGTTCCTTTTCCAATATAAGTTGTTTATTGAGTTGTAATTCAATAAATGTATACGTAAGTTAGCAAAGAAAAGTACCTGGTTGTAATAATCAAATGTTCACTTAAAAAAATTAACTACTAAGTAAACTGAGGGGACAGTGAACAATCACCTAACCATGAATAATATTAGCATAATGAGAACTGTTACTTTTAACATTAGTAACTAAATTTTGCTTAAGATATGAGCCTGTCCAGAAAACAAGGGTTGAATAGCCACATGAGAAATTTAAAGTTTTAAATATTTACTCAGATATTCATTATAATGCAGATCCTGTGTAAAAGCATCTCCATCACCCACCTGAGGGAGTATTTATTTCAGACTTTTTGTTCAGCAGCATTTAGTGTTTAAATGAAAGTTGGACAGCTGGGTCTTAAAACATTTATTTGTAAAATGAGTTATGTACAAATGTAAAGATTTGTAATTTAACGTATTTACCACATTGACGGTACTAATTATTTAGTAGTCACACTGTAATTTTTGTTAATAACTGTGGTGTTCAAAGTCCAGCTATTGGCTCTAACCATCTAATATTACATGTCTCAGCTGTCTCTGAATCCATGTCCAATGACTACATATTTGGGCATATATCCTGCTGGGTTCAAATAAAGTACTTTATGTGTTCCTGAAATCTATTTGAAATTTTAAATCAAAGCACTTCATATTATCTCCCTAATGATACCTCTTGCTATTCAATAAAAAGAAATGCCTCTATTTAACACAAACATGTATCCTCTCTTGATTTGGAGTTACACTAAAAACCTGTTTTCTGCATCAGGGCTTGCAGAAGCAGCCAAGGAAGTGAATTTTTATAGAGGCCTCAGTCTGTAGATGGGATACAGCCATGAGATGTGACTTTTGGCCTGCCTAGATTTAAAAATCAGGACATGGGCTTTCTGGTTTCTCGACACAGTCTGAAGAGTGGTACCTCAGAACCTGCCCTACAGCAGAGTCAGGCCAGCCCTCTTTGGACAGGACACCTGCCATTTGCCACCCTCCTGCTGAGTCTCTCCCAGCTGGACCATCTCCATTTAGTTACCTCCTGGTCACCAGATGTACTGTTTGGGAGCCCAGATTTTTTTTTTAAATTATTTTTATTTTTTTCTTCCAGATTTTATATGAATCCTTACTATCACAGTCACTCTTAATAGTTTTTTCAAATACAGCTAGAGACAGAATTCTGACCTCATTGAGCCCTTTGGCTCTGCCCCTTTGTTTTCCAGTTGAGGAAACAAGTTCAAAGATACTGTACCTTTGCATAGTAATGGGTCATGGCAGAGGGGTCTCTGACTTCTGGTCTCCAGCTTTCTCCTGTATCTAAAAGTGACTCAAATTATTAAAAATATCATATGAGAGGAAGAAAGGAAGGGAGGGAGGGAGAAAGGACATAGAAGGATAAACATTTGCGAGCATGCTCTAGAAGACTCTACTACATCATTAGACTACTTTTACTTGTTTGCTATATACTGCTTCTTTTATGTTTTTACTCACAATTTTTGAGCTCTTATTATGAGCTAAGTGTTGGTCTAAGTGTTTGTATATATGAACTCATTTTATCCTTCAAACAACCTAACAGGGAGGAATTATAATTTCTGTTTCACAGATTTGGAAACTGAGGCACAGAGAAGTGAAGTGACTTACCCAAGTTCCCACAGCTAGTCAGTATGGAGTTGGTATCCCCAAATAGATTCAACGATCAGTGGAATACCTGCTTGGAGGTCTTGATGCCTCTCTGCAGAAAATCCACTGGAGATTTCTGGAGTATTAGTCCCAGTCCTTGCCTTTAAGAAAGACAGTGACTCTCAGTCCTGCTGGACCTCTCTTTTAGAACAGATGGTTTGTGGTGTCCATTTATTGCCCTAAATTGAAATTCATTGGTAACGCATTACACATGTAATTTAAAAAGTCAACACAATCCCCTAAGAGTAAAGTGAAAGAAATAAAAGGAATTTATTTCAAAATGTCAGGGCTAGGGCAGACTTAAGAAAGGACTCAAATGCTAACCCCTTATGTAGTCTCAACCGTGCTGTGACAGAGTCAAATGCAGCCTGATGCAGGTTTGGTATTTTGGCAACTCAAACCTCATAGTTGCACTACTGCTTTGAATATGATTTTCCAAACAAAGCAAAGCTTAACTTCCTTTTATTTACACAGTAGTTATGTATCTGGAAAATTCAGTGTATGCTAAGGTAGTGCAAAAAATGCCATATAGGTAAAATGGAATTGAATGGTGGGATGTCCAAAGTCACCCAAGATGAACCTGAGGTCTGCTGCGTTAACTGTCCCATGCACTGCAGGGTCTCTGTTATAACCAAGTCCCATCCAATGCATTCCAGTAGCAACCAGTCCCTGGCATCGCCAAACATTCTAATACCAAAATTGCTTCTGCACGGTTCAATAATGCCCTCTAGGGGGCAGAACTGTTCACACTGAATTCCGTCCAGTTAGTTTCTCTAGTGGCTACATTTTTATTTGCCATGCCTTTGGGAAGTAGTTTATATACATTAAGCAGAATAATGCTAAGGAATCCATAAAGAACTCTTGTCTTCAGCCTTCTCAGTAGAATGCCCCAATTGATCAAGTTAACTGGCCACAGACAACTTAAAATTAGGGAGACATTGTGTACCTTATTGTGATAGGGCATATAGTGGCACTGAATCATATCACTTCCCCATGAATTCATTGACATACAGAGTGTCTTTGAATTTCATTCTGGAAGCTGTACATATCATAATATATCCAATCCCAGTTTAATAAGGCCATCCTGTGGCATATTTGTAGACATTGTCCAATTCAACAAGCACAGGAAATTTTCTAATATGAGATAACCAAAAAACTTCCTGAAGGTATATATAGTCACATTTAGGAATTTGGTATATTTCACTGGGCTGGAATCAGTTTACCTTTGCACAATCTAAAAGGTTTATTTAGAATAGCTTCAGGGAAAATAAGGATTCATGGACAATAAGGATTCATGGACATGTTAAACTTTTAAGGGAAGAAACTGTCAACATATTTTTAAGTGTACATAGCTATTTTAAAATTGCAATTAAACATTAGTTATTAATGAGATTCTTTTGACAGGGAATTTTTATTTGAATTACTATTTACATAATTTGTACTTGAAAGTAATAAAAACTGAATGGTAAAAAGTTTCATATTTCCCAACAATTTTTATTTAGTCTTCTTGTGAAATTATCCAGGTTAGGAAGGCTTTTCCTCATTAAAATGTGGTAGCCCTGTGTTACTGAAATAGAAGCTTTAAGTTAGAGCTATCTTGAGAATATTAAAAAAACTTAAATGGGGATGACGTATTGAATTTATGAGCAATGTATTTCTAGTGTGCTGTTTCCTCATTAGAGGGCATCTTAAAACTACAGGGTCAGTATAAACAGTGCTCATTTTAAGGGGAATGGAGTTGAATGTGCAAATTACTTCAGATATAATTCAGAGGTAACATTACTTTAAATTCCTTCACTGTGGTTTTGTATGGGGACCCACACCTAATCTGTGTCCCTGGAAAGACTGTGGGAGAGGCCAGGGCACCCCAGACAGCTAAGCATATCTGGCCTCGCTCTAATAATGCCAGAGGCTCAAGTTGTTTCTCCAGCGCCTCTATGGGAACTAATCCTACTCTTGCAGTTTACCAATAATTACAGCTTCAGCCGTTTCTTTCTCTTTTTTGAAACAAAGGACACTTATTTTTGATAAAGCTATTGTACTAATTTCTGCTATTTCTTTGATTTTTGTCTTAAATGCTTGATTTTAGTTTATGTTAAGCTCCTTCTAACGTTATTGGTTAAACTTGACCCCTTTCTCATGAAGTTAAAATTTAGTAGGTTTAAAAAACTTCAGATGTTCATCCTATGTGAAAGGATAAGGATGAAGCATGAATTAGCTGTCTACTTGCTAGATGATTTTATATGTAATGGGGCAATCGTAGGAGGATTTTCTTACAGAAGAATTAAAATAGTCATTCCATTAAACTTTTTTTGATGCTTAATTATCAGAACTACTACTCTTCCCAAATTAGAATTAATATACACCATTTCATGTTTCATTTATTTGGATTAAAATGAGGGGACATTTTGTCTATCACTAGAGTTGTAAACAAAATAGGGCAAGAAGCTATTAAATGGATACACCTTCTCAGACTGTAATCAAAGTAGGTTATAAATGTTTTATAAAGCAATATAGTTTCTAAAACCAGCAATTAAAACTTCAACAATTTTCTTTATGTAATGATAATGTTTATTTCATTTTTAATAACAATTAGAGAACAAAATGTTTAGAATTTGCAGTTTAAAACATGCACATTCACAAAAGGCCAATTACACATAACACTGCATAGAATTGAATGCAACTCAACTTTAATAACTATTTATAAAACACAGTGCATTGAACACTGAAATAAACAAACCTGAGAAAACTACTATAATCACAGATTCAAAACTCTCCATTCATGCAGCTTCACAATTTTACAGCAGTTTCAGGAGGAATGGTTTTTCATGGAGCTGAAAATTCTACTTTTATCTTTAATGCAAACTGTAGTTTTCTATAGTAGCTCCCTTCTAAGGCTGGCTTAAAAAAAAAAAGCCTAATAAGTTTGAAAATGTCAGAAATGAAGCCTTGAAGTAGTTGAACAAACAGTATTTACTGTGTTTATAGCTTCTATTCTAAAACCTATAAAAAACATGTATATTTGAATATTCTGCTCACATCTTTGCAAGAGCAGATTAACCTATGGAACGTTGCTGTTAATTCAAAGTAAGCAAATATGAAATCTAGCTTTTTTTTTCCTACTTAAGGGATATTTATTTGGCGAGAAATTTTGTGAGTTTTTAAATAGAAAGTTGTTGGAGGCAAGCTAAACAAAAGATTCAATTAAATTTGTTCAAATCTGTAAAGTAATTTACTTATGGAAAAAAGTTATTCAGAAGACTAATTAATTTGTCCACTGAATATTAAATTTCAGGTAGGCCATGTTAGAATTTTATAAGGCAGAAATAAACATCAAGATTTACAGCAATAGCCATGCATTGGCCTAGATCACTTTTAAATATTAATTCATGCAAACCATAAACCCATCAAAAACACAGCTGCTCTCACACAGAAAATAAATCAAGACAAAAAATGGAAAACATTCCTTTCCTCCAAAATTTAACTTACATTCCATTTTAATAGCTGTTGAAGGTTTAATTAAAATGCAGCAAAGTACAACTAAGTTCCACAAATGACAATTATTTTAATGTGAGAAAAATCAGACTATGGTTATCTTTAAGAGGTGTTATAGAAATATTCATCATTAGAAAGCATTTATTAGGCACCAAACTGCATGGTGTTACATTAAGTGATTTACAAAAAGAATTCCACAGACCTGGTCCATGTGATGCGAACAGGGGAGGTATTTTCTTGATAAATTTTGTAGACATTAATTATTTATAAGATTGCAGATTTATTTGATGAAAAAGGTTTTAAAGCCAGGAACTATCAAAGGGCAACCACACAAAAACACACACGAACTATTATTTAGCTTTGTAATAATTATGACATTGTTATAAATAATTTAAAAACTGTGAATGTACAATTGATCACTTCCTGACTAGCATTCATTTCTTGAAAGAAGATTTTAAATACAGATTTACACACAATGCAGAACAGATTATCATATGACTTTCATTTTGGATATCAGAATGCTGAACTGCAAAATCAAAATATAAAATGTAATGATCGGAATAAAAGCATATTGATTTCTCTAATTCATTTTCCCCTGGAAATTACTAGGAAACACTGATACTATTTAACGATCATACAATTCATGTAAATGGCTAATATTATTTAGCAGAATACATGTACACCTGACTTGATTAGAAAAAGTTTTCCATTAAGTTAGCAACATTGCCCAAGCAGTCTCACCTTAGAATGCAGAACGGCAATGGGAGGGCAGGATGCACGAACATCATTTCAAATTAACTTCCTGAGAAACACCATATTCCTGCTCCTAATTTCCTCCATATAACATCTTTCTGGGTGTGAAACACCAATATATTTTTATATGTATATATAAAACATTTAGAAAGTCCATGCTTGATACCACTGTGTACTATTCAATATTAAAGAAGCAACTCCTAGCTTTTCAGTGCTAAATGAAGGAGGAGCTTCTACAATAAGTAATATCTTCTGAATTGTAAACATTGTAAAGCAACCGTGTTAGCATTTGCCAGAGTCCCTACAAGGGACTTTTTAATTGAATAGTATGTGTCCTTTATTTCAGAAAATACATATTGAAAGTCACTTCAACTATTTATTTTAATCCTGGTAAAACTGTGTAACTTTTTCCCGTATTAGGAAGGTTTAAAAAAATCAGGTTTTCTGTAATTTAACTCTATAAAGTCACTGCAATTACAATACTATATTTTAAGTTTTACCAAGGAGATTATACCCTTACCCCCTCAAAGAGAAGCAGAGAATGACTTAATGTTGATAATTCAAAAATAGGACTATGGGACAGAAGGGCATACATTTGTCACATTTCATATCAAGATGCTATACCTTCAATTATTAACTGTGAATTCACATTGAAGAAACCCATGTTTCAAGAGAAAAATAATACTTTTGGTTTTCTTGAAAATTCTGTTCTATTATATATACAATGTTTTCATATTAAAACTTTTGAGAAGGCTGCTATTGATGAGGTGAGGACAAACGAAAGCAGCCCTTCTCTAACTGCAATGAAGTGTTTTTCTGGAGGGATGGATGTACCGCATTCCCGTTTTTTTGTTTGTGGCTTAATCTCAACTATCATGACTGGGAGGCCCAGGAAAAGCTGCTCTGAATAGCCAGTTGGTAGACGAAGCCTGTGACTTTAGAATTTTGAAGATGACCTTAGGGCCCTATACCTAACATCTTGCTAGATGTTTTCACATCAAATGGGATGAGTCTGGGAAGTGAAGTATGTAAACTCCTTGCTCCCTTTAGATTTAAATTCAGTATGTGTAATAATTTGTAGAAAATGCTGGATGCAGACTGGTAATGAAATAGCTGAAGATTCAGTGAAGGAAATGATGTATATCCTAATTTTAAGTCTAGATTAAAGAAAAAAGGACATGACATTATTAAACTCAAGGGGTAAATTTCTAAATCATCCCACTTCTCAACTCCAGGTGCCTTTTCTTTCTTTTTTTTTTTTTTTAAAGGAACTTCTGCCTATTTTGCTGGTAAATCCACTTAAAGGCAAATAGGCTTTTGAATAAAAGGCAAAATATTTGCTTCAATCTTGGAAGTGTATCTGAAAACTACCCCCCCCCTTTAAAATGAAATGAATATTTAAAAAACTGTGTAGAAAATGAGTTGTGGTTTTTTAAACAGTCCCCTCATCATTTATTGTTGGTAGCAAAACAGGAATTTTCAGGAGATGTCTTGGAACATCTTGGAAATGCAGAGAATAATTAAGCCCAATGTACATTTTAAAATTTATTAATGAAACCTATTCATAATGAAAAATGCTCTTTGTCTGTAAGTTATGACCTTGAATAAAATAGGTGAATTTTTAAAATGAGGAAATATATAACTTATTTGTCCCAATTAGCAGCATGTGACTAATTTTGGGAACTCCTGGATAAGTGTATTATGAAACAATTCTCAGTCTTATGTACAGGGCAGTCACTATAACACTGGGTGTGCTACCTAACTCAGCAGGCTTCTTTAGTGGGAACCAATAGGGAGAACTGAGACACATTACAAATGCCGAGCCTACGCACATTACAAAAGCCCATGCATTTATCCAATATGTGATCCCAAACACTTGACAGAAGCTTTGGAAATTCCAAATAAATATGTGAGCACATTTTTCTTAAGAGGAAACTTGAAGACAAAATGACATAAATCGACCTAGAGCAGAAGCCAGAGTTTTAGAAAAATCTCAATGATGATGAAACCCTATCAGGAATGACTAAGAGACATAATAACTACACTTTAAAAAATCAGTATTGTAATAAAACAACAGAATCACGTTAACACGTGTGCCCTCTAACTTTAACAAATTAACAAGACAAACGAGAAGGAAGCATTTGTAAGGCCAAAGGTGCAACATCACAGATTTTAGTAGCAAATGCCTTGAAATACTCATTTTTGCAAATCACTCTTATATTTGAAAAGTCAAGCATGCAGATCTCAAAGGAGAACTGGACGTAAACTTTCTTCTAAATTTCTGGGCAAATGACTACTGAATGAGAAATACACTTACTGAACTTCTTTGGCAAACATTTATCAAGACAATTTTTAACACGACACTTATTAATGCCTTGTTCAGAAATTCTGCTCAGTAAGGTGAGCCAGTTCCTTACAAATGCTGGTTTTATTCAGCATATCCTGAAATCTGAATTCTGGATATCAGGAGTCCCTTTAACTGATTATCATTTTAGAGTTTTTAAATGGTGGGTCACCTTAGGGGATGTCCAATAAACTGAGAGTTATAGCCTAAAGTAGAGGCATAAGAACACTGACCTAGCCTCAGTTTAAGAAAACACTCTGGCCAGATACAAGGTCATTTCACCTTTCATTTACAAAGACTTAGCAAATACTTTTAAAAATCTGAAAGAGATGGTGTTACAGTAGAGTTGCACAGTGCTTATGTCTATAAATATACATGAATCTGAATGTCAATCGATGAGATGAGCTCAGATCCACCTTTCCCTATGAGAACCACACTGGAGTTGGTCAGCAGATTCCCATGAAGACCTGGAAGCTGGCCTTAGAGATATAGCAGTGCCTTCTTCTCAGCCATTCCCCATCACCATTCTTCTGGTCTCTGTTTTGTGGTATCGTATGCTCTAATCACTTCAGACTGTGAAACAATTCCATTTTCATCTTGAGAGAAAGCATACCCATCTGTAAGTTTAATGATAAAACAAAAATTAATCATCATGAAGAAGCTGCTGGAAATTCCTTGTTATTCCGCATTTTGAATATTTATTTTCTAATTTGGAGAAGGAACACTTTCTTTCCACTCTCAGAAACTTGAGCACATTCATTTTTAATGTCCAGAAAAGATACAGGCTCAACTGCAAAGTTAGCCTTGGGTTGTCCAACAATTCTTTAGACTTATGCTGTGAATTATGCTCCTTGGGAAATGAAGCAGGTACCCTTAAGGCCCCTCAGTTCTCTTTTCAGTATCTCAAGTCCAGCCCATTTAACTTTTGTTACCCTTCTACTTGAGGAAGTAATTGGGTCTAGTCAAATAGGCACATGCATTTCCACATGAGGGAAGGAAGAAATAATAGTGAGGAGGAGGAGTGAAACACTTAAGAATGCAAGTGGTAAAATGGTAATCTTCTTCCCTCACGTGACATTTTCCTTTACTCTTGGCATCTACAGATAAACCCACTGATGATGCCCCAAGATGATTGGAGGGGATATGGAGATAAGAAATGATCCCCAGGAGGAGGAGTATTTATTGGTCTCTGGATCACATATCCAGAGAAGGCCACTTTAAGTTAAAGGAATACAAGCATTAAACATGATTACATATATAAAAAAATCAAAATAAATCACATGTGGGAATAACATGAAACAAAAGATATATTACTGGCACAAATACATTTACTACAGGGTTTTACATAATTTAGTCCTTTTTTAGATCCTTGAAATGCTAAGAAGGGGTGATACCTAAAATTTCTTACAACTCTAAATGTTCATAAATATTTTTGCAAGGAATTTTTAATGGTGCTGTATGAAAGCTAAAAAAGCTTTTGCAAAGTTATTCAAGTAGAAAAGGTAGCAATACAAATACAACTGTTAAGAGTTAAGATATATTTTACTTGTTCTAAGATTTAAGGATGCAAGGGGCACGCAGAAATATTATTGTCCCTCCTTAAAGTGAAACTAAGATTTTAAAATGCTCCATCTCTTCTGCTAAAGGTGAGACGACTGGGGTCAAAGGATTCTCTGACCATTTGTTATTTTGATGTTCATTTTAAAGAGTTAAATTTCTCTAAAGTCAAAATACTGTTCTGATAAATGGTATGATGAAGTAATGGCAGAGAATTTACTGAAAAATAAGAAACCAAATACTTACGGAGCAGGTTTTGTTGCAGTGATTCAGACCGGTACAAGTTCACGTGGTTCTTCTTAAAGACATTCTTGAGGAGCTGAGCCCGCTCGGTGAGGCTGCGGAGCAGGTGTAAACGTGTGAAGTGAATTATCAACTTGGCTGAGACCCCAGTGTGCCCACAGAGCCACCAAAAAGAGGTTGGACTTAGACAAAAGACTGCTTGGGAAATCTGTATTCTAGCCATTCTTTTGACCCTATTTTCCCAAATAGCAAAAGAGATTTCAAGTATTTAGACGGAAACTGTTGAGACCATTTTTTCCATAGCTAAAGAGGAGTTTTGTTCCCAATACTCCAGTCAAAAGATTTTCCCACCCCCCACTTATATTTACACCAAATAGAGATTTAAACCTGCAAAGCACAATTAATAAAAAAAGAGAAAACCTTCCAGTTGTGTTATCAGCTTTTAAAAACTTGATTGACTTATTACGTATACTCTAAGCATATATTCTGATGTATTTTTTAGTTATGTTAAAGAATCCCTAAGAATTATGCAAAGAAGAAATCTCATCTAGATTTGTTAATTAGAAAACTCCATTACCATTCTAATATGGTATGAAATGTGTTCCTTAATTTCATTTTAAAATAAACTCTTTTCAGAAAATAATTATACTAGGAAAAATGACAAGGGAAGATATTTATTTTTCAATAAATTTTTAGAATAGTCTTCTCCACAGATACAAATCCACATAATGATTAATTTCTGCAAGCACACTGCAAGAAATAATACATCTGTTTCTTTCCACTGCACACAGAATAGTACATCAGTGGGAATTCAAATATTTGTCGAATAAATGAATTTGAGTAATAATTCTGAAATGCACTTATAAACATTATCAGTCTTCTCAGTCATGCTATTTCTTCATTGGTTGATTTATAAAACTTTACTTTGCTATCAAAGAACATAAGTATGAGGAGAAAGTAAGTAATCCACATGAATTGCAGCAAATGTTTATGTGGTTTTATTTTACTCATTGGAATAGATTGAGTTGAAAATTTTCTATTTTGTATTTTCCTCACTATAAAAGTTTTAGTTAAGTCTCTCTAAGTTACGTTAGTTCTGTATTTTGCCAAGTTTTTTTGAGACTCTGAAATGGAACACTATTCATCACATACAAAAGAAAGATCCTCTGCAAAATGAACTTGTTATTACACAAACATTTAGGCAAAAACTGAAGGAAAAATATTTAGATATTTGTAGTAATCCTCCACATATATTTATTAAAGTCTAGGGATGTTAACTAGTACTTCTCATTAGATATATTTTCTTGTCATTGGAAATTTGCTACATTAAGGCAAGAAAGCTAATTGATCTAAAACTCCAGTGGTTCTGCAAATTGTTGTAAAACTTGCTTTTGCTAGTGAAATAAACAGATACTGGGAATGAGAAGGGGCCATTTTTAGGGAGTCACTTTTCTTACTGTACTCTTTAAACGATCTAACATTACAGACCCCAGGACCCTAAGGGACACTAAAGTGTGCAACTGCTTTGAGGAAGTCGGCAGCTTTAGCAGCAGGTGGTCTGATTTTGTTAGCAGAGCACTGTGGACGAGGTGCTGGGAAGTCTCTGGTGTTTAAGACTGAAATAACCACAGAAGGCTGGACGATGGCAATGTATCATCATGCAGCTTCTTCTTCCCCAAATCCATTTTCCAGGTTTCATGCTGGCTTTTCCCAAATGCATAATGCCTTAATATTAAAACACCACAGTGGTAAGAAGGCAGATGAAGGAATTGTATCTCACATATTACAGCAACCTAAATATATAGGATAAAGTCATTTTGTTTTGCAACTGTTCATATAAGGCTATACTCTCACTCAGCTGTTACATCTAGTTCAGTGTTCAAAAATAAAAACAGAAATCATGAAGTCTCTTTCTTGGGAAACTTTTTTCTCAGTCATCTTATGTCTAACAGGAGGACAAATACTTAACCCATGCACACTGTGAGGATTCAGGGAGTTATGGACAACACCCAGCCCAGCAAGAGGCACTTAAGAAACACTTAATAAATGTTAGTCCCTTCCCCTGTAACATCCCTGCCCCCAGAACCCTAGGAATTTATTTTAAAAAATCAACTAGAACAGAAATAATCACAAAACTTAAGATGCATGGTAAGGATCATTTCTGATTCTGCTTTAGCTCAACACGAGATAGCTACTGATGCATATGAGTTTTAATTTAGAAGGCCCCCACTCTGTTTAAGAGGAAAACCAATAATGTGTTTTTTGAGTGTGTTGTTTTGCCTTACCTATATTGAACTTCTTGCTTTAGAACTTGTAGAGCAAAGAGTCCCTCCTACAGAATATAAATGTGATTCACAGGAGGATGCTTAATAAATAACAAGTGATGATGAGTAGTATTTCTTCAGTCTTATCCTACCGTTAGGGAACTAGTCATCATTTACAAATGTATGCAATTCTGTGATCGATGTTTTTGGGTACTGGCATTACTATCAAGTCACATTATAAAATACACTGGTTAACATAGTAACATTGAGAGATATATGAAAAGTTTGATTTTTGTTGAACAGCACAGCACAGTGTGAGAAGAAATATTTCCACTTAGACATAAGATATCTTCTCACTAAAACCACATCTTTTTCACAAATCAATGGAAAAACCATAAATGTAAGGAAAAGATGTGGACAGTATTTACTCACTCTTGTATATACCAAGCTGTACAAATTCTGAATCTGTTTAATGAAATTAAAAACTGCCACTAAAATACCGTTAACCTTATTTCCAAACCTACTAAAATGCTGCGACTTAGGTATGTGGTGGAGTTGAAGTGTAAAATACTCTTTCATAATAATATTTTTTAAAGAAACATTACAAAAGTTAGTATAGG
The DNA here is from genome assembly GCF_030445035.2 of Dasypus novemcinctus. Lineage (NCBI taxonomy): Eukaryota > Metazoa > Chordata > Mammalia > Cingulata > Dasypodidae > Dasypus > Dasypus novemcinctus. Next base: position 163,774,238 of record NC_080673.1, on the reverse strand, counting down.
TAAAATGTCATTTACTGCCCTGGAACATGTTGCCTAAAGGCATTTTCTGTCATCCTTGAGGAGTGGCAAATTTGCATGCATCCTTATATTGGGCTGGCAAGCTATTTTGATTGACTCATTAAAATAGGTTTCCAGAAAGTAAATCAATGTTCATCCAAACAATGTTTTAATGTATATCGTGTGACAGCTGTCCTGTACTAGGTAGTGGTATGGGGGAGATAAATGACAAATAGGCCTAAACCCTGCCCTGAGGACATGACATTTCAATGTTCGGTCACTTTTCATTACAGGTGTTGGACAGAATCATAAGTGATGAGGGTAGGTTGGAGGAAAACATTTGATACACCCCTCTCCCCTCAACCCCCATCAAGATATTTAGGTAACACTGATATAAAATCCAGTGTGAAAATTGAGAAGCATGGTTTTGTTCTATTAGTTCTGGGACAATGCTGAATTTGCTTTTTATTAAGGATAGACAATATACAGAAAGATCTGGAGAGACCACCATCACCATCCTCTGACCAAACTGTTGTACACCCCACACTTCCCCACTTCTTTCAAGCTAAGGCTATGGGCCAAACAAGGTGAAGAATTCCTTAATGAGGACTGACCTGAAGGATCTTGGGCTAAACTTGTTTAGTAATGGTGCTGATGAGATGCGGGCTAAGTTCTTCAGGTACTAGTTTTATTCTTGTATTTTCCTGTCTATAAGATGCATTGGGGAAGCGGACTTGGCCCAATGGATAGGGCATCTGCCTCCCACATGGGAGGTCCGCGGTTCAAAGCCTGGGCCTCCTTGACCCGTGTGGAGCTGGCCCATGCACAGTGCTAATGTGCACAAGGAGTGCTGTGCCATGCAGGGGTGTCCCCTGCGTAGGGAGCCCTATACACAAGGAGTGTGCCCCGTAAGGAGAGCTGCCTGGTGCGAAAGAAAGTACAGCCTGCCCAAGAATGGCACGGCACACACGGAGAGCTGACACAATGAGATGATGCAACAAAAAGAATCACAGATTCCCGGTGCCACTGAAAAGGATAGAAGCAGTCACAGAAGAAGACAGTGAATGGACACAGAGAGCAGACAACTGGGGGCGGGGAGGGATAAATAAATAAATAAATCTTAAAAAAAAAAAGATGCATTGCTGCTTCACACTCACAACCAAGGTCTCCAAAAGTAACTGATCTTTTCCCAGGGAGCCCACAGTACCCACAAGCCCTTTCAGGTTTTAAGTTTACTTCTTTCTTAAGATTTGTCTTTAGACAGGTATGACATTATACAATTCTAGAGATATAAGACACTCAACTGGAAAAATGGGGGCCCATATTCCAAAAAATTATTTGTTGTAAAATGTATAAATATTTACATTAAGTAAGGAAAAACCCACACTATAATGGTCTTAAATTCACAGAACCATTAGCACAACCATTCTTTCATCTCAAAGCTTTATGTAAAAGGTCAATAGCATTAGCTAGTGTATGGACATTAGATAGTATATTGAATCTTTTCAAAAAAGATTTATTTATCTCACATTCATGTAGTAGGAAGAATGGAACTAAGTTGTAAAATGCAGGCCACCAGCAGCTTTTCTCCGACTGCCAAGACTCAAGATGCAGGAGAAGGCAGGTAAGAAGTCTGCCAACAGCTATAGAACATTTATCAGTAAGACTGTGGCTAGAGGTGTACTATAATCATTTAAATTACAAAGTACTTGAAGGCAAAAGTAACCTTTTTGCTTAATTTTATAGAATACCACTCAATGATTAGTATTCATTTTGAACATAAAATTATGTAATGAGCCTTTACAGGGACCTTAGAGAGTTAACTATTACATCATCTTATTTATTAAGACTACCAACAGTTATAGTGTCTATATTTTCATATTTAATTAATTGCTATTTAATAAAGCCAACGTAAAATTGGTGCCAACTCAGACACCAGGGCGGACTGATTCACCCACCCACTGCTCAACCATCTATCTTTCAACCATCCATTCATTTACTCACTCTTTCATTCATTCACTCATTTATTGCTTTCTCCACTCATCTGACCATTCATATGTTCAACCATTCATTCATTCAACAAATATTTATCAATTGCCAATAAATTCCAGGCTTGGTGCTGGATTACATAAGTCTCTCCCTCAAGGAGCTCAAACTAGTAGAAACATATAAATAATCAAATATGTTAAAATACAATGCAATAAATGTAACAATGGAACTTTAAGATAGCAGAGTAGGAAATAATTTTATCTTCAAAGAGTTGAGTTGAGGAAATCGGTTATTTTTTCCCCCCTCCCCCTCCCTTGCCCTGCTGTTTTTGCTGTCTGTGTCCATTTGTTGTGTGACCTTCTGTATCTATTTCTTTTTTTGTCTTCTCTTCTCGTCTTTCTCCTCTAGGATTCACTAGGATTTGATCTTTGGGACCTCTGATGTGGAGAGAGGTTCCTTGTCAATTGTGCCACCTCAGTTCCTGGTTTCTGCGCTGCTTCACCTTGACTCTCCTCTTTGTCTCTCTTCTGTTGCATCATCATCTTGCTGTGTGACTCACTTGTGTAGGCACTGGCTCATGGTGCTGGCACTTGGCTTGCTGCGTTGGCACTCAGCTCCCCACGTGGGCACTGGCTCACTATGTGGGCACTCTGCTCACCATGCGGACACTAAGCGCACCACGTGGGTACTGGCTTGCTGTGTGGACACTGGCTCACCATGTCGGCACTCATGTGGGTACTTGGCTCTCCATGTGGGCAGTCATGCAGGCACTCAGCTCATCGCGCAGGTACTTCGCTCACCATGGGGGCACTTAGCTTGCCATGCGGGCACTTGGCTTGCCATGTGGGCCCTCATGTGGGCACCTGGCTCACCATGTCGGCACTCACTCAGCCTGCCGTGTGGGCACTTGGCTCGCGGTGCAGTCACGCTTTCTTTTCTTCTTTTTCACCAGGAGGCCCCAGGGATTGAACCTGGGTCCTCCCATATGGTAGGCAGAGGCCTTATCATTTGAGCCACATCCGCTTCCCGGAAATTGGGTTTTGAAAGCTAGGAACTGGAGTGCCTAGTCTATAAGAGGGGTATGGGCTCCTAAACAAGGAAACAGGATGCATGAAGGCTTGAGGTTATAAAATAGCATGGTATTTTGGAGCTAAAGGAAGTATGATACTGCTAGAATATGCATAAATCACAATGTCTCCCTTTCGCTAACTTTTCTGAAATTTGACTCAGTCTCATTCTCCAAGAATTCTAAAATATTTCTGGCAGTAAAATCAGAACTGAAAATTCTTTAACTGCCCTTAGAATGTCTTTGCATGAAGACTTTTCCATGAGTTGCTATATTTCTGCTTTCATAGATGTTTTCCTCTCCTCTCTCCTAGATACAATGTAGAAGGAAGACACTATGCTTATACTGACTACCACCATCCTGTCTGATTAGCAATGGGCAGGAAAAATGATGTGGAGCTCGTTTTGTACCAGATCTGTGGTATTCAGCTAACAAGGTAACATTTCTGCATTCTTGATGAAAAGATGAATAGCTATTTAGGCAAATAAGTAGGAAATTTATCCGATACATTTAGAAGAAGTTGGTGGTGATTTGGGGTTGAATCCCTTTCTTTTCCTTTCAGGCACTCTGACTTATTTTACTTAGTGGGAGGGGCATCGTGCATCACAGACTCACAGAATCTTTAGGACCTAGAGGCCATCACACTGAATCCTCTACCTGATTTATGACTTGTTTGAGCCAGCTTCAAACATACTCTAGATTAAATTCCCTGATATGCAGCAAACCACACAAACTAAATACCAGGTGGGGGGGCATGTTTTATTTAATGCACTTATAAATATGAAAGATTCATTCCTAAGGATAGTAACACTCATAGCATCAGCTTCAGGCTTTACCCAATAATTGTTAATACATGATTTTATTCACAAGTTTTGTGAGCTAGAACCTTTACCACATCCTTTTTTAAAGAGAGAAAGGAAGAGAACCATTTAGTTTTTCGAGGAACTATTTGTGCCCTGAAAGGGGACAGATGTTTCTACAACAAATCCTGGGATGCAGGTTTTGGATGAAAGCATGGATGAAGGGGATGATGGAGGCCAGAGGAGAGTGCTAACATTTTCCAGGTACTCACTTTGTTTTGTTGACTGTCTAGCCATTTACCTTCCTCAGGCAAATCCTTACTATAGCCTCAAAGGTTGGTAATTACTGTTCCTATCTATTTTTTTTTTTTTAAGATTTATTTATTTAGTTACTTCTCTCCCCTTCCCCCGCCCCCACCCCGGTTGTCTGTTCTCCATTTGCTTCGTCGTTGTCTTTGTCCGCTTCTGTTGTTGTCAGCTGCACGGGAATCTGTTTCTTTTTGTTGCGTCATCTTGTTGTGTCAGCTCTCCGTGTGTGTGGCACCATTCTTAGGCAGGCTGCACTTTCTTTCGCGCTGGGCGGCTTTCCTTACAGGGTGCACTCCTTGCGTGTGGGGCTCCCCTACACGGGGACACTCCTGAGTGGCACGGCACTCCTTGTGTGCATCAGCACTGTGTGTGGGCCAGCTCCCACACGGGTCAAGGAGGCCCGGGGTTTGAACCGCAGACCTCCCATGTGGTAGATGGACGCCCTAACCACTGGGCCAAGTCTGCTTCCCAACTGTTCCCATCTTATACACAGGGAAACTGATTTAGAGAGGTTAAGTATTTTGCCAGGTTAAGTTTTATTCTCTTTTTGCTGCTACACCACATCCTTGAGAAAGCAGCAAAAGGAGGCACAACAGTGAATGGGTAGGAGCTGGGGCTCTGCAATCAAAAGACACAGGCTCAAGGCCCAGCTCTGTCATGTATGACCTTGGGAGAGATCTGAGTCTCTCTGAGCTCCAGTTTCCTCATCTGGGAAAGATGGGCTGTTAAGAAGATTAGCAGAGGTAGCACATGTGAAATGTTAACTGAAGAGCCTGGTACAAAGCAAGTACTCCATGAATGCCAGTGCTATTATTTTTAAAGTCAAGGCACGGACTGGAGTGTGATGTGTACCACAGGCCTAGGGACAGGGAGTGAGAGATGGAAGTGAAGGTCTCGGCTTGAGTTCCCAGTCTGACACTTATGCCACTCCATCAAAGTGAGTAACAGTGAATCTTGATGAAGGTGATGTATACCAGGGCAAAGCATTTACTATCGTTTAGACAAAAGTTTAATTCACTCTCGCGTGATGGCAGAGATAAAAATAAAATAAATTCCTGGTGCTATCTCCATCATTGTATTTTATTACTGTCTTTGTTTGACTAATTTTTATTTTTTTAAATAATGCTTTGTGAATTTAATGTATTTAGTAGCTTTCTAATCTTGCTTTTTTGGTGGGGTGAGGAGAAATGAGGAAGAGGATTTTGATGACATAATGTACTTGATGTATGATTTTTGTCTCGGCCAGTTCCTAATAATGGATTTAACCACAAAAGCAATTGGACGGCAGTGTGCCCTATTGACAAATTCTGATTTTGAGTACATGCTATCTATCTACCTATCTTGGTAAATGTTTCAAGCTAAAAGTCTTCTTTTTCCCTTTCAGTTCAATACCACAACAACATTGGCATCTACCATTCATTTAAGGCTCATTAAGGCACCAGCCACATCCTATGTGCTTTATTTTACTTAATTTTCACAACTAGCCATGAGGTAGGTATTCTCACCCCCATTTATAGGTGAGGAAATGGAGGCTCAGCAACATTCAGCAACTTGGCTATGGTCCCACAGCTTAATAGGCAATAGATGTGATTTTGAATCCACATCTCTCAGATTATAAAATCAACTCCACGCTAACTGATAAATGCAGGTTTACCACTTATTTCCAACCACGAGTAAAAGGCAAATAGAAAGTTCACTGGAAAAGAACATATTCTGGGTATATTTTACCTTTTTCCAAGCACAACTGCTCCTGGGTCTTGAGATTTTGCTTCCAGCTCCTGAACTTCATCCACTAATGTTTTAAAAGCAGTCCTCTTGACTCTACAGAATAAATAAGTAAAAAAGAAAAAGAAAAAGATTTGCATGGAAACACTCTTGTGGAGACTTAAAACCTTACAAAATTAGATACCTGCTTTACTGTAATGCTATTGATAAGTATGACAGTAACCAGAGTACAAACAGGTTTTCAGTAGAATCTAAAAAATTACACTTTTGAGCATTAAATAGAGAAATAATAGTCAAAGTAATTGGTTTAGGTTTATAGTATCAAATAAACAACATTTGGTTAACTTTAATGATATCTTGTGTTGTGGTAAGAGCTAACCTTTTAAAACTTAGAACATGAGAAAAATTAGTAAGGTTTTTGCTTCTTATATATTTTACATATGTTTAGAGTGAGGCAAACAAAACATTTCTTTTCACAACAATTATTTGCTAAGAAGAAATTAAGTCTTTGGAGATTATAGAACTCTTTCTTCTTCCTTGCATGGGTTTTCAGGCTAATTTCTAAACAAATAGTCTCTAATGTAATTCTCTCTAATGTACTCCTTCCTGATGCTAAAAGATTCAATCTTTTAAACTAATGTAGTTTTCTAGTTCCTCAATGACTACTTTCTTCTTTATTAATTTATTTAGAACGAATTAATATTTCTAGTTCCTATTCTGCAAACTCTACACTCTTAAGCTAATGTTAGAACAGAGAAGCCTGAGGATTAATATGTACCTATATTTTTACAAACATAACTGAGTATTATACTTACACCTTATATACCACATCGAGAAGCAAAGATGCCACAGGGATAAATAATAGGCCCATCCAAAAGACCCCAGAACTGAACAACATGGCTGCCTGTGAGAATCATCAGAAACGATATTACCGTAAACACCAAGAAAAATATCATTCACATTCAGTTTTTATATGATTTAAGCAAAGACATTTTAAGAATATTATTTTGTAAGGGGATATACAAAAACTCTGAATTCAAACTTGTGAAATGTGTTAAAACATGCATTTACTACCTCTTATTTTTTCCTCAAACAGATAATATAGCAAAGATTTATTATGTGCCAAATCTTTTCATATTTTTAAAGTGAAATTATTATTGTGGCCAATGCATGGAGTAATAAACCTTGACCTACTTTTATAACATAGAATATCAAAATCAATCTTTTTGAGCCAGCTTGAAACATACTCTGGATTTAATTCCCTTACAACGCAACATATTAAAAAAAAATCCTATTTTGAAACATTTACTTTTCCTGGCAAAAGAAAATTAACTTCACTTTTGTAAAATATTACTTTAAAAATTATCCAGATCAATCATGAAAGTAGTATAATCAAATTATCTTTGAAAATAAAATTTGATTATTTTTGCTGATATTAGGTAGGAATAATTTTAACATTAAAACTATCTTTAATCCTTCCTTTGTTTTAAATCTCACACTGCTTTATCAGAGCCTCTTGGATGGTAAAGGAAATGATTCTACGATGAAAAAATTGAATTCTATTAGTTTTTTGCAATTACAATAAAAAATCTCCTTGTAATGTTATTAGATTACACAGGGCTTAAAAGGCAGGTCGTAAAATAAAACAAACATTTTGTCTCACTTCTTTGAGACTATTTATCAAAAATAAATTTGCAATATCTATTTAAATTCATAAATGTATTGCTATAACTTCTTTAAAAAGTAGCCAACTAATAGATGCACATTTACAATCCACTAGAAATCACACAGGCAAATTTTTGTTTTACTAGGTATGGCTCAGGAATTAAGAGTAATCTAGAGGTTCACAATTACACATAAAAGTCATTATCAATCAATTCTTATCAAATATAAAGATTTCTATTTCAAATTATTTTTCAGATTACCTATTCATTCGGACTCTTAACTGAGGACTAGGAACTACTTTTTACCATTTTTTTTCCCCACACTGACACAGGCTAATGGTACAGACTCTTGGTTCCAGGATGCTAAGTTTTTTCCTCTACTGTATAAAATAGCTCTGAACACTTATTTCTAAAATAAAAACGTACCATCACAAAAAATTTTCAGAAAATAAATTTTGCCATGTGGATTCAACAGAATAGCACCCATATTCTAAATGAAAAATATTCACATAAAAGTCACTTTATTTTATAAGCAAAACATGATCTTTGACATGTTTGCTGACATCCTCAATAGTGAAAACCAACAATAACTATGTAATAGGAAGTATTTATCAAGTCAGTGGGTTTTGTTTAGATTGAAGGAAGCACTCTAGGAAGGTAACAAGTGTAAAAACACATTTCTTTTTCTTTCTGGAGGGAAAAGGTAAGATAAGATTCTAAGACACATAACCAAAAATAGCATATTTACTTGGCTTAACTTTAATATATTTTATTTGGGGGGTAAGGGACGAAAGATATATTCTTGCCTTTGCCACCTTGTATTAAATGTCCCCTGGTGGAAAAGGCAAAAGTGGTGGTAGAGCCTGGCGGCTGCTAATTCTGACTATTGTGATGCTAACTATGAAAGGAGGAACAACTGGCACCCACTATTCAGTCCACCCAGCCCTTGGCTTTACAAATGAACAACATGAATTGAGGAGAAAAAAGTTTTTCCACGTCATATCTGAAAGCCTGTCAGATTTTTTTTTTCTTTTGCCGAGTTAATCCAAACCTAAAAGATTTAAAGCCGGCATTCGCATTAAAGACAGAGTCTCTTTGTGTTTTTTGGATGAAGAGGGGGAGAAAATAAAATCCCACAGAGGTATTTCCTTCCTTTCTGTACTAGAAAGCTTCCCCTCACTCTGTAGAAACCATTTTCGTCTCTAACTTTTCACATCTCTCCCCTCGCAGGCAGGTCATCTGGGAAAAGGCGAACGGATCCCTGCAGACAATGGCGGTAACAGGAGCAGCTTGTTTGGGGCTGGGCTGGGGCTCCCTCTGAGAGTGGTTTGCAAATTGCTCCTAAGGTGGGGGATTTGTGGACCATGCCAAGTGGCCCCACCGCCCTTCCTCGAGGCCCTGTGAAACCCAATGGAATCTGCCACAAAAGTGGCTGCCAGGGGACTTGAGAAAGGATCAGCCGAGAGCGTGGCAAAGCTGCTAAACTGGAGGGCACCGGGGAACAAACAACCGCTTGTCTCTGCTGAAGTACGCTGGCCTGAAATTGTCCTGCGCGGGCTTCAAAAATAAACCAACGCTGCCTGAAAATGCAAGTGTCGGCAGAGGAATTGTTCTGAAATCTCCATGTGAACTTGCAGAGAAACAGCTTTGAGAAAGCATGGGCTCATGTGCAATTACCCAAGCCATGGGGGGTACCTGGTCAGAGAAGAAGGGCTTGCCTTCTGACCCACGATGGGGTGAACCGTGAGCAATCCATGTTTTTATACCAGGTGGAGAAACACTTCTACATCCCTCAGGGTTTCCAAGTTCAATCTTGTAATAGAAGAGATAAGGTAATTGTGGTACCTGCCTATAAGCCTTCAGTACATGGACTTGAAAGCTTACCTCTAGTCACACAGAATCAAGCACCTGTGACTCTTACTCTTGGATCCTGCATAGATACCTTCTAACAGAGAAGCCCTTTGGGGAACTCTAGGACGATATCCATGGACTCTAATTAGAGTAGGTCTGGTGGTAAATAGCCCTGGTAGCGCCTAGCTTGGCCCTTCTCAGCTGTCACACACTGGGGAAGTAACTTCTAAGTCTCAATTTCCTCAGCTGTAAAATGGAGTGAATCTTACATGCCACGCCCCACACCCCACTCCCTCCCAGGATTATTATAATTCAACCAGATAATGTTTGTAAAGTGACTACTTTTATAATTAACACTGATTATTAACAAATGCTCAGTTCTTCATTTCATTTTCAAATGTCATTAACACTCTAGTTTTTTATCTTTCTAGTGATCTGTGCCATTTTCCATCCCATAAACTTCAAGGAAGGAAGTTTTATAATATCATATTAAATGTAAGTCAGTTTATAAATTTCATGGCTTTCATCAGAGTACATGACTATTTCAGCTAATATTTTGAAATGTAATACTGAAATGTAGGTAAAAGTAACTGGCCACTAATAAATTGCCATTCACCTTAATTTATTAATTTAGGAAATGGAGATAAATTTTTTTCATATAAATTATTAAAGACTGCATGAGCATAATATTAATTTTGGAAGGGAAAATTATTCAGAAAATAGTGCAGCAAAACTTGGTTATTTTTTTGGGGAGGGCAGAAAGAAAAATTAACATAAATTTCACAGTAGTTAGTGAGTTAATGTTAACAACAATGAAAAAAAGAATCAAGGAATTAATTCTGGAAAATGCAAATGTTCACAGTGGGTTCTTTTAAATAGGAAAACATCAGAGAAAACTAACACTACACTCTGTGTTCAGTAACTGTATATCACATGAAAGAATACTATCTGAGCTGTTAAAGATGTTGCAAGAATTTACTTAATTATTAGAAAACGGATGGTTTGGAACAGACCTGAGTAAAGGGAAAGGTAAAATACTCCTGGAATTCTCTCTGATGTTCTTCTGTTACCATGTTAATCAACCTTCCTAGGAGGGTTGGCAGGCTCCATTATCATCTCATGGTGATCACCCACAAATCCTGTGGCCAAGATCTCTCACCTGTACTTTGAAAACACTCTCCGGCTCTGAACTTGAACATTGCCTAGGCACCTCAAGTCTGACTCATCCCAAAGGGAACACACACTGTCTTCCCCTAAAAGCCTTTTATCCTGCCTGTTCTGAGAATGGTATCACTACCACTTATCTAAGACAGAAATCTGAACCCCATTTTTGAATTGTCTCTACACCACAAACAATATATCACCAAGTTCTTTGGTACATACACTGCAGTATCCTTGGACCTACCCACTTCTTGCCAACCCTGCTGCCATGATCCCCGTCCAAACAAATAACCTGTCTGGCCTGCTCCAATATCCTCTTTGCTGGACTCCCTAGTTACAGTCTTGTTCTGTTTCTAGCTGTTCTCCACACTAAAGCCAGAGGGATATTTCTGAAGTACAAATTAGACTTTAGCCCTTTCAATGGCTTCACACTGTACTCAGGATAGAGGACAAAATCCTTCATATGGTTTCAAGACCTTTCCTGTCTGACTTGATTGCTTTTCCAGTATCATTTATCTCTCAAGCCAGCGCCCATCTCTAGCTCCATGTTTCAGTTCCTGGAATATTCCTATGCTTACTCTCATCCCTGGGCCACTGCATTTTGACTCCCACTTGCCCTTCAGTTTTCATTATCAGATGCCACTATCACTTCCTTCCTTAGACTGGGTTAGCTGACCCTACTTTGTGCTTCCATTATGGTGCCATCTATCTCCCATTTTCTAGTACTCCTTAGTCTATAGTTTACATTATGGTTTATACTTTATACTGCACAATTGTACAGGATTTAACCAAATGTATAATGGTCTGCATCCGCCATTGGAATATCATGCACACCAATTTCAATGTCCCCAAAATGTCCCATGTTATACCTATTCTTCCCGCTCCTTCCCCTCAGAACCTCTGGTGACCACTGTCTTTATCTCGATGTTACCAGTTCTTCCCTTACTAGAATAAAAGTAAGTGTACTCTGGTCCATAGTTGCATTCCCCTCTTACTTGTGTTTATCCTTCAATCTTGGAGTCTTGTTCCCAATTGAAAGGGGGCTTAGACCCCATGGGGCAAATAGATGGGACTGTCCTGTTTGCAGTTGTAGATACTCTGTCTTTTTGGGGGGACAGGTGTTGTCTATCATCATCCTTTTGTTAGTTGCTCTGGGTGAGTCCAATGAACAGGAGTGCAGGTGATGGCTGCTGAGATTCAAGGCTCAACTGGCATATAAAGAGACCAAAGATTTAAGTCTCTGGGACATATATTTAATTGGTACAGTACTAATTATAGGCTCAAACATAAGAACCATGTGTAGGAAAATTACGAATCTAACTCAAACCCTGGGGAAATAGGTTATCATAAGTTTTAAGTTAAGGCACAGTGACGGGGTGATTTCCTGGGATTGTCTGACCTGCCTATAGTGTGTCGATGTCTCTAGAGCCTCAAAAGACCCCATGCTTGAGACACTGTTTACTGTGTCAGCCACTGAGATCCTCCTGAGAGTGCATACGTGTAATTTCTGGAATGACCTCCTGACTCACTCTGAAATCTCTTAGCTGTAAAAACTTCTATGTATTTAGTATTTCCCTCTTTTGGTCAAAGTCTTTTTCCAGAGATATCACTAGTTGGCACTTGATATTAATCCCTCGGTGCCAGGGAGACCAATTCCTGGGAGTCATGTTCCACACTGGAGAGAAAGCAGTGACTTTATATGCTGAGCTTGGCTTAGAGAGAGGGGATACCTGAGTAACAAGGAGGCTTTCGGGAGGTAACTCTTAGGCAATACATATTACCATGCTAAGCTTCAGTTTTACAAGAATAAGGTTCATAAGCACAAGCATCAGCATCAAGAGCCTGGCATATTGGTCTGTTTTCTTTTGCTAGGCATGGCCTATATACTCGAGAGATTCTTGCCACTGTATTCGAGAATGAAGGAAAACTCCTCAAGATGGCAATTTAATATTTTGCTGGTTAATTTGTGGGCCTCCACCCACTGAGTTAACACACCATAACCACATGAACTCATTCACATTCCATAGAGGCAAGTCCCAGGTGCACCCTTCCCCACACATCCCCCTGACACTGACACCTTGTACCAGCGATCATCCCCTGCCACAGTTGTAACTTTTCTGCAATCTAAAACGGACCCCAAAACAAAGCCAAAAAAATTTTTTTGCCTTATGCCTTGTATGTGGGAAGCCAGTGCTCAACCACTAAGCCACATTGCTTCTCTGAGTTGGTTTTTTCATGTTTTGCTTGTTGTTTTTGTTTTTTCAAGAGGCACCGGGAAACGAACCTGTGACCTCCCATGTGGGAGGTGGGTGCTCACCACCGGGGATGTTTTGCCCCCATCCTTGCCCCTGCAGTTCCACTCCTTTACCATTTTTGCTGCTCTCTTCCTCCCTCGTTTTGCTTCAACATCACTGCCTCTTCAGGGTCTTGGCATTTGGGCTTTTCCCCTGCCCAGAGCTCCCTTAGCCACAGGTCCTGCTCACACAGCATGAGGTCTCTGCTCAAAGGCCATCTTTTCAGCCCCCTCCCCATCCCTGTGTTCTATTTCTCTGTAACTCCATTTGGCACACAAAATAATATGTCTGTTTGTTTTTCTTTCTTCTCAAGAATATAAGCTCTTCGAGGGCAAGAGTTTTCTTTTCTTTACTGCTTTATCCCTAGCACCTAGAATAGTGCTTTGCCATGTATTTGTTGAAATAATAAATTGTTTAAATAAATTAAACACATGATTTAAGGGTAGAAAAAGACCCACAATAAACTAGCACTGTCTTTTTTTATTTCTCCCATTTTTGTCAAATTTTCTAGTTTTCTTTCCATTGACCATACATATTTCCGGCTAAGGCTTTCCCTTGCTGTTGCTGTTAGAGGGACTTTACAGTTCTCTTTGTGTAGGAGGGCTTTCTGTCTCTGAAGACTTAGGGCTTTTCTAAGGCAGCAAATAACACGTTAGGAAACAAAGCTGTAAAGGTGTAGAAATCATCCGCTATGTATTTCTTATTATTTGGTCAGGGATAGCATCAGATCAGATTATTCTTTTTGGTTATAGGTCCTTTGAACCATGTTGGTAAGGTTAACACTCCACAGATGGTTTGCACTATGGTATGGTGATCCCCAAATCTGTAACTCCCACTTTTCTCTCTCTTTTTTTAAAAGCTATCTACCATGTTAAAGGATCAATTAACTTCTCTGGCATTTTCCTAGGTCTCAATTAATTCTTCTGGTCTGCTCAGAAGAATTTTTATGAAATCATCATTAGTATTGATTCTTTTCATAAAAACTTTGTGGGTCTCCATAACGAAATTATAGCTCTTCTTCCCTTTCTGCTCCTTCATGCTTTCTATACGACTAGATCAGCTAGAATTTCTTTGGAAAAGATATCCTCTGTGTTGCTGTATTCCAATTTAAGTCCCATCTCATCCAAACTCAGTTATACTCACATGGTCTTTTCTCTCTGAGTTCCCTTCCTTAGTTACCCACCCACAGTGGATTGGGATGGAAGAGCTGATTCACAGGAACTGACACACAAGACCCTTCAGTACCATGAGAGCTGAAATCCATAAATATTTAATTTTTCGGGGAAAATATAAATTTCATATAAATAGAATGCTACTATATCAAGATGTGCCCTTTCCTGGAACCACTACTACTAATGTATGGGAACTTTACATCAACTCATCAAAATCAACTTTGCTTTCAGGCTCTGAAATATTGTGCCATTTGAATTTAAGCTTGCAAATCTTTGACAGTGTCTTTGGGTTTAGGCCTGTGAAACACCATGATGTGACACTGGGAAGGTTTCCACATTGTTTGATCTATTCTAAGAGGCCTGGCTCTATGTGAATTCACTGTGGCACCTGGGCATGGGTTAAATATGATGGTGCACAAGCATCACTGGGTCAGCATGAAGTGGGGAACTGGCCCCGTTGTACTATAACCAGAGACAAATTCCAAACTGATGTGAAGGTGGCTTGAAGACGTGAAGTTCCACTGGCTCAAAATTTCCTTCTGATAAAACCTAAAGACAGGGGCAGTGGACTTGGCCCAGTGGTTAGGGCGTCTGTCTACCATATGGGAGGTCCGCGGTTCAAACCCCGGGCCTCCTTGACCCGTGTGGAGCTGGCCCATGTGCAGTGCTGATGCACACAAGGAGTGCCGTGCCACGCAGCGGTGTCCCCCACATAGGGGAGACCCACGCGCAAGGAGTGCGCCCCGTAAGGAGCCACCCAACGTGAAAGAAAGTGCAGCCTGCCCAGGAATGGTGCCGCACACACAGAGAGCTGACAAAAGATGACGCAACAAAAAGAAACACAGATTCCCGTGCTGCTGACAGCAACAGAAGCGGACAAAGAAGATGCAGCAAATAGACATAGAGAACAGACAACCGGGATGTGGGGGGAGGAGGGGAGAGAAATAAATAATCTTAAAAAAAAAAACAAAAAAAACAAAAAAACCCAAAAACCTAAAGACAGAGAAATGCAAATCCAAAATTCTACATTCTGGGACTTACCAGTGAGAATGGTCTTTGCCATGCCTTACTTTAGCTGAAAAGAATTCTTACACAGTTTTAATTATATTATATAAATCATACACATCCATGTAAAAATATAAAGATTGTCCTTCATGACATGGAACTTTGTCACTAGTATTTCTTTATCATTTCTCCTGTCCCAAATCTTTATTTCATGGCTTTGGGGAACTCTCTGGAATACTGTGTATCCCAAAATGAAAAACCATCTGCCATGGCTTAAAGTAATGACATAATGACATCCAAGTAACTTTCTGTGACCTGGTTGCTACGTAACTTTCTAGTTCCAGCCATTCCCTGCTTCCTACCTTAGCAACACCAATCTCCTTCTTGCTTCAGCTGTTCTCTACCTGGAAGGTCCTTCTTACACTTGCCTTCTTGGATACCTCAGGTAAGAGAAGCACCAATAAACCTTTCCAAATTACTGCTTGTAAGGCAAGTGCCTTCTCTCTGTTAGCCCCTGTACATCCTGCGCACAAGGATTAGCAGTTTACATTCTAATTATCTGTTGATTTATTTGCCTACTCCCTGAGACTCAAGATCCTTAGAGTGGAATCTTCTTTTCCAAATTTTAATCCACTGACACCCAGTATAGGCCCTGACACATGGGCACTCTATAAATCTGCTGACTTGAACTGAATTGGAAGATTACACAGGATGAATTATTACTTTTCCCATAAAAATAGATAGAGCAGAACATCCAGAAAATAACTAAGGAGAAGGGTGTTTTGGATGAAATCCAACATGTCTGCACTTATTCCCTGCAGCTTTTGATTACTCAGAGGCAAAGAAAACGCTTGGCTTGAATTTCTCCAAACAAACAAACAAACAAACATCTTAGAAGGTAAACAAGTCCCAAACAAAGAAAATCTTAGAAAACATGCAAATTTGATACTGGCTTATAGCATTTATGTGCTTTTTTCCCTTGGAAATCTCTGAGGGCTGGCAAGGAGCTGAAGAAGGGGCAATCACCCTAATATAAGCCAGTGGGACTCAAAACCAATATTCAATCTAGCAATATGATAGAAGAAATCATTAGAAAGACATCCAGAGGAAAAGTAGGAAGAGCTCATTGGGACCTGGATCAGTCAGAAGTAAGTTTTTCCACAAACAGGAAAATCTGACTATATATCAATATATACTGAGAATTGAAGAGTCAAAAAAACACAGTCTTTCTGAAAAGGCATCAAGAGCACTAGGAAATGTGTGGTTGTGGAATTTTATTTTCTAGGAATGTAGTTCCCAGACGAGTAAAAGTAATTAAGAACAAAATTTATTTTATTTTAATCTCCTTCATTGTGCTATTTAAAAACTTAAGAGTAATGGAAAAATGGGGACAGAATTAGTAACAAAATTTTTTTTTAACAAAATATTTTTATTATGACAAATACAATTTAAAAATGCTATGATATTACTCAGTAAGTTTGTATAAGAGGGTACATTATCTCAGTGTTCAATATTTTTAGTTATTATATAATTCTTATATGTTTCCATAATTTTGTGATGGATCTGTTATCTTTAAAAAAAAATCTCATACACCAATTGTTTGATTACTTGTAATTCAACCTAGAAAAGAGAATGATCTGTATTTTAAGATTATAGAAAATTATTTTTGAAAAACTCAAAACTTCAAAAGGCACTTAACTATAAAAATACATACACAAGCTGATGTGGGGCTTATATAGTATATGTATTCTCTAATAATATTTAGCATATGTCTACTACTGTTTCTGGAAATGATCAAAAAGGCAAAAACAAAAGTCAACAAATAAATTTGCCCTGATCAAAAAAGAAAAATCATTGGCATCCATGTCTGAGACTTTTTGTTGCCTCCCAATAAATTCCCTCTTTCCTACTTCCTTAGATGCAGCCACTCTGGATTCTTGGCTGGGCACCCTGTCTTCCCCTCAAAGACTATGACATGTTTCTGTCTGTCTCCTTACACTTAGGTGTGGCCACATCATTAGCTTTTGGCCAATGTAGAACTGCAACGTCTAGGAAGGAGCCTGTGGCAGTTTGAGTTTGTAGGTACCCCAGAAAAACATGTTCTTAAATCTAATTCATTCTAATGGGTGTGAACCCATTTGTATTAGTCAGCCAGAGCGGTGCTGATGCAAAGTACCAGAAATCTGTTGGCTTTTATAAAGGGTATTTAGGGTAGAAGCTTACAGTTACAATGCCCTCAAGAGTCCAACTCAAGGTACCTTAAGAGGTACTTTCTCACCAAATGTCTGTTGCCACGTGTTGAAGCAAGATGGCTGCTGATATCTGTGAGGGTTCTACCTTCCTCTTTCCTCTTAAGGCTCTGTGGGCCCAGCTTCTTCTAATCTCAGCTGTGGGCTGGCATAAAGCTCATCTCTCAGGGCTTCTCAGCTGCTCTGGTCTTTTCATAAGGTCAGCTGTAAACTATCAAACAAATGTTTCATCTCTCCCCAGGGCTCCAGTGTCAAAACCAAGTTCTCGCCTCTGCCATATATTTTTCTGTGTATCTATTTCTGTCCTTTATTGAACATCTATTTATATAGCCCACCAAGGGGGCAAGGACTCAACCCTGCATGCCCTAATAACATGGTTGAATCAAAGCCATAATCTAAACATAATTTTAATCAAAGGCATCTCAGCTGAATCTAATACATTCAAAGGGTATCACACCCAGAGGGAGAGACCCGTTTACAAACATAATCTATATGTCTTTTTGGAATTCATAAATAATATCAAACTGCCATATTGGAAGTTAGACCTTTTGATGAGGCTACTTCAGTTATGGTGTGCCCCACCTCAATCAGAATGGATCTTAATCCTCTTTCTGGAGTCCTTTATAAGAGATTGAAATCCAGAGATGTAGAGATGTAGAGATGTAGAGAGAGAGAAAGAAAGACACTAAGCAAGAAGTTAAAATCAACAAAACCTGGAAGGGGGAGACCAGCAGATGCCACTATGTGCCTTGCGTTGTGACAAGGGAGCCAAGGATTGCAGGCCACCGGTCTTTGCGAAGAAAGCATTGCCTTGATGATGACTGATTTGTACATTTTCCCGGCCTCAAAACTATAAACTAAAAAATTCCCATAGTTTAAGCTGACACATTTAATGGTATTTATTTCAGCAACCTAAGCAGCTAAAACAGAACCTTAAAGAGAAAAGGCTAGTCCTTTTTCCCTTTCTTGCTGGCTAGAATGTGTGTGAAATGACTATAGAGCTTATGCAGCCATTTTGGACTATGAGTTAAATACACTAAGGTTAGCAGTATAACAAGATAGAAGAAACTTAGTCCCTGGTGACTGTGCATCTGTCATGCCAGTCCTGGACTGCTCACCTCCCACCTGACTTCTTTTAAATAGAGAAAGAAATTTCTATGTTGTTTAATCCATAGTTACCACTTTTTTAAATATTGAAAATTATGTCATAAAATAACTTGCTTTGGATGATAAACACTAGGGAGCCTAAGTGATAATGTGGAATGAAGAAGCTTTTGACCATTCATTGATGATCTCTTTATCTTATTATACTACATTTTAGATTGCCAAAGGGCTGCCGATGTAAATTACCAGAAATGTGTTGGCTTTTAGAAAGATTATTTACTTGCGGTAAAAGCTTACAGTTCCAAGGCCATGAAGAGCCCAACTCAGGGCACCATAAGAGGTGCTTTCTCACCAATGTCAGCTGCCATGTATTAGAGCAAGATGGTGGGCAATCTCTGCCTGGTCTCTGCCTTTCCCTCCAGGCTTCCACTCTTAGGCTTAGCTGCTTCACTTTCCCCCCAATTTCAGCTGCAAGCTGGCACAGTGCTTGTCTCTTTCCTGGTCTCACTATCAGTCTTGGCTGTTCTGCTCTCTTTTAAGTTCAGCTGTAAGCTATCAAGCATACAGCATGGCTGGTCTCTTGAGCTGCTCTGTGGGCTTTGTGCTTTAAGCAATCCTCTTTCTTACAATGCAGAATCAAAAGGACGCTGGGTCCCTTTTTTCCTCCTCTGTCTGTCTATATGAGTCCCTTTATATTAGACCCAGCAAGGGGATGAGGACTCAACCTGAGTCATGCCTCGCTGACATAGTCCAATAAAAAGCCCTATAGCAATCTTAACAGGTAATCTAATCAAAGGCCCCTAAACAATGCAATGAAAGGATATCTCACCCAGAGGAAAAGATTAGTTTACAAACATAATCTTTCTCTTTTTGGGATTTATAAAATAATCTCAAACTGCCAAACCATTTGGATGGTTAGGCTAATGTCTCAACTTGGCCAGGTAATGGTGCCCAACTGTTTGGTCAAGCAAGCACTGGGCTAATTGTAAAACAAGGGTATTTCATGGAGTTTAATCATCAGTGAGTGGCTTGCATAGATGGCTGATTATATCTATATCAGTCAAGGAGATTGCCATCAACAATGAGTGATGTCTTATCCAATCAGTTGAAGGTCTTAAAAGGGGAAGTGATTTCAGCATTCAGAGCATTCCCATCTCTACCTTGGACAGCCAGCATCTCCTGTGAACTCATCAAAGACCTTCACTGGAGGTTTGCAGCCATTCCTGTGGAATGTGAACTTGTACATTCTCCCCAAGGCTGCCACCATGAGAGATTATTATAAACTCTCATACTATTTATAGATATGTCCTGTCAGTGGTTTTCCGAACCCTAAAACACCATAGAATGCAAGGAATGTGTTTAATTATTAACTTTATTGAAGAAGATGGCACAATGATATCCACAGTTTCTGTTACGAGCATTTTGGTAGAATCCCTGGCACATTAACGTAAATATAAGCTGTACTGGTCTTCTGAGCTAGAATGCTGGGGCTGAGGGGTAATCTGCACTCTTCCCATCATGTTGAGTCCATCTCACAGTGCTCTTTCTGGCCCTCTCTGCTCCAGCCACCATTACTTTCTGCTCCTTATAACAGTAGGGTTCATTCCAGACCCAGAGCACTGGCACCTGCTGTTCCTTCAGCCTGAGAGGCTGTTTTTCACACAACAGGTTTCTCTGCATCATTTGGGGGTCAGCTTAATTGTCCCTTCTTCAAAGAGCCCTTTTTGGAACACCTTTAGAGCCTTGCCCTACCATCATACTGCCCTTTTATCTTCCTATTACTTATCACTTTGTGAAGTTATCTTTAGTCATTCCTCATTTAGTCATTGGCTAACTGATTTAGTGACTGTTTCTTCCCCCTATTCTGTTTCCCTTAATCCAAATGCCAACAGCGATCCTGCCTAATAAGCCTGCATGCTAGGAACAGTGCCTGGCACAGACCAAGCACTCAACACATATTTATGAAATGAATGAATGTGAGAATGAATGACTCTGAAGGAGAGTAACTAGAGCCATGCCTAATCAAGAGCAGGTTTCATTCAGCTTGCTATTGCTTGCTCACTGCTATAGCACCTGTAACATCAATGTCCCACTGTTGACAACAAGATCCTTAAGGGCAAGGACCAATTCCGCTAATCCCTGCATCCTCCAGTGTCTAATGCAGAACCTACAACACATTAGACATTCAATATGTATTTGTTCAATATTGTAGGAAAAGATGCTGTGCCTATAAAAAGCAATGTCAATTCTCGTAATGACTCTAAAGAAGCTCTAACTTTCAAATGTATGCACATGTCCTGATTCAAGACGACATTTGTCATATCTATGCCTCTCCTTCCTTGGTGTTTCTATACAGACTTCTTTTTACAAAGTGGGTTCAGAGTGCCTAGCAGCCAGCCCTCTTGGGAAGTGTGAAGGTCTGCCTATCTCATTTACTGTCAGATGCGTGAGGACTGTGACCAATAGCATGTTTTACTGAAGGGGCTCATACCCCTTGGCTCATTGAAGAGCACCTGACAGAGCTGAGGGTATTATTCCCTCCAGGCTATTTGGTTAAAATAGCAATTTTAGATGAAACACCATCATATCATAACACTGCCCCATCCCATCGACAAGGGCTGGCCTCATGACCAGTAAATTATTACATGCTATCTAAGTAATTAAAAGCTGATAGATGAAGAAGGACTATTTTAAACCAGGAAATTCCTCATATGAAAAGTAATTTATTATGTTGGATAAAACAGGCAACAGAACAATTTAAGAAAATCACATCACTAATGTGGTTTATTAATACCTTTCCTACAGGGGTGAGACCAAAGAGTTCAACAAAGATTTTTATTGTTTTTGTTCAGAGAGACTCTACAAACCTCAATCAAGAGATCTGAAATTCTGTAAAACACATGCTCGTTCCTTAACTTCAATTTCCTTCAGTAGTTTTATAGATCCCTTAGGCCAGGGAGAGCAGAAACAGATGGTGCTCGGGAGGGCTTTACAGTGAGTGTCTGCAGTGCCAGCATAAATTTAAAAATTTTGCCGATACTAAGCTTCTGGTATTAATCCTGGTATGAAATGATCCTCGATGTAGCTTGTTTTTTATTTTTAATCTGGTTTACTAATCACATTGGTTGAAATACTTTTTTCTGGAGATTTAAAAAATACCCAGTAACATCATTTACATGAGCCAGAAAAGCAGGCCAGCATATGTTTATATAACATAGCACTTTTCCCCAGGGCCTACCTTGCCCCATAAATTGTTGTGCTGGTGTGAAAAAATACAAGTAAGGACTGAAAAAAAAAAGTTCTCCTCTTAAATCACAACCATATTTGTGAGGGGACAGGAAGACAGTGACATATTTAAAGTCACAGCTAAGCTTGTCACATAATTTTCTCTCTATATATTTTCCTTTCTGAAATAATCTCTTACTCTTGTATATTCCAATTGTCTACTAACATATAATCCACTCTTGTTTTTGTCATAATTCCTTTTTAAGGGGAAATATTTCAGTAATTTGTGATACTGGGATACTTGCAAATATCGTTATCACTTGAATCCACCTTATGGGCAGATATGTAATCTTTGCTATGGAAACAAAGTAAAAACTTTGCGGAGGAATGTTTCCCAGATAGGAACACCCTGTCTACCAACTAAAAATTATCCACTCTGGCTGTGGCTAACGTTACTGAAGTATGCACTAAACTCTGAGATGTTTGGGGAATGGCTTTCTGGTAACTTCAGACATATAGAATGCGCTGCAGTAAGGGAAAGGGAGTGGAACTATCTGATTGTATGAAATGAACTCATCACTGATTCCTTAGTTTACCAATTGGATGGAAGTTAAGTACTTTGATCATTGGCAATGGCATGATAAGGCCCTCAAACCGTTCAAATTGATGAGGCTGGGAGAAGGGCCATAGTGGAGAGGAAAGAAAAGGTGAGGGAAGAAATATAAAAGAAACAGAGCAGCGTTTATGGTAGTTAAGGGCAGACTCGGCCTGGCTTCAAATCACAGCTCAGACACTAGTTGTGTGACCTTGAGAAAGTTATTTAACCGCTCTGTGCCTATGAAAACTGTTTAATAGGACCTCCCTCCCAGTGTTGCTGGGAACATTAGATAAAGTAACACAGGAAAAGTACCCACAACAGTGATTGGTACTCAGTAAATGAGGCTTTATTACAGCTGAGGGAAACTCTGTGTTCCCTGATGATGTGGGATAACTGCGGTGCTCAATTTAATAGAGGTTTTTTTTTTTTTTTTTCCGGTTTAAGGCAATAGGTATTATTTAAGTTAAGAAGAGATGAGAAGCTAGGACATGAGATGGAATTCCTATAAATGGGGTTGGGGATTGAGAGGGTTAGGTGTGTGCCAGAAAGGGGAAGGATTAAAAATCGGGGCACTTTTTAAAAGAGGGGCAGGCACTTTTATATCTGGCTAACTTAGGAGAATTGATCATGGCCCTGGCTATCCTGGGAAATAGCAGATAAATCAGGGAAATCAATCAAGGAAATGCAAAGAAGATGGTTGTAGAAAGAAAAGAAAGAGCTTGGGAATGAGAACATCATAGGCCCCAAAGAGAAGGTATTTAGTTCTGTAGGATGTTAGAGGAAAGGAAATGGGATCTGGAAAGAAAGACCTGGGTTGCATTCTCTGGGTTACCTGCTATTGCTTTGCTTACCACAAGGTATGCGTAATGGATTTAAATAAAACAAGGAATGCCTGGCATCAAGCATAGTGCTTGGGAAACAGAGTGGGTGCACAATAAATCTTGGCTTCCTTACCCTCATCTTGGCAAGTAAGGAATTTCTTTCAACATGTTGAGAGAACTGGCTCTGTCTTTGAACTGCAAAGGTGAACTGGGAATGTAACCTGGAAATGACTATAAAGTCCTGATATATGTGTGACTCTGCTTCAAGCTGAATATAGAAGCATGAGATCTGTACTTGTAAGTTGCCTAATTTGTATATAATTTGCACCCTGAGATCCCGTTAAGGAGAGCAAAATAGTCTGTGCCCTTTAAATGTTTAAGATGTTTTTCTGGAGAGAACAGAGGGAAGAGAGGCACACAAAAGATTATCTCAGTTCTAGGAGCCTGAAGGCAACCTCAGAGGCACATTACTGATACGGCTCTGCCCATGTATCACTGGCTCTGCCCACGTATCACTGGCTCTGCCCACGTATCATTAGTGGCCAAGGGCTCATCCCTGGCTGGCAGGGGAAGGGTTAGTTAAAGGAGACCAGCATTGTGTTCTGCTGCTGGAAACCTCTAGATGTTGGGAAGACTTTCCAGATATTAGAAAGACTTTCTGAGTGAAATCTGCCTCTCTGTCACTTCTACCCACTGCTGGTCTTTTTGTTGTTGTTGTTCATAACAAATAAGCAATTAAAAATCACTTCTTTTATAATCATTTATTGGGCACTATGTCTGAGTGAACGAGTGAAGAAACAAAGAGGCAGTGGGCACTAGGTTAGGGGTGCCTTTTCCAGGTGGCTTTGGCACTGATATGGAGGAGGGATTGAGGAAGAGCAAGGACAATACAACGCTGTAGAGGAACATGTGGACAATGTGGTAAAGCTGTCAGCATTACAGAAAGCAGAGATGTCCTCTTCTACACAAATCCCTGAAGAACCTGCAAAGAGTGACAGTCCCTTTAGACTCCTATGTCTAGATTAAATATCATGGCTTCTTCTCAATAACTATTATCAGAGAAGCAGCACAGGGCAGTGTTTAAGGTGGCAGGCTCTGGAAGCAGGCATCTAAGTCAACTTCTCACCTCGGACGGTTAACAGTGAGGTGCCACATGAGGTTGTAACATGGTTATAACAACAAGAAGTTTGCTGTGAGGATCAGGTGCGCTAATGAAAAGCACATCCTCACAATGTTAAAGGCAAATACTCTGGAGTTCGCCCTGACTTCTTTTTCTCTCACTCCTCCCCTCCAGTCCGACTACACATCCCACTGGCTCTACCTTTAAAATATACTCAGAATCTGACCACTTTTCACCACAGCTGCCCTCCAGGCCCAAGCTACCATTATTTCTCCCCTGGTTTACTGCAATAGCCTTCTAAGTGGTAGGCGACATAACAGAGTTCTGCTGTGTAAACCTAAGTCGGATCACAACGATTCCCTATCAAACTCATCCAATGGCTTTTCATCTGACCATGAGTAAAAGTCACGAGGCTCTACAGGAAACAAAACTGACAATTTGACTCTAGGTTCCCCTTACCTGCTGTATTCTTCTCTATATCAGTTATATCTATTTACATATCTCACTTTATTTTCAAAATTTATTTTCTGTCTCCTTCCACTAGAAAAGTAGGCGATAAGAGGCCAGGGACTTCTGTCTATTTTATTCACTATTGAATCCCCAGTGCCTAGACCTGAGCCCATAGAAGGGTCTCAGTCAAGAGTTGTAGAATTGACTGAATGTATGTAAAATACTCAGAGCACTACACCTGGGGTTTGGTAAGTGTTCAATATGTCCTGGTTAATTCTGGTGTTTTTCATTCTTCCCAGATCTTGGTTGCCTTTCTGAAGAACTCTCTGGTGCCAGTGCCTCTTCAGAACCATACAGGATTCCAGCCTCCCTGCTCCACCTGAACCAGCAGCGTGGAAGAGGGCTGCTGCTTCCAGTCTGTCCGCTCCCTCTCTGCTGCACCACCCCGGGGGGCCTCAGTCAACTTTTAGGCATCTGAAACATGTTTGCAGGTATGTATCTGTAGAGATTGTTTATTTTGGAAGGAAGTGCTGCCAAATCAAAACCCAGGAAAGGACTGCCATCCTTGGGTATGGTCTTTGGAGGAGGAGACACCTGTGACCCTGCTGGCGGTGGTGACAGAAATGTTATCTACACACCAGGACTCCTACAGCAACCTTAGGTTTTGGGGGCTGACCCGGGCTGTGTTTCATTATGGGGATTACTGAAAATGTCAAGGCAGCACTTGCTGATATTTATACTTCTCCTGGTGTTACAGATAGAGGCTACATGCTGCTTATCCCTGTGTTTTCTTACAAATAACAATATATTGCTATGAAAGTGAGATGAATAAATGAATTTTATTTAAGATGGTAGGCCAATTTTACATATCTACATACAGATATAAATATTGGCACATAAATGGATTTTTCATATACACATGAACAGTTGGCTATATTCATAATTGAAATAAAGATTTTTAAGAGGGTTAGAAAAAATGGGACCCTCCGGTCACCTCTTTCTGAAATTAACTGCATTGTGATGTAAAAGGATTAGTGACTACATACCTATACTCAAATGTTCAAATATTAAATATCGCTACAAAAGTTTTTGGGATGCATTTTCCTAGTTCCTAGAAAGCAATAACCCAGGGACGCATTTTCCAGGGCAATCTATTCTTGGATTATTAGCAGCATTCTTGTTCTCTACTTACTTTGGAATTGTTATGAGGCTCCTCCCTCTTCCACCCCCTCTCTCAACTCCTCCCCCCATATATACATCAAACTGCTTTGCAAGCACTGAAAACCTACATATATTTAAAGTATTATTCTTTTCTCTGAATATATTAAAATGATTCACATTTTGTACAAGCTAATAAAATTGACAGCTGAATTAATGCACATTCTTCACAATTTCAATGGTGTGCCAGCTATTTAAACACTATTCAAAATACCAGTAGTAACAAAACAATAAGAAAAAGAACCTCCTGTTAGCACTTCACACTGTCTATGAACTGAACAGAAACGTGATGGAGTACTGACATTCATTTCACTTTGAATTAAACACAGCATTACTGCAAATCTCAAGGGATAATATTAAGTTTTGTGTTTGGGTAATACTGAAATTCTATAGGCAAGGGTAGAATTATATTTGGCTGGAAAAGAGCCAGGCAAACTTTACACTTGTCCTAAAAGTAGGTGGTCAAAAGCTTGTCATCAAAACCATCAGCCATGGTTGCTTAAACTATCTGGATCTTGAAATCTTTTGTGCAATTCATTTTGAAGATAAAATAAACATTAAGAAATGAGATAAAATGAGGCAAAGATCAATAGGTCGAGTGAAAAAGACATTGAGTTAGAATTGACCTCTGGGCATAAAAACGCCCAATCTGACAGAGTACATCAAATAAAAACAAAAAATAGAATCAGATTTTCCAAGTGGCATCATCGGGACATCTAGTCTGATTTTTTTTCTTTAGGAGAAAGGATTCAGAAACCAAGGCAAGGAGGAGATGTAGTCACAGCTTCCACTCTACCCTTCTCAAAATACATGCTGTAAATTTTCTAGGGTTCCCAATACATGTTTCAAAAGAAGCCTTCACTTTTGGTGGAAGGAAGTACATGTTCCTTGGTATGTCTGGTTTTACTGTAATAGTATATAATGCTTCTCTCTAATAAATGTAACCACAAGATTTTTTAAAAATGTGCCTGCATTCTGCTAATTTATAAAAAGCAGGATGCTGTCAGATAAAATTTCATGAAAACAATCTATAAACCAGACTGTCAAAAGTGAAAGGTACTCAGGCAGTACTTAGGAGCAACCAATACACAGAAACCACTGGAAAGGTTTCCTGTGACTGTGGTGAAACAATGTACTATAGCGGAGCTCACATTACCTTGATTTGCAAGTTACTGTGAGGTCACAGGAAATCCTGAAATGTTTTCCACATTTTCTTTTATACATTTTATGTCAAATTTCCTGCAATTGAAATCATAAACCCTCCTACTGCTGGAAGCTCTTCTAAAGGAAAGGAGATCTTCTGACACTCCCCCATGAACACCTAATAACTCAATTCCTACCAGTGTAACAAGAGACTAAAAGACAGAATTGAAAATGGATTTTGATAAGGCTGAAATGTCAGCTGCTCTAACTCTTTCAAAATGAAAACCAAACTGATGTCATTAAAGACAACTCTAGAAATGCATTTAATCTAGTGACAGCAGACTTTTCTTTAGAATAAGAGATAACAGAAGAAATGACGGACTGTACCAAAGACGTGGACTTACCATTTTCCCAAGTGACTTATCCGAAATGTATTTTTGGATTTATGGTCTAATTATAAAATGGCATATTCTATACAGATATTCTTAACATGACTGAAGTTCCTTACGACCATATTTTATTGTTCCAGCTATGTTTATGAAAGGATAAGTCAGATTTAAGAAAAATGTACAAGTTTAAAGTATTCTCTCAAGATTTACCACTCATACTGGTGGAATTTAAGAATAGCTTCTAAATGGTGAAATACTATTGTGATATAAATCAACAAAATGGAAAGTCATACCCAAACGATTAAGGTACATTGATGAGTGCCAATTTTTAAGGTTTTGTTGGATTATGAATTATTAGCACACATTACCTCTCCTGACATATCAGGGGCCATTGGAACAGTGGGCCACAGAGATGAGTAGATTCCAAAAAACACCACCCAGAGCGCGATGCTGCCCCATATTGCTATGTGGCTGAACTGTGAAGGAAGGAAATCTGAGTCAAAGGTCATTTAGGGAGACTGTGTACACAAACACAAATGATGACTTTACAGAGTCCCTTGTTAATTTCTTATTACTTTCATAAAAATATTATCTATAGGAATTTCTTATTTTATTTTTTACCTGGATCTTTCATTAAGCGCTATGATGTTTGTGGTACTGGAATTCAGGACTGACTGAAAAACTTCATTTTGTGTAGTAAGTGACAAAGGAAAAAATGTTATTTCATGTAAGTCCACCCGAAAGTCCCCTCTGGGTTAAGAGACAACTGCCAAGCAAGAGCTCTTGTGTGTGTGTGAGAGAGAGAGTTAACGAGGCAGGCGGCTGCACTTCATTTCTCTGCCATTAAAGACTATCCCTGGCTCTTGACTTGGCATCTACCTTCCCCCCCTCTATTTCATACTCATTCCTTAACAACGAGTACTTCTTTACTTCCTCAATATCAGCATTTGCTCCTCTGCAGCAATCTCACTGTCTCATGTTTATATTAATTTCAGAGCCTTTTAGGAGAGCTACGCTGCCCATTGCAGCTGCCACTGAGTCCTCCCCACATTAACACATTCAGCCTTAAATACTGTTCCTAAAAATCTATGGCTCCTCTTCAAGAGCCTACAGCTTTCTTTTGAAAGATGAGTGGTGTTTTCACAGAAGGAAAATGGAGGGCTGAGGGGGAGTTTCTGGGAGTGAAAACAGCAATGATGAGGAGTTAACTTTTTTTAAAAATAGAGACTGAATATCAAGAAATTTATAAAATACTTTTGAAAAATTAGCTTTTAAGGTAAGAAAACTGTATTGGTCTAAATGAACTTTTTTGGGGGGATAAATACATGAATACCTCATCAATAGATTTAATATTTTATCTAAACAAGGCATTTTTATATCACAGATGACATATTTCATTTACTTAGGCAAAATTTCCATTGTCTTTGTTCTAGTAAAAGTTTTCTCATACTTTTACTCTTCAATAACTTTTTATGAACTAACAGGTTTGAGTACATTTAAGAAGTACTCAGAAAAAGAATCTTACAATAACAAAGTATAATATTATACTTTTATTATGTATAGTAAGTAATTTATTATTATATCTTTTATTATGACTAATACACTGGGTCTCTTTACTGGGATGTGCTGAAGATACTTTAAAACTAGTATTTCTAAAATGTAAGTTGTTTTATCCAGACTGAGTGTTTTTAAAAGTCTGAGGACAAATCTTTAATATTATTGGTCTTCAGAGTCATTTCATAATGGGTTTTCTGCAGAATGCCAGTCTTATGGCACATTCTATTAAAAAGAGATTCCTAGTCAAATATGCTTGAATGCCTTCCCTGTCCCAGATTTTCATTTTATACAATAATATATTAATGACTCTGAGATGTCTTGTGGTTAATAAACTTTTTTACGTTTGTTCAAATTGGTGTTTCCAAACTCAAATCCCCAGTTCTCCTTCTCTCCTCTCCTTTTCTCCCAACTCTCACGATTAACATCCTGTGGAACTAGGATTATGGGGCACATGAAGTTAGGATGACAAACAAAAGGGGGATCATGCCTAAGTAAACGTGACATTTCTTGGTTGTCAGTAGAATTATTCTTACCCATGTCCAATATGATGTCTCTAATCCAGCTTTCAAACACACCGTTATCACCACAAACTAAAAAAGAAGGGAAAAGTTATTTCATACATTTAGTTCATCAAATCACTGCTCATTGAATGACTGAAAGCGAGATTTGTAAAGAAAGGGATATCTTGGAATCATGGGTGACTCACAGCTTGCTCTGTGTCTCTAACAAGCAAAGGAACAAGTGAATGAGCTGGGCAGCTGGAGGTTACCGCCGTCATCACTCAGAGCTGCCTACTGCAGCGTCACATGCCTCTGCCTTCCCTGCCTCCCCTCCCCTTCACATCCACGAGGCTCCTGAGCAGGTGTTCCCTGCTCTTCTGTACAATCCATGAATAGCAATGGGGAGTATATGTTTATATTAGCAAGGGTTTTCGAGTTTGCTTTAACTTTATTTTATGTCATCTTTAATATGTAAAAGGTCCAACTTTCTGGATTTTAAAGATGAATTATGAAAGTGAAATAACTGGATATTTAGAAATCCAAACCCTCTGTAACTTATACAAATGAAGGCAAAGTGGGATATGAGTCTGTGACTCTCTCCATGATATCCATAGTCATTGGTGATAACTATGTCACCAGTTCTGTGAAAAGGAAACAAGAGTTTAATTAAATGTCTGTTTTCTACCATATAGAATAATGATTAAAGGCACATGTGCTGGAGTCAGACTCTGCGTGTAAGACTCCATCACTTATTAGCTGTTTAGGTTAACTAACAAGGCGAGTTATTTAACCTCTCTGTCATCTCAGTTCTGTCATTAGTAAACTGGAACTAATAAAGCATATCTACCTCACAGAGTTCTTTTGAGTGTAAAGGATAAATGAAAAACACTTAGAACAGTGCCTGGCACTGGATTACTGTTACCTATTACTACTGATATTACCTATCAGTTATATGCCTATGTGGAACATGGGACTCCATGGTCTGATTCTACATAGGCATATAATAATAATAATAACAATAACATTATTATTACTAATTTAATAATAAAATTTAAGATATTGTTAGTAGTCAAGTGAACTCTTGGCACTTTTCAATTGTTTGTGGCACTGGGAATGTGAGGTTTGCTTAGCATTGGTAATCAGTGAATGCTTGAAGTACCAAGTCATACTTTCAGGGGTTGTAAAGTTAGGTTAAAGTGAGTCGGTTGGGCTTACTCGGCAAGCTATCTAATGGCAATTTAGAATTAATATCTATGAAAATAAAACTCATTAAAATGTGAATATTAATTAAGCTCTAAAAAGCTCTAAAATATGAGATATGGTTTAAAATCAAATTAATGAAAAATAAACCCCCTGGGGTCTGCATATTTTGAAGTGTTCCCAGGAGACATCCATGATGCATACTCCAATTAATTTCTAAACTACTCCATCAAGTATTTATGTATTTCTGTTTTTGCACTTACATTGTAAGAGAACAAACCACCAGACCCCTAAGCATACTTTTGCTTTTCTTACTACTTCAGTGGATTGATGTCAGTGGGAAGGAGACCAACCTCCTACCCTCCAGAGATGTCAAAACCTTTCATCCCTCTGTAGTCTACCAATCTAAACTCCCTATCATTCAGTTATTTACCCACATGATATTTCAACACCATAGTATGGCTTTTCTACCAATGGAGGCAGCCATCCTGATAGCTACTTAGAATTCAGAACAGAATGCTGCCCTCCCCTACTGAAGAAGCTTTATCACAGTAGAGCACAGGAGTACAAAAGAAAATCAAAAGGATGGAGAATTCAGAGTGGCAAGGTGGAGTAAACTTACTGGATACTAATTGTGCGACTTTGGGCATTTGCATTCAAGTAGTAGTGCTTTTGACTTTGCAGGGAAAAATGGTTTAAAAGCGTTTTTCAGCTTATTGATGGCAGGGACAAGCTCTCACACATCATGTATCCTCCACAAGTGCTCGCCTTAGTAATTAAAGGGAGTGGGCTCCATATCTTGGGTGTGTGCAATGTCCTCAAAGTCTGGAGATTTCTCTCCCATTTTAGTTATCACGAGACTCCAGGAGAATTACTGGTTACATGCCCAATAATAGTTTGATAGTATTTGCTATGCATTCACAAAAGCAAGATAATATTAACAAGGGGGTGAAATGAAACTGAGGAAAAGGGACAAGAAAGAGAAAGTGAAAATGGGCAATTATAGTAAAGAAGTTG
Source organism: Dasypus novemcinctus (assembly GCF_030445035.2). Taxonomy (NCBI): domain Eukaryota; kingdom Metazoa; phylum Chordata; class Mammalia; order Cingulata; family Dasypodidae; genus Dasypus; species Dasypus novemcinctus. The sequence continues at coordinate 163,742,614 of NC_080673.1, read as the reverse complement.
AAAATAACTGCAAGCAAAGCCCTTTGAAGTTAATGAATTTAAATATTTTAAAAACCTAATATAAAATAATCTTAAAAGTTAAAACTAGGGTGTAAACAATCCTTAAATCTAGAAATGCACACATTTAAATAAAAAAAAAATAGAGCACATATGAAAGGATTCAATTTTACATGCAAACCAGGTAAGCATCTTTTACTTACAGTGTAAACAAAGTTTCCCAGCAGGAGGTAATCAGAGGTTTTCCCATTTCCAAATACAGTACCTATAGGAAAAGAAGAGAGGTTAATAGGAAAGAAAATAAATGAGGTGCTTTCAAAATCCTTTCAAAGATTAAGATAAGCCTCAAATTAAAACCAATTTCTAATAGCCAACCTGAAGAAGGAAACATGGCTTGTTAACCAATTCTCAGGAGTCCACAAGATAAAAAAATTCATACTAATTGCTCCAGCAAAGGGCACTCTGAACTCTAAAAAGGACCTTTGTTAGTTTGGAAGAGCGTCTTAGGGAGCTTTCTTACTATCTCTTAATAAAGTTGTTGGCATTGGACTAGGAAGGAGTCAAAGAAGTAATTCACAGGGGGCTAGGAAGCAACAATATGATTCTAGGTAAATGGCACTTTGAGGGTCTGGCTGAATTCAGAGAGATATTTTAAAGTATTCGGTTATGCCAGCAATGACTAACAAACATGGCTCTAGTTGAAGGGAGCAATAGCTAACAATTTAAAAAATTACTATTATTGATTTAAAAAAATCAAATAAAAAATAAAAACTGAATGGGTGAAAAATTAAAAAACCCATGGTATGTTTAATAGAGTATTTCATTTATTCACATATTCAGAAATATTTATTCAAAGCCCAATATGTAAGATTAAAGTGTGTTAGAATAAAGTATGAGGTGAGAGAGGATGAGTGGTGCTGGCATGAAGTGGAAAGATAGGTGAGCTTTGGAGACTCAGGCCAGGTGTGGTTCAATCACTAGATGTGTCAACTTGGGTTATTTATAATCATTCCTATGGACCTCAGTTTATTCACTTAAAAGATGAAGTAAAATTACCTACTTTTGAATGGAGTTAGATATGTAAAGCACCAAATGCAGGCAGGGCGTGGCGCATAGCAGGTATTCTATTAACACGACACTCTCCCCTCTCAAAAGTTTTCAGTTATATGTAGCCAGGAAGGGTTGCTTAACAGTCATGCCATGGTGCAACCTGGAAACCTTTCTGTGTTCAGGATATTCTGTGATTAAGGATATAAGATCCATCTTTTGGGTATGCTGTGGACAAATTTATAAATGAATGCCTGCAACTAATCTGCAGATTTCCAGAGAAATGAATGAACAAAGTCAGAAAGCCACAAAATAACTGAAAATATCTTATGATTGGTTCCTGCCTTGCATGATTCCACTATGTGGCACACTGGTAAGGTCCATTGAACAATGTATGCCAGTAATTAAAAATAATCATACTTAGGTCCAACTAAGCCTCCTAGTCATCACTGATTAAAGTCATAGAAAGCTGCAGATTAATTTTAAGATCACACTGTGGGAAAAAATAAAAACCTCCTTCTGGTTTTGTCATATTTAACATTGGAATGGTTCAGATAAGTCAGCAGTTCTCATACTTTTTGGTCTCTGGACTCCTTTACACTCTTAAAAGTTATTAAAGACCCACAAAAGCTTTTGCTAATGTAGGTTATATGCGTTAGTATTTACCAAATTAGAAATTAAAACAGAAAATTAAAAATATACAGTGATTCACCTAAAAATAATAGTAATAAACCAACATAAATATAAGCAAGAAATTTTATGAAAATTAACTAACTTTCCAAACCAAAAAAAAAATTAGTGAGAAAATCAGTGTTGTTTTATACTCTTATAATCCTTTTAATGTCTGGTTCAATAGAAAGCAGCTGGATTCTATGTTGTTTTGGTTGAAATATATGAAGAAAATCCAGCTTTATGGAGTTATAAAGAGGAGTATTATTTTAAAAATCTTTTCCAGTAACTGGGTATTCTTTGATACTACATCAAAACTTAGAAGTGGTAGCTTCTTAAGGTTAACTGCAGAATGGAATCTGAAACTATATCAGATGAACATTTTATAATCTGTTATATTAAAATCCATTAGTCTGCATTGCACTTGGAATAGATCTCTTTTAACCGTATGATTCTATAATACCTATGATGATCATTGAAAAACATCAGTTCACTGAGTTATGCAGATTGTCCATATATTGACACATGTCATTAAATAATATCGACTTATCAAAATCTTAGAAAAGTCTTTAAGTATTAGGAAGCTGTGAAATTTATGGTACTGGATACAAGTTTTCAAAAATTCTAATTTTTGCCTGAAAGCTCAGGTTTTATCACTGGCAACAAATAACGTCAGCTGTTTTCCTAGAAGTGACAGGCTCGCTTCATTCATTTCTGAGAAAATATCTGCCAAATAACCAAGTTTGAACAAACAAGATTGCCTGTTGGTAGTTCTTTAAGTGAAATGGCGTTCTTTGAAAAAGCAACTGGTTCAGCTCACAACTCAACCATATTTCAGTATGCAGAAGTTTTTTATGCATACTTTCCATTTTGTCACAAAAAATATTAAGAAAATGTCTACCACGGTTTGAAATTCAATAACATTAATTAGTTTCTACTACTTTGTCCAGGGCATTCTCAAAAGAAACTGTCTTTTTTTTAAAAAATAATGTGTATTCATGGTGGTGAAGGGTACAATCACTACTAGTGCAGTGATACCATTGATTACGCTAATGTACCAGCAGTTTCACTCACCATTGCTTTTGCATCATCTGTGAAAATAACAAATGGTGTCTTAGGAACATTATGAAAATTTTGAAGCCATGAAATTTTGACCTCATGCATTATAAAAGGTCTTGGATATTTCTCAGGGGTTGGGGGATCACAATTTGGGAACCACTAGGCAAATGAATAAATGAGTATTTAGCTATACATTATAAAGATGTCTATAATACTTTTGCACCCCCAATCTTTTCAAAAGCTAAAAAATAAACCTTATTTAAGAATGAAAAACAAGGCAAAACACCTACAAAAGCTTCAACATCAGAATGATAAAATAAAATTTATGTTAGCTATCCATTTCTTAAGAAAAGAAAGCAAATATTCTTTGGATTCAGCTACATTTGGTGTCCATAGGCAGTACCTTTGTGAACTACCTCTGCTGAAGCTGGATGATCTAGCCAGTTTTCCACTTGTAAAGGGAGGCTAGGATCTGATCTTCAGGAGCTGAAATTACTTAGGAATCCCTTTCAACCCTGTCATTTCTAATGTGTTTTGGATACTATTTGGTTTGAGCTACTTTGGACATGAGATGTATTTTTTCTAAGTTAGACTGTTGAAATAGCAGTTTAATAGATGGACATGCCTAGTCTTCCATACCCTTATTGATTGTGAATCTTGAAAATAAACTTTACCTGGAGAACTTCCCTAAGATCAGAGTAACCTGAACTGTACCCTTGACTTCAAATCCTATTGCTTCCCAAAATAGAAACAATCTAAATATCCATTAGCTGATGAATGGATAGAATGTGGTATATCCATTCACTGGAATATTATTCAGGCATAAGAGAAGTGAAATACTGATTCATGGTGCAACATGAATCATTATGCTAAATGATAGAAGCCAGACACAAAAGGCTTGTAAATTTCCATTTATGTGAACTATCCAGAACAGGCAAATCTATAGCTAGAATGTAGATTAGTGGTTGCCAGGGGCTGGGGGAAGGGGAAATAGGAGTGACCGCTAATAGGTATGGGGTTTCTTTTAGGGGTGATGAAAATGTTCTGAAATTAGATAGTGGTGATGGTTGTACAATTTTGTGAATATACTAAAAGCCACCAAATTGTACACTTTTAAAAGGGAAAGTTTTATGGTTTGTAAATTTTATCTTCCCCTCCTCACCCCCAAATATCCTAATGTTCTCTTGGCCTCCTAGGCCAATATTCTATACTTTAATTGGATTTTCTTATCACTCTTGTTTCCATGGCTTAGATAGTGAGAAGTATTTACTCTTGCACTGGTGGAACAATTAATAAAGAGATGCGTTTGAAGTCCCTTTCCTGGCATGAGGCCACTGCCTTCTCGGTAATGTGTACTCATCATGATACTTGCTCTCATTAGTTCATCAACAATTTACTGTGTGCCTATGGAGAGCTAGGTACTGTTTGAAGCAGTGCAAATACTACAGTGAACTAAACTGACAATTCTAACAGAGGAAAAGGTAATAATAAAAAAACCCAACAAACTATATCCTGTTAGGTAAGTATTATGAAGAAAAAGGAATGGTAACAAGGTTGTAGAGTGAGAGCAGCAGTGGGGAAGAGTCAGTTGCTTTTTTGGACAGGGAGCTCTGGAAAGGTCTATGTGGTGACTTGGAGCTATGTACTCCAGAAAGGCATGTTCTTAAACTTAATCCATTCCTGTGGGTATGAACTCTTGTGAATAGGGTCTTTTGATGGTGTTTCTTCAGGTAAGGTGTAGCCAAACTGAATAAGGATGCGTCTTAATCCTATTACAGAAGGCCTTTAGGGAAGGTCAGAGAGAAAGAGAGAAAGCCAGAGGGAGCAGCCAGAATCTGGAAGTCAACAGAGAAGGGAGAGGCTGGGAGAGGCCAGGGAGAGGTCAGGAGAGGCTGCCATGAGCACTGCCATGTGACAGATAAACCAAGGACCAAGGATCATGGGCCGCCAGCCCCATGAAAGCCAGTCTTTGAGGAGAAAGCATCACTTGATGGTGCCTTGATTTTGGACTTCTCCTAGCCTCAAAACCATGAGCCAATAAATCCTCATTGTTTAAGGCACACCACTGCATGACATTTCTTTTAGCAGCCAGCAAACTCAAACAGCCTCCTTGAGCAGAGCACAGAGGGAAGTGAGGGAGAGAGTCACCTGTATACCTGGTAAAGAATGAGGGAGCAGCAAGGGGGTCAGTGGACTACAGCACTATGAGGAAGATGCACAGAAGAAAATTCAGGTTGGGGAGTCAGCCAAGGTCAGGGCTGTGGCTTTTGTTGTAAGTGTGGTAGAAGTCTTTGTGGTTTTTCAAGGACGGAGGCACCTGGTCTGATTTATATTTTACAAGGATCACTCTGGCTGCCTGTGGAGTGTAAACTGTAGGTGGCCAAGAGTGGACTGCATGCTCTTCTGCTGGCAGTCATTAACTCAGACAGTGAGGTATGGCTGTACTTAGGAAGGGCTGCCCCAACCTTGGGTGGAGTGTGTATTGTGCTTTTAATTATTGCAGTTTTGGAGCAGAAGCACTGAATGGTTGGCTGTCTTCCCCATGATCTCAAGGCAAGCTCTGATCTGGGAAACAACAATACCCGCTTAACGCAGGGATCTCTATCTTAAAGTGGCTACTTAATCATGTATAGGAAATACACCACAATCCTCTCTCAAAACTGAGAGAATAAGATCACTCCCTCAAAATGAGAGGAGAAAACACTTACACTCCAAGATGAGCATAAGAACATCTTAAAATCTCATTCAAAACATCAGCTCAAGTATACTTGAAAATACCAGCATATCTGATTAGCTACAGTATAAAGAGCTTAAGACAGGTCTCAGAGGTATAATAAATAGACTACATAAAGTATTAGCACTTATTGTCTCCAAACTATACATCAACAGAGGAAAAAAGGACTCTGAAATGTAACTCTCTCAGGTTTGGAAAATTTGAGAAGCAAAGAAGAAAGGCTTTGCATATATTAAATCACTTTGCTCCCAAAGGAATAATAAAAATCTTTAAAGTGCATACAAGTTTTGGATGTGTGCATTTTAGTTAAGGAAAATACCATAAAATGAAACACTGCTACACTTTTTAATACATATTGACAAGGAGTTATTTTTCTAAAAAAAGTAGAAAAGTCATCTCTTAGCATTCATATCCTTTCTACTTACCATACTGAAGGGCTTTTAGTGGAAACCAAAACAGAATAACTGAGTGGAAGAGGCCATTTAAACAATGAACCCAGAAAACCTGAGGGAAAACAAAAATCCATGAGAACCATTTGCGATAAACTAGCTCTGTGAACTCTGACCTTTCTTTTTATCTGTGAGCTAGATTCACAAAACGTGTTTCTGTCGGGCCACCACTGTGAATTAATAGAACTGACAGACACTTTCTGCCTCTTAGACCTTCATGGGTCATTTATTTATTTTTATGCTTCTCAAAATGTTTTTTCAGCTTTTAATTTTTCCTACTTTGAAAAACCAAGTATCAAAAGTTTAAATTTTTGCCTTAAAAAAAAAAAAAGGAAATTTAACATAAAATGCAGATCATTAAATTTCTTAAGTGGGACTATTTTTCATAATTCTAGAAGAATAGACTTTTGAAAATACTGTACTTTGGGGACCTCAACTTTTTCTTTCCCTTGTTAATAAAAAGTGTACACTTTTCAGTGGCTAAGAATGTAATGCATTCTTTCCTCCTATGCGTACACGTTACATATTAAAATATCAAGTATACTATTTAAAGTATGCAAGTCTTGAAATAAAGCACTGACTGGCTACAGTTATGAAAGTTATAAAAGGCTCTGATAAATTTTTAACACCTATCAAGTTTCCTATAATTATAACATCATTTAATAGTTATTGCTTTCTCATATCAGTTGTATTTTAAGAACAAGAGACCAAGTATCACTGGTACTTTCTTTGTACATCTGGATGTGAAAGATTAAGTTATAGAAAAAACTGCTTAGAATTTTTATGGCCCTCTGAACAGTTGTAGTTTTGTCATTTAAAAGTGCTTCTTGCAAACAAAATGTATGCTAAATAAAATTGGCGTGTATTAATAGTTTTAAGCTGTTCAAACAACAGAAATGAAGTTGCCTGCCTCCCCCAATTTTCCACTGTGATCTCAATCTCCTTTGTTAGTTTACGCAGCCACACTGGATTGTATGATCCAATTTACGCTCCAATACATTACACATTTGAACTTGTGTTACTCATTAACCTTTGTCTCTTCTCCTCACTATGTCATTACCACAAGTTTTTATTTGACAGAAAGCACAGGTGGGTGCAAGAAAAATTAGTTCTACTTTTCCATTTTCCTGACCGATACTTATTGTCACACGCTAATCCTTTAACCCCTGTCACGACCTCAGAACCCCGGACCCTTTTTACCATAACAAACATACGCATCATTATTCAGGGCAACAATGCTTCTATACTCGGGACGCACAGCAACTGCTGTGTATACAACGTGCATTTTGTAGCCACTTGTCCTTGAATTTTAAAAACACTTTTATGGGATTTAATCAAAGAATGTTCATAGAAATCATTAGAACAATGCACAAACCCACTAAACATCGTTGGCAACTTGTGCATATACCATAGAAATAGGAAATTATCTAACCTATTTTGGTTGATCTGATGATTTCCTAAATGCATGGGTTCTACAGATTAACATACTTTTCAAATAACAAAAGAGCAGCAGAGGATACAAGGAATGATGCTCTTACATTAAAACTCCATATACCCTTTTTATCTGCTACATTCTTTTCCTGGGTGCAAAACTGTGTTCAAGTTGCCATGTGTAGAGGCATGAGGGCATGAAAGGATGTGGCTTTCTAGGAACAGCACTGGGTAATCCTGTGAGGATCAATTTATGTTTTTAAGCAAGAGTGACATGGTCAAATTTGTGGCTGGGAAGTTAACTCCTGACACAGCTCTATGGGGTCTGAGCTTCAGCAGATGGGGACCTGAGGCTGAGGTTGCGGCATCTGTCTAGGTTGGCGAGAATTACTGTTAGTGTACCAGTAGGCCTGAAAGTTTCCCAGCTGCCAAATTACTTTTTTAGTGAAATAAGGGCTTATAATCCATTGTGTCTAACCTGATTGTGGGTTTCAATCAGTTGAAAATCCCTACTATAGGTAATGAAAAACTTACAGCTATGTGGCAGAACTGAATACAAACTGGTCATCATAAATAAGCTAAAAAATAAAAACTCCCCACATAATCATAAATACTAAAAGACACCACTAAAAAGATTTTTCAGAACCGGAGAACAAGTCAAAGAATTCTTCGGTTTGTTTTATTAATTGGTCACATTCAGTTCTTTAAAATAATGTCATCAAATTGTGCGTGTGCACACTGCACATGCATGCACGGCACATTTCGTTAAGACCCGGGCTTAGAAGAATGACCTTCTGGCTATAAACTTAGCACTATCATTTACAGTGTGAGGTCAGAGGCACCAAAACACCTGTTTCCCTTTATGTCCTTGGCATACCAAAAATAAAGGTCATTGGAGAGCTTAATGAGGTAATAAATATTAAAAAAAATTCTTACATAGCTGTCTAAATTTAAGATCGTGAATTTAGACTACATCGAAGTATTAGTAACATGCTAACCTAAATACCGATAACATGCTAATAAATAGTACCGTATTAAGTGGGAAACGATGTTTTGAAGGTGTACTGTATTTGTTGCTTTTATAATATTACTAAAAAATATATAAATTGTTTGAAAATGGCATCTACTTGATTGTTTCAAAATTAAAAAAATTTTTTTTACCTCACTCACACCTAACAGGTAAATGAATTATTAACAAAACACCAGTGGAGACACTTTAGAACATATACTTGCAGAGAAGTGAAATGAGATCTTTTTGTTGCTGGGATGAATAAATACAATGAAATCACAAAAGATGGCAACAGCCAACAGTTAATTATGTAGAATATAAACCCAGGATATGTTTGCAAATAAAACGCTCGGTATTTTAACTTGTAGTTTTAATATTAGGGCTTGGAAATACTGAATACTATGACTAAGTAAGTAACCTTCCAGCAACGATAATTTTAATGCCTGACAGAAACAATCTGAAATTCCAATCAGGATGAAGTTTTTTCACAAAACAGACAATTAATAAAGAATACGATATAACACCCCTCACATCTTTGCAGTCCTGGATTACTAAGCTCCACGAGGAAGGAGCATTTTCCCCACAATGCCACAAAGATAAAAAAATCAGGATCAAAAGGACAATCACATCTGTTTTCCATACTCTGCTTTATTCCTGACTGGCAAACCTCAACAAGTTATGGCTGCATTTTAATTTTATATATAAAATAAAAACAAAACAAAACTCCCAAATAAACAAAACCTTCTCAAGCCATATTAGGACCTTAAGCAAGTGCGACTTTTGCCATGGTTGACAGTCTGGAGTTATTTCAGGCGAGTCGCCTTCGGCTTTGGAAGATCATGTGTCCCACGGTAACTGGGATGGTGAAGCAAGCCCATCAAATGCATGCCAGGGCACCACGACCTACCTTGGTGTTGAAGTCCAGGGCGTTCTGAGACGTTTTGTACAACTCAGGGTACTTGAGCATATTCTCTTTTCTGCATGATCTCTCAAATATCCCGAGAGTTAAGGGAGGCATTGCTGTAAACATCTAAAGTGCACAAACTGGTCATTATGCCAAGTAGCCAAACGCAGAGTGAACCCTAATCTCTAAGTACTCAGTAATCAAATGTCCCAAACTTACCACATTATAAAGACCTATACACCATCTTTCAAAGAGGATCTGTCCAGAAAAGCCATTAACGAAGGCAAACCAGATCTAGGAGAAAACAACCCCAAACCCAACAAATTAGAACATAAAAACATAAGGACATTGCTTAAAATCTGTTGTGTACACTTAACAATCATGTATCAAAAAACAGCGTTAACATTATTCTCACAGCTCTCTTAAAATGGCATTTCTTTGCTTTGTGTTTTAATTTAAAGTGATACTTTCATAAGGTATTTGTTATTTATGTCAGAATTGCTTCCATTTGTTGAATCAACAAGAACCATGAGAACAGGCAATTACAGGTTTTTAAAAATTAAATACAACCTTTAGGTGCTTTAGGGAATATATTTATATGCCATTAAATTTGTAGAGCTTTAGTTCCCTTTCAAAATATCTTTCAGGATGTAGTCATTTGAAGACTGTTGTTTTCTTGGTTATAAAAGTTACACTTGCTTATTTAGAAAACACAGAAAATTTAAGAAATAATGTCCTGGAATAATATAATCACTATTCATATTCTTCTGTATTGACAGTGTTCATATAAATGAATTATATACATTCAGAAATTTACCCTTTTGGAAACCAATTTGTATAGTGCCATATCTTATTCTTTCCTTAATGTCATGTAATATGCACTTTCTTAAGTTGTTGTATAGTCTTCACAATTATGTTAATGAACATATAACTTTCATAGTATGACTACAACAATTTACTTTTGAACATTTAGCTTGCTTCCAGTTTTTGCTAATATAAATAATTTTGAATTGAAAAATCTTGTACAGAAGTCCTACACATCTATTTCCTTAGGCTGGATTCTTAGATGTAGAATTAATGGGTCAAGATATATGAGCCTTTTTGTAGTTCTTGATAATTACTGCCATCAGAATGTTAAAACTGTTTTTAAATTTTAAAATAAATTTTAACTTATACTTTAGGCTTTGATAAAATATAAAAGTTTATTGTTTTATATATTTTGTAATTGTCTTAAAAACAGAAACCTTAACTATGGATACAGCACTAAAGGAGTACTGCAGACAATTTTTTTCTCCAGCATGTTTAAATAAAATGGAAAATTACAGTGAATATTAGTTAAATCAATAAGACCTACATTATTTTTTTAAAAAGCAGTCCTAAAATATAATTAAAAATACAGCTGACCTGGAAGAATGAAAAGGCTGGCCCAGCAGTGAAAATTACATAAAAAAAACACAAAAGCAAAACATAACAACAACAACAGAAATTGTTAAAGTAGTAATATGTTGGTCAAGTGAATTTTTGAATCTGAGCTGCAGGGACTTTGCTACACTTCACGTTTCATTTAACCTCATTACGGAAGCATGAATTGTTACAAATTCACCATTTATCAATATGTACCCAGGCTGGCCTCTCCATGAACAGTTTCTGTACCCATACTGATCTTCCTCCTTTTAGTTGTGGAAGGGGATGACTGAACATGTAGAAAAAAGAAGGTCTGCTTCATGAGATGGAAAAGAAGACAAAGTAACAAGAGAACATGAAAAATAAGTTCAAACTGTGTTAGGGTTGTAACACACATAGCAATAATACTGGAAGAACAAAAGTTGCCAAATCTGAAATTCTTATTTCCTTTGCTACATATACTTATAGAAAAAATATGGACATATGCCTTAAACCAGGGGCATGCAAACTTAAAAGAACCTAAGTGAGTTTACGCCAGAGAGGTGTTGCTGACTTTAAACTTTTCTTTAAAGCGTAAGTATGCACGAGTTGACAAGACAGACTCTAATGCTCTTTATTGTGTTTTCACATTTGGCCTTTTTGAGATGTGGATTATGTAAATACATATCTTGTGATACTGGGGGAAGGCAATGTTTTCTCTGAGGGCGACTGTGATCTGTTATAATAATACATATTAAGAAGCTCTTTCAGATTTCTTAGGGTTTGATGAAACATAAGGAATTTTTAAACACAAACTTTCAGTTTTGGCCTCTCTAGTTTAAGAAGATGCAGTTCCAATTTTTGTTTATCTGAAGAAAGCTGAGGCTGTATGCATACCAAATTCGTCTAATGGACAGGATTTGGCTCAAAGGTTGCAGTTATAATTGCATTGTAATCATCAGTACTATATAATACAAGAAGTTTGCATTAAATTTGTGTGCAAGTAAATGTCTGTAAATGTGAGTGGTCCTTTAGCTTCTCTGTACGTAACATTTGGTGCTGACTCAAAAGCTACTATGAGCTTGAAATTCAAGATCCACTCAAATCAATGAATTTTTAAGAGATGTTTCAAGTTAAAATAATTTGCAAATAACAGACATGTCTAGGTTCAGAGATTTTATTTTATAATGCATACATTAAGTGCTTTACAGTAGAAATGCAGAAATTTTTAAGTGGTATGCTATCAACATTTTTTTTTAACCTTTTTATTTCGACTATGGAAAAATATGTAAACATATCTTTAGCGACTCTCTTCCTGTGTTTTTAAAAGTAAACATTCTAATTTTTTTCTTCCAAAAAGGAGGGAGAAATAATGTAATAAGAACAGAACTTTTCAATATAGTATGAAACCTTCACAAATAGTTTGGCATCCAAGTTCACATATTTTAAAGGAGAAAAAGATCTTCAAGAGTGAAGAGGCCTTACCAGAAGGCTGATTTCAGCTGAGGCTGAGATTCGTGGAAATATATCTCATGCTAAATAAAACTCTTCAAGTACTATAAACAATTAAAAACCTCTCCTTTGACTCAACCCAAACCACAGATGCAGAAAGAAAACATTAGCCCCTCCGGAGAGTTATCTAGATTATTTAAATTCAAAGGGAACCCATCTTTATCAACTTTAATCAAAGCCTCTGAAAATTAAAAACATTACACTGTTTTAGGACCTTATCAGAAAGAAAATTTGGATGTGACCGATCATTTTAAAAAGGCTGTATTTTCCTAGGAAAGAGCCAGCTGTTTCAGGGAAATAAAATTCTCTTTAAAAAGAGCCAATAATTTAAATGAACACCTAGAGGAGTTGCTGGGTGGCTACTCTAAGTAAGTGTTCTATACCAGCTAAATTTTAGAATCTGCATTCATTTGGCTATAATATAAGGCAATGGAGTAGCTAGATAGTGACATTTCTGGAAATACAGCAACGAGAAAAGCAGTTTTTGTAGATAATCTATGAAACCCATAGTGTCTGAGACTATTCCTTTATTAGCAAAGAAACTTCAGACCTTCCTCTACTGGTATTATTTTCTATGTTGCACGTCCCAGCTGAGGCGTGGTATCTAAAGCTTCACAGACATTTTCCTGATGGAGCATTTCTGCATATTAAACAGCAGCTTACAAATAGTCAATGAGTCCTCGGCTCCCACGCCTGATCAGCACAAAAAACTGAAAGGAAAGATTCAAGACTGGCAGTTGTCCTCACTAGAGACATTCAATGATGTGTTTTCTGTCTATTCATTCACAGTATTGACATGAACCATTAACATCTGCAGAACTTGTTTTAGCTGGCAAAGGCTGGGTATCTGGGAATTGATTTAAAAGGTCAATTCGTTTCCAAGTTAGTTGAATTATATTCAAAATACATTACCATAAAGCACTAAGAGAAAAATAACTTAAAAATGAGATTTCCTGTAAAGTTTAGATTTTACTTCTTTCTCAAGGTGTAAACAATTTGATCACTGTTGAATATCTCATGAGTCTTTAAATTAATAGCTAAGTGAAATTAAGGGCTAATCAACCACAAGTTACATAAATGGATTTGAAGCAGTATATACAGATTTACTTTTTCATTTGAATTTAACTTATTTAATTCCCCATCAGCACTTAAATTTTGCCCACTTCATTACTGATTGTCAAATAATCTAGATTTAAAAGGGCAGCCATTGAGTGTGCTTATTCAATTCTACAAATTAAATTTTTGCAAGTAGATTTATTGCTGGTAGTGGCTTTAAACTCCTGCTATTTCTAAATGTCTATTTCGACAAGCCACATAAATTGGTATGCTTTTGAATGTCTATGTTTTGGGATGAGAAGAAAATATAATTTGAAAAGCTATAAATAGAGAATTGGGAATGAAAAAGAATTACAATTTTTTTTTTTTTAATCTCATAAGCTATTTTCACAGTGCACTTTCCTTGAAAACATAGACTGATCCAGATTAAAAAGAATGTGATAAACAAAAAAGTTCATGAATTATCCTGGACTATGTTCCCAGCATTTGCTCTATTATTTTATCTAATCGGGAATAACTTAATTATAGATTTTTAGTAACAATTACTGAAACTGCCTCTATACTTCAAAACTAACTTTCGTTTTTACTAGCCAGGTCATAATAATGACTATGTTCATTTAAAATTTTAATACAAAAGATAAGCATTCTGACAGAGGCATAAGGAACAGCTGAGAAAAACATACAGTAATTTCCAACTAAAGTGTCAATAGGGCAAATATGGAATCTTCTGATAACTTTTCTCTGTTGTAAAGTATGGAGTGTTATTTCCATACAGAAATGAGTAGGCTGTGTTTTTTTTTAATAGGGGTATAGAAATAGACAACAGATTAGAGGGCAAGGTGGCACAAACAAGTATCTGTACAGGAATGCTTGGTAGATTTATGAGGGTGTGGGTGGGTTCCCTGAGCGCAGTGCAAGATGAGGGTGGGGGGCATTTCTTAATAAGCTATGGAGAGCTCAGTGTCATGCTCTGCAGGGTTGTAAGAGGAGCATGAAACTGATAAAGAGCTTAAGGATTACAAACATAGTCTCTGATGATAAAAAGGGCATTTTTAAAATTATTATTTTCTTTCCATTATATTATTTAATATAATATTACATTTATAATAAATTTATATTATAATTTATATACATAAATTTATAATAAATATAATATATATTTAATTTATAATATAAATATATCATATTTAATATAATAAACTTTATTTTAAAGAGGTTTTAGATTACAGTGAAGTTATATTGCATATGTTTTTTAAAAAAGATTTATTTATTTATACCACTCCTCGTTGTTTTGCACTCGCTGTCTGCTTTCTGTGTCCATTTGCTGTGTTTTCTTCTGTGCCTGTTTGTCTTCTCCTTTAGGTGGCACCAGGAACTGATCCTGGGATCTTCTGGAGTGGGGGAGAGATGCTCAATCTCTTGTGCCACCTCAACTCCCAGGCTGGCTGTGTCTCTTACTGTCTCTCCTCTGTGTCTCTTTTTTTGTTGTTGTTGCGTAATCTTGCTGTGCCAGCTCTCCATGCAGGTCAGTGCTCCACATGGGCCAGCACTCCGCGTGAGCCAGCTCGCCATGCAGGCCTGCTTGCCTTTACCCGGAGGCCCCAGGAATTGAATCCTGGAGCTTCTATATGGTAGATAGGAGCCCAATTGCTTGAGGAACATCCACTTCCCATATATATATATATATATATATTTTTTTTTTTTTAAGTATTTTATTTTTTTTAGATTTTATTTATTTCTCTCCCCTTCCCTCCCCCACTGTCTGCTCTCTGTGTCCATTGCACTATGTGTTGTTCTTGTCTGCTTGCATTCTTGTCAGAGGCACTGGGAATCTGTGTCTCTTTTTGTTGCGTCATTTTGCTGCAGCAGCTCTCTGTGTGTTTGGCGCCACTCCTGGGCAGGCTGCACTTTTTCCACATGGGGTGACTTTCCATGCAGGAGCACTCCTTGCATGTAGGGCTCCCCTACAGAGGGGACACCCCTGCATGGCATGGCACTCCTTGCGTACATCAGCACTGCATGTGGGCCAGCTCACCATACGAGTCAGGAGGCCCTGGGTTTGAACCCTGGACCCTCCATGTGGTATGCGGACACTCTATCAGTTGAGCCAAATCTGCTTCCCTCCCTCATATATTTTTTTAATTTATTTATTTCTCTCCCCTCCCCCCCCGCCCCAGTTGTCTGTTCTCTGTGTCTATTTGCTGTGTGTTCTTCTTTGTCTGCTTCTATTGTAAGTGTCACAGGAATCTGTGTTTTTTTTGTTGTGTTATCTTGCTGTGTCAGCTCTCCATGTGTGCGGTGCCATTCCTGGGCAGGCTGTACTATCTTTCACGCTGGGCGGCTCTCCTTACGGGGTGTACTCCTTGCGCGTGGGGCTCCCTTACGCGGGGACACCCATGTGTGGCACGGCACTCCTTGCATGCGTCAGCACTGTGCGTGGGCCAGCTCCAGACAGGTCAAGGAGGCCTGGGGTTTGAACCGGGGACCTCCCATGTGGTAGATGGACGCCCTAACCACTGGGCCAAGTCTGCTTCCCCCGTATATGTTTTTAAATGAAAAGTAATGGCTTATTTATCACATCCTAATTGATTAACCATTCAGTTCACTCATCTATCTGCTAGTGATGCATGGTCCAGTGTGGTAGCCATTGGTCATATGTGGCTCTATGAATTATGACTAGTCAAAATTTTTTATACTGATTACATGTTAATAGGATATCTTAAATATATTGGATTAAAGAAAATATATTAAAATAACTTTGATCTTTACTTTTTGCTAACTTGGTTTTCAGAAAATTTGAAATTATACAAACATACACATTGTATTTCTATTGGCAAGTTCTGGAGGACAAGCAACATTCTTGATATATTTTGTGACCCTCTGGACCAAGTATGGTGCCTCACACCAAATAGGTGCTTACTAAATTTCTATAAAACAAAACACATCCCTTTAGAAATTATATTCCTGATCAACATTTTCTTTTTTTAAAATGATGTAACATTTGATACATGAAAAGTAATATGGAAATCCTTTGCTATGCAGATACAGGAACCAAATATTCTGCTAATTTTCAGATGAAATCCTCATTATCTGAACTCTTGCTATTCACCAAACTCGGAAACTAAAACAGTTCTGGATATCAAGGGATACTTGTATGGAGCATACATCTAAGGTTTGAAACTAGCAGTACTACAAAGCTACCTGTGAGTCCTTCCTAAATCTACTTCATTGCATTCCCTGGAAGTGGAACCACTTTCCTGTTTATCAATCCTTGCTTTTCTTATATGTAAGTTTTCCACATGTGCATTATTTCTAGACAGTGTATTTTTTTTCTCTTGTATGGTTTTAAGCTTTATAAAAAGAAAGTGGTACAATTTGCAGATTTTTAAAAACATCGAAAACACTATTTCATTTAGCAATTCTAATTTCAACATTGTTAGCTAAAATTTAAACATGAATTATTTTCTATGGCTGACAAACTTTTAATTTTAACACCTTTACAAGTTAAGAAAAGTAACCGGGCAAATGAAGCATTAATTAAAACAATGAGGAAACATTCACTTTCTTTAACTAGATCGGTGAGTGATAAGGATTTAAATTAACATGCTATTACCTCAATAATATAGAGGACAATGTTCTTGTAGAAACAGTACAGGATGCATTTGGAGACTCTGTTATAGTTCCAGGCACCGTGAACCATCAATAAATTCTTCAAATACTTGAACTAAGATAAGAGTGGAAAAAAATTAATATTTTCCTCTTCATGGTGCCAGTCAACTGAAACGAATGGTGTGTTTTGCAGAAACAATGCTTTACCTGAGCTATGGAGTAATCAGAAGAATTGGCTGCCTGGAGCCCTTCATTGCCACTTATTCCCACACCGACATGCGCTGTCTGTATCATGCTGACATCATTTGCTCCATCACCAATTGCAAGTGTTATGACTTGGACTTGCTTCTTAACCATCTCAACAACTTCAGATTTTTGAAGAGGAGAAACCCTTAAATTAAAACAAATGATCAATTTCTCTCTTCCCTGGGAAAAAAAAGTGATATTGAAATGTCACTGTCTCAAAAAGATAAAAGCAGAAGAACCAAATGACTAGTTATCTGGAGACCATTATAGAAAAAGTCTTAGGTTTGCAAATGTTAATCTGGCTGCCATGTAAAGGAGATTAAAATAATAAGAAAAAGAGTCTTAGAAGCAAACTGCTAGATGAGAACTAGAAGCTAGTATGCCTTGTTAAACACTCCCTTACCAGGATATTTGCATTAATTTGTTGAAGAAATAATATTTCAGTTTAGAAATCTCCCCACTTTCTAAAAAATAAGATAAGAATTTCTAGTTCTTCAATTTCGAGTGAAAAAAAAAGTCATAAAGGATGTTAAATAGTAGCCCCCAAACTAACCAAATCTTGTAAAATACCTGGAAAATAAAAGTTCTGAGTCCTGCAAGCTGGCCTTAGATAATGTACTGTTAATTTTAAAAAGCTTAAAACTTTATTTAAACCAACAGTAGGGAATTGGCTAACCTTTTGATCTGTTCTCAGATACCAAGAGGAACAGGGGTATCTCAACCTAAGTAAATACCAAGCACTTGATTACAGCTCATATACTTCATTTTTCCTTCCAAAATTACTGTTGGCAAAGCAGAAATCGAGCAACC
This sequence comes from Dasypus novemcinctus, assembly GCF_030445035.2. Taxonomy (NCBI): domain Eukaryota; kingdom Metazoa; phylum Chordata; class Mammalia; order Cingulata; family Dasypodidae; genus Dasypus; species Dasypus novemcinctus. The sequence continues at coordinate 163,724,699 of NC_080673.1, read as the reverse complement.
ATTTATACAAATGTGGGTCAGAAACAGAAAACACCAGCAACCATATAAACATCCTTTCGTTATTAACTTTGGAGCAACTTATAACAGACTCTTAAAAGACCATTTAAGACAAGACATAAACCCAAGACAATAAGAGAAGGGTTGAAAGAATGCATCATGAGTAATTAACTTAATATACTACACACAAGTATTAGAGATCATGAGAGAGAAAGAAAGAATAAACAAGGAACTGCCCAGCAAAGTATTACGATAGAAATTAAATGTAAGAAACAACTAATACATAATGTTAGTGGACAAGAAAATATCTTTGAGCTAAATTCTTTATCAAGGCTAAGTGGATTAGAGGTCCAATATATATCTACTGGAACATTTGGTACATCATTTATTATTCTATTTACAAATGAAGATCATTACTCTGAAAGAATCCATACATCTTTGCACATTTTTCTGATGATTACCTTAGGAAAATTTCTAGCAGTGGACAGCATGTATAAGTAAATGCCTTCTGGAGGCCACACTGCCCTTCTGAAAGGTTGTGTCCAGAGCAGCTCTGTTTTTTTCTTCAGTCACTGTATGAGACTGTAAGATGTTTACAGAGTGAACTGGTTTCCTTATCTCTGTACACACAATACCTAATCCAGAATAGGTATGTGTCTTAGTTTGCCAGAGGACTGGCAATACAAAGTACCAGAAATGGGTTGGTGTTTCGGATGGAACTTTTATTAGGAGAAAATCATACAGTTCCAAGGCCAGGATATGTCCAAATCAAAGCACCATCAGAGATGCTTTCTCACTAAAGTCCGCTACTGGCAATCCCGGTGTCCTGCCATGTAACGAAGCAAGATGGCGGTCCATCCCTGCTGAGGTCCCTGCCATCGCCTCCGGACTCACCACCTCTTCAGCCTTGAGCTGCTCTGTGGGCCCAGCCTCTTGGGGCCTTCATACTTCAGCTCTGGCTGCTAGTGATCCTTGAGTCTTCTCTCACACATGGCTGGGCCAAAATGGCAAGTTCCCTTTTGTGTGCGTTATTCTCCGTGTCTCCACATATATTAAGCTCCAGTGAGAGGGCAGAGACCCAGCCTGAGTCATGCCTCACTGATGCAGTCCAGGCAAAAGTGCCCCACATCCACAGGAATGGATTAGCTCAAGAGCATAATCTTTTTCTTTTTGGGATTCATAAAATAACTTCGAACTGGCACAGTATGTGATAAATGTTTGCTATATCAAAGAATTACTTTTAATTTTTTCTTTGGATTTCTTTTCTGAGTCTGGCAATGGTATAAAATGACACAACTGTGAACACAGCAGGGGAATGAATGAGTATCAGCCATTAATGGGTGATTTCACTGCTAGCCCCCATTTTTCTTTAAAGCAATTTTCATTTCATTTTCACATTTTATTTAATTTTTCTCAACATGCTAATATAAACTGGCTCTAGGCCCATGTTCTAAACATGGAATGCAGCTGACATTTAATAAATGTCAAAAAAGAATGCTCACCAAGGAACCACCTAAAAGGTAAAAAGGGATATGGACATGAAGAGAGAGAAGAATTTAAAAAGATTTATCAAGTTCCCTTCACAATTTAACAGGTTCACAATGTAAATACATTATGCAGTCATACCATGGAGCCAGGGAATACATGAGCTGAATACATGAAAATGAAGAAATCTCTGCAAGGTGAGCTAATACTAGTAATTTAAAGAAGCATCAGAAAAGAACTGGACTGAACATTGTTTTCTTTCTTTATGGCTAATACAACCAACTATGGCCTTCTCGGTTTGACAGTGCAATTTTCAATACCCAGAATTAAAATCTGCACTGGATTTTCACCTAACTTCGTGGGTCTGGTTAACCTAGGTGTTAGACACAAAGAGTATGAATGCCCTTTGGCGAGAAGGCTGCCTGGAAGAGGTGAATGGTTTGTATAAGTACAAGAGAAAAGATAACGTAGTGAGACATACCTGAAAACTACACTGCAGCTGCTGTTAGGAAGGGCATTTGGGTCCATGACCCAAAAGATGATGAATGGTTTGGGATGAGATTCAAGAAAGAGTGGATGCCTTTGTATCTGATGGGTATGAAATAGCAGGTGGTTACTAGATAAAGATGTCAAGATTTAAATGGGTGCTCATAAAAAGTAAAATACACATACTTAAAACATTTGACAAAATGTAAATGTACAAACTTGTGATGTAGAAGAAAGAACTTTGTACATGGTCTACCATTTGAAATTTGCATATTTTAGTTGTAGGAACCTTTCTCATGAGGCACAGTCATGGTTTCCTTCATTAAAGGGGCTGTAATGCCAGTCTTACCCACACCAACTTCAACAGCACAATTTTTTTCTGGAGCAGGTTTACCCAGCAACAGCAACTTTTATGAAGTTATTATTTCAATGATTTATGGAATATTTAATTAAATGATGATTACTTTAAGAAGTACACCAGGAATAAATAGATAAGGGAACAAGCACTGGTGATCCTCCCTGAGTACCCAAGTCAAGTCATGGAAGCAAAGGTGCGAGTTCCCATCCAAGAATGTCCTTCTAGCTCTGAGCATTTAGTGTGCTGTGGGCTTCCATCAAGAAGTCTTACAGCAGGAATGGGTTTAAGGCTCATCAGGTTAGGCAAGCTGAATCCAGTAAAAAAGGTCTCCTGTTTCTAAAGCCTCCATTTAAAAAATTGTTCCTTGCTACCAGAAGTTTACAATTTAGCAAAACAGAATTATAAGACATTAAATAAAAACTGAAACACAAAGCAGTTGGATAAAATTGCCAATATTAAGTGATTTCAGAGAATGTAGAAATCAGCATGGGCTGAAAGAGGGTTCCCCGATGAGTTAGAATTTAACTTGCCCTTGACAAAGATAGGCGGGCTCTCACTTCAGGAATGAGAAATAGCACATATTCAATTTCTTTAACTTCATATTCAAAATTCTCCAGACTATATTCTTTTCACTGCTGTTTCTACCTCTTAAAAGTTACTCATTTCACTCATTAGGGTTTATTTACTTTCTTTACTTTTGTACGTGTCTACATTTGTACAATTTTCGTAACAATCTAGAAAAAACCTTACCACACAAGTTAAAATTCTTCCAAATGTCTTTCAAAAACAACATATTCATGGCTGAGACTATCTAAAATTTAAATTTTATGAACACCAATAAATGACCCAATGTATAATTCTGAATCATAAAAGCTTTCTCTCTCTCCTCTCCCAGACATTTTTTTTACCACCCAAGGGTCTGCATCATAGCTTAAAGTATTCACAGTTCTCTTTTCTTCCACTGTTGCTCTTTCTTCTTGGGAGGAGTAAGAGCCTCTATGGAAAAAGACTATTTATCCTGTGTGTACTATAAAGGTCCAGTTTTCTTCCCCATGGCTCCACAAACAGGGGTGGTCTTTTGCAATACAACCTGGAAGTGCACCGAGTCCAATACGCTTTTCAGATATTATTTTGGCTGTACTTTCTGCACATGTTATTCATTATTTTTCATATTTGCTATGTAGTAACTCTCACTGCTCTGTGAAACTGAGATTACAGCACTGGAAATTTTTACCACTTGGGTGAAGAAATATATATGGTAGCCCATCTTACATAAGTACTCTTTTAATGGAATTAACTAAATGAGCCACTGTTTTGGATGGACTATGGACAAAGATATATGTGCATGTATATATACAGACACAATGAAGAATATTTTAAGGTACTTTTTATAGGTAGCCAAATTGAGTAAAATAATTTATACAATGAGATTGTGTTTTGGAGTATTAACTTAAAAAATTTTTAAAAGACACCTGAAAAATTATACTGATAATACAGTATTTTCTCAAAGACACATACTGTAAATTGAAATATTAGAGTATTTGCGTTTAGAAGGCATATCTAGGAAAATTTTAAAAACAAAATGGACGGATGTAGTACTTCTTAATTATCTGAAAGTGTTTCATATAATGACCAAGCACTTATATTGGCAAAGCTTGATTCTGCCCCTGTGACTACAGGATTGTTTGTGGGAGAATCTGTTGTACTTTCCTTCACAGTAAACTTCCTTAGTTTTCTCGTTATAAGTCTATTCCTCATTGAGTCACATTCTGCTGACCAATAAAAGAAATTATGAAAAGCAAGAAAAACCTAACTGTTGAGATCTTCCTTGAGTGTTTTTTGAACTAAAATATGTTAGGTTCATTTATAAAGGTTTAGGTTAAGAAGGAATTAAAATATGGCAAAAAATCTGGGTTACATGTATGAAAATTACAAAAATATAACTCTTCTAGAAACTTACTATCCATTTATTACTGGAATGAAAACTGTAGCTTATACAGAAATTTCCCAAAATGATACTTACTGTATGGTACATAACAATACATTCAACTACTTCTAGGTAAGAAAACTGCTATTCAAATGACTGATGAATGAGTGCTTTTCTAGCCTCTAAAACCAGTATCTATTGCTATACTGTATAGTCACGAGCATCAAAGAAAACTTACAATATACAGATTGAGTCTAATACAAAGAAAATACACAGTCTTTCCACAGGATGAAAAAAGAAACAAACTTTTAAAACTATTCCCTTTGGGAGAGTGAGAGAGGGGTATATGGGAATCCCCTATATTTTCAATGTAATATTTATGTAATCTGAAGCTTCATCCAAAGGTTACACATCTTTGTAGGATGTGCATGTATCAAAAAGTGAAATAAAAAGTTAAAAAAAGATTCCTTTTTTGTAATATATGTTAGATACAAAACTACTCCTAGTAGAAACTTTTTATTATAGTTTTTACACCAGAGAACATAGCTTGCTCACAATGCTAGTTTCATTTTCTTTTTTAAAAAAATATCATCAAATTATCTTGAACCTACTATCACTGTAAACCTGGCACACAGATATAAAATTGTTAGAGGAACTGAGAATGGAAAATTTTATAAGAGAGAGATATTCATATCATCATCCTGTGATACTAACACTGCAAGTCATTCTTTTCTTTTAAATTTTAAAATTTTGGGTACCAAATTACTTTATTTGAAGGAATGGTGAAGCTGAAAGAACTTGGTAGATATTGATACAACTTATAGAAAGGGTAAAGGTAAACCCAACACGCACGCACTGCCATGGAGACCACAAAGTCACCTGTGGCTTTGGGGAAGCCGGCATAAGATTAGCATTCATCATCACTGTCTCCCAGAGTGTGCTTGAGCAAGTTGGTTACACAGTCACCCAATTTTATGATGGATTTCATCTGCTCATTCAGTAATGGGTCTCAATGAAGTCACACAGGTAGGGATCGTTTCTGTCAGTGGCCAATTTGTGCAGTTCCAATGACTGATTCATCCTTTTTCTCAAGTGTAACATACTCCACTGCATTCAGCCTCCTCTCCCAGCTGACCTGTTCTGGTTTCTTGATGTCCTGAATGAAGATTCGGCCACTTTCTTGGTTCTGCAGCTTCCTAAGTTTCTCAGCATGTTCCCTCTCCTCATGAGACTGGTGGTGAAAGTTTGGCAAAGTTCTTCAAAGCCATCATCATGGTCAAAGCAGTAAGACATTGACAGGTAGGTATATAGCTCCAGCTGGTCTGGCAACTGATGGTGGCCTCTGAGTCCTAGTTGTAGTTCTGGTGCATCTGACGGGGATGTGGTTGTCATGGTGGGCAACTGAGGAGAGGTGGTGGTGTTGGCTGTGCAGTGCTGGAGTGGTGGCAGCAAGTTGCCCCAAGTGGCTGACCAGGGCAAGCATCAGGTTTCATTCAAGCACTGTTGAAGCAGGAAACCACCGAGACTCTCCAAGAAGACGTCTGGCCAACTCATTCATTTTTAATTGTTCACTGTTAGGATGCAAAGTCTGCTTAATCTGCTCTGTACCTAGAGAACAGGAATACACTATGAAGGATATTAGATTCTCCAAAACTTTCTTACATGGGTGGGAATCATAGGTGAAAAATTATTAGGGGTAGAAGGGAAGAGACCACTTCTTCAAGGGAAAGTGGACTTATTCAGAGAAGATTTGAGCCAGAAGACAGAGTGCTTCTGCATGTCACAATAATAAAGTTTCTACATCACAGCTAATCTAAGCAATAGGCAATGTTAAAGGCTTTGAGTCAAAAAAGAACATGGTGATATTGATTTGGATTGCTCAATTAGTGTTAAGTTTATTATATAGCTTAAACTTACCTAGCATGAAGGCAATGAAAATGAAAAAGAATGGACATATGTAGGTGGGGTGGGGGGAGACTTGAATGGAAGGGAATTCAAAGATCACCCTAAAGTTTCAGATTTGGGTGACTGAGAGAAAGATGGTCTAAACATTACTAGAAAAGGCAGGAGGAAGATTTACAGAGGAAAGTTGCCAGGTAAATTCTAGATATTCTGAGGTTCAAATAATGGGACATCCTAGTGGAATCATTAAATAGGCTGACTGAAAAGTTGGGAAAGAGCTCAAAGAAAAACTGAGTTGGAGATGCGCAATTGGGTGTCATTCATTCCTCGAGTATTTATTGATCCTTAGCATGGAATGAAATTTCTATGGAAGAATTTAAGTAGAAGAAAGCAGAAAGCCTCAGGGCCTTCCTGCTGCCCCTAAGACTTAGTAATTTAAGGATCTTTATTAGCAACTATCTCAGGGTTAAATATTAAAAGCCTATTTGACAGCATTCTCTCTACGGTGTCTGGTTCTAACGAGAAAGAAGTGGTAGAGAGAAAGGGACAGGAAGTGCTCCTATATGGGTCAAGAGCCACCTACCTCTTTTTTCTGGGTAGTGTTGCCTTTGGGACTGGTGTGTTCCCTACTGGGAAACGTCTCTACTAAGTATGCCTAGAGGCCTTTCCCCTTCTTGCTCTGTACTTTCATGATTCTGCTCTCAGAGTATAAGACCTATGACCTCCAACTTTTCTGGTTCTCAGTATTTGGTTGGAAAGCAAATGAACTCTAGCTTTCTTCCCTTTGCCCATGAGCTTGGATAGGTAAGGAAGGGCTGGAATCTCTTTAGGCTGAAAGGAAATGAGCTGTCTTCCTCCCCTACCCTTTTTTGGGGGAATTTTCTCTTATGCAGACAATCTTTCTCCTAAGTTTTTCCAAGGAGCCTTATTTTATCTTAGAAATACCTAGTAGAAGATGGAACAACTGGTAGCACAGTTACCGACAAGAATTGCAATACAATTCTGAAGGTACCAGGAGGAAAAAGAGAAGAGGTTGATAAATTTCAGGGTCACAGTTAGCAACTAATATAAAATCTCTGAGCAAACTATGGGAAACTAAAATTTGAGGGCGCTTGTTAGAAGGTAAGTAGCATGGAGGGGGTGATGGTCCAGGGGCTGCAGGTGAATAGAAAGGTGGGCAAAGCATCCAGTGCTACCAGTTTCCTCCCCACAGTGCCCTCTGTGAGCCCCCGATGACTAGTGTGAGGGAGGTGAGAACAGGCTAGATGGGACTAAGGCACTCATCCCTCACTGCAACTGTAAACTTTAGCTTGGGTTTAGAACTTGTGTAAACTCAACATCCCCAAAATAAAAAGCTGAAAAACAAAACAAAAAGCCCCAATCGCGGAAATACATCCTCAGTGTTCCTAAAGCTAAGACCCCAGGGCTTTCTAGTTAACTTAAAGCAAGAGGACAGGCGCCAACAGTAAGGGTGTGTTGACAGATCCTGAACGTTATTCTACCCCAGCAAGTCCATCAAATGCATCCACCTTGAAGAAGGGCAGTGCTTGGGATAAAGGAACTAGAGGGAAATAGATTCACTGAGCTCAGATGGAGCCCTGCCTCCAAATTTACTTCAAGCTAGAACCTAGGCTTTCACCCCTCCCCCAAAGGGGAATTACTGCCTATTAGGTGAATGGGAAAAATTGTCTCTTAGGGAAAACTTTTAAGACAGGAGAAAATCATGAGCACTTAGGACTATGACAATGTATAAGAGAAAGCAGAATTTATAAGGACAGACAGAACAAAGATTTAAAATAAGCATGATAAATATCATTGGATATTAAAAACATAAAACTGGAACAAGAAGTTATGATGAAGTACCATTGGAAGAAAGCCATATTAAAAATATAACTGGTTATTTATTTTTTTTATTCCCCCCCAGTCGGCCCACCCCAGTTGTCTATTCTCTGTGTGTTCTTCTTTGTCCGCTTCTGTTGTTGTCAGCAGCACGGGAATCTATGCTTCTTTTTGTTGCATCTTCTTGTTGTGTCAGCTCTCTGTGTGTGTGGCACCATTTCTGGGCAGGATGCACTTTCTTTCACGCTGGGCGGCTCTCCTTACGAGGTGCACTCCTTGTGCAGGTCAGCACTGCGCATGGGCCAGCTTCACATGGGTCAAGGAGGCCCGGGGTGTGAACCGCGGACCTCCCCTGTGGTAGATGGACACCCTAACCACTGGGCCAAGTCTGCTTCCCTATAAGTGGTTATAAAGACTCCAAAGATGAGTTGAGTAGTAAAATGATAGAACCAAAGAGCATATTAAGACACCTGAAAGCTGAAATCATGAAACTGCCCTAGAAGTTAACAAGAAAGTACACGAAAGATTGAAAGAAAAATGAAAACAAATGGAGGTTGGACCTGACTACACATACATAATGTGAGTTCTAGGTGAGAATAAAAGGAAAAATAAAACAAAAAATAATGATTAATAATTTTCTGGAATTAAAGAAGACATATGTCCTTAGATTGAAAGGTCTCAATAGATTGCCAAAAAGATAGATTAAAAAAAAGACACATACAATTACATACATTATGGTTAAATTAAGATTAAGGAAATTTTCTAAAAGCTTCTAGAGAAAAAGCACATTACTTCCAAAAAACAAAATTAGACTGTCACTGAATACATACAAAAATACCTAAATATCCTCAGTTTTTATCTATTTATTTAGGAGTATATGTATACACTAATACATAAAGATATTTAAAGAGAAAAACAAGCACAAGTGTGCTTATCAAAACTTTAGAAATAATAACAGAATAAATGTAGAGTGTAAAACTTTCAAGCCAGCAGAAGGAAATTTGATCTAGACAATGTAAAGTAAGAGGAAAAAAAGGAACAAAACATAATAAATGGAAAACACAAATATAAGATCACGGAAATAAGGCCTAATATAGCAATACTTTTAATAAATATAAATGAGAGAAATTCATTGATTGAGAAACAAGATATCCTTGGGTTTGATTAAAACAAAAACATACGCAAAATGGTATCTAAGAGAAATATTATAGTAGTAGCAAATATTAGATAACTCTATTTGTGCTTACTACATTCTAAGGCCTTTACTTATTTTAACTCATTCAGTTCTCAGAAGAACCCCATGACATAAGTTGCCATTTTATAAATGAGGCACAGAGAACATAGCAAGTATGTGGTGAAGCCAGGATTCAACCCTAAGCTATGTGGATTCAGATGCAGCATTCTTAACCACTATAGTATACAAAGGACTGAAGATAAGGGTCTAGGAAAAAAGAAAGGGTATCCATGAAACAGAGGAAAGCCAGGGTAGCAATTTTAGTTACATATAAAACAGATTTTAAGACACGTAAAAGGTTAGAGAGGGATCTTACAAATGATTACATTCCTCTTACCAGAAGTAATCAATTGGGCAATATAGAAGACAATGAGATAACATTTTTAAGAGCAAAAAAATTTTAATAGCTAACATGCTTTGTGTATATGTATTAACTCATTTATTATTCACAACTCCATAACAGCAGTTGCTATTTTTTAATCTCCATTTCGAAGATGAAAAAATTGAAGCAAGATAAGTAACTTGTCCAAAAACACTCAGCTACTAAGAGGTGGAGCCTGGGCTTGGACTCCGGGAAGTCTGGTTCCCACAGCCTAAGCATTACACCACAGAGCATCACAAACAGAAAGGAAAGGGTGGCTTATTCAGTGAGCAGTGTTGGGAGAATATGCTCAATATGAAGAAGTGAGTAACACTGGATTCTCTCTCCATCCTACCATATACAAACAAAAAAACCCCCAAAACAAAACAAAACGAAAAACACAAGTCCATACGGAAAACACAGAATTGTAAAGTTAACAGAAGAAAATGTAGGAGAATCTCTCTGTGAGTTGGGATTCTTAAGTAAAATCCCAAAAGCACAAACCATAAAGGGAAAATAAATGGAATCTGACTATGTAAAAAGAAATGATTTGTGTTCAAGAAAGAACACTGGCAGAATTAAGAAGGGAACCTTACTAGACACTGTTTTCTACATCTATAATCAACGACGACTAGCTATCCAGTACAAAGGATTCCTGTACTTAAGGAGGAAAAAAGGCAGGAAACCCAACTAAAAGTCCTGCATCTCTGACCCTCTTCCATGTATTATATTTCTTCACAGCAATTATTACCATGGAGAGAAAGTATTACCTTTTGACTATATGTGTGTGTGTATTTATTTTTTTTTTGTAGAACAGCTGCAATGTGAAGGCAGGAATTACTTTTTCCTGTGTTCATTGCTCTATTTTTAGCACCTATAAAAGTATCTACTTCCTAGTGGGTGTTCAAAACAAATTTGTTAAAAGAATGAGTGAACAGATGAATGAATTTCAAAAGCAGAAATTTAGAGGTAAAAAGTTATATGAAGATATGCCTAAATTCCCAAGTAAGCAGTGAAATGAAAATCAAAAGAGTGAGGTGCCATTTTATAATCATCAAATTGGCAAAGTTACAAATTCAGGAATGTCAAATGTTGGTGAAAAAGTAGGGATACAGCCACCTTCCTGCATGGATCATGGGAATACACACTAGAGTAGCGGTTTTGGAGCAATCTGGCAGAGTATTCACACATGCCAAGCACTGCCATTATTGGGTATATCCTAGAAAAACTTACATGGGCATACAGGGAGGATATTCATTACAGTATTGTTTGTAATGGCAAAGAATAAGAGCCAAACTAGATGGCAATTACTATGGGAACAGATAGATAAATTGATATATATATCAATCAATATATGTATATTTACAGTACACTACTGAGCAGCAGTCAGAAGAAATAAACTTCTTATAGACATGATAACATGGATAGGTCTCAAACCCATAGGAAAATAAAAATCAGAACCATTTTATACTGAAATAGTATTATGGATGTTTACCTATCCCTCAATATAACACACACATAATAAAATTATATATTTGTCATAGATACACATATATGCCAATAAAGTCTGGCAGGTAGATGTGAACAAATTAAATATATGGGAATGTTTTTCTAAGGTGGATTGACGAGAACAGGACTGTGGATAAAGGTCAAAAACTAAAATAAATATCAAAGAGGAGCTTCAAGGCCAGGATGCTTCCAGCCTAGTTAGAAGGCCAGCTTGCATATCTTCCTGCTTGGTTCCTTTGCTGATGTTTCCCCACGCAACAGAGGAAAGGCATCCTGGTATCTAAACAGGGTCATATGGTCATGGTCCTGGGTTCCTCTATCCCTCTTGCTATTATTGACACCTCATTTTAAAACAACTTGACCTCGAAATACTAGTATTTTAAGGGTTTATTTTGATCCAAGGGCCCACGGAAATTTAAGGGGACCATCAGACTGTGCAACTGTCACCACAGAAAGAATATCAACCACCTTTGATGAACCAAGGAAAATGAATCTCAGTTTCCAAGAGGAGAAAAGGAAGGATCTGGAAATTACAGACTAGGAGTTTGGGATGAACGCCTCCAATATTCTCAGAAAGTACTGTCAGAATTGACTCCTCCATGTTTACTCCTAACTGTACACTAACAGGGTTCAACAGACCATGGCCGACAGGTCAAATTCAGGCCACAATCTTGTTTTTGTACATGAAGTCTTTTTGGAACATTGGCATACCCTTCATTTATAATTGTCTAGAGCTGCTTTCATGCTGTAATGGCAAAGTTGAGTAGTTGGGACAGAATTCGTATGGCCTGCAAAACTTAAAATATTAACTGGCTCTTTACAGAAAAAAATTTTCAACCCCATGTTCTATAAAATACTCCTTTCCTCTAAGGAATGTTACTCAAACTACCTCCTTTGTTATGCCTCAATTTACAGATTCTTCGTTTTGTGTCTATTTCCAGTCTCTGACTGTTCCCTTCATGATGTGCCTTTTGGTTTCCAAGACCATCTTTCCCTGAGGATGCTGCTTCTCTTTTCTCTGCTCCAATTCCTACTGCCCTACCTGGTCTTGACCCCTGGAACTACACCCTGGCTCTTTAACTTGGAAGAGTTAACATAGCATCTTTAACTTGCACTATGTGGGGATGGTTTGGACATGCTGATTTAAAAAGAAGGTAATTACTAGAAACCATCACTGGTCAAGGAAAGCCAGTTATGATAAACTAGTTCTGCTTCCTTTTCTTTTTCAATAACGTCATTAGATTACCGGATCAGAGAAATGTGGTAGGTTCCATATAGCAATGACCTTAGCAAATCAGAAGATGAGGTACTTTCACTCTGATACAGTAGTACTAAGGAAGAACAGAATCCATCTCTTAGGCAGATTTGATTTTGACTGAAGAATATACTAGAGCACTTATTTATGTAAAGCTGTAGTGAAGACTTTAGTGGAATTCTGTAGAATTCTGTAGAGCTTTGTACTTAAAACTGCTGGACGAGAAAGAATCAAGAATTTGGATGAAGTTACAGAAGCTATGCTTGTTCAAAGTTAGTAAAATATAAAACAGAGATATTTTAGAGGTCAGAATCAGGAGTTTGCAATCTCTACAGGTTAGAAAAAAATGACTAATGTAAAAAAGATACAGTGTAAGAGGGATGGTGATGGAAAGAAAGAAAGCAGCGACCCTTGGGGAATACTAACCAAAGGGAACACAAGGAGGCTTCTGGGGTGATGGTCAGGTTTAGGGGTTGGATATATGGGAATACTCCTTTGTGATAATTCACCTGGCTGTATACTTATGATTTACTTTTATTTCCCAGTACAGGCTAACTCCTTTCAGAATTATTTAATCTACCAATGTGATTTGTGTGTGTGTGTATGTGGGGGGTACTGTTGAGAGTGGAGGTGGTGATGATGGTGGTTTATCTAATTTAAGTCATTTCTAAGACTATGAGTTACAATGGAATTCTATGACATTTAGATTCCTCACGTATTTTTAGAGCTCTATAGTCAAATTTGGACTTTGCTGGTGGTATACGTTATAATTAGCTACTAGGCTGTAATAAAGCCATGCAATTCCTTTAACATTATTCAGTAGAGCTGGAATAGCAAATGAGATCAACAGGGCTAAGCAGTTAATTATTATATTACGGCAAAATATGGGCATTTTATGAAGTTATAAAACTTATTAGGTATGTCCCCTTTTAGCCATACACGTATAGAAGAAATAATCTTTCAACATTCCCAAAATTTATTCATATTTTCTTCGATGCAAATATAGGGCCAACATTCATTCACAGTTTGTAAGACTTCTCAAAGCCAAACATCTGCTTGGCATCCACTGGTGCTTACATTTTTTTTTTTTCTTTAAAGGAATGTCTGTTGAGCATTTATTAGCTTCATTTGTGTTTCTGACTACCCTTTAATGTAGAATATTTATTAGAGACATTCTTAAAGACAGTCCCAAAAGTTTAAAAACGTAGATCTGCCTTGACCCTTTATTTAATGTACTCATGATATGATTCAAAGTATTCAAAGTGTCCCTTTAGATTTCTTCCTGGAGGACCCCTCAATTGGGCTAAGGTGAAAGGTTTTGCCTGGAATGTCACTCCCAAATGACAAGACTCACTGAAGTCAAGTGTTTTTCAAAATACACTATGGGGGAAATGCCCTAAAAGAGGGTTAAACTTTGATTAGAAATGTTGCAAGTAAGGAAAAATTCTTACTTCAGTTTGACTTCTGCTTTTAAGAAGACATGAGTACATAAATTATGTAGGAGAACGGTGATTACTAGACAGTCTAAAAGCTGGAGGCTCTAAGCCAATTTTCAACCAACTGTCACAGAACATAAGTTTCAAAATATGTTTAAACTAACCTGACAACTACAGAAAAAAATGTAAAATTCTTTGAAAGGCTGGGCTATGTGAACTGACTAGGACCTTAGAAACCACATGCTACTTAACACATAGCAATACTTCACTGCAACATTCCCACTCTCTTCTTGAGGGAATATTAAGAGAGGCAGAACAGATGCTTCCTCAAATTAAGCTGATCCAAGCAGTCCAAAGACTATTTTCAGCATGAGTGGCCAACAGAAGTAAGGTTCATACAAGAACTGATAGGATAGGAGAGATCTGCTAACCCAGACGGTTTTGAGTTAGAAGCAGATAACCCAGGCAGGGTGATGCATCTGTGTGTGCGTGTGCGTATTTCCCAACTTCCCATGCCAGAACCGCTCTTCTCTTAGCTGCTTCATATATCCAGGCTCCCTGCAGGATTTGAATCACTGCTATCTTCCAATCTATCTTATACTTTGCAAAATCAAAACCACAGAGATTTCATTAAGTATCTAAAGGACTGTAGGGGTAGAGCTAGAACAAGAACTTCATGAATCCCCAAATGTCTTTATACCAATTATATAAGCTGCAAGAGCTTAGGGCATAAAGCATCTGTAATTGAGGTCAGGGATGATTTATATGGTACAATTACTCCCCAAGATAGCTCTTGATTTTTGCTGTGTACACAAAACTTCCATATGAGTTTCAGAGCAAGCTTCCGCCCCCACTCCTAACCTGATATCCAAAGGAGTTTTGGGGAACCTATGAAACCACTAAAGTGGTACATGTAATTTTGAACGTGTATGGGTGTATATGTGTATTTTTCCTGGAAAAGGTTTGAAGCTTTTTCTTGTTCTTCAAACGTATCTGTGAGAGCCCCAAACAGGAATCAGTGTGCCTGTGCGAGGGAACAGAAGGGAAGAAGGAATGCAAGAAAGTAGTTTATGTCTATAACCAGGAAAATCTATCAGAAATGACCTCAAAACCTAGATGCATGTTTCCTTTGACCTGGTTGGGCCACACAGGTCAATGTACACCATGGCAAAAACATAAAGAGCTATGGAGTGTCTATGAAAACACAGTACTTGTTAGACAGATGAAAACCAATTTTATTATACTTTTTGGTTTTACATACTTAAAAAATTACTTGAGGCATAACATGTAACCTTTGCTTTGTAAAACAAAACCAGGACTCCAATGCCCTGAATGAGATGGGGCGGGGGGGGGGGGGGGGGGGGATTAGTTCTGTTTGAATATTCCTTTTGAAAAATGGTGCTGAGTGAAAGATATAATGTGTACCAACTGAGAACAACAGTTTCTTTCAATTCAACTGCAGACTCTTTAGGGAAAAATCTCATCTTTGTAACTCTATTAGGCAAACTAAAACTGCATTCTGCTGTTGACGTTGATAATGCAGGGGAAGAAAGTGGTTGATGTAATCCAGAAGATGGAACTAATATTGAGAGCCTCATCACCTATTAGGGGAAGGCTTTTCTCTCCACTTCTACTCTAGCTATAGATATGAGAAGACTGCAGAGGAGGATTGAATTCTGAATTATCTTCACCTGAGGATGGACTAGAATTAGATGGGAATATAGTTTAAATATGACGAGGAAACCCATAAAGCCAGAATAAACACAAACGAATTTGGGCAACAGTATCACACTGTGTTTTGAAATAATATTTAGTATTTATCTGGAGCCATCTGTCTTATAATGGGGTAAAATAGAGTATCTGGAAGATTGTAGTCACCTGAGAAATGTGGAGTAGTGCTTTCGTTTAACTGTATAGCATGATACACAGAGTCACTTACCAATTCCTATCCAGTGGTCAGAGAATTATTGTAGGAATTAAACTTTGAGGTTAGAAAGCAAATGACAAGAAGATCATTTGTGCCAATAGTTTAAATGCCAAGAGGCACCAGGCCAATGCTTTAGGTGCCAAGAAGGTGCACAGACATAAATCCAGCAGTGGCACTGATGCAATTATGGGCTTAGACCGATTCTCAAAGCCAGTCTGGAAGCTGAATCACAATCCTTTTGGAAAAGAGAGTATGAAGGCGATTAGAAGAAAAAAGCTGAGGAGTGACATTTTCCTTAAACACACACACACACACACACACACACACCCTAGAACTCTAAATAAAACTCAGTGTCTGCACAGGGGCCTTTGCGGTCCTCAAGCATGCATAAAACAGGGCCAAGGGAGGAGGGGGCCACACACATCTTTATAAGCTCAGTTGCAGAGCTGAGCTGCACGTGCACAGCAGAGTGAGTCCCTCCCAGGGGTCTGGGGCCTGGAGGAGCCTGAGTGCCATGTGACTTGTGAGTATCCAGAACAAGGATCTTGGGGAGAGTTTCACAAGCACAGGACATACTTTTTCTCCCTTGACTCTGCTTTCTAGTTTTTCTTACCGGCTGCTATTGTTTAATTTTGTGGTTCAACTTTTTGAAGAATGGTAGGAGGTACTGTGTTAAGCAATGCTCTAAGAATGAGACTCAGCTGCGATAACTGAAAATGGGCCTCCCACATCTTTCAAACCAAATTATGATTCTATTTAACACAAGAAAGATACATTGGGGGGGAGGGTAGAAAGTCTTCATTCACTTTTGTATGCAAAGCATCCATGCTCAGCACACAGTAGGCACACAACAGATGCCAAGTGAACTGCACTGGTCATTTTATTTAAATAGTTCAGTGTTCTGTTTCTAAAGATGAGGTAACAGTCATGCTACTTACGTGCATTTGAGCAATCTTTTGTTGATCCCTATTAGTGAAAGTGACAAAGAAAGCAAATCTGGCACAAAATTTTCCTGATTAGTTAGAGTCTGAGCTGAACATTACTAAGACGCTATCGATGGGAAGCGAATGTAGCTCCAGTGATTGGGCTCCCATCTACCATATAGGAGGTACAGGGTTCAATTCCCAGGGCCTCCTGGTGAAGGCAAGCTGGCCCGTGCAGTGAGCTGGCTTGAGTGGAGGGCTGGTTCACGCAGAGTGCTGGCCCATACGGGAAGCTGGCCTGCACAGAGCACTGGCCAGTGTGGAAAGCTGATGCAGCAAGATGATGTAACAAAAAGAGACACAGAGGAAAAACAATAAGAGATGCAGCAGACCAAGGAGCTGAGGTGGCGCAAGAGATTGAGCACCTCTCTCCCACTCTGGAAGGTCCCAGGATTGGTTCCTGGTGCTGCCTAAAGAGAAGATAAGCAGACATAGAAGAAAACTCAGTGGATGGACACAAAGCAGACAGTGAGCACAAAACAAAAGATAAATAAACAAAAACTGTCAAGAGTTTAACAAGGAACCCTGAAAAGTCACGGTAAAAGCAGATTTTAAAAGGCATAAGGATAACGAAGTGCAAATGAGATAGTCAAGATTAAATAATTCCCAACTCTTTATTAGGTTTAAGCAAAAAGCTTGATTATTACTGCTTCAGTTTCCTGGCTGCTAAAACACATAACATTTGATGGATTGGCTAAACAGGAATTTATTGGCTTACGGTTTTGGCGGTATGTTTGTCAGCCAAAAGGGGTGCTGATGCAAAGTACCAGAAATCATTTGGCTTTTATAAAGGGTATTTATTTGGGGTAGAAGCTTACAGTTACTAGGCCATAAAGCATAAGTTACTTTCCTCACCAAAGTCTGTTGCCACGTACTGCAGCAAGATGGCTGCTGACATCTGCCAGGGTTCAGGCTTCCTGGGTTCTCTCTTCCCAGGGCTCATTTCTCTCTCGGCTCAGCTGCTCTGCTCTCTCCACAAGGCCAGCTGTAAACTATCAGACGAACAGCTAGTCTCTCTTCCTGAGGCCTCTGCTTGTGTTTATGGAGACTTCTCTCCTTCCTCTCTTATCTGCTCCTCTGTGTGCTTACTTCCAGGCTGTAGCTCAAAACTCTGAAACTTCCTTCTCTGTGCTGTGGTTTCTCTGTGAGTCCTTGCCCCCCACGGAGGCAGAACTCGACATTTTACTGATGTGGCTCCATCAAAGACCCGTGCATTATTTAATCAAGTCGAAGTGAAACCTCTGAATCCAATATAATCTAATATGCCCAGAGTGACAAATCAGTTTACAAACATAACCCAATACCTATTCATAAACAATATCAAACTGCCACAGGAGGCTAGCAGTGTTGCTTCTTCCTGGTTTTGGCTGGCCAGCAATCTTTGTTTTCTTGGTTTTGTCATGTGGCAAGGTATATGGTGGCACCTTTTCCTTTCTCTTCCAGGTTTCACTGACTCCCAGCTTCTGGGTGCTCCTTGTGACTTCTATCTCTGTGTCCAAAACTTCCTTTGCTTCTAAGGACTTCAGTCACATTGGACTGAGGCCCATCCTCCTTCAGTTTGGTCACTCTTCACCTAATAACATCTTCAAAGGTCCTATTTACAAATGGACTCACACCCACAGGACCAGCAGTTGGTATCTGAGCATGCCTTTTGTGAGGGATGTGATTTAGTCCCCCAAAATTATTGACATTGCACATCTGTTCAATATAGTGGCCAAGAGCTTTATAGTGAGATTAGTTCTTAGAACATGCCATGGGGAAGAAAAAAGTAATTAAATGACTAAAATAATTAGATTCATGGGAATAATAATTTTAATTTTCTGACTCAGATATAATTCTGTAGGATGAAATGATGCTTACAAAGGATACTTCTTGCGCATGATATAAGTTTTATTAGAAAAAGTATATTCCGATTCAAATTTAGAAAATATCTATAAGGTGTGGCTTATAAATCTAAAGAAAACTTTATATACAGGATAAGTGAATAAGGCCTAAGAAAGATTTAAAAAGCCTAACATCCCTTTATTAGTATTTTTTAAAAGAAAATAATAAAAGCAAATAGAATTGTTTTTAAAATACTTTTCTTAGGTTCAGGATAGTTCTTCAGAAGCCCTGATAAAATTCATCTCCTCAGATGAGAAAGCATTTTGAGAAATTGCTAATCTGGATCTAGTCTGAAGAGCTGGTAAGATTCAATAAATGGATGGCAAGAGGAAATTCCTTAGTTTTGTGGTAACCAGAAGGGAAGAAGAAAGTGGGCATAGTCATGCACATACTTTAGATTTTAGAAAGATACACTTAAAACAATTTAGAGACAGAGATGGGGAAGACTGCCTGTCAAGAAACTCCAGAAGGACTGGAGCTAAACTGTTTACAAAAATAACACAAACCTGGTTCTAATTTAGGATATTGGCAATATTATCTTATTAGAGGGCGAAGGACAATATAGTCAATAAATAGTCCTCACAAAAAATGCTCTGCTATTTGGAAATTAGTTAGAATATCCCATCATGCCTTTCCCCAAAATAAGAGACAGCAGCAGGATCAAAGGTTAAGTGCAGAAAGAGAACTCCTAAAAAATGACCCTGGGTGGAAATGCAGGTAAATAACCCAATTTAAACACAGAAAATAGCAGTAAGACTGGCAATTCAAATATGACCAGTAGTTGTTAAGAACTGTTAGGACTGATTTTCAAAATCTCTGCTAACAAATTCTATCTCAGTTTATGAACCTTGAGTCTTGAATGAATGATTTAATAAATAGCCCAACATAGACAAATTATATGCAGAGTAACTTCAAGGAACTTTAAAGACCAAGAATTTCATTTTCAGGATTTGGAGTTGTCCTAGGTGGTGCTGCAGGGACGGATGCTGGACGTTGTGTGTCCTGTCATGGCCCACTGGGTGGACTGGGGGAGAGTGTGGACTACAATGTGGACCACTGTCCATGTGCTGCAGCAGTTCTCCTGAATGTATTCACTGGGTGCAGTGGATGTGCCAAAATGATGGAAGAGTTTGTTGATGTGGGAGGGGTGGCATGGGTGGGGTGGGGGGTATATGGGGACCTCATATTTTTTGAATGTAGCATTTAAAAGAAAATAAAGAAGGAAAAAAAAAAGAGTAAAAGAAAAAAAAAAAGCATTTAAGATCAACTCACTCTTTATTGAAGTGAGACAATATCAGGGAGAGTTGAACTTACCTGCAGCAAATGACAGCTTTGCATGACAAAGCTAAGTCCAGAAAATACTGTCGTACTCCAAAGGTTAAGGCATACTTGAGGGTTTTCCCATCTATTATAAGAGCAAAATCATTCTCTTTTCGAAGAGCGTCACCAAGGGTAGTGCAGTGATGACTGAGGGTTTCCCTTGTCCCCTGTAAAATTAAACAAACAAAACATGCCCCTCAATATTTATTTTGAGTTTATTTCATTCTATTAAGATCACTTAAGTATGTTCAATGGCAACACATTTATTTTCAGTGCTTTATATGCTTCAAATTGATTTCAGGTAACTCTGCTTACCTGATTCTCACAAAAGCACCTCAAAGGAGACTGGACAAATGTTACCAGAAAAAATTATTCCCTTGAAGTTCACGCATCTGTTACTGGCGGGAATGGGACTAAGCTATAAGTCACCCATTCCTCAGTTGTCTCCCACCTTCTTAACTCTTTATTTTAACCACACAATCACCATACCACAAAAATATTTTCAGAATATTATCTTGTTAAGAAAAACAACATTGTCCTGATTTATTGACTAGGCAAAATTGCTTAGACATGAATCCAGGGAAAAGTTATGGAGTATAATCTTGAAAAATTATGGGTACTCAATGCTATTGAAATTTAACTCCCAGTGACTAAGAAGAGGAAGTGCAGTATCTATAATCTCTTGCTACTTCACAGACTGACTTCTATAATTTAACTGATTTTATGATGCTGTATTTTAATTTGGGATGGTGACATCTGGTTTGGTAATCTTGATGGATCAAATAAAAGAATCCCTTCCATCACTGAAGAGTTTACTTTCCAGTATAATAAAAAAACCTTTGGTGTTAAGGAAAGCTATGTTCACCTCAGCTATACAGAGGAGGTGCATTTGTCTCCCTCTGTCAAGAACTGCTTTCCCAGCTCTTCAAAGGGAAAAAGCAACAAAAGTAACAAAAAGTAAACTTTTCTCCCCAAAATTTCCTATTACCTAATGGAGCCAGCTTTCTGTTTCACAAGAGCCCCAAAACCGTGCAGAAACAGAACACTGACCCTGTACAAGGAAATACAATTTCCTTCCTACAAGACTTTTGTTCTGAGTGCCAATATCTGAGCCTGCAAGTTATATATTTATATGGTAAATACAAATATATATTAAAATATAATTATATAATAGTTTTTATTATGTTCATGGGAAATAAAACTATTGTTCCAAGTTGAGAAAGTGGGACATTTATTTTGCAGTTATTTCACAAAGAGGGTGGTAAAGGCATAGGTAATTAAATTTTTATATTGGGTATTTTTGAAGGTGTTTCTGTATTTGTAGTCAACTGTGGTTCAAACTATGTTCAGGAATTTTAGAATTTGTAATCAAAACAATAAAACCATGTTGTACTGTAGAATTGGAGTGACCTACAGTTCCCATACTGAAACTTCATTTTACACTTCTCCTGTTTCCAATTATACACTGAGTGACACAAAGGACCGACATAATGCAGCATTCTTTGCAAAATTTTCAGTTCACACTTTACATCAGGGAGGAAATAGCTGTTTTTATTTACAGCCATAATTCTCCTAGTTCCTGCAAGACATTTCTGGTCTCAGAGGTTTAAGAAAAGGAGGGGGAAATGACAGTAAAATTCTGCAAAATTTACCAATGACAATCTAGAGTACATTATCTTGGATTGTTTTAAAAGCAAATTCACATAAATTAAAGGAACAAATAAGCAAATCAATGAACTGGTGAAAAAAAAATTAAAAAAGAGCAGGTGACACTGATTTAGCATGTACTACACACCAGATATTGTTCCAAAGGCTAAGTATATAGATATAACATTTTAACACTTGTTACAACCCTATGCTGGAGGCACCATTGTTATCCCCATTCTGCTGATGGGAATGGTGAGAAGAGATTTTAAGGTCCTTGCCCAAGAATACCATGCTACTAAGAAGTAAAATCAAATCTAGAATTAAAATTCTGTGCTATCCTGTCTTTATCTAATTCAGCAAAAACAAATCAATCTTAAGACAGTGCCAGGCATAACAAGTTATAAATAGAATGCCCACCCCACCCCATTCCTTCTCCTTTCCCAAGAGCCTGTATCATCTGTCTCTCATCTTGTTTTTACTGCGGGCAGAGAATTCTTTTTATAAAACAAATTTAAAACACAAATCATGACACTTCTTGCTTTAAAATGTTTCTATGGCTTCTTACTGCCTACAAAAGTCTAAACCCCTTAAAATGGCATCTAAGGCTCCCCACAATCGAACCCAGCCTAACTTTCCTTCGTATTTCCTTCCTCCTCCTCTTCCCACAATCTTGACTCCTCTTTCTTGAACGCCCTTCTCACCAGAAGATAGTCTACCTGCTTCTTAAACCAAGATGACCCTACCAAGCCCTGTGAGGCTCACATCACTGACACCAAGTGCAACTTCCTCTATGCTAGCCAAGTCTTTAGTTGTCTGAGGGGAGAGAGACCAAGTCTAACCTGTTTGCCAGCGAAGTACACGGTGCCTGCACCTCAGAGACGCTTGGAAAATAGACAGCTATTCAATAAGAGAACAGAGAGATTCTGATTTCATCCCACTGGCAGCACTCCATTTCCTCCCACCCCCATTATCACATCTGATTTTAAAGAGGGGGGGGGGGAGTCTTCTTCTTGCTCTCTGATTTTCCAGAGAATAATTCTTTACTTCATCGCTCTTTCAAACCAAGGCACTGCTCACTAAAATGCCTCTGTATTTTTAAAAAATATATTTATTCATTTTCCCCTCCTTCTCCCCCTGCCCTGATGTTTTTGCTCTCTGTGTCCCTTTGCTGTGTGATCTTCTGTATCTATTTCTCTCTTGGTCTTCTCATTTTTTCTCCTCTAGGATTCACCGGGATTTGATCCTGGGGACCTCTGGTGTGGAGAGAGGTTCTTTGTCACCTGTGCTACCTCAGTTCCTGGTTTCTGTTGCGCTTCACCTTGACTCTCCCCTTTGTCTCTTTTTTGTTGTGTCATCATCTTGCTGCATAACTCACTTGCGCAGACACTGGCTAACCGCGTGGGCACTCGGCTTGCCATGTGGTCACAATTTCTCTTTTCCTTTCTTACTTTTTTTTAAAATCAGGAGGTCCCAGGGATCAAACCCAGGTCCTCCCATATGGTAGGCGGAAGCCCTATCACTTGAGTTACATCCGTTTCCCCCTTTGTATTTTTTAAGCAATTGCCCAAGTGACTCATGAGCTGAAAACCTGAAATGAGACCTAAGATAGACCTCAGGAGAACTTCAAATTCCTTTAAAAATCAGCTACAAAGCAAGACTGAAAGTCACGTAAATCCCAGAACTGTGCAAAGGCCCTCCTTAACTAACCTATCTGGCTCAGTCCTGTGCCACCCCTCCGGCGTTCTCTAACACCTTCACATTTGTTGAAAATGCTCTTATTTCTGGCATCAGTATCCCTGGGTTTCCTTGGTGATTATCACAGATGCCCACCAAATCAAAAGGTGCCAGGAGATGTAACAAAGATAACATTTCAGAAGGTGAGTCAAAATTTCCCACAGTGAATTCTCCTGTCAGCCCACCTAGGGTGCAAGGTAACACAACAAAAAAAGCTGCAAACATTTTTCTTATTTTAGTTTATAGTTTTATTTTATAAGTAGCTCTGTTGTCAGCTGTGTACTGCCAGTTACAAGTTATATTTTATCCTTATTTACTGCCAGGAGTATTTTTAAATTCTTTTATTTATGGAAGTTTATTGCTTCCCCTCTAAGCCTGGGAGCCATACTTTGAAGGCCATATTGCACTGAAGCTTATCTCCTGTAGCTAGAAATAAATTTATTACTATATTAGCTGTTGCCTTGTTTTCTTTTTAGCTACTGGAGAGGGAAATGTTTAAACACTTAAACTTAGTGACTTGTGAAAGTGAAAATATATAAATGAGAAGCTAAATTAGAAAAAGGACAAAAGACCACATAATATGACAAAATAAAAGGTCTGTACTTTCCTATTCTGCACATTTTTATTTGTGGACTGAAAGAAAAGGAACATCTGTTGCTGTAATTATGGATGTTCTGCGGTAAAGGCAAACTTGGATAGGTAAGCAGGGGGAAAACAGAAAAGGCAGGATCCAGGGGGCGAGCCAGGTAAGGGAGGCAGCCACAGGGAAAGGGAGATTTGCTAGCACCTCCCCTGACCAGTACCCCATCTGGACACTCTTGTCAACCACTTGACTCCTCCCTCCCTCTGAGCACAGCCCTGCAGTCAGCCAGGTTTCTGGCTGACCGCCTTCTGGGCTTTCCCACCTTGCCAATAATCAATTGAAGACACAACTAACACACTTTCCCTCAATTCTTAAAAACAGAGGGAAAAAACCACCTGACCACGAGGACATGCTCCACCACAGTTCTCTTTTCTTAGATGGGTGCTCATGATCCCTGATCTATACTTTTATCCATGCCTAGTGGATTCCATTTTTTCTTGACCTTTTCTTCTCTCTGAACGATTCAAAATTTGATCCCCATCATTTCAACAAACATCTGCTTTACTGAGCAAATTTATACCAGAAAGGACTCAATACTCTTTCCCTAAACTTTGAAACCTTATGAATTCCAAAAATAGATATTGGATTATGTTTGTAAACTGGTCTGTCTGAAGTTTTGCTTTTACTTAATTGAATTATGATTAGGGCTTTGATTGGGCCATGGAAGTGGGGCATTGAGTTCCCTTGGTGGGTGGGGACTGACAGATAAAAGACATGGCAAAAGAGAGTTTGGAGTTTTGAGCTGGAGCCCTCAAAGTAAGCATACAGAGTAGCAGAGCAGGTAATCCCAGAGAGAATGAAGTCTCAGGGAGAGACAGAGCCAGTCGCCTGATAGTCTATAGCTGGTCTTATGGAGAGAACAGGGCAGCTGAGCTCTGAAAGAAACAAGCCCCGGGAAGAGAGGAACCCAGGAAGCCTGAACTCTTGGCAGATGTGGGCAGCTATTTTGCTCCAACACGTGGCAATAGACTTTGGTGAGGGAAGTAACTTAGGCTTTGTGGCCTGGTAACTGTCGCTTCTATCCCAAATGAATATCCTTTATATAAGCCAACAGATTTCTGGTACTTTGCAGGAGCACCCCTTTGGCTGACTAATATACCTTGCTTTACCCAATCCCCCCTAATTTTTGAACAGTAGATGTCTCATTTTCTCCACTTCTGTTCTTCCTACTTCTCTTGCATCCTTATTTTTCCAACTGTCACTATTTTTTCTGCCTTTAGGTCTACATACAATGTCAAGACTTCCTTATTCTAAAAACAATGAACTAATAAATAAATCAAGAAATTTTTCCTTGACTCTGTATTCCCTGATTTCTCCAGGTGGCATGAATATTTCCATCTTCTGTGCTCCCCAAATATTCTGTGCATACCTATGCAAGGTAGCAGGATATATACTAGCTTATCTGTTTATATCTCTACCTACTCTTTGAGACTGAGGGCCTTGATAAAAAGATGAAATAAATAAAAGCTTGGTAATTGAAAGAACACCTGAATTAATATTGATTGGAGAATACCTTGTAGGAAGTTAAAATGGCTTTGCTGAGTGACCATTTTGAGGACTGTTTGTTGCCTACAAAATGCCTACATAATCTTGGAGGCACTGAGCTGGAACAATAAAGCCGTTAATGTGCTCATCTTATTACAGAGGAAAAGGAAAACAAAGAAATAGCTTTGATCCAACATCTACTTCTTCCTCAAATTATTATAATTTGTCTAGTGAACATAATGGAATGAATGCCTAGGCTAACGACTTAGTAATAAAGCCACTAATATTTATTTGGTTTCTATGAAATATAACTGGAACAAAAAAAAAAGGGAACGAAAACGCTTGGTGGATAATTAGGCCAAGCAGAATTTCTCATAAAAGGTAACTATGACTAGAAGTTCCCGTTGAATCTTTAGGGTATATCCTGGTAAAGTAACGAGCATGTTCACAGAAAAATAATAGAATTATTAAATTAAAATATAAAATAAATTTTAAAAAGTAAAATAAAGCAAAACAAACAACAGCAATCTTTAAGCAATCAGAGGCTGGCAGCTTTATGGTAATCTTTTTCATTACATTTATATGACCTTTAGAGAAGAAACTCTTGATAAAATCACAGAGGGCACCCTAGACAATGAAATCTGTCACAATTTTATAGTGAAATAAATCGAAAGTCCTGGTTTGTTTGGAAAGTATCATAGCATGCAAGTTGTCATTTTAATTTTGGCAAAACTCTGCTTGGAACAGTCTTCTCCTAAAGAACCCAGAGGCCAGATGTGCAAAGAACATGTTAGGCCACCTAAGAACTCTGTTTCTGATGGCCCCAAATGTATTATAATAGTGCAGAAAGCACCTGCGTAAAAACAACTCTTTCCAGCTTTTAACCTTTTTTGTCTTTTTGATTCCTTTCAGAGGTTTACAGGATGGTCTTACTTAGGAACAGTGTGGAAATACCCTATGGAAAGGCAAAGACGTCTCAAGCCTTTGATCAGAGGACTGGCCAGCTGAGTGTTCACAGAGCAGAGACGAGGTGAAGAATGTGGCTAAGCAGTCCAACATCTAACACCCAACACCTTGCTCCCAAGAGGTGGTGATTTACTTGTAGTGACAGTAAGTAATGTGTGATCACTCTTATATACCCCAGAGGGCATCATCAGTAATGTTCAGCCCAAACAGCAAAATGCTAAAGGGAAAAAAATCTGCCACATTTATCTAGTTCAGAGTGTATTTTGGTGTTTGGATCTGTATGTCCCCAACATTTATGTTTACATCCAAGAGTCCGTTAAATGTCTGCAGGTCAAATGATAAACTTAAAAGGAAGATTCTGTTCCCAGAAAGAAGAAAAAATTTACTGAAATTCTGAATTATACTTTGACTCTCAGATACAATATTTAACAATGTGCTTCACTGTTCTGTGATTTGTTCTTTTTTCTTCACAATTGTACAGAGTTCACCGCCAGTTAAATCCCATGAGCATACAACTGGAGCTAAGGATGAATAACTTCTGTCAGACCACACACCTTTCATCGTCAGAATGGACGCAAGTTTAGGAGGTCTGTATTTCCTACTAAAATATCAGCTACATAGGTTTCTGTTTTCATTTACTTTGCACAGAAAGGACAAAATGCAACACAATGTTACAAGAAACTTGCAGGAATCTTGCTGAGTGCAAACAGCCACTGTGTTGAAGCAATAAAACTGGCTGGATGCTTCAGAACTTGCCAGCTGAGGTGCAGAGGTCACTCATCAGCATAGAGAAAGCAGCCTTTCATCATGGTATAACATGCAAATAAGTGGCTATGTAAAAATGGGACAAGAGCATGTTGTGGCCGGCCTGTGAGGGTGCACATGATGCTCCAGGGCCCTGATAACATTTGAAACGGAGTGATGCCAAATTGTGAAGAACTAACGTTTCAGAAGTCAAAAATACACCTGATGGCTCAGAATCAAGGCTTTTCTCAACTTCATACTCAGGTGGATGCAGAGTATCAATTAAAGATAAATTAATCAAGCAGTTTTTACCTTCTTTGGAAAGGAAAAAATTAAATGAGAAAAAATGAATAGTTTCAACTACTAACCTAAATAAATCCCTTTTGCATCAGATGGCTACACAGGCTTAGTGTTCTAGAAAGGATTAATATCACACATTACTGGAAAAAAGTATCATATATAAGTACATTTCATTCATGATCTTTTAGTAAAATTTTCTGTTGGGAGTATAAATGTAATACAATTTATGTTATGTTATGGTGGGATGCAATATTATTTTATTATTATTTCGTTTGACTAATCCTAAAAGACAATTTGTTATCTGAAGGGCTTGGGTTAAATCCTAGGTTCTATCACCCACTGGCTATCTTTCCTCATGCATGTTACTTAACTTCTCTGAATCTCAAGTTTTCTCATTCATAATAGTGGGTTAATATCTATTTTGTAGGGTGTTGTGGTGATAAAATGTATTAGCTCCTTTATTTGTGAGTAAAGTGCCCTGCTTAGTATTTGGCACAGAGCTGAAATCCAAGAGAGACTAGTTTCTTCCCTTCCTCTAATATTAGGTCTAATAGAGTTACCAACATATGATGAAGAAAGGCCTGCAAACTGTAAGAAGCACTGTACGACATTAGTATGATTCAAGTGATGCACTGAGCTCATTTTAGGTTTCCTTCTGAAATCTCCCAACGGTAATTTTATCTCAACACATCTTGTGACTGCTAACACTCAACTCTGCCAGCTACCTCTTCTATTACATAAAAAGACTCTGGAAACCAGTCTTCCTTTTAATTCTAGAAGAGATAGCACTATCTCTTCTGAAATGCCATATAACTCTTGGCACATGATAGGACAAATATTTAAGTAACTAACCTAGATTGTTTCTACTTACTTTTTACCTTTTTTCCTCCAACTTGATACAACATTTGTTAAACTGAAAATAACTTGCAAGGTTACAAACTGATTTGGTGTTTTTCTCTTTTTACCCTGTTTTTTTTTTTGCATAGATGATCACATCAATATAGATGTCGGACTTTAAGTTCCTACATAGACTATAAAATCCCTTATATATAAATATATATGTAAGATTACATAAAAATAGCACTACATGCAAATGAGAGCTTCATAAATACTTGGCATGAAAGAGTTAATGATAAAGCAACTCTTAGGGGTTGTTTTGCTTGCACATTTGACATATAACATTATCAACTTTAACTTCTTGGGTATTGACTGTTTTTAAAAGAAGAGAAATAATCAATAGAGGAAAAACAAATTAGTTTGCTAAAGGTCTACATTTTAAAATCTACTATAAGTTAATTTAGAATGTCAAATAAGAGGATCTATATAGAAGAATCTTATATTAACAGATATTTTATTAGCTGTTTGTTAGTTTGTGACCATGTCTTACCATCTTTTAAGACATGAAGTGTTTATGAATTTATGGCCAAATCATGTTGTACTCTTCCTCTACTTTTACACTCGCCAAATATTCACATCTCAAAATTACAGATTAATGGAACATTCCAGGTACACTCTCAATAATACACTCTCAATAATACAATATGACCATTTTAAGTATGGACAATGTTAGCACATTCTTAAAGAGTTATGACCCTCAAAATAGCCACATGGTTATGGCATTGGATATTACTTATTTTTTATATGTTATTGAGTCAGTAGAACACTGGACATTCTACATACTCCTACACAATGCATATATCAACCATTCTTCCAGCTACTGCAGGCAGTAGTAAGAGAATACTTTGAAGGAACAGATACCTGAGAGTAGTACACGAATACACATCAAACAGTCCATTTTAGTATTCACCCCAGTCAGGATCACACTATCTATGCTGAAGCTTTTGATTAAAAAACCTTTGGTGTTTCTAAACTAGTAGCCTATACCAGTAGTTTTAAAACATATTTCTATCAAACCAAACCAATACAAATTAATTTTTCCAAAATGGATAAGGGAAGACAGAAGGTGAAGTCATTAGAAACATATGGTTAAGGGGTTCTCCAAAACAGTTAGTGGAAGGCAGCCAAACAAGTGCATTTAATCAATATATGTGGCTAAAGATATAATGGAGAGGGAAACAGACAAAAAAGATTTCCATGCTTTGCTGATACATGAATATTGGATTTCCATGGCAGGAGTAGATATAAAACACTATAATTGAGGAAATGGTCCAATCTCCCAGTAGGGCTATGCCATCTGAAAAAGTTCAAGGGTCACAAAATGGAAGCAGGTAAGCAGAGGAAGCTGCAGAGCAGGATAAATTGCCCCTGGCCCCTCAGCCGAGGTTTGGGATTTGGGATTATGATAGGTTCCATCAGGCAAATAACTCCTTGTGAGGCATTCTAGTCTCAGGGTACACTAGAGAGA
This sequence comes from Dasypus novemcinctus, assembly GCF_030445035.2. Taxonomy (NCBI): domain Eukaryota; kingdom Metazoa; phylum Chordata; class Mammalia; order Cingulata; family Dasypodidae; genus Dasypus; species Dasypus novemcinctus. Next base: position 163,694,912 of record NC_080673.1, on the reverse strand, counting down.
GGGGCAGAGATCTGTCAATTCTGTGTGCAAGTCTGTGTTTCAAGGTTGGAGTTGAGACACACAGCAAAGAAAGACAAATACAGGGAAAGGAAGGAAGAGTGAGGTAGGGGATATAATTATATAATTTAAATAGTTTTGTGGATAGAGGCTTTTACCAAAGCCCTCACGGTAATTACTTTAAACCACTACTGAAAGCCTCCTAAGCACTTAGTTTGAGCTTGGTATTTAATCTTTTCCAGTGGCGGCAGAGACTCAAATGCAGAAGGAAGCATTCTGGGAGGAACTGTGTCGGCAGACATCCAGGGTCTCGCTATTCTCTTCGATTCAGCCAGGAAGAGGCTGCTCAGAATATTGTATGCAACCAGTTTTCTGAAAATCATAAGCAAATTATCCAACCAACAGTCTAAAGATGGTAAAAACTGGGCCTGTGAGAAGCTGTTACCAGAACCACATTCTGTTAATGTAGGAAGATAGAGAAAACAAATGTTGGGCCCAGTGTTGTTAATAACTTCATCAATTTAGGAATAAAGAAGAATCGTTATCTGTTATATTTTCACAGTACAAATATCATATACACACACCATTTTCATTATTCATATGTAGAATCATTACAAGAATTTTAATATATCTGTTATTTAGTAAAACTCAATATAGGCCTTTACCGAATTCTACAAATACCAGATGTCCTAAACATCACTGTTTCCAGAAGGGCATTTGTCTTTCAGTTGCTTTTAAGTCATAGGGGTGAGTGTGAGAGGAGGCAGGGAGGTGTAAACAGAGGATAAATGGAGTTAATGAAACAAGTCAGAAATTCAGAAATTTTGGAGAGGTCATAAGTGCAGTCATGTAAAAAAAATTCTTGGACTTGGAAAAATCTAGATTTAAATTCAGGGTCCTGCACTCATCAGCTATGTGAACTCAAAGTCTCTCTCTATAATGGAGACAAACAATGCCAGGTATATAGGAGTAGAAAATATTTTGCAGATAGAAATGGTATGTGATAGATTTCCTATAAACTGCCATTTCCTCCCTTCTTATGGTTGTACTGACTTATCAAAAGATACAGATGGGAGAGATGCAAAGAAGTTAAAAGCATAGCTGGCTCCCCTCAGAAATGGCAACAAGCTATGGGAAGAACAGCAAGGGAGCAGAGAGGCTAGAGAGCATTTATTTGCAATTCCAGGTCTTGGAGCTCTTGGAAGAGTTCTGACATTTAGACCAAAAGGACGTAAGGAATATTCAACTTGGGTAGAGGAAGAATTTCTTGAAACAAACACTATGAATTTGTGAACGACTTCTCTTAGGTTTCTGCACACAAGCCAGACTTACCGCATTTTGTTTTAAAAAAGGAGACACATTTAGTGCTTATGAGACCAAACAATGGTTGATGGAACTCTTCCAACCACATACTTTGGCTTACGGCAGACACAGTCTTAAATCAGGGGAAAGGAGAACAGATTATTTATTCATATGCTATTTTCATTTTTTGGGGTAATGTTTACATTTTTTACTAACCCATTTCTTACAAATGTAACAAACTTGGCTTTCTTTACTAAAAGCTACTTGGAGCGAGTGGCATGCCAGACAGTATTGGAGCACTCTTCCTACAATGAGACATAAAAATAACCTCTTAAATTCTGGTAGGGATACATTAGCAAATTAAAAGTTAAACTAAGATCTTCAGCAACATTTCCACGCCAAAATGCTGAAAAAGCTTTGCTAATGGTAAAAGAAAAATTTGTAGAAATAAAACATTAACTCTGGCAGTAGAGGAAAACTCTGTGTGGTTTTAAAAAACCTGCCTAAACTATTTTTCAAAGCAATACAAAATGTATTGTATTGGACTCATGGGACATACCAAAACAAAATCTGAGGTAGCCCAAATTCTTTTTTTTTTCTTCTTCTTTTTCTGGAGTTAAGTCAATAACTTGCTTATTCTGGAATTCTTTCAGAAGCCATTCAACAGTGGCAGCTTCCCAAAAACATTGAGGTTTGTCTGCATAATACACAGATGCTGAGCTTAAAAGGGTACAAATGACAACTTCAGCACTTATGTCCTGAATGTCCTGTAAGTTAAATTTGAAGCTTACATGGTGTTAGAAAATAAAATTTAGCTAGAAAAATTATCAATTCCATAAAGGGCTTTCTTTTACCAGGGTGTTGAAATATATATATTCTTGTGCTTGTTAATCTAATATCACATGTGGTTAACAATCCATTTTATGTAAAATATACCAGTGAGGGGAAATTTTGATATCTATAATCAAACTTACAGCTGGTTTGGTGTCACATTCTCAAATTAAGCAGAGAAATCTAAAGAGTAAGCAGGGAGCTGTTTAAAATCACCTCTTACAGTAGCTGGGAATGAGGAACTTTCCTCCCACAGGAAAACTATGCTAATATGAGTAACAGAATAATAAAGATCTTGATAATGGCTGGTATTACTTGAATACTTAGTACATCCTGAGCATCGGTAAGTATTTAAGAGGTATTGTTTAGTTTAGTTCTCACAACACTGCTGGGGAGGATATTTTACCTTCCTGTTTTTTCTTTTTATATGTGGCAACTGAGGCCCAGAAAAGCCCATTTTCCAGCTGGCATCAAATGACTTAGAGATATCTTCTGGTAAGGCTTAGCTATATGTGATAGATTCCTGTCTATTAAACGGGCATAGAGGTACCTGCCTACTGTTTTCAGATGTAAATGTGGCCGATCCTATAAAGTACTTAGTTCAGTGCCTAATGCAAAATAATAAGCACATACTAAATATGAGTTATTGTTTTTATTATGACTATACAAGCAAACTGGAGAACTCTTGCAGGGGTCATTGAAGTCCTTTCTCACTGGAAGTCAGAAACTTGCATTTTGGGGGAGGTATACTGCTTCCCATGATTTTTCTCCATACATCAGATGGTAGCTGGGGATCAGGCTGAATGTAAACTTTGACAGCAGCAGACACAAGCTAGGAAATCAGTGCCCAGAAAACCAGAAGGATAGTTGGACAGGGCTTCCCAGGAGTTAAACCTGGGAATGCCGAAAGCTTTTGATTTTGTTTTCAATGAATGTTGTTTACACACTTAAGTCACCATTTTTGCTGATTTAATAAATGTACAGTGAATCTTTTCCCTCCCTGCCCTTCATCATTTCCTAAGAAAGCCAGGCAGTAAAAAGGAAAAAAGGAGGAAGGAAAAACAATAAGGACGGATTTGAAGCCATCAAATCCTACAGATCCCAGGGCAGATTCCACAACTCCTCCATAAAGATACAGGTGGAAGGCTGAGGATATTACCACGTGGGACTCAAGGTAGACAGTGTAGATACCTGTTGAGATATCTGTTTTGTTAAGCAGGTCTCTCTGTTAAGGCCTTTAGAAATTATGGTCACCCCCCCAGATCTTGACAATGAAAGAGTGGTGAAATCCTGAGCTATCTCAACAAAACTAGTCTTCAAAACTTTTCTACCTTCTGGAACAAACTTAAGACCAGCCTGGACCTGGTCCCCACTCAAAATAAGCAGCTTTTCTGGTTACTTGGTAAACAGACCACAGTAGCATACCCAAATGAGGAATATGTTGTCTCCAAAATTCTAAGAGTACAACTAAGTGTTGTGCCTCTTTTTTGGTTGTAGGAGGGGCCAGATGCAACAGCTTATCCTTCACTTTAGAAAGGATATCTGTAGCAGTTTGATATAGTTATGAATTCCAAAATAGATTTTGGATCATGTTTGTAATTTGGTCTGTACCTAGGCATGACTGAGTAATGATTAGGGCTTTGATTGGATCACATCATTAGGGTGTTGAGTCCCAAACCCTTGGTGGGTGGGGACTCACAGAAAAAAGGCATGGCAAAGGACAGAACTGAGGATTTTTGATGTTGGAGTTTGATGCTGAAGTCTTAAGCTGGAGCCCTAGGGAGAGAGACAGAGCTATTTGCCTGATAAGTCTATAGCTGACCTTGTGGAGAGAGGTAAAGCCTAGAGAGCCTCACAGTCTATAGCTGACCCTGTGGAGAAAACAGGAGCTGAGCCCAGAGGAACCCAGAAAGCCTGAATCATTGCAGACACTGGCAGCCATCTTGCTCCAAATAGACTTTGGTGAGGGAAGTAAATTATGCTTTAAAGTAAGCTCCTACCCCAAATAAATACCCTTTATAAGAACCAACCAATTTCTGGTATTTTGCATCAGCACCCCTTTGGCTGACTAATACAATATCCCACATGCTCCACACCACCGGAAATCCAGAAATTTTACCAAGGTGGAAGGTCCCTGTATTTCTGTTGGATTTATCTCCCTTGCTCTCTCATGCAAATGCCTTACAAAAAAGTCTAGAGCAACTGCTACTTCTTGCTCACTACATCCTGTCAACATATAATCAATATAATGGACCAGTGTGATGTCTTGTAGGAGGGAGAGACAATCAAGGTCCTTGTGGACAATATTATGACATAGGGCTGGGAGAGTTGTTATATCCCTGAGGCAGGACAGTGAAGGTATATTGCTGGCCTTGCAAGCTGAAAGCAAACTGTGTCTGGTGTTCGTTTTTATTGGTAATTGAGAAATAAGCATTTGCGAGATCAATAGCTGCATATCAGGTACCTGGGAATGTGTTGATTTACTCAAGCAATGATCTGGAACAGTAGCTGCAGCTGGAGTCACCACCAGGTTAAGTTTATAATAATATACTATCATCTTCCAAGATCCATCTGTTTCTGCACAGGCTAAATAGGAGAGCTTAATGGGGTTGTGGTGGGAATCACCACCTCTGCATCCTTCAGATCTTTGATTGTGGCACTGATCTCTGCAATCACTCCAGGAATCCAGTATTGCTTTTGATTTACTATTTTGGTAGGTAGGGGCAGTTGTAGTGACTTCCACTTGGCCTTTCCTACCAAAATAGTCCTCACTCTGCAAGTCAGGGATCCAAAGTGGGTACTCTGCCAGTTACTGAGTATGTCTTTTCCAATTACGCATTCTGGAACTGCAGAAATAACCACAGAATGGGTCTGGGAACCCACTGTGAGATGGACCTGAGCTAAAACTCCACAATCACCTGACCTCCATAAGCCCCTGATCATTTCCTTTTCTGAGTGTATAGTTACTCTGGTAAAAGGGTGTAGGTCTCTTTGGGGAAAGATGGGTGGAAGATTAACAGTATAAATTTTTGGCAGTTTAACAGGATACTTTCCCAAAGGGACCTGGCCTTCTCATTCAAGGGGCTTTGGGTCTGTAAACTGTCTCAAGTCTGGGAATTGATTAAGGGACCATGACTTTTTGTGTCTTTAATTTGAGTTAGGGTTTTGTTCAGTCAACCTAGAAATCTGCTAATACAGATCAAATAGGAATTCAGTATATTGCCCACCTATTTCACTTCTAGGTACCCCATAATCTATTAGTCATAGGTATATTTGACTCAGACTCTTTTGATTGCTGCTTTGAGTCTCCCTGTCATTGTGGTAGCCAAGCACACCTTGTCTTTGACGATTAAGTGCTGCTACTTGGCTTCTGTCAGCCGAGGATCTGATCATCCCCATATTGCTTGAGGATTCTAGCTCCATGACTGCAGTTCCTACAGTAGTATCTGGCCTACAGAGAAGAACAACCACAGAATTCTTCAGGGAAGATGGAGTTAGCCTCACAAATTTATTCCTAACAGTCCTGTTTAAAGATGTGTCCTTGGGAAGGTGGGCAGGTCTTAAATGGCGAATCCATTCTAGAATTCCAACCTCTCTAAGTCCTTGGATCTCCTCATCTAGCGTATAACCAGGGTAATTTGGGCATCTTGACCTCATACATTGTAGGCCAACTTTGGGTCCATGTTTTAGCCAGCCACCCGAACAAACTATTAGAGCCCTTTCTAACCCTTGAGCAGCAAATGACTCCAGAATCTCTGCTTAGTTGGCCCCTATCAATTAATTCAGCCTGATCCAATTTTATACTCCTTCCACCATTATCCTATACCCTTAGCCTCCATTCTCACACATATTCCCCTGATTTCTGTCTATATAAATTAGAAAACTTATACAGTTCTTTCAGAATATAGCATACTTCCTCATGGTTCACATTTTATACTTCACCTTTGGGGGACTGTTGTGATTTTAGTTTAGTTATAGGTCGAGAAGAGAAGAAGGGTGATGGGATGGGTAAAGAGAAGAATTAGAAATACCTTGCAAGCTACTGATCTCAGGGCATTCCTCTGTACTTTCACCTGGTGAGACCAGATTAATCTCTTTAGATGAGGCCAGATTAATCTCTTCAGGTGGAGGTTGGATGGCAGACTCCTCAGGGAAGGGTGGAGGTTGAGTGGTGGTTTCTTCAGGGCAGGGAGGAGGTAGAGACTCTGGGGAATGCTGGAAATTGGGTACTGCAGGTTTCAGGTTGGAGGGCAGGGAGGTGATCCTGACTCCTTGGGGCAGGCTCAGGTTTGGGCAGTGCAGGCTTGACATTGGGTGGTTTCCACAAGCAGACCATTACAGATTTATCTGGCAACGTTTCAGCAGAATTTAGGGTTTCATCCCCACTGACATCATCATCAACCCATGTCTCCATCCTTGTCCTCAGTGATCCACTCCTTTCTAATCAATGCTCTCACTAGCAGACACCCTGCAAGGTTGAGATTTTAGTTTTTGGTGTAACTTTGCTACTTGCACAATGAGACTCTGAGTCTGGTTTTCAAAGATCTCAAATCTGTGGCTTTGAAATAAGAAATAAGAAATGAAATAAGATTTCATTCTTTCAGAGCACACATAGAACTTTCACATCATTCATGCAGTGCTTAAGTTGCATACTTGAAGCCTTCAGGTCATCCCTTTCTTTTCAAACTGTAACCTGTATATTTAGGAAAGGCCAGCCAATATCATTGTATCTTTTAATTGCACAAAATTCTGTTAAAGTGTTAAAAACACTCTTACAGATCTTTGCCTATAAGCATGGAAGTAGTTACATCCAATGATGATGTTTTGCATATCTCTATTGCCAACACATGCCATGGACTGTCAGTGGCTTCCTGATTATAGAAAACAGAGTCATTAGTGCCTCTGAATCTAATCAGAGTAGAGAGCCAATGGCAAAAATCCCACATCCAATTCAGAAATGCCATTTTAAGATTCTGTTTCTCAAGAACCACTCTCAGTACCAAGCTATATTAGTCAGGGTTCTCTCAAGAAACAGAACCAACAAGAGATATCTGAAAATAGTGTAAGATTTTATAAAATAATTCCACGTGACTGGTGGTGCACAAGTCCAAATCCTGCAGGGCAGGCTGCAAACCAGGGGCTCCAATGAAGGTCCTTGATGGTTCCCAGGAGATACTGGCTGTCTGAAGTAGAGAGGGGAATTCTGTCTCTGAATGCTGCAATCACTTCCCCTTTTAAGGCCTTCAACTGAATGGTGAGACATCACTCATGGCTGATGGCAATCTCCTTATTTGATGGTATATACGAGTTTCCATCTGTGCAATCAAATCACTGATGATTAAGGTCCACAAAATGCCCTTTATTACAATTAGCCCAGTGCTTGCTTGACCAAACAACTGGGCACCATAACCTGGCTGAGTTGACAAATTAGCCTAACCATCATAGAAACCAAGAGCTAAAGATAGGTTGCCGCATGAGATTCCCTAGTTTTTAGCTAACATTTTAGGTGTTTCCAGTTTTAATAAATTTTGAATGAATAACTTTATGACAAACTAGGACTATAAAAGACCTGTAAGAAGAATCCTCTGGACCTATGGCATTAAATAGAAGGGATTACTAAGAAGTTTGTAGACTGTTTTCTGGGTGTTGCTGTATAGAGTTAGGGGAGAAGTATAATATAGCCTTCTAGTCAGTAATTTGAAATCCCTGCCTTTGCAGACCCTTCAGGAAATGTCTTCCATCAAGAACATAATCAAAACTCCTAATAAAGTGGTTCAAGGTAGTATGGTAAAGGAAGTTATACAAAGTTTCTTTGCAAATACCTGATAGTAAGGATTTGATCAAATTGAGGTGATTCTTGATACTTACCCATGAAATTCTTACTTTCTAAATTTGAAAAAGTTTCTATAAAGCCTCCTGCCTAAGGAATTCTTTTGCTGACACTATTAATAATTGACATAACCTAGCAGGTAACTTGGGTGAGTGCATCTAGCTTTGCTCTCCGGCATCCCCCTAGCAGGGTGCTGCTCAGGTATGGATGGAGCTGGGAATAAGCAGAGTCAGAAAACCCTACTGGGCTTCCACACTGAACCTGGAGAAAAAGCATTCCTTCTGTTTGTATGTATTTCCAACTGCAGTTTGGTTTTATATGTTTATTTAAAGGACTTTAAAAACTCTGAGGAGCTATTAATATTTCAAGTAAGACAATCATACTGAAAATCAAAAAGAGAAAATGAGAGCCAAATGGCATTTTTTGGACAATCTGGAACATCAAAAGATCATGAACACTGGGAGGAAAGTTTTTCTGTTTTAAATTTTAAAAGCTCAAATTTGATATTTTATTTATAAACATTCAACACAAGAAAAAGATTCCGCTTTTACATTTTAATGCTATTAAGAATATTTTTGGGAAACGGACTTGGCCCAGTGGTTAGAGCGTCCGTCTACTACATGGGAGGTCCGCGGTTCAAACCCCGGGCCTCCTTGACCCGTGTGGAGCTGGCCCATGCGCAGTGCTGATGCGCGCAAGGAGTGCCACGCCACGCAGGGGTGTCCCACGCGTAGGAGAGCCCCACGCGCAAGGAGTGCACCCATAAGGAGAGCCACGCAGCATGAAAAGGAAAAGTGCAGCCTGCCCAGGAATGGTGCCGCCCACACTTCCCGTGCTGCTGACGACAACAGAAGCGGACAAAGAAACAAGACGCAACAAATAGACACAGAGAACAGACAACCGGGGGAGGGGGAGAAATTAAATAAATAAATCTTTAAAAAAAAAAAAAGAATATTTTGGTAGAAAATCTGAATAGTTCCTAGGAATATGCATCACTTCTGCAAAAGAGGAACTACATTTAAGCTTTCTACCTTAAGAAAAAATTTAAAGATGGAAAAATAATATATCTTTCAGAATAAAGTGCTTACTATTGAAATACTGTCTTTCTACTAAATTCCATAACATCTCCTTTCTACATGTGCCATGCTAATCAGACCCATTCTATGCTAAGGGTAAAATAATCCTCACTTTATAGGTGGCATGAGTTGGCTCAGGTAAGTTACCTAACTTTAATTTCCAGAGTACCTCAGTCAGGTTAGGTTATAACTGTGCTCTTTACCTCTACGCTGTTTCACGGAATAGTCTGAGTACATTCATTAAAATTATCACCCGCAAAACACATACACAAACAAAAAAAATTAAATTTGTTTCCTATCATATAATTTCCCAAGACATATGTTCCTAAATCTATTTGATGGGATGACAATCCCATTTCTTATTCTTTGCTATCAGTACAATCTGAACACAGATAGAAGAATGCTTTCCTTTTCCAAGCAATGAAAGAAAAGTAATGATTTACCCACAGGCATTCTAGCACATCTAATGATTTGCCTGAACTCAGCCCTGGATTTTACGACACAGGTCTGAAGTAGCTATGCAAAGTGATGTTTCCTTCCTGCTGAGAAACAAATGAGTGCACCACAGCAGGCCTGACCCCAAACAGCCAGATTTGTAAAGTCACCACTTAAACTCCCTAGAAGAAAAACCTTTCCCAGGCAGCAGTGCTAAAATGTTTGTCAGTCCACAGCTGAACAAATTAGCATTAATCAATTTAGCTACAGTGTTCTCCCGTGATCTCTGCAACAAACTGCCACTTGACCTGCTAAGGAGATTTCTAACTACCTTAGTTTAAAAATATCTGATAAGATAAAGAACTAGCAAATTAAAAAGTGATATTTAATATTTTAAAATTTTACTCAGAGACTTCTCAAATATTTATGAAATACTTACTATGTGCTAAGACATTTGTTGGGCATTGAGATAGAAAAGTAAACCAAAACAGCACAGTCTCTGCTTTTATTAAAATCAAGTATTCATGTAAGACTCCTATTTATATCTGCTCTGGTAATACTAGGCAGTGTGAGTACCTTTGCTGTATTTATTAATTTTGAATTACCTCCTGGGAAACCTCGAAATAAAAATAAATGCCTTGCAAAGTAGATGTGGTTCAAGCGATTGAGCTCCTGCCTAGCACATGGGAGGTCCCAGGTTCAATTCCCAGTGACTCCTGGAGAAGATGAGCAAGACAGCGAGCTGTCGCAACAGAGTGGCATGGCAAGCGGACACAACAAGGAGACACAAAGAGGAAACACAATGGGAGACACAACAAAGCAAAGAATGGAGGTGGTTCGAGCAGGTGAGCACCTCTCTCCCACAAGGGAGGACCCAGGTTAGGTTCCCAGTGCCTCCTAAAGAGAAAAGAAGCAGACACAGAAAGCACATAGCGAACAGACCCATAGAGGAGACAAGCGAGCGCAAACAGCAAAGTGGGGGGTGGGGGAGGGGGCAATGAATAAAATAAACCTTAAAAAAAAAAGCCTTAACAATACTCTGAGGTACTGCATTAGGTAATTTTGGTATTTCACTTTTATTTCTCTTTTTCTTCCTTAAGATTACCATTTATGCAACTGGATTCTTAAAATACTTATAGAACATACATTTAAAATTGGAGAAATATGATAAAGCATAAAAAAAATAAAATAAAAGCAATGACACCATACACTAGATAAGGAAAAAGCCTAACTCCAGACAAAAAGGAACATCAGTGAAAGCAAACATGGTTTGTCATGCTTTTACTTCAATATCACTGGCCTACCTCAATTTCCAAGTGTAAGAAAAGCTATATACCACGTGTAATCCATAAACTTCTACATGGATGATGGGAATGCCTTCATTTCAGTTTTCACAATGCTGTGAACAACTGAAAGCCAGTTTTTGAACCATCTTTGATGGCTCCTTCTCCAGAGACTACATTGGAGAATGTGTTTTGAGTTCCTCTTACACCCAATCACTGGCATGGATGCACCCAGGTTCTCTTAACTGACACTTATCCTGGGCTCACGTCTGCACTCGCAGCCTCCCTACCTCCCTGCCAACCCAAAACTTGCCAGTGTACAACTGCTTCAACATGCTGATGAAAGTTGCTCCCCCTGCCTACGTAGGCAAATTCTCAAATCTGGCCCTGCCTTCCGCCGTTGGACCTGAGGTTCCCTTTAGAGTTTTAACTCTGTCATTTCTTTATAGGTACCTTATAAATACTGTGTTACCATTAAAAAAGAATAAGGTAGCTTTATATATAATACTACAGAATACCATCAAAGATACATTGAGAAAAACAAAGCATAAAGCAGTGTGTATAGTATGCTACAATTTGTGTCTAAAAACAAAGGATATGGACATACTTGTACATCCTTTAAATACGGCATAGTATCTCTGAAAGAACACGTAAGAAACTGAAAGCCATACCTGGGGAGAGGCAAACTGGGTGGCTTAGGTACAAGGGTGGGAGGTATCTGTTTTGCCACTTAGACTTTTTCCCTTTGTAACTTCTGAATTTTACATCATGTGTCTATATCTAGGCAAACAAAAAATTATAACTCCCTGTTGAGTTTCAAGGCTCCTCCTGCCTTGCTCCAAACATACCATAAACTTACTTGCAATAATTTGCCTCATTTTTTTTCTGCTTGAGATAATCCCCTCTACTCAATTACTCACTTCCACCTAACTAAATGCTTCCTACTTTATAAATATTTCCCTAAACTTTATAATATTTACATAGGAAACTATCTAACTTATTTATACATCTACTTTGTACTACTGCTGTAGACATTTTATTTCCCTTATTATTTTGTAAGCTTTTGGAGAGCAGACCTGTCTCAGTCCTAATTTTTCACAGCACAATGTCTTAGATATTATAAACCAAAATGAATATACAACAGGGTGGAGAACGGAGATAAAAATAAGCTACAAGGGAGCAAAGCCCAGGTATTCTTGGTTAGCTGTGTGTTCTCACACCTAACAGAGAGACCACTGAATGAATATAGATAAAAAAGAAAGACCTCAAACTGGATATTTTTGGTTTGTGTTTTTAGGATTAAAGCCTGGGTTACTTCTCCGATCATTAATGGTGTAAATACTTACATTACATAGTTGGGAAACCACGTTTTATCCTTTAGGCTTCAAGTTGCTCAATGATTTCACAAGGAAGGGAAAAGTATTAGCAGGATTGTCTTGAGGACAAATAGTTAACAGATCACTACCATGACATAAAAATCTGAAGTTAAAGTCTTCTTATACATAATTTCTGTTCTATACCTGACTTCTAAACATTTGCCTCTTCATCATCCCTTCTACATATCTGGCCTCTCAGCTTCACCAACACTCCTAATTATCAGGTTTCTTCGTTCTTCTCTTTGCCTCACAATAATGCAAAGGGAATTTTAAGCAGGTGAATGATCACCTCTCCTGTTCTGTCTTCCACTTTAAGTTACAAATAGTCACGTTTACTTTAAAATATTTACAGGCTCATTTGAGCTATATATTTTTCTGTTAAATTATACTTTACACTGTATTCCTAACAAATCTTTCGCCCTCTTTCAATTATACCTTCATGTCACCAAAAATACTTAACACAGCCAAGAAAAAAGACGTACTAGAAATTTATATATCAGTCAGGTTTTAGGACATTTAAAAAGAATGTTTCCTATTTGGAACAGTTATCTTGTGTTGCTCAATTGCTTTCAAAAATTTTTTTAAGAAGCAACACATATATTAGTGCTGGAAGCTAAAACTGATATAAAATGCTTAATATACAAAATATCTAGATATAAAAGAGTTGCAGTCACTCAACAACCTCCTAGCATAATCTGTTTAGAAAAGGGCTTTTCTGCCTCACATTAATCCAATCATTTAGCAATTTCTCTTAGCTTGAATCTACTCACATCAACATGACTCGAAAATGTATACATATTAGATATTAGAGAAGAATTATAGTGCTCAGGTATGTTTTTTTAACTCTTTATTTTAAAATAACAAACTTACAGGACAGTTGCAAAAATAATACAAACTACTTTCAGAGAACTGCAACAAACTCTCACCCCTCAACATCCTCCTCCCCCCAGACAGTCACCTTGACCATTTCTTTCCTTCTTCCCTCTTTCCCTCCCTTCTTCCCTCCCTCCCTTCCATCCATCCATCCATCCATCCATCCATCCATCCATCCATCCATCCATTTTCTGAACATTTGAGAGCAGGTTGCACACATCACAATCTTGTAAGGTATCTTTTAACCTCAGGACAATAAAATATTATTATTAATACATTATCTGAATATAAAATAAAATCCTATAAGATAGCTAAATTTTTGAAGATTTTAAAAAATTATTTCACTTACATCAAGAGAGCCTTCATTTATAACAATCATACCCATGTTCTTCTTCAAAAGTTTGCAGGAGTGTCCTAAGTACAAAAAAACCAGCGAATTGATGTATTAATTTTCTGGGGAGAAGAGGTGAGAAATTTAAGTAGTAATACTTCTAAAACATCTAAAGACTTTTATTAGAAGTGATGGAGTTAGTGGTTTTCCAGGTTTACAGGAAGTTAAAAAAGAGATGCTTTTGCTTTTCTATAGGAGGGATATGATAAGAGAGCAACATCTAGCATGATAAGGCTGTCTCCGTAAACAGATATGGAAAGAGATTGTTGCAGTGATTCTCAATGTCATAAAAAGTGATAAATGTGTATGGGATATTCTTCACGGTGACCAAGCCTGCCAAAAGCCCAGTCTCCCAACTTAAGATATATATATACACACACAACAGCAATTTTAAAGTGGCATTGGGATCTTAAGTATATAGATAAGTGTACTAATGTTACAACTCTCTCAAATCTTGAAATATTTCAAATCTATCTTCTCAAATACATCAACCTGTTAAAAGCCTGAAGATTTAAAGCTTGAATTAGGTGAATTACCAATGTTAATTGCAGTTTCTTGCTTGTCTCCTGTAAGGATCCAGATTTTGATGTCTGCTTTCATTAGAGTTTCTATGGTTTCAGGTACTTGATCTTGTAATTTATCTTCAATGGCTGTAGCCCCAAGTAGCTGAAGATTCTGGGAAAAATGAGTGATAAAATTTTTTATTTGGAAATAATTTCAAATTTACAGGGAAGTTGCAAAAGTAATACAAAACTTACACAGAGAAATCCAGCATACCCTCCCACCTACCTAGATACCCAGATTCATCAACTTTTAACATTTTGCCACATTTTCCCTATCATTCTATCTATCCACCCACATCTCTCCATTCTTCTCTCTGCCTGCCTATCCATTTTCTAAACATTTCAGAGTTTAAATATCATGCTCTGTGAACACTTAATATTTCATGTACATTTCTTAAAAACAAGGCACCTTGTGCAACATAAACTTTTCCATTTCAACCCCCCCCAAGCACATCATTCAGTGGGATTAATCATGTTCACAATGTTGCATTACCCTCACCGCCATCCTTGAAGCAGGATCGCCAGGCCATATTGTAGTGCTGCTTTACTTTTTGAGTAAGTGCCAAACTGTTTCCCAGAGTGTTTGCATCATTTTACAGTCCCTCTAACAATGTACTAAGGTTCCCATTTCTCCACAGCTTCGCTAGCACCTGTTAGTCTCAATTTTTAGTATTAGCCATTCTAGTGAGTGTGAGGTGATATCTTATGGGTTTTGATCTGCATTTCCCTAACGGCTAATGATGTTGAGCATCTTTTCATGTTTTTATTGGGCGTGTATACATTTTCTTTGGGGGAATATCAAGTCTCTTGCCCATTTTTAAGTTGAATTGTTAGTCTTTTGGTTGCTGAGTTGTAGGAGTTCTGTATATATTCTGAGTATTAAACATTTATAGACATATGTTTTTCCAAATATTTCTCTCATTCTGTTGGTTGTTTTTGAGTGATAAAAAATTTAAGAAGAAAACGAGTTTAGATTCTTTGTTAAGAACAAAAAATTGAAATGTTTATATGTTTTAAACTCAGACTAAATGATAATTCTTGGACTTTGTTGTAAAACCCAACTATATTTTCTCTGTTAAGGATCTTTGACTTTCATCTAGAACTTTGGCATAAGACTGGGCTCCCTGAAGCTACCGTTACACCTTATTCCTATCTAAGGAACTGATTCTAAAAAACACGTATAGAAGGGGGAAAATAGAAAGGCAGTTAAAAAGGAGTAGGCAGTTATAAAAATGAAGATGTAACTTTGTTGACCTGCTTGAAAAAGAGTAAGGATATATGCAGATGCTATTACATTGTAATGTGATATAATGTTAAGAAATTTATACATATTATACAATTAGAAATTAAGAGGAAGAGAACAATAAACACAGTGATAGTATATGCCTCTGTAAAAAAGAACAGGTTGTTTTTCATGTTGTTGCGCATGTGGGTGATGGAAGGTTACACTCCATTAAAGACCACTTGCTCATTAGAAGATGGTATCTTTCAAACAACACCTAACACAAATGGTTTCTATTCTCATCATGGGAACGAAAAAAAAAGAACAATCTCTAGGCTTGTGAAACAGGTAATGGATTAAGACGTGAACATCTCCTTCCATCATGTGACCGGGATCTGACAGTGGGTGGACACCTCCCCCCGCTGTGCTCTGCAGAGTCACTAGAGATTGATTTTCAGTATTACTCCATTCTCCCCATAACCAAATCCAGCAAGATTCACTTCAGCATTCATTTTTCTTCTCAACCTCTTCCCTCTTACTTTGCCTTCACTTTTATTTAAAATATTAGATAAGGAGAGGATGAATGTAAAGAGAATTAAGTATTCAGGATGGGGTCAGGGTTGGTACAATACAGAAAACATCTCAGTTTCTATTTTCCCTCCAACTTTAAGCCCCGTTTACTTTTTAGCAAAACTGAGGTCTGAAAATAGTCCTGAGTTGGTAGGCATGGAGAATAAAGTTAAATATCTAAACAAACATTCACAAGTATGTATGTGTGTGGGTGTAATTTATATATGTATTAATTAGGACTGCTTTTGACTGCATGTAAGAGAAAAAATCTAACAATGGCATTAACAAAGATTTAGATTTCCTCACTGTAGCAGTTTGATATAGTTATGAATTCCAAAAATAGATATTGGATTATGTTTGTAATCTGGTCTATTACTGGGCATGACTCAGTTATGATTAGGGCTTTGACAGGGTCATGTCATTAGGGCATGGCAAAGGACAGGGTTGGAGCTTTTGATGTGGGGCTTTTAATGTTGGAGTTTGATGCTGGAAGCTTTAAGCTGGAGCCCTAGGGAAAGAGACAGAGCCGTTCACCTGATAGTCTACAGCTGACCTTATGGAGAGAGGCAAAGCCTAGAGAGCCTCATAGTCTACAGCTGGCCTTGTGGAGGAAACAGATGCTGAGCCCAGAGGAACCCAGGAAGCCTGAACCCTCACAGATGCCAGCAGCCATCTTGCTCCAACATGTGGAAATAGACTTTGGTGAGGTAAGTAACTTATGCTTTACGGCCTGGTAACTGTAAGCTCCTACCCCAAATAAATACCCTTTATAACGCCCAGTAGATTTCTGGTATTTTGCATCAGCACCCCTTTGGCTGAGAAATACACTCATGTAAGAAATACACTAAAGTAAGCAGTTCGGTATTAGGTCGGTGGCTCAACTATATCTCAACCCATTCTGCTGGCCTTTCTCAATGTCTCAAGATGGCTGTCACTACATAGCTATGACAGCCACATTCAAGGCAAAAAGAAGAGAGTAATAAAACCATTATGTGTCTTATTAGGAAAGCTCAAGTGTTTCCAAAAGTCCCCAGCATATTTCCAGTTATGAAATAGGCTAGACTGTGCTACATGGTCACCCCTAGCAATGAATATTTCACTCTTCTCATCTCAATAGTGGACATGGCAAAGGAAATGTCATATCACAATGTAACAATGATTACTTACAAATGGACAAGTAAATCCATTAGTGTGTGTACATGTACACACACGCACACGTTTCCCATGCCTTGCTCAGTGAAACTCAGCTCATCCTCAAAGGTCAAACTCAAGTTATTGTATTTTTAAAGCTTTTTCTTACTCCTTCAAACACGTTTTCCCCTCTGCCATGCTCTGACTGAACCTGGCTCATCTTTGGGCAATGTAGTGTTATCATATTAAGATTCGTTTTTAAATGTATTACTGTAGTATGTTTGTTTGAGGGTAGGGACCAAGCTGTGTTCATGTTTATATCCCCAGAGCATTGACAGTCAGCACTCAGCATGTTTGCTGACTGAACTAAAACTAAAAAAAAAAATCACATGTTATAAAATAATGCTGCAATCTAGATAATTTTCTTTTCAATATATTCTAAATAAACTGAACAGCTATTAAATACATTTGATACTTGCCATCTTAGCATAAAACATATAAAGCAGGAACAAAAGTATACTTATTTTAGGAGATTGCATTATTTTATTATCTTTAAGGAAAAAGAGATTAGAAATCTATAATTATCTGATGAATAATTACCATCCAGAAGTTAAAGATTGAAAAGGAAGAACAGTTTGGTGTCAACATGCCAACATCACAATTGCTGTATTTCAACATTTAGAAAAGGATCCTATTGATTCTTTCAGCTACGTTTAGGGCATTTTGAACTAAACAATTCTGGCCCAGATCCCAGTTAAGATTAGCTGAGTTCAAATATTAAATATTCTACAGAAGTTCTTATGCAGTTCTTTAATGATCATGGGGATAATCCCTTTAGTAATGCAAGCTGTTGCAGTTTGGTATTGTTAATGAATTCTAAAAATAGATATTGGATTATGTTTGTAAACTGGTCTATTCCTCTGGGCATATTAGATTGGATTATCTTCAGAGGTTTCACTTCTACTTGATTTAATTATGAATAGGGCTTTTATTGGACCATATCAGCAGGTTGTTCAGTTCCTGCCCCCTAGGTGGGCAGGACTCAGAGAAAACAAGGCAGAGGAGTTAGAGTTTTTATCCTAGAGCCCAGGGAAGTAAACACACAGAGAGGCAGATACATGACGAAAGAGAGAAGGCCCCATCGGACACGGCAGAAGCCCTGAGAAGAGAGGTGAGCTGCTTGTTGATATTCACGGCTGGCCTTATGGAGAAAGCAGAGCAGCTGAGCCCGGAGAGAAATGAGCCCCAGGAGAGAGAGACTAGACTTATCCCAGCCTACATCTGATTTTGGAAGAAGCTGGGACAATGGAAGAAGCTGAGACCATGGAGCCTTAAGAGAAAGAGGAGGGCGGTGGACTTGGCCCAGTGGTTAGGGCGTCCGTCTACCACATGGGAGGTCCACGGTTCAAACCCTGCGCAGTGCTGATGTGCGCAAGGAGTACCCTGCCACGCAGGGGTGTCCCCCGTGTAGGGGAGCCCCATGCGCAAGGAGTGCGCCCCGTAAGGAGAGCCTCCCAGCGCGAAAGAAAGTGCAGCCTGCCTAAGAATGGCACCACACACAGAGAAATGACACAATATAACGCAGCAAAAAGAAACACAGATTCCGGTGCCACCGACAACAACAGAAGTGGACAAAGACAACGCAGCAAATAGTGAACAGAAAACTGGGCTGGGGGGGAGGGGAGACAGATAAATAAATCTTTAAAAAAACGAGAGAGAAAGAGGAAGCCTGAACCCTTGCAGCCATTGGCAGCCATCTTGCTCTAACACTTGGCAAGAGACTTTGGTGCGGGAAGTAATTTACACTTCATGGCCCTGTGACTAAAAGCTTCTACCCCAAATAAATACCCTTTATAAAAGCAAACAGATTTCTGGTATTTTACATCAGCATCTCTTTGGCTGCGTAATACACAAAATTTTCTAAATAAAAATTTTTTTACATAATATACTTCACAAAACACTTGGGTAACAGGACATTGTGAGAGCCAAGACTCGAACACAGAAACAAGCATATCTGTATATTTGTTAGTACTACTCTAATGGAAGAAATGAACTCAAAGTATACAGGTATGCATTACTATGTACAAATCTAATAAAAATAAAATGACTTCAATGGGAGATCATGTTGAAAACACATTTGGAAGAAGGAAAGCATGCATGCATCTGGTTTGGCACAGGTAAAAGGAAAACAGATTTCAAACCAGAAAAAAAAAAAAAGAATATAAAGAACCACAGGGTAGAGCCGGCAAGGTATATGCTGAGAAAAGTTTCAAGTAGTTTTATATGGAGTGTGTTGGTGGTTATCGCAATAGGGAATTTCTAAAAGGGATGAAAAAACATTTCTGAAAACTAAGCAAAATTGCAGTGGGTCTATTTGATTCCCATAAAGGAAATGCTGTGCTCCAAAAGTCTGTTAATTTCCCCTTTATCCTAGGAGCTCATTGAGTGCAGCACTTATTAATTTTACTGGAAGGCTCTATGAACTCCTTTCTTTTTGCCCCGGTGTCATTTATTGTGAGATTAGGATCTTGAGCGATAGGCTGTTCCACCTCTGGAAATTAATATCTTTGGCTAAAGTTTATAATTCCACAGTGATCATTAGGAAAAAAAGATTAGAACTTGTGTGGGCTTTTCCTGATCACAACAGACGAGTGTTTGGACTGCAATCAATTTCATCTCGAATATGCATACTTTATATAGATGGCCATTAATGGGCACTATGGGAATTACATACTCAGCAAGTGCCAAAACATGATAAAATTCCCATGGCATTAAGAAAAAAAAAAAGATCCCATTCTAACACTGATTTTACTTTTAAAATGTCACCATGTCAAAAGTTTGGCAAGTTTCAGGTTGACAACTCTTTGACATAAGATAGATTGAGTTATCACTGAAAAAATCATGAAATAATATTTATTCATCCAGTAAAGTCCCCCAAAATCTTATTTTCTCTTTCAGATGTTGATAATGCTGGCAAAATTTTTAAAACTGCATCTTGTATGTAAAATTTCTACCCTAGTGAAAAAAACAGCTTCACGGAGACTATTCAACAACTATATGGTACAATGTGTCACAACAGATTTAGAAATTACATTTTTTCCCAATACACATACATTTTGGTAAATACCAGTGCTTCAAAATGACCTATTTCCATATTAGCAATTATTTTGTCAGTCTTAGACTACTTTTTTAAAAGAGTTTGTAATATGTTCCTCAGTGAGAAAAAATATAATAAACTCATGTCAAGTTGGCTTCAGATTACAACATGGACTACTTGGCAGAAGTTTCTTTAAAGACAAAAAGAACTAAATTTCCCTAATGAAGTAAACATGGATGGAATATTAGCAACACATAGTATGCTTTATTTCAATATGAAATAAGACTGACTAGGAGGATGAAGATCAAGAAGCAACTAATATTTTCTGAGCACAGGACACTAGCCAATGCTAAATGCTTTATATTTATTAATTCAGTTAATAGCTTTGAGGAGGTAAAGTAAATTGACCAAGGTCAGGCAGAGGTAGAGCTGATGGTAAGAACAAGATACCAGGAATCAACAAGAACCAAAAGGAAGCTAATGGAAAGTAATCCATTTGATAATAAAGTGAATGGATTAGTTAGAATTGCACTCAAATCACCAGGTTTTTAATCTTTGTCTCTATTCTTCAGCCTTTAATAACACTTTGTCTCTAAGAGTGGGTTTCATCCTCAGCCATGAGCCATTCCTGCCACGTATTCTCATTTCCCTCTTTCTACCTTCAAGTCCCAGTGATTCACATATCAGGAATGGTTCCTTTCTATGCTTGCATAATTCATTTATTCACTCATTCATAAATTCACACTGAGTTTGTAGTTCTGGACAGAAGGCTGAGGAAACAACCATGAGTTCCTTCCTTCATGAAATTTATATTTCAGTATGAATCATTAGACTCATTTTTGGATTCCTTCCTACCTTGGCTTCTGATTTTATCACTTTGCCTTTTACTGGTATCTGATTCTCCTAGATTCTGCCTGGATGCTGTCAGCAAGGCCCAAGGACTTAGCAACAGGGCCAGGAATCTAGAGTGATGGTTCTCAAACCTTAGTCTGCATACACACGGGTTGCTGGGTTCCACACTCAGAATTTCTGATTCAGTAGGTCTAAAGTGGGGCCTGGAAATGTGCAATGGTGACCGTGTTGCTAGTTTGAGGAATTAACTTTGAGAAACACTGATCTAGGGCAGAGTTGACAAACTTTTTCTGTAAAGGGCCAGATGGTAAATATTTTAAGGTTTGAGGGCCATATGTTCTCTGTTGCAACCACTCAGTTCGGTCTCTGTAGCCCCAAACAGCCAAAGACAATATGGAAGCAAATGGGCATGGCCATGTGTCAATAAAACTTTTAGATTTGGCCTTTGGGCCAGAGTTTGCAAACTCCCATACTTTTGAGCATCCCATCTCTGAACTTGGCTCCCCCTGACTTACAGCTCTGGCTATTTCCTAGTCCAACCCCTACCCTTCTCTCTGAGCCTGGCCTCAGTTGCTTTGTTTCTGTCCCCTGTCCCTGCAACCCCAAACTATAGACAACGTCTCTTCACTACAATAGAGAATTACCATGAAAGAGAAACAACAATCCCCTTAGCCCCCCACCAAAATAATCATTTTATTTGATGCTATACATTATCATAAAAGTAAACACAATGTTCATGTGAGCATAGAGCATACACATGGGACAGAGGAATCTTCATCTGGGTAGCTAAAAAAAAAAAACCCCATTCAACAAGAGTTAACACTTGATCTTAGATCTTATATGACGAATTATGAGTTAGCTAGGCAACTGGGAGAGGTGAGGAGGGGAGGGAATTCCAAAAAGAAGAAATCACATATGCACAGACAGTGGTATGGGAAAGTGTTTGAGAAGTTGAAATGTAGTCAATACGGGAACGATAAATGAAGTGAGGTATGGAAGATGAGGCTGGAAAAGCTGGCAAGGAATGGAACTGAAAGGGTCTGTGTATTATGCTGAGGATGCCAAACACCAAAGGGCATCTGGGGAAGAATTTTAGTAAGGGAGTGGAAGGATAGATTTACATTTCAGAAAGTTCACTGGTGGCCAACTAGGGATGGAAGCAGGAGGCTGCAAGATCTGTGAAGAGGCTACTGCAGCGCTCATTCTTCTTTAGCTTTAAAATATAGTATAACCCTGGAGTACGGATGTACTAATGGCTATGGGATTCTCAGAGTCATTCTAAAATGCTGGTTCTCCACCATTCCCAGGGACCTTCTTCATTCTGTATTCCACTGGGAATCGTTCACTCTAGTACTTTCCCTTCTTGACATCTTTTAGCACACAAAGATGGGGTTTTAGTTAAAGGAAGAGAGCCTCATATCTCCTTTCCTTTCAGACCAGGCTGAGCTTCAGTACTAAGACTAAGAGCAATAAATCTGGCATGACTCATTTGTCCAGTTCTGGTGAACTCAGGCAACCAATTTTATTTTTTACAAGGCCAAGGTTTTAACTTGGTTCTTTCTGAACCACAGAAATCACATTTCAACTCTCAAAAAGCCAAAAGCTTGGTAAATAAGGCCAGAATTAACACACACACACAAGATGAAAGGAATCAGGGTTTCAGAGGTGACTGCCTGTCAGGTTTCAAAACAACACATTCATCTATCTGAGTGAGAAGGCAGCCATACCCAGTGTGGAAAGTCTACCAAGAGGCATTCGTAAAAAAGAATCAATCACACCACAGAAGAGGAATTGGTCAGAGATCTAAAGAAAGCATAAATATTTTAAATAAGATGATTCTAAAGGAAAATCATGACAAAACTAATTTTCATCTATTTATAAGGAAAACAACATTCGTTACATAGAGTACATAGAGGCTGCCTCAAATACTAACTAGATGTGTCCTGCCAATGCCTCCCCTGCCCCAAGTAGGTACTTAGTGATTATAAAACTACACTTGGCTACATTTTATTATTTCAAGTCTCCAACTTTTGATGTACAGTCTTGCTGTCTTCTAAACCAACTTAGCAGTATAACACATGATTATTAACATGGGATTTGGAATTAAGACAGAACTGGGACTTGAATGCCTGCTCCGCCAACCACTGGATATGGGTCCTTCAGAAAGTAGCTCAGAACAATTTCCACATCAAGATAAAGCTAGTGATACTGACTTAACAGAATTTGTTCTGAGAATGAAATTAAGTCAGTCATGTCAAATTTTTTGGAGGATTACATTAGAAAAAAAAATTGAGCATCTTCTCATGGCAGTAATATTTTGTATAATACATGTGTTCTAATATCAATAAATTATGTATATTATAAAATCCACAGAGATTATAAAAAGATGAGATAGATCATCCTGCATATCCTACTACAGAGGCCCCTGCACTAAATGATAAGGGTAAAGGGCTTAGGAGAGGGCTTGGAGCTTAGTAAAGCACAAAAAGTAGCACATTTTATTAGCAGATCAGCTGAATAAAGACAAATGTTCTTAAACAAGTTGTAGGACAGGAAACTACTGAAATTTTAACCATGAAATCAACAGTATGTCATGTAAACTTTCATCTAGTTTTTAGTACAAATGAAAGTGATATTTGCAGCTACTAAGAACAGAAGTTATAGTTTTATCTGAAAAAAAGCCTTCCATTCTAATACAGAAGTTACTGAGAACTTGGCAGTCATGGATGTGTCAAGAAAAGTCCTGTTCTCCATTAAGTTTTACATTTCTCTAGGAATCTCCTAAACCGCATAGCCACATGTTGCAAAGACAGCTAAATGCTTGCGTTGAGTCACACTGAGTGTAATGGTTGATCTATATTTTGCCACATCAAGATAGTCTTTAAAAATCTCAGAAATGCCAACCATATTTTGAAGTGTAAAGGAACAATGATTTTTAAAAAAGATCACTTAAAATTATTGGTTAATAAAAAGGGCTACTAAACAAATCACCATCATATGTGTATCTACAAACAGCTAGCCTTCATTCAAGGCCCTTTTAGAATTGGGTTTTAAAATTTCCAAGTGGTTCAGTGCAGGCACTTTATGATTTCAAAGCACAAGGTCTATTTAAGTCAGTACTAAACACATATTCATCTTACATGAATCCCATTAATGCTCTGTCCTTCCAGGAAACATGAATTTTGGGTTCTCATTTCGAAGAGTTTTAGATGCCAAAAGATACTCAACACACATTTACAGAGCATCTACCATATACCGAGATCCATGCTATTTAATCTGCTACAATTTTTAAAAAAACTTAAAAAAAAAAACCTTTTTACTGTAGTAATATCTTTTAAGCCTTTTATTTAGAAATAATTTAAAACTTAAAAAATGATTTAAAAAATAATAGAAAACCCATAGAAAACCCCAACATGCACTCTACCGAGATATCCTGATCCACCAACTTCTGACATTTTGCCACATTAGCCATATCATTTTATTTTCTTAATATTGAGAGTAGATTGTTTACATCCTGCTCCTTGAACATCGCTCCATGTACATTTCCTGAGATATGTTATCATTCTTAATATCGCCACTAATCCAATGAGCTAGGTATTATTACTTCCATTTTGTAGATATGAAAACAATTTCAGAATTTAAATCACTAGTCCAAGGTCAAGAGGGAGTATCAAAAGTAAAGACATTAGCCCATGTCTCACTCTCTGCAAAGCCCATGACTTCTCCCATTAATCAGATTGCTGTCAGGAGCTTGTAGTCTAGGAGAGAAAACTTAGAAACAGATAAACTACAGCACATCTGGCAGGTGCCAATGGGACACAAAGGGTTCCTTCTTGTTCACAGGTTTACCACTGCTTATCTTCCACCACTAACACGAAAGCAGGACTTTTTCTCTCTTTTTTTTGCTACTCTGTCCTGGAGCCCAGAACAGAGCCCGCCACGCAACAGTTCCCAACATGAGCTCTAGTATTTCCAACCATCTCCACATATAAATCCTTCTCGCATTTATATATTAAGTAACTTTGAAGACAGGTTTTAAAATGGATGAGACAACTTCTAAAGGTCATTCTGTAAACTTATGAGCTCCTTTTATAACATGTCCCTAAATGATTTTCATAGGGACAACACGTTGGATGTCAGCGCCCTCGATGCGCAGAAAGGATGAACTACATCAGGCATGGGGCCAGGTGTTCGTTATGTGAGTTCTTCCTAATCTCCAGTGTCTGAATAAATTATTTGAGTTATTCAGTTATTCATTAGATATTTATTGAGTCATTCACATGGGCCAGACAATCAGGTACTAGTAGTAATACAGGGATGAATGAGAAATGCGGACCTTGCTTGCACGAAGCTTCGATCTATGGGAGGATATACATTATAATCACGCATTATCAAATGCATGCCAAATAAAATATTGCTATGTGATTCAAAGGAAAGCTAGATGATGACAAAATTACATCTTTTTGATTAATCATAAGTCCAGAAATGGAAATACTTAACAAAGCATTGGATAAGTCCTAATTAAAAAAATTATTTCCCCATCTCTGCTTTATAAGGAAAGGAAAAGAACAATTTTATCATCAGGAAAACACTATTTCAATCATTGCTCAATCTGTGTAAGTATACCTCACACTGTTTTCTGTTTTCTGTAATGCCTAAGATAATTTGCTTTTGTAAATATTAGAAGATATTACTAGGTAAACTATATAGTGCTAAAGATATAATTATATTTTTCTACTGAAACAAATGAAAAATTTTCAAAATACTGAATTTCCATGAAGGCTCAAACTGATTAATTATAAAATCTTCCCTGATAGGTAAAATCACAGCCATCTGTATTTTATTAATTTTAAAAGGCATTTAGCAGCATGGTAAGAATATAACTTAGGTGTCTTAGAAACGTCAGAATAAAAGTAAAGTGGCAGAGTAAAAAGGTAAGAAATTTCAGAGAAACCATTGCTAATGAGACATTAAAGCTTTGTTATTACTCCGTAACCTATTTACAATTTTTTTCCTATCCAGATACAAATAAACTTAAAAAATTTTTAAGATAATATAACTCTTAAAAAATATAGACCAACACTATCCGTGGTTTCATAATCTAAAATTATGGGGCCAAATACGTTTACTGTCTTTGAAAAAGAAGGAGGTTAAGAAAAGTAAAACAGGTCAAGTTTGCCATCTAAAAGAATGAGACAACTGTAAATTTTCTCAAGTGGTAATGAAGAGAGATTAAGAGGTGTTACTGTCCACGATACCCCAGGCAAAGCTGCATTTCTCCTTAAATTGGGTCAAGACAACTGAAGAATCTGATATAATTCTAATAACCCCTTTTGCATTTAACTATGTGAACTTTCTTGTTCCTGAAAAAGTTAGGCACTCACAGGAAATAAATGTTACCTCTTAGATTATATTTAGTAAAAGAATAAAGATGCTTCAGTAACTAAGTCTTAAAACTACAAAAAACATTATTATATATATATTATTTTTTTAGGAGGTACTGGGGATTGAACCCAGGACCTGGTATATGAGTCAACTGAGTAAGTGCTCAACCACTGAGCTACATCTACTCCCCAGTGAGAGTTGTTTTTTTGTTTGAATTTTTTTTTTTTTTTTTTAGGAAGTACTGGGTATTGAACCCGGGACCTCGTACAAGGGAAACAGGCACTCAAGCACTTGAGCTACATCCATTCCCCAATATACATGTGTGTGTATTTTTTTAGGAGGTATCAGGGGTTGAATCTGGGACCTCAAAAATGGGAAGCAGTCACTCAAACCACTGAGCTACATCCGCTTCCCTGCATTATATATATTTTAATATCCTGAGAACTTTCCATTAGACTGCAAGTGTTAGAGCCCATGTTATACAATTTTTCAGCTGAGATATGATTGTATCTTATAGATGACTTAAAAAGCCCAAATCCTCTTATCTGACAATGATTGTTAATAAGGATGACAGTACCTGAGGACTATTTCAAACCTCCCAAGTCCTCTCTCCTTGAGTTTGCGCCCCTGTGGTTGAAGGGAGCACGTTCTTGAGCTCAGATGTGCTGGGGTAGAAAAGTAACAAAGCGCTGCATCCAGGGAAATATGTCAGTATCTTCTTGGAAGTTCTTATCTGGATACTTTTCTCAACTTATGCTCAGAGTTATAGCTCCCAAAGGAACGTTTTAACTAAATTTTAAAAACTGAATTATGGGTTGGAACAAATATTGGAGGGATAAGATAGAGAGCAGGGTTTAAAAGTACAACCTTAATCAAATTAGAAAATTTTCATTCAATTTGTAACATATTAAAAACATTCTTGTTTTGTGGATAATCTCTAGAAATCTTTCAAATTTTGAATGTCTCTAATATAATACAATCTCATGGAGTTAATGCGTCAAGGGCATTTTGTGTCATTAATTGAAATGTTCAGGAACATCTTGCATGCGCTGTTCTGATCTTTTGTTGACAAGCGAGGACAAATGTCAACAGTCACGCTGAAATATACATTTTTTTAAAAAAGTTCACATACCATATGTAATGTTATATATTCGAACTGTGCTCACTGGAACCCCAGAGTCGTGCAAAATCACTCATGGATCACCACGAGGGCAAGGCAGAGGCTGCGGGAGAACTAATTAGAGGCCACCTCCCATCCCCTCTACTCTTTAATCAGAACAGCTCTGCTGTTATCAGTTATATATTATGTTTCAGGCAAGATTTTGTTTGGAAAATGGGCTCTGCTCTAACAAAATATTCTAGACTTGAAAATCACTCTCATAGTTTAAAAAAATCACCATCTTTTATGTAAACTCCAATATTATGATCTACATTTAAAAAAATTTGATTCCAACCACATAAAAAATAGATCACATAACTAACAGTCTAAGTTAGATAAAGCAGCCAAGTAAAAAGCAGAAATGGCTGCACCCTAACACAGTGCAGCTAAATTTAAAACCAGGGTGATACGGACCCTGCATCCAGATCGATGGTCTGACAAGCTGAGGGAAGCTTGTGCTGTGCTGGTTTTAATGGCAGTAACCCATGACTTCTATTTAACACTGATTTGAGGTGATTTTAACAAAGAACGGAAGCACAGACCAAGAAAGAAGTGATATTTCCCTGGCTGTAGATACAGTGAAAACCCCTGAAGTCCTCAAGTAATCAGGGCTTGGAGAAGTATTTTCAGGAAAATTGTTCTCAGTCTCAAGACTACTAATGTCATTATTGCCCATTCCTTTTTCCTGAAAAGAACTTCTGTTTTCTGCTATCTGGTAAGATAATCTTGGGGGCTCATTTTCAGTTACCACATCTCTGAAAAGTTCCTTAGGGCCAAGTGTATGGGATCTTCAAATTTCCTCACTTAAGGAATCTGTTCAGACCATGACACCCAGTGGGCCTGATTTGATTCTGTATCCTCAACAACTAGCATGTATTAGTTACTCAATAAAAGCCTATTAAATTAGTAACTGAGTGAAATTCTAGTTTCAGGGGTAGTGATGGTATTTGAGTTGAATTGTGCCCCCCAAAGAGATATGTTGACATTACATGGATACAGAATCTTTGCAGATGTACAAAAGTCAAGATGAGGTCATGGCAGATTAGGGGGCCCTAAGTTCAATGACTACTGTCCTTATAAGAAGGTCATTTGAAGACAAGGGGATACAGAGGCTCCGAACAAGAATACCATGACAATGGAGGCAGATATTAGAGCCATACACCTACAACCCAAGGAATACCAAGGATTGCCAGCAACCACCAGAAGCCGAGAGAGAGGCAAGGAGCAGTCCATTCTTCAGAGCCCCTAAAAAGAACCAATCTTGGGAAGCGGCTGTGGCTCAAATACTTGGGCTCCTGTCTACCATATGGGAGGCCCTGGGTTCACGTCCCGGGACCTCCTTGTGAAGGCAAGCTGGCCCATGAGCCGTGGAGAGCTAGCACAGCAAAATGACGCAACAAAGGGAGACAAACAGATACAGAAAAAACATGCAGTGAATGGACACAGCGAAGAGACAGCAAAGAAAGGAACAAGCTGCAAAGCAAGGGATGGGGGGAGGGGGGGAATTAAATAAATAAATACATCTTAAAAAAAAAACCAAGACCAAAAAACCAATCGTGCCCACATCTTGATTTTGGAAACGTCTAGCCTCCAGAACTGTGAAAGACTACTTTCTGCGGTTTTAAGCTACCCAGTTTGTGGTCATTTGTTTTGGCAACCTTAGAAACTAATTTATATGGATATAGAAAGCCAGCCATTTAGAATGAGTTGGCTGAGCAAGAGATTTCTTTACTTTTCTGGATCTTAGATTTTCCAACAGAAGTTAGAGAATATAGCCTACCACTAAGTAAAGACGAGTTAGCTATAACCTCTCTTTTTTATTCATTTTAGGTAAGAGGCAATCATAAGGGAGGCTTCTGTATTTGCGCCCTAAAAAATAAGTTGCAAGGCAACTTAAATTTCATTGTGACTCGCCACTGCCATCTTCTGGTAAAAGGTTGAACAATCTAGTTCATTTAAAGGAAGTAATACGACATCACAGATACTAAAAAAAACTGTTAAATCCAGAAAATCTGATCTATAAACTCTGGGAAATTCAGATTAAGAATCCTAGGCACTCTATACACTCAATAATTATAGGATTTTTTACAGTGTGCTTGTAGTGGGAGCAATTTAACCATTTAGAATCGTTTTCAAATATTTTTTTTTTACTGACACTTACTATACATTAATTCTATCTCATTACCCAAAGGGAAAAGGCTACATTATATTCAGATTGGGTAGAAAAGGAGACAAAAGTCATTTCCAAACAGGGCAATTATTTTTTACTTCTCGAAAAAGAAAAGCGAAAATGTAAAAGTCAATCCCATGAGTGCTTTATGACAGTATGTATCTTCTCTTGGAAAGATATTGAATGAGATTATGGTCATGGTCTCAGATTATTTTGCCCACATCATACCCCTAAGAGATGATAATACGTAAGTAATTAGGAAGTGACCAAAAAAAAAAAAAAAAAAGATTCAGTAAGTGGAGCAATAATAAGCCCCTTTGTCGTATACCTCGAAAAATGGGGGTAGGGGGGCACTAAGTTGTAAGGTACTATATAAACTAGCCAAGTCTTCTTGGAAATGTGCAGGGTACAAAAGTAAATTCAAGTGGAAGGAGCTTTGAGGCAAAACAAAACAGTTTAGTATTCACAATCCATTGCGGAAACAGGAAAACAGTATCCAGGGTTACATGTAACAGCTGTGTACCCTAGAGAAAGCACCTGGAGCTGGAGGATGTTCCCCAGCACTACACAGAGGGAAGGGCGTGTGAGGAGGGAAGGGAGTGAGGCCAGGGAGGTGCTGGCAGGGCCTGCCACCTTTCAAGAGAGGCAGTACCATGGTCTGAGGAAGGAGGAAAAACAGAGCAGCCTTTACTTACCTGGACAGAAGATTAAGACTGTGGCTAACACGCAGGTTTGAACAGAGCTAAAGGAATTAGGTAATCGGGGAGTTATTCAATGGAAAGCTAATGGTCATACTGAAGATATCTGAGAGGTTAAGGGCATGAACTCTGGAGCCACAGACAGAATGCTGGCTCACACATTCGCTCTGCAATCTCAGCCAAGTTACTCACATCTCTGTTGCCTTGATTTCTTCAGCTATAAAATAGAAGGACTCCTACCTCAAAGGGATGTTGTGAGGATTAAATAGGTTAATCAATGAATGTTCTTTGAAGGGAACCTGGCACGTAGTAAGTAATACATAAAAATGATATTCTTATTTAAGGAAGCAAGATTTTTTGCTATTTATACAGTACCAAGCATAGGGTGTCCATCACTTTCTGGTTGAAGAGTTTTAGTTTCTTTATTGATAAAATGGAAAATATTTATAGTTATGAACAGAAACTATATATATTTAATATTTAACAAAGTGACTGGTCAAGTATAAGCACTCAATTATTCACTTACTATTATTATTAGTTACATTGTATTATATTCACAGCTGTGCATTGTAATTATTTTATATTATGTATTACATTGTTAAGCTTCATATATAAGCATGTGCAAGTAACATTATGTGTATGTGCATGCATTCATGTGTATGTGTATGTACGTACATGTTTGCATTATGTGTGTGTACATGTGTATAGGCATGTTCTGTGTTCTCAGGCATGTTCTGTGTTCTCAGTTATGAAGAGTAATGGGATATACTGGCAAGGAGGCTGCTAGTCTAACCTTGATCTAAAAATTGTGAAAACAGTGAAGATCTACACTCAGTAATGCCTATGTCTAAAGACTTTTCAGCAAAAATGTTAACTTGTATTAAGATTGTTGAGTGCTTAAATAGACAATACGGGAGTTTCAACAGTAAGTGGTATGTCAAGAAACGTTGGTTTTTATTCCATTGGTACCTTGAATAAAGACAGGAACTTTCCAGAAACCGATCTTCCCATACAATGAGCAACACAGTCTTCCACCTACCTTTTCAATTAACTCGTAACTCTCTTCGAGTTTGAGCAGCCTGTTCTGCACAGATGTTGATGCACGCTGATAGACTGCTCTCCACTCCTGAAAGTCACTCTCTGAAATCTCAGCCACAGCAAAACATAGCGTTCTTAACCCTGAGAAAGGGAGCATACACCACAACTAACACCAAACAAGATTTTATTCAGAAGTCTGGGGTTTCCATAATTATTTAACAAAGTCTCATTTTGTAAAGACTTTGGAAAGTTGAAATCCAAACAAGATACTGAAATCCAATTAATCGTGACAAAGGCCTAGCACAAAATACATCCTCAAGTTCCCCTAGCCTTTACAATTGGCATCCTGCTTCCACTTTCCAGCCCTTTCAATCCATCCTCCAGCCTGCAGTGACTCTTCTAAAATCCTAATTCTTTCAAGTTATTCCTTTGCTTGAAATCTTCCAACAGTTCCCCAGGATGAAGTCCAAACCCCAAAGTATGGCTCATACACATTTATCAAATGACTTCAACCCCATTCTGTGCCATTCGCTTCCTATATACCAAAGGTCTCACATACTTTGCCCTACACATAGGGGCCACTCTTTCTTCCTTGCTCCCTACCCCATCCAATGACTGCCTTGCATTCGGCCCCACTCCTGAGATGGCTCCCATGTCTGGTTTTGCTTGTTGCTTTTACTTGCTGTCTGCTTGTTGTCTGTTTCTTCTTTAGGAGGCACTGGGAATTGAACTGGGGCCTCCCATGTGGGAGGAAGGTGCTCAACTACTTGAGCCACATCTGCTCCCATAATCTCTTTGAAGTACCCTCTTCCCCACCAGATCCCACAGGATGAAATCCTAAAACTCTCCCATGGTGTGAATGAGGTTTATACTGTTTTTTCTTGTAGTCTCTTACATAAAAGCTCCTGTGGGGTAAGGTCCTTCATTTCTTCATACCTGTAACTCCAGTATCTTGCACTGGCTCTTAAGTGGATGGCTTAAGAAGGAAGGGATGCTTATGAAGGAAGGGAGAGAGGGACCCTAATGGGGGTCCACTGGGAGACCACCTTCTTACTGAGATATTTGACTTTATTGATCATTGCTCTTTACCACTACAAATTTGTAGTATAAAGAGTTTACGAATAGGTTGAGGGATAAGTGGCAAAAAGAGAACAGCTTACCAGAAATACTGTGGGAAAACAGTCAAAGATGATGTTTGATGTGACCTATCCCCACTGCTAGTAATTTCATAATCTACTTGGAGGCTATCCTTAGTCAGGGAAAAGTTTATGAGTTGGAACATTTAGGAGGAAAAGCATTTTCTGCCACAGTAGGAAGCAGATATCTAGGTTCCCATGAAGACGACATTCTCACCCCAAGTATTTTAACTTTTAGAATCTAGGACCAGATGCAAACCCTAAAGATCTCAAGTGAAATCAACATGGCTGGGGGACTAGGTGGGAAGCAAATAAACAAGGACTGCACAATAAAATTCAAGAGTCAACAATAAGAAGCAGCAAAGAATGGGAATTGTGTTGTCTATTGCCAGATCATTGAGCATGGAACTTATATCTTTGGGGCCATATTTGAAAACGCTTTTCTTTTTTGGGAACCTGGGAAAACTTACTTGAGGATAGCCAGGGAGAAGAAGTGTCATTCAGGCCAGGTCCTGAGAGAACGGGGGTGGAGGTGGGGACCAAGCCTATTCAAATCTATTTAGAGATTGTAGTGTTTAGGTTTATCATCCAACCAGAGAGGAGAAAGACAGTCTTCCTCCAATCTCCCAAAAGAACCTATGTTGTATGCTGGGTAGGTTATACCTGCTGGGCTTGTCTGAGGCTGTGTCTTTAGGAATCTGAACTCTTTGAACGTTGTGTGTGTTTCCATGCTCTTCCATTTTGGAAGAGAACTGTGAGCAGGTTCTTTGTGTGCTTACTTTGAAAAGTCTAACACTTTTTAAACAATTAAACATTCCTATCTTTTTCCAGCTTAGATTAAGAGGAAAAGAGATTCCATAAGAGTTCAGGCCTGGTCCAAAGGGCAATAGATCTAGCTGAAGCAAAAGGGTGAAAACTTGGGAAATTTAGATACAGCTGTGACCACTGTGGTTAAGTTTAGACAAAAGACTCCACAAGTTCTTGTAGGAACTAACCATAATGCTTAACAGCCCTTGCATCTTTGGGGACATATTCAAAAACGCTTGCTTTCATTTAATCTAGACAATGCTCCTTGACTATGTATTGTTTTGTCTTATAGGTCATATTATTTCAGGAGGACAGAGACAATGATAATCTTGTTTACCGGTGGATTTCCAGGTCTCACCAGGGGGAAGGGAATTTATAAAGAATCTTGAGTTGAAACCTAATTGAACAACTATTTAACAATTATCTAGTTTTACTGATTTCTTCTTTCTTAGGCAGATTAGAAAATCTCAGTTGTTTGACACTTGCTTCTTTTCCTAATGAATTGCCTGAGAAGTAGTGTATGTAAATTGTAAACAGTATCCCTTTTAAAGACTGAAACAAATTTCTAGGCCCTACCCCACAATCTCTCAACATTTTAATCAATACACTTTTAGGAAAAATTTAAAAAAAAATACTGACTGAGAACAGCAGATAGTATAATCTAAACTACCAACAATAATCAACATCCTACTTTAAAAATCTGAGTAGAATAATGCTCCTGCAACATATCAAAAGCGTATGAATTATTTTTATTTTAATCACACTTTATTGCCATATTTTACTCACCTTCTGTAGCAAACTGCTCCAAATGTTTTAGGGTAATTTCTTTGTATTTTGAAGTCTCTGCCAGTCGATCATAAATTACAGTGTCCTGGAAAATAAACAGATGGTCATCAATTAAGCTTAATTAAGTCTTATAAGTTTGATCAAGTTGCAATATTATTAGTGGCAAATCAGTATGAAAAATAACCAATCACTTTTAGCATTAATTTGAAAGCATAAAATATTTTTTCCTAATAAAGTTAAGGTTCTAGCACTGTATTTTCGTGTTTCTTCTTACTGAATAAATCCCCAGTTAGTTCAATGCTGAAAATCGCATATTTTAACAATACCTCCCAACGCCCACATGCTGCAAGATCTCCCCCATTCCCGAAGGTTTTGTGGAACATTGAAGGGTATTCATGGGTGCTACAAGGAAGAAGGGTCCAACAGTCCAACAAGTTTGGAAAATGATGGACTGAACAAAGCTATAGAGCTTGCCTTGCTGCAAAACTTCTTAAAGCCTTTAAAATGCTGGTGTACATGATGGATAGCTAAGAGGGCTAATTGCTATGTATTCCAAACTCACTTGATCACAGGGGTTAGAACGTCTTTACAGGATGGTGCTTACAGAAGAAAAGACTGAGAAACACTGGACTAAATTCATTGACAAGGCTGGTGGTGTATAGTGGAGAAGAATGTTGGACAAACTGAATATATCTGAATGAATCACTTATGGCTTTTAGATATGATTTACGTAACTCTGTAAAATGCAATCACTGGATTATCTTTAAAATCCTTCTCAACTTTAACTCGAGGTTCCACTTACATTCATCCAGTTTTCCTCACTTTATAAACTGCCTATTGATCCTTTATATTTTGCTTTGGTTTAATGTTTTAAGAATTTTAGTGTTTGGCCTTCGGGGTTTTATTAGACCAGGAAAAAATAAATCATTTACCTGCAATTACTTTCTCAGTGGTATTACCCACTTTTTTTGGTCCCCAATCTCAGGGCTGAGATTTGGAAGCAGACTAATGGAGTATTATTTAGAACCCTTCAGAGAAACAGAACCTAGTGACCTCGGAACAGATGGAATATTCCAGGTCCCAATTATGAATTTCTTTTCATTTTCCAGTGGTGGAATGAGAAGGGGGTCAAAGCAAAAGGAAACAATTTCTCCTCATGGCTCCTTCTTGAGAATAAAAGATATAACTTATGAATACTATTTTTTCTAGAGGGTAAAGAAATTTTCAATTTCAAATTTAAATGGGCCGGTATAAAACTATGAAAATCTTTAAGAAAAAATTAAAATCATGAAAACAAAAGTGATAACAAATAAGGTTAGGAAGATTAAATTCTTGCACTATATCTGAACATTGTAATGGAAGAAACTGATGTTCAGAATAGGAGAAATTAATTTTCTACTTTATTTACAGTATTGGGAAAAGCAGTGACCTTCTGCATTAAATATATGGTATGTTTTTAAAATGAAAATCATAATTGGCCATGCTTACATGTGAAAAATAAAAATAAAGCTACACAGACACCTTTCCACTCAAAGTAATGCTCATTTATTCAGAGAGCTACATCAACTATTAGGTACACTGTTAGGAATGAAAAAATGCTTTTTTGCAGGCACTAAAGCATGTGTACCCCAGCCTTGAACTAGATGTAGAACTGAACTTATGTTATGGAATAGACTAACCTGGATTTAGTTAGCTAGTGTTTGGGCACTCAGCAAGGTAAAAAGGGAAAATTATAGTGAGGGGATATGTTAGAAATGCATAGCAGAAATTATAGTTGCTTAGGGCCTCAAGGAGAGCTAAAATCCATGGTTAGCAATTCATCTTCGGTGAATTTTCATTAAAAACTTGTTTTTCTTATTTATATTTTAAACCAAAGTTCAAACAGTGCTCTGTTTTTATCACCTACTGTACCCTGTAGGTGCTCAATAAATATTTTTTAAATGAATAAAACACTTGGTGCAATCCTCAATCATCCTGACATTTCATTTGCATGGCATGCCACATCATATAGTATTGGCAAATAAACAAGGACTGCACAATAAAATTCAAGAGTCAACAATAAGAAGGTGGCAGCGAATAAAAAAAGAGGTCTTATACAGTTCCTTATTTAAGCATGCAATTTATATTGAAGTTATGTAGATAATCTTGCCAGTGTAACTGATAATTAGCCAGTTATCATCATGGAACCTGATCTCGCAGGCAGTTTAAACAATGAGGCAAGACTGACCTGCAGCAAGGACCTTGGGCCCTGGTGAATTGGAATGTTTGCTAAAGACATCACAACACCTGTATTTAAAAACAAATACTTTCTGCCTATCTGTGCTAATCAGAATACACTATCCTTTGCCTCTTGTAGGGGTGAATTTCTAAAAATGACTAATTTCAAATGTGGTCTCCTTTGTATATGGCAGAGAAGTGTATTTATAGTACAATTAGGGTTTGCAAAAAAAAAAAAAGTACACTTAATTTGAAATTTTCAAACATTCCATGTTTTAATTCATCTTAGGTGAATTTTCATTTGCATGGCATGCCATATCATATAATATTGCCAAATACAAATCCTTCAGTCACTTTAATATCTCTAAAGCATTAAGTTTATTTGCCAAGTTTCTAACTTACTTTGGTATATAAGACTTGGAGTAAGATTTTTATTTTTCTTGAACAAACTAACTTTTTTATTTGTGTAAAGGTATGAATATATTATGAGACCTTAACTGGAAAGTATTTTCAATTAGTTCCTAATTTTCTTTTATTATTTAGGCACTTGTCACTTGATTATTCATGCTTCCCAGGAATTAAGAGGCCCCCAAAGAGTCTCTTCTTAATTACAATCTGCCTTCTTGGATCTTCTACTTTTCACCTTTAGCCCTCCTTTTTTTTTTTTTTTTTTTTTTTTTTTTTCAGTTTTTTGAGATAATTTTAAACTTAACAGGAAAGTTCCAACAAAAATACAAAAACAATACAGAAAACTCCAAAAGACCCCCTCCATAGATACCCAGATTTACAACGTAGTGTTTTGCCATGTTTACTATATCATTCTGCCTACCTACTACTTACCTATCCTCAACATGTGAAGTAGAATATATACATTTTGCTCTTTTAACATTTAGTACTTTCATATATATTTTCTAAGAACAAGAATATTCACTTATGTCACCATATTAAGTACAGCTATCAAATTGAAGAAATTTAACATTGCCATAAAGCATACAGTTTATATTTCAATTTTTTACAATTGTGCCAAAAGTGTCTTTTTGAGCATTTTCTCCTTCATTATTGGATCCAGTCTAGATCATGAATAGCAATGCCATTGATGTTTTTAATCTCTTACTTAAAAAAAATTATGGCAACACATATCCTACCTCAAATTTCCCATATCAACCACTCCCAACCATCAACCATACAATTCAGTGTGATTAATCACATTTGCGATGCTGTACTACCATCAACACTATCCATTACCAAAACTTTTCCATAACCCCAAACTGAAACCTGCACCCATGTTTTTTTTTTTTTTTTTTTTTTTTTTGGATTTGGTAAGTACATCTTTGGGCACCTCTGCACCTCATATACATTGGTTCACATCATGGCCCATACTCTCCTCTATTCCATCAAGTGGGCCCTGTGAGGATTTACAATGTCCGGTGATTACCTCTGAAGCACCATCCAGGGCAGCTCCATGTCCTGAAGACGCCTCCACCTCTCATCTCTTCCTGCCTTTCCCCATACCCTTTGTCCATTATGTCCACTTTTCCCAATCCAATGCCACCTCTTCTATGTGGACATTGGATTGGTTGTGTCCATTGCACCTCTATGTCAAGAGGAGGCTCAGATTCCACCTGGATGCTGGATGCAATCCTCCCATTTTCAGTTGTAATCACTCTAGGCTCCATGGTGTGGTGGTTGTCCTTCTTCAACTCCATCTTAGCTGAGTGTGGTAAGTCCAATAAATCAGATTGTAGGTGCTGGAGTCTGTTGAGGCTCAGGATCTGGCTATCACATTGTCAGTCCAGAGATTCAAATCCCCTAAATATATCTTAAACCCCAACATTAACTGCACCTCCAGCACATTAGCATGAAAGTCTTATGAAGGGAGATCCCATCTGAGTCCAGATTCATCACACATAAACACCATTTCCAAAGATGCACCCATGTTTTAACTCCCCATTCCCCTTTCCCCTGTGCCTGGAAAACTATACTTTCTGTCTTTATGAATTCATATATCCTATGCAATTCATACAAGTGAATGCACACAATATCTGTCCCTCTACGTCTAGCCTATTCAGAGAAGTCAAGGACAAACTCTGGCCACCTCCCAGCCCTTGCCTACCTGTTGCTTTTCCTCTCATTTGTGTGCAGGTGTTGGGTATGTTTCCATTCTTGTTTAATTGTATGCAATGTGTTTGGTATGTTTCAGTTTTGGAGAAACTACAACCAGCCTGGAAGAGCTGTTAAATCTCAATCAGCGCTAGCTGCTTGCCAGGGCACAAAGGTTGCCTGATGAATGCTTTTTGCTCATAGGCAGGCAGGGCCTTTTCTTTCTGAGGTATATAAAAACCTCAGAACAAGTGTCCCTCATCTCTGACAAGAAGTGAGGTATACAGAACTGCCAACCCTGGCCAGGGGAGTTGGCCTCCCTAGGGGACCGGTCACAATGGCATCTCTTTTCCTGCTCATTTGGACCCTTTGTACTATATAAGCAGTAAAGCAGTTATTTGCTGAAAGTCTCTGTTGTGCCTGGGCCTGTGTTCCCATGACACACCATATAGCAAGTCACTCTGCACTATTTCACGCAACCTGATGTCTACAAGGTTCATCTATGATGCAGTGCTTGTATCACAAGTTCACTCCCTCTCATGGCTGAATGATACTCCCTTGCATGGACATACTGCATTCTATCAACCACTCACTCACTGGTGGACACCTGGGCTGCCTCGACCCTTTAGCTGTCATGAATAATGAATATGCCATGAACAACGGTACGCAAATATCTTTGTTGCAGTCCAGGCTTTCACTCCCCTGGGTATATACCCAGAAGCCGAATCATGGGGTAACAGCAATAATGTTACCTTTTGAGGAACCAATAAACTGACCCCCCCAGAGGCTGCACCACTCCACAGTTCCACGAAAGCCACTGGGTTCTAAGAATGGGAGTAACATTTTAACCCTTGTTTTGGGCACTTTGGGATTTATCTTTTTTTTGCTAATGTTAGAGACTCAAAATTATTTCTTAGCTATTTTACTTTGCAATTTCCTTTAAATTTGTTATGGGTTAATGACTCCTTCCAAATATCAGACAACTTAAAGAGTGGTCTACAATTTTTTACTTTTACTTCTTTAACTCTTTATCCCTTTTTAGTCTAGTTTTAGGCTCTGCCATTGAAACTGCTCCTTCATTAGCCCTCTTTTCTTTTTTCATGTAATATCTTCTCTAAACTAGATCCATTCAAGCTCCTGCTTTAATTTTCCACCTATACTTTTAAAATTCCTAAATATGTATCTGAACCCCAGATTTCTTTCCCCTAGAACGCAGCTATCTCTGCCTTGATGGTGCAGAGGTACTTCCCAACTATCTATGTTGAGTGGCATCACTTAATCTACTAAGACAGCCAAGCAAAAATCTGGTAATAATCCTCAATCATCTTTTTCCTTATTACGCACATAAAATACTAAGTCCTATATCTCTCCCAACTTTTTGCAACCATCTTGGCTTGGATCCCTATTGACTCTTGCCTGGCCTGGACTACAGTCAACAGCCTCAACTGGTTGCTCTGTATTTATTTCTTTTCAGCCCTAAATCATCTTCCTTACTGGCATCAGAATGATCAGGAAAGACATATAAGTTCTTGAGTATGAAAAAAAAAAAAGCACAAAGTAACTCATGCTCATCTTTCCAGTGTACTATGTCTGTTAAGCTACAAGTAGTTCTCAAACATTCCATACAGGTTTTTATTTTATTTTTTTGGCTCCGTGCTGTTTTACATGTTTATGCAATTTCATTAGTTAACCACATTTCATAGCCCATTTGGGAGTGTGTGTGGGGGAACAATGTAATAAGCAAGTTAGTACATGCAAATCATCCCTATGGTTTTTCAACAGGGAGCTAAAATGCTTTAATTCTTTGTTCAATGCCTCAACATTTCTAGGGAGAAGACTACTAAAAACTAAAAATAAAAAGGAGGAGTTGGTTGCAGTAAACTGGATAAATATCAGCTATAGAAAATGAGAGCTCTTAAAGCTCTCTTTATTACCTCATCACTGAATATTATAGTTTGCAAAGACTTTACATTCTGAGTATGTTTTAGAAAAAGAATTCACATTGGAATGTGGAAAATCTTTAACAATATGCCTTAAAATTGTATCTTAATGATCTCTTTACATATATATTTCCCTGATTCATCTTAAGCTCCTGATTTCTTGAATCTTACTATCTTTTTAAGACTTGTAGATCAAATGTACACAGTATACCTTAGGTGTTTAATCAATGTGGAAACAAAACCACGGGGATTCTACAGATACATTCATGCAACATCATGAAATAATTCTACCAAAAGGCTTTAAAAACCAAGGCATTCAAAAACTGCATCTCAAAATTTTAAAATCAAGGCATCAAAATCTTCAATAGGAATTTAAATAATTGGCTTAATGTTTTTTAATAAATTCAGTTTTGAAGTTTACATGTATAATGCATGGTTACTATTGGAAAGTTCATAAACTAAGTACCTAGAAAAGAAAATTCAAGAAGAAAAATACTCATTGATCTTAACAACAACAACAAAAAGCCCTGGTCAATGGATTTCTCATTTTTTCATGATTTGGAACATATTTTAAATAGGAAAATTCCTTTGGGATTACATATTACTATTTCTGTCAATACAACCTGCCAATATACAAAAGCCAACCAGTTGTTAAAAATTCTGTTACAGCTTCCAATCAACCAAGATGGTAGCATAAGATGCTGCAAGGTGCTGTTTCCACACAGAATCTTTGAACAACTAGCTAAAAGTGGCAGAGCCATATACTTCAAAATTTTGGAAAACAATCAGTGGAGACCAGTCTTTGGACATTTCCAACAAAGACTTAACAAAGTAATCTTCAATATGCTAAAGAAGGAAAAGGAAAACATGGAGATGGAACTAAAGGATATTAGGAAAACAATGCATAAACAATATGAGAATCTCAGTAAAGATACAGAAATGTTAAAAAGGAACCAAACAAAATTACTGGTGTTGAAGACCACAATAACAGAAATGAAAAATTCCCTAGAGAGTTTCAACAGCAGACTGGAGCTGGCAGAAGACTCAGTGGTCTTGAAGATAAGATCAATGGAATAATTCAGGCTGAGAAGCAGAAAGCAAAGAGAATAAAAATGTGAACAGCACCGAGGAGACCTGTGGGACACCATTAAGCATACCAATATACACTTAATGGGAGTTCTGGGAAGAGAAGAGAGAAAGGGACAGAAGAAATATTTAAAGAAGTAATGGCAGAAAACGTACCCAATTTAATGAAAGGTGTGAATATGCACATTCAAGAATGCCAATGAACCCCAAATGGGATAAACTTGAAAAGAATCATGCCTTGACACATAGTAGTCCACCTGTCACATGCTAAAGACAAGCAGAGAGTTCTGAAAGCTGCAAGAATAGAGCAACATGTTATGTACAAGAGAGTCCCAAGAAGATTAAGTGCCGATTTCTCACAACAAGTTGTATAGGCAAGAAAGCAGTGGAAGAAAAGTTTAAAGTGGGAAAAGAAATAATTGCCAACCAAGAATTTTATATCTGGCAAGACTGTGGTTCAAAAATGAGGGAGAGATTAAGACATTCCTAGATAAACAAAAGCTGAGAGAGTTAGACACTTTTAGATCTGTCCCACAACCATGCTTAAAGGGAGTTCTTTAGACTGAAAGGAAAGAACACTAGACAGTGGATCAAGAGGGCATAGAGAAATAAAGACCCCCAGTAAATGTTCTAAAATACAAATGCATAAAAAGTAATGATAAAGCTACAATTTTGAGCATACAATGTGTACAGATATAATTTTTAACAAATACAGCAAGAAGGTGGGGGCAGAGGGTTATAGGAACAGAGTATGTGAATATGATTGAAGTTAAGTTGGTATCAAATCAAGCATAATTGTTTCAGACTTAGGGTGTTAACTTTAGCCCTAATGTAACCAAAAATAAAATATCTGAAAAACATACACAGCTTCAGCAGCACATATACTAAAATTGGAAAAGTACAGAGATTAGTATGTCCACTGTGCAAGGATGACATGCAAATTCATGAAGTGTTTATATTTTTGAATGGAAAGCAACTTCCGGTGGAGTCACTCAGACTCCACAATGTGTGATGTGAGAGACTGATGTTGAATCCCTCAACTACCTGTCCTTTTCTCCATCCTTTATAGTAATGCTACAGGATGAAGAGGAATGGACGAAAACCTTGGCGAACAACTCAATGAAGCTTATGAAGCCTACTGGCAGGCATTTATGGATAAGAGATTTTACAGTAAAAGAACTACAGCAAAAGGATGAGAAAATGCTAACATGGACATATGGTGAAGAGTAGCAGCAACAGAGAGGAGAAAGCATTTGAAGACAAAGGTGCAAAAAAGAAGCCACTGATGCCCTTCTACAGTCGATTCTCTACATAACAGCCAGAGTGATCCTTTAAAAATGAATCATGTAAAAATTGAGAACCATGAGCAGAGAATACATGAGCAACAGGAACAGCTGTCACTTCAAGAAACTACTATTGACAAGTTAAAATCACAGTTACTTCTTGTAAATTCTAGTTGAGATGACAGTTATAGCTATGTTTCCCTGCTTGAAGACAGTGAATCAAGGAAGAATAATTTGACTCTTGATCAGCTACATGATAAAATGAAATCAGGAATACCAAGAGAAAAACAATCAAAGAAAGGAAGACAAGAGATTTCTTCTCCTATAAAAGAAACTACACCAAGGAGTCTTGGCATTCCTTTAGTTCATGAAAGGAGTTATACAAAAAAGACTTTCTGGGGTCTGAAAGAAGAATTTCACAGAATATGCATGCTATCAAAAGCACAAAAAGACCACTTAAGCAAACAATGCAACTGAAACCCAGTGGTCTATGCCTGTACACTGCGCATATAAAACAAATACACAAATGTGCTGTTTAAGCCTCAGGTTAAAGATGATATAAATAGAGGTGTACCATGTATCACATCTGTCACACCAAGACAAGTGGTTCAAGATGAGGAAGACACCTTTTCTGAGTCACTTTCTAAATTCAATGTCAAGTTTCCACCTATGGACAGTGATTCTACTTTCTTACATAGCATTCCAGAGAGACC
Source organism: Dasypus novemcinctus (assembly GCF_030445035.2). Classification (NCBI taxonomy): domain Eukaryota; kingdom Metazoa; phylum Chordata; class Mammalia; order Cingulata; family Dasypodidae; genus Dasypus; species Dasypus novemcinctus. Next base: position 163,651,565 of record NC_080673.1, on the reverse strand, counting down.
CAAAGTCCTTGGTCCTGCCACATCTGAGGCAATGTGCCAAGACAAATTTAATGTGGAACTCAAAGACAACCCATGAAACTGTGTTAAAGAGACTATATTTTAAATTCAAGGAATTGATCCCATAGATTCAGATATATAAAACCTTAAAAAAACTGATAAAACTCTCAAATCTTGTAAACAGGACAATTCTGGATAAAGCTCCATGTTTGCCACCTGGAGGCCATAATGTGTTATGTGTAAATCCATAGGATTTACTTCAGGATACATCAGATATACCTCACTCAATTCCTCAGGAAGAGCTATCCGAGGACCAGAGCAACTTGTCTGGAGGCCCTATGATAATGAAGAGAGTGACTCATCGGTACTAAGTGGTACTGCATATACCTTGAGTATGTAAATTCTGTCAAGCAGTTTTCCCACTATCCATTACATCCAGGGGAGGATTTCCTTCAGAATCTTAAATCATACTTCAATGGGGAGAGTTAAAAGACTCAATGAGGAGACTTAAACAGACATATTAATTCTATCTGATCATTTTGGGTCTGTAATGCTATAAATACTGGATTGCAAATTTAGTTTAAGTACAGTTATAGAAAAATTCAAGTAGCTATGTTACTGAATTTTTCTAAACTTACTTTGGAACTTTCTTTTATTCTCTTTTAAAAGATATTGTACAAAATTGCAATTCATTGTATTCATTTTTACAGTGTTGTTACCATAATTCAAAATTATGTGTGTGTCTTATGGAGTTGTATAATCATAATTCAAGTTTATTTCAAACATCTAAGCTTACTGTTTGGATTTCTAGTTAGATCTATTAGATTTGGTAATGTCAAATGTGTACAGGTTTTTTTCTTTCATTTGTTTTCGTTTGAAAATTTAGGTTATTTGTGCTATAGGTGATGTTCTTTTTGCATAAACCTTTAACAGGGAATAGCAGACAACAAAAAATATCTAAGATAAATGCCAAATCTAAGATATTTTGGCCAATGATAAAATCACTGGTAGAATTATTTAAACATTTTAGTAATAACCAAATTTATATGGATGGGTAAGGGGTCCCCAAAAGAAAAAACGAACTTAAAAATAAATGAAGCTGAGGACTCACACTTCCTGATTACACAACTTAATACAAAGGTACAGTAATCAAAAGTTTGGTACTGGCACAAGGACAGACTTACAGAACAATGGACTCAAACAGAAAGTTTTGCCAACTGAATTTAGACAAGGGGGCCAAGTCCACTCAATAGGGAAAAACGGTCTCTTCAACAAATGATATTGGGAAAACCTGATCACCATATGCAAAAGAATGAAGGTAGACCCCTACCCCATAGCCTATATAAAAATTAACTCAAAATGGATCACACCTAAATATAAGAACCCAAACAATAAACCTCCTAGAAGAGGCAACTTCAGGACCTTGTGTTAGGCAATGGTTTCTTTGACTTTATACCAAAAGCACAAGCATCTAAAGAAAAAATACATAAATGGGACCATATAAATTAAAAACTTTTGTGCATAAAAAGTGTTTCATCATAAAAGTAAAACAACCTACACAATAGGAGAAAATATTTGGAAACATGTCTAGTAAAATGTCCAGAAGATATAAAGAAGCCTATAACTCAATACAAAAAGCCAAACAACCCAATTAAAAATCAGGCAAAAGTATTCAATAGACATTACTCCAAAGACCATGAAAAGACGTTCAACATCATTAGACAGCAGGGTATGCAAATTAAAACTACAATGAGTTACCATTTCACACCCATTTGAATAGCTACCATTAAAAAACAGAAAAATAACAGGTATTAGAGTAGATGTTGACAAATAGGATCACTTATTATTGGTGGCAACTTAAAATGGCAATTCCTAAGAAATTATAGAATTACCACATGAACTGGAAATCCAACTTGCCCCAAAGAATTGAAAGTAGGGATTCCAACAGAAATTTTCACACTGATGTTTAGAGCAGCATTATTCACAGTTACCCAAAGATGGAAGTAACCTAACTGTCCCTCAACAGATTAATGGATAAACAAAATGTGGCATATACATATACAAACACAAACACACACAATGTGAATTCAGTATAATTCAGCTGTAAAAAGCAATGAAGTTTGAAGACTTCACATTGAATGAAATAAGCCAGAGACAAAAGGACAAATATCATATGACCTCACTAATACAAAATAATGAAAATAACTAAATATACAGAGTCAGAAACTAGAATACATGTTACAAGGAGCTGGTGTAGGGATACTAAATGGGGAGTTAATGCTAATTGGTAAAGAGTTTCTATTTGGAGTGATGGAAAAGTTTTGGATGGTGGAGACAGTAGCTCATTGTGAATGTAATTAGCACTATTGAATTATATATGCAAATGTGATCAAAGGGCAATTTTAGGTTGGCTATTTATTACTGAATAAAATTAAAAAAAAATAAGACAATAGCTTTCTCAAAAAATCTGTTAAAATTAAAGCAATGCAAGAGAAAAAATCATTACATGAAGAAATTACTGCAGTACTTGCGGTTTTTTTATTTCTATGGTCTTTAGAAATTTATTCTCAAACTGGTGTGGATAACTATATCCTAATAAAATTAAAAAATATTTACTGTATTACAATGTACCACAGTTTATATAATGTAAACCTCAAATATTATGTATCAGAAATTGAATTATAAAAACAACATGGGCCAATCTTTTTCAAAGTACCAAATTCACCCAGAAGGACTGCCACATTTCACCAGAAGTAGCTGAACACTATTACTGTAAAATACCAACAAAAGCAGATGTCAGCAACTTCATGTGAAACATCTATGTTACATTTCCGTAGCTGAATGATAACATATACACTAAAACTCATCATAAATCAAAACTGTAGAAGACAAAAGTAAAAACTTACAGCTCCTTTGCAGTAAAGTCGTAACTTCCCAGATGGAGTGCGAACAATCACCGACATTCTTTTTCTTGCACTGAAAGAGATTTTCCATAATGTGTTGTCATATTGGGAAAGTACACAAATATGTTTGCCATGCCTCACACATTTAACCCTCACAGTGAAAAATAAATTTGACCAAATTATAAGCCCTATCTTCCACAAAAACCAACTATCCATTCAGGGTAGTGTGGGTACCACTGAATGTTACATTATTTAAGCTATATCAGGTTACCGGCTACTGCCCCGAGGAAGGCTCCCTTGAAACCTGCAAGAGTTAATAACCACCACGGTTGAGATTCAGATTTGAAAAAATATTTAAACTGTATCTTAAATACGTTAAAGCATTTAATAAAATCAGAAATGCTACCTAACTTTCAGTATACACCCAATCACTCATAAAGGCAAAAACTTTAAAAAGCAGCTTAAGCACTTGCAAAAATTGTTTTTCAATGATTGCTAACGAACTATTGTCATTCTGTAAAAATTCAATTTATACTAGCAAAATAAAGCTAATGAGCACATTATAACATTGTGGCCGTCAATATAAACAGTCTAATAAAAACTGTTGTCAAACATACAACATCTTCAAATGCCTTATCAGAGAGACAACAGACACTGAGAGACCAAACTGATACAATAGCATTAAATAGTATAGGGTCAAAAAAAAAAAAAAAATAGTATAGGGTCTCATTCAGAACTGTGAGTGTATATAAATAAGCCTTGTCTCCAGAACTGGGGAGCAAAAGGGACTTCTCAAGTACATGTATCAATTTGTTTTACTTTAAGACTTTCTATTCATCTACGTGCTAAGGAACTGAGATGAAGCCAATACACAACAGTAGTCAGATATGGTAGCAGAGCGAAAAGTCAGGAGTCTTCTACTGGTGTCTAGAAATATTTAAGTTCCCTTTTCCTCTATCTATAATCCCATTGTATTACTGCCTCCAATTTTCATCTCTGCACTTTATGAATACATTTAATTGGTTCTTACTTGCAATGAGGCTTATACAATCTTTACCTCAGCTCTTTTTTAAGCCTCTCTTAAACCATCTTTGATAAGATGATCCCAAACTCCTCAACTTCCCTGCTCTTCTCTCCTCCTGACAAAATCCCCAAATCCTGGGTCACCTAGTCATGGAGATGAGGAAACACGTGATGTTCCCTATCTACTGGTAACCCACAGTGGCCAACTATCTACTATATTTCTCTAATAAGCTTTCACTCTCTGCAGGACTATGGCATAACTTCTCCATTCTCCAAAATTTAAATGCTACATCATCACTAAAGACCCTCTGAATTTCCAAAATTAACTTGCTGGAAACCTCAGACAGGAAATCCCTTTTCTTTCTGCCACAAAGTCTATACATACATCTACATGTGCATTGTCCCCTATGTCTTTTTCCCTGACAGAATGGAAGAAATATTTCTCTTTCTATCAGAGGCCTTACTTCCACATGAGTCATGAACCTTCTCTCATTCCACTTTCTCAATAACTTTACTCCAAAAACTAACCCCCTCTCTCCAGAACCTATGTCTTCTTCTACAATGGATCCTTCTCATCAGTGTTTAAACATGGTCTAAGATCTCCCCTACAAAACTGGCCACAATCACCACCTCCCACCTCCACACCCCCTTTCAACTTGATTCAATCTTTATTGCTCTTCACAGCTCAACTTCTCAAAAACAATCATTATGCATCCTATCTCTGTTATCTCCTCTTCATTCTCCAAGTGATCTCATCTTGGTTCTCTCCCCAACATTCCACTGAGTGGCAAATCCAACACATCCTTTCAATCTTCACTGTACCTAACCATGCAGCAACCTCTATGAAGATGACCACACTTCTCCTGAAAGCCTCTCCTCTTGGCCCTGTGCTGCTATCCATCTTCTACTTTTTTAACCACAAAGCAGTCTCTTCTGTTGATTCCTCATTTCCTAATCAACCCTTAAAAGCTGGAGTTATTTATGGGTCATTCCTCAGCCTTCCTTTTCTCTTCACTCTGTATTTTATCTCCAGGAGATCCAATTCATTTTCATGGTTTTAAAGGCCATTTCCATGTCCATGACTACCCAATATCTATTTCAGGCATAGACTTCTCTTTTATGTTTTAGACCCTTATATCCATTGTTATCTCCATTTGTATGTCTACAAATATCTAAAACTCAAAGATTCCAAACATCTCATCCTCCAAAACTGTTTCTATTTTTGGCTCTGCCATCTATGTAAATTGTATCTCTTATCTACCTAGTTGTCCACGCTGGAAACCTTAACCACTCCCTCGTCTCACCTTCCCTATCTGATCTATTACAAAGTTCCACTGACACCCCTTCAAAATGTATCTGGATTCTATTCACTTCCCTTTATTTTCACTACCATCACCCTGGTATAAGGCACTAACTTCTTTCACAGACACTAATTTAACAACCTCATATTCAGTTTTTTCACTTGCACTCTTAAGCCCATCTTCATCACAGCATCCTGAAAGAACTTAAACTCCCAATCTTGCTTTGTTTTTCTTCATGGCACTTATCATTAGCACAGAATTCTCTAAGTATGTATTTAATAACAAACATTTCCAAATGCCAATTACAATACCGGAAGGAGGTAGATATAATACAAATAGGCTGAGGGAAAAGAGTCACTTTGACATGAAAAGAGACAGTTATGCACTTTGGGTTTACTCTGTTCTAGTTTCCTCTTATTCACCTTTCCTTGGGACTTTCAGTGCATAAGACTAAAGAAAATAGTATTTAAATAGTAAGTTGGGCAAACCCTATTACTTTTGTTATTAACCACTGACATGTGGCCACTCCAACTAATACAGCACTGAAGTTGGCACAGAAAAGGAAATGCCTCTCCTAGTCAGTATATTAGTTTGCCCTCGAGGGAGAAAAGTCAAGAGGAAAGGTGAACACTTACTTCCTTGAGTAATGGCACTATTTCTTGATAATGATCATTAAGATACGTTAAAGTGTCCTGTGAATGGTGATGTAATCTTTAAAGACCTTCTTGCCTATAGTTGAGGTCTATTGCCCCAAGAATATAGGTTAGCTGGGAAACCACATGGTCATGCAAGAATAACAAGCCAAAAACTTGCAGAGATAACACTGGTTATAATTAAAGGCTTCTATTATTGATCCTAAGAAACACAGTCAGTAGAAGAAGCACTGTGCTATCTTTCTATCCTTCTATAAAGTAAATGGTATTATACCTAGTAGAGACATGGATATGGTTTTGAAATCCCAAAGATGATTAGGTTTAATGAGCACATAATTAGAATGATGGGTTCCTGACTCTGATTTACCTTCATTTCACATAAATCTTGACACCTGTAAGTATAACATTTCCAGACCACTAGGCATAAGACTCCTGGGGACTATATTCTAGAGCCATGATACAGACAGTTATATTTCAAAATATTTTTAAGCAGCCCCACCAACCATGCTTTGCAATACTCTGAAGAAAGCTGTTCATGACTTATCTACAGATAAGCCAACTAAAAACTATAGTGAAGGTTTTAATTTAATATTTTGTTTAAATAAATTAAGCTAAATAAAAACAGAGCATATATTCTAGTTATTCAAAAGAGAAAAACTAAAAATGGACAGAAATTTATCTTATACATACAAATCACAGGGCAGATGTCTTACCTGGTGAATTCCAGAACATTGAGCAATTCGTATCTTTCTTCCTGCCCCAGCTATGAAAGAAAAGGAATGCAGTATTACATAAAGTCCGAATTATTTAAGGCTTCTTGAAAAAACCCTTAGTCATGAAGATTTACAGGACAAAATATTGATACATACAAACTTTTCCTTCTGAAATATATTATCTTAAATTAAACATATTAACTTCCATATTAAGATGGAAGACTGAACATACACACCTAATTTTTTCCGGCCAAAAGGTAAGGAGGAAGGGGAAAAAGAAGAGATAATAGCAACAAACATTTGGAAGCTAGAAACAGATCGGTAAGTGGTAAATGACTTAGATCCAACAAAGTTGAATTCTAGTCAGCTGTGGGAAAAGCTGAGCACCAACTCAATTTGTACCATTCGCAGAATCCTCAAAAGGCTTAAGGAAGTGAAGTATCAGATAGCTCTGCTATCATGGAATAAAACAGAGGTCTAAAATAGGGAGGACTGGGAAAGCAGCTCTCGGCACTGGCCTTCCTGCTGACTGACTGAAGATTTCTGGTTTTTCTCTAGAAGGGGTAAAACAGCAGATCATTCACCTGGAATTTGATAGGCATGGTAGAGGATATTGGTCTTATGATCATATTCACACTAAATACTGGATGAAATCCAACCCCTCATTTCATTCAGTTCCCTACATTCTTTCCAAAAGAGAAATTGGGAGATTTCTCTCTGAGGATCCAACCGGTCTAAGAGAAGACCTAAAGATACAGACACCAGGACTTCCTAGATGAATCCCACTGGACCATCCTATAGTGAAGATCCATGTTGACAAAAACCCTCTTATGCTCAGAATTTCCATACCAGCTTTCAAATTCCCTACTCTTAATCATGAGAAAATCAAAATTTAACAGATATCTGATATCTGAGGAAAGTCTCTAAGATGGAACATAGATGCCCAAAATAAACAGATTAAAGCACCTTGGAGTATAAAGAATTCAAGAAGAAAATTTTCAAAGGACTATCATTCAGGGAATGGATGTGGCTCAAGTCGTTGAGCACCCGCTTCCCACATGGAAGGTCTCAGGCTTGGTTCCCCGTGCCTCCTAAAAACAGAAAAACAACAAGCAAACAGACAAAAAACCAACTCAGGGGAGCTGATGTGGCTCAGTGGTTGAGCGCTGGCTTCCCACATACACCATAATTGAATCCCCAGCCCTGGTACCTTAGAAATAAAACAGAAACAAAAAGACTATCATTCTTCTCAGCGAGATAACAGTATAACATTCATGACACAAGAACAGAATACTATAAAAGAAATACTAAAAGAACATAAAAGCCCTTGGAAACCAAAGATATAACAGCAGAAATGAAGGAAAAAATAGAAGCCTAAGAAGATAAAGCAGAGGAAGACTTGCAAAAATTAGAGCAAAAGGCAAAGACATAAAGCAGAAGAGTAAAGATAAAAGATTAGTCTAAGAATTTAGGAAAGAACAGAGAAAAACAGAGAAGGAAAGTAAATAGAATAACTCAAGAAAAATTTCCAGAATGGATGGACACTAATATCTAAACCAAATGAATTTATTCTGTGCTCAGTACAATGGATAAAAATACTCCTACTAAGTCACAAGGTCATGAAGTTTTAGAATGCTCAGGATAAAAAGATCTCAGGACAAACTTCAAAAGAGGGGAGGGGGAGAGGGAAGAGAGAGAGAGAAACAAAACAAAATAAGTCACAAAAGATATGCAATCACAACAATGGCTTCTGACTTCTCAATAGGTGTACTAGAAGAAAGGAGACAGTGGTGAAATGTCATCAAAATTCTTAAGGGAAATGATTCCTACCCTGGTCTTCTATATTAAACCCCTACCCCTATCAATTAAGTATTATGGTAGAATAAAATATGTTTAGACTTGGAAAAAAGTTACATCCCTTGTACCTTTTCACAAGAAGTCAGTGAAGAATGTGTTACACCAAAACAAGAGACTAAACCAAGAAAGAGGAAGACATGAGCTAAAGGAAATAGAAGATCTAATACATGAGAGAGGTACTGAAAGTCCTCACTGGCTGGGAGGCGAATCCAGAATAGTACTGTAACGCAGAAGTCACCTAGTTCAGATTAGAGTTGGGTAACTCAAGAAACTATTAGAAAAAGTGTTCTATCAAAACAAAGGTGTTCACTAAAAATGAAGATTTAAGATTCAGAAAACAAAGTTGAAAACAGGAAAAAGTCAAAAGAAATTTTAACTGGTAGAGAAGCAGGTCTTAGAAAGCAACCAGCCTAAACAGGAGAGTGAGGACTTCAAGAGGGATGTTCCAAGAAAAGAATTGCAAACTGATAGATTACCTTGTGTGACCATATATGAAAAGCATACTGAGAAAGTATGGCAACAATTAGTAACAAGCACAAAGAAAATTAAGCAATTAATTTTAAAATGAGGCAATTAATTTTAGAGAACAAAAAAAATCGAAAAAGAAAATAACTAGTAAATGACTGCTCAGTTATGAATACTTGCAGAGTCATAAATATTAAATAAATACTAAAGACTTTTTAATGAGCAAAATTTATATGCAATAAAATGTACAGATCTTAAGTATGTAAAAAACAAAAATTGTGTAGTTTGACAATGTATACCCTATGTAATCATAACCCTAATCAAGAAATAGCACATTCCCATCTCATCACGAATTTCCTTGTGTCCTCCTTTCCAACTAATCTCTCCCTCCAATCTCCAGATATAACCATTAAGCTCAATCATCACTGAGTTCAATACATCAGTCTTGCCTGATCCTGAACTGCATATTAATGACATAAATAGTGTACATTTTTTGTGTTTGGCTTTTTTGCCCAATATTATGTTTCTGAGATTCATCCATGTTGTTGATGAAGCAACAGGTCATTCCTTTTTATTGTTGAGATATTTCTAAACAATATACAAATATATCACAATTTGTTTATCCATTCTCCACTTGATGGGTATTTGGATGTTTCCAGTTTTTGGCTATTCTGAGTAAAGCTGCTATAAACATTCCATTACAAGTCTATTGGTGGACATAATCATTCCTTTCTCCTAGGTAAATGACTATGAGCATAACTGCTGAGTCAGGTGTATGTTTACTTTTATCAGAAAAACATAAGAAGGATTCCCAAAGGGATTGTATCATTTTACACATCTACTAGAAGTTTGTAACTGTTCCAGTTGCTCCACGTTCTCATTAATATTCGGTGTCGATTAAGTTTAGTTCTTCTGGTGGGTGTATAGTGGTATCTCATTGTGGCTTTGGTGTTTTTTTTTCATGTGCTTAATGGCCATTCCTATATATTCTTTTGTGACGTGTCTGTTCAAGTCTTTTGTTCATTTTAAAATCTGTACCTGAATACTTATTTAACCAAAAATCATAAGATAATTATAATAATTTAGGGAATCTGGGGAAGGGAAAGAAAAAGAGATGGTGATACAAGAGTGAGGGATCCTCGTTTAGCATAAAAGAATAGAAAATCAGTAGATCTGGCTAAATTGAAGAATTAAAAAAACATGAGATGTATGAAAGCCTGAGAAAACAGCTAAAAGAATAGAAAGTAACAGAGTTGGGGGCCTCTATTTTATTATGGACCTTTTAGTATTACATTATTTTAAAAGTTGTATACATATTACTTTGACTTTTTAAAGAAATCTTAAAAATAAATAACAATTGGGAAACGGATGTGGCTCAAGCAGATGGGCTCCCATCTATCACTTGAGAGGTCCAGGGTTCGATGCCCAGGGCCTTCTGGTGAAGGTAGGCTGGCCCGTGTGGCGAGCAGGCCCACACAGAGTGCTGGCCCACGTGGGAGTGCCACCCCACGTAGAAGTACCGGCCTACGCGGAGAGCTGGCACAGCAAGATGATGCAACAAGAGACACAGAGGAGAGACAAAAAAGAGACGTAGCACAACAGGGAGCTGAGGTGGCACAAGAGAATGATCGCCTCTCTCCCACTCTGGAAGGTCCCAGGATAGGTTCCCGGAGCTGCGTAAAGAGAATACAAGCAGACACAGAAGAAAGAACACAAAGCAAATGGACAAAAGAACAACTTACTGAATCTATAATCACTGAGTCAGGTGTTCTTCCAGTGAAAACAAAATTCAATTGCTTGGCTGCTCTGACCAATGCTCCCTCATCTGTGTTAGGAAAACAGGTGGAAGCAAATGCATAATGATGAAAATTATCCAAAATATAAGAGAAATACATTCGTGTAGTATAATTTTCTGTTTAATTAAAACTTTTTATTCTAGTCCCTGTTTTTAAAGTCTATTTCTTTTAAAATTGTATGACAATGCTAAAAGAAATGAGCAGAATAAAAGAAATAAAACCATTTTAAACATCTGGATATTTACAAATGCCAGGATGGCATTTCTGAATATTATGTCTCACTGTTAGTCATACCTACCTAAAAAGAATCAGTTACATGTACCTCTTGGTCCAGCATATTCTCTAGAAAACCTTTCTCAAAATGAATGGCACAACATTGCTTTCTTAAATTATATCCTTTTTTCTTCTAAAAAGTTAAATTGAGGACTCAATTTAAGTGGACTCTAATGAATTGAGGATTTCATTATACTATATTTTAATTAATTTCATCACCATGATATATCAAACCTTTTCCTTGGTGAAGGTGAGGTGTGGGATGAGAAAAATATTCATATGGTTTCTATCTTAACAATATACTTCTCCTATCTTTAAGGAATTTGGTATATATTACAAGGTCACAGGTGCTAGTTTAGCAAGCAGTTTTAAATACTTATTCATTATGACAACCTACGACGTTCCCCAAAGTGTGTTGCTTCTTTTATAAAATGTTAAAATCATCAAATTGACTATTTACCTAATTTTATATTGAAAATAATTCTAAAGTCTCAATATTAAATATTGATAACTGGTATAATAACTATATTATGGAATCTCTTCAAATGGATAAACTTCCCTCATCCAAATAAATAAGCAATAAGCTCTCTGACTATTATTTCTAAAAGAGGAAAGTGAAATTTGGGATATAAATCCATACAAGCTTACTGTTTTTAGGAAAACAGATCTTCCTTTTCCTGACTGCTTATGTGCAAAAACAGTTTATGACCAATATTTTATACCTAATTATTTATAAACAAGGGAAACACCTTTTCACTTGTGTGAATTTAAATTTTGTTATTCAAATTTTTACTGAAATTTCCATGTCCCTTTAGTTATATACCAAAATCACACACATAAAAATATACTTTAACTTAACGTAAATTTATTCTTGAAAGTCAAGGTTTTTCGATTTAGTAAATAAAACTTTTATCTAAAAACATACTCGATTTGGTTACCTTACATTTTCAAATCAAACTGATTTTTTTCCTCAACAATCTTACATTTCGGAACAATTTTCCAAAGGAAAATAGTTTGCAATGGCTTCATTTATACCTGGAGATGCTGCTTGATAAATAATTTTATCGCCTTCTCGCTCTGGTACTGCTGTGTGACAGACTGCCATCATTGTAAGAAATTCACATATTATAGGTGCAGTTGGCTGTAAAAAATAAAAAAACACATACTTCAGTCCTTTTTACTGAACATTTTGACACTAATGATAGTAATATTTCAAGTCCATCTATTTAGACCATTGCTATAAAGTGTTGGGATGTATAGGGTGACAGCCAACTAAGAAGCCAACAACTAATCTGAATAAAATATATTTTAACTCAACACATTCATTCTTGTGCTCTCTCCTTCACTCTCTATAAACATTTATACAAGTGGCTTCGTGTTGTCAAGATAGCACAGTAAAAAAGGCAGATATGGTAGAATCCTGTCCTTAGAGGACAGGAGAGATTCTAAAATGTTAGTTTATCTGGCTCTAATTCCCGAGGAGATTTATATTTGAGACATGTAATCTTAGGGTGGTTTTTTCACTCTGGGTTGGACAGATGATGGCAGGGAATTCCTCGGTAATGTATTGTCCTCCCCGGCTTCCCGCTCCCTCCAACAATGGCCACTTTAACCTGATTTATATTTTACTACTAAAAAAAAAAAAAAAAAAAAAATTAAAAGAACTTGATTGAGCAACTCCTATGTACAATGGACTATTATGGCCTGAGGAAGACATAAATTGCATCCTTTATGCAAATATCTTAGAGAAAAGAAGCCTCATGTTAAACATTTTCCTGTCTAGCCTAAACGCATAAAGGGAAAACATGAAAACATTCTTCCATGCACTTGGGGAAAAGAAAACGTGAAATGATTAGAAAAGGTAAAACAGAACATTATTTCAATAAACTATGTTGGGGCTAGAAGAGCAGACAAAATGGACATAGTCCTGCCACCACATAGACTTACAGGAAAAAGAGTACACAAATAAATACATGCGTATTATTTAATTATAGTGTGATAAGGCTGTATAGAACAGAATGTGCAGCTATCATGTAATGTGATTTGGGGAGCCCATGGCTGTTCTCAAGTTAATGTGATATTTAAGCTGATGAGATTCTGGCCTCTTGAAAAGTTGAACAAAGAGTACTCTGTCAAGCAGGAATGGGTCAGTGATTGCAAAAGCCCTAAAGAAGGAAAGAATGAAGGGGTGTGACAAATAAAAGGCGGCTAGTGTATCTTGAAGAGCAAGGGAGTGGGGCTCAAAGTCAGGTTGGTGACTTAGGCATGGACCAGATCATGTAACTTAGCAAGTTAAGAGGAAAACCAGAGAATGGTTTCTAAAAGGGAATGATGGACTAGGTTTCCATTTGCATCATTCCATCTGTTACGTGAACAAGACGTGAAGGGGAGTGGACGGGAGGCGAGGACACGGGCAGCAGTCTACTATAGTAAATCACAGGGTATGCTGGTGGCCTGGCGCCCATGCTGAGAGGGAGGGTGCAGTGAAGCAGGCACACTCAGACGTTCTGGGAGTCAGTACTGACAAGGGCCTGGAGAGTAAGAGGCTGGGCGGTGCTGCAATTTATTGCAAGTGAGAAGACAGGAGGGAAGGGAGAGGTTTTTTGAAGATGATTTTTTATTGGGGGCTCTCTTTAAGGAAAAAGGATGCAGAAGGATATAAAAGCACCCAGAGGAACACGGACGGGGCCTTAAGGTTTCATTAGGTTCAGAGTAAACCTGCCTGCGCTAGAGAGGGAGCTGCTTAGGCAGTGATCATGAGTTCATGTCTCAATGTAACGAACTCGAGGCGCTTGTGAGAATAAGTTCTGGTGTTTAAACCCCAGGAAACCATTTAAACTGAATGAAAGGTTAGGAACTTCATGAGCAGAATGGCTTAAATTAGGGGTTCCTATTATAGACCATACTATTATTTGGGGCACATAATTCATTTTTATAAATATTGTGAAACCATCAATAGTGAATTAATTATTCTATAATTATTTAAAGTAAAACATTTTTGAAAAAACAAAAAACTAATTATTAACACTACATTTCTAACAAAAATAAATTCCATGTAGGCCAAGTGATAACAGAGTAAATGATAACAGTTTTTAATTTTTTTTTTATTTAACACTTTTAAAAATTAAAGTTAATAGATCACAAAGAATGTTACATTACTGTAATAGTTTTGATAGCTATTAAAATGATCATGAATGTAAAAAAAAGAAAGAATACATAAACATGGAAAATAGTTCTTTAGAGAAACACTCATTAGCTTTAATTCATTAACGAAAAGATAATTTTTTTTTTATTACTTACATGATTATTTTGGAGATTTTCCAGCAGTGATGAATCACTAAATGTTTTTTCTTCTCCAAACTGTGAGCTCTGCCTAAAGGTGAAAACAATGGAGCAAATCTGACTCATTTATAGAAGGACACTGATCTATTGTAATTCACTTTTTAAAACAACTTTATAGCTGTAAAGCCTTAATAAATTAAATATAGTTTGGTCTGTATTTCTAAATAAGATATCTCAGGGTTCATAACTGAATAACAAAATGTTTTTAAGGATTCTAAAAAGGGGCAGACTTCTGCCATATAATGAAAAATAGTATTATATAGTTTATTTTCCTGCAGTAAAATTACATTGTCATATGAAGTTTAAAAAATTAAGAAAACAAGAAATAAAACTGCTAAAACACTAGGAATTGGACTCCTCTTAGTTCCATAGTTCTTTAAGAGTTTTAGAATTAATGAATACTTATTAAAAAATCAGTATTGATAAATTCTCTTACCTCAGCCATGAGAAATCTTTACTTATAGTGACTAACATTGATCATCATATGATATGAGTAACATGAATAATAAAATGTTTACATTACACTTTATCACTAACAGACATCTGAGCAAATATTTATGTACAAATCCATTTTTCTGCATGGAAAAGTAGAACAGATCTTAGAAGTGCATGGAACAGCTTGCACTGTGGCTTTCTTCAGATCATGTAACACATTATATTCTTTATACAAAATAAAAGGGGTCAGAGGTAACTGTAATCTAGCTATCTAGCTCATGGTCATGCAATTTCATACATCAAAATAATGAGGAAAAACAAGGAAAATTTAAGTTGGAATGTCAAACCCAAAGGGTATACTTTGCAATGTTCAGTTAAAAAAAAAATATATATATATGTATGTATCAGTTTTTATTCTCAAGAGAAGAAAGTTTCAGAATTAATTGAGGAGAAAAATGATGTGTTGTTCACTAACAAACTATAATACAGAAAGCTTTAAATCACATTTTTATAGGTTAGAAAGAATAACAAAAATGCCACAATGTCAAAAATCAAGTTTCATATTTTAAAGCTAGCAGCTTGAAAGGAAGGAGAAATCAATGAAGAAAAGAGAAGTTGAAATAATAGATAAGAATAAAGGATACAAAGTATCTTCAATGAAATACATTGTTTCCATAAACCATAGGAGGAAGTTAGAATGCTTATAATAAAATACATCTTTATTTACATGTAGTAGCTTAGAATTCTCAAAACATCCCTGAAGGACAGAATAAGTACATTATTATTGTATTATGATTATTTTTTATTACTGTTGCTATAGCCTTAAAGATGGAAGAAAAATCCAATAGATTTTAAAAGACTTATCAAGAAAAGACAGAAAAATTACCATAAATTTCTCCTTCAAATATAACTTCGTGAATAGAGTTTATTACTTTACATTTAATGAAATTTCTCTTATTAAAATATATGCATTGATAGTTCTTAGGCATACTGCATACTTTCCTACTTGTTAGGTATACTGAGGTGTCACAGCATATTCTAGTAACATCCTGGATGCAGAGGTCTACTTTCTGTCCATAGAATTCCAGACTAAAAGTCCCCGTAAGTTTTGTAGGATCTGTTTTATTATTACAGTAATAATTCTTTAATTTCATATAGCATTGGTACCATAACCGATATAACTTTCAAATATATTTATAACCAAATAACACTAGATAAACAACTGAAATATTGGCATATTCTACCCCTCAGCACCAGTGAAGCTTTCTGCTCTGGATAATGCTAAATATGAGTTCTTTTCCCAGAAAGTGGCTTCCTTTTCAAGGTCATAAAGAACCACAAACAACTCTTTACCTAATCAGCTGAAAGCTTGGCTGGATAACTCGTGATTGAACTCCCACCACCTTATCAAAAATCTTATAAAATATTCACTTACAACAAAAATAAACATTTGTAAAGAAGATCTAACTGCACTAAAAGAACAATAGTCCTAATTTGCCAACTGCTTAACAAATAAAAATGTAAGCCAACATCCATGCTTTGTTACATTTTTCCCTAGAAATTTACAAGTGGCACTTTGTTCACAAGGGCACAAAGAAATTAGAGTGTCTTACAAGTAGTCCGGGGCAGGGATAGAAGAGTTACAGTAAGGAGAACAAAGAGCAGGCAGCCCACACTGCCCCATTATTTGCGGATTCCTCACAGACTGATTTAAAAGTTGTAATATGCTTTTTAATTATTTCTTGATCATGGCTGAAGAATTCCCACAGCCAAAAGGAGATAAAATGTAGAAAG
Organism: Dasypus novemcinctus; assembly: GCF_030445035.2. Lineage (NCBI taxonomy): Eukaryota > Metazoa > Chordata > Mammalia > Cingulata > Dasypodidae > Dasypus > Dasypus novemcinctus. Next base: position 163,635,013 of record NC_080673.1, on the reverse strand, counting down.
TATATACTGAATTAGTATTAGCTATCTTACATATGACAGTATGAACTATAAATTCTTTTAAAGTCCAAAATTCATATCAATAGGAGAACCATTTGGAAAAAAAAAAGGAGAAAAAAAGTTGGATCCATATATTTTATCTTAAACGAAAATAAGCTCCAGATGTATCAAGATTTAACAAAAATACTAAAGTTATGGGAGAATTTCTAAAAAACAATTTGGGAATGGGAAAAGCCCAAATATCATATATAATTAGAAAACAGAACAAATAGATAAAACTGACTGATGAAGCAAAAGCATTCCTATATAGCAAAAGCTTCCATAAGCAAAGTCAAAGAGAAATGCCAAACTGGGAAAAAATCCTTCCAGCTCATATAAAAAAGGATTAATTTCCCTGAAATAAAAGAATTAATAATGATAAGAAAAAGATCAATAACTAGTGCAAAAAGAAGAACAAGTGCAACAAACTGGTACAAAAGAGCATATATAGTATGTTTCATTTTCTATACAAATATAAGAGAAAAAAATACAGGTATGTAAATGTATAGAATAGATGTGGAAGGATACATCTGACATTGGTTACATTAGCTGCCTTCAGGAGGTAGAATGGATGGCTGGAAGTCAGGGATGGGAGGGAAATCTTTTTCTCTTCATACCTTTTGAATTTTTAATATATTAATGCATTACGAACTTAAAAAATAAATCAAATTAAATATTAGAAGCAAAAAACCCAAAATCTATGTCATTCACCTGAAATACACAATGTATAAAACAACTTTATACTTTATACATATATATATGCACACTACACGTATATATACACATGAAAACAATGGCAATGTGACTGCAAGTTATGGTTCTTTGAAAGAATTTGCACCTCATGCTTCTGAATGGCCCTACTGGTTTCAAATCAAAATCCCTTGAAGGGAGATTTAATTTTCAGAAATGAATTTGTTGCTCATAGTCAATACCAGTGAATATGAATAAATGATTGAATTCAATAATAATATTTTAGTTAGATAGTGGTTTTGAGCAAAGTCATAAGACCCTTTTTCTGTGTGGCTCAAAATATTTCTGAAGGCAATTATCAAAAAGTGTTCCAAAGCCATTCTGTGAAATGGCAGCATCATTGGAATACATAAATTGACTGCCAAAATGACTACTTTGAAGACTAATTTGGATATGTTAGATCTCATTACTATATAGTAGCAACTGAAAGAATATTTGTAGTGAGCCTTGTGTCTGCAGAAAAATAAATAAAATACCACTCACTCCCTACATAATTACAGACCAGGTTGAAATGAGAAAATAAGTAAGACTGGAAAATAGTAAATCTACTGATATTGTGGTAATACTAAAAATCACAGTGAAACTGAATGACTAAGCACAGAACACTTTAAGGCAGTCCCTCTGGAGAATCACCCTCTCTAGCATTTACCTGAAAAAAAAAAATCAGAAAGAATAATGTGGAACTATATTAAATACGTAAGAAAAACTGAAATGTTATCTGGGATTTATTTCATAATAATAGTGGGGGTAAGGTATAGAATAACTGAAATTGGCCTTGAGTGTATATTATTGAAACCGAGTGTGGGTACACCTGTCTATGTCTGTTTATGTTTGAAATTTTCCATAATAAGTGTTAGAAAAAGAAAAAATGGTTTTAGAAATATATAGTTTTGGAAAATACATATATCTTGAGATTTCAAGGGTATGAGAACAACCAAATTTTTTCCCTTCAATTCCAAAAATATTGATGCTCTCAATTTAGGTAATAATGGTAGATTCTTAATAGAAAGGAATTAATCTGTAAGGGTCTATGTTAGCTGGTGTTACTTGGCAATAATAAGATAACCATACTGATTTTGGGGTAAGTGACTAATGGTTGGGGCAATGATTTCATCTCTGTAAACTAGTATTTATATCAATAGCATTTTTAAAAGAGTAGAGCTACAGCCATCATCCAGTTATCTTTAAAGTCAATAAAGTATGTTTTAGGTTTGCCCTTCAAAGTCTACTAAACTTAAATGTCAAATAATCCCTATACCTTTATGTGCTAAATATTACAGGGTTTTAACTTGACATTTTTGTGGCAAATACTGATTCAAAACAGGGCAATAAAATATATACAGCCCACGGGTGATATATGGAATTCAAAGAACTTCACATTGCAAGGTAAAGCTGCTGAAGAGGCAGATAGGAATGCATTTCCAGGAGTAACTCTGGATTTATAGTCATCTACACTCTCTAGTTTACCTCTGGAGACCAGAAGCAGGAAGATACAGTCAGGTGCTCAGAGCTAAATAACAGTATTCAAAACTAGTATCACACTTTTGATCTTGGTTTCTTTGGCAATAGGAAGCCAATTGGATGAGTTTACACAAATACCTGATTTAAGGCAGTACACAGTTGTGTCCCTTGTGCTAACTTTCCTCAAGTCAGTTGCCCGAATTTTACCTACTCTTTGCTACCTTAACAAAATCAGGGGGAAAAAAAGTAAAAAGACTTCAAAATTAGAACTGTGTTCTAAAAGAATACTTTCTAAAAGTACAGATATTCTTTAAAGTTCTTTAAAGCAAAGTATGTAATGAGCATATATTTTTAATCAGACTGAGCAAAGTTTTAACTCTGGCTTCCATGTTGGCTGGTTGTATAATTTAGGACAAGGTACTTACCTACTTCTTTGCCTAGATTTTACATCTTTAAAATGGCAATGTCAGTGACAACTCAAATAAGTCATGAAGATTAAATGAGGGATATTAGAGCTAGAGCTATGAGCTCACTGTGTCCAGGCACTTTAAAAATAGTAGCTAATATTATTATCTAGCTTCTACTAGATGAAGAAACCCAAGTAGAGGGGTCTGGTAACTTGTTCAAGGCTACCAGTAGGACCACGATGCGAACAAGGAAGTCAGAGTCAAAGTCAGCATTCTCAACCACTGCATAGAAGAGTATACTCCTAAGAAATAGCTCACCTTGGTGGGCCTACAAGCAACTATTAAATAGATGGAGAAGTCAAGCAAACATTTAAAATAAATCTCACTTTAGTATAAAGATAGCTAAAGCCTCCCCTAGTGTTTATTTTTTAAAATATCATTAGTAGCTTAGTTTACTGATAATTCTGTAGGCATAATTCTGTAGGCAGAATTATGCAAACAATTTATGGAAAAGCTGGCATTTTAAAATTTGGAATTAAGTAGAATGTCAAATATCAAGTTTTCCAGAATGGCGTTAAAAAAAGGAACTGATTAAACTAGATAAAATAACATCCATTCTTTCCAACAATAATGTAAGTCATGAAACAACATCCATCAGAAGTATTTTAAATGATCTGAGTAAACAAACACTGATTTTTAATATTCTATGCACGCTTAAGAAAAATATAGTGAAGGCAAATTCTGTTAGGAATAACTGAGTTACCTTAAGAAAATATGTATTAATTCCACACAAATAATATTTAAAATTAAGAGAATTATATTATTACAGAAAAGCAAAAAGATATTTTATTACATTCTTGAAGGATTAAATAAAAGGGGATATCCATAACATTAAACTTGAATTATCAAGCAACAGTAAGATATTTCAGCACATTTTAAGAGTACCAAAAATGATTTCAGTTGTGCTTGTCAAAATATATGATATTCCCAGCAATGAGCTTAAATGTGATAACTCATGAGGTATCAGAAGAATCAAACAGTTGCCACTGCCATTAGCCACAGGTATTTTGAGGTTTAATGCAATTTTTTTTACCAAATCTCTACTTTACAAAAATACATTCTAGGTTGAAAAATATATGATAGCTATTGGACTTCCAAACATATTGGAAATGTGGCGTAATCATAAAATATATGTGTAATCTAAAAATAAAAACATAACCATTTATAAAGCCACACACTTTTCTACAGTTACCAGCTTTTAAAGGAACTTATTTTCCATAGTTTCATTTGCCAAGAAATCATGATGAATTATAGATACATTATGATAAATATAATTACATAGGTGAAAATGTAAATCCATGGGGAAGATTTTAAGGTAAACAAAAAACAACTCCCCAAAATATTCAAAGTCAGCCTATAAAATGCTGTCTTCAAAAATTCTAAAATTCATCATATTGCAGTTAAATGAGTCTTTGGTAGCATAGTCGCTCCACTGCTGGGGTAGGTCAGGAGCATCTTTTTGCAGCTGTTTAGAGTGGATAAATGGTGCCAGCAGGGGGCAATGCTGAGTTAAGAAATATAAGAAAGCTTAGGCACTTTAGCAGGGAATGGAGTTGTCATTACAAACCTCTTTACATATATCTAATGTAAAACTCTAGCAAGCCTAACCTTTAAATAAAAGCATATAAAAATGACTAAAGGTTACTCAAAGGAAAATCAAAGTTATTCAACAGAGTTCAAGAAATACTATACAGCATTGTCATTCTATCTGACTGGTAATGTTTTTTTCAAAAGTAGTGAAATGTCTAACAAAACAATAAAATGCCAAGTACTTTAAAGAAAAAAATGAAAAAAGAGAAAGGACCATACGCTTACCATTCATCAGGAGAGCAGCCATAATCCTCAGATTCGGGGACATGGCTTCACAGAGAGCAAGGAGGGGACAGAAAGAGAGGAAACATGATCACAGGAAGGCTAGAAACTTAAGAGCATGAACCCAGGAAGTACTGAAAGATGGATCACAAAAGTTAAGAAAATGAACTTTTAGTTGATTCTGAAAGAATGGCAGTTAGTACAGTAAATAGAATAATAATTTATGGAAACAAAGCAGGTTTGCGAAAGTATCCTATAACTGGATCACCAACCTGCCTCTTCACCACAAAATTTACTGATTTTATACATAGAATTTTGAGTGTCAGTAGGAAATACTTGAACTTAGCAGTTTAAACATATACAAAAGCTAAAGGAAAATTAATCATATATATTGAATAACCAGAATACAGTAACCTAAAAAAACTTCTTAGTACTTAGGAACACAATATTACACTGATAAAATTTGCCAAACATATTTGGATATAACTTTGACTACCATGAGATAATGGTTTTTTAAACAGGCACATTAAAGTGAAAGTTCTATTTCTACTATTAAATGAAACCACATTTTACAAGATTAGCTGATATTCAAACATTTTGACAAACACACAGTGCACAGATTCATCAATACTTTAATTTCATCTGCTTGCTCCTTTGCCTGCATTCTGATCAAGGTTCAGATTTCATTTCAACCAGGCAGTCAGTCATGCATTCAGTGAGAAGTAGCCCATAATACATGACAGAACAGATTTTCTTATTTCCCATTTCTTTCATTGCATATGATCAGTCAATATTTTTCCTTTATGTTAAATTTATTAGATACATATGAAGTTTTAAAAATGAAGCATTCACACAAGTGTAAAGTCAGGGTTTTTGATAAATATGCAGTGTACTTTGTTGAAAGTTCGTGGGATCCATTCACTTCCTACATGTCCACTCCACTCTCTCTACCCTTTCTCCAATCTGGCCACAAAACGTACTCATCATTCCACTGACACTTCTTCCAGCTTCAAGACATTCAACTGCCTCCAGGGTAATGTTTAACTGTCTACACTCCAAACACATAAGAGGTGGTCCTTTTGCTCACTATTCTCTCTGCTACCAAAGGGTTTTTGTATTAGCTTCAGAAGGACTCCCAGAAAGAGCTGGCTTACTGCAAACTTCTGTGAAAACTGGCTACAGCTGAGGGTTCAAGGCAACTGCCCCTGTACGACCTCAGGGCTTGTACCCCATCCCTGGACTGTGCCAGGAGAGGGCCTACTGCTTTCAAATCCACCAACACAACTGGCCCTACTTTGGAGTTTGTGTTCCTGAGTGTGATGGAGTTGGAATCAGATGTGATCTTTGTTCACAAGCCTCTCCTGTCGCTTTTACTGGACCTGTGGTTGGCACTGGAATTTAGCGTATACTCAGGGAACCTGAATCTCTGGACTGTCCATGTGAAAGCCAGGCCCTGAGCATCAACAGACTTGCAACTCCTACCCTCTGGTTTATTGGACTTAGCCCAGCCAGCTAACAGGGAGGTGAAGAAGGTCAACCGCCACACCATACCAGGGAGTAAAGAGTGCCTACAACTGCAAACAGGAGAACTGCATCCATCATCCAAGTGGAATCTAAGCCCCCTCTCGATACAGAGGTGGAGCAGACATAAACATCCCAGGGTCCACAGAATGGAGGAATAGAGTATGGATGAGAGTGGACTTACTATATTCTATTCTGGAACTATTGTGATTAGTAATGGAAGTAAATGTAGCACTGAGATGGAGAAAGTGGTCATGGTAGCTGCTGAGGGTGGGGAGTGGGAAGAAGAGATGTGATGTGGGGGCATTTTCAGGACTTGGAGCTGTCCTGGGTGGTACTGCAGGGACAGATGCTGGACATTTCCTGTCCTCCCATGGCCCACTGGGTGGACTGGGGGAGTGTGTAAACTATAACGTGGACCATTGACCATGTGGTACAGCAGTGCTCAGAGATGTATTCACCAAGTGCAATGAATGTCCCATAATGATGGAGGAGTTGTTATGGGAAGTGGGGTGAGGGGGGTATATGGGGACCTCATAGTTTTTGAATGTAACATTAAAAAATAAAGGCAAAGAAATTAAAAAAAAAAAAAAGAAAGAACTCTGACTCAGAAGCTCGCTTAAGTGAAATGGGGGTATCCATAAAAAAAAAAAAAAGGAAAAAAAAAACACAAATCCATGAACACTGAGCCACTGTAGTACCAGGTCGTACTGCTGTTGTACCTCAGCCCAGGGCAGGGACGAGTGCTTCCACAGTCATGCTGCTTACACGGCCCTGAGCCCCAGCATCCCTCTCCCAGAATCTGGCCCAGTCCTGCAGAATGCTGAGCACTCTTCAGAGAGAGATCAGCAACAGGCAGCCTGCACACCTTCTACCAATGCTCTTTGCATGCCTTTTCCCACTCTCTTTTTGACTACTTGCCCTCGTTGCATGTCAGTGCTGTCATATCTGCCTGGTAAGTTCTTCACTTAGCCAAATCCATCCTTAGATCTCCGCTTAGTAACACTTTCTCAGGAAGCATTCCATGACCTCCCTAGGTCAAGCTCTGCCCCCCGCAAATCATACAGTCCTGCATATTTGTTAGAACTTTATATTTGTCTACATGATTACTTGATTTAAGATCCATTAATTCCATTAGTCGATATACTCCAGGAGGACAGGAAATTTGCTGGTCATTATATCCCCATTCATCTAACCAAGTGCCATATACACAGAAGGTGACCGATAAGCATTTGTTGACGTATGTGAATAAATGAACCCTGCTTACCAACTTTTACCACCAGTCACGGTGAGCAGTTAAGACAAACTTGCTGGTCACAGTCTAGACTTAGGAACTAAATATTATGAGAACTGTGAGGTGTCTTTCTTGGTGCATCTCTTTTTGGGGTAAAAAAAGTAGCTGATCCTCTCAGCAAACATATTGCTAAACAAAACACTGCTCAAGTAATTTCTCATACTGTACTCTCTTGCTTTTAAGCAAATCCACTTTTTTACTTAAAGGAAAATGCAAATGTAATGTTTTTAGTACGAACTAGATGTCCTGCCTACAAAAAAAAATGCAATATTTTCTTAACTTCAGAAACCCAACCTGTTACCTCATTCTAATAGTAAGGTCTAAATTATCAACAAAAATGGTACTTGAGATTATATCTCCATATCTTTACCTCAGTAGGAATCATAGCCACTGAACATAAAAGCTTTTTTCTGGTATTCAAGTAATTGTGATAAAACTGACTTATTCCTCCAGGAAGCAATCTGCTGAAATGATGCTTTAATAAATCTTTAGCAGAATTTAAAAATTGTACATATTAAATTTTCAAAGGATATCACAATTCATTTACTTTTAACTATGACTGTCCCATAGAAAAAGATCCAATGAAATAATCTAAGTTTAAACACTATGCATCCCCAATACAAAGTTGAACTGTAACAAATAATCATGAGATAATGTATACAAATCTTTATTTTGTTGCATATTGGGCTTACAATTTGCAGCAAAAACTATGTAAAATGAGACAAAAATTTACCAGGATTAAATTTTTGAAGTAAAATGTTATCATCTTACAAACCTATGGGATACACAGAATGTACAAAATATCATGGTTATCTGTAGACTTCAAATCTTATCCTTCTAGATGATAAAACCAGGCAGAACTCACCTTTGCCTCTATCTAGGGCAAAACTGAGCGTATTTTCTTAAAAATGCTGAAGAAGCATCAGCTACTTGAAACCCCAAAGCAAGTTCCCGTTACTCTCCTTTGTTTAGCTATGTCTTGAGGGGATAACATCGAGCTTCCTTCTGCTGTGGCTGGAGGTGCACATACACAATATTTTCTCATATTAAACAACCATTAAACACAGCTAGGGGGCAAATGGGTCAGCAAAACCATGTAATTTACTCAGGCTACGTTCCTATAACCCAAGAGGGCCCAGGGGAAATTCCTACAAAAAGACGGGTGGCAGTAATTCCTTTTTCCTGTGTCCCCTACTGTAAACATCTGAACAGTATGATGTCAAGGTTTCTTCAAAGCCTTCACATATCAACAAACCTCTATAATCCTGACATTCCAATTGTCCAGCGGACTTGTGAAAGGCAACATTGACGGAAACTATATTTGGGGTTAAGGATACCCAAATGTGCACACACAAGCAATACGTGATTACTGGATGCAGTTTAGCAACTAGCTTCACTCAGCATGGCTCTTCGTATTTTGAAACCTTGATATATGATCCAAAGAGGAAGCATACTTCTGTTTATATAATACAGAGTTGAAATTTGCAAAGAAGCATCTGTTTTTTAATTTCTAAACATATTAGAATTTCATATCTGAAAAAGGACATTAGAGATCATTGGGTCTCATTGTCTTCATTCTTACAAAGTCTTGGCTACAACTCATGCCTTATGACTTACTGACTGGACTGAGCATCCACATTAAGAAATCCTATTTTCCCAAGAGGAGATTTGATCTACCCTCTCCTATAACCAGCATTGATTAGAATATCATCTACAGACCTAGGAAGAACACAGCTTTTCAGAACTACAGCCTCAGAGTGTGTAAGGACCTATTCCAAGGATAAGAAAAAACTTGATAATATGCAGAAGAGAAGCCAGATCTTATTTTAGCTTTTTGTTCTGATATACTCACAGTCAATATTACTAATCTAAATAGCTTGCTTACTCAGTTGGAAATTAGAAAAAGAAATGATCAATTATCAATCAGTTCACTCTGCCAAGAATATTCATGAATGAATGCAGAATTTATATAAAAACAACTATCACTCTAAATCCATAAGCAAGTATAATACAACAAACTCTAAAATCACAATAGGCTTTTCTTTCTTTCCTCTGTACAATTATGGGCAGAATATATAAGTATAAGATGCCAAAAAGTATGGCTACAGCTGTTCCAGTAGCTGACCAAGCATCATGGTCCCTAGAAAATGGGACTGGGGGACAGGGAGTGGGGAAGAGTCTCCCTTGTCAGAGAGAATTAGGAGATCTTCAGATAAGGAGGAAAGAGGCAAAATGGAAAGAGTAAACATGCTTCTCAAATCAGCAGCCTGTCTTTACATTGTAAAAAAGCCACTCAATAACTGTCTTTTTAATTTCATTTACACACATAGTTTGAAGTCATTTTTGGTCACCGGTATATCTGCCTAGATCGGTTTATCTTTGTAGACCCTGTGCCAGGCAGTAACCATATGTATTTATAATTCTTCATCAAATGGTTACTTCCTTATCATATTTTAAAAATTCTATACACTGCTTTTATACTGGCTGGTTCATGGCTTAGAGGCAGAGTATGAGGGAAAGAATGGGTGCAAACCAGAAAACCCCAAAGCAAGTGCCTACATTAGTAGGGTAAGAGATCAACATTTACAGCCTCCCTTGCAGAGAAGGACAATAGGAAAATGTGATAATAGGCCAACGTGAATCAACCAGGAATGTGTTTCATGTTTTGATCATGTTTTTCTAGGAAATGGAGAGATTAATTTTCTCACATTACCCTATAATGAATTTCAAAATGAAGTCTTTTTTTTTTTTTTTTAAGAAGTGGAAAATAAATTAAATGGGTATGCAGGAAGCACATATATTAAAGGGCATTAATAATCTGAAAGGTTTTGGTGATATTCATTGTCCCTGGATTTAAGAGTTTTGTGTCCCTAGCTCCTTGCCATCATCAGAATTTTAGACTGCTCTGTGATCGCAAAGAGGAGAGATGGTAAAAGAAAAAATAAAGGGATTCAGAGAGACAATACTTTAACTTGAAAACTGCTGAAGGGCAGACTGCATGATTCATACCACATGTAATCTATAACAGGGAAGTACATTTGTACTTTATTACCAGACCACATAGAGACTGTCGGCAACACTAAGCACTGAAAAGATTATTGGGCAGAGCCCCCACCCTGCATGCAATTTTAAATGAAACGAGCTATGAAGTGCAAATTAAAACAGCTGCTTTCTAGATTTTAAAAATATCTCCTCTGATAAGGAAAGACTTCCTAAATGTACCGAACAGTTAAGTGCTAATTAAATATGTATTTCACATTTTAATTAAAGGGGAAAAAACTCACCCATAAGCAACCCCTGCTATGGTGCACTTCTTAAACTGCATTACATTGCACGTCAGAGTACCGGTTTTGTCAGAAAATATGTATTTAACCTAAAAAAGAGTTTAAAGTTTCTCATTAAAGTTTCAGAAGTCTTTTTTATGCCACAGTCTTTACACAGTCGGAAAAAAATCCCTTAAAATTATAATGTTTATTAACCTTATTACATTATAGGGGTACAATGAGTGCTAGTAATTCCTTTACAAACTAATCAGATTATACGCTCAGGCTTGTATGTATATATATCTCCCGAGCTTGTGCATTGTGCAGTACATTTATACTGAAGGGAAATTCAGCTTTAAATGATGTTTTAAAACTTTATGTACTATGGGGAGCAGATGTGGCTCAAGCAGTTGAGTGCCTGCTTCCCACATGGGAGGCCCCAGGTTTGGTCCCTGGTGGCTCCTAAAAACAAAAGAAAAACAAAAACAAGAAAACAAGTGAAAAAACCAACTCAGGGAAGTGGTTAAGTGCTGGCTTCCCATGTACAGGGTCCAGGGTTCAATCCCCAGCCCCAAAACAGAACAAAAACAAAAAACAAAACAATGTACTAAAAATGAAAATTTAGTCATATACTAACAAATGCATTTAAGCCAAATATTCAAATAATGGAAAACTAAGAGCTGTCAATTCATCTGAAGTTGCTAAATAAGACAGAAATTACACAGAATCTGACTGTCAATTCAACATATAAATGAGAGCTTAAGTTTACCTGGCCAAGTTCCTCATTCAGGTTAGATGTTCGAGCCATGGCAGCAGTGTCTGTGGGTTCATAGTGCATGTCGAGATCCTGTTTTTTTTTTTAAACAGAAGAAATCATTGAATAGGCTGGTAATAAGGCATTGGATAAAATAAAAAACAAAACAAAACGTATTTTCATTCAAGCCATTGTTTAACTGATGACTTATATATAGATACCACTTTCATCTCATGCCATACCCATACAATTACAGTTTATTTCCCTGAAAAGTATTCAATAAAGAATATTATGTTTCACATTACAGGCAGCACTGTGTGGTAGTTACAGCATGTGTCTGGAATTAAGCAACCCAGGTTTACCATCCCTCCAAAATGTACTAGATATGTGCCCTTTTATAGCGTTAAAGTAAGCTAATGCATGTAAGTGTGTCTTACATAAGGTACATGCTTAGGAAGGTGAGCTCAAAAACCACTAAAATTGCTTAATTAGGACTTCAAACACCTGGAAAAATTACCTAAGAGATTCTAGTTGGTTGTACTTTCTTGGCCAAGTTTCTCGCACTATATATACTTGAAAGAAAAACAAGTACAATTCTTAAAACCAAAATGAAAAGGTGTATTTTTTTAAACTACTTTGTATGTGCCTTGCATTCAATAATCATGAGGTGTGCCTATAATACCCTATAAAAACCAGTGTTTTCTACTGATAATTTTATTTTGTTTTTTATTGACAAGGCAGGGTTGTAGTTTATTGACTTTCACATATCAAAGAAAAATGACAAAATCTAAATCAAAGGTGATTTTTCATGTCTATGTTCTAGGTTGACCAACACCTCTTCTGGAATGTGCTGCTGAGTTTCAGGTGTCTCTTTTTAAGAGGGATATTAATCAACTGGGTCATGTTCAGAGAAGAATTATGAGAATGGGAATTAATCTAGAAATCATGTCAAATGCAGAACAATGGAAGATGGGGCTAATTAACTAGGAGGAAACAAAGATATAATAGAACAGTCATGATACCTATTTCAAATATTTTGCAAGGCTACTATTCTGAAACAAGATTAGGTATTTCCATAATAGACCCATTGGGCAGAACCAGAATCAAAGAGAGACAGTTTATAATCCATTTCCACACTTGTAAGGGAAGATTAGAAAACCAGTCTTCACTCTATCAGAGATGTTATAAAATTTTTCTATATTAGCTGGTTGAAAAGAATAAGCCAGCTAGGTTCAGCCAATACTGAATTTATATATTTATTTGAAGCAATTATTATTTTTGAGAACCCAAATCAAAACTAATAAAGTGAAAGACAAGTTAATTAAACTTTTATAAAAGGTTACCTTATTATTTTCATAAATGGAAATACTTCAATGCGTTCTAATTGAATTTATACAAATTTTATTACACAATTTTTTACCAACCCACTTTCTGCTGCATTAAGTGAGCCTTGTCTGCAGCTCATTTTAGATTCTAAATTATAGTGATATTTTGCCAGTGAATTAAGAGACTGACAGTTGAGGTGGATCATTTGCCATTGGAAGATAATGAGCAGATGCAAAATTATCATGTTATCTTTTTTATAAATCCTAACACTGTTAACATCAAAAGGCTTTAAAAATTACATTAAAAAAGAAAGAAACATCAAAAGATAATACTGAAATTTCTCAAAATAAGAGTTAAACTTCCTGCATGTGGCATATTAGGCCTGAAGATGTACTTAATTTTCATAAATCCATTAATTTTAGCTTTAGTAAAAACAAAAATATTAGAAGGGCAGAAACATTTTATAAACAAAGCATTCATTCTGGAATAGATGTCTGGCATATCTTCTCCAAGACCAAAAAAAATATTTAAAAAAGAAACATTAAAAAAAATTTAAGCACAGTGAAAACTGTTTACAGTGTGGAAAATAAACTGCATAGATGTATAAAACATGACAGACAACCCTGTGTTACAAGGAGTGAAAACTACTTATAAATAGTATTATTTTTATAGTGTTTGACTGTTTATGAAACTCTTTGCAATATTCTGAGATTCCCTTGATTCATAAAATCACTGTGAGATGGAGGTAAAGCACATTTCAGCATCCCTGTTACTGCCCAAGAAAATTAATCTCAAAGAGGTCAAGTGACTTGGGAAAGTTCACATAGTAAGTGAGAGAAAAAACTGAAACTACAATTATGAGTCCAAACCCCATGGCTCTCCTTTCTCCCGTGACTACTATGTATCCCAAAATAGGGTTCCTGAAGTATAGACCTATTTTTTCCAGGATGTCTGTTTTGTAAACTTGTGTGATTCTGAAATGGGGGTGTTTGTTACAATTACACGGAGCTAAAAAATATTACAAAATGTCATCCTGTCATCAATAAAAGGTAGATATAATTAATATTTTCTTCCTGAGAGATCAAAAGACCCCGTAAAAGGAAAAAAGACAAAACACATGCTTACAGTGATGAAGAATAATTCATATTTACCCAATTTATGAAATATGCCTGGGTAAATTTTACCACTTCTAATGTGACCAACAAGCTGATTGGAATGAGATTGTTGAAAAGGATGATGAAGGTCAAGAAATTCAGTCCAAAATTATTAGCACCACCATCTGTTGGAGGAGGTAGGAAGAATGTCATTTAGTTTGCATTGACCAAAACTTTAATATAAAAAGAAATTTCCATATTATATAGCATATCTAGGTAATTTGAGAGGAACACTGTAATATAATATCTCTATTTTCAAACACATTCTTCTAGATGGAATAGCATTATTTGAATTCACACTGTTGACAATCTTATTAAGAACTGCCCAGCATATATGAGGCCAACTTCTTCTGTCCAGTTCTTCAGGCATACCCTGGACAACTAACAAAACAATGAGGATGGATTAGGCCCATCCCGAAAGCAAGGAGTATCTTCAACTGCAAGTAAAACATTCCAATCCTCTGTCCCATAAATATCTATGTCCCTTCTCAGCCTGAAGCAGTCAGAGTGGATATTGCCCCAAATCCCTCAAGACTAAGAAATAAACAAAAATGAACAGGGAGTATAATTACTGACGAAAGCAGATTTATTGTTACTGTAGTTATTACCTTGTGTTAACGGAGTAACTTGCAATATTGCTAGAAAAAAATTAAATTTTTTAATTAAAAAAAGAGGAAGTACTATCAGGTATTTCAAATCCTGTTCCAAACAAGGAGTTTAGAGTTTGTAAGGATAGGACTGTGGGTTTATATATATTATATAAAATAATAGTTGCGTAGAGTCAACTTTATATTATATAAATGTTTGAAAAGCATTTCCAATTTAAAGCATGCTTTAAAAGTATGTTTAAACAAAACAGCAGCAGCAAAAAGCAACCCAAACTATATAGTACTTATTAAGCCTTAGGTAAATTATATACTTCCTCAATAAGGAACATAACAAAGCTATCCCAGATACACCATAGAGTATATGAGGAAACATACTGATGATAATGGTAAGAGTTCTAATGTTGAAATTGAAAACCAATGACTTAAAAAATAACTTGGAATAGCTGCAAGTCTAAATAAATAATTAAAAAATAATGGGAAAGTCAGTTTTTACTATAGGATTTTACTAGAATTTGTTTTCATGCTTTTGGAAATGAATTATTTACTGCTAAGTACCCATCAAATGGAAATGTGAACTCACTTCCTAGAAATACCTAGGGGTGGTACATTAATTCAGTAAAGGTAAAAAAATAAATGCTCTGAAGAGAAACTATTTTAATAGTGCTTCCCCTATGAAAAGATGACCATTTACAGAAAAGCTCATTGTATTCATGAGTTCATATTAAAGTATATTTCATTTACACATTTTTAAAGCATGTAAACTTCTTTTTCGTGCTTTAAAACATATATACATATATATATATTTACTATATCCTGCACACATACTTGACCTGTTTTCCTTACCAGATAGCTATACATCTGTGAAAAATATTTTTAAAGATCAGTTTTCATTTATGTAAGTCATATTAATGGGTATATTTACTGAACATTTGTTTTCTTAAGTTTTTTTTTAGATTCTAAAATTTTCCTTACTTTGAAATCTCATTAAGAATGAAGATCAAATGCACATTACCTCTCCAATAAGATGTTCTTTTTAAAAACAATAAGAGGGAAATGGATGTGGCTTAACTGAAAAGAGTGTCCCCCATCTATCATACAGGAGGTCCAGGGTTCAACCCCAGGGCCTCCTGACCTGTGTGGTGAGCTGGCCAAGTGCAGTGCTGCCATGTGCAAGGAGTGCCCTGCCACGCAGGGGTGTCCCCAGCATAGGGGAGGCCCGTGCACAAGGAGTGCACCCCACGAGGAAAGTTACTGTGCGAAAAAAGCACAACCTGTCTAGGAGTGGCACTGCACACACAGAGAGCTGACACAGCAAGAAGATACAACAAAAAGACACACAGATTCCTGGTGCCACTGAGACTGCAAGCGGACACAGAAGAACACACAGCAAATGGAGAGAAGAGAGCACACAATGGGGGGGGAAGTGGAGAGACATAAAAAAAAAATATATCTTAAAAAAAAAATACAATAGGAAATTCCACAAAATAAATCAAGATCTACTGTGAAACAAATACATGCTTTAATGAAAGGAAAAAATAAGTAGTATACTACTTACAGTTTAGATTGAGATACCAGTCCTTTCCAGAATGCCTTCGATTCCAAATGGCAGAACCCACAGAACAGATAAGTGACATGGCAATTAAGATACAAAATAAAATCAAGATTTGTACATTTGTAATCCGTTCCACATTTGAAAGCTTAAGTGGTGGACTTGTTGAATTCTGTGAGAAGAAATAATATGATTTTTTAAAAAGTATGCAAATGACTTCAGTAGATTGTATTTAGTATTTTAATGAGGGCGACAAAGTAAATCATAGTTGAAGAGTAGGCATGAGAAGACCCGTGAAAATTAGGAAACAATCACATGAAAACAATCAGAGATGTACTGAGTTGTCAATGTCTCAACCACCTCTCTTTTTCTCAAGGCTACTATACAGCCCAAGCCTTTTTCTAGGAAGTAAAATAATAAGAATGAAAAAGAGAAGAAAACAGCATTCCTTTTGGAGATAAAGCTTTTGCGTTATGGCATGGAGGATGTACAATGCATTACTCAGCTAGTTAAGCAAACAGGGTAGACTAGAAGCATCTAGTTTCTCAGTTCAAGAGAAGAGGAAGATGAGTAGGCCTGTGCACCACACAGTCAAGGGGCCCGGAATTTCTGAAGTATGAAGATAACACTTAAAGGATCTCGGATTTTCAAGGAATGCTGGCTGAAAAAACACAAAAGTCTTGCTTCCTCAGGTATACCCGATAATTCATATGGTTACACTAGGATCTGTGTTAACCAAGTCATCCACAGGAGAGAAAATTAAATCTTCCAAAATCAATATACAGGCTTACCTTGTTTTATTGCACCTCACTTTATTACACTTCTCAGATGATTGTTCTATACAAATTGGTTTGTGGCAACCCTATGCTTAGCAAGTCTATCAGCACCATTTTTTCCAAGAGTATGTGTTTACTTCGTTTCTCTGCGACACGTTTTAATTAAGGCGTGTACATTTTTGCTTTTTTTTTTTTAAGACATAATGTTATTGCACATTTAACAGTCCACAGCATGGTGTAAACATAAATTTTATATACCGTGGGAAACCAAAAAATTTGTGACTCACTCTACTGCAGTTGTCTGGAAGCAAACTAGCAATATCTCCAAGGCATGCCTGTAAAATGATGATTTATCGAATTCACAGAATGCTAGTGGTAGAAATTAACAGCAATCTTGGTTGCCTTACGGTAACAGCTTTGTGCCTATATAATGTACAAAGTTATTGGGACTTAGAGCAGATTTTCATTTAGCTTCTTAAACTGAGTTTCCCCACATCAATCTGACCACAGAACACTGATTAGGTTATAATGGGGAGAAGTGTCTGCAGGCATGTGTAAACATTTAAGTGCTGGGATTAAAACTGCTGGAAAAATGGCCTTACATATAAATGCTGAAAAAAAGTCAACATTTGAGTCAAAGGTTTTTTTTTAATTTTATGAAAATAAATGTTTAAATGTAATCATTCATTAAAATAAAATGATAAGACAAAAGATTTATTTAATGCAGAGTCCTCGTGGTTAAACTATTATCAACCACTGTAATAGACAATAAATGCTGCCAGTAAACCAATATACAAAATGAAGAATCTGGATGTCAGGTGCTCTCTGGTGAAACTTTTTGGCTTTCCCAATTGCTGACTGGGAGGTAATTTCAGGGCTTTACCGACAGGAGAACCTGATTCTGGATTTTTGGTGTGGGCTCAGAACCTGTGAGAAATGGCCTGCTATGGTAGGGACTACTAAACTGAGAGCAATAAATAACATGTTTTCAAAAGACTTAGGACCAAAAGGTTTTCAGAGATAAAAATCCCACCTCGGTATGATGTTACATGTGTTTATTTTGTAAGTTCACAAAATTTACTATATACGTATTGTTATGTATGTTCGTGAATAAATGATATACTTCAACAAACTTTTTTTTTTTAATGAGGAAAAAGAAATCCCACCTGCATCAGCTTGGTGTCGTGCCCAGTGTAGACAACTATTCCATGAACCCACTGTGTATTTCTCAACTGAGCTCCTCGCAGAAGAATCTGATCTGCTCCCAGGGGAACAGTGCTACAAGAGATGATGCTGACGTTAGAAACAACATTTTCTAAAATGCTTATGAATTCTACAGCCACCAAACAGTTTCAAAATGTTTCCTTAGTGAAATAAACCTTCTTACACTTACATTATTTTTGGAAAATAGTAATTTTCATACCAATAAGAATAATTTTCTTACAGCAACAGCTGGAAGGAAGCGTTTATGTTGCTTCTTTTTAAACACCAAACCCACCACTTCCTACAACTTCACTATGCAAAATTACAGGCAAGGTTTTGAAATTCAGAGGCTAATTGTCAACCCTATTTATGACTTCCTGAATTAGTAAGTCCACTTACTGGGATGTTTGGATGGGGTGGAGTGGGAGCTCTGTCCCCCCTGCCCACACATATCACACATTTCCTTTAAAAAGATTTAAGAAAGGTAAGGTGTATCTGTGCCCTTAAGAGACAAGTCCCTGTACTTAAAAGCTCTATAACATTCATTTTATAGTATTTGAAGATTAATTCTCCAAGAATTCAAAACAAATTTCCAATGGATGGTAGTCGCTTAACAATTCTTAAATAATCCCCAAATGAATGCAAATTGAAGCTATCCATATCATATACTTTAAAGCGCATTTTATAAATAAGGCTCAAGTTGATTATCTTGTAAGATTTTTTGCAAGGCTTCCCACTATAGTAGGTTGTTAACTGATACAACCTCACACAGGGATATCTGAAGGTTACAAGACTATCACAGATATACTGGGATTCTTGATGGAATTGTAATGCATGAAAATAAATGGATCAAGGATTTCTATCACCAAGTCTCCACTGCAATAAAGAAAACAGGCAGAAAGGAAAAGTCAAATATAAAGGAAAAAATATATATATACATATAAAACTTCTGGAGAAAAGAAGGAAACGATTCCCTAAGAAAAGTCTACAAAGAACACAGAACTTCTCTACCATGGGTAGCAAAGTAGAAAGCCTTCATTTCTGGTGGGCTTTTATGGTCCAGTAAGTTCTAAGGTCAGTAGCAGCTTGGGCCTCAGACCTGTTTCAGGAACTAAGTGAATTCCACGGGCTCTGATGAAATCAGTCCAGATATGAGGTAAAAATAACACCAAAGACCTTCCATTTATAGTTTTAGGATGTGGTATATTTCAACTTAGAAAAGGAACCAAGCAACTATAATCCTCATCCCTTGTGCACAGCAAAAGTCAAATCATTCATTATTAAAATTAAGCATATTGGGGAGCAAATATAGCTCAAGTGGTTGAGTGCCTGCTTCCCACAGATGAGGTCCTGGGTTCGATCTTTGGTACGTTCTGAAAACAAAACAAACAAATAAAAAAAGGAAGGCTCATTGGTTGAGTGCTTGCTTCCCATGTATGAGGTCCTGGGTTCAATCCCTGGTACCTCCTAAAAAAACAAAACCAAAAACCAATATTAAGCATATTATATAAATTCTATCTGTTCCCTAAATCTTGGCACCATCTTACAAAGTTTCTCCTTCACAGCATAGTTTGTTGGCATCAATTTGATGGGGGGAAACTGATAAGGAATGGAAGCTGGCCAGTTAGGAATGTCAGACTACAGAAATGCTACTGATATAAATGGCCAAATCTATCATTAGTCTATAGCCATATGTTCATGGAAAAATCACTCAGTGCAATTTTTAGAACAATTACTTTAAAAATCACAGGAAAGCTTTTGGCAGATCTGAGTGTGAGGATGAGGATTGAGGGTGCTTCAACTATCCTTTAGAATTCAAATAATCTATTTCAATTACAAAATAATGAAAACATTGGTAACATTCTCTCAGGCAGGTGGGCTGAACTAGTACGTTTAGCTGACAGTTAAATTGGCCACTATAAATATCTGGTAGGTACACTGTAAAGCAGGAGAGGCAGGAAAACAGGGAAATGCAGAAAGACGCCATCCTCTCTGCCAGCTACCACCCCATTTCTTTGCTCCCTTCTGCAGCAAAATCTCTTGAAAGAGCTTTCTATACTTGCTATTTTCAACTCCTTTCCTTCCATTATCTCAAACGCATTCCCATCAAGCTCCACAGAAACTGTTCTAAGTAAGCTCAATGATCCCCAACTGCTAAACCCAACAGTTAATTATCAGCCTTAATGTACCTGGCCACCAGCAACATTTGACGCGATATATTTACTCCCTTTGCCTTGGTGCAGTTTCTTCCCTCTCTTGATCCCCATCCTACCAACTTGGTCTCAGTCTCTTTCATTAGGGACTCCTCTTTTCCCAACTTCTTAACATGCTGGAGAATCTCACCGCAGTCCCAGGGCCCTTCTTTTTCCATTATACCTATCACCTTTGGCGGTCTCTTCCAGTCCTAGGGTTTTAAATATCTATGCCAACAACTCCCAAATTTATCTCATGAATCCACATCTTTTTCTCAAACTCCAGACACATATTCAACTGCCTCTGTGACATCTGTTTGGACATCAGAAAATTATTAAGTTCAAAACTGAACTGCTCTATCACTCACCAATATGACAGCGTTCTCTCATGAAATATAATAAATACATAACACTAATATGTGGTGTTAATAATAAGATGGTTTATGGGAAAAATGCACCAAGTATTAGCTATGGACTATATATAAATAGCAATAACATCATGACAGTGTTACATCATTTGTAAAAAATGTGTCACAAATAAGTAGGGGTTTGGTGGGGTGATGGATGGGAATCCTGTATGCTATGCATGATTGTTTTAAGTCACAACTTCTAAAGTAAAAAAAAAAAAAGGAATAAAAAAATCCATATTAAAAAAAAATGAACTGCTGATTTCCCCCTCCAATGGACTCCTTTTCAGTCAGAATACAATTCTTACAATATCTATAAAATAATCTGGTTAACTATTATTTCTTGGCCCTGCTTTAGTCACTCTCTTCCTTGGTCATTCCATTCAAGTCATATTGGTCTCCTGGACATTCCACAAATACTCCAGGCACAGTGCTACTGTAAGATCGCGTAATGTTATAATGAATAATTTCCTTCTGCCTGGAATCCTCTCCCTGCAGATAGTCATGTGGCTTACTTCCTCACCTCCCACTCACCTTTGCTCGAATGTTACCTTCTCAACAAGGCTTACTCTGTGAAGTACTTTCAATCTCCCTTACCCTGAGCTGTTTTTTCCAAAGCATTTATTACTTTCTAATACACTATGGAATTTGCTTATTTATAATTTTATTGTTTTTCTGTTTGCCCTTCCCCCATGGCAAGAAAATAAACTCACAAGTGTGGCAAGTATAAGTAAACTCATAAAACTTTGGTGCTGTATCTTTAACACCCACAGAGGTGCTTAATGAGTATTGGTTGAATGCATAAGAGAAGAGGCAGGGAAAGAAGGGAGGATGGGAGGACAAGAAGTAACAAAAAAGATGACTACAGATGATACCATGACATAGAAAAGAGCATATGGACGTACACAGAGAAAAAAAGCAAGAAATGTCTCAGTAAAATGAACCCCTTGGGGGTAGAGTCTCCTTGAGGCATCAGGGATCATAGGAAAAGGACCCAGGCCATGGAGATTGCTTGTAACTACATCAAAAGTTACAACAGAAGTATTTGGACCAATAAAAAGTCATAGGTTATTTACCCACATTTATGGGTAATATTCCAGAAGCCTAGGCATATATATTCCTGTAAACATCCAATTACCAGGTTGGCAGAAACCCTGGGGAGGTCTTCGGCCAAACCATATATATTGAGTCTAAAAACCATAGCATTTTCACAAATGCTTTGGACTCTAGATAGAACAGTCCTTAAAAAAGTTTCAAGTCATCAAACTCAGAGCACTTGTGAAAAAAAAAAGAAATGTACATAGACTGGGAAGAAACTCCACAGCACACAGTCACACAGTGAATTCTGTATTTTTATGAAGATAATTTTACATACCCATGTCCATCAAACCTTATGTTTCCAACAAAATCGTAGAGATGTCTGTTTGGACTTTCACATTCAATTCTGCCAGAAATTCTCATCAAACTGTCAATGTCTTTCATATCTGATGTTGCTGGTAAGCCCTGTTTAAAAAATTTTAAACAAGCAAAGACCATATTAAATAAGTTGCAGGGGAGAGGGAGAGGAGAAGCCTTCTGAATTCAGCCCAGGACTTAAGAGCACATAGCAGTCTCAGATCTAAGAAACCCCACTATTTTATAAATGATGCTGGCCTTCTAAATACAGCCCAGGACTTAAGAGCACATAGCAGTCTCAGATCTAAGAAACCCCACTATTTTATAAATGATGCTTTCCCCTTATACAGTTTTCTCCCTCTCAAATCACAATTAAGGAATACTTCCTCATGACTTGTACAGAGTTTAGCATAAGAATAGGGTAGCTTTTATGAAAGCTGTACATTTAAGAGACTATAAACTAGCCTATAAAGATATTTTGAAGTAAAGTCCCCAAAGAACTGTTTGACTTAAAAAATAAAATTACTATTGAGCATTTAGTACCGAATCTCAAAAGGTATGAAAACTGAATGAAATAACTCCTAAATAGTTTTTCCTTCTGGCCAACTAGGACTGACTCCTCCTACAGCCAGCATGACCTAAATGACCTGGTTCTACCACACCCCAACCTCCCACAGGGCTGGTATGAAAAGTAAATATAGAGGGAAGTGGACTTGGCCCAATGGATAGGGTGTCTGCCTACCACATGGGAGGTCTGCGGTTCAAACCCCGGGCCTCCTTGACCTATGTGGAGCTGGCCCATATGCAGAGTTGATGCGTGCAAGGTGTGCCCTGCCACACAGGGGTGTCCCCTGCGTAGGGGAGCCCCATGCACAAGGAGTGCGCCCCGTATGGAGAGCCGTCCATCGTGAAAGAAAGTGCAGCTTGCCCAAGAATGACACCGCACACACAGACAGCTGACACAATAAGATGATGCAACAAAAAGAAACACTGATAAAGATAGAAGTGGTCACAGAAGAATACGCAGCAAATGGACACAGAGCAGACAACTGGGGCCGGGGGCAGAACTAAAATAAAAAAATCAATCTTTAAAAAAATAAATAAATATAGAAATCCATATTATTTCTTGAGATCAGTGAAAAATTTAAAGCAGCAATGGGAACTACTTCAATCTGGCAAAGACAAATAATATCCTGGGCCAGGTGAATAGGGGAAAATAAATAAGCTAATACATGCAAAACACTTAGAACTCTTATTTTATCATCAGTGTTGACTATTATATATTTTTTAAAAGTACAAATAATATCTATATAATGGACCACATCTTATTAGACAAATAAGTCTGAGTCTACCACAATACTTATAAAACCTCCCATAGTCAAAATGCTTCAATGAGAAAATATTTGTGATTGGAAGGAATCAACTGAACCTATGACATGCTAACACTGAGAAATAAAGCTCTTAATTCCATATAATAAAACAGCAATGATTATGATAAATTTGTATCAGATCTTACCTGTCTAATCTTCAGGTTTGTTTCACCATCAAGGTTTGATGTTTCAATGTAACACATGGCCTGGGGCTCACTGTTGTTTAAAATTGAGATACACAAAGATTTAGAAGGGAAGGGAAAGCATAACAACAAC
The DNA here is from genome assembly GCF_030445035.2 of Dasypus novemcinctus. Lineage (NCBI taxonomy): Eukaryota > Metazoa > Chordata > Mammalia > Cingulata > Dasypodidae > Dasypus > Dasypus novemcinctus. The sequence goes on along the minus strand of NC_080673.1, from coordinate 163,611,399 downwards.
CACTGCTTATTTAAATGCTCAGATTTTTGTTTGTTTCATTCTAAACAAAACTATGGGTTTCATTCTAAACAAAACTATGGTCACCTCATTTCTTGACAAGTTTCATTCTAACAGCAAGACCCTGTGAGGCAGAACCCATGCAGGACAACTTACGGATCAGCTTTACAGCCAGGAGGACTCAAAAGCAATTTCCTTGCAAGAATCACTACTGGTCTTCAGGATAATATAAATGAGTAGATTTGTCATATTATATCTAATTTGTTTATCTTCCTGGACACAATGCAGTCTCTGAAATGCAAAGCAGCAATGTGTCCAGATTTATCTCTAGCTCAAAAATATCAAATGGGATTTCATGCTCCTGGTCCACATGTAAATTGGTTACAGAAAGCAACTGATTAGAAAATTCCAGCTTGTTTTTTCTACAAACTTGCATTTACTAATCCTCTGGATGGGATGAATAAGATCATATGAACCAAAATATTAGAACTGTAAGGACCCTTTGAAAAACTGGAGGAACAGATTTTACAATTAAAGTGGATATATACTTTGCTCTCTCTTTTTTTTTTTTTCTGCCTCTGCTTTCCTGATTATTGAAGTTGCTTCAGAGATTCTTGTGGCAGCAAAATGTAAAATTAAATTCAGCCAGTTTGGCCACATTCTCCTTGATCTGAACCTAGAAGATACACTTGATGGACCCCCACCATGGTGCTGCAGTAAATCTGGGGTGGAGAGGCAGTGGTAAGGGGAGTGGGTTCTCCAGTTTTACCACAAGTACCACATCCCCCACTGTATTATATCCTGCCCCATTCTCTCACAGACTTGACTTGCCCAGAAACGACAAACATGTAAGCTTGTAGCCCAACTGTAAAATCTGCCCAACTATAAGGAAGTTAAATCAATCTCTTTAGTGCATGGTAATATAATAAGTCTAATTTACTACCATCATAGAAGTAGCTATGAATGTAATCTGCAATAAGCAGGTGCGCTCTGAAAAGAAAGAAATTTGCAAGTCAAACACCTGGAATTTTCTAATCAGCTTCCAATTTGTACATGTGTAAAAAGAAGACTATTTCATGTTTCAGAAATGGGTATTTAGCTTAATTTTGTGGCCTGAAGGTTTGTGAAAATGACTTACACAGCTGGATATTAATCAATATTTTACATTCATTTTCAAGTTATTTTGCAAGCTCTTCAATTCACTCAACGGGCTTTCTTTCTTAAAGGCTACTTTTCTCCAAATGGAGAGATATTTCAATATTTTCATTTTCACTCTATTGTATTCAGAGTTATATTTTCTATCACTGTCATGATGGCAAGTTGGCCTTGGCAACTGCTCTCAATTTGTAACTTGCTTATGTGTACGTTTAAATATAAATGGTATACACAATTACAAAACACATCTTCTGATAATTTAAGAAGCATGATGATGAACAAATGCTGAATGAACAATGTTGGTTCCATGTTCTGGCAGGAAAATGCATTAAAATTTTACTAATCAACATACTTAGTCAAGGCTATTCTCAAGTTAAAATGAGAATAATGTTCTAGTTCTATCTTTTTTCCATAAAGCAACTTTTCTAAGAATTTAAATGGCTGACTTCTATTTGAAGTGGGGCAAATAAAAAATATGAATCCAAATTCAAAATGTTTTTAATAATCACTTAAGACAGCTGTTACTTAAGCAGTTCTTAATAGTGCTATGAAAAGGTAGCAAGAAGTCTCAGATAAAGAATCATGCTAGATAATAAATACTTGAGCAAATTATGATGACATCCAAAACACAAACTACAATCAGAAGGCAAAGCAGGCTTTTGGATTAGTAAGTAATGAAACAAGGTGCATATCATGATACAGACACTCGTAGACAGCTGAAATTTATCACAGTAACGTGCACTTTGCCACAAGTTACAAGTGGGATAAAAACTGATCCCGAAGCATGCGGTACAAAATGTACAACATCCATATTTGTGCAGGGGGTCCTCTATAAACCCTATACGAGCCCAAATTATAGTCACAATCACTGAAGGGATTCTATAGAATTTATAGAAACTTTCAAATGTAAAAATAAAATAATGTTTAAAAGTCTTATTTCTCAAAGCTGTTTTCATTAAAGCATAACGTAGTTAAAAACAATATCCTGGGATGGCAATAAATTTTTAGGATTTAGGCATGTGCTAAAAATGAATATATCTTAATGATGTATTAGGAAATTAAAATCTACCTTTACTTGCATGTCTCTTGGACTCCTATTGATAACAATAGGAGTTGAATCAGCCCAATAAGGGACAAACATCATCCAACATTATTTTCATAAAAGGCCTTTAAAACACCTGTGAAGTGCCCCTCACAACAAAATATTAAAAACTTTGTGTTTTAAAGGGAGAGGCACAGAACTCAACCATAATTGGGTACAACTAATCTCTGGTTTAGGGTGAGGACCCACATACACACAACTTGGCAGTTCTAACCTTGAGGACAGACTGATGAGATCTGCTGGGAGATGTTCCCCATTGGTCACTTTCACTATTTCCCCTACTGCCACCTACGTGTCCCAGTTTAAAATAATTAAAACGGAAAAAAAAAATGAATAACAGAGAGGAAAAAAAAAACACAAACAAATGGACAAAAGAGACAGGAAGTTTGAAATTATTGTAGAAAATAATACATGTTAATAAAAATGTCTAATGCCAATTTTTTCAAAACTTATTTTGATCAGGTCTAAAAGCATAAGAAAATATTTAATAGTTATAGAATATTTATTTACTATTAAACTTAATTTTCTATTTTTGGTGTAAAAACTTGATTTTAAAATTATCACAAGCACATGTTATCAAATTAAATAACATATTTTATAGAGAGAGCAAATATACTTTTTATCTTTTCCTTTCTCCACTTCCTTACCCCCACATCCCCCACTTTATGCCCCCTCCTACCCAAGAAGGAAAGAAATAATTATGGAAACCATTTTTAGGTTTTTGAAAAGCAAAGTATACTATACTAGGCTTTCCCACAATAAAATAAGAATTTCGTTTAAAAATTTCTGATTCCAAAATATTTTCAAAGTTAATTACAATTACATAAATACCTTATTAACGTCAACAAACAGTGAGAGACATGGATCTTAGGAAATCAGAAGGTATAACTGCAGCCTTTGAGTGATTTAATAATAAATTATATTGGGTTGGTAAGCCTTTGAATCAGGACAAATTTTTCGGAGATGGTATGAAAAATAGCATTCCAAGAACGTATCTGAACTTGAATTAATAGCTTGAATTGCTATATTTTATACTTTCTAAACACATAAATGTGTAAGTTATTTGTTATCTGCTAACTTTGCCATTTCTTCAATTCAAAATTGAAATAAATGAAAACAGTAACTTTTGACCATTTTCATGCTTTAATTTCAAACTGCTTCACTATTAGTAATTAATAATTGAAAAATACTTGGAAATTAAAGTATTACAAACTGTTGTCCACTCTGACTGCTAACTGGTACTCACCTGTAGGTGACACTATAATGTACTCATTTGACAGTGGATTCCATGGCATAATGACTATAACCAATTAGGAGTAAAGTATTTTAACCTTGACTTAGACATTAGCTAGAGTAGCTAAATAAAGATTTAAAGTTAAAATTTCTACTTCTGTAAAATAATGATGAAAAAATCCTTTAAGAAAAAAAATTGTATAGTAGTATTAGGTCACTTGGATAGAAATATCTGTCATACAGCACAACATTTCTACTATACCTTTGAATTCTACTATATACCAAAAAGCAATGAACCAGATATTAAAAAAAAAAACCTTGGAGGAACTTATTTGGGTGCTATATTAAGATACAGAAATATTCTCATTTACCAATATCAATAGCATCAGTAAATTCTATTAATGTTTTGAAAATAAACTCAGTGAAAAGGGTCTAAAGTTTAAAATATATAAGCACTATATTGCTTAGGAGTTTCAGGAATAGGATAGAGGCATATGGCAAATATTTTGAAAACTTTCAACTTAGAATTACATATAAAGTCAGGGTAAGTTTTTAAATTATCTTCAAAATTTTGAGGCTAAAAAATATTGTAATTCAGGTTTCACCATATAAAGCTTTCTCTATGATAAGAGAGGACGTCTCTAAGAGTTTAATCAGTAAAATATCAACACTTTCTTAAATTGCTGAAAGTCTTTACAATCATTTTCAACTTTTTTAGATAAATATGACATTCAGATGGTCAATCATTCAATACAATTATCAAACTGTTATTTAGTACCATTAAGTACATGTGATTTTTTCAGCTACACACTCTTAAAATTTAAAATAAAGATTATCAATTTAAACAAAAAGAAGGCTCAGGGAATACTGGGGCTTGACCATTTATCCATCTTCCTCAATTTCAAAGATGTGAAATCAAGGCCTTGGAGAGGTTACGTAGTTTGCTCAAAATCGCCAAGCCAGGAAAAGAACCCTGGGCCCCGACACCTGAGCAGAGCTCTTTCTAGTACCTGATGCAACCTCAAGTGCCATGTGGGGTTATTATCTTTGCTTCAGTTTTAGGAACTTAGCCTGATACTTATAAGCAAAGGAAACTAATACATGATTGAAAAGTGTCCATAATTATTTTTCCTATGATCCAAGTCTCCTCCATCTCCACTGAAAGCAAAAACCTATAGGAAAATGGCACAGAAAGGCACCAACTATAAATGTGGAAATATAACTACCTGTACTTACTTCAATTACCTGCAGACTTCTTTAAATAGCTGGGTAAATTTTCCTTATTCAATTAAGTTTTAGTAGTTTGTCATTAAATTGAACCACTTCAAATAATGACCTGATTAAATAGATTTTGAAAAAAGGGCACAGTCCATATTCATACGTGGGTTTTACAAATAAAACTGTCCAAGGAAATGATGATAAACAACCTCTAGAATATTAAAAATGTGTTTCTTAATTTATACTAGTGCTAGTTTTACAATTTTTAAACCTAAAACCATCGAAAGTCACATTCTTTAAAGTTACAGTGCCATATGTTCTGTGAATACTAATTGTTATCTTAAATATAAGTAAACAAAAATTATTTAATTTCAGTAGCTGAAAGAACTTAAAAGATAAGCAAGTACTTTAATTTTTTTTTCTTGGAAGACTACGGCATTTCAAAATGTATGAAAAGAAATAATTTACTCCTCTTTCTTCTACCATTTCACCATGAAGATCAAGAAACCTTGCAGGGATATACAAATGCATCATAAAGACTGCTACATAAAATCCATGTCTTATATAAAATAAATGACAGGAAATCTTAAAAGAGTTCATAATCCACATAAAAGGATCTGCACAAACCCTCCCTAGAGGGAAAGTAGGCTCTTAATTGTAATTATAACTTTTGAATCATAAAGTGTGGTTCCTATCACGTATTCTATATGGTAAACATGAAAGAGTCCTTGAAGTCCAATTAACACATTTTTTTTGGTGCGTAATTCAAAATCATTAGAGAGGTTTAAAATTCTTCGTTTATTCCTTATTTCCTTGGAGCAATCACAAGGTCATTTGCAGGGTAGAGAAACCATCCTCTACACTGTTTGAGCATCAGTAGCATCTCTACCTTGATGAGAGAAGTACAGTGTCAGCAGGTATATACTCTTTGCCTTTTATTATAACTATATCTCCAACATTTACCTGAAAGAAAACTGGGAATTGGTTAATTATCTGCATTGACAGATAGTTACGAATATACAACCCATTGCATTTAAGCACAGAATACAGTAAAAATGGTTACTGGCAAACAAGAACTGCTCATCTTCACAAAATGGCATAAAATTGTCTAGGAATGAGGGAGTGAGGCCAGGGGTGGGGATGGCCAATCCTTCCAAAAATGAACTTTCTATTGTAACAGCTATATAACTTATCTTAATAAAATTAATCTATCCACTCAATTGACATCTCGACTTCTCATATTCTCTCCCTTTGACATAAAAGTAAAAAAGACGAATTGACTAATTGAAATATCTATCCCCTTTAAGTAAATCTCAATACAACTGGAGAAAATATCTACCATATATATATATGATCAGTACTCCTTCACAATGACACTACAAAACAGGTACTGGTTATCATTCACAATTTAGAGATGAGAAAAGGGAGTCATAGATTAAGTTATTGGCTCAAGATCATAGTGAATGGAAAAGCTTAAATTCAAACCCACATCAGACTGTCTGCAAAGCCTGATCTTGCACAAGTATATTTAGTGAGACTGCCATTGTATTTTAAAGAAAAAATAATTTAACTCTTACTCACTTTACTCTCTGTTAGCATTTGTCTGAGCATGACAACTAAAGATACAGGATGGCCAGAAACTGTTAGAATTAATTTAAATGATAGGTTTATCACATAGCTTCTGGCCAAAAATACAGCTCCAAATAAGCAATGCCTTGCCTTAACTGAGTTCACCAAGTTAGACCAGTTGCCACTCCCATGAAATTATAAAGCTGCCCTCTCTCTTAGTAGCCAAAGGAACCTCAAAATAAGTTTCAATACTTAAGGAAAGAAAAGCCTTCTTGGTCTTCTCCTTCCCTACTTCTCCTAGAACCCTAAAATAAAACTTTACTGGGGGAAGGAAAAAATGAGGTTCTCAGTGGGAATCACAATAAGAAATTATTGTAGAGATAGCCCACTGGTTGCACTTCATATTCTGGGGGAGGGCAAGGTCAGAAAAGAGGGGTGCCCTTCTATCTGTGGTACGGATGCTGGTTATCCAGGTAGGGAAGCTCCAGCGGTCTTGAATCATAAAAGATCAATTTTGGCATAAATCTGAAATCTGGAATATCTAAAATTGACAAATTGCCAGGGACCTTGGCATCAAATCATCTCTCTCTTAAAAAATGGCAAACAGTGAAAATAAAAGAACAGCAAGTATAAATGTAAAGCGGTCCCTGAAATACTGTGCTGTGACAGCGCTTAGACAATACCAACTGAAAGAAGATAACAAAATAGAAGTTCTCTGCAGTCATTGCACTTAGAGAAGATGCAACCCAGGATATCATTTAATTGTTCTTAATCACTTCCTGTGTGTAAATGTTTCCTCTCCAATTAGACTGTACTTTAGGAAATCAGGATCACGTTTTGTCTAAAACAGTGCTTTGGGGTCTAACAGGCTTACAAAAACCTCTCATTGACTGCACTGCTTTCCAACATCCTTTCACTGCAAGATAAAAGAAAGTCTTGTGATTATTAAATTGAAGACTAACATGGTTTAATGCAGTTACCACAGTGACCTGAGGAAATCAAGGACTCACTAGATGTAAAAGTCAATTTCCTCACATCATGTATCAAAAGCAGTGAACTTACTTCCTCCTTATGACACCTACTTTTAGATCACTTTCTCAAAGAAATCCAAGCACCTCTCTTTCTTTTGTGTTTGGGCCCCTTGGGTGGCTCCATCTAGACTGGTGTGTATAAAAGGATCAGATAAAAGCAAAAATCATGAAGGCAAAAATGTTATGTCAATTGGAGAACATCAATGATAAAGCAATTTTGGTCCCCAAACCTGGAAGTTGACATGAATTTAGAGCTTTTAGTCCACTATCTTGAGCTTTCTCAAGTTACTGACATTAGCACCGACAAGACTATGTAAAGAGGAAGATTATTAAATTGTTATAAACTGATTAAAAATCAACTCATCTTTGCTTAATTCTAGGCCTCAATATATTTATATTTTTATTGGAGCTTTTCGTCTTTGGTAAAAGACATTTACCAAATGCATTTAAGGGTGGAAACTTCATGCGTTAAAAGAGCTTTATAGAGTGGTTTTTACACACTCACACATCCTACCATTTCGTGTTTCTCTACACAGTCAGAAGAGAATACTGATTCCAAAATTCTACGCCCAAATTCCCCACCTGCACGTATCTAAAAAACCAATGAACAGCCTCAGCTGCACCGCAATTTGAAGAACTCTTCTTTGTGGTGAGTGCAACAATGACCGCTGCTTACATTTCAAGAGTGGAGATGTGGTTCCTTGTGTAAGACGTTTAATTGCAATGTTTTCTTTTAAAACTGGATATTTGTAACTAAACCTTTCGCAACAGGGAAAAAGCCTCAGGGCAATAAGTGTAGATAGGGATGGACTGTTAATGTTTGAGAGCTGAAGCCTGTCCATCTCTGAATGACTAGATGCAACCTTAGCAAATCTGTAGGTCCTTTGAGGAGTAAAAAAGCAACCACAATAGCCACACATTCAGAAAGGCAGACAAAGAATGCCGAACTAAAGCCCACTTGATTTAAGTTTTTTGTACTACATTGGCTTGTGGATCAGCCTCTTAAGTTTCCATTATCGATCTTATTTTCAACTGTACAAAATATTATATAAGCCAAAGAAAAGTCTTGGCCAACAATCTGGCTAGGCCAACAAGCAAGCCTGCTTTCAGGTCTGTCCCCTTAGTGTTCAACGAACTGGTTTTACATGCTGACACCTCAGGGCACACGATTCTGTTCTTCTGACCTATGATCATTGTAGCGGCTTGATATGGTTATGAATTCCAAAAATAGATATTGGGTTATGTTTGTATTCTGGCATATTATTGGGCATGATTTAGTTATGATTAGGGCTTTAATTGGGCCACATCATTAAGGCATTGAGTCTTCACCCCTTGGTGGGTGGGGACTCACAGATAAAAGGCATGGCAAAGGACAGAGTCAGAGTTTTTGATGAGAGGGTTTTTGATTATGGAGTTTGATGCTAAAGACTTAAACCGGAGCCCCGGGAAGTCAGCATGCTGAGGAAAGAGAAGCCAGGCCCAGGAAGAAAGGAACCTTGAACCCAGAGAAAAGAAAGCCCCAGGAATGTAGGAACTCAGGAAGCCTGAACCCTCACAGATGCCAGCAGCCATCTTGCTCCAAATAACTTTGTGAGGGAAGTAACTTATGCTTTATGGCCTGAAACTATAAGCTCCTACCCCAAATAAATACCCTTTATAAAAACCAACCAATTTCTGGTATTTTGCATCAGCACCCCTTCGGCTGACTAATACAATCACATTTTCTGATACAGGAACCCTCATGTCTTTCCTTGTTGCTGTGAGCTTATTGCCATGAGCTCACTGCTTGGCACATACATTCAATAAATCTTTGTTGAATGAAACGAATAAAAATTTTCTATGTTGCCAGAGCATTTGAAATTACAATATTTACTCATCACAAAATATATTAGGCATCGGAATGCCACAATTTATGAAACCTTTTCCCTATTATAGGATATCCGTGTATTCTATTTTTTTTTACTACATAATGCTACAATAAACATTTTTATACCCATAGAGATTTATCTCTGGGATAAATTCCCAGAATGCCTCTTTTATGGTTCTCAATAGAGAGGAAATAAGACTTCCTTTTTTAAGTTGCAACTTTTATTATTAGGTTGAATATTACACTGCTTTTCATATTTCTTATTTATATAACAACAATCTTAATCTTTGGTAATATATGGTATAAATATTTTCCATATTCTATTTATTTATAGTACCTTTTGTTGTGTTTTAGTTTTAAAATTTACATAATTCCATAGATTTTGAGTTACAAAACTATTTCTATTAAAACAAAACTTAGAACATTCTGCCTCTACAAATATTTATTAAAGTCTTAAACTTCTATTTTGTGTATTTTGTTTATAACAATGTTTGAATTTTTAATTCTTTTAGCCGGTTGAAGTGTATATTAGCATAAGCTGTGAGTTAGGTATAAAGTGTTTTCTTTATTAAAGCTGTGATACCACCATTATTTATTAACCCTATAAATAATTATTTTTACCTCCTTTATCAAATATTGAATGGGCTTCATTCCAGGCATATTTATTCTATTCTACTAATCAATGTCTATTTTTGCAAAACAAACACATACACATTACTTTAAGAACCGTTCCTTTCTATTTTACCTACAGAGAATCTTTACTCATTGTTCTTTATTTTTCCAAATATTTTTCTATTTTTCTCAACTGGTTATTATTTAAAATAACAATACAGTGATGAAAGATACAATGTCTAAAAATTTTTTCTATTATTTCAAAAATTTTTTATATTTAGTTATTTTTAAAACTATTATTATTTCATTTTCTTATTAATTTCATTTGGTTATTTTGTTGGCTTTGTTTTGGAGAGTTCTGGATCACAGAAGGGTCACAACAGTGTCAGGGAGGATCACTGGTGCAGGGTGTCTGTGACAGTGTCATGCACCTGGGGCATGCCTCTAAGGCATATGAACATATTCAAGTGGAGACCAACACAAAAATCGAAAGCACACTGAATTCTCATCCTGGGGAGTCCTGCTACATTCTCTAATAAAATGGCAAGAACCCTCCAAATACAAGGATAGTGCCTAGTGAAGGAAGACACAATTATGACAGGCCCTTGATATTAATAATTGTACTCAAGAACCTTTTCTTGTGAAATTGAAACCTAGCCTAAGAGTTACCTCCTGAAAATCTCCTTGTTGCTCAAATGTGGCCTCTCTCTAAGACAAATCTAGCATATAAATGCACTATATTTCTCACCTGGCATGAGGCATGACTCCTGGGGATAAGCCTCCCTGGCACCAAGGGATTATTACCAAGTGTCAACTAGCAATGCACCTGGAAAAAGACCTTGACCAAAAGGAGGAGATAGTAAATGTAAATGAGATTTTATGCCTAAGAGATTTCAAAGTGAGTCGGGAGGACATTCCAGAGGTTATCCTTATGCATGTCTCAGCAGGATCTCATTGACTGCCACAGTAAAGAGCGCCTCATATAGCAGGGCTGCTGAAGGTTAGAGAGACATCTAGACACTATAAGCAGGGCAGACAAGTTCAAAAATTTATTCAGCACCCTGTCAGTGGGCCTTACTTTGGAATTTATGTTCACCAGTGTAAGAGAGTTAGACTCTTTTATAGTTTCCCTATACATGGCTCTTCTGCCCCCTTTATTTAAACCCATATTAGCAATAAACTTGTTAAATATATGTCCAAGTGACTTAAATCTTTGGTCTGTTCATGTGCCAGTTGAGCCCTGAATCCCAATAGAGTAGCAATATCTACTCTCCAATTCATTGGACTCACCCAGACAATCAACAAGGAGATGATGATGGACAAAGCCCATCCCAAGAACAGAGAGTGTCTACAACTACAAACGAGATAGTTCCATCCATCTGCTCCATGGGATCTAAGGCCCCTGTCATTTAGAACGAGAATGGGCATTACCATTCCCAAGTCCTCAATTTGGAGAATGAACAATGGACTAAAGTAGACCCACTATAATTCAATTACAGACTTATTATTCTAGCAATGGAAGAACTTTTATCATTGATATAAAGGCAATGGCAACAGAGGTTCATATTACATCATATTAATTCTAATAAGGTTCTGAGGGAAGGAAAATGGGAAAGGGAAAAATAGGTGTAATATGGGGGCATTTTTGGGACATTGGAATTGTACTGCATGACACAGTAATGATGGATACAAGCCATTACATTTTGTTATAACTTACAAAATTGTGCAGGACAAAGTGTAAACTGTAATGTAAACTACAGTCCAGTCCATGGTTAGTAGCAATGCTTCAAAATGTGTTCAGCAATTGTAACAAATACACCACACTAATGAAAGATGTTGTTAATGTGAGAATGTGTGGAAGGAGAGAGGGTAGGGTATATGGGAATTCCCTAATTTTTTTATGTAACATTTAAATAATCTAAAGCTTCTTTAAAAATAAAATAAAATAATTAAAAATTAAATAACAATAATTTAATTGACTCTTGAGGAAAAAATGATAATTTCCCTATTAGGTATTATATCACTAATTTGGGACAATTGATATTTTTATCTTTAGTTTTTCTAGGAATATGGCCTATCTGTATATTTATGGGAATTTGAGCAACTAAGTTTTTGATATTTTCTTTAAGAAAGTCATGCACATATTTTGAGTTTATTTGCAAGTATTCCATAATGCTACAGGGAATAAGAAATCTTTTTCACTATTTTTAATTTGATATTGCTGACATAAAAATACTATTAATTCCTGAATATTTATCTTTCTTAACGACTGAACCAATCTCTTATTAATTCTAACAGGAGGAGCAACTCTTCTTTGTCATTGCTTAAGTCTTATTGATTTCAGGAAATCTAGATTGGAAAAGGTAAAAACCAATAAATAAGATAAGTACTTTTTGTCAGATTCTGAGTTATTGCTGCTTTATCTTTCACCTGAAGAAAATTCTCTCATCTTGGATGAATACAGTATTACTCAAAACAGAGTTTAAAAATTATCTTACTAAGTAATTTTGGTTCATTTTGCTCAAACGACTTTTTGTAAGACATATTCTATCCCTGGGTTTTTCTGCATCTCAAAGTGGAATGTATAGGCAAGGTGTGGCAACACTCTCCAAGAGGACCGAAAATACTATCATTATGGGTAATCTTGGCTAGTGATTTAAATTTTTGCTCAAAAAATTGAAAACATAAGAGTTACAGTAATCCAGATTAAATTATAGTAACCTTGAAAATAATGATTATCTACTAGGAAATAAGATATTTTACAGGTTAATTTTAGAATGAGGTGGTACATGATTATCTCCTGATATTATACCTTATTTCTAAATGAGCAATTTAGGGTAAGAAGATAAAAATTGATATATCAGTTTGTTAGGATATGTATTTATATTAACTACACTGACCAACTCAAGTACAAAAAACATATTTATAGTAAAATACATTTTATCTACTTGATTATATATTACCAGTCTTCTCTCTAAAAGTGTCAGAAAAGAGCATAAAAGGAAATTCTTTGGAAACAGTTCTCAAGCTTTTTAGTTTTTATCTTACTCTTTTGAAAAAGAGGTGACTATCAGGGAAAGAAGAAAAGCACAATCAGGGTATCTTCCTCTTTGTTACTCTTATGTCAAAGACCAGAGAGAGCAAGAAAGGGGTATGAATTTTCAAATATGCAGAAGAGGAGATGTCAGTCTCTATTCTAGCTTATGATCTAATAATCAACAAAAAATGCACTTAACTCAGAGTCGACTTTACTTCTTGTAGGGAAATAAAGTGACCATGGCTATCACATAGGAGACTTCAGGGCATGGCCTTTAAGCTGCTGGGAAATACTGGAATGCAAATAAACTGAGTGAGCTACTCCTCTATTTTCCTGGCAAAGACTCTTCAAACCTAGAAAACAAAATTCCCTGGGTAGAAGGCCTCCAAAAAAGTCTTTTTCCCAAGTTACAAATATTGTTCAGTTGTGGATGACTACAGATTAAATGTTCTTCCAAATCCAAGGGAGAACAAAGAATAATTGCTTACCTTTTGAAAATGAGGTCTGAAAAGAATAAACACTAGGATAATATTCGTTACATTAGACTCAACTCATTCACTGCCATGTTAGAGGTCTTGCGAGCAAAATAACCTCTTGATGTTATGGAAGTGATTTCTGGCTCATTAAAAGATGTTTCATTTCTAAGACTTATTTTTTATTTATTTAATTTTTTTAGGAGGTATGGGGGATTGAACCTGGAACCTTATATATGTGAAGTGCATGCTCAACCACTGAGCTATACCCATTCCACTGTAAGATTTATATTTAAAGGAATTAGTGTGCAAATGTGATTAATAATAATAAAAGAATTTGAGGTAAATATACAAATATAAAATATCGGAACTTTTATTTTTACTTGGACAGTAGATGATCAAAGCAAAAAATTACAACACAAAACGGGTCATGATTGAATGAAATCTATGAAAACAGTACTTAAAAGTATACTATGAAAGAAAGAAAAAGTTCTAAACATTACTATTCAAAATTAGTCTTTCTAGCATGTTGCAAAAAAAAAAAAAATTAAGTGGAGGTGACTACCAGAAGACTCCATTTATGTTTGCAACATAAATTACTAAATAGTTTCCATTTTTAGTAGAACTCTTGATAGCTGTTCATATTATTATAAAAAATTACATTTACTAGAGCACACATGGAGGTATTTCTTCTGCTGGAACAAAACAAAAATCAATGCATACCTTTTCCCAGTGAACAATTTCCCAAGCACCATTTCTCAAAACTGGAAAGAGAAAAGGTGACATTGTTAAGAAGAGTTTCACTACCTATCAGAAAGTTATTTCTGATGAAATGAATAATTTCAAATAAATTAACTAGAAACCATCTGTATGGGTTTAAAAATTAATTATGACAGCAAGTTATAGGTACACTTACACAAAGAATTAGAACCAGCCAATGTGCATTTTAGATCCCACAATACATATCTACAACAGAGGACAATCTCAACGATATCACCAAAGGCTTTCTTCAGTGCATGGAGGAATTATTGGGCTTGACTGCAGGAGAAAGCCACAAGAATGATATGAATGATAAGAGTGGCAAACTTAAAAACTTTTCATACATTAATAACAATGTTTGAAAAAAAAAAGAATCACAAGCATGGAAGGAAATAGATTTCCAATGGGCTAATAAAAATGTAACACATAAAGCCAACAGATAAAGAATCTGTGCCCTTAGGTTTATAATACTCCAAAAGAAGCAAAATTTTCCGTATTTGTTTAATGTTAAAAAATGAAAGAGACTGCTACTAAATTACCATAGAGGGGTTGAAATTTCATAATATTTCATTACTGCTTTGCAAAAGAAAAGTTACTTACTAAACCTTTTTCCCCCTACTGTTGGTCTATGGCATAATACTGAATATACCGACAGAAACTAAAATATAAAACAAAAAGTGGGACAAGAAGATAACATAAAGTAGATGGTACTTAAGAATGGGAATAAGTTAAGGTCAGTCAGTAAGTTATCTAGACAGTAAATTCCATGAGGGCAAAGCTAATATTTACTTTGTTTACCACTATATTACCTGGAAACAGCATAGTTCCTAGCACAAAGTAGCTGCTCAGTAAATACTTGTTGGATGGATAATTTATAGATACAAAAATACTAGGTTCAGTTTCTTTTAGTTTTAGGAGAGACAAAGCCTGTTCACAATGATAATAACCATCAGAATGTGAAAGAGCAAATCTAATGTCAATTACATACCAACATATTTTGAAAGCAGTATTACCATATAAATTAGTTCAATTTAAATATAACTATTTTGCATTTCTAAATTTCCTGAACATAGCCCTATGTATTGTTCCCTTCTGTATCTCTAGCTCCTTCTAGCATTCCTGGCACATAAGACACTCAAATGCTGCTAAATGAATGAATAAAGGCAAGTGCATTTGGGTGAATCAAATTCATTAATTTAAAGAGTAATAATAACTCCAAGTTGAAGAGGTAACACCAAAATAATTTTAGTGCAATATTAGTTACTAAATGAATGAGTTAAAGTGAGTGATCAAGAATCTGAATTACAGGTACCTAAAATTGATGACTTTATCCTAATATATAAAAGTAGGATTAAACCTGCTTCTTGATGTTGCTTGAGTTCTAAGACTTCAGAGCATATGATTTACAGAAAGAAGGCCATGGACTGGATGCCATCTCTGCCACACTTAGCAGTATGAGTCATTTAAACTCTTCTGTAGAGTGGGGCTAATGGTACCTTCCTCAAAATCAGTTGTCAGATCACAATAGTCAAAAGGTAGAATCAAACCAAGTGTTCACCGACAGATGAACAGATAAATAAAATGGGGTGCACACATACGATGGAATATCATTTGGCCATGAAAAGAATGAGGTGCTGATACATACTAGCACATGGACAAACCTTGAAAACATTATGTGAAGTGAAATAAACCAGACACAAAGGAACAGATGTATGATTCCACTTATATGAAATATCTAGAATAAGCAAATTCATAGAGACAGAAAGTAGATTAGAGGTTACCAGGGGCAGGAGAAGGGAAAAATCAGGAGTTACTACCTAATGGGTAACTGAGTTTCTGTTTTGGGTGATGAAAAAGCTTTGATAGTGGATGGGTGGTGATAGCAGCAGAGCATTGTAAATGTAATTAATGCCACTGAATTACACACTTAAAAATGGTTAAAATGGCAAAGTTTTGGCATATATACATTTTACCCAATAAAAAGAAATAAATTGGTTATTAGAAGAATAATTTAGAATGGTCTCCCCTTTTAAGCATTTAAACCAGTGCCTACAAATAAGTACTCAACAAAGAGACAGACCAAATGCTGCTCAAATGAACTATAACCAAGATTAACTGACCCTGAATGACTAGGCTATTAAGTTTGCATTAATTTAAATGAGGGGAAAAAAGCTCAATAGCATCTAGAAGTATTTATTGCTGTTTTTCTTATGATCTCATCTCTAATTGGGATGGGATCATAAGTCATTCCCTACAACACTGCAATATATTTCTTTAAAAAATCAGTGTTCAATATTTTTAAAATCAAGAGATTTGATGCTTAAAATATAAGATTTCAGGCTTTACTGGAAAGCTCAGAAGCTCAGACAATGCTAGATTCAATTTGTGCACTGCAACACATGGCACAAGGCGGTGGCCACCTGTTCAGGTGGGGCTCATCAGCCCACACTGTTTTCGTGGTTCCCCGCTGTCTTACACCCAGCCTGCTTCCTTTTTAGGGCACCTGCCTGGCTCATACTGATGAGGTTTTCTTTTTTCATTTGAGGTACAATGTAAAACAAAATGCACAGACCTTAGGTTTTCACGTTTTGAAAAGTTTAAACACCTGTGTATCCACCAATCAAGACACAGTATAGAACTCCAGAAAGATCCCTTGTGCCTTTTATAATCCATTCCTTCCATCCTCCATATGGAGGGAATGACAAAGGCAGCCACTTTCCGATTTTTTTTTTTTAAAGATTTATTTATTTATTTAATTTCCCTCCCCTCCCCCGGTTGTCGCGGCACAGAAAGTGTGTGTGGTGCCATTCTTGGGCAGGCTGCACTTTCTTTTGCGCTGGGTGGCTCTCCTTACGGGGCGCACTCCTTGCACGTGGGGCTCCCCTTCGCGGGGGACACCCCTGTGTGGCAGGGCACTCCTTGCGCGCATCAGCACTGCGCATGGGCCAGCTCCACACGGGTCAAGGAGGCCCGGGGTTTGAACCGGGGACCTCCCATGTGGTAGACGGATGCCCTAACCACTGGGCCAAGTCCGTTTCCCATTTTCCGATTTCTATCACCACAAATTAGACTTGTATTTCATATTCATTGACTCACACAGTGTACGTATTTTTATATTGAACTCTCAATCAATATATTTAAGATTCTGTTTAAAAGATTTTTCTTGCCCCCATTAAACTGATGTGGCATAATGGTGAATCAATTTCTGGGCTCTGTCTCCTGATTCCATAGATCTATTTGCATGTCTTAATATCCTTTTGATCAAAAAAAACCACCACCTCCTGGGATTCTAATCTGATCAGGGGAGAAGGGACATTTTAGAAACAGTGAATCTTCCAATTCATAAACAAGGCATATCTATCTTTCCATTTATTTCTGTCTTCATTAATTTCTCTCAGTTATGTTTTATTTAGTTTTTGGTGTACAGATCTTCCATTAGATTTATTCCTTGGTATCCAATGGATTTTCCCCTTAATATTATAAATCTTTTTCATTCCATTTTCCAATCAGTAATTGATAGTATAGAGAAATGCATTAAACTTTTACTCCATACATTCTTACATACACACAAACATATACACACAAGATTAGGTCACTCTTCTGTTCAAAACCTTCCAGTTGGCTTCTGTAGGCTCATAAAATGAGGCCAAACATCACAGGGGTTTTTTGGAAGCAGCCTTACCTATTCCCCATCATCACCTCCTGCCACTTCCGCCCTCTCATGCCATGATGAAAACACTATGCCTTTTTCTGCCTCAAAGTTTTTGCATGTTTCCCATGCCCAAAACACTCTTTGCCTCTATCCTCACCTAGTTGACTTCTGTACACCTTCTAGATTTCAGTCTTACACTACTTTCTCAGGGGAGCTTTTGTTGACACCCTCTCCTTCACTACTACCCCCAGAAGTGAATGAGTTCCCTGCACTTTTCCTTCTGAGCCCTTATCACATATGCTCCATGTATTTATTTGAGAGACTCATCTAAGGGCTGTGTCTGCCCTCAGACTCCATTTTGCTCACTGTCTTATCCCCAGGGTCATGATGCAGCAATGCAAAGGTGCTCACTAAGTACTTGCTGGATGGAAAGCTGGAGCCACTAATATTCCTATGTGTTTGGGATCATATGAAACTACAGTAATAGTCACAGAGATTTAATGAAGATACAACCACTTCCTATTGATCTCATGTTTAAAACAGTATACACATGACATTTGAGGAACGTTTCACAGTTCCTCAAAGAGTTAAAAGAGTTATCATGTACCCAAGAGAACTGAAAACATAGGTTCATGCACACACTTCTACATGACTGTTCATAGCAGCATTCCTCATAACAGACAAAAGTAGAAATACTCTAAATGTCTATCCACTGAGGAGTGGATAAATAAAATGTGGTAAAAACGGTGAATTTTATGGTACGTGAATTATAGCTCAACTTTAAAAAGCTATGTAAAAAGATACCAATGAACTATTTAAACTTTTACTTGAAATAGATTTCTCAGTTTTTTAAGTTACTAAAAGGATTTCCAGTGCAAGCAGATGGAAACCAGTATGTAACCATTAGGTACACTGACATGAGGCTGTCCTCTGATGTCAGTGTAGGCTGTCCTTCCAGCTCTGTAATCTAAACTAGCCCTTCCTTGGAATGCTACCACTTCTCAGATAGTTATTAGTTCACATCTAAAAATGGCCCTGAACCACTCTACTCAGCTCACTTAGCATGACGGAAGCATCTCCACAGGCTTTGATTCAACAGACCACACAAAGCAGTCATCACTCCACTACGGAGGGTGGAAGCCAGTGGTACTTTCATAGAACAAAGGAAAACCAAAGAAAATGGTCCTCTAGATCTGCTTCCCTGCTCCATCCTCCACACCTGCTCCTTTCCTCTAGACTTTGCTCTGATGGCTTCTTTCTCCACCTTCGAGCTATCCACCTGCTTTCCCCAACTAAACTTCCCTGTACACCCGTCTCTCTCAGTTAACCTATCCTCCCACTATCTCCAAGGGGATTTCTGCCTCCATTCAAACAGTACATTCTCCTATTTGCCTCTTCCCTGCTTTCCACCCAAATATTGTCTATTAATCACTGAAGAGATGCATTGGAAAAAGTGGCCTGTTGCAGATATGTGCATATCTAAGAAACTTTTAAATATAAACTCAGTTGATGCATTTTATGTTTCAAATCAATTTTATTGATAAATATTAATAAAGCATACAATTCATCCAAAGTACACCATCAACAGTATTTGGTATAATCAAATAGTTGTGCATTCATCACTTCAGTAATTATTAGAGCATTTTCATTATTTTAATAATAATAATGAACAAAAAGCAGACAAACATACCAGAAAATTCTTCACCTCTCCATGTCTCTGTGCTTCCCCTGTTGTATACAGCTGCTATTTCTGGCTATTCTTGCACCATTATTTATTTATTTAGCAGTTTTATTGCTGTGTTTTATTAAACTACAAAATCAATACATGTTCGCAACAACCCAAACACAAAGGTCTACAAAGTAAAAGCCTATTCCAGCTTTCCTCACCGCATTCCTGCTATTTCAAGATTATGAATACTAACCGATGAGACATCTTTGTGCAACTTTCTCTAGAAAAACAAATACACATGCACTTTCTTTTTCCTCCTTCTTTCCTTTTTAAAATTCATTTCTCTTCAACTTGCTTTTCCACTGAATATCACAGACACTTACAGGACAAAATACAAGGACTTAACTCATTTTTTAAAAAGAGCTACTTACATCCATTGTCTAGATGCATTCATTACTTAGGGTTAGAAAATTCAAAGGACTCACCAGGCTCCTCAGGATAGACTCACAAAAGGCTTTAATCAAGGTAAAGAGAGCGAAAACAGCAGGAAAAAAACATTCAAGCAAGCATCAGGGACGCTCCCCATGGACCCTTCCCAAGTAGTCAAGATATGGATTCTGAATCTCCACAAAGAGGAATCTTGGTTTTACAGAAGTTTGGGCTAAAGTTTCCAGCAGGTCTTTTATAACCCACTGCCAGGCAGTCAAGACAGGTTGTGTTGCTGGCCAAAGTAGGTAACACATCAGTCTATATACCTTGAAACAAATTAGAGAAGCTAGTCATGGGTGCCTCTGGAGAGTTTCGAACTTTAAACAGCACACTACATATACATCACCAGCTGGTCCATCTGCTCCTTTTCTTGGCCAAGGCTCAGCAGCACATGTTCAGGCATCCTGAAGATGAACACAGCACTGTCCCAGTCCAGTTGGAGATAACTCTTTTACATAATGGATATATCATAATTTATTCAACTATTCTCCTCTTGGTGGAGATTCTGATTTCCTAACCCCCTCCCCCCCAACTTTCTGCCACCACAAACACTGCTGAAATATATTTACATGTTTTTATCCTATATGAGAATCCTAGCAAAAGCATCCATTGCTGGCTCCAGGATATGTGTTTTTACTTTTATCAGATATAACCAAGTTACTTCCCGAAGGATGTACAGCAGTCCACACTCTGACTAGCAATGGATAAAGTTCCACTAACTACAAACCTAGACAGAACAACTTGTTAGGAATCATTTGGATTCCGTCAATGTGCTGGACAGTCAGTATTTATGCTGATGGCTACCATGGCCTGGATTAATCCAACTGCACATGACCTTGACAGTACCACAGAACTTTGCTTTTCCACATGGGGTCCAAGGCCAGCAGTAGCAGCATCACTTGGAGCCTTGTTAGAAATGAGGATGCTTTTCTTACCTCTCACCACCTCCCTCTCCCCTCCTTTACCCCTTCCTGCCCAAGATTCCTTTTGTTCTTGAAATACAAAATCCAAATTCAGAAATAAAGAATGGAAGAGCAAGCTTCTTCAAACTTGAGGCTAGACCCATCTTAGGATACAGAGATATGACTCTGGCAAAGTTAAAAACCAGCTCACAACCTACAGAAAAATTCCGTGCAGATCAGAGCTTGAACATTGGCCAAGAACAGAAGTCAATCATAAAATTCCTAGTGGTCTTTCCCTGTGGAATTGAGACCTAAATGTCTAACCCTTAGAACAATTAAAATAAACAAGACCACATGTATGACTGTGGTGACTGAAATAGAAACCCTGCTATTTTTAATCACTGCCCTCCTCTGACCGGGCTACAACCAGGCTTAGACAAGGTAAGAAAGGATCCTGGGTCTTGTGTTGAGCTTTTAATTTTCTTGGGCCAAAGAGTATAGGCATTCAGGAAAGTAAAGCACAGGAGGAGGAAATGACAGTGATGTCTCCTGGTGAGAGGAGTAAGAAGAAAGCTGTGACAGCATTATGAGAATAGCCCATCTTTCTCCTCATATAATGCTTTAACACCTCAGTCTTTTAAATGTAAAACTCCTCCACCTCTCCCCAGTTCTACCCAAACACACCTGCTGTATAGTTTCCATGCAGCCTAATTAGTCTAACAGAATGCATGGGTGTTCTCAGACCTTAAACAAATAACTCAAATGGAACCTGTTTTTACTTAGCAGGATACTAGTTAACAGCTTTATTATAAAAGATTCCTTTTTTGAAATGAAAACATTCTGGGGATTTCTTCTTCAAAGGCCCTGGAGGAAGTGGCAGTCTTTCAGGACTCAGTCAAGTGCTCCACAGATGCAGGTGCTCATTTAGAATCCAAAGCTGCCATCACCCCAGTCAGAAATGGTCTACCACTGGGACGTTACAGAAAGAGTCCCTGGGGTGTTGGGTGCAGCTTAAGTGGGTAACAAGAGGTGAGCCATCCAAAAGGACAACGTGAGCTATCAAGGTCACAGAACATGGAAAAACCACAGAAAAGTTAGTATGTGCCAATTCGTAACTGGGAGCAAGCATTTAAGAACAATTTTAGTACATTAAGGAGGGTGGGTGTATGGCTTAGAGTATGGTTTTGAACTGGGCAAAGAAGGCAAAGCAACATACCCATATTAATCCATTCACTATTAACCCATTCACTATTTATACCTTTACCTCCACAGAAGATTCTAAGGCAAAAAAAAACCACCCTTATTGTAGCACAAACTGACACTCTACAAGAGTCTCTTGCATAAACATGCCTCTACAATCAAAATTAAACTACTCTCTGCTTAGCCAAAGGACAAAAGGAACTTCCAGTGGTACCGAATGAACTGAAACTGCTTCTACCAACTCAGAAAACTTTTAACAGTGGTCCTCAAAGGCGGTCCTTTACCAACAGCATCCGTATCTTTGGGAGTTTCTTAGAAAAGCAGGTTATAGGGCCACACCTCAAACCCACAGAAACTCTAGAGTTGAGCCCCAGACATCTGTGGTTCAAAAAGCCCTCCAGGGGATTTTGATGCATACAAGTTTGAGAACCAATGGCTTATAAAAACAAACATGGGTGACTTGCTGCGATCACAGCACAAGGGTTAACAATCCCTGATGCCCAAAAACCTGTCCCTTAGCCTTGCTCACAGTCATGAATCATTTTTTCCTTTTCTTAATTTCTTAATTAAAACCTTTCTCCATTGCCTCACCAACCAATCATTCTCCAATTCCTTGCAATCTGGCTTCCTTTTTCATAGCTGCACAACTGTTCTTCAGGTTATTTCTCAAACACAGGATTAGTGGGTGTCATAGACTTGAGCCTTCCTTTAATTCCACAGTATTTGGGGTTTGACAGGGTTTTGGCCCCTTCCCAGGTCCAGCTGAATCTACTTGCTATGGTTTTCTAGACTTCTCACTATGCCACCCTAGTCGAGTCCCTCTTACTAGTGATTTAGTTGTCCTCCCTAATTAATCAAAATTCAATCTCTGATCATGAAGTTTTGGTATTGGATGGTTGCGGTGGTAGCACAGTGTTATGAACATAATTAACACCACTGAATTACATATTTGAATGTGGTTAAAAGGGAAGGAAGGCTTTAAGTTGTGCATGTGTTACTAGAATAAAAATTTGAAAAACAGGATGGTACAACACAGTGAACCCCATTGTAGGATGGACTATAGTTATTAGTACAATTATAAAAATGTTCTTTCATGAATTATAACAAATGTGCCAAATTAGTGTAACAAATGTAGCACTAAATCAAGGTATTAATAATAGGGTGGTATATGGGAACTATTTTATGCATGATTTTTCTGTAAACCTACAACTTCTCTAATAAAGAAAAACAATCAGTCTCTTTACCGAAGCCCTGCAAATTCTTCTTTGTAAAGTACAATTAAGAAACTATTTCCACCCTTTTTCTCTAAGTTTCTCACACAGGTTTTCCAAGGCTCTGAAATACGACTCTATCTTGCCTTTCTATCCCTGCCCTCACCACTCCTGATATGTATACTATGCTTTAGCCAAAATAGACTGTTTGCTAGTCCAGAATATATACAAGACTTTCTCATTTCCACAGTAAAGCCATCCATACCTACCACCCTGATTATTTCTGCTTACTGAAATTCTACTCATCCTTCATGAACTTCCCAAACGCCACCTCTGAATTCCCACCACACTATTTCTGACTCTCTCGTTTGGCCATTATTACTTCTTCTACTGGTATTATAATATCCATGAGCATTTTGTTGTCCCTGCCAGATTATTATTCCCTGTAGCACAAAATGAAGACTTGTTTCTCTCAGCAATTTCTGTACTGGGCCTTACACAAATCAATACATGATAAAGGCTTACTGAAGTGAAATAGCAAATGTTCTAACTTTGACTCACAACCTGTTTTCTCTAAGAAATACAAAGATGCAATTTATTTGCATTTGGCAGAAACAAATGGGATGAAAGTGCCCAAGAGAGGAGACTATCTGGTTTAAATTCAAGAATAAAAGACAAGGTAAGTGAGGTACATATAGGAAATGTAGCCAAAGTCATAAAGCCTGAATTTGTCCTCTCTCTTTAACTGTGTCCCTACATTTCCTCAGTGGGTTTTGCTCCTCTGTGTGCAACTTTTATTTACAGGACAAATGAAAAACAATTAGGGTCTGTATTTCTCCACAGAGAGATAGCACCTCTCCATCCAGAGCTGTTGCTGATGATTACCTAAGCAGCTCAACTTACACAATCCTAGACTCTTTGTGATATTTTGAAAATATTAACAATCTTGTAGGTGCCTGAAATTATTTAGGCCAGTAGTTTCTTCATATATGTACTCAGTTTTTAAGCCTTAGGATCATGGAAACAATACTCTCTAAATACCATTTATAGGTAAGTGGATGTATGGGTGGCAAAGTACATGTTCAGGCCCAATGGGTGGAATAGATAAGGGGTACCTCTTAGGAGACCAAAGTGCAGTAGATTCTCTTCTTCCATACAACCAAGAAAATGGCACTATTTTAAGTCCCTTAGCATAATACTGTGGCTCCTCCATACAGTTCTGGAACAAATTAAACTGAATGAACCCAGTCCTGCTCTATTAGTTATGGTTCTCTAAGAAAGAGAACTGACATATAAAGGTAAATATTATGAGATTTATTATAGGAAATGGCTCACTCGACTATGGGAATTAACAAATCAGAATCATCAGTTCTTCCTTTAAAACCTTCAAATGACTGGATGAGACTTCTCTCATTGCTGAAAGCAATCGCCTTTGTTGACTGTAAATCTAATCAGCCACAGATGTAATCAACCGATTGATGATTTAAATCCAGGAAATACCCTTTCAGTAACAATCAGGCCAGGGCTTGCTTGACCAAACAAATGGACACCATAATTCAGCCAAGCTGACACATGAATTTAAACATTAGACTTACGCATAGGTCATTTCAGATTAAAAATGTAAAACATATTCAATCCATATCACCTCAACACCTTTTTCATAAAGGACCTTAAAGGTGAAGTGGTCTGCAGTCAGAGATAAGCAACTACATGCCCTGCCAGGAAGCAGCCTTATTAGTAGCTATCAGTCACTGCCAATTCAATCCCACTTCAGAAAAGACTGATGTAGCCTCAGGGAAGGAAGATGTAGGTGGATGAGTAGGGCTACTATTTTTAGCTATGTGTCTGGTTTAAAAGAATTTCATGCTTTCAGTTTTAGTTTGCCAAAGGGCTGCTGATGCAAAGTACCAGAAATGTCTTGGCCTTCATAATGGGGATTTATTTGGGGTTAAAACTTACAGTTCTAAGTCCATATAAAGTCCAAATTAAGGCATCAGCAGTGATGCTCTCTCACCAAAGTCAATTTCTGTTGATCCTATTGTCCAATGTGGTGAAGCAAGATGGCTGCCAATCTTTGCCGAGGTCTCTGCCTTCCCCTCCAGAATATACCATCTCCCAGAGCTCAGCTGAAGGCAACCAAGCATGGGCCCTGTCTCTTTCCCAGTCTCTCTATCAGTCTTAGCTGCTCCATTTTCTTTCTGAGTTCAGCTGCTAAGCTATCAAGTATATGGATCATCTCTCCCTGAGCCTCAGCTCTTTGAGCCTCTTGGGGGCTTCTTTCCTTGCAGCTAGCTGTGGGCAAAACTGGAGTCCTTTCTTTCACATGCAGGATCAAATATGTCGGCTTCCTTTATCTGTGTCTTCATTTTTATCGGACCCAACAAGAGGGCAGAGAAAACCTGAGTCCTGCCTCACTGAAGTAGTTCAATTGAAGGGGTCTCACACGCACAGGAATGGATTAGTTCACAAACAATCTTTTACCTTTTGGGATTCATAAAACAATTTCAAATTGCCACACTGTGTCCTTCTAAAAATTAAGTAAAAAGAGCAAAACTGCTTTATTAAACAAGACTTATTCTAATATCTACTGTCATAAAGGTATTAGATGTATTGTCCACATATGCGTAATGGTCATACACTATCCTTCAGGGAATATATCCAATCCTGGGATGTTTTAAAACCAAATATATTTCACTAGGAGATATTTTTAATTTTCCAAATAACTATCTTGGTCTGTACCTAGACCCTATCCTTTTTCCAGTTCTCTATGTTGTGTTTTTTAGGTGAAACTATAATGTCATTCCACACAAAAGACCAGCATGCAAGCTATATTGGCATTTCATAAAAATGAAAGCATATTCTTACAATTTAAAAAGAAAACTAACTCAACCCCCACAATCAACTCCAACGGGAATCAGTTCCAATTTACATATTATAATGACAATTACAAATTGGTAATTTACAAATACCCATAGAGATAAATTTTGTAAAACAACTCAGTTCAGGGGAAAAAAGGAGAGCCTGCATCTAATGTGTGTGTATAGACACAAACAAAAAGGCATGTCAAATATTGATTAATAAAATATTGAGGGAAGAAATAAAACAAAAATAAATGTTTATGTAGGAAAACAAAGGCATTCAGAAAATGGCAAGGCTCTGGGGCTTTGGGTAATGGGAATGATAAGGGGACAGGAGGTAAAAGCAAGGGTAACGTGATGATAGGACTTCAATAAAGAAGGTCAAAAGGCAGTAAGAACTTCTGTCAAATTAGAATTTTACCACTGCCTACAAAACAGTCTGGAACACAGTGTTAGGAAAACATTGCTTATCATCTCATCTTGCTCACACCCTAGATGATGAATTTTCAAGAAGGCCCCTTTCCAATTCTAATCTCTTTTCTCCCTTCTTCATCTGCGGTGGAGTAGGGGAGTGGCTCATTCACTCATTTATTTACCAGGCTAGTATAGAGCACCTGCTAAGGATAGGACTCTGGGCTAAGAACTATGGTTAACACAAAGGTTCAGTAAGAGGTCGGAAGGGCCTTCTGCAATGCTCTAATCTTGTACACACAAGCCATCAGACAACAGAAAATAGAGGAGCAAAAAAGAAGTGGTCACAACTGTCTGGGAGCAGTAGACCAAAAATTCATGATTTTGGAGCATCAATTTACTCTGCCCTCTCTCAACAAATAGATCCTCATTAAGCAACAGAAATTTTGCATTTGCCAGCCCAATGAATGATATATTTAGTCAACTTATCTATCTCCAGGGCAAGAAATGTGTGATTTTCAAAAGTGACATTGATGATAGGCTCAAAACAAAGTTTCTTATGACTCT
This sequence comes from Dasypus novemcinctus, assembly GCF_030445035.2. Taxonomy (NCBI): domain Eukaryota; kingdom Metazoa; phylum Chordata; class Mammalia; order Cingulata; family Dasypodidae; genus Dasypus; species Dasypus novemcinctus. Next base: position 163,584,387 of record NC_080673.1, on the reverse strand, counting down.
CTATCAGAACATGAATTTCTGAGTTAGGTCCAATAGTTTGATCCCTGATTGAGTTCACTAACTGATGAAAATAAAGCATCAGAGAGGCACCAGTCTACAGTTAAATGGCTGAAAGCGTTAGAAGAAATTGTGAATTTACACTTCTAAAGTTGCTAGGGAATGATAGGAAAAAAGTCATTCTTTAATGCTTCCATGGAAAAGAGGAGGGAACATATTCATTTCTCTAAGAATATATGAGATAATATTTAAATATAAGCAAAAGGTATCCTCTGACATTTTATCTAGTCTTGGTATACATTTGGAAAATGCAAATTTGTTTAATTCTCAAATATCTATCAAAAATTATCTGTCAAAAATACCTCTCCCTATTACTCAACACTCACTCCTACTTCAGGAAAGAAAATTGAATTTCATTCCGGTCTAATGACAACAGATGGCTTTCATATCAAGCAATTTGAATTATCAGACAGAAAACAGTATCCAACTCAAACATTTTGTTATCTCCTATCAACTGTCAAACCAAAGTGAAGGCCAACACTCAAACAAGAAAGATACTGTTCTCTTAGAAAACAATAGTTTTGATGATCAACCTAAAAGTACTAATTTCTTGGATATATTTCCAAAGTAATCTGCTAACTAAAGTGGTTTTTATTGCTGTTAAGCCCTAACATTTTAAACTGCATTTTACATACACTTCCTATAGAAGTCTACCCCTTCCCTTGCCTACTTTGTGGAGAGCAAATTTTAGTAGTAGCTTTATTGCTGTTAACCCTTGGAGGGGATGGATGAACGAAGAATGATAACCAAGAAAGAGTATTTTCCCTGCACGGCAGACAAAAAGGAGTATCCTTAGAAGTAGAAAAGTACCCAGAAAATAGGAGCACACATCAGTGAAGGTGTGGTAGTCTAAAATCATCTCAGATATGATGGTTACTCTTCATCTATGTTAGGTTGGCTTCTTGGACCGAGACTTGAAAGATAAACAACTGGTGGTCCCTAAGATAGAATCCCTCTGCTACAAGATGCATTAAATGTTGGGGGAGGAAAATACCTGTTTTTGTTTCTAGAGCTGTTGCTGAATATTCTGAACAACATGGCATATCTCAAAACTGCATATGGCCAAATATACCAGCCCCTGAAGCATCTGGTTTATTCCCCTTTTAATTCTTGTGGTTATCCTTTCACACCTAAATTCATGGAGTAACTCTGCCCTCATGCTTCTAACAACGTTCTACTCAAATTCATTCTGCTCTCTATCCTTAACTCATATTTTTATTCTGTCTCTTTTTGGCCCATAAACCTTCAACAGTTACTCAGTATACTAAAGAATAGTGGGAATCTCCTTAGTCTGGCATACAAGGCCTAGTAAAATCTGACCCCAGTCGAGCTTTTTAATCATGTGTTCATTTCCTTCTGATATGAACCTCTCTCTTCACCCAGTATTCTGATAAGGGTCCCACAAAGCAATCTAACCGCTTTCTTCACCGTTTTTATGATAACCCCTCCTCCCTCTTTCCCAACACACAGGGTCTTCCCCACGACTTTCTGCTCATCCCAATACTTTCCATAATTCAATATCCAGTTCAATTTGCCCCACAATTTTCTCTCCTTTGGAATTCCTATAGCATTTGACACAGGAACCATTATTTGCCACAAAAAGCTGAAGACTTTGAGATTGTCTAGTCCCAACCCCTTATTTTCCACAAGACCAAGTACCTATTTCTTACCTTGAGCTTTACATGTCTTCTCATGCACTTTTCTCAACAAGGTAATGTTCTCCCCCTAAAGTTTTTTGTATGTCCCATAACAAATAGTATAAATCTCAATAAATATATTATAAATAATTTATTAGGTTTAATAAATGTACTTTCTTAAAATGTACGAAAAATGTAAAGATAATCCTTTTGGTGGTGAGAAGAGAAGCAGGGCATTTGACAGGGTCCCCTAAAAATAACAGCAGTACAGTATAAAAATACTGTTTTTAATTACTATATAATGTTTGCAGACATGACTGATCCTTCTATCACATCAGGAGACTTGAAAGAAAGACGAGACTTACAGATGGGGCAATTCTAGGGGTGGAATAAGATGCCTGTTTTGCACATTGCTGGGTATTTTATGTTAATCTGAGAATATAATGGTTTATTTGCTTGTGTGGAAGGATGTTTTGTTTATAGCTGTGTCAAAATGTCACCCACAGTAAAACAGTCATATCGAAATGCCATGTACCCCCTCAAAAGCCTGGCTGGTTTTATTCATTTTCTTTATTTCTGAAGCATAATTCATTTGCATGTATGGTAGAGAAGATTATTTCTAATATGTCTTTTTACCAGGTAACATGACATCTGATTATATTCTATAAAATTTCCTGGAATAATATCTGGGATCACAAACAAAATATGGACATTTTACAGAATTTAACAGAGTCAAAACAACTGCAGATGTTAAAAGTACCAGGTACAGCATTGCTTCAAGGCACTTTAATATATTAAAAATGCTGCCTTTCAAAAATAAAACCACTCTAAATCACTCTAATGTGATTTCAAGTAGCATGCAAATAAGTGCTACAAAGCAAGACTACACCATGGAATAAAAACTTGAGATACACCATATTATCAATTGAATTATATTTAATTGAAGTGATTTATACATATCAGTATGAATGTATGTGGCAAATACAAGAAGTAAGTTGTAAAATTCTTACCTTGGGTTTGTTTCCTGTTCACAGCATTATCAGCTTTATGTCGTTTCTAAAGTTTAAAAATAAAAAAGAACTGTGAAAAAGTGAAAGCAATTAATAAAACAAAATAGCACCCTCACCCAAAGAACGATTTCTTTTAATTTATGTTTCTCAATGTTTTTATTCTTTTGCACCAGTATCAATTTTATAAGTAAGCATCAAGGGTGTGTGGTGATGTCAAGAATAGAAGGAGGATGCTGGGGGTGGAGTCAAAATGGCAGCTACCGGACTGTTTCCCACTTGAACAGGCTCAAATCCTAGCTGTTTCTGGGATTATACTTTAGCCAGCTGAGTCTACTCATCAGTAGCTGAAGTTCGTGGACAACTATCTCTTCCTCCACCTATTATGGGAAATGGAACTTCCAACTCCAGCCACGGAATAGCTCCTGAGGCAGACTGCGCTGCTAGAGTAGGATGGGCACCAGCCTCTGGGGAGTAGCTTGCAGTTTCCCAGAGAGGTGGTGCAGGTCCCACCAGCTTCCTCCCTCCGAGAGGTGGGGCTGGGGTTTAGTTAGAGCTGCAATCCAATGTGGGTGGAAAGAAGCCCATCTCTACCACCTTGCTTCCCCTCATGCTGGGGACAGTGTCAAGATGGCGGCTACCGGCCTCCTTCTGACCTGGATAGGCTCAAAGTTTAGCTGTTCCTAGGATTATACTTTAGCCCGCAGAATTTACTAATCAATAGCTGAATTTGGTGCCACACGGTGTCTTCCTTCCCCGTTTTTCGGGAAACGGAGCTTCCAACTCTAGCCACAGAATCTCTGCACATGGGCAGTCTCTTCCTTCTATACTTTAAAGGATGTTGCAGGATGATCTTCTGGTCTCCTGGGGCCCCCAGACAGGTGCTTTAGATAACTCTGGGTAATTACTAACTGCCCTATAGCATGAGCTGACTCCAGGAGCGCCTTACTCTGCCATCATGGCCTTCCCCTGTTTATATCCTCTTAAAAGTTACATATATATCCAAGAACATATAGTTTTATGTCCATATGTGCATTTAATATAAATAAATGGCATTATTTTATAAGAAAATAAAAGAATAGAAGGATACTCTGGAATTTTAAATTAGAAGTATAATTCATAGCACTTTATACATCACTTCCCTAATTGGGAACACAGGCTTGAGTTATCAGAAGGATCTTAAATTAGCATATATATAAGATTAAAATTTTAATGCACTAGAAAGGTTTGAGCTGAAGGGCTGATTTAGTCTTATGCTTAAATAACTTGCTTAAAAAAGATTACCCAAGAGAATTATCTATAACTATGATTTAGGAGTCATACTGAAATATTTTCAGCTTCTTATGAAATTTACTGTCTAATTAAGCTGAGTAGAACCTCTATAATTTAATGAAGTGCTGATATCTCTCAATGACTAAAACCAAATACATTTGCTATTTTGCATTTAATCTCTTCTGTCAGCTGGTCTCCAGCATCACTCCTCCCTCTAGTAACAAGCCATTGAGGGAAATGGACTTGGCCCAGTGGTTAGGGTGTCCGTCTACCACATGGGAGGTCTGCGGTTCAAACCCTGGGCCTCCTTGACCCGCGTGGAGCTGGCCCACGCATAGTGCTGATGCGCGCAAGGAGTGCTCTGCCACGCAGGGGAGCCCCACACGCAAGGAGTGCACCCATAAGGACAGCCGCCCAGCGCAAAAGAAAGTGCAGCCTGCCCAGGAATGGCGCCGCCCACACTTCCCATGCCGCTGATGACAACAGAAGCGGACAAAGAAACAAGACGCAGCAAATAGACACAGAGAACAGACAACCGGGGGAGGTGGGGGGGGGGGGAATTAAATAAATAAATCTTTAAAAAAAACAAACAAAAAAAACCACAACAAGCCATTGAGTTACATGATCCTACTTTCTATCCTCCGAAAAGCACCTAAAATAATTAAATGGTAAATAGGTAGTTAGGTGAGTGTGAAGAATTATATAAGCCCAGATTTTATAGCAGTGAGTGAGAACAAGATATAGAAGGTCAAAGAATTCGAGTGGCCAGGGTAAGGTACCTTCTCTATGGTTCAACTAGAAGTTTTCCATGGCTTTTACCTAAACTTACAGCACTGAGTTTAACACATCCTACTCCATTAACAATGCAGGAAAGTATTGCATATAACTAGCTCTGTGCTCAAAGAGTCTATCATACGAAGCGCAAGATGAGATTCAGCTGCACATATCTGTCTCTAAGGTGGGTAGGAAAAAATGAAATACAAACAAGTTCCTAAATTTTCCATTTGTTAATATACATGGTTTTAGAATTGCAGTGCACATGTGAAAAGATTCCGAGAGAATAGTCTAGTATTGTGGATTAGACACAGCAATACTCAGGAGAAGAGGCATAATCGCTGGCGGTGTGAACTAAGTCCATCCAAACAATCAGCCACTGAACTGCACAAAATGCAAATAAGGCATTCAAAACGCCTCTGTGGAAGAATTGTTGACAATGATTCTTGTCATACCCATACCCAGAACACAAGAGAATAGTTTCTCAGAGTAAAATATTCACTAACAAAAAAGTAATAATGTAGTTTTTGATAGGCAATTTATTGCTTCCAAAAGTTAGCAAGTATTTTCAACAAAATATTCGTACATGAATCTTTCAACTCTGTTAAAGTGCTGCATCAGTAGAGGATATTTTTTATCATTGATAAAACTCTAAACACTTACTCTTTGTTATTAAAAATCTTAAGAAAATGACAAAGCAACCCAAAACAAATTTTGTTCCAAATAACAGTCCAAAATAAATTTAGATATTTGGAGAAGATAAAAATATTTCCAAGATAATGCACATCTATAACAGACAATAGACTTCAAATGAAGAAGATGAATAAAAGCTAATTAATGAAACATTCCACTTCGAGCAGGAAATTTAATCTTAGAGAAACCTAAGGAGATCTTAAACATTGCTTTCCATTTACAGAGAATTCTTACACACAAGCATTACTTTCCTTAACCTTCCTGCCACAGAATAAATGAGGTTACTCGTCAAGAAACAATTTGAGTTGAATGTAAATTTAAGGATCCATCTAAATAGGTAGATTTTTATCTTATGACCACAAAAAGAGAGGAACTCATCTTTCTATTCTAAAAGAGTTCATTTTTCCTTCTAAAATTAATGGTTTAGGAAAAATAGTTATTTTCTGAGTTCAAATGCCACTTCCTCCTACCTTTGGCCTGTAATCAGAATTCATCCAGGGAAGTGAACTTGGCTCAATGGATAGAGCGTCCACCTATCACATGGGAGGTCCAGGGTTCAAACCCAGGGCCTCTTGACCTATGTGGTGAGCTGGCCCACACACAGTGCTGATGCACGCAAGGAGTGCCGTGCCATGTAGGGGTGTCCCCTGTGTCGGGGAGCCCCACCTGCAAGTGCACCCCATAAGGAGAGCCGCCCTGCGTGAAAAAAGCGCAGCCCACCCAGGAGTGGTGCCACACACACGGAGAGCTGACGCAGCAAGATGATGCAACAAAAATAGACATACATTCCCAGTACCGCTGACAAGTATACAAGTGGACACAGAAGAACACACAGCGAATGGACAGAGAGAGCAGACAGCTTGGGGGGGGGGGGGGGGAGTTGGGGAGAGAAATAAAAGGAAAAAAATCCTAAAAGAAAAAAAAACTCATCCAATATCACTGGGAGCTAGTAAATTATTTCATACTATTACTATATGACTGATAATACAGCAATAAACTGTATTGTAGAAATAGTTCCATGATCTTTTAGGATACTAAAGTGTGCTTAAGATTGACTACTCACTCTTCCTGGTAATCCTTCTCTCCCTTGGCATTAATTAACACATCACTGCCCAGGCTTTTACCTGCAATTCTGGCCCCTTCTTCTCTTCCTCCCACTCCCCTGGCCCACTTGCCATAGTCAGTGATGGAATTCCTCAGGCCTTACTCCTGGCCCTTGTCTCTTTTCTCTCTCTATTTCCTTCCTAGCTCAACTCAAATCATACTTGAAACTTCAATTATAAACAACACATAAATATAGACAGGCCGTGACTATTCAGTGTTCCAGATAGTTATATCCAGATTCTTCCTTGACATCTTCCTCTGGCATCTTCCTACAGGGATCTCAAATCATGTCCAAAAGGCAACCTGTGATCTTAAACTCTCAAGACTTTTTCTTTGTTTCCAGCGTGGTGCCATAGACAACCCACTTGCACAAAACAGGAACTTAAGAGTCATCCTTGTACGTTCTTCACCTTCTCACTCTTATCCAATCCAGTCCTTCACTCAATAAAATCTAACTGAATACTTACTGTCAGGCACTATTCTTACAGCTGAGGATATGGCAATAAACAAAAGAGACAAAAATCCTTACTCTCAAGGAGGTTATATTCTATCTAGTGGATGGAGATAGAATATGAACAAAATAAGTAAGATCTTCAGCATGTGGGAAGGTGGTGTCTTGTCACTTTTTAAAAGTAAACTTGATCATATCATCTACTCATTTAAAATATTTCATATGTTTTCAAGTTGCTTCTAGGGTGATGACAATATAGTTAATATTTATTCATCACTTAGGATAAGCTGTGCATTTTTCTAAGGACTGCATGTGCATCATTCTCATAAAAGCCTTATATGGTTACTTGATTAATATCTGTCTCCATTACTGGACTGAAGCTCCATCTTGGCTATTTTTACTTACTAACATAACCCCAGTATTTGGTTCCTGCACACTGTAGACATTGAATAAGTTTTTATAACAAATAAAGTTTACCCGTTTTTAAGATAAACTTGCTATAGCAAAGTAGGCATGTTTTTAGTGATGAATATTTTTCAATTTAACAAAAACTATGACCCTTACTGTAAGAATTAACATTTGATATGACACAGCTTTAAAAAATAACAACTAAGAGTTCTCCACTAATTTTAGAATATTTTCAAGTAAGAATATGTTATTTGTTGCTTACACATTTTAAAAAGTACATTATGTTAAGTTGTCCAAAGCATCAACACTTAAAACGTACTAGGGTGGATAAGCATTGGGTATCTCACCTGGGGGCAATTCTTAGGACTTATTCTCATAAAAAAGAAAAAACTTATTTAATAGAATATGAAGGAATGTCTCCTAGAATAAAAACTTTGTTTTATTCACCAATATAAGTGTGGCAGATATTACTAATTCTCATCAATATTCAGTCCTCCTTTACTTCTGTGGACACCCCAGCCCACCCTCCTTTGCCATGTCACCATCTTTAATATTGAGTTGTGAGCAAATAAGTGGACCCTTTCCGGGCCAGAATATAGATGTAACATCCTATTCTCTCTTTTTCCTATTGCAATGACCACCAACATTCCACATAACAGAGGCTTGAGTCAGGCTGGATCCCTGAGTGACTACCTGGAATTGAGGTGTCTCCTGTCCTACCTCTCTTCCCAAAAACAACTGGCAATGTCTCGAAGTAGAATTAAAATTACATGTTAGGCCACAGACACTTGGGACATGATTATTACTGCAGCAAAAGTTAACGCATCCTAATTACATATCCTAATGAATGCCTGACACTTAATAGTGATTCATTTGTTGAATATATAATGAATATATATATTCATTGTAATTACCAATAGAGATAAGTCTTTATTCAACTACCTAAACAATTATTTGGTTATTCCCCTTTTCTAGGAAGTAGCATTTCAAAATTTCTATTACTTCATACTTTGATATAAACTTCTTGTTAAATCATTCTTTTAGACAATTTTTATTTAATTTCTTGATGTCCTGACTTAATTGGAAAACTAAGACACATAATACTATCATTACATTCTTTAGGGACTGCCTGAATAACTGCTTTCTAATAAATAGTACTCCATGGCTACATCTTGCCAATAAGGATCCTGTTTTTAAAAAAAGTCTCCCTGGATGCCGTTTTATTAACCACATATTTTCAAAGACAGAGGTACTAGAAACCACAGTTGGAGAATTTATAGCTTCACTAGGAAAAAAAAATAGGCAAGGCAGTTTAGAGCAGTGATGAGAAGGTAGGACTCTGAAGCTAACTCGCCAGGTTTGAATCCCAACAGCTCCACTTATTAGCTGTGTGCCCTTGGACAAGTTACCTTATCACTCTGTCCCTCTTTTCCCTCATCTGTACAATGGGGATAACATCAATACTATCTTGCAGAGTTGTTATCCAACTTAACAAATTAAAGTACACAGAGCAAGCACAGAGACCTAGAAGCTCAATAAATGTTATTAATATTAATGTTGAAGGCTCTTCATGACACCTTGGAAAGAATTCACATTATGTCCTTTCATGACTAAACTAAAAAAATAAGAGAGCACTGTAACAAGCATTCTTCAAAAGTAATCTCACAGAAATCAACAGGAATTAATGCTGGATATGGGGGCAGATTCTACACATTTTTAAGTTGAATGGGCATTTTAAACAGTCTGTGTCAACACTTAAATAACTTAAGAAGAAACCAATATTTTTGTATATTAAAAATAAAAGTCATATTTGTTTATGAAAAATTAAATACTTACAATATCTTCTATTATTTCTTTGACAGCCGCCACAGCTAAAATAAATAAGAGAGGAACCAGTGTTGTGTAACGCCCTGTAGGTGATACATCAGGTATTTGCTATTTAGAAGGAAACAAAGAAAGAAATGCAGTGAGAACTAGAAGGTTTATAGTAGACTTTAAAACAACAAAGGTGTTACGCCTTCTAAAATATGCCTCAATCATTTTACTATCTTGGCAAACAGTCATGGATAGAGGCAAACTGGGTACATGTAATAAGTAGGTGAAAGAGCAATTTAATTAGCTTCATGATAAGCAGTTGTATGCTGGATTGACACCAACAAATGAGGGATTGGTTAAATAAATTACAGTAGATACAAGTACTAAAACACAATACAGCCATTAAAAATAATATTTTAGGAAAACAATGAATGACATGGGAAAATATCCATACATTATTACATGAACAAAGCAGATTACAAAGCAATGACCCCATTTTTGTAAACTAAATCAATAAATTTCTTAGGAGAAAAGAAAAAGACTAGAAGGATATATGCCCAAATTTTAGTAGTTGTCTCTGGGCAGTAGTTTTAATTTTTTTCTTTATGGTTTGTTGTTTTTCCTCTTTCTTACCAAGAATATATGCTACTGTTTAATTAAATACAGTATATTTTCCGATGACAATACAAAGAGAAACACAAGACTTAAAGTGGTAATTCTTGTATTCTAAGGCTCAGGACTGACATTTTTATAGTTATCAAAATAAATCAATATTTTAAGTAAAGGTCCCAATCCCTTCATCAACCAATATGAATATCCTTCCTATTATCAAATTCACAGAATATTTAAACTAAGCTTACAGAAATGAATCAAATAGGCTTCAAAGGGGAGTAGGATTCAGACAATGCAGCAGGAGCGGGAAATGTCCACCAAAACCATCTTATCTCCCTGTGTTAGATAAGCTTCAGAGGTTTGGTCAGGAGTTTAACAAAAACACTATTAATACCTGAACATTTGACTTTGAACTAAAATTTACAATATGACTTTACCTGAAGCAGTGCAATAAAGAGAAAAAATGAATTAGCAGCTCTTCTGAACTGAGAGTAGAGAAATCTTGGAAGGAATGTAATTATGTTGTATTTTGCAGTGCTGGAAAAGAAAAATGAAAAGTAGCATAAAACCAGATTACTCTGCAATTAGCATCCAACTTTACTAAGTTCTGCTATTACTAAATTTTTAAAAAATCAGCAATTTGAGCTGGACTAGAAAATAATAAATATAAATACCTTCCCTGGATATTTTCAGAGAAAAGGAGTATTAACTGGGGTTATGCCTGAATTTTTTCCAAGGCCCCTCAAGGAACCTGGCTAGAATTCCACACTAAACATACCAGATATGCCCAAAAGAAATAAGATACCACTGTTCAGGACTTAGACGCATCCAGATCTTCCCCTTGTTTACAAATCAAAAGGAGATTAAAGAACACACATGGGACACTCTCCAAACTGAAAAATGTTACTAAAGAATGTGAAGTTGCAAATTTTAATTTTAAAGCCAACATTTCTGTCACTGGAGAAACACTCTGTGCTGAGAATGTTCACTTAATCTCAGAGGCAGTACTTAGTGACCAGTGCTTACGCTGACACTTTTTATATTATTATTGGGATGAAAACATGGCACTGAAGTAATTCTCAAACCCCTCCAATCCTCAACACCATCGTAAATATCACAATGAAAAAATCAGCCAGGTACCGAGCCAAAGTGAGTTCTTAACAAAAGTCCTTCCTAATGTTAAACCTGGCTGTACTAGTAACAAGTCTAAGACAGTTATTTACCCATGAGCAGCTTTCATTATTCAGATTATTCAGACACTATATATAGAATTGGTAGAGTATGACTGTGTCCTTTTCTTAGCTTCTCCCTGCTTCCAGGTTATTATTAAAACCTCTTTTATTGGATAGAAGATGGAGAAAGAAACAACCTATTCACACTGCCACGAGGGAGCTCTCAAATATTAACTGGCATAACTGAAAGTTCCTTGTGAGGATTTTTATCTCAGCTAGCAGGGAAGATATCCTATTGGGTTCTGCTGTAAGGGCTGGTCCCATAGCATTTTTTCATAGTTCCTACCTGACGTGGTTATTACAGAATTTTGTCAGCTGGGGCTGGTTGATGAATATAGTCCTTACTTCCTCCTGATCAGCAAGTGAAGTCTTCTCTGAAACATCATCGGTCTTCTCATAACCTTCAAAAAGGACAGTTTTCTTATTTAATAAGAAATGTTTTACTTATTATCCAGCTCAAAAACACATTTCCTAACTACCTGAGAACCTAGAATAGGTTAAAAGTTACATGCTTCCCTTGGGTTTTTTAAAAATAAAAAGGAAAAACTGCACATCTTATACTTGTACTAGATTTAAAAAGTATCATTTAATAGTCATGTAAGAAATGATTCATTTTCAAAAACAGCAATACCAATTTTCTTTTTTTTCCTAATTTTATCTCCATAAATGCTCAATTTATTTCCTTACATTACATAAAAGATATCCAAAAGCAACAAAGAATTTTAAACTTTTTATAGTTTTAGAGAAGACTAATGAGACAGAGAAAATTTAAAATACATTAAACAATTTTAACATGTACTTTTAATACTTTTTTGTTGTTTTGTTTCCTTTTGGACAAATGCAGAAGCAAAAATAAATATTAAGCTTTATGTAGGCAAATATCACAATTATCTAACTTACTATGATCATCTCATCTTTCTTTCAGTTAGAATTTATGTTCACAAATGGATTTTTAAATTTCTTAAGATCACTACAAGTCCTCTCACAATCACCTTAACAACAGATTCAGCTTTAACAGATTCAGTCAAGTTACACCTTGCACAATGCTGGCAATGCTTTTTGAAACACATGGAGTTTTGCAAGTAGAGAATGAACGGGAACGTTTTTAAACAGCTCACTTTCTAGTGAGAATTAAATGAGATTAGATTAAATCAGTTCCTTACTCCTCTACTAGAAAGGGACATCAACAGCACTGTATCTCAAATACCCGTTTTTCTTCTCTTTCCTGCCTACCCAATGCCAATTCTTCCCCTAAGACCCACCAAAATGGTGGGTCTTCTGAACCACTTCTCTTCTGAAGTCATAGTGGGTGACCCTCTTCTGTGCTCCTAGGCCTCTGTTCCCATCCTCTCCCCAGTAAAGCACTTACAGAAGGTTCTCCTGCTGTTTGTTTATGAAATCTGCCTCCCTTACCAGAATTTGGGAACTCCTGAGGCTATAGATGTTGTGTTACTCATCTTCCCAACACCAGTACTGACACAGAGCAGCCACTTAATAAATGTTTGCCAAATAAATAAGAACCAAGTGACAAAGGAGTGGTTACTTTTTTTTTTTTTTTGAGGGCAAGCAAAAGCTTCTCCACCCACTGATAAAGACACTAATCGCAGCCCGAGCTGTAACAATTTTGACAGGAAAAGCACGCCTGTGGGATTCTGTTACTATATGAAACGCAACCAGAAAACCATTTAGTCATTTTACAAAGGTGAGGAGCTGGAGCAAACGCATGAGGGTGGTAGGGAGGGGGTGGAAGGGGGGGGCAGACAGGGGGTGTCCCCAGGAGGTGGGGAGTGTGGGGTGTGAGAACCAGCATAGTGTGTGATGGGGGTACAAACGAGGGGCATTACTGAAGTTTGGAGGGCAAGGTAAGGATGGGCAAGACAAGACTCTGAAAAAGTACACGAGGCGGGATCACAGAGCTGTTGCTGGTCATCCTGCAGCCAGTGGTGAGCTCCTGAAAGCTTCCAAGCAGCAGGGGTGGAGGGTGAGCGCCATGTTTTATGCTCCTCACACTGAAGGCCGCATGGCTCCAGGTTAGGTATTGTCATAACCATTCTACCAGCTTTGCCCAAGGTCATATACACAGTAATTATGTTTTACTAAGTCACGTTTTAGATAAAGCACAAGCTTTCCTCCCTAGTTTTATATAATCAAAATTCCACATATTGATAGTCATATAGAGGCATATCAATCTTACAAACTCTTAAAAAGTCCTTTCTTAGATTATCTTAACCACAGCCTAGACGAGGACCACAGAGAACCATTTCCAGTTTCCAGCACCTGGACTGGACAGGAAGTCTCATTTAAACCAGCTCTCCACTCTCCACTCTGCTCTGAGCAGATGTCTTCAGACTGCACTTGCTTAATCTGAATGGATTTGGGGGGGCAGGGGAAGGCTGGTGAGGCTGGCCCTCAAATGTTCGTAGCTGAGGAGTTAGGTCACTTGTCACCCCACCAAATCCATTTATATTGAGGAGAGATATCATATTTCTCCCTCACTTATTTATTTATGATCAGGAATTTCTAGGGGGCAAAGGACCCTCCTGGGATTAAAGGAATAGGAATCAGCCCATTCTCTTAAATGAGGATCAGAATACTTAAAGGAATCCTAATGAACTAACAGGGCCCCAACGAAGGTCAGACAAGGGCGACTAAGGAAAAAACTCACCAAAACAAGGAGGAAAGTCTAGAGTGGTGACTTGACCTCTCTTACTCTCAAGAGGAGGCCTTTAAAGTGGGTTGATGGTTCAAGGCAGACTACTATGTCATAGGCCTTCTTCACACATGAACTTAGAACTCAGAACTACGGAAAAGCTTTAGGAAGACAGTGTACACCAGGGGTTCTTAACAAGAGGTCTATGAGCTTGAAGTGAAATTTTTAAAAAAATGTTATTCTTGTAGGGACATGTTGATACAGGTGTGATATATTTATTAAATAATAGACAGTATAGTGTGGACTTAGTAAGGGGTCTGTGGTTTTCACCGGACTGGCAAAGGGGTCTGTGGAATAAAAAAGGTTAAGAACTCCTGGTATACCTGAACCTGAATTTACAGAGGGAAACCCTTAGGGCTCAGATGGTTTTGCTCTGGGATGTCCTCACTGAAAGTGACACTGAGAAGGAGAGGAGATCTACACCGGAAGCAGAAAGTGAGGCGCTCAGCCTCATGGGCTCCCCCACCAGCAGTAACAGGTGATCCCACAGGTAACTGATGCCCACTCGTGGTGTCTGGAGGCACCTTCTTGTGGTAAGCACCTGATTTCCTATTTCCTTGTAGGAGGGGGCCCTAGCTAGCAGTGAGCAGGCTTAATAACCTCAGGGCCTCAGGAATATCCAGAGGAGGGATCTGGGAAAAAGACCAGCATTCTTGCTAATTTGCAAGGTGGGAGTTTGTAAAGATTATAATTTGAATTTCAAGGAACTCTTATCAGACATTGTAGAAATAGGTTATGTCTGGACATATGGGTAACATATCAATCCAGATTCCTTCCACAAAAAGAGAAACAATGCTCGCCTATTTTAATGAGGCAACATTTCCAGGGAGGTAAGGAGCCATTTGGGTTCTGGGTTAGAGGTGAAAACACATTCCCTATATTTAATTTGACAGGCACTCGATACACACCAAACAACTCTATTTTTAAATGCTTGTTTAAAAAAAGTTTTCTCTATACCTTCCTTTCAGAATTTGTGACATATTCTGCACATCAACACTTCATCAGTTTTAATGTCCACATAAAGAGCTCTGGGCTTCCAATGGGCAATGCCTTCACGGAGATATTGCTGTATAGTAGTAGCAAAGATGATAAAAGGGAGGATCTCCTTGTTACCCATCCCAACAAGGTAGAACTAAGATGACCAGTGCCATTCCTTTCCATACAAGGTTCTATCTATCTTTTGTTTTAAGGATGGAAGCTGTGCCTCTTAGAGGTTTGTTTAATAATTTAGAGGCCTTGTTCACATAGGCCATTAAAATTTACTAGTAGCTCTAAATCTACCATATCCACCTTGTTGCTTCTAAGCATTCTCTAGAACTGAGACTGCTTTTGTGTCATTCCCTCATTGTTGCATGATAGAGGCAAGTGAGGCCAGGAAGAAAGTTATTGGCAGTTCTCTGAGCCTTCCCGGAAGTTCAGGCTTTCAGGGGTTTGCTTTGTCCTTGAGTAATCCTAGATGTAAAATTTGCTAATAGAAAGAAATACATCTTAGTCATGCTCTTTGGGATCCCTTACAGCTTTTCCTAGCACAATGTTGCACAAAGAAGACATGTAATATCCTCTAATGGAAAGGGACACTAAGGGATTTAGCAGGCTGATTCTGGGATCCCCTCACTAACTGCCCTCATTGGGTCAGCACCAGGGTGGTTTTGAGTGAAGGGGGAAGCCCAATGTAATAATCTCAATAATGGTACCCCCAAAATATCAGATCAATCTCTGGAACCAGTGAATGCTACCTTATAAGGCAAAGGCTTTGGAGATGTGATTTAGTGAAGGATCTTCTTTTTTTTAAAAGATTTATTTATTTTTCTCTTCTTCCCCTAGTTGTCTGTTCTCTGAGTCTATTCGCTGCATGTTCTTCGTCCATTTCTGTTGTTATCAGAGGCACGGGAATTTGTGTTTCTTTTTGTTGCGTCATCTTGTGTCAGCTCTCCGTGTGTACGGCACCATTCCTGGGCAGGCTGCGCTTTCTTTCGCACTGGGTGGCTCTCTTTACGGGGTGCACTCCTTGCGCGTGGGGCTCCCCTACTTGGGGACACCCCTGCATGGCATGGCACTCCTTGCGTGCATCAGCACTGTGCATGGGCCAGCTCCACACGGGTCAAGGAGGCCCGGGTTTTGAACCGCGGACCTCCCATGTGGTAGATGGGCGCCCTAACCACTGGGCCAAGTCCACTTCCTGTAGAGAAGGATCTTGAGATGAGAGATTATCATAGATTATCCGGGTGCACCCTGAATGCCATCTCAAGTGTCATTAAAAAACAGAAAAGACAGAAGAGAAGAAGGTGACAGGTAGATGGAGACAGCCACTTCTCCTCCCTTCCACATAGCTGGGAAGAGGGCTGCCACTGTTTAACTTTAGGACTTACCCTTTCCTTGACCATCCATCCACACTCAAATAGATACTTAACCTTTCAATGGAATTACAGTCAAACCCCATAAATCTAGGAACCATTCTATCCCTCTTGCAGGTGACTTTGGTCATATCATATGTTGATTTTACAAAGAAATGAAAAGGCAAGTTCATTTCCAAGTTCTTGGGGGCATCTCCACTTGGCTGCCAAGTATAGACATAAAAATGCAGGATAATAAGGACACTGGATACATACTCTTATATACCTTCATCACATCTTGGATTCTTCTGGAGAATCATTCAGGCTTCATACCACTGCCCTTGGTGCTCAGTTAGATATCTGACATCCACCAACAGTATCATTACTTTTCTTAAACTCAAAGTTCTAAAACAGCAAACAGAGGCAGGCCCATTCACACATACATTGCTTTGAGGAACAGTCTTGTGCAAGGTTCTCATGATAATAAAGCACATTTCTATAGTGGTTTCTGAAGCACCTTAGCTTTGTTCAATGTTATTCTCTCCAAGGTCTATGCCTCTTAAAACCAGAGTCAAATCTGCCTCCCCAGATAAACGATTCTAGTCTAGCCTTTCTTGAAATGAAGCAGACTTTTTCTTTTTCTTGCCAAATATGAGATAATAATGATGTAGCATTTCTTCAGAATTCCAGTTATACCGAAAATTCTATATTTGATGCCTATAATGTCCCACTTGATTCTTATTCCCCCTCCACAGAAAAATGGTTTTGCTTTCTGAATTGTGGTTTATTTTGACTGATCATGAAATCACTTAGTATTTCCTAAGCACACACCAAACCAAAGATTTTTCCCAAGCCAAATTCTGCCCTCTTAGTTATAAAAGGACTAAATGCCAATTCCAGACCTCTGAAGGACTGAGAATTTCAGTGTATAAAACATTACCTTTTAGCTACTGAATGCACTACAACAAGATACTACTGAGTATTACTAAATAAGGATATAAAAACACCACCATCCTGGTGACCACATCAGCAACTGGCCTCATTATCAGGAAAACACAAGCATGCTGGAGGGTCAGCATCTTAATTCATGACCCTGGAGGTGAGCAAGTGCTCATCTTCCCCTAACAGTGTCAGGCACTGAAACCACTCTGCACTCAGCAGCTGTGAGGAGAGTCCAGGCTCTTCCACCAAGTAATTACAAGTGACCCTGCACAACTACGTCATCCCTGGGAATAATTCTCTTCCCTTGTAAAATGAAGGAGTGAGGCTACTAATCTGATATTGTCTTTCAGGTCTAAAATACTATGAAATTAATATCTGCTAGGCATCGGGCAGGGGAAAAAGCCAATACCTCCTTTGTTCAGAACAGGAAAATTTAGAAAATTAAATTTTAAAAGTGTCCTACTTGAGCCTTTATTGAGCCATTCTACAGCAATAGTTGCCTTTCTTAATCTGCATCCAGCACTTGGTCACCAAGTCAAATGGTGCTTTGTGAACATGGCTAAATCTCCATATTTGAAAAGATAAACAGTGACTACAATCTGTTGATACAACTGTCTGGTACCTACTGAACAGAAACTTCTGGGTTACTGAGCATGTTGACATATAGTCTTCCTTTCTTCCCCTGCCCAGATTCATTGCCACATGCTCATGTGTACATAGACCAATGCATGAGGAAACAAAATGCTAAACAGCTATTTAAGTGAAAAGGCTTTTGGCATTCTCATATAATTAGAGTCAAAGTGCTCTCTCTGAAAATTTCCATTTCTCATCACAAATACCACCATCCAATAGTAAGACCCATTGTTCATTAGTTCGTTCATTTGTTGATTCATTCATTCAACATATTTAAGTGGCCAGTATGTGCCAAGTGATTGACAGATGCTCTGTGCCTCCGTTTCATCATCTGTAAAATGGAGAGTACCATCATCTGTAAAATAAGAGTACCTAACTCAAATGGGGGTGGTGAGTTAATATATGTATAGAACAATGCCTGAAAAAAGTAATAATAAAGGAACAGTGTCTGGCATTTAGTAAAGGAAGAGCTCAATAAATGTCAGCTATTTTCATTCTTGCTGCTATCACTGCTGCTGTTGCTAATCTACTGCTTTAAACTGAGTGGAAGAAGCAGCTTCTCCAAGGAGACAGCTGACCTGAGGCCTGAATGACACACAAGGTAAAACAGATAAGGGATAGTGCAAACCTGGGAGGGGACCAGGAACAAAGCCCTTGTGCCAATATTGAGCTTGCAGTGCCAGGAATATGAGGACCAGTGACAGTGAAGAGGCAGAGAATCGAACAAGGAAAGGCAGAGCCAGATGGGGAGAAATAATAACAAACTTGAGTTTTTATTTTTTATGAACTAGGAATCCACTGAAAAGTTTTAAATAAGAGGCTACTGTGGAATTTGGGTAAAAGAAAATGAAGCCTAGGGTAGGTTATGGTGACAGAAATGAAGTGACAGACACATGACAATTTGTGGCTGCAGAGGTGGCAAGACCCTTTTAGACTCTTCATGCCTTTCATTATCATTCCACTACTTACGATGCCACATACACCCACTATCTGGTGCTACTCCAAGCTAAAAATCAAAGACTTGGATAAAATTTAGGATTTTAAATACAACAAATGATGAGTAATTTAATGAACAGAATTTTCTACATAGCCAACCCACCCTACCCTTAGATATCAGGAATCTTTTTCTCACTATAAGATGGTAATCAATAACATTTAAAATATAAAGGATAATCAAGAAAGGCATTATAGAATTATGTCTGGGAGCACAGACCATGGAATGAGAGAGACAGTTAAGATCCATCAGTTAAGAGTCGTTTCCTTAGATAAATTACTTAAGTACTAAGTCTCCTTCACAGCTTTTTGTGGGGAATGAATGAAATAATGCAGCAAAGTAATCAGGACAGTTTTTGGCTCCTCATACATATGCAATAAATTCTAGCTCTTATTATTATTTTTTATCTACTAGAACCATTGGTTTTATTGATGACAGAAGGAAAAAAGCTTTCTTTCCTCTGTAAAAGACGTTTGCTTTATTTAACTCAGTATTTTTCCCATTCTTTGTATGGACTGAAACTATTTTTTCCTTGAAAAATCTGCTTTTTCTTTCTTCAAATAATAATATTCACCCTGGTTGCATCTTGTTTTAGAGGGAAAGCAGGAGGTCTACCAACAGGTTTGACCAGGCTGTTTCTGTCAACGGTGCCTTTCTTCACAAAGAATCCTGCCATCTGAGTTCCAGGACTGGGGAGGCTGGTAAACTGGTGAATTAGCTGAGTTGATCATCTTGGCTGGCCATTACCTCCTCTGCAGAATTCAAGAGTTTTGCCATAGGTACTTTCTTTCATGCCTGTGTGAATGGACCTGATGTTGCTTAGTAGCATCCCTTCACAGTTTCCATAATCAATGGGTTTAGCAACTGCTGTCATACCCAAAGGCTGGAAAGCATCAACTTTTGCTAGGTAAAACCTGGTGGCTTCCCAATAAAGTGCAAAAATTCATCTCCAGCTTTCCTTGTTTTTGCACTCTCCATAGGAAGAGATGATTCTAGTACTTATTCTGGTTTAATTGGCCCAGGCCTTCTTTTGGGCCATTATAAAATATTTTATCATCACAGGTTATAGCTGTGATAGATCTTGCTGACTTAGGTCCTACTCACCTCCCATTCAGTGCCATGTCCGTCTTTCCTTTGGGACACCAATGAAACTGTTAGTTCTGACAGGACTTTGGTCATCAGGATGTACATTAAAATGTTTTACCAATTTTACCCAATTGAAAGTTTCATTACTTATTGTTTATCATTTCCTGTCATACAAATGACCAGGATTTGCTGTTTGGTTTTCTCTTTTACCAGGTTTTTGATTATTATAATCCATGGATTCTTGAGGAAATGAGACTGTCTTTTGCCTCTGCATAGAATGGACTTTTCTTGGTCTGCTTTGCATAGAGCTACCTCTCTTTTTACAGGTACTGTCATGGTGCTGAGAACTGTAAGAATACGAAGTATCTTTAGTTCTATCATTTCTAAATAGGGACTATCACACTTGATTTTCTCTTCAAGCCAAACTTCAGACCCTGGAGAAGAACTCAGTCTTTCAAAACCTGTTCCTAGGTAAACCACTGCCTTCTAAATTGACTTTGAATTTTGAGTGTCTCTTTGAAAATGAGGAGGCTTTTCATTTCTTGGCTGCCTGATATCATTTTGAAACAGTTGGTTGATTATCTTTTACTCAATATTCAACAATCCATGATGCCCTTGTGAAAGCTACCATAGCTGTGATTTAGGTTCTTCCAGATTGAAAGTTCCCATTTAGACTTCAAAAAAAAAATCAAATAATGGGCTTGGCGCTGATAGCCTTTCATTTCCCAGGACCTCTTCATCTTCAGATCTTATTCATGTGCTATCTTTTCCCAGGAAAGTGAAAGGGAGTAGAGAGTGGTGAGTCAATGCCCTGTCTTTTCCTTTACCTTTTAGAGGCAGACCCGAAACATACTTCTGCTTATTGCTATTAAGAAGCATATTCAATTGCTTCTAAATTGTTGCCATTATCCATAAGAGCTTGCTTTGATGCTGCCTTACTGCAGCCCATTGCGGTTCTGTTTCAGAGCTTTCTCATCAACCAGTTCTCTACAGACACCTTCATGCTTCCCTTCAGCTTCGGTTGACTTTTCTGCAAAACTTCCCTATTTAGTTTTGTGATATTAAAATCTTTGAGATTTTTACTGATGACAAAGCCCTAGGTATTGTTTATATCACTGTAGTTTGTTGCCTAATTTCATAATTGAAGGAAATGCTCATGTTCAGATAGGAGTTAGTGAAATGAAGATGTAATTTTTAATCCCATAATTTATGGACACACTACCCCACCCCCTTCTGATTTCTATCCATGGTAGTATTTTGTAATTTCCAATGAACAAGTCTTTCACCTCATTGGTTAAACTTATTCCTAGCTTTTTTTTAATGGTACCAGGACCAGGGATTTAAACCAGGGCTTATGTGTGGGGAGCAGGTGCTCAACCACTGAGCCACATCATCAGCTTCCCTGAATCGGCTTTTTCATTTGTTTTGCTTGTTGCTTATTTTTGCGTTTTCTGGAGGCACCAGGGAACTAAACCCGGGACTTCCCATGTGGGAAACAGGAACTCAACCACTTGAGCCACATATGCTCCCTTTATTATGTGTGTTTTTAAAAAATATTTCAATAAAATTTTATTTTTAAAAAATGAAGGTATAACAACACCAAAAGCACAAGTAACACACAAAAATAAACTGGATGGCATCAAAATGCAAAAACTTTTGTGCATTAAAGGAACATCATCAAAGAAGTGAAAGACAATCTACAGAACAGGAGAAAGTATTTGCACAGCATATATCTAATAAGGGTTACTATCTATAATACATAAAGAACTCCTACAGCTCAACAACAATAAGACAAACAACCGAGGAAGCAGATTTGGCTCAACGGATAGAGCGTTCGCCTACCACACGGGAGGTCCAGGGTTCAAACCCAGAGCCTCCTGACCCATGTCATAAGCTAGCTGGCCCATGCGCAGTGCTGATGCACGCAAGGAATGCCGTGTCATGCAGGGGTGTCCCCTGTGTAGGGGAGACCCATGCACAAGGAATGCTCCCCATAAGGAGAGCTGCCCAGTGTGAAAAAAAGCGCAGCCTGCCTGGGAGGGACGCTACACACACAGAGAGCTGATGCAGCAAGATGACGCAACAAAAAGAGATACAGATTCCCAGTGCCACTGACAAGAATACAAGCAGACACAGAAGAACACACAGCGAATGAACACAGAGAGCAGACAACTGGTGGGGGTGGGGGGGGCAGGAAAGGGGAGAGAAATAAAAATGAATCTTAAAAAAAGACAAATAACCCAATTAAAAATGAGTAAACTTCTTAAATAGACATTTCTCCAATGAAGATATCCTCTATTATGTTTTGACAAGCTTTTCTTTAACTCCCATTTCTCATTAGGTGCTCCACTTCATCACCAAGAACTTTAGTGTTAGAGTCATTCAAGAGCAGGAATCTATTTTTCATGTGAACACAGCCTGAGAACTTAATTTTAGTTCCAGAGGTGTGTGTGTGTGTGTGTAAGTATGAATGGATGGATGGATTTATTTGTTTTGAGGTACCAGGATCAGGGATTGATCCTGGGACCTTGTATGTGGAAAACCGGCACTCAACCACTGAGCTATACTGGCTCCCCAGGATTATTTTTGATATATAATACTATTTTGCTGCTGGGCAACTTATATGACCATCAGTCATCTGCAAATGTTGCATTCTTGCTACAGCCTGAAATTCCTCATTATCCACTGGTGCAGCAATACTGCAAATTTTCCGAATGTGCAAAACACAAGAACCTTCAAGCTTTTCTACTTTTCCACCATTGATGTCACTGGGGAAGAACTTCTTGCCAATTGTTATTAGACATTGAGAGCAATAGGATGATGGTTATTTATATCGACTTTTTCAGGAGAACATGTGCATGCTTCCATGCCTTATTCTAAAAAGTACGCACCCTTGGTCATGACAGCTGCTTAGGCCAGGGGTGGTGGGGGTCTGGAGTGGGGATGGGGAGAGGCCGCCTGCTTGAGCCCAGGAGTGGGGGGAGGGGGAAGGGAGGAAGTGAGAGAGAAAAAAACAAAAAACAAAAGAAAAATTCTAGCTTTTATTTTTATTATTGAAATCAGAAAAGCAGACCATCGAGGGAAAAAAAAAATAGGCTTTGTAGTCAAATCTGTGTTCAAATCAGATTATGACAGTTTTGTTAACAGTGGACAGATTATTTACCTTCTGAGCCTTAGCTTCCTCATCCATAAAAGCAGGGTTAAATGAGGATTAAATGAACTTTTGTTAGCAATACAGCATAAATAATACTTATCACCCAGTTTCTATCACCCTATCCTCACCAGCGATGATAACATCATTCTCCCTGTCAAAATATTTGAATAGGGAAAAAACAAAAGTCTTAAGGAAACGAATGTAGCTATTAACATTTCTTATTTATATGGTAATATTAAAAGTTGTGACCAGTGAATACATCAAGACAGTAAAAAGTGGATTTTACCCTATAATTTTATACATTAATATTAAATATGGCCACATTTTCCCAAAATTTGTCATCTGGGTAGGGGTTATGCAACAGAAATGCAGAGGTGGGTAGGTAGGAGGGAGAACAGAACAAGATACAAAGTCATTTTGTTGCCTAGGAATATGGTTATAGAACTTTATTGTAATTATAAGTAAAAGTTTCATCGGAATCAGAATATCTTATCATATTATCTCCTAAACATATTCAGGAGAGTCCAATTATGTATCTTTTTACTCAATGGCTTCCAATATCAGACATTAAAGAGACCATGTTAATCACTCAAGCTTTTAACCTACATTGAGGTCATTAAACAGTCATGCTTGTAACAGTCACAGAATTTAATTAATGTGGTGTTATTGGTATTTACTGTAGAATTATTGTGACTCTAGCAATGGAAGAAATTATGGCATTGATGTGGAGACAGTGGCTATGGGAGTTGCTGAAGGCAAGGAGAGGGAAAAAGAGGTGAGATAATGGGGGCATTTTCAGGACTTGGGAGTTGTCCTCAATGATATTGCAGGGACAGATGCAAGGAATTATATATCTTGCCATAACCCACAGAATGGACTGGGAGAGAGTGTAAACTGCAACATAAACTATAATCCATGCTGTGCAGCAATGTTTCAAAATGTACTCTCAAATGCAATGAATGGACCACACTAATGAAAGAAGTTGACAATGTAGGAGGAGTGGGGGGTGTGGGGAGTGGGTGTATGGGAAACTCCTATATTTTTTAATGTAGTATTTTGTGTGATCTATGTATCTTTAAAAAAAAAAAAAAAAGAAGAAGAAAAAAGAATATTAACTGCAGAACTAGCCAAGACTTCAGACCAGGGGTTCTTAACCTTTCTTGTTCCATGGACCCCTTTGCCAGTCAGGTGAAAACCATGGATCCCTTACTAAGTCCACAGTATACTGTGTATTATTCAATAAATATATCACCCCTGTACCAACATATCCCCACAAGAAGAACGTTTTTTTGAATTTCAATTCAAGCTCAGGGATCCCTTGTTAAGAACCTCTGCTTTAGAGGCTCACTGCAGAACCTAGGTGTGATTAAATTTAGGTGCTACTTTATAGGACATTATGAGTGTTACCCTATATCCTTGTCAAAGGTTTAATATGTTTTTCTGGGAAAAAAAAATTTTTATCGTCTAATAATTTCTAGTAATTTTTGCTCAAGTTTCTGTAACAAAAGACTTTTTGGCTGAAGAGTTTAGAGGTTTACATTTTATTTGGTTTTCCATGGTATTTGATACCGTATATATTGTTTACATATAATTAGAAATACAGAAGTAGTTACTGGAGCTACAAATGAGATGATGAAATCTCATGGTCTGTATTGCTGGAGCAGAACAGTCACTTAGAATGTTCAGAATGTTCAATTGTGAACCTGACAGCAGCTGTTCAGAGAGGGCACAAAGGAAGGATCCAGCAGTATGGGAAACAAAAAACTGATGCTTTAAAGGTTAAGACTTTCATATTACATTTTCAAAAATGTCATTGAATAAACTAAACACCTTTAGAAGAGTCAAAATTCAATAGAAACTGTTCAACAATAGGTCTCATATTTCCAGACCATGACTGCAGTAGCCAGAGGGGAAATGAAATTTTCAGTTGCATCAGTACACCTTTCCTGTACGGTGTGCCAATCTGGGCTCTGTACAGTAGCCATCTACTGCTCTTTCCAGCTCAGCAGCCTCCATTCCTCCTTTGATTCTGGGAACAACTCCATCTACTTAAATGACTGGAAGCAAAGTCCAGTCTTGATGCCTGTGGCAGTTTAATTTTATTTATGAATTCCGAAAAGAGATATTGATTATGTTTGTAAAATGGGCATACCATTTGTATTAAATTCCAAGGTTACATTTACTTGATTAAATTAAGATTAGGGCTTTGATTCAGCCATATCAGTAGGGTATCCAGTCCCTGCCCCTTAGTGGGTGGACAATCACACAGAAAAAGACACGGGCAGAGGAAGAGACGCCTCTCATTAGATACAGCAGAGGCCCAGGAAAGAGACATGAGCCTGATAGTCTACAGCTGACCTTGTGAAGGAACCAGAGGAGCTGAGCCCAGAAAGAAGCAAACCCCAGGGAGACTAGCCTTATACCAGCCTACAGCTGAGATCAGAAGAAACTGGGACCAGGAGCCTTAAGTGGAAGAAAGCAGGCCGAACCCTTGCCAGACATCACCTGCCATCTTGTGTCAACACGCGGCAACAGACTTTGGGTGAGAAAGTACCTCTTACGGTACCCTGAGTTGGACTCTTTAGGGCCTCATGACTGTAAGCTTCTACCCCAAATAAATACCCTTTATAAAAGCCAACAGAGTTCTGGTACGCTCCATCAGCACCCCTCTGGCTGACCAATACAATGCCTATTTAACCTAAGTGGGCATTGATACCCTACCGGGATATGACCAGCCTTTTATTTATTCCAGAAGCTGAATCCTGTTCCCACTCTCCCAATCACTAGCTGCAATCTGCATTGAATGATGACCTGGGACCACAATGGAACCACCCTGCTCAGGGAATCAGCAGGCTGCCTGGAGTTTTCCCCAACAGGTCCCACTTACTAAATCAGATCCAGTCTGATATTAACAGCTGCCCTACCCAAGCCCGGAGTCCAGCCTGCCCTGGGATACCTGTGGCTTGCCATCCCCAAGGGACCTGCACAATAGACCAAAAGTGTTCCACATCTTATACCCTTTTGCTTATGCATCTGTGATCCTAGCTCATTACCCTCAAGTTCACCTGAGTTACAACAAAATGTTATAACAAAAAATCCACTTGGTCTGATAATGTAAAACATGGTTATTTGCTTCAAAAAGTAGACTGTTTTCCATCTTACTAAATCTTTTCAAGGATTCTTCTCAAAATGATGGAGGTGAGCCAGAAAGCCAGAAAGCCAGTGAGCCCCAGAGCCAGGACATCTGGAAATCAATGAGGTCCATCCCAGCTCTAAGCCCTTCCACTGGCACATGCATTTACTCATTCATTTGACAGTTAAGCTTAATCTCACCTCTCCCTCCAATTCCATTTCTCCTCTTCTGACCTTTTTCCACCTCAACACGGTTTTTCTAAACACTATTGCCCACCTCCCTCATTGCCTCTTAGCTGCTACTTAGATGTCAAGGCACCCGTCCTAACCAATCTTCCTTAAAATGTTCCCTTATAGAGGTTTTAGATATATCCTATTTGTAAAAGACTACTATATCCCAGTATATATGGTTTATAAACTTAGACATATAGCAACTGAGAATAAAAACAGATGTTACAGATGCACCTAATTTATACGCTAAGCATGGGACAGGTAAAGGGCACCTTTAATTAAGTCTATCAGGTGTGTTACTCTAATATGGAAAAGCAACATAAGTAACACTGCAAGGATGTCCCTTCTATGCAATAAATATTTACTTTTTAATTTTAACATCAGACATCCAAAAATTCCCTATCCCTATGCCTACTATTATATTTTCCTCTCAGGACTTGTCATTATCATACATGGTAAATGCTATTTTTAAGTGTCTGTGTGAACTGATCTAAAAATAAGCAAGTGTGAAATGCATCAACAGAATTTCTTGTCTACTAAGAGGAAAAATAATGGCTTAACACTTCCTGAACTCATGGTGAATTGCTCTAAGTTCTGAAAGTAGTATTACGAATTCTAAAACACCAAGGGACATTCAAAAGAAACGCAATCCTTAAGCAGCAGTACATGAGAAACTCTATGGTGTGCCGAATGTTGTACCTCATACAAAATAAGTACTCGGTCCTCTGGATGCCAGTCCTGGATATTAACCTAGAAAAACAATCACCTTCAGCATGCTGAGTTGCTTAGAAATAGTTACTCGAACATTTACTAATGCCAAATCATGCTGGAGAAGAGCAATGAAAGATGGAAAGAATTTAATGATATCACTTTGAGAATATCCCATACATCATTTGGTCAGATAGAAGGAATAAATAGCATATTTCCAGTATAGATTTAAAAATTGGCACAGAAGCAGATTACACTAACTATGATTACTTTCAACTACTGGCCGTCTACCAAACATCTTCTACAAGTCTCAATTAGCTAAAAGGATTGGTGACTTGCTTTGGCATCAAATTTGTCTCTCAGAAGGTACTGGAAACAAGGTGAGGAACTCTTACCATGGACTGGATTCTAATCAACACAGAAGTGGTAAAGTAATAATGATTTTCTTCATTAAAAAAAAAAACTACATCAAAAAGCTCTTGAAAAAGAGGGAAATACCATACCAATTCAGACATGTATTCTAGACCTCAGGAAAGTATATTTCAAGCTATCACTGAGACCCAAAAAGGGGCAGAAGTCTGGAAGGTCTTATAAAGCAACATGCTGACTAATTGTGAAAATTCTTGATGAGAGGAAAAGGGAGGTGAATTCAGATACCACTGTGGCAGCACAGGAAGTCCTTGAGCTAGTAAAAAGACGATAAAAAGATCATGGGAAAAGGTTGGAAACCCGCTCACTTGTTCAATAGGGAATAACAGACACACTGACATCTGAGAATGGAGGAAAGGTATGTAAAAAAAATTTAGAGCCTAACAAAATGTTATTTTCCTTCCATTTGGAATATTAGGGATCAATGGGATAGGCCTGTGGCCTTCGAGAGATGGTGAAATGTTAACAGACAGAATAAAAAGCAGAACTTGAATTCCTACTTCTACTTTGCTTCATTCTCTATCCAGGACAGTCATATTAAGACTAAAAAGGTTAGAACAAACATTAGTTGTAAGAACTGAAGCAAAAGAAAGAATAGGGATTATTTAAAACAAAATAAGACAAAACAAAACAAAACCAGCACCTAACTGCTATAAATGAATTTGTATCTTGTAGCAAAGAAAAAAAAATCAATTTTAACCTACAGAACTGAGAGAATCTACAGAACAGGTAAAGTGAACTGTCGCTAATCATAGGACCATCATGA
This sequence comes from Dasypus novemcinctus, assembly GCF_030445035.2. Classification (NCBI taxonomy): domain Eukaryota; kingdom Metazoa; phylum Chordata; class Mammalia; order Cingulata; family Dasypodidae; genus Dasypus; species Dasypus novemcinctus. The sequence goes on along the minus strand of NC_080673.1, from coordinate 163,556,207 downwards.
ATGAAAGGGTTTCAAAAGACAAAGGTAAGAAAATATTGCCCCAGGGTTCTGAAAAGGAAATAATATGGATCCTGTATATTATAAACCACTGTTTACGAAAATGGGAGGCTGGAGATGCACTTGCAGAATTCACAGATTTATGTAATGGGATTTACAGCTTCTGAAGGAAAAGGATTCTTTTGCAGTGACAATTCAGTTAATATTGAAGAAGACTTAATTAAAGCTGTGTTTCTTATGCACAGGATATATTCTTAGAGGTTAAAGGGAATTTTTCCCCTTTAAAAAAGGTCTTTCATATAACCTAAGTATAAGCAATGCTGTAATTGGCAGTCAATCCTGATAAAAAATCTAGTGCAGATTATTAAAAGGAGGTTTAAAGGAAGGTGGTGACCACCGGGGACCATCAAGCTTCCCAAGACTAAAGTCCTTTCCTTATTCAACTTTACTTAAATAGAGCCCTCCCCATCTGGATTTAAGAAGGCTTTCAGCTCGCCCTGGTCTTATAAAACCTGAGCCGCAAGATTCCATGGTGATGCATCAGTGTGGACTCACAAGCACTTGACATACACCAAGGGGCTCCTACTGGAACTATTCTTTGATTCCTCCCTGCCTGCCAGCCACCTTGGCATCCCCTTGGCTCCATTCCTCTCTCCAGTGCCCCTGCCCTAGATATTACAGCCAACACCCAGTACCTGACCAGATGGGCCAATCAGATGCCCTTCTGGGAATGTGGACTTGAGATCCAGAGACACAGACAGGCAGACTCAGGACTGAGCAAGGACAAGCATGGAGAACTGGGCAAGAAGGTGAGAAGCCACGGCATTTGACAGATATGCCAAAGGAATGAAGTGAGGAATGGAGCAGATACACAGAAAGAAAAACCTTACTAAGATCAGCTGTGATTCCAACGGGTGCCCTGGATAGAGTAAATGCAAAGCTCTGGAGCCAAACTGTTAAATTCCAATCTCAGCTACACCACTACCTTACTTAACCTTTTTTGGTCTCTGTTTCTTCTTCTGCAAAATGGAACAGAGACCAAAAAGGTTAAGTAAGGTAGTGGTGGAGCTGATGATTCAGCGCCAAAAATCATGCTAGGTTCTCAAATCACTGTCCATCTATGCTCATCAAGAGATTGATTTGAATTAAAAAGGAGACCTTGGAGAACCCCAACACTCTGAACAAGCCTTGTACACTTGTTTTAAATTCAGGTCTGATAAGGGCATATGTGGCACAATTAAAGTGCAGATGACATGAAAGAACCATAATTGAAGAAGATTTTGGGAGACTGAATAAATTGAAGACCCTATCCGAAGATCTAAAAAAAAAACAATAAAAAAAAAATTCAAAATGGACGTTTTTGTTGCTTCTAAGCCTCATTTAGTTTAGCAGTATGATATGGCTACTCCTCAAAGTCAATTCTGCATTGGGCTTCATTGTTAGAGGGAATGCCAGTAACAAGAAAGGTAACTGCCCCAGTCTAGAAAGCACCATCGAACAATATTGATATATTCTGTTTGTTCCTGAGGACCAGATTTTAGCAAGGACAAAGTACAGAACCCCCAGAGGGGAGAATCCAGTATAACCTGTACCCATGTCACATAAGAAAGTGCTGAAGGGAGAGGGAGATTATAATAAACTACTTAAAATAATGAAAACCATCTTGAAACGGAGGGAAGAGAGATTCTCTGGCCCCAAAAGACCAATGGAAAGAAGATACAAGAAAGAATGATTTGTGGCTCAACACATGAAAGAACTTGCTAAGAACTAGAGCTGTCTCACAATTAAATGGACTGCTTTAAAAGAGGGTGCAGTGGTGATTGCTGAGAGGTATACAAGCAGAAGATGGATAATTAATTGCTACCAGGCTATATCAGGTACTGTTACACATGACCTTTAAGTTCCCTTTCAAATCTAGAATTCCATGAGGTTATCTTTTTAAAAAGGTTTGTTTTTTTTATAAGACAATTATGAGGTCATCAGAGAACCATTAATACAGCGCTAGTGTGGAGAGTAAGTTTTCACATTTTATATATGGAAAAGAGAATTACTGCATTAGGTGATATAAATATTTGCAGGATAGTTAACCCCACTGACTTTAGCAGCAATATGTTCATTGTGGATTATAGTTCTGAATGAGTCAACCCTTTTAAAATGTACATGAAAATATTAATAAAAAGCTGTGAAAGTTGTCTGAGTTATTACAACTTTAAAAAAATTTTTAGAGCTATTTTTGCATTTTATAACATAAAAACAGGCTGCTACATGTCTAGTTGCAACATCTTATTAAAAGAAGCAGAAACACTCAAATAACATTTTGCTCCTGTTTTAGTCTCAGTTTGACTGGAACATGCTTCTTACCTCCATTGTGACTTTGCTGGAGAGAAAAAAATAATTCATTCTTATTTTTTTTAACAAGGTCTCAACCACACACACACACACACAAACACACCCAAAGAAATTAAAGCCTACCTGCCAATTACGCAGCACACAAAGCAACATAAATTGCCCACAAGCAACAGCAACAGCTTTTTACTTTATTGAAACAGATACCTTCTAAAGAAGAAAGGAAGGTGTGATACTCTAATCTATTGATGACAAACAGTATCACAATCTGGCATATAAAAGAATCAACAAGTCATCATACAAGGCTGGAAAAACAGGAAATCCAGAAAGGAGCACCTTGCATATGGGCCCATGTGCGAGAACTCCACCACGCCCCAGAAAGACTCTGGTTCTGGGGTGGCTCCTCTGCCAGAAGCATTGTGGGCAGTATTTAGAAAGCCACCAAGACTGGTTAGACAAGACAGACTCAAAGACCTAGAACTCATTTGAGCAAAAGCAAGTAAAGCATAACTGCCACCTTCCAGTGTGTCAGGATGTGGCTAAGAAAGTATACAGAAACCTCCACTGAGAAGATTAAACTAGGATGTGTGAATGACAGCTGGTGGGCTGCAAAGACTTAAAAGACCCAGTACAGTGCTCAGTGCCATTAAAATAATGACACCTACACAGTGTAACATCAGCCCTATGCAATTCACAGGAAGAACAAGTACAATGAGAGGACAGATGCTTGAAGAACCTCCTAACACCACAAATACAAACCACCCAGTGTCCACAGAATCTCCTAATGCAGTTTTTTTACCTCCTGCTGCTACCACCACATAATGGAATTGTGCAGTTAGCCCCACCACCTAGGTCTGCAGACACATCTAGGGCCACTGTCAAGCAAGGTACAATGGGTCCATACACAATAAGAAACCACCATGAGATTTCTAAAACATTCCCACATTAGAGTTCACTCACCAGACACAGATTCAAGTAATGTTTGCTAAGCACCTACTTTATATCAAGTGAGTTCATTTAATTTCTCCACTCAAGAGAATGTCTATGCAGTTTGGAGCACTCAGGAGACAAAAGAACACAGTGATTATGTAGAAAAAAGTCCTGTCCATACAATTATTAATCTCAAGTAGACTAAATCCATACAATTCCTAGATACCTAAAATTCATAGCAATGAGGAACAGGGAAGACAGTAGTAGCTATGTTTACTGAAATTCTAAAGAATGTTCAGAGAAAAGAAGATGGAGGAAGGAGGGGATGGAAACAACTGAAGACCTGATTTGAGGATAAATGCAATCCGCTTTCTGAGAGAACAAAGGAAATGTATACCAACATACACTGTTTTGATACATTAACCCTTTTCTAAGATGCAGGCAGGTTTTAAGTCTTTATCCCAGAGTTTTTCTATCTCAGTAAACAGTGCCATTATTTTGGGCTCAGGGACCCAAATGTTATTCATTCTTGACTCCTCTTTGTCCTTAACACTTCACATCGTATCCATCAACAAATCTGTTATATTTACTTTCATATGATATCCTAAATGCAATCTCCTCTCGCTCCCCCACTGATATCAACTAGCCCAAACTACCGCTGTCTTTTGTTGTTTTAACTCTTACACCCAAGATGAAATCATAATCACTGGGGGTGGGATATGTGGATCAGCATATTTAAAACTCTTTGGGAGATTCCAGGATGCAGCCAGGCTTAGCTGGACTACAATTTATTCTCTATCCAACAGGCAGATGATTTACTGGTAGGTACTATCATTACTATTTTACTTAAAAAATAGGAGTCTCAGGTTAAATGACTTGCCCAGGGCCACGCAGTTTGGAAGGACCAGAACCCAAATAAGACTTTAACCCTATCTGGCCCACTAGTACCTCATTTCACTTTCTCTTAAGTCAATAATTGTATAGGGCATTGGCTTAAGATGCTAAGGAAACTGGACTTCTAGGGGAAAAAATAAAGAGTGGGGACAGCACTAAATAAAAGTTATAGTCTCAAGTTTTGTTGTATCACAAAATATACCTGTTAAGTGACTACCATGTCACATTGTCAGGTACCAAATACACTGAAAACACAAGAAGCATAAACAGCCAAGATGGTGATTCCATTAGCTAGCGTCAATGGATTTTTTTAAAAGAAAAGGACAATTACAGCTGAAAAAATGTTTGACATCTTAAAAAGAAACTATTACGGTCAGACTGAAGGACTTAGTATTCAGACTTAGTTAAAATTTAAGCATCTAGGAGTGGTTTCACCAACCAGAAGGACATATTCCACAGGGAAAGTCACTTACTAAAATCAAGAGATTTAACTTGGCACCTGGGGAAATTAAAAAGGCTTTTAATATCCTTTGCTAATTATTTTCACTTGGAAGTCAACAAAAGGCCAACTTTTGTAATGATTTATTACTGGACTTTAAACAAAACACAGGAATAAATAGCTGTCTGGGTCATATTGAACAGAAACTGTAGAACTTTTGTTCCCGTCCTAGTTCAAATTCTGGCTTTTAAGAAAGATTTTCACTACCTGCAGAGTTTAAATCATATTATTGGTCACAAATAAAGGAAAGTCTAAGTGTGGAAAAAATAAAGATTGAAAAAAATGATAAAAAAACTATCACACAAGAGTTGGACACAGTGCACTCCAGCCAACACACCGTGGTGATTGTTTTCTAATCCTCAGAGCTTGGAATAATAACGCTTGCCATCAGCAGTGAATAATGTCCTCATCCTAAACCTGACATCCACCCCAGGCATCACAAAGAAAACATATTTGCTAAATTAAGAATATCAAAAATGGGCTTCATCTCAGCAAACAGGGAAGGCAGGTAAACTGAGACTTATGATAAGTTTTCATTTTCTGTACACTAACCTGTAAAAGGCAATTTCATATCCTGGTGGGACAAGTTAATAATTGCAAACTAAAGAAAATACATCCCTTGAAAATGAAGTTGTCACAGCAGTTTACAAAGTTTAAGCTGTTTTTACCAGTTATAAATGTCTAAACACTTGGACGACAAATACCAAATGAATAAAGAGATTAATTACTACAAAATACTGAAAGTAAGCAGATTAGAAAAAAAAATTATTAATGACACTGCAGAAAAACTCACATTCAACAAGCTCACAGAGCAGATATAAAAATCAGCTAAGAATAAACTAAATGTGTTGTACTATTCATTCAGTTATACTGAAATTGAATGTTTAATCCAGAATTTTAAAGGAAGTCTTCAAAACCTCATAATCAAGTATTGTTATATACACCATTTCTGAGAGAGGGAATTAAGAGAATAATCAGACTCATAAGAGCGACAGACAAAAATTTTACCAAAAATACCATTGCATTCTTGGTTTCTTGGCTGGCAACATATATGGCTTTATATAATCAATTCCTCATTCTCTCTACAAGCAAGTTATTCCAAGGATCTATACCAGTGCTTTTCAATGCTCCTGCCACATTAGAATTAGATAGCGAGATTTTTAAAAATATCAGTGATTTGGTCCCTATCCCTATAGACTGTTTCCATTGACACGGGATGGGTCCAGCCATTAGCATTGTTTAAAAGCTCCCCAATTTAATTCACTGTGCAGTCAACTGCCATACCGCTGAGGAAACACAAAGTGGCTATAAAACAATCCATATAATACAAGCCTCCTATTGCCCTGTCCGTATTGGTAAATGGACACACTTTGCAGGAAAGATGGCAGAAAGAATGATTCTTCCTCATGATATTTCTCTAACCTTTACCCAAAACTGTGATAATAAACAGTTACTAAAAGTTGACTAAGCTCACCTGAGAACATGTCTCAGAACCACTCTGACACTGACATGGATAGAACCCAAATGGGCTTAAAGTAAAAGTGTAGCACATCAAATCTGAGTAAAATCTGTATAGAAAGATCAGTTTATTTCTTTGATTAGAGATATGACATGGCTTGAGGTAAAAAAAAAAAAAAAAGAAAAAAAGGCAGAATGAGACAGACTTTAGGGGGATTGGAAAGGGTCAACTAATCACACCATTAGGATGACAATAAGCTGCAGAGCAAGGAGTCCAGAGGAAATGGTTACAGATAACATGTACACTCAGAACCAAGACTCCCAGCAGGAAACAACAGGTTTGTCTAGACAAGATGGCCAAAAGCAACAATGGGGAAAGCGCAAGCCTATGATATCCAGAGATCCTGGCAGCTCTGGTTGGCATCAGAATGGCTCACAGCAACTCCATAGCTCAAGCTAAGGTCAGGGAACAGGTATCTTTGTTGAGGGGGAGACTACCAAGAACAAGGGAGAGTCCCCAGTTCTGCAGTTCTACAAATTATTGTGACAGTTATTCAGGTCAGAGAAATGGTGACAAGGTGATTTTGTGCGACTTTCCTAGGCGGCTAAATCAGAGTTCCTTAAAGCTCTCTCACCTACAGTTTTAGGAACAGAGGCAGGGCTAAATCAAATCACATGGGGGTCAGGAAGGGACAAGGGGAAAAGATGGGCTGCAGGAGCTGGGAGGAAACTTCTTTCACACCATTTAAATGAAAACTAATAGGAAGATAGGGCAGGATGGGTTTTGCTTATCAAATCTACTTTATAAAAAAGGAGTTTTTTTTGGAGAAAAAAAAAAACAGTCTTCAGAAGATGCCATAATGTACTTACATAAAATCCCTATATTTCCATAAAGGCCATGTCAAAAGCAGTATTATTGAAGCACTAAATACTGTGTGAGATTATATGAGGACTTTCCTAATTGACCTGTCATAAGGAAGGAAGTTGAAGGCTTACATCTCTACTTAAGAGAGAAGTATATCTACACATGTATATTTAATAAGGTTACTTTGAGCTATGGATTTCTGTTATAAAATTTTATATTCAGAAAAATACCAGGAAATCCTAAACAGAGGCTGATGTAAAATCCTCAGCTGTGCTGTTCAGTATAATATCAATTAGCCACAGAAACCTATTGACAGTTGAAATGGGCCTAGTCCAAATTATGTAAATATAAAATACACATTGGATTTAAAAAACTTGGTATAAAAATGAATGTAAATAACACGTTACTAATTTTTATATTGTAACATGCTGAAAAGGAAATATTTTAGAGTGGGTTAAAAAATGTATTATGAACATTATTTCACCTGTCTCTTTTTACTTTTTAATGTGGCTACTAGAAAATTTAAAGCTACATATGTGTCCAGCATTTATGGCTCACTTTTTGTTGTTGTTTGTTTTGGTTTTTTAGGAGGTACCAGGGATTGAACCTAGGACATTGTACATGGGAAGCAGGCAATCAACCAATGATCTACACCCGCTCCCCAATGAGAATTATTTTTCATTTGTTTTGTTTTTAGGAGGTACTGGGGATCAAACCTGGGACCTTGTATATGGGAAGCAGGAACTCAACCTTGAGCTACACCCACTCCCCATATGGCTCACTTTTATTTCTTTCAGTTTTGATCTGAGATATGAATGCCAATTTGATAGATTCCATGGAACCATTAGTTAAATCCCAACTGGTCTGAATTCTGACCACTACTCTTTGAAGAAAAACTAGAGTAATACCTAGGCTATTATATACATGTATGTACATGGATATGACTGCTACATGAATTAAAATCAGTAAGTTGAAATCTGAGTAATCCTTCAGCAGGTAAAAAAGAAGCCATGTTGCTGGAAAAAAAATTGACTAATCCAAATGTACTCGGTCAAGGTTAATTAATTGTAAACCTTTTTAAAAAGACTTTGGTTCATGATACACAATATCATTTAAAACCTACAGAGAAGAAAATTAACTGAAAACTACCAAAAATGAAAGAATTCAGACTGATGGTCAGGTTCAAATCAAGAGCTCTCTTACATGCACTAACAATCAAAGGAAGAAACTACAATTTTGAAAGGACCCCATTCCTAATATTTTCACAAAACTGAAAGCAGGCACTTGAACAGATATTTGCACACCAATGTTCATAGCGGCATTATTCACAACTGTCAAAAGATGGAAGCAACCCATGTGCCCATCAACCAATAAATGAACAAAATGTGGTATATACATATAATGCGATATTATTCAGTAATGAAGTTCTGATACTTGAGACATGGATGATGCTTGAAGACATTATATTGCGTGAAATGAGCCAGATACAAAAGGACAAATGATCTCACTGAAATAAAATAATTAGAATAAGCAAACTGAGAGTCAGAATCTAGAATATACCAGGGGACAGGGTAGCAGTAGGGAATAGGGAATTAAGGTTTAAAATGCAGAGAGTTCCTACTTGAGATGATGGAAAAATTTTGGTGGGGGTAGCACAACACTGTGAATGTAATTAACAGCACTGAATTATATATATGAATGTTGCTAAAGGAGAAAATTTAGGTTGTATATGAGATACTAGAATACAACTTTTAAAAAATTCATGGAACTACACAATACAAACAGTGAACCCTAAGTTAAACCATTGACTATAGTTAATAGAATACTTCTAAATATGTGCCTTTATCGATTGTAACAAATGTATCACAACAAAGCAAGGTGTTAATAACAGGGTGGTATACGGGAACCATATATTTTATGCATGATTGTTCTGTAAACCCATAACTTCTATAATTATAAAAACAAACAAACTGCAGGTAGTCCAAAGTTGCCAGAAACAGGGTTCAGTCCTTTCCAAGGAATACAGACAGAACATTCTCTGCAGAAAGTTGTATCCTGGGCCATAGAATTACCAGATGATCCACTGATATGATGGGTCCAAGCCCAGATGAACAGGGGGAGAGTGGGGCAGGACGATTCATTCTTAACAAGTCATGGGAGGTGTGGAGGCCTCAGCGTGGTCTTGATGCCATGAAATCTTGTGCAAGGCACACTGTGTGTTACATTAGCCAAAACACTTCCCCAAACCCGAAAAGCTGTGAGAGACTTCTCTCTAGGCAGACAGTAGAACCCTAAACCTAGAATCATTTAGGGTGAAAGGAAGGAAGAAAAAAAGAATGAAAGAGCAATGCTCAGTTTCAAAATCAATAGCTTCCTTACAGACATTAACAATCAGAAGCAAGAAAATACAATTTTGTAAAGACCCCATTCCCAATACTTTCACAAAATATAATTTATTTAGGGAAGATCATCAAAATATGCTGGACTTATTTTAAGAAAACTAGTAAATGGAAAAAGATATCAATAAATGGAGAAACATGACTCAATACATTAAAGATACTAATCCTCTCAATATAAATTTATAAACTTAATGAAATCCTAATAAAGATCACAACATATTTTGTAAACAGACTAAGTGATGCATTCACAAGTTCAAAGAGGAAAAAAACATGAAAATAACCAGAAAATTTTAGCAAAAAGAGCAAGGAGCGTAGGAGAGTTTTTATTAAGTTGCAATAAAATAATTTGATAATAGGGACCAAAGATACAGACCAAAATACAAAATAGAGGCATAGGGAGAAGAGAGGCAAAAAAAATTTCTAGAAATAACTCAATTATATATGTAAATATAATATAAAAACAGTAGTGCCTTGAAACAGTATGGAAGGGATTAAATAAATAGTTATCATGTCAGGGGAATAATGACCTCGGGAAAAAGAAGATTCCTACCTCATATTTCACAGCAAAAGAAATCCTACAGAAATTATAGATGTTAAGTGTTTTAAATGAAATCTAAAAATACTAGAAGAAATATATAAGTAAAATACTTTCATTATCTTCATATTAGAAACATGACATTAATGAAAAAGGGAAAGACTTACTTCATGAGATTCAACTTATATCTAAGAGAAAGCACTATAAACAAAGTTAAAAGATAAACTATAAGCAGGGAAAAGAATTATTATCTGTAACACATAAGCAACTTATAATTCAACATGAAAAAAGCCTCACAAAAGGAAATGAATAAGCAATTCAGGAAAAAAATATAATCACTAAACTTAACAAAATATCTTCAGCCTAACTAATAATCAAGCCAGTGTAAACTTAAAGATCCATTTTTTTGCCCTTCACGTTCATTAAAAATAAAAAATAACACTATCCAGTATTGGTGAAGGGAGAGAAACAGGAACATGTTCACTTTCATTATCACATACCAGTAGTGTAAATTGCTATAATCTTTCAAAAATTTATGAAAAGCATAAAAAGGTACATAATGTTGACTCAGAAATCCCATTTCTAGGGACCTTTTACAAAGAAATAATCAGAAAAGTGTTTAAAGATGTGCAAAGATGCTTATTCAAGAGCTGTATGTTAAAAAACAAACAAAAAACTGAAATGACCTAAGTGGAGCCATTTAGTAGATTCCTTAGTAAATTATTACATACTGACATAAAAATGCTAAGCTGTTATAATACACCGAGTTATGTACCCTTAGAAGAAACTTGTTCTTAACCTTAATCCCATTTCTGTGAGTGTGAATTCAAAAGGTTAGGACCTTTTGAAGATGCTGCTTATAGTTAAGTTGTGGCCAAGTGAATGAGGATGGGCTTTGATTCTATTACTAGAAGGCCTATAAAGAAATAAAGGTCAAAGGGATAAGCTGAGAGTCAGAGGGAATGCAGACAAGAAATGAGATACTGTCCGGTGACAGGAAAGCCAAGGAACCCAAGGATTGCCAGCCAGCAAGAGCACTATCCACCCCTGAAGGAAGCAAATCTTTCTATCTCCGAAATCATGAGAATAAACTACTGTTTAAGTCAATTCACTATGTAGTATTTGTCAGAACACCCTGGCAAACTAAGCCAGCTGCCATTAAAGTAATAATAGAGATCTGTACATAGAAATATAGTTGTTGAGCCCCTACCTAAGTGCCAAACACTGTCTAGGCACAGAGAAGGATACAATAGTGACAATAAGCAAGGACTCCATCTATATGGAGTTTATATAAATTTAAGTTTGATAGGCAAGGATGTTCATGAAATGCTATTATGTGGGGGAAAAGATTTAAAATAAGGTAGACTGTGATCTCCTTTTTCTAACAAATAAATTTCTTTCTCTTTCCTAGAAAAGAGTTGGAAAGGAAATATACCAAAATGTTAACAGTGATTACCTTTGGATGGCATGGTTTTGGATGATTTTTACTCTTTTCTTTAAACCTTTTTGCAGTGTGAATTTTCCAAATGAGCAGGAATTACTTCCACAATCAAGAGAAAAAGTTAAACTACTTCAATGAATAAAGTTATTCATTCATTTGACAAACATGGAACAGCAAGCATGAGTATGAGGGTTACTAAGTATGTCTGGATTTAGCTGAGAAGATTTTACAGATTGAACTGTAAGCAGTTTCATCTGTTCGTCATAGGATTCATTCATACATTCATACATTCAAGCAATATTCAAGCTTCTACTATGTGCCAGGTAGTGTCGTCCATATCCATGGGATGAAAACATCAGTAAATAAAACAGACCAAAAAAACCTGTCCTTAGAGAGCATACTATGCGAAGATAAGATCATTTTCATTGAAAGGTCTGAGTTCCAGTAAAGAGGAAAGAGTGAGGGTGAACGATGTTTCCTTCACAACACTTACAATCTAATGAAACTACGTGCATAGAGACCCAGGCAACATTTCACTAACTTAAAAGCATCCTCTGGCCTGTGCATACTTTTCCTATGACTTAATTTAATCCCATGCTTCAATTCTCACTGTTTTAGAAATGATAACATGAGGAAATGAATGAAAACTTAAAATAATTTAGTTCTATTGCACTTAATATTTCCAGAATTACACTAAGAAAAATGGCACATATTTTGAGATTCTCAAAAACTGATCACATAAGGTGTCACTACATACACACACCTTCTCTCTCACAGTGTCACGTCAGTTTTAAAGCTTTAAAGTCTCCACCTTTTCCTAGGGATCTCCTTCATTCACCACAACTTTTTTGTACCACTACCTAAATAGGTGGCAAATGGCAGGTGCATATTAAATGCTTATTAAAGGAACAAAGATTCTTAATCTCCTTCTACCTGGACAACTGAAATTGCCCCCCAGAATGTTTCCTTTAATGATTTTTATGGAAACTAGTTTTACTGTTCCTTTTATCTTTTAAGTGAATGAAACATACATCAGTTATGTATTTGCAAACATTTTAGAGTTGCCATTTATATAGACCAGTTCAAGGAAACAATTCCTACGGCATCTCCTGAACATATCACATAGTGCATATTTTACATAACAGGTGAATGTTCTTACATTTTATAACAGCAGAAGAAAATGCAAATACTAGGTGTATTTCCTTAGTTCTGAGGAAAGTATGAGCTCTAGACCATACTGTTCCTATTTTATTCCAGTAAGAGCCTTTAGAAATTTGGTACAGGACTGTGACTTAGCCTCTGCCTACCTAATAACCACTTTTCCTTTCTCCTTTAGTAATGCAACACTGAGCAATGGGTTCAGCTGGAAAACTACATTTTCCAGCTCCTTCCCATCCTCCCACCCTCCACTGATAGGGACAGCCAACGCAAAATAAGCATTAGACTTTGTAAGGTACTGCTAAGAAAATCCTTTACTCTCTTGCCTATCAATATTTTTCCTGCCTGGAACTACTACATGATAGCGGGAACTCCAGCAACCATTTTGTGACTTTCTGGAAATTACACACTAAGGATGACGAAGTTCTGAAAAAGGCATAAAGAGTCAGGGTCAGGGACCCTTATGACTATGTTAGCAGGTACAGCAGCCCAAGACTGCCTACTTCAATACTTGTTTTACAAGAGTGAGAACAGCTCTATTTTATATAAGCCAACATTTTTCCAATCTTAGTTTTTTAGTCTTCTTACAGCTGTTTTCAGAGACCCATTTGATTTAATGGACTAGGAATGAAGGGACTCAAAATTCTTAGCCTTAAGCTTTATTGATACTCATTTTCTGGACACATTTATCTACTATAAGGGTTTCAGCTCTTTATTTGTGAACTGAAGATTTCCAAATTTATTTTTTCCATCTCTGACCTCCAAATTTCTAAATATCTTTGAGACATATCCATTTAGATGTTCTGCTATTACTTCAAACTTTGATTTAACATCTTCCCTATTGTAGCAACCCTCTTTCTCAGTTTCCTTATTTGTAATAGATCTTCCCAATCAATCAGGTTCAAGACTATAAAGCAGTGTTCACCCACATCAGAATATCCTGGGAAGCTCATGAAAAATGCAGATCCCCAGTACACCCCAGATCTACTGAAGAGGATCATCACGAGGCAGCCAGTAGTGCATTTTAAATTAGATACCCAGGATCTTGTAAACATTAAAATTTGAAATTACTGTTTGGGAAAAGCCTTTTAAAAAATTTTATTCATATCTCTCCTGCCCTGTATTCAGTCTGTCACTAAGTCCTATGATGTCATCTTTGTAACCTCATTTCCTACTGTTCTCTCCCTCACTATTCTTTCAACACTCCGGACTCTCTCCTGCCTTGGCACCTTTGCTCTGGCCATTCCCTCTGCCTGGCACACTCTTCCCCCAGATCCCCACCAGGCTAATTCCTGGCCTTCTTCTTGTCAGCTTTTCAATGAAGGATACCCTAACCAACCTATTTAAAATTGCAATCCACCAAGTAACCTTGGGCATCTTGCCTTTTTTTTTTTCCATTCAAAAAAATTTTTTATTAAAGTATGCCATTCATACATGAACATACATAAACAGTTAAGTGTATAGTAAAAGTTGTGAACTTACAAAAAAAACATATATAACATACAGGGCTCCCATACCTCTCCCCACCACCACCTTGCATTGCTGCGGAACATTTGTTACAAATGATGAAAGAGCATTGTCAAAACAGTACTACTAATTATAGTCCATGTCTTACATTTGGTGTATTTTTCCACTAACCCACCCTATTATTAACATCCTAAATTTTTTTCCCATAATTTGCTTACTCATTTTCTTTGCTTTGTCTCATGCCTCACTAGAATGTAAGCATCAAGAGGGCAGGGATTTTTCTCTTCTGTTCACTGATGTATCCCAAGTACCTAGAATGGGACTTGTAGGATTTTAAAATATCTGTGCTAAATGAATGAGTGATTTTCTCAGAAACCTCTCTCAGATTCCTCCCTTAGTATTTCTCCCTCACTGCTTGACTCCAATATTTATCCTGGTTGTCATTTTAGACTTTTCTGCAGTAGCCTCCCAATCAGTCTCTCTAAAGTGCCATTCCCGCCAAACGATCCAACACAATTCCAGATTTAGCTTTCTAGGACAATTCTTTTGGAATGTCACTCCCCTACAATGATTTGGCTCCTGTCAGACAAGTTATACATTGGCATCATGATTGAATGAAAAGTTAGATTATAAGAAATCTAAGATCCTGTTTAAATATTCAGTTCTATATCCAAATGACTCATCTTGCATTTAAACTACTCTGTAATCTAGCAGTACTTCACCTATCCAAATTTATATCCTACTCATTCCAGTTTCTCTCTGCTCCAAGTCAATTTCCTAAAAAACTCTGAAATAAGCCACGTTCATTTTCGCCACTTTTTCAGGTAGTTACTCTTTACCTTCCATACCCTCCTCACCAGTGAAATGGATGGCCATAGCCTTTAGAACCTGGCAACTCAAGAGTGCAACTCATGGGCCAGCATCCTCCCCCTAATTATCTGGAAGTTTGTCAGAAATGCAAGAACTCCAGCTCTACCCCAGACCCACTGAATCAGAACTGGCATCTTATCAAGATCCCTAGGTGGGTCAGTGCAGCTTCAACTTTGAGAAGCACTGCTTTAGGGCTCATCTAGAATCATTCTTCAATGAAACATTCCCTCGGCAGACCTCCTGTTCTCAAATCATCTTCCATTGGTTGTGTGTCACCCACAGCAAGCACAATGACCATTTATTATAATAAGATCCTCTTTTAGACTATTAATTCTCTATTTCATGTAAGTCCTTATGCCCCAATTTGGTTGTAAACAACTTGTATGCAGGATGATGGATCTGGCCGATCTGGATGCAGGGAAAAGAAAGGCATTCAATCACTTTAACGGAAGAAAACGGCTTGTTTTTCTTG
The DNA here is from genome assembly GCF_030445035.2 of Dasypus novemcinctus. Taxonomy (NCBI): domain Eukaryota; kingdom Metazoa; phylum Chordata; class Mammalia; order Cingulata; family Dasypodidae; genus Dasypus; species Dasypus novemcinctus. The sequence continues at coordinate 163,540,876 of NC_080673.1, read as the reverse complement.
CTGAGAACTAGAAACAGGGAGGGAAAGTGCTCCAAGGTCTGGCTATCCTCTCTTAGTATCTATGTGCCCATCCATTTCATTCTCTCTCCTTTCTTTGTTCACTGACTGTTTCTGCTTCCTCATATCAGCATTCACATGACCCATTACAGCCAGACATTCTTTTCCCTTTCACCTCTGCCCCTTTCTGCTTCAATTTTCACTCTAAGTCTCTAAGCTTAATGTTCCCTGAGAGAGATATGATCAGCACAGAGAATCCTCTTGAGCCAAACCACAAGGTTACATGTATCTGAGCCACCTATAAATTGGCTGCTCTTGGATCAGGAGTTCACCCTGATCAAATCAGCTGAGGCCTTGTAGGCAGCAGGAGCTATGAAAGGAGACTACTATTACTTCGGAAAGAAAGGCGGGGGTGGAGGCAATGAGCAGCATCACCAGGCCGAAGTCATTATTCTGTTTTCAGCACAATCCTGAGCAAGGTGCCAAGCACATGACAAACTGAAACCAATCAATATGGGAGAGAAGGGTTACTCACTAAGCAGCACTATGTGCTGAGCTGTGCTGGATGCCCTGAGAATACCTAAGAAACAGTCTGGCTTTCCAGGAGCTCTTAATCCAAATGTGTCACTGATCTACCTACTCCACCTTTGGCAAGTTATTAAACCATTCTGGGCCACAGTTTCCTTATCTTTTAGATGGGAGTCCACCTTCATTTACCCCTAGGAGTATTGTAAGGTTCCATAAGGTGATATTTGTGAAAGTGCTTTGAAAATACACTTGCCAACCAAAAACAAAACTGCAGCCTTTCAATGGTAACAAAATCCTCTCAAAAGCCACAAGTTTTGCATTGCTTTCTGGTCTTTTCTCTCTTCTTCCCACAGTATATAATTCATTGATTGATATTATTTGAAAGACAACCTCAACTAATACCACTATATTTTCATTACCTGTATGACCAATTGGTGATAAGGAAAATTAATTCATTTGACTCAGTGTGAAAAAAAAAATCAATACTTCTTTTACTGTGCTACAAGAGATTTTTATAACGCTACAATCTATTCAACTGTGCCTCTTGTAATGTCCCTTATAAATATTTTTTGGTATATTACAAATGACAATAAGCCTGTGCTAAATTCCTATATAGGACACAGGTTAGTTTTGATGTCCATGTGGTCTTCTCCCAGGGCAGTTTCATTTAATATTTCCTAAAAGCAGGAATTAGAAAATCATAGTTATTGAAGCCTAGCACCCCCATTTTTTTACATGGGGAATCTGAGTAGGAAAAATAATAAAATGGAACCCCTGGAATACTACTCTCCAAACTTCCATCTTTTTTCTAAAACCACTTTACCACCCACCTCACATAAAAGGGTAGAGGTATACTGCGAATCAGCAACAATGGCAAGATAGACTAGTGCTCAAAAACATGTTATTCTACCTTTTGCAGGATTCAAGTACATGTTTATGGAGGATTGAAAAAAAAAAGATAAATAAAACAAAAACTCAAAATATATATAATCTTAGCTCTGCCCTGAGCAAAATCAAGGAGTATTTATTTACTGAGCACCTGCCACAGGACAAATAGGTGCTGAGTGCTCCTAAAATGGGCTGAAGAGGGTGCCCCTTCCCTCCCAAGCTTACATGCTTGTACCTGCGGGCATCTCCTGTTGCTTGATGCTGACAAGTTGTGTAGCCAGCCATTCAACAGCTGGCCCGGGTGGAGCAGAGAAAACAGCTTCCACCTTGCTAGAAAGTCAGCTCAGCCGGCCAAGGTGCGAGTTTCAGGCAAAACGAAAAGAAAACAAAATAAAACCACAAACCCGGCTGCAGGAAGGAAAACTGCAGTGACTCTAATGCCTGGTCCCCACTGAGCACCCAAGCCCAACGAAAGATTCCTCGCGCTCTGAGAAGCTCAGGATCTTGCAGCCTGGGAAAAGGACATCCCCTTCTCGGGAAGCTTTGATGCGAGGACTGCAAAAGGGTGGGCGGCAAGGTTGGGGATCTGTCCACAAGGAAAGGGAAACTGAATGCAAGTGGGGAGGTCTGCGTGCTACTGGAGAGAAAGGTGAACAGGGCGAGAGTGCTCGGTGTCAGGGACCGAAAGGACACACTGCGGTGAAAGGCGAACCTTGGGGCTCCCGCCGAGGACATCAATCCGGTGGCTCCGGAGCCAGGGAAGGGTCTGCGAGCGCACTGGCAGTGGCGCAGGAAAAACGATCCGCCAGGGACCAGCGCGACGGCCAGACTGCCCGGGTGGGGGGAGTGGGAGTGGGCGCCTCTTCCCCGACATGCACACATAAACACGCAGCCACACGCTCACAGCCAGACCTCAGCGGGCCCCGAGCCGCCCCCGCGCGCGCTCAGCGCCTAATCCCACGCTGCGGGGACCACTCACCCTCCGCGCGCGAGCGGATCTCGGACACTGTCCTCCGCATGGTGGGCATCGCGGAGGCGGCCGCAGGTGGGTCTCCGGCCGGGAGCTGCACCTGTCACGGCGCCGCGCAGAGCGCTCAGCCGCGGCGTAGGCCCCGCCACCCACCCCGGGCAGCTCCGCCGCGGGGCGCGGCTGCCGCACGCCCGCAGGAGGAGGAGGAGGAGGAAAGAGAGGCGCCGGCGGCGTCGCAGAGCTGTGCTAGCTCTTCCCGCAACCGCTGCAGGGGCCTCTCGGCGAGGGGCGGAGCCACGGAGGGGGCGGCTCGGCCGGGCCCGGGGGGAGTGGTCTCCAGACGGCGCGGTCGCGCGCTCCGCGGCGGGGCGGGGAGGAAGGCGGGAGAGGGCTGGGGAGAGACCTGGGAAAGCCTCCGCCCCGCCACGCCCAGGGCCGTACCACTCCTGTGGGGGGGTTGTCGGCTACAACCTCCCCCTTCGCTGGACGCCCTCGCTCCGCTCCGCGGCATCGGCTCGCTCTGGTCCTCCTAACCCCCCTCTAACTTGCCCAACTCTTGGTCTAGAGGGGAAGTGGTGTTTTGGCTCCAGCCTCCTGCGTATATCCTCCCTTCTCGCCAACCTCGGCTTTTAATAGCAGTGGAGCGGCCCGTCGCCTGGAAAGGGGTTGGGTAAGTGAGTGGGCAGGCCAAGAGCGAAAGGGACTGGGACACCAAGGGTTAAGTCCCCGGGGGAGCCGTGGAAAGGGGAGGTGTGTTAGCTGCTCCGGTTGATTTCTAGTCTCCCTGCAAGCCCCGCGGTCTTCGAGGCCTGAGCCTCACGTGCTTTCGCCTTGCTCTTGAGCAGCAGCCTCTGCGGCTGGGGTCCTCGGAGTTCTGCTGTCGCTGCCCGCGGAGTTTGGGTGCATCCCAGCAGAGTGTGCTCTGCAGCCTGGCAAAGCCCTCGAATTGCAATCAAATAAGCTATTGTCCCGGTTTATTGGATTTTTGTTGTTTTGGATTTTTGTTTATGGCCAAGTCTGCAGAAAGTTAAATGTAGTCGTTTTACCTGAAAAGTGGGAAAGGGGTTTTGGTGTAAAATCCATAAATATATTGAATTTTAATTTGCGCAGTATACCCAATATACCAATAACCTCATTACCTTTATTTTGTGTACTGAGATCTGTGCTAACAAGTTACCAAAACAAGTAGAGTTTGTGTGTGTGTTTAATTGCTGATTTCATCTTCAAGTTAGAAAGTAACTTGTTTTCTGCGGATTCAGATGAGCTGCTGTAATGGGAAGACAGAAATAAACTGAATTAGAAGCTATTTGCTTTCTTCTCTTCCTCCAGTACCCAATGGAACAGGACTTCACATGGTGGCCTTTTATGTGAGCTCTTCTCCCGTTCGAAAAGTAGAAGTCTGGAGAAGATTGACTCAAGGGAGAAATGAGTATTCCCAAGCCTCAGGAAAAAAAGTAAAATCTGCTTTTAGCATCTTATCCCAGTTGGTGGCATTTCGGCAGCTTCCTGCAGGTACTGTTTCCTAATCAGGGCCCTCCCCTGCCCTAATAGTCTGGCCTTCTATGCATATTTATGAGGAGCCCACTCTGCTTGGCTCTGATTCAGATGCTGAGGTTGGAAGAAAGCAAATATATTCCCAGTGCCCATGAAATGTCACTGGATAGAGCAGGACTCAAAGATAATGTGTCCCTTCACTAATGGGCATGATTTACAGTATGGTCTCTTAGGAGTAAAAATAAGAGCAAACAGCTTTTTCGGGACTATCAGCACTGGCCATTTTTATTCTTTCCAGGTCCTGGGACCTCCCTATGTAAAAAAGGCTTCCTCTGACTTGATGAATAGGAGTCTGAAATGAAATTAAAGAAAATTGTAAAAAACCACCCCCAAAAGTTAGTGAGCAGGTGTGCGTTTTGCCAGTGTATTCAGTGCAAACAACCCCTTTAACAATTCAAAAGCAGTGCATAGAGACCTGAACTTGGGCGTCTAAAGTAGCCTTTTGCATTTCAGGCGCCAAGCTCATCTTTGTGTGCTTGCATCCAACTGCAATGAGCCCATGCTCGTGGAGGCCCTTTGGGCTGAGGAATAAAACAACCTAATTAAGGCTGATAACAACAAGAAACTAGGGGAATGGGTAGGCCTCTAAAACTGACAGGGGAAACCTCCTAAGGTGGTTGATTGCAATTATTGTGGCTGTTAAGGACTATGCAAAGAATCTCAGGCTAAGGCTGTCATTGAAGAATATTTTGAATGCAAGAAATGAACAAATAAAAAAAACATTGCTCTCAAAAGAAGAGTTAGCAAGCAGAAGAAACCAGAACAAATGCAGTGCTGTCATTATTAACATTTTAAGTATAATTTTATATAAAGCCAACACCAATTTTACTCAAAATCTATGCACAGCAGCATGACCATATTTGATTTATTAAGAATTGCCTTTGTAATTCCTAATGATTCTTCAAGTGAGGTTCAGTTCTGCTTACTTAGAAATAATAAACTGAAAAGAAGTTACAAAATCATCCCCTGTTTTCTATACAGCAATCTGTTTTATGTGAGTGCATGTGTATATACCATTAACAGCCCATTAACAAATTTGATAACATCTGTTATTCCCACCCAGTGTTTTTTACAACAGACTTTTCTACAGAGAAGGTTACATGTTATATTCCATAATTCACTGTGTGTCTTTTCCCAGATTATACGATTATTTTATCCATAATGGCAAGAGTATCCCAACTACCTCATTTTTGAAGAAGCACTCATTTATTGCTAGGAATCACATGTGCTTTTATTGGTTCAGAAACCCGATCAAAGTTGAGGATTGCAGTAATCTGTATCTGCCTGCTTTCAAAGCCCTCTCAAATCTTATCTTCCATTATTCTGAAAAGCTGAATGTTCCAGTCCTTGGCAAAATACTCTGGTTCAGGCAATGTGACCTTGTCACAGAATCTGTCGTACAATTCTGATGTCAGCAAGATCATTTTTAAAAGTTTTTATGACTGTTCTGCTGATAGACTTGAAGAAAATGTATTCTTCAAAGACAGTTTCTCCAAGGACCAGTTTTATCACTGCAAAAAATATACATTGGGGGGAGCAGATGGAGCTCAAGTGGTTGAGCACCTGCTTCCCATGTATGAAGTTCTGGGTTCAATCCCTGGTACCTTTAAAAAAAAGTACACACTGAACATATAATAGGCATGCAATCCTGAGCCAGATTGCTAGGTGACAGAGATGCCTAATGCAAAGGTGAAAGTTAACAAGAAATGCAACAATGCAACAGAGGCCTGATGCTAATTCCACATAGACCAACAGCAATAACTATAGACATTGAAGGAAGGGGAGGTTCTAAGAGGTGAGGTGATAAACAAAGTTGAGCTAGGTTTTGAAGTAGGGGCTAAGTCTGTGTGTGAAGGAGGCATCATTCTAGGGCAGGAATGCTTGGAATATAGGAAGTACTCAATAATGATGGTTAAATGAAGGTTGGTGGTAAATAAAGTGGTAGAATAGCACATATGTTTGGGCACCAAAGAGTCCAACAAAGCTTCTCATTGGAAGCCTGTGGATGGAAGCTAAAGGTGCCAGATTTGGGAATATCTTAAGTGTCATGCTTAGGATACTTTCTTCTGATTTTTTAAATGAGCCATCCAAAAGAGCATGTTAGGAGTCCCACTTCTAAGAATAATGATGACATTTTCCCTTAAATTTTCACACAAAATTTCCCCCAGTGCTACAAATGAAACCATGCTCTGAGATAATGAGCATAACATGGCAAGTGTCCATCAGTTTCTTGTTACTTTCTTATACTATGTAGGAATTAATGGAAAATATGTTCTTTGCTTTCCCTTTGAATTGGGACAGCTTGCATTATTGAGTAATTGGAGAAAGTAAAAGAACCCAGTCTGTTCTGCTGTCATGGCAGGATGTTAACATCAGTAAAACTTGATTGGCCACAAGCACCCAAATTTAAAATTCAAGCAGGTCAGAGGTAACTGTTGTACCCAGAGTCAGAGAAAGGTAGTTTAAATTGCATAGGAAGAAATTTAAAAAAAAAATGACCAAGAGACTATCATGACTTCTGCTAAGTAGGTTAGAAAACAAGTCTCCATGCCAAGATAATTAAGTGGAGAAAAGAATAGTCTTTTCAACAAATGGTAATGGGACAAGTGGATTGCCACATGCAAAGAATGATGTTGGACCTTATACCATAAGCAAAACTTAACTCAAAATGCATCAGACCTAAATATAAAAGCTAAAATTATAAAACTCTTAGAAGAAGAATAAGAGCAAATCTTTTTGAACTTAGATTATGATTTCTTAGATATGATATCAAATGCAAAAACAACAAAAGAGAAAATAAGATAAACTGGATATTATCAAAATGTAGAACTTTTGTGCTTCAAAGGATACCATCAAGAAAGTGAAAAGAAGCCACAGAATGGAAGAAAACTTCTGTAAATTTTTTTTTCTTTTTTTTTCTTTCTTTCTTTTTTTTTTTAAAAGATTTATTTATTTATTTAATTCCCCCCCCCCTCCCCTGGTTGTCTGTTCTTGGTGTCTATTTGCTGCGTCTTGTTTCTTTGTCCGCTTCTGTTGTCGTCAGCGGCACGGGAAGTGTGGGCGGCGCCATTCCTGGGCAGGCTGCTCTTTCTTTTCACGCTGGGCGGCTTTCCTCACGGGCGCACTCCTTGCGCGTGGGGCTCCCCCACGCGGGGGACACCCTTGCGTGGCACGGCACTCCTTGCGCACATCAGCACTGCGCATGGCCAGCTCCACACGGGTCAAGGAGGCCCGGGGTTTGAACCGCGGACCTCCCATATGGTAGACGGACGCCCTAACCACTGGGCCAAAGTCCGTTTCCCAACTTCTGTAAATTTTATATCTGATAAGGGATGCTATTAAAAGACAACCCAATTTAAAAACAAAGGATCTGAATAGACTTTTTCCAAAGAAGACATACAAATGGCCATAAGCACACAAAAAGATGCTCATTAGCAATTAGGGACATGTAAGTCAAAACCATGAGATAACACTTCTCATCCACTAGTATGGCTATAATTTAAGAAACAGATAATAAGTATTTGGGAGAATGTAGAGAAATTGGAACTTTCATATACTGCTGGTGGGGATGTAAAATGGTACAACCACTTTGGAAAACATTCTGGCAGTTCCTTAAACAGTTAAGCATAGAGCTACCATTTTATCCAGCAATTCCACTTTTAAAAAAGTGAAATAGATGTTGAAACAAAAACTTGTACATAGATGTTCATAGCAGTATTTTTTGTAATAGCCAAAAAGTGGAAACACACCAAATAGCCCATCAGTTGGTGAATGGGTAAATAAAATGTGATCTATGCATACAATGGATTATTCTTAAATAAAAAGAAATAAAGTATATGCATGCTACAACATGGATGAACTTTGAAAACATTATCCTAAGTGAATGAAGTCAGTCACAAAGAACCACATATTTTATTATTCCTGAATCGGCAAATATATAGAGTCGAAAAGTGGCTGCCTAGGGCTGGAGTGCTGATAGCTGGCAGGTGCAGGGTTTCTTTTGGGGTAATGACAATGTTCTAAAAATGGACTTTGATGATGAATGTACAACTCTGAGTAAACTAAAAAAGTCATTGAATTGTACTAAATGGATAGAATCTATAAAATGTGGTTGTCTCAATAAAGCTATTTTTTTTTTAAAAGAAATTGAGTTTCCAGCATTGTCAGCCAAAGCGGAAATTATCAAGCCACAAAAGTTAAAAAAAAAAAGCTATTAAAGGAAATTCCTATGTTGGTGGGTTTACACTTCCTAATTATTTGATTTTGCCTGAGTTTTGGGCCCCCAAGGAATAAGAATTGGTCTTTTTTTGGGAGGACTTCATCCTGGAATAGGTGAGAGAGGAATGATCACTAACTTGCTACTGTGCAGCACAGCCAAAAGTGCTTTGGGTACTTATGGTCTGAAGGTACTTGAAGACACACTTGAGAATCCTGCTTCTGAGTAGGACTGAGGCGTGGAAAGTTGATTACTGTACTACCATAAAATATAGACACTGAACAGTGGAGGCCGCTGCACTTGAAATTTTTTTGCAGAAGCACAAATAAACGGGTAAATTAGGTTGAAATTTTATATAATTACATCTTTTAGCTTCAAATTGAGGTTGAGCTATAACATAGAATTCTATTATGTTGTAAAGCTGCCTGGTTATTATATGAGATGATTATTACCTCTGACATACAATTGTTGCTATATTGACTTCTCCATGGATAGTATATGGCACAGGTATCATGAAACTGTTACACTAGCAAAGTACTTTCCCCAGTCTTCTCCATCTGCATTCCTCTCTTTCTGTTGCCATCATCCACATACACAGCCCTCCATCACACCAGCAAGTTTGTTAGGTTGTATATCCAAAACACATCTTAGATATTGCCACTTCTCTTCATATCCACCTGTACCACTTTTGTACAAGCCACCATCATCTCTCACCCGCAACAGCCTTCTAACTGGTCTCCCTGCTTCGATTTCTTGTCTCCATTCATCCCACAGCAGCCACAGATATTATTGTTTTAAACCACAAATCTGTTCATGCCATTTCTTAAAACTCCTCAGTGGCTTCCCACAGTACTTGGAAGGAAACCCAAATTCCTTAGCATCTTAAATGAGTTCCTCTACAACGTGGTGCTTGCCTGCCTCTCACACCTCATCTGTGATGGGTCTGAGATGATTCCAGTCCACCTTAGCTAATTTTGCCCCAATTTCCCCACCCAAGCCACCACCACATTGCCTTATTCTATTTTTCTCATAGCGCTTATCACTATGTGAAGAGTTTTTTTATTTGTTGGTTTACCTGTTTATGATAAATTCAACTTTTATGTGTCTTGCTTATTGCTAGACAATAACTTGTTCCAACTCTAAGAACATTATCACTCATATATCACTGGATCAATAAATGTTTATTGAATGAGTGAACTTAAGGTTTGTGTTTTATAAATGCTTTGGGTCCTGCAGATTGGAGAGTGGAAATGACTAGAGGATAGGTGGCAATCCATTGGAAGAATAAGTTATGCCCTTCATAAGTATATATATATATGGGGAATGTTATTTTGTCAGGATTATTTACATGAAATAATTTAGAACAAATTTTCTTTCAGGTATTTGATATCAGAAAAATCATGTGAGTATCTTGTTGGCTTTTGTTAAAATTTAGTGATCAAATTTTAGTAACAGGGAGCAGATGTGACTCAAGCAGTTAGTGCCCAACTCCCACATGGGAGGTCCCGGGTTCTGTTCCTGGTGCCTCCTAAAGAAGACAAACAACCACCATTCAGTGAGCAGATATTGAGCAAAAACAATGAGCAAATAGAAGAGGGAGCCATGATGGGGCCAGGGAGGGGGGAGATTTTAAAAACAAGCTGATTTTAGACAAAAGCTCTAAATCTGCTGTCACTGAATAATCCAGTCACTTATTCTTACTCATAATGACAAAACCAATACTTTTCCTTCATGCCTGTGATTTATTTTTTTGTGACTATATTACCATTCTCTCTTCAAACACCTTAGCAAGATCTAAATTCAAAGTTATAATATCTTTAAACATGGTTATCTTCTTCATGCACTTGGAATTTCCAGTTAAAAAGTACAATGAGTTTTTTCTTCACCATATTTGAAAATAGTTTGCTCCTATTTAACAGAGCCTAGAGTTTTACTATTTGAAAGGACTCAATAGGAATTCTAAAAGAAAAAGTTCCTCCAGTATATTTAAAATAGAGCTCAGGGAAGTGGACTTTGGCCCAGTGGTTAGGGTGTCCGCCTACCACATGGGAGGTCCGCGGTTCAAACCCCAGGCCTCTTTGACCCGTGTGCAGCTGGCCCATGTGCAGTGCTGATGCGCGCAAGGAGTGCCCTTCCACGCAAGGGTGTCCCCCGCATAGGGGAACTCCACGCGCAAGGAGTGCACCCCATAAGGAGAGCCGCCCAGTGCGAAAGAAAGTGCAGCCTGTCTAAGAATGGCACCATCCACATGGAGAGCTGACACAACAAGATGACGCAACAAAAAGAAAAACACAGATTCCCGTGCCACTGACAACAACGGAAGCGGACGAAGAGGATGCAGAAAATAGACGCAGGGAACAGACAACGGGGCGGGGGTGGGGGGGCGGGCAGGAGAAGGGAGAGAAATAAAATAAATAAAAAATCTTAAAAAAAAAAAATAGAGTTCAATTCACACACCATCTGTATTAGTCAGCCAAAGGGGTGCTAATGCAAAACACCAGAAATTAGTTGGCTTTTATAAAGGGTATTAATTTAGGGTAGGAGTTTACCAATACCAGGCCATAAAGCATAAGTTACTTCCTTCACCAAAGCCTATTTTCACGTGTTGAAGCAAGATGGCTGCCAATGTCTACAAACTTTCAGGCTTCCTGGGTTCCTCCCTTCCAGCGTCTTGCCTCTCTTCCCAGGGCTTGCTTCTTCCTGGGCTCGGGGTTACTCTCTTCCTGGGGGTTGCTTTTCTTTTCTCTGTGAGCTTACTTCCCAGGGCTCCAGCTTAAGGCTTCAGCATCAAACTCCAACATCAAAAACCCTCAACTCTGTCCTTTGCCATGCCTTTTATCTGTGAGTCCCCACCCCTTGGTGGTGGGGACTCAATGCCCTAATGACGTGGCCCAATCAAAGCCCTAATCATAACTTAGTCATGCCCAGGTACAGACCAGATTACAAATATAATCCAGTATCTATTTTTGGAATTCATAACTATATTAAACTGCTACACTGTCTTTGGAAAAAACATTTATTGAGTTTTTTACTCAGAAAGTAAGTGTACATTAAAAAAGCAATCCATTGCATCATAATCTCTAGTGCTGTAAGTTTATATTCAATAGCATTGTTCCAAAATTGATAAGGGATTAATAAAGTGATATGACTTTTTCTTTTAAAATTTCCTGCCTGCTAAAGCCAAAAGGTAAAAATTAAGCCTTAATTGAGAAATGCTGTTTCTTTTCCAAAAGTTACTAAATAACATTCCAAAATGCTGGCTCCTCTGTCATATTGTTGTAAAGTACTTCATGAACGTATAGTTCACATATTTTGTTATGGTTTTTGACATTTTAAAAATGCAACTTTATTGACATATAATTGATATAATATAAACTGCACATTTCTGAAGTGTAGAATTAGATACGTTCTCTTTTTTTTTTTTAAAGAAGGTACTGAGGATTGAACCTGGGACCTCGTACATGCAAAGCAGGTACTCAAAGATTGAACTACAACTGCTCCCCCAAATTAGATAAGTTTCGATATATGTTTACACCTGTGAAGCCATTACTACATTCAAGGTAGTAAACATATTCATCATTTTCCCAAAAGTTTCCTCTTGTCCCTTGGTATGATTCTTATCTGTCAGTGGGAACAGTTCTTCATCATGTATTCAACATTCATTTATTGAGTGTCCACCATATTCTAGATATTATGTTGGATACAGGAAATTGAGTGGTAAGCTAAAACAGAAGGATTTGGACCCTCACAGAACTATGTATTGACAGAAAGGCAGACATTAACCAAATATTTACATAATCACAACTGTATATTATAGTCTATATCTGTATATATTGATTATACTCCAAAATATTTCTGGTCTTTCATGTTTATATCTGATACTCTTCAAAGTAGTTTATATGGGCCGTTGTAATATATCCATAAATATACACTAGACATTTTTTGTTGGATATTATGGATTTTATCTTGAAAGCAGTATGATGTTTGATGTGTAGGAAAGACAACCAGTGAAGAAAAGGAATTTTATTAAAATTTTTTTGCTTGATGTTGGCCAGTATTGCTTGATGTTGAGTAGAACCCTCATATTGGAAATGAAAAGAAACTGTCAAGAATATCTCATTTTTCACCTTGTCATGTCATATTAGGTGCTATACTTCAGGGAGAAAAAGTGGTAATAATGAGGTAAAAAATATTGAAAGATGGGGGAAAACCCAGAATTTTTATGGAAAAGTACAATTGAGCGTAGTAGTGAATGAGATACATATTATTATTAAATATAACTTTGTAATACCACGACTCTTAATTTAGAAAGAATACCAGGCTTAAACAAGATGGTTTTCTGATTAATTGAAGTATGTTATAGCTTTCAAATATGAAATATTTGCCAATTGCGTTTGGACCTCTTGGGTGATACAACCTATGTTCAGTGGTTTATAATCTGCTGCAGCATTTACCAAATTCGTTGGAAAATCACAAAGATTTTTTTCTTTGTCTTGGACCTCAAAAATTCTCAGAAACATCATCTGCTGAAAAAGGGGATCATTTATCACTGTTGCTTCTTGCCAACCTTGAACTCTGAGGAAATATACTAAGCGAAGAAAGAGAACTAATATTTAATTCAGGCTTATGATTTAGTATTTGCCCCAAGGGAAAGACACCAAGGGGAAAATCACTTTAAAGAAAGAGTATAAATGAAGCAAAACAAGTACAAATTCCAGGTTTCTGAAAGCTGGAGGTGCTGGAGCTAAGAGCATAGGGGCTGGGGCCATCCATGTGTGGAAGCAAAGGCGTTGGATCTTTTGTGTAAATCTGCTTGCCTCTGCCAGACTTCAAATGTCATCTCCCTCTTCCTTGCTTATATTCTATTACCTATTTTTTATTTGCTCTAAACTTTAAAATTGACTTTAATCTGTGCAATTTGAACCACTTTCCCTCCTCTTTCTGAGTCTGTGACAATTTGACTCCAGTTTGCCTTTCCTTTCAGAAGCCACATGCCCTGCAATTGAAGCATCTGTGATCTGTTACCTGCATAGCCCCTCAGAGCATTCCATCCATGCCCATTGGTTAATTCTGTGTGTAATTTTGGCCCTTTAGGCTTCCCCTGACATGGTTTTATTCTTGCCCTAGAATGACAGTACAGGGGCAAAGGAGAAACCTGCAGATTGGGAAATACTGAGAATAAATTTGAATAAATATAGGGCAACCAAATTACGGAGTGCCATGAAAACCAGCAGTGATGGCAGGGATGAATGCACACAGTCAAAGGGAGCCATTTAGGCTCTGGGTCACAGGATCAAAATTATGTTTTTAAAAGATTCTTCTGTTGGTAATAGGATATGGAACATCGATTAGAGGTAAAGAGACCAGGTTGGAGATGAAAATGATCTGTTCAATTAACAGAGGAAAAGGTGATTAAACATATGCTTGTGAAAGAATAATAAACCAATTTAAAAAACAAATGCTAAGTATATCAGTCGAGTGGTGGAATAAAAATGATCCTCAGGAACTCACATGCAGAATGGGGAGGGAAGAATTTCCCAGGGTATGGCCTCAGTAAGTACAGATTAAAGCTAATTTCCACTACCAGCTCAGGTTGTGTCCAGGCTTGACCTTCAGAAAGATGGCATGAAGCACTTGTCACAGTAAAGAAAAATTCTGTTATGATTATTAGCCAATGTACTAAGAAAAATGACTTATACATTTCAGAATGATTTTTAACCACAAGATTTGAAATCAAAAGGGCTTGAATTAGCCAGAGAAATAAAATGACAAAAATAGCCATTCTTCAAAATTCAGATTAGTTGAGTGTGAGTTCGTATTTAAAATAACATAGATTTTATTTTTTTTAATGAAAGCAATGAACATTATATAAGATTTGAAAAAATAGAAGACAACATCACAATAGCTATAGTTATGCTCCTTAAAGATAGTCACTGCTAAGACTTTGATTTATTTCCTTCTAATCCTTTATTTCCTCCATGTAACTGTGGTACCATTATATACAATTATATATGTGTGTGTTTGTGTATATATACACATACAATTGTGTGAATTTTAGCATGATTGTGTTACTTTTTTGTTTAATGAAAATTTTATTTTTTTTTTATAATAGAATAAGTAAATCTCATCATAATAAGAGTTTGAATGTCCATGTTTTTCATATAAAAAGTGTATGTGGACAACCAGTAAGATGGTGGCAGAGTAAGGAGCACCTAGAGTCAGCTCCTGCTACAGGGCAGTTAGTAAGAGCACCCAGAGCTATCTGGAGCTAGTTGAAGTACCTGTTTGGGGTTTCAGGAGACCAGAAGAGCATCCTGCAACATCCTTGAAGGAATAGAAGGAGGAGACTGCCCATCTGTAGAGAAGTTCGTGAATAGAGCCCTCCACGCCACAGTGGCCAGTGCCCATCCTCCACTGGAGGCCCAAGCCACCTCGGGGGCTGTTCTGTGGCTGGAATTGAAAGCTCCACTGCCCACAAATGGGGTAGGAAGAGACGGTTGGGTACTAACTTCAGCTACTGATAAGTAAATTCGGCTGGCTAAAGTATATACCTAAGAACAGCTGAAGTTTAACTTGTCCAAGCCAGAAGTCGCCCTTTTGACTCTGCCCCCAGCATGAGGAGAAGCCAGGCTGACTGAAAATCACAGTGATGGAAGGTACTGGTTTCTTTCACCCAGATCCACCTGCAGCCCTAGTCTAGGCTTCAGTCCCACCTCTGGCAGGGAAGAGGCTAGTGGGCTGTGCACCAGCCTATCCAGGAAACTGCAGGTACCTTAGGCTGGCACAAACTAAATAATTGGAAGTCTACTGGGGCAACTGCAGTCATCTTGGACCTGCACTGCATAGATTGCTGCACACACTTGCAGCTACATCCTCGCCCCAGGCAGGGGAGAAAGGGGCTTGAAGCTTCATCAGTATCTCTGGGCAACTGCAGTTTAGGCCTATACAACTTGGATTATTCCATACTGCTGTGATGTTCCTACCCCTGGCAAAGGAGAAAGTTGGGAGAAGCTTCTCCTGAATAGCCAGAAACATCGTAAAAGGAAAAGTGAACTCTCATCTCCAGACTTTAAATCATATTACCTAGCTATAGTGATAAAAACAGCACGGTACTGGCATAAAGACAGACACATAGACAAATGGAACCAAATTGATGATTCAGAAACAGACTCTCACAAGTATGGTCAAATGATTTTGGACTAGCCTGTCAAACCCACACAGCTCGTGCAGAACAATCCATTCAACAAATGGTGCTGAAAGAACTGGATATCCATAGCCAAAAGAAGGAAAGAGGACACCTATCTCACACCTTATGCAAAAATTAACTCAAAATGGATCAAAAACCTGAAATTAAAAGTAAAAAAAAAGTTAAAAAAAAAGGCTTCTAGAAGAAATTGCAGGAAAATACTTTCCAGACCTGGTGGTAGGTGGTAGATTCTTAGAGGAAATAAGAGGAGCCTGAGAGGGACTACTGATGTTTAAAGTATGTAAAAGTTTTAATTAGCTTTACTGTAAAAGTGTGGAAATGTATAGAGTGGATGGTAACACATAGTAACAGCTAGTTTATAAATGAAAATGGTAGTCTTGGTATGTAAATGCCAATTGACAAAGGACTCCAGTAAGAGAATTAAAACCCATCCTGAAGCAGTAATCAAAAGGCCCTTACCTGATCTAATCAAAGTTTCACAATAGGTTCGATTTAAGAACATAATTTTCTGGGTCCACAAAAGACTAAAACCAACACAGGGCGCTATGGAGAGTAAAGGGGGAAAAGTCTGCTTAGTTACAGGAGAACCAGGTAATCTTCTAGCTGGAGATATAAGTATATTTATAGAAATATGTATTTTTGAAATTTGTAGATATTGGGTCAATTTCTTACTGAATTAGAAATTCTGACATTCCTTTGAAAGATGCTAAATGTTATATTTGAGCATATATGTTTAATTATTAGAAGTATTTATCTTTTAATACTACTAGAGCTTTCAGTAATCTGGGAAAAAGTGTGATTAATGTAAAACGATGTTGTTATCAACCCTGATTTTTTAAAAAATTGGAATCAGAAGACCTGGGTTTGAGTCTCAAATCTGACCTGTTCTAGTGCTGTGATCTTGGGTATGCTATTAATTTAAAAAAACTTTCTGAAACTTTATTAGATTATGAGTTAACTTGCAGGCTCTGCCATAAAACTACTAGAATTAGATCCACTTACCAGTGTAACAGTTTGTTATGTAACTACTCTGTGCCTCAGTTTTCTCATCTATAAATGGGAGAAACTAGAATCCCTGTTGGAAATGGAATCCTATCCCCCATAAAAGGCAGGTTAAGGTCCCAATCCTTGTTCCATGGGTTTGAACCCATTTGTAAATGCAGCCTTTGAAGATGGTGTTAGTTAAGGTATGCCCAAACTGAATGAGAGTGGGCCTTAATCCAATATGGCTGAAATCCTTAAAAGCAAAGGAAAATGGACACAGAAGGGAAAGTCCAGGGGAGTAGTCAGAAGCCAGAAGTCAACAGAAGATAAAAAAGAAGACACTGCCCTGTGTCTTGCCATGTGATAGAAAAGTCAAGGTCCAAGCATCGCCTGCAGCCAATCCCAAAACACCATAAAATTTGGGGGAGAAATCATTGCCTTGCTGATGGCTTGATTTTGAACTTCTACCCTCAAAACTGTGAGCCAATTAATTCACATTGTTTAACCCACCCACTGTGTGACATTTGTTTTAGGAGCTGGGAAACAAAACATTGACTTTATTAAATCAATGTTGTGGAAAGTCAATGAGATAATTTCCTCTAATATACTGTACAAATCTAAGCTGTTATTATTATCATTTATTATACCCAACATCTTTTTTATATTCTGTAAGCGACATAAAATTAAATTATTTGTGTTACTAGTGGCATTTCCCTCAGTTCTGCATCTCTTTGTGTAGTCCAATTAACACAATATTACTTGCTCTATCATTTGTATGCTATGTAATTTTTTTAAAGTGGGTACCAGAGATTGAACCCAGGACCTTGTACATGGGAAACAGGTGTCCAACACTGAGCTACATCTGCTCCCCTGTATGATATGTAATTTAATGCGGGATTCTATTTATTGGTTTCAAGAGATTTGATACAAGAATGCTTATTAGGAATGGTCTTAGTTTGCCAGGTCTACTATAATAAATACCACAAACTAGACAGCTTTAACCACAGGAATTTATTGCCTTACTGTTTTAGAGGCAAGAAGTCCAAAATCAAGGTATCAGCAGGTCATGCTCTCTCCAAAGTCCGTAGCCTTCTGGGATGGCAGAATGATAATCAGTCTCTGCCTCTGTCATGTTCAGTCTTCTGTGGCTTCTACTTCTCCTGCTCAGTCATCTGTCTATGTTAGATTTGATCTCCTTGTAAAGACTCCAGTCATAATGGTTTAAAGTCCACCCTAATTCCAGTTGGTTTCATCTACGCAGGATCATCAAAAATCTTATTTACAAATGAGTTCATACCCAAAAGAGCTGGGGGATTAGGACTTGAACATGCCTAGTGGGGGACAGGATTCAACCCCAACAGTAATATTTATTATTAAAATGTTAAATATGCCTATTTCATTTAGAAAAAAGTTTAGCTACATACAAAGGAAAAACCACAAAATCACAGTGGTTTAAATAAGGGAGTTGTTTTTCTCTCACATAAAAGAAGTTTGAAGATAGATCCCACACTGTCATCAAAGATCCAGGGCAGAGTCCTCCCTTTCTGCTCTGCAGGCTAGTACATGGAGGCTTCCATCCTCAGAATCACCTCATGGCCCTCAATGGCTGCTGGTGTGCCTGCTATAAAGTTCACAATGGAAGTTGGGAAAAGGAATAAAGATATCTCAGGATAAAATGGGATCATGGCGTTCTGAATCAGATCCCTTTAAGCATATATTCCTGAAGTCTCAAATAAAATTATGCTTGTACTTTATGACTAGATCATAGTCAAATTGGCCACACCTAGCTGAAAGGGAGGGTAGAGAATATGTTTTTTTATTCAGTTGGCAATGTGTCTAAGATAACATTTGGAATTCTACCACCAATGAGGAAGGAGAGAATAGATTTGTGAGTAGGTAGGCAGTGTTCTCTGCCATACTTTGCTGGAAATCTCAGAAATGATTCTCAGGATTCCATTAGTACAATTCTAGCATTGTTCATGGACAGAGTAATGAAACTCAGTTTTGTTCAAATTGTGTTTTCTAATATTTAAAAGGAAAAAAAAAGGTTGGTTCCATTTTAGAAACAGGCTAGATGGAAGGTTTAAAATTGCTGGAACTTAACAAATAACTTACTAAGTGCTAACTGAATATAGTATTAAATTGATTACAGTAGAATATGAAAGGGGAAATTAACTTAATGAAGAGTTAACTTAGTTATTAAGGAGACTTTCTGATTAAAAGCAAATGTTTCCAGAATAAAAAAAAAAATTTTTTTGAACCTTGAAACTCTACAGCATAAGGGATAAACCCTAATGTAAACTATGAGCCATAGTTAATAAATCATAATAATATTATCAGTTGTAACAAAGGTACCACACTAATTCAAAATGTTATTGTTAGGGAAACTGTGTGGGAGGGTTAGTTTCCTAGGCTGCTCAAGCGAATACCATGAAATGAGTTGGGTTAAACAATGGGAATTTATTAACTTCTACTTGTGAAGGTCAAAGAAAGAGCAAACCAGACTTCATTGGTGCTTTCTCTCTGAAGACCATGGCCTTCTGGGGATGAGTGCTGGTGATCCTTTGTCCTTAGCGTATAACATGGCAAGGCACATGGCAGCCTTTGAAACCTGTCCTCTCTGGGTTCCATTGGTTTAAACTTCTGGCTGTTCCCTCTGTAGTTTTTCTGTGTCTGAATTTCATTCTGTTTCTAAAGGAGTTCAGTAATAGGAATAAGACACGGCCTGAGTGAGGTTGCCCACTGAATAACCTATTGAAAAGGTCCTACTTACAGTGGATTCACACCCACAGGGATGGATTCAGTTTAAGACAATGTTTTTCTGGTGTGCGAACAGCTCAAAACCACCATAGTATCTGATGACGAGTTTAGCTTACATTGTAAAGGCATCTTACATTGTAATTTCACTTTGTATATTTAGAGAAGAGGCTTCAGTTGTCTTCTTTTTCTCTTTTTCCAAATTTACTCCTTAGTTGCCCACTTGGCTACTCTCAGGTCTGCCCTTGGTACTCTCAGTTTTTTGTTGGTCCAGAAGGCCTGCAACCCTGTCCACTCTGACCTTAGTGGAGCGATGATGGGGAGAAACCCACTTTTCCCATTACTTCCACATGTGGTCAATTTCCAGAACACCTCTGTAAAAATGATGTGGAATGTCCTTCAATGAGAGTTTCAGGGGTTACTGAAAGTAACTGTATGAAATAGAAAAATAAGTGGATGTTTCTTTTTATATAGCCTATAAAAAAGCTTTCTCTGCTGAATAATTTACCTTATATATTTGATTCAGAAGACATCAAGATGATTTTTCTATAAGCCTTACATAACTCCTGTTATGTGGGAAGTTCAACTCACAAAAAATACTATGATCATACCTAAAAATAAATATCAGTTCCTTAATATTTACACTTCATGTAAAAGTTCAAGGTGATTTTACTTTTAGTGATTTTGCAAGTAGGTTGGATGGAAAGCTAGAGAGATTTTTCTTAGTCTAGAAAAGACTCTTTATATTGGCAAAAATGGACAGTAATAGCCAAAGGAAACATTTTATTCTTACCTAAGGGAAATCTTGTTTCCTATACTTTTTCCTTTATGAAAAGATTAGATAGTGGAAGAATTTATACAATAAAACAAAACACAGGTTGTTCCTTTGAACACCTTTGTCTATAACGTATTAGGTAAGATTTTCAGGAATTACGTGTATGAAAATGAGTTGCCATTTTTAGTAACAGGAGTAGCATACTTACTGATATTCTCATTATGCCAGAAAACCTAGACTGCTGAATATGTCATCCTAAGTAAAAAGAGGAAAAGCTGATCTCACATTCTTTCTGTTTCATTTTAGATTGTTTCTAGTATTGGGAAGTAAATAGAGAGGGATTTTTGTTGTTGATGTTGTTTTAAATCATAAAATGGTATTTCTTGGAACCAATGGCAATTGCGAATGTTGAAGCAGTGAGTGAATTATTTGGATTGGTCACCTTGAAGAAGCCTAAATGTGGAGATTGAATGAGTTAAGAGTAAAATTGATCTGTCCTGCAGCTTTCTGTCCAAATTGGAGTTTGAATGGTCTTACTTAAGACACTCAGAAACTTTGAAAGTACTGGCAAATGCCCAATAAAATCTATCAAGTAAAGTCAAGGAGTCTCCTTCCTCCCATCCAGACAGAGGCATCCAAGCCATTTGTCCAGGCACATAGCGTGCAACTTGGAGGAATGCAGGCTGTTCCCCTTGAGCGTGTTCTCTTATTTCCTCATAGTGCATTCAACTGTTTGAGCATCTGACACAGACATAACAGAGATACTGTTGCTGCTTGAGGGTAATGGTTTGTTCTGTTATCCTGAGATGCCCTTGAACTGAGAAAGTAAGAAGTTTCGGAACGCAGTGAATTTTCTCATCATGTGTGCTTATCACTGCTTCTGTTTCTTCCTGCCGTTTTAGAGGGAACAGCCATCCCACTTTCCAGACTACCTACCAGCTCGCGCATGGAATCAGGTGAGTGTATATAATGCAAACAGAAGAGATGCTTACAGAGCAGGTGGCAGACATAAAGATAAAGGTATTTCATTTTTCGATACCTTGGAGAAAGATATTCCATTTAACTGGTAAACCTCTTCATTAAATGTCAAAATTTATTTTTAACTTTGAGAAACTGTATAACGGTTAACCATGTGAACCTGAGGAAGACTGGTTTTGCATCCTCACTCCACTACTTACTAGCTTTGTACCTTTGGACGCTTTACTTACCATATCTTACCTCAATGTCCTCATGTAATAATTTGGGATAGTAACAGAGCCTACTTTATAGAGTTAATGTGAGGATTAAACTGGATTAAATGAGTTAATATACGTAAAGTATTTAGAAAAATGCCAAATGCATAGTAAGTGCAATAGAGGAATAATTAATTCAACCATTTAAGTACAAATCATACTATAAAATGGTACCTATTTTCTTTTATAGGGTATATTGAACATTGAGTATTCAGTGACTTAGTACACAGAGAAATCATGCTTTCAGGGAGTGCTATAATGATGTTGATGATTGTGTTAGTTTCTAAGCTGCTAAAACAAATACTGTGCAATGGGTTGGTTTAAACAACAGGAATTTATTGACTCATGGTTCTGAGACTAAGAGAAGTCCAAAATTAAAGCATCAGCAAGGCAATGCTTTCTTTCCAAAGACCATTCTGGGGCTGGTTGCTGGTGATCCTAGGACCTTGATTTTGTTCCATGGCAATGCATGGAGAACCATCTTCTCCTTTCTCTTCCAGGCTCCATTGTCTTCTAGCCTCTTGCTGTTCCCCATGACTTTTCTCTCCATCTGTCTTTTACTCTGCTCAAAAAGGACTCCATAATCCAGACTAAAACTCAACTTGATTTAATTGGGCCACAGCATAGTTGAAGTAACATCTTAAGGAGATCTTATGGACAATGGGTCCACATCCACCAGATTGTGGACCAAGAACCAAAATATGACCAAATCGGAATATACACAGTTCACTCCATCACAGTTATGAAACAATAGCAAAAAATATTTCTTGAGCATGTTTCATGACTGCTGTTGGCTAATGCCTACAAAATACCTGTAAGATAGGTACAATTATAAATAGGTTTAGAGAATTTAAGTACTACCCCAACTTCACACAGTTAGAAACAGAAGATTTGAGGTGCAAGGGCTGGTGCTGTTGGCTATTTTACCATATTGCCTGGTGGCTACAACTCCTTGCCAGAGGTTCTCAAACTTGAGTGTGCGTCAGAATCACTTGGAAGTCTTGTTAGATCACAAACTACTGGCCTCCATCCTCAGAGGTCTGGATTCAGTAGGTTTGGAGTGGAGCCTGAGAATTTACATTCTAAGTTGCTAGGTCTAATTGACGCTGCTGGTCCAGGGATCACACTTTGAGAACCACTATCCTATACTAAACAACTCCAGACTTTTAAAACACCAATTATTTATTATTGTCTCTTTACCATCATTTGCCAATTCTTAATGTTATTAGTGTGTTCTTTTGCCTCCAAACACTGTTTTAAAACCTTCTGTAGTCCATTTCTTCTAGGCTAGGAACACAGACTTTACGGAAGCAATTGCTGTTTAGAAGCCCTTTTCTTTTCACGTGCTACTCAGTTCCCTGGTGCATTTGGTTCATTAACTCTATTAGAAAGTTGACTCATTTCCTTGCATATTGCTTCTTTTCATTTTAATGTAGGTAAAGCTTTAAGTAAAACTAAGCTTAATGAATTAAAAATCTCCATCACATACCACCTTTCTTTCCTTTCAAAAATTATTTTATAATGGAATATAGTAAAATTTATCAGACCACTTTGATTTGCCTTTTTCACCCACTCAACTCAGGATCTACTTCCAAGAACCTAGTATTTTTGTAATCTGCCTTCTTGTATTTGTTACCATTCATTTTGGTATTAAACAATATAGTTCTAAAATCTTGTATAGGCCATGGAATGGTCACAAAATTAGGTCGATCAAGATTTTTTTAATATGGTAACAGCTGCTCATCTCTGAACTAATAGTATAAAGGGCAGGAAGCTCACCGTTCTGGCCCCCTGTAATGTGATAGATTCCTCACTCTACCAAATTTTAGATAATTTAGGGTGAACCTCTATGAGTCATTATCATTACAATGGAAAGCCACAGTGACTTGCTTGTTTACTTCATTTTGGTGTATCCTTTGTATTCCTTTTTTTGGGCTGTTCAGTAGTAAACTGAGGTGAATGTAACTTAAACGTAGCCCAAGTCAACATTCTAAGCAGTTTTCAAACCAGGACCAAACATTGTTGTCTAATTCACATTCCCTTACAGTTTGTTCCCTATTTTAAATCCATAATTTCCTTTATATATTCCTAAATGCTTTTTCTTTCTTTTATAAGGAGCTACCAGGAATTGTACCCAGGACCTCATACATGGGAAGCAGGCGCTCAACCACTGAGTTTCACCTGCTCCCTTACTCCTAAAGCTTTTAACCTAGACCCCTTCTAAATCACTCTATGACAGTCATCTTCCCATCCTACTCTGTGCCTATTTCTGGAATTTGTATTGTAAGAACAAAAATATTTAAATCATTAAAAGTTACATTTTCTATTATTTGCAACTGAATACATTCCTTAGATGATTCCCTCCCATAATGAGAATTCTGGAAGGTAGGGCTATTCCAGAGTTTATTAATTCAGTGGCTCAACAAATTAATCAGAACCCAAGGGTGTTGTCATCTTTCTGGTGTTCTATTTCCAGTGTGACAGCAGATTACTTCATGGCTGCTAAATGACTGCATCAGCTCCAGACATCATCATATCCTCCCATATCAATGTCAAGAGGAAGAGGAAAAAAATGTCTCTGTCTTTACTCTCTTTTTAAAAGAAGACATTTCCTAAAGTCTCTCAGCAGACTTTTCTTCATGTCTCATTGGCCATAAATTGGGTAACATGTCCATGCCAAACCATGCCAAGGGGAATAAAGCAAACAGGATTGGTTCTGCCCCATTAAGAGTTGCCTGTTGGGGCTGGAGAGGGGCCTTATCTTTCTTGAGGGACAATTAGCAAAATCAAGGCTCTGCTAAAGGAAGAAAGGAGGAGATGGGTAACGGCTGTTGGAATCAGAACTGACAGTGTCTACTATAGAAACAGGATTTGTTTCTTTGGCCTGAGTCAATTGCATGGATTATCATTTGGAAGAGGGTGGTCCTTAGAGAGATACTGGATATTATGGTAATCTGACATATGTGAAACAAAGCTAGTTTTTATTTGGACAAATAATATCACTGGAAAATGAGTGTTGTCATATAACCTTATAGACCAGTGCAGGATCATGAACTCTGGCATAAGGGAGATAAAGCTACATTAGATGAGTTTGTTTTTTTGTGTGTTTGTTTCTAATAGTCATTGAGGATATGGTACAAAACAGCCCACAGAGAAGATTTACTTTTCACTTTGCCTTTTGAATAACCTTAGCTTTTTGGAGAATAATTCCATTCTATGGAAGATACATTAATAAAAATATCAGAAAAATAAGAGACTGCAAAGAATGAAAAGAAAGTGAGATGGTATGATTTCCTAGCTGTTGTTTATTTTTGAGGTGAAGTTTTGAGATTATTCTTAATTAGGTTTGGCAGAGCCTTGCTGAGAATTTTTACCTCAGCCCTCAGATTTGTTTTCAACAGAAAGTCATAAGCTTCAGTGATTTGTAATGATCACTAAAGAGTCTGGCAACCTCAGAACCTTGAGGGCTGGGTTCAAATGAACAAAAGAAGGATCCCAGAGTCTTACGATTAGAAGATAATTTTAAAAAATAGAACTAGGTATGTGTAAAATAAATAAATTAGATATGACTATCTGACCAAATTACAAAATGGACAGTAATAAACTATGTATATTTATTTTGGAGACACTGTAGCAGAGAAGTCAGGTGTACACAGTATCGAAGGCCAGAACATAAGAACTCTGAGAAGGAAGATGGTTTATTTCAACCGGCCAGACTTGGCGGACTCCTGTCCTAATAAAAACTGAGCCCCGAATAGAACTTTTGGGTCCCTTTTATACAGAGGAAATACAAGTGAAGAGTCAAATGGTGCTTGTATGCAAAAAGACTTTTTGCTAGTTTCTTCAAGTGTTTTATCTGACTATTAGGTTATTTCCTCCAGGTAAGCCTGATTTAACACATTTCCCCCACATTCCAGGTAGGCTTGAGTTAACATATATCCCCCACATTCCAATCAGCTTTTAGCACAACCCCCCATATTCCAGGTAGGTTTTTAGCACGAACCCCCCACATTCCAGGTGGGCTTGACACATTTGGCTTGCATCCTCCCTGAATATCCAAAGCCTATGAATTTATACTTCTCATTTGGCTTTCTAGGCATATTCGGATATAAAATAAGTTTGAATTTATGCACAGGCTATATTAACACCACCTTAATGAATGGGCATGGTGAGTCCAGTTATCACTTAAGGCATAATTAACAATAATTAATTATTGTCTCACAAAAAGATTAATTTTTCCCAGTGTTAGGGGTTCATGGTGGCCATCTATATAACATCCTTAAAGATCTTCTTTGGCATATTTAGTACAACATGGGCCCTTTTCTGCTAGAATGTACCTATGGAACTGAAAAAAGTTTTGTTCTTTTCACAAATTTTTTTTTGTTATAAAACATTCAGCTCTTGTTAGACACCAAGATAGCTATAAAATGATTTACTATTGTATATCAACACAACTCTGAAAGTGCTATTTACATAATTATCTCCTCACATTTAATCCTTTCAAAAAGAAATATTAAATATGAGCCTATAATTTAAACCAAAACACACTGAAAAAACAAATAGAAGTTGATTTAATCAGAGTATTTGGGTAGGAAAAGGCCTTGTTTGCCCCATTCATGACCCTAATTACTTTAAATACCCAGTTTTTTCTGTTTAAGATCTTCCACTAGGCCTTCTGCCTGCTGGCAACATAAAGCCAGGGTATCACAATTCACTTCTAATTCTGTCTGTTTTTTTTAAAAAGATAAATCTTGGGCTCAAATTCAAGGTGTGCCACTTCCTAGATGTGTGACCTGGGGCGAGATATTTAGCTTTGAGAAGATTTGAGGAAGAAGGTGAAGTAAGAAGCTCCAGGAATCAGTCTTTCTACCAGAACAATGATTTAACAGGCAGGAACTATTTGTAACAACTATTTTGAAACTCCGAAGTTTAGTAAAACACTGTGTTGCTCTCAGGGAAGAGCAGGAGGAAGAGGTGAAGCAGCTAACATCACCCATCCCCAGCCTCAGGGTAGACAGCGGTGAGGTCCTCAACCTCAGTTCCTGGTCCAGCTTTTTGCTGCCAGGGTGGGATATAGAAGACTCGGTTCCACAAGATCTGAGGGTGTGTATAGTGATAGCTGATCACTGCTTTGGATCAGCTACTTCAGATTGCTAAGGGCCAGACTCTAAGGGCAGTCAAATGTCCAAGCTACCTCAGGCAAAAGTAGCAGAGGAGTCCTAAGGAGTACCCTTCCTCAAAACTACAGAAAACAGTTAAAGGCCTGCATTTATTGGGCAAAAGCTGAAACATGAAAACAGCTTCGAAGAACTATAGGAGAAGCTCCTGTCACTCCTATGGGTCCCTCCCACTTCTTTTCCCCAGGGCAGCATGGAGTTAGCCAGCACTCCCTTTGCAGATCCCTGGCAACCTTCCAGTGGAAAAGATTGACCTAGGAAACAATTCTTTAGCTCATTCCTCTCTCAGAACTTGTCCAGAACTGCCCAGAACTTGTCCAGAACTGCAAAAACATCTTGGGACAGCTAAAGTGGTGTAGGAAACAATTGATTTGGGTAGCATGGGGCTAAAGCTTACCTGCTTTAAGTCTTGCAGTGGAGCACCTAGGAAAGGGAGAGAGAGTCTATTTCCTAGAAAATATAGGAGGCACTCAAACTCCAGTAAACAGGGGAACTTGTTAAGCCATTAACAAGCACAAGCCCAGAACAAGATAGAACAATAAGGCTCAGAAAAGACAGGGAAGACCCAGCCCTTTGCATTTGCTTCAGACAGACCTTCTTGATAGGAGGGCTAAACTCTGAAGGAGAGCACAAGGAAAAGCAAAACCAATTTTCAAAGACTATGAGAGATGTTTGTTTGCATTGGATTGCTTTGTTAACTCCTAGAACTCAGGAAAATTTGTCACATCACTAGCTGAATACAAATTCAAGAAACAGACAGCCCAGGGACTAACTCCTAGGAGTTAACATTTTAAAATATTAAAATGTACAGTGTGCAAAAAAAAAATTACCAAAAAAACCCATAAAAACAAAACAGGGAATGATGGCCCATCCAAAGGAAGAGGGGAAAAAATCCAGAAAAACATCAACAAAGAAGACAAAGACTGTGGACATACTGGACAAAAGCTTAAAAAATGATTTTAAATATGCTCAAGTAGATGAAGGAAAATACAGAGAAAGAGGTAAAGGATATCAGGAAAACAGTGAATGAACAAAATAAGAATCTCAATAAAGACATAGAAATGTTAAAAAGGAACCATACAAACCTACTGGACTTCATGACTACAATAACTGAAATGAAATATTACCAGGAGGGTTTCAGCAACAGATTGGAGCTGGCAGAAGGAACAATCAGGGAACTCGAAGACAATATAATTAAAATGAGTTAGGTTGAGGAGCAAAAGAAAAAAATATTAGAAAAACAAAAGTAGCCTGAGACCTGTGGGACACAATCAAGAGTACCTACTTAGGCATACACAAGAAGAGACGAAGGGGCAGAAGGAATATTTAAAGAAATAATGACAGAGAACTTCTAAACTTAGCAAAAGATGTGAATATGTACATCCAAGAAAGAAAGCCAGAGAACACCACACAGGATAAACATGAAGAAAAATAAACCCCATCATATTGATTACAGTATCAAATGTGACGGCAAGGGGAGAGTTCTGAAAGCTGCAAGAGAAAAGCAATGTGTTATATACAAGAGAGTCCTAATTAGATTGAGTGTCAATTTCTCATCAGAAATGGATGCCAAGTAGGCAGTGGGCTGAAGTAACTTAAATTGCTGATAGGAAAGAGCAGCAACCAAGAATTTTACATACAGTCAGACTTTCTTTCAGATAAACAAAAGCAGAGGTATTTCAGTGCCAATGCTAATGGGAATTCTTCAAACTGAAAGAAAAGGACACTTAAACAGTGGTTCCATGCAGCATAAAGAAATAAAGATCTGTGTTAAAGTTAACCGTTATAGTAATTATAAATGCCAGTATTATTGTAATGTATTTGTGGTATGTAACACCACCTCTTACTTCCTATAGGTGCTAAAAGGCAAATGCATAAAAAGTAATGAAAATTCTGTTTTAGATATATAATATATGGGTTAGGTCACAAAACAAGTCATGATAAATTAAAAAATATTGAAATCATACAGGGAAGCGGACTTGGCCCAATGAATAGGGCATCTGCTTACCACATGGGAGGTCCGCGGTTCAAACCCTGGGCCTCCTTGATCCGCGTGGAGCTGGCCCATGTACAGTGCTGATGCGCATAAGGAGTGCCATGTCAGGCAGGGGTGTTCCCCGCGTAGGGGAGCCCCACATGCAAGGAGTGTGCCCTGTAAGGAGAGCCGCCTAGCATGAAAGAAATTGCAGCCTGCCCTAGAATGGTGCTGCAAACACAGAGAGCTGACGCAGCAAGATGATGCAACAAAAAAACCCCACAGATTCCTAGTGCCGCTGATAAGGATAGAAGCAGTCACAGAAGAACATGCAGTGAATGGACACAGAGAACAGACAACTGGGGGTGGGGGGTGGGGAGAGAAATAAATAAAAAATAAGTCTTAAAAAAAAAAAGAGGTCATACAATGTATCTCTCTGACCAAAATGGAAGGAAGCTAGAAAGAAATAAAAGAGAGAAATGAAAAATTCACCAGTATGTGGAAACTAAACAATGTACTCTTAAAGAAAAAATAAGTTAAACAGAGAATCACAAGAGAAATTAGAAAATACATTGAGGCAAATGAAAAGAAAACATATGAAAACTTAGGGGATGCAGCAAAGGCAGTGGTGAGAGGGATATTTACAGCTCTAAATGCTACAAAGAAGAAAGTTCCCAAATCAGAGTCCTAAACTCAAAACTGTAGAATCTAGACAAGGAAGAGCAACATAAATCCAAAGTTAGCAGAAGAAAGGAAATAACAAAGATTAAAGCAGAGGTAATCTTTGCATGAAATAGAAAATTTTCTATTTATTTTTTTAGAAAGAGAAAAATAAAAAATAATAGAATCAACAAAACCAAAAGTTGTCTCTGAAAATATCAATAAAATTGACAAACTCTTAGCTAGACCAACAAAGAAACAAGGAGAAAAGATACACACACACACACAACAAAATGAGAGGGAGGACATTGCTACTGAACTCAGAGGAAAAAAAAAAGAATAATAAAAAGGTACTGTGAACAACTGAACAACTGTATGCTGTATGCCAACACATTAGACAACCTAGATGAAATGGGCAAATTCCTAAGATCATATGAACAACCTACACTGACTCTAGGAGAAATAGAAAATATCAAGGCCAATTACATTTGAAGAGATTGAATTAGTCATCAAAAATCTAGCACAAAGAAAGGCCTATTACCAGATTGCATCACAGGTGAATTCTACCAAACATTCCTAAAAGAATTAGTGCTAGTCCTACTCAACCACTTCCAAAAAATTAAACAGGATGAAATACTACTGAACTCATTCTCTAAGGCCAAACTCAAACTAGTACCAGAGCCAGATGAAGATGCTACAAGAAAAGAAAATAACTGACCAATTTCTCTTATGAATATGATGTAAAAGTTCTCAACAAAATACTTTCATATAAAATCCAACATCACATTAAAAGAATTATACACCATGATTTAAGAGGGTTTTAACCCAGGAATGCAAGGGTGGTTCAACATAAGAGAATGAATTAATGGAATACACTACATTAATGAAATGAAGGGAAAAAATACCCCATACGAACATCTCAGTTGATTCAGAAAAGGCATTTGACAAAATCCAGTGGCCTTTCTTAATAAAAACACTTAGAAAAATTGGAATAAATTTAACCAAGGAAGTAAAGGAATTATACAAGGAAACCTACAAAACTTTGCTAAAAGAAATCAAAGAAGATCTAAATAAATGGAAGGACATTCCATGCTCATGGATTGGAAGACTAAATATTGTTAAAATATCAATTCTACCAAAAATGATTTTTATGTTAAACACAATCTCAATTAAAATTCCAACAGCCTACTTTCAAATTTCCTGGAAGGGTAAGAGGCCCCAGATAGCCAAAACTTTCTTGAAAAAGAAGAGCAAAGTTGGAGGAATCACACCTTCTGACTTTAAAACCTCTTACAAAGCTACTGTAGTCAAAACAGCATGGTACTGGCACAGGATAGACTTATAGACTAATGGAATCAAAGTGAGTGTTCAGAAGTAGACTATCACCCTCACTTCTATGGTCAATTGATTTTTGACAAGGCTGCCACATCCACTCAATTGGGAAAGAATAGTCTTTTTGACAGATGGTGCTGGGAGAACTGAGTATCCACATTCAAAAGAATGAAGGAGGGCATCTGTCTCACACCATATATAAAAATTAACTCAAAGTGGACCAAAGGCTTAAATATAAGAACCAGGACTATAAAATGTAGGGTAGTGTTTTCAGGATCTTTTTAGGTAATGGTTTCTTAGGCTTTATACTGAAAGCACAAGGAAGAAAAGAAAAATTAGATAAATGAGATATCATCAAAATTAAGAACTTTTGTGCAAGGACTTTATCATTAACGTGAAAAGACAAACTATTCAATGGGAGAAAATATTTGGAAACCATAAATCTGATAAGGGTTTAATATTCAGGATATATAAAGAAATCATGCATCTCAACATAAAAAAAACAACAAAAAAACCCAACCCAATTGAAAATTGGGCAAAAGACTTGACTAGACATTTCTCCAAAGAGAATACGCAAATGGATGAAAAGCACATGAAAAGATGCTCAACATCATTAACCATTAGGGAAATGCAAACCAAACCACAATGAGATACCATTTCACACCCACTAGAATGGCTGCTACTAAAAGAAAACAGAATATTACAAGTGTTGGAGAGCATGTGAAGAAATAGGAACACTCATTCATTGCTGGTGGCATTGTAAAATGGTATAGCCACTGTGGAAGACAGTTTGGCTGTTTCTCAGAAAGCTAAGTATGGAATTACCATATGACCCAACAATACCTCTACTAGGTATATACGCCAAAGAATTGAAAGCAGGCACTCAAGCAGGTAGTTGCACATAATGTTCATAGTGGTATTATTAACAATTGTCAAATATGGTAGTAACCCAAGTGTTCATCAAACAATGAATGGATAAACAAAATATGGTATATACATATAATGAAATATTATATGAAGCACTAAAAAGTAATGAAGTGGGAAGCAGAAGTGGCTCAACCCCTTGGGTGCCTACCTACCACATGGGAGGTCCCTACCTACCACATGGGAGGTCCCTGGTTTGGGTCCTGGTGCTTCCTAAAAGAAGACAAGCAGATGCTACCTCCCACTGCAGTGAGCTAGACTCCCCCTTCTCCACTCCACTCCCCCGCCCCGCCCCCCCCAGCTGCAACAAGAAGATGTCACAAACCAGCAGCAGAAGATGCTGCAGCCCACGGGGAGCAGATGTGGCTCAGGCTGCCCTGGCACTCATCTCTCATGTGGGAGGTCCTAGGTCTGGTTTCTGGTGCCTCCTGGAGAAGGTGAGCAAACAATGAACAGACAGAAAAGAGAGCCTTCTGGGGGAGCAGGGATTAAACAAAGAAAACTAAAGTAAAGAAAAATAAATCTTAAAAAAAAAGTATTAAAGTGCTGGTTCATGCAACAACATGGATGGACCTTGAAAATGTGTTGAGTGAAGTGAGCCAGACACAAAAGGACAAACATTGCATGTTCTCACTGGTATGAGATAATTAAAATAATGAACTCATAGAGGTAGAATGTAGAATATAGGTTACCATGGACTGGGTTGGGGATAGGAATTAATGTTTAATCTGTATAGTTTGCTTTGATTATAATGTTTGGAAATGGATGGTAGTGATGATAGTACAACATTGTGAGTGTAATTAACAGCACTGAATTATATATGTGAATGTGGTTTAAAGGGAGAAATTTGGGGTCATATATATGTTACCAGGGTAAAAATTAAAAGAAAGAACATGTTTGTATAAAACTGTGATCTCTATTATAAATGATGAACTATAGTTAATAGTATAATTATAAGAATGTTCTTTCATGAATTATAGCATATGTACCAAATTAATGAATTGTTTTACTCATAGGGTGGTATATTGGAAAAAATACATCCGAACATAAACTATGGGCTATTGTTAATAATTCAATTATATTCTTTCATCAACTGTAACAAAATTTACCACACTAATGTAAAGTATTAATAATAGGGGAATATATAGGAATGTTGTATTTTTATAGGATTTTTTCTGTAAACCTACAACTTCTCTAATTAAAAACACTTTATAGGGAAGCAAATTTGGCTCAATGGATAGAGCGTCCACCTGCCACATGGGAGGTCCAGGGTTCAAACCCAGGGCCTCCTGACCCGTGTGATGAGTGGCCCATGCACAGTGCTGATGCGTGCAAGGAGTGCTGTGCCATGCAGGGGTGTCCTCCCCCATAGGGGAGCCCCATGTGCAAGGAGTGCTCCCCATAAGGAGAGCCGCCCAGTGTGAAAAAATGCAGCCTGCCTGGGTTGGAGCCACACACATGGAGAGCTGACGCAGCAAGATGATGCAGCAAAAAAAGACACAGATTCTGGGTGCCACTGACAAAAATACAAGTGGACACAGAAGAACATACAGCGAATGGACACAGAGAGCAGACAACTGGGAGAAGGGGCGGGGAAGAGGAGAGAAATAAATAAAAAAATAAAATCTTTAAAAACAAAACAAAAACAAAAAACGCTTTATAAAAAGTCCCTATGGTAGACTGAATAATTGGCCCCAAAGATATCTAGGTCCTTATCCCTGGAATCTGTGAATATTACCTTGTTCAGCAGAAAAAACTTTGAAGATGTTATGAAGTTAGGGATCTTGAAAGTGGGTAAATTATTGTGGATAATCTGAATTGTTCCTAAATGCAGTCAAAACTATGTTTATGACCTTACACCGAGCAAGATGGTAATATGACCACTGAAGCAAGAGGCTATGCCAAGGATGACACGGAATGCAGCTCTAGAAGATGGAGAAGGTAAGAAAGTGGTTTCTCTGCTAGAACCTCTGAAAAGAACCTGGTTCTACTCATACCTTTATTTCAGCCCAATGAAACTGATTTCCACCTTTTGACCCCAGAACTATAAAAGAAAAACTGTATTCTTTTAGACCTCTGAGTTGGTGGTAATTTGTTACAACTGTGAAAGTGAACTAATAAGAGACTTTTACTGTAAATTGCCTCTTCAAGGAAGAGCAGATACTAAGGGGAATATTCTGATTTTACTATGGAAATGAAGAATATAAAAATTTCATATTATTTGGTTCTGTTATTAGTAAACTTAAACTAATGTCTGCTTCAGTGTGGTTTTGTGGACTAAAAGGAGATATGCTTTATTTTCCAAGAGAAAAGAAGACATTGGGGGAACACAGAAAAAAATGCCAATATACATGAAAGATAGATCTAATGGATATGAAAGGCACAATGCAAAAAATTTTTTAATATTTGTTTTTGTTTTTGTTTAATTATTTTATTATTGTTACTTTTGTTGCCTTTGTTTTTGGGGAGTTTTGGGTTGTGGAGGGGTTACTGCTCTGATGGGGTAAGGTCACTGTTCTGGGGAGTTAGTCGTGGTGGGATGTGTGTGTGTGTGTGGTGGGCACATGGGGCATAACTCAGTAGAGTGTGAGTGTGTGCATGTGGTCATGGTGTGTTGTGTCAGTGGGTGGAGACCCACAGAATAACCCATGGAATATTGAATCCCATACTGGCAAATCCTGCTACATTCTTTCACAGAGTGGTGAGAATCTCTGGAGTACAAGGGCAGTGCCTAGAAAAGGATGGTGGGCCAATGTACCAGGCCCTTGATATTTATGCTTGTACTTATGAACTTTGTTCTTGTGAAATCAAAACTTGGACTGGTAATAAATATTGCCTAATAGTTATTCCTGAAGACCTCCGTGTTACTCAAATGTGGAATTCTCTAAGCCAAACTCAGCATATAAATTCACTGCCTTCACCCTGATGTGGGACATGACTTCCAGGGATGAGTCTCCCTGGCACTAAGGGATTAATACGAAGTGCCAACTAATGATGCATTTGGAAAAAGACCTAGACCAAAAGGGCGAAACATTAAATACAAATGAGTTTTTATGTTAAGTGATTTCAAAGGGAGTCAGGTGGTCATTCAGAGGTTACCAACATTTTTATGATGCTTATGCACATCTCAAGCGGATCTTGCTGTCTGCCACAATACACAGCACCTCAAATAAGGGTGTTCCTTGGGGCTCTAGAGAGATCTAGACACTCTAGGCAGGGCAGACAACTCCAGAAAATTGGCACCCTGTCAGTGGGCCTTACCTTGGAATATATGTAACCCTCCTCACCCAATGTATCAGGGTTACTCTTTTATAATTTTCCTACACATGATTCTTCTATCCCATTTATTTTAACCTATAATTAGCACTATACCCATTAAATGTAAGTCCAGAGACTTAAATTTTCCAGCTGTTTATATGCCAGGTGAGCCTTGAATCTCAACAGGGTTGTAGGCAATACCTATTCTCCAGTTCATCAGACTCACCCAGGACAACTAACAAGAGGATGATAATGGACAGCACCCAACCCAAGAAGCAGAGAGTATCTTCAACTGCAAGACAGTTCAATTCCATCTGCCCTATGGGATCTAAGCCTCCTCTCAATTGGAAGCAGAGTTGGGCATCACCATCCCTAAATTCTCAAGATAGAAGAACAAACAAACAAGGAGGGAATGCAACTATGGACTAAAGTAGACTTATTACTATTCTAATAATGAAGGAAATTGTAATATTGATATAAAGAGTAGTCAGCAGAGGTTCTGAGGGGAGAGAGAGGGAACAATAGGTATAACATGGGGCATTTTTGAGACTTTGTTCTGTGTGATATTACAATGATGGATACCAGCCATATTCATTTTATCAAAACCTATAAAACTGTGCAGTGAAAAGTGTAAACCGTAATGTAAACTATAGGCCATGGTTAGTAGCAATGCTTCAATATGTGTTCATCACATTAATGAAAGATGTAAACTGAGAATAGTGTGGGAGGGGAGGTAGTGGGGTACATGGGAATCCCCTATGTTTTTGATGTAACATTTATGTAATCTAAAGTTCCTTTAAAATTAAAAGTAAAAATTATTTTATTTAAAAAGGAGATATAATATATGAAAATATCTAGAACATTGTCTAGCACATTGCTCCTCCTCCACAAATATTTTCTTCTTTTCCTTTTTTGGCAGTTCTAGATCTGGTGGTTCAAATAAGTATGAAACTGCTTTTAATCTGGATTCTTATACTTTCTCAAGCAACTAATGTAACCTGTAATGTAATCTGGATTCTTATACTTTCTCAAGCAACTAATGTAATCTCATAACCAGGCAGTTTATTATTTTCATTTACTAGATATTTGTAAGAAAATACCGACTATCTTACAATCAATAGATTTCAGTCTCTTGACACTAAAATACTTGAGGTAATAATACCTTTAGGTTAGGCAGAGGATGTGGCTTGAGCATTGAGTGCCTGCTTCCCATATGGGAGGTCCCAGGTTTGGTTCCCAGTGCCTCCTAAAAAAAAAAAAAAAGAAAAAAGATAAAACCCAAAATACAAAAACAAACAAACAAAAGCAAAACAAATGAAAAAAAAAAACAACTCAGGGGAGTCAATGTGGCTCAGGGTTTGAGCACTGGCTTCCCACATATGAGGTCGAGGTTAAATACCTGGCCCCTAGTACCTAAAAATATATATATATTTATAGTAAATGTATTGTAAGTGGGGTCACCATCTTGTATTTTGTATTGAGTTTATTTTAATATCTTGCTAAGCATCTGTTTGAATTTTATGTTTATAATGTCATTTAAAAATGAAGTTGCAGATACTTATGCTTCTGGGAAGAAAGAGTAGATCTACTTTTCCCTAATCTTCCTGCTAAGTACAACTAAAATTCTGGAAATTTTATATAAAACAAACATAAGATGACTCTGGAAGATAGAAGAAAGCAATCTGGCTAAGGGCTTCAGACTTAAGCCACAGCAGGGTGGTGAGTTATCTGGCATAGCTGAAGACTCTGGAAACTGGAAATGTCAATGGGAGCAGGCAAAAATTTTCTAACACTCTAGCCTGAGGATGAAGAAAGAGACAGTCTAGCAAGACAGAAAACCTTCAGAGAGTAACTGCTTTACTCCAGTTGAAGAACACAGGAAAATATGTTGGTACCATTCACAAAGACTAAGTGGAGAACCTAAATTCCACCTTGCCAGGATGCAATAAACTGTTTCAGCCTCATTGGGGTGGTGTCAGAGGAGGCATAGTAGAGATTCAGAACTTTTGTCACTACCCAACTGTAATGAGGCAGTCCTAAACCTTCCAGTCAGTGTCTTAGTGGAGACTGTATCAGCAGTGGCTAGTGGAGAGTAGAAACTTCCCCCGCCCCCAGTAGTAATGAGAAACCCCTATCCTCCATTGTCAATGAAGGCCAAGTACAGAAGTCTAGACTTCTCTCTCCACTTGGCATCTCACCTTTCCCGGTCAGAGAAAGCTATTTGAAACAGAAAGTTTAAAAAAGATCCTGAATCTCATAACAACCAAAATTTCCAGCTTTCAGTAAAAAATCACTCATCATAGTAAGAACCAGGGAGGTTTCAAACTGAATGGAGGAAGACTCAATAGATGTCTACAGAGATGAGAGTGATAGCTGACAAAAATTTTAATTTATATTACAAATATTTTACATTCTGACAAAGATTTAAAACAGCTATTATAAAAGTGCTTCAGAAAGCAATTATGAACTTACTTGAATCAAATGAAAACAAAGGAGAAAGCAAAAATTTGTTCAGCAAACAAAACAGAAGATATGTAGATAAGTCAAATGGAAATTTTGGAACTGAGAAATATAATAACCTAAATTTAAAAATTGGTAGATAGACTCTATAGCAGAATGGATGGACTAGAGTAAAGAATTTGTGAACTGGAAGATACAGAAATACAATTTACTCATTCTACACAGCAGAGAGGGAAAATATTAAAACAAAAAGAAAGAGAAAAGCCTTAGGGACTTGTGGGACTATAGCAAAAGATCTAACATTTATAACACCAGAGGTCTAGAAGGAGTGAAGAAAGAGTATTATTCAAAGAAATAATGGCTGAAAACTTCACAAATTTGGCAAAAGATATTGTGATAGTTAGGCTAATATGTCAACTCAGCCAGGTAGTTGTGCCCAGTTGTTTGGTCAAGCAAGCACTGGGCAAACTGTAATACAAGGGCATTTATGGACTTTAGTCACCATTGACTTTACTGCAGTGGTAAATCATAGATAGCTGATTACAATTATATCAGTCAGGGAGATTGCCATCAGCAATGAGTGATGCTTTATCCAATCAGTTAAATGCTTTAAAAGGGGAAATGATTCCAGCATTGAGTGAGAATTTCCAAGCTCGTCTTTGGACAGCCAACATCTCCTAGAACTTGTCATGAACCTTCATTGGACTTTCTTCAGAGCCCCTGGTTGCAGCCTGCCTGTGGAACCTAGACTTGTGCATTCCCACAGTCACATAAGAGAGACTCTTATAAAATTGCATCTTATTGACAGATATCTCTTGTTGATTCTGTTTCCCTAGAGAACCCTGACTAATACAGACATAAACCTACAAATGTAAGGAGCAGAGCAAACTCTGAACAGTATATTAAGAGAAGTCTACACCAGGGCACATCATAGTTAAACTGCTAAAAACTAAAGACAGAAAAATCTAGAAAGTTATGTGTGAGAAGTGTCACCATACCTGTATGAGTGAAAGAAGTCAAATGAGTGGATTTTTCATCAGAAATCAAAGCGGTCACAAGGAAGTAGCACGACATTTTTTAAGTGCTGAATGAAAAGAACTATCATTCTAGAATCCCGTAAGTAGTGAATATATTTTCCAGCAAATAAGGAGAAATCAAGGCATTCTCAGAGAAAAGGAAGCTAAGATAATTTGTCATTAAAAAAATCTAGGCTAAAAGAATAGCTGAAGGAAGATCTCGAAGTAAAGGAAATAATAAAGAAGGAAACTGGAAGATTGAATAGGAAGACAGGACATGTTAAACAAAAGTACAGATAAATACAATGGACTTTCCTTCTCTTGAGTTTTCTAAACTATGTTTAGTGGTTGAAGTAAAAATTGTAACACAGTCTGATGTAGTTTTAAATGTAAGTAGAATAATATTTAAGAACATTGTATTATATAAAAAATTTAAGAAAATTTTATCATAAACAAAAGAGGGTAAAGGATGTAAAGGGAGGTAAGATTTCTATACTTCATTTGAACTGGTAAAATAAAAACACCAATAAACTGTGATAAGTTATATACAATGTAATACCTAGAATGATCACTAAAAGTGCTTTGCAAAGAGCTACAATAAAAATACTTTAGATCAATAAAAGTGGAATTTTAAAAATGTTCAAATAACCCACATAAAGGTAGGAAAAAGAAAACAAAAGCAAAACAGAAAACAGAAAACAAAGAGAAAATGACAGACTTAAGCCCTAACTAACTATAATTACACCAAGTCTTAAAGTTTTAAATATACCAATTAAATGAGAGAGATTGATAAAATGGATTACAAAACACTGTTTTCTGGCTGTAAGAAACTATTTCCTGGGAAACGGACTTGGCCCAGTGGTTGGGCCATCGGTCTACAACATGGGAGGTCTGCAGTTCAAACCCCGGGCCTCCTTGACCCGTGTGGAGCTGGCCCATGCACAGTGCTGATGCGCACAAGGAGTGCTGCACCACGCAGGGGTGTCCCCCGCATAGGGGAGCCCCACGCTCAGGGAGTGCACCCCATAAGGAGAGCCGCCCAGTGCGAAAGAAAGCGCAGCCTGCCCAGGAATGGTGCCGCCCACACTTCCTGTGCTGCTGACAACAACAGAAGTGGACAAAGAAACGACGCAGCAAATAGACACAGAGAACAGACAACTGGGGGAGGGGGGAGGAATAAATAAATAAATAAATCTTTTTTAAAAAAAAGAAAGAAACTTATTTCCTATATAATTATGCAGGCATGTTGAAAGTAAAAGGATGGAAAAAAGATGTATCTTGCAAAAGTTAATCAAAAAAGGAGGAGTAATATGGTGGTTTGAAATTGTATATACCCCAGAAAAACATATTTTTAAATCTAATCCATTTCTGTGGGTGTGAACTCATTGTAAGCAGGACATTTTGATGAGCTTACTTCAGTTAAGATGTAGCCAAGCCCAATCTGGATGGGTATTAATCCTATTACTTTAGTCCTTTATAAATGGAATAAAATTCAGACGCAGAGAGAAAAAGCCACAGAGAGAAAGTCACAGGAAGTATGAAGCTGAACATAAATAAAACTTGGAAGAGAAGGGAAAGACCAGTAGATACCACCATGTCCTTTGTCATGAGACAAGTTAAGGATCAAGAATTGCTGATAGCCCCAGTCTTCAGGAAGAAAGCATGGCATTGATGATGCCTTGATTTGGACTTTTACCCAGACTCAAACCATGAGCTAATAAATTTCAGTTGCTTAACCTGACATATTTCATGGTATTTGCTTGAGCTGTCTAAGAAACTAAGACATTTTGGTGCCAGAAGAGTTGGGTGCTGCTTTTGCAGATGCTAAAAATATGGGAATAGCTTTGGAATTGTCTAATGGGGTAGAGGTTGGAAGAATTTTGAGATGCTTGATAGAAAAGGCCTAAATTGATTTGAAGACACTGTTGTTAGAACAATGGTTGCTAAAGGTATTTCTGATGAAGACTTAGAAGAACATAATGAATATATTATTGGAACTTAGGGGAAAGGTGATCCTTGATTGAAAGTGTCAGAAAACTTGGCATAATTGAGTTTGTTGTCAGATAGAAGGCAGAAATGGAAAGTGCTGAACTTGGACATTTAGTTGAGATTTCCAAACTTGTGAAAAGCGCAGTCTAGTTTTGCCATGCAGCTTATTGTAAAGTGCCAGGGGAAAGGGATATGCTGAGAACTGAACTCCTGGGCACAAAGAAACCAGAAAATGATGGTTTGGAAAATTCTGAACACTTGGAAAATGAGTCCCCAGAGGATTGTGCTCCATGTGAGTATTTAACTGAACATGGAATGAGGCAACAATTTTCATTCAAGTCAGGACTAGAAGTGTGGTTATCTGGGAAGCTTTGGGAAGCTCTATTTTCTGATGGTTTGGATCCCTGTGAGATACGTGCAAAGGCTAAAAAGTTTTGAACATAATTTGTACAAATAGAACTACTGCTAGGCTAGGACACAGAAGGGACAAACTGAAGGAATAATGACATCAAGGGCAGAACCATGGAAGCTCATGTCTGGGCCAAAGATATCTCCTTGGGCCAAGAGATCAGACCCACACATGGGCATAGAAAGTGTGAGTCTGGTGGAGAGGGCAGGCCTTCCATACTGTTGTTCAGGAGCAGTTCTCCCACTCCTATCCAAGTTGATGGGGCCTATTCTCCAGCATTCACAGAAAGCCAGCTGCCACCCCAATGCTCAGGGAGGAGGAGAAGTGCCCCAGGGTTTGCAGAATACCTGCATGCAATCCAATGCTCAGAATTGAGCCTTCACCCCAGTGTTTGGGAGAGCATGGCCACTGTGCAAGCACTTGGAAAGGTGGGACTGCCACTCAGTCAGGTCCAGAGGATAAAACATAATTCCATAAATGACTTTCAGACCTTGAAAGCTAATGAATTATGCCCTGCTGAGTTTCAAAATTGTTTGGGACCCATAACTCCTGTATTCCTTCCAATTTCTCCTTGTGGGAATAGGAATATTTATCCCATGCCTGTCCCTCCATTGTATATTAGAAGCAGATAACTTGATCTCTAGGCTTCACATATTCACAGACAGGAGGTAACTGTGCCCCACGACAGACTACACACTTAACTGGTTTAGATAAGACTCTGTGCTTAGCATTATTTCTGAAAAAACTTAAGGCTTTGGGATGTTATGGTAGAATGAACGTATTTTCCGTGTAAAAAGAACATGTCTTTTTGGGGTTCATAGGATTTAGTGTGGTGATTTGAGGCTATATGTACTCCAGAAAAACATATTCTTAAACTTAACCCATTCCTGTGTGTGTGTGGACCAATTAATAAGTAGAACGTTTTGATGAGGTTACTTCAGTTAAGGTGTGGCTTAGCCCAATTAGGATGGGTCTTAATTGTATTACTGGAGTTCTTTATAAATGGAGTGAAATTCAGGCACACAGAAACAGAGAGAGCCATATCAGAAGTCACAAGAAGCAAAAAAGCTGAACATCAGTAAAACCCAGAAGAAAAGAGAAAGACCAGGAGACGCTGCTATGAACTTTGGCAAGTGAAAAGCTAAGGATCAAGAACTGCTGGCAGCCACCTACAGGATGCCACAGTCTTTGGTGAAAAAGCATGACCTTGATGACACATTTATTTGGACTTTTTTTTTCCCAACTTCAACCATGAGCAAAATATTTAGTTGTTTAACCTCACCTATTTCATGGTATTTGCTTTAGCAGCCTACGAAACTAAAACAAATGACTTGTATTAATATTATATAAAGTAGACTTCAGAGCAAAGCAAGACAAGTTGTCAGAAACAAATAAGGAAATAATGATAAAAGAGCCAGTCCACCAAGATGATATAGCAATCATAAATGTATATGGGCCAAATAACAGAGCTACAAAATATGTGAAGCACATCCACAGTTGTCTTTGGAGACATCAAAACCTCTCTCTCAAAAATAGATAGAGCAATGGAAAATCAGCAAGGGTATAGAAGAAGGCAACAATACCATCTAATCAACATTTATAAAACAATCCAATGATAGCAGAGCACTCATTCTTTTCAAGTACCCATAGAACATATACCAAGATAGATGTTCTTGGACCGCAAACCTCAGTCAATTTTAAGTTATTTAAATCATCAGAATGTTTTCTCTGACTTTGTAATTTTGTACCAAAATACAAATAAACAACAGGAAGATAACAAGTAATTCTCCAAATACTTGGAAATCAAATAACATAGTTTTAGATAGTCCATGGGTCAAATATCCTTGAGGGAAGTGAAAAAATACATAGAACTAAATGAAAATGAAAATATAACATACCAAAATTGTGGCACATAACTAAAGCAGCACTGAGAATGAAATTTATAGCACTATATACCTATATTAGAAAAGAGGAAACTTTCAAATCAAATAATATCACCTTCCAGCTGAAGAACCTAGAAAAAGAAGAGAAAGATAAACCCAAATAAAGCAGAAGAAAGGAAACAATCAAGATAGGAGGAGAAATCAATGAAATACAGAAAAATGATAAGAAAACCAGTGAAACCAAGTGATGGGTATTTGAAAAGATCAATAAAAATGACTGTATTCTAGCAAGACTGACAAGGAAAAAAAGAGAAAAAGACATGAATTACCAATATCAGGAATGAAAGAGGAAATATCAATATCACTACAGATTCTGCAGCTATCAAAATGTTAATAAGGGAATACAATGA
Source organism: Dasypus novemcinctus (assembly GCF_030445035.2). NCBI lineage: Eukaryota > Metazoa > Chordata > Mammalia > Cingulata > Dasypodidae > Dasypus > Dasypus novemcinctus. The sequence continues at coordinate 163,498,275 of NC_080673.1, read as the reverse complement.
ATAATTCTACACACATAAATTTGACAACTTTCATGAAATGGACCAATTCCTTGAAAAGTGCACACTACTACAAATTATCTAAAATGAAATATATCATTTAACTAGCCATGTATTATTAAGGAAATTGAATTCATAATTTAAAAACTGCCAGTAAAAGAAATACCCAGGACTATGTGGTATCATGGGAGAATTCCACCAAATATTAAAGAGAAATTGACACCAATTCTACACATATGTTTTCAAGAAAATGGAAGAGTACACTTCCCAATTCATTTTATAAAGCTAAAATTACACCAACAGACCCAGAGAAAGATAGAATAGAAAACAGAACAAACAAATGAAACCCACTACAATGTCTTTCATGATTAAAGATACAAAAATCCTTAACAATATATTAGCAGAAAGAGGTCAACAATATACAAAAAAAATCTGTACATCATGAACCTGTGTGATTTATTCTAGGGATGCAAAGCTGGTTCAATATTCAAAGATCAATCTATATAATACACTATACTAGGAGAGTAAAGAAGAAAAAACAACACATGATCATATCAATTGATGCAGAAAAGTCATTTGAAAAAACTCAACACCCATCCATGATTAAGAAAAAAAACTTTAGAAAATTAGAATATATGGGAATTTTCTTCAACTTGGTAAAGTGCATCTATAATAAACCACTGACAATATTACATGTAATGATGGAAAACTAAGTGTTTTTACCCTAAGGTGAGGAATAAGACAATGCTGTCTTCTCTCACCACTCAATCATCATAGTGATGGCAGTTCAGTAAAGCAAGAAAAGGAAATAAAAGACATATGAATCAAAAGAAAAGAAATAAAACTACCTCTCCTTGTGGATGACATGATTGTCTATGTAGAAAATCTTTATATTGACAATGAAAGATGGATACCAAGATTAAAAATTGTAATTCCTTTTACAATCATTAAAAAATGAAATATTTAGGCATAAATCTACCAAAACATGTACCTGTGTGGTGAAAACTGCAAAACACAGATGTGTCCCCTGCTCCCACCCTGCCTTTCGCTTCCTTACATTTTGCCCGCCTGTTCCTCGTAACCTCCCTGTATTATGGCCCTTCTCAGCAGCAGTTTGTGCTGCTGCCTCCCTCTGCCCCTCCTCCCAGCCACTGTTATCTTCCCCCTCCCAGCCGATCGCTGTTCTCCCCGCCTCATTTCAACCGCCCTCATCCCGTATCCGCCCCGGCACAACCTCGGAAACAACCCCCTCTGCCATCAATGGCTTACGTCATAAACCGCAGGTCTGCCCTTGCCTCTGCAGCCAATCCTCAGCTGCCCCGCGGACATGCCCCTCCCACAACCTCCCCGCCTCCATGACACTATAAAACCCTATGTACTTCCCGAATAAAATCAGACCTGCGCATAGACCTCGTCTCCGTGGTTTTTCCTCCATCGAACCGCGCGTCCCCCAAGCCTTGAGCCGCCCGCTGCCGCCCCGGTCCGGCCGTGGCGTAGGCCCGATCCCCGGCAGCGACTCGCCTGCAGCAACCTGCCTGCAGCGCCGCAGCGGAGGCCAACACAGATGAAAGGAACCAAATAAGTTCCAAATAAATGGAGAGATGTACCATCTTCATAGATTGGAAGACTCAAGAGAGTTATCAATGTCTCGTCTCCCTAAACTGATATACAGGTTTATTGCAATTCTTATAAAAATCCCAGGAATTCTTTATTTTAGATACAGATGAGATTATTCTAAAAGTTATATGGAAAAAGCAATGGAATTGGAAGAGCTAAAACAATTATGAAAAAGAAGAATAAAGTAGTAGGAATCAGTCTATCTGATTTCAAGTGTTATTATATAATTAAAGTAATTAAGACTTTAGTGGAGGAATACATACATAGATCAATTGAACAAAATAGAGAACACAGAAATAAACCCTAAGAGATATGCCCAACTGATATTTGACGAGGTGTGAAAGCAATTCAATGGAAAAAAATACAGCCTTTCAACACATTGTACTGTAGCACTTAGATATCCAAAAAAATAAATTTAATCCTAAGACTCACACATATACAAAATTAACTCACAATGGATCACAACTTAAATGTAAAGTGTGTAACTATAAAACTTTTAAGATAGAATTTTCTTGGATCTAGATTTTGGCAAGGCATTCTTAGATTTGATATCAAAGGCACAATACACAAAAGGAAAAAGGTGATAAAGTAGACTTCATCAAAATTAAAAATTTTTCTCTGAGAGAGGCACTGTTAAGAAGATGAAAAGACAAGCTAAGGACTGGTGGAAAATACTTGCAAACCACATATCTGACAAAGGACAAGTATCTAGAATATATTTTTTATAAAATTTTCAAAACTCAACAGTAAAAAAAAAAAACACAATCAATCAGAAAATGGGCAAAAAACATGAAAAGGTATTCCATAGAGGAAGATATACAGATGTTAAATAAGCACATGAAAATATGTCCAACATCATTGGCTATTAGGGAAATGCAACCTAAATCCACGATGAGATACCACTATACACCTATCAGAAGAGCCAAAACAACCAAACAAACAAAAAATAGTGACAACACCAAATACTAGGAAAGATGTAGAGAAACTGGAGCACTTGTACATGGCTGGTAAGAATGTAAAATGGTACAGCCACTTTAGAAAAGAGTTTGACAGTTTCTAAAAAAAAACCTAAACATGCAACTACCATACAACCTAACAGTTGCACCCCCGGACATTTATTCCCGAGAAATGAAAATTTATTTTCACACAAAACTTGTACACTAATGTTTATAGCAGGTTTGTTTGTAATAGCCAAGTTCTGGAAACAATCCAGACATGGCTTCATTAGGTGAGTGGTTAAACAAAGTGTCGGATACATACCACAGAATATTTCTCAGCCACAAAAAGGTGCTTTTGATTTAGAGAACAGCCTGGATGAATCTCCAGAGAAATAAAATGAGGGAAAATACAAAAGGTTACACACTGTTTGATTCCATTTGTGGAAGTGAAGAACAGATTACTGGTTGCAGGGATTAATGAGGGGACACAGGCAGGAGGGTGTGGATGTGATATTAAAGGGCAACAAGAAGGATTCTTGTGGTGATAGAAATGCTTTGTCTCCCAACTGTAACAATGGCAGTATCCTTGTGATATCATACCAAAGTTATACAACTCAGCTGGGAGAAACTGAGAAAAGGGTACGTTGGGCTTTCTGTATTATTTGTTACAAGTATACGTGAATCTAAAATGATCTCAAAATAAAAATTTAATTGAAAAGATGTAAGTTTAGGGCATTTTATAATAGTAGAAGCTGGCTTTCCCTAGAAATAAAAAATGTCTATTCTGTCTATAAGGAAGAATAGACCTAGCTTTAATTATTTATTTCATCTATAGTTTTCTAGAATTAGGATCAGCTAAATTTATGAACATAAGGCATTTAATAAAAATAATGCTGATAATGGACAAAGTAGAAGTTTGTAACCTGAAACTTTTTAAGAAGTGATTAAGAAAAAAATATATATTATTTCTGTAATAAGTACATTAGTGACAACTATAAATTAGTGCTTTTTACTTTTTTAGACTTATTTCTCTACTGTATCCATGTCAGACCAGAAGGCTTTTTAATCTTCATTTATATTCTTTATAGTGTATTACAAAAGCAGTGGATGTTTTGCATGTGCCACTTTCAAAATACATTCATACTTGTGGTTTCTGATATATTGTTATTTCCAGTACTTCTTTATCCTTTGGCTGTGGAGATTCAAGACCCTAGGCCAGGGCTGTCCAATAGAACTTTTTGTGATGAAATATTCTATGTCTGCACTATTCAACAGAGTAGCAACATACAGCTAATGAGCATTTGAAATGTGGCTAGTGCAACGTTTCAATTTAACTTAAAATACTTTCATTTTAATTAATTTAAATAGCCATGTGTGGTTGGTGGCTACTGTATTTGGGACAGCACAGCTTTTATGTCATTGAGATGTGCCTTATTGTCTCTATTGAGATTGTTTTATTGACAAAAACTGTAATTTTGTCAAAAGCAAGGCCGATTTTATTTATTATTACTTCCTCTCATCCTGGAATTGCTATATCAAATGTTGTAGTGGCCAGTCAGGTATATAAAAGCTTTGCCAGACTGGTGGAAGACAATGGGTACCAAACTGCTTGTTTTTTATATTTTATAAAAAATATAAAAATTTTAATATATTTTATTGTCATTTTAAAATGTTTGGCTAAGACTAACAGAATTCCAAAACAAAATAGATGTTGTTTCCTTCTCAGTATCAAATTCCAGAGATAAATCGTCCAGAGCTCTGAGGGCAGCTGTGCTCTACAAAGCCCTCAAGGACCCAGGCTTCTTTTATCTAATTGTTGTATTAGATGTGAACTTTATTTCCAATGTTCTTTCATAGTCCAAAATAGCTGCTCTAGTTCCCACTGTCACATCTTCATTCTAGCCAGTAAGAACAAGGAATGGATGATGAAGAAGGGGAGCCAAAGGGCAGATATTAGCTGTTTTTGAAGAAATTATCTATTCAGTAGGCTGCCAAATATTTATTTCTCATTGGGGAATAGGTTAAACAATACTGACAAATTGATGATATTCGTTGAAGCTAGATGATGAGTACCTGAAGGTTCATCTAGTTTTCTCTCTACTTTTGTGAATGTTTGGGGATTTCCATAATGAAAAGTAAACAAAACAAAATTTCAAAAAATATACAAAAGCCACCATTTTGCAGTTTGTGCATTCTATACTGTCCAGAACATGGACACAATTCCTTAACTAGTGAGTGGTAGTTGAATGAAAGGCTATTACATTAAAATATATTTAATGTGAATTCTATCTCAAGCCATAGGAATGTGGGGGAAACTAGTCCAATGAGAAACTCTGTGAGGAATTTAGAAGTACAGTGAATGGTTTTATTTCTAAAAGGATTTGAATAATTTCAGAATAAAATATAAAACTATGAAATTTTTGCATTTACTTGTTTTCCTTCTTAACACAGAATGTGCTCAATAGTGCTGTGAAGTGCACCATGCTGTTATTTTGTGAACTGTATGGGCCTAGGAATATAATTTTATGTACTGTTGAGTCTATTTTCTTTTACTGGTTAAAAAACTTCATCTAAGATGAAGCACTTCTGTATGTGATTTTTTCATAAATAGCATTTGTAAAAGAAACAATTACAATATTGTCTTCAAAATGAATACCTAAAATCACTGTATTACTTTATCAAAGATGTGCACATTTTTACTTTTCAATAATTTCTTAGTAAATTTTTATACTAACAAATGTAACCAGTTGAATCATTGACTCATTGGAGCACCAAAGTGATCAAACACTTTCAATTTTAAAAGGCCTTTAAGTCAGAGCAGTCTTTTCTTCTCTCCCATTAAAACAAATTATGAAATGAAAGAATTTGCAATATATTTTAATCTAAATATGAAATTAATAAATCTCTAGGAATTATTTTTAGTATTCTGTAGTCTTATTGGGATCAAGAACAAAGCAGCTTTATGACTGGCTTATAATATAATATTCCAGTACCAGGCATCAGCTTTATTTTCTACCTGTCTATATAGATATTATTTCTAGAAGTTCTATGTTCTTTATGTTAAACTCACTTAGAACACATCATAATTATTAGAAGAAAGATACGGTTTATACACAGATACATAGCCGACTATTATCAATTTCCAATGATAGGATAAATAAGAACAGAATAACAAAAACAAACAAAAATGACAGGGGCAACAACAAAAACAAAACAAATTTTAAGCCTTAAAAATACCTTTAATTTATCGAGGCAAGACGGTTTTTTTATAATTTTATCTAGAGAAGAGTACAATATTGGTAGACAAGAATGTGAAATAACTTATTATTGTGTGCAGTAGTCCTTAATTTAAAACAATATTGGCACTAAAAGCATTTGTAAGGCCTCTGTGGTTTTTGTTTTTATGAAAACTTGGTAGAAAACACATTTGCAATATGAAAGAAAGAATTGAACTCAATTCCCTTTCCATAAAAGCAACCTAGTACCTAGAGCTCATTAATTTATCATCAATCCATGTACGAATTATTGAGCTAATCTTTATTTGCTAGGTAAACGGAATATGAAATGATATCTCAGTGGGCAATATGTAATAATTTTTATGATGGTCTAATAACCTTCTATCCTGCCACTGAAAGATATGAAGAGGGAAATACAAATTCTTGTAGTTTATTAAAAAATGAATACAATCTAGTTGACCCTAAGCTTTAGATCAAGAGTCAAGCTTATGGTTTCTTTAGTTTTAACTTTGGGAACCTCATAAGAATAACATGATTTTTATTTATATTTACATTTTCAAATGTTTATTCACTCCTCTCATTCCTTGATTCTATTGTCTTTGAGACTATCCTTCAATGACTTATTGAACTCTTAGAATCAAGTGCTCATATAGTCTTTCTCCTAATATTTACAAAGAGTTTTTGCAGAAAATGATGTTAATGAAATTGCTGGCATATGATTATTTCAGTCAGGAGTGAAAATATATAACAATAGTAAATTGGCAAAAATTCAATATATAATAATATATTCAACATATGCAGTATGTTGATATACCAAGCATTAGTGAGGATGTGGGGGGAAATGCAAAGCATATGCATGCTGGTTGGAGTGTGAATTGGCTCATCCACTTAGAAAAGCAATTTGGGAATATCGTGTAAATTTGAAGATGCAAAAATGTAATAATCCTTCTATTCCACTTTTCTACCCTAGAGAAACACAGGCACTTGTGCGCAGGGAGATTCTTTGAGCAAATTTCTAGCAAGGAAAATAATCCACTTCTTTAAAGGTGGATATAAAAACAGATAAATAAACCACGGTTTAGTAAAAAATCACTTTGTAAGCTTTATCATTTGAATGGTCTGGATCTACATGTATAAACCATGGATAATCTTAAGGTTTTTAATTTAGTTTTTGAAGCCCTATTACTGGACTGCAAGCTATGGTAGGAGTTTAAGTTGGAGAGGTAAAAGTAGACCACACAGTACTATATTTTATGAGTCTTGTAATCCTAACAAAAACATTGTGAGGTAAGTATTCATACATCAGTTATACAGATGAAGAAACTGAGGTTTTGAGTGCTTGAGTAAAGGGTTCCAGTTTGCACAGCTTGGGAATGGCAGAATTATGATTTAACCTAATGGGCCCACAGACTATAAAGGGGACTCGGTATGAAAGCTGGTCTCAGGAAAAAGCAGGTAAATCTGAGCTCTGAAACTTGTACCATTTTTTCATGGCAGAGTGAGCATACCCTGCTTCTTGATGAGAAAGTCACTAAGACAGTACCTGAAGAACATCTTAATAGGGCACTTTTAAAAGACTGGGATAGTGTTTAACGGAAAAACGAAAAATGTTCTTAGGAAAACATGAGTGGGTTTTCTCCTGGTTATTTATAAAAAAGATTAGGAGTGTAGGCTGATTTATTTTCCAGGAGTAGTAGTTGTAAAAGAATGTGAGACAGGGAGCGAAGCTGAATTCAGAATATTGTGTATAATAATGTGCAAGCATGTGTAGAATATTAAAAACACCAATAAAGAAAAGAAAATCCATAATTCTACAATGAAAGATAAATACCATTATTACCTTAGAGTGCACAACTCTATACGTGTTCTTTTAAAAATCAAATCAGACTGTGCAATGTGTCTTGTTTTGTTTTTGTTGTTGCTCTTGTCATTTTTGTTTGATTACGGTATTTTTAAACAGGTTAAAAGCATTCATTTTTGTTCTTTAGGGCATAAATAGAAGCTACAGAAATGTCCATACATAAACATATTTCCATGAGATTTTTTTGCTACCTTTCCAAAAAACTCACTTTAATGCAGCATTATATTCTTCTGTTCACTATTCTATGTTTTTTAACTTTTTATTTTTGAAATACTTAAAGGACAGTTAGAAAATTATACAAACCCATAGAGAACTCTGACATTACCCAAACCTGTAGATACCCAGATCTATCAATTTTAACATTTTGCCACCTTTGTTGTATCATTCTATCATCCATCTATTCATTATCTGTCATCTCTCTATCTATCCATCCATCCATTTTCTGAATAATTGAGTGTAGGTTGTATATCATGCTCCTTGAGGACTTAATACTGACATGCACATTTTCTAAAAACAAGGGCATTCACTTATGTAGCCACCTTTTTATCTTTATTTTAAACAAAGTTTTAGATGACATAAAGGTTACATTGGAAATATAGGGGATTCCTATATACCCCACCCCCCCTCCCTCTCACACTTTCCCCCATTAACAACATCTTTCATTAGTATAGCACATTTGATACAATTGAAAAATATTGAAGTGTTGCTACTAACTGAACTATAGTTTACATTATGGTTTACACTTTGCATTGCACAATTTGAATTAATAAAAAATATAATACTGTGTGGTCTAGCTTTATTCAGGGCAATATTTCCAACCTTCAGATTCATGGCCCTTCATAGAGAGTGGATGTTTCCTTTGGGAACATTCCCACCATTATGAAATTCCATGAAGCATAGTAATTATACCATAACTCTTTAGAAGTTCCTTCTACTATGGAAAGAAAAGAATGTCCATTCATAGATTTTGCTTTTTTGGGGGACAGCCATTGGCAAGGTTTTTTATTTAGTTTTTAAAGCCCTATTACTGGGCTGCAAGCTATGGTAGGAGTTTAAGTTGGAGAGGTAAAAGTAGTGCTGAAAATGGCCAGAGAGTAGATGAAGATTTTTAACTTCACCAACGAGAATAATTTTCTTCCTTTTCTTCCCTCTGTCAGTAGTCATATTCACATTATCATTACTTTCATCATCATCATTTTTAACAGAGCTCATGCTTACTCTAGTCAGGCACTGTGCTAAGTGTGTTCGTATGCATTATCATTTAATCCTATGAATCAGGTTTGTTATTCCCATTTTACAGATTAACAAATCAAAGTTTACCTAATCTAGTAAGTAATAGAGTTGGGATTATAATCTAACTCTTGAGACTCTTGAGTCTGTATTCTTCACAATATATTATGCTACTCCTCTGATAAGCATCTAAGAGAGATGGATGTCAAAATAACCAAGTCAGAGAACAGAGTATTCTTAGAAGCGCTCCGGACAATGATCTGAAAAGAGAGGTCCAAGCTGAGACATAACAGGCCGATGGCAATGGGCCTTCTGGTTCACACGGTTCATATGAAGGAATTCAATTTATCTGACTATCACTCAGGCCACACTTCAGGGACAGAAATGAGAAAGGTCCAATATGATCAACCTGAGGTTCTAGGCTGCAGTTTTTGTCTAGCAGGGAATACAGTTGAAAATCAGGAGTCAGGGCAAAAAATCATCCTGTAGCCTGGCTCTGGGATTTATGCTGGATGCTCACAAAGGTACCACAGGACTCCTTTCTCTCTGAGCACCCTACACACAGGCACTGACGAGGCAGACTGATTCCAGAGCCCATTTGCTTCCAAGGATACTGCCAGATGTTCCCATTGGATTGGAGGCTGGAGAGGGTTGACACTGCTTATGGAAGCTTATGACTTTGAGCTGTGGGAGAGGCAGATGCAGAGAGACACAGCCTTCATGGACCCTCGAGAGCAATATTAGTAGGCACTATTACCTGGGGTTCTTGAGTCTATGGAATTCTCTTTCTCAGTCCAAGTTTATTTTATATATTTTCAATATATATTACCTACTTCTGGAAAAAGGAACAGTGGTAGAAAGAACTCACTGCAGATTCTGTATTAGTTTGGCTCCTGGGTAAGGAAAGGGTTTTGAGTGTTTAGGCTTAGGCAGGGATGAGCGTGGTAATGGGCTTCCTGGAAAAGAAAAAAAAGTGCAGTGACACCTGGTTGGTGAAAGAACTCTCTGAAGGTAATAAATGTTTTCCTGAGAGGCAGCAGACCAGCTCTCTCTTTGTATTGCACAGAAAGAACACCAAGTTTTCAATTTTAATATCTGTAGCAAGAGTTCCCAAAGTATAGTGCACAGACCTGCAACAAGAGAGTCTTCTGGGAACTTGGATATGCACGTTTTCAAGCCACCTCACATACTGAATTAGAAACTCTGGGGGTAGAGACATACCTTCCAGACCATTGCGATGCAACTAAAGTTTGAAAGCTACTGATCTGCAGCACTACTGTATTTGTCAGCACAACCTTATTACCTAAGTATTATTATATTTGTTTTATAGAAGAGAGAAATCCAAGAAATGTCAAATTTATGTTAAATATCGTGCCGAAAATCACAGTTAGTAAACGGCAATATGGAGATTAAAATTCATGGTTTTATTGCTCTGGAGTCTACACACATTCTGTTTCCAGACAATTATAATAACTAAAGTGAATTGAAACTTTTGGGCATTTTCTCCAGAGTTTATTATTTTAATTAATTCATTTGTTATTGTATCATAATATTATGCTATATCATATTATATATTGATTTTGCCTCTAATGTAACATTTAAATGATAAAATAGGACCATCTTCTACATAAATTTATCTGGAAGAGTTTCCAGACCAATCACCTTTCCTTTTTTTCTCTTTACCTCTTTTCCCATTATTTATTTGAAAAAGTTCATATCTATAAAATTTGAAAGAATAGCTTAATAAATACTGCCAGTTTCTTTACCTAGAGTTACCAGTTGTAACATTTTGTAATATTTTCTTTCTACCTCTTTGTGTGTGTATATGAATGTATTTGTGTATGTATTGTGTGTGTTTTGTATGTACATTTAAACACACTTTCACATATTTTTTCTGGAACATTTGAAAGTAAGTTGCAGTTTGGTTTTTTTTAAGATTTAAAAAAAAATTTCTCCCTCACCCTGCCCCAGTGGTCTGTTCTCTGTGTCTATTTGCTGCATGTTTTTCTTTTTGTCTGCTTCTGTTGTTGTCAGCGGCACAGGAATCTGTGTTTCCTTTTTGTTGTTGTTGCGTCATCTTGCTGTGTCAGCTCTCCGTGTGTGCAGCGCCATTCTTGGGCAGGCTGCACTTTTTTTCGCGCTGGGCGGCTCTCCTTATGGGGCGCTCTCCTTGTGCGTGGGGCTCCCCTCCGCAAGGGACATCCCTGAGTGGCACGGCACTCCTTGCGTGCATCAGCACTGCGCGTGGGTCAGCTCCACACAGGTCAAGGAGACCCAGGGTTTGAACCGCGGACCTCGCATGTGATAGACGGATGCCCTATCCACAGGGCCAAGTCTGCTTCCCAAGTTGCAGTTATTTTAACATTTTACCTCTAAATAATTCAGCATATGTCTCTAAGAACAAGAACTTTCTCTTAAATACACAATACTATTAGCACACCCAAGTTCAATAATATAATTGATTATATAGTGCACATTCAAATTTCCCTAATTATTAAAATAAGTCCTATATAGCTGCGGTCACCCCTCTGGCTGAAGTGTGGTTTGCTGGCCTGGCGGGGGAGCAGCCGCGGCAGGCCAAGCCGCTGCCCCCATAATAGGGTGGCTGGTCGGACTCACCGCCACCCCTGAAGGAAGCTCGGCATGGGCGCAGAGTGCCCTCGGGTCTCCCCTTCTCGGCAGCCGTGCTTCCGCGGCCGCCCCTCCTCCCGGATGGCGCCACCTGATGCCTGTGGGGTGGCACCCTTCTTCTTCTTTCTCCCTGCGCAGGCGCAGGGTGGAAAATTCCAGTCTGCCCTTTTCCCCTCCCCCAACAGCAGCAACAGCCAGGCGTGGGCGGAAAAATCCAGTCTGCCCTCCACCCCAGCAACAGCAGCCACCAATCCCTAAACCCTGCCCCTTCCCCCAGCAACAGCGACAGCCAATCCCTAACCACCACCCCTCCCCCGTCCAGTACCGCCCACTGACCTTTCGCTGGCAACCAATCAGAACAGGGCGTGGCTTCGACCAATCAGCCTTCCCCAGCCCCTATAAAACTGTTGCCTCTCCCTCAGTAAAGTGGACTTGCGTGTTTACCTTGTCTCCGTGGTAGTTCTTCTGCCGTGCGCCCTCCAGTCCTGAGAGCCCCCGACAAGGGCCTGGCCTCCCTTGTCCCCAGTTCGTCGCCGGCTTCTCCGGGCGACCCCTTCATCGCCGGCTTCGCCGGGCAACCCCGTCAGCCGAACCGCGCAACCCCTTGTGAGACCGATCCCTCGTCTGCTGCCGGACCGACCCCTCGTCCCAAGCGGGACCGACCCCTCGTCCAGAGCTGGACCGACCCCTCATCCGCAGCCAGACCCCACCTCTACCGACCGAGCAAACCGTCGCAGCTGGCGCCCAACGTGGGGCAAGGCAACCCCACCTCTACTGACCGAGCAAGCCGCCGCATATAGCTTTTTGTAAAATTTAGATCCAAGCAAAAGTCTTGTGATGCATTTTGTTATCATGTCTTTTTAACTTCCTTTACCTAAAGCAGTCCTTTTGCCTTTTTTGTCTTCCTTCATGCCATTTACATATTCAGAATCCAGGCTAAGTGTGTAGTAGAATGTCCCACCTCCCAGTTGGAGGCACATGGTGTCTCTTTGTCCCATTATTGAGATAATAGTTTAATTAGGTCATGTCAGCTAGATCTCTGCAAAAACCTTTCACTCAATGGTTTTAGCATCCATTTAGGATATTTGTAAAATTAACTGTCACATAGGGGGTTACAAGATAGTGATTTTTCTAATTCTAATTCTACATTTATAAACTCACTTTCTTTTGTTTTTTCTTTCTTTTTAAAATCTATGTACGTATGACTGTGTCAGAGTCTGTATGTATTAGCACCATGTACTTTGATTAAATTTTTGTTAACATTATCATAGGCTAAGAAATCTTGAAGCAGAAATACATCTTAAATCTTGATGAATGCTGATAACTATATGGTCACTGGATATACACTCAGAAAAAACAGGAAAGAGATTAGATGATGAGTACATCCAATGGGATGGTTCAGCCTCTTATTGATCTAGTCTATCACTCCTTGGAACTTCTTTGAGGTATTCTGGGCAGAGTAGAAGGAGGGCCAGAGAGAATCTTTGTAGGTTTGAATATTTTGCAGATTCTTGTCATTGTGGCCTGCTCTTAAAAGAAATCTGCTTAGAATTTGGGTCATAGACTTGACCTCCATGTATTTTTACATCTCTCTGAGTTCAGCAGTTTTCCAGAAGAATATTATTCATATACATGTGACTATGGCATATACATTATATTGGCAATATGCTTTTTTTAATAGTCATATATTTAGTTTTTATGAGAAAAGGATCTTCAAATTTTCTCTAATAATAAGAGTAGCCATTAAGTTTTAATATTGGTAAGGGGTAACAAAATGACTAAGATTCAAAGTATCTGCTGTGTTTCCTGAATAAAGTTGATAAAACAAATCACAATAGTTGGAAACTTAACTTTAAAAACACATGCAAAATATAAATGTAATGAATTGTGAGAAAACAATGTTTTTGATTACCATATAGTGAATGAATTGGGATTAAAGGTAGTAAGTTACACTCATTATACTAAAGAGACTCAAAACCACTATTTAAAATTAGGTAAAAATTCCATTTTAAAACTAAATTATTAAAAATAACTCAGTCATTTAGACCTAGTTTTGTGAATGAATATTATATATACTTTTTAAAAGTATGTTTAGGAAGAGAGAAAATTGGGAAAAGAAATCTAGAAAATGGAGATTTAGAATCATTAAAGAAATTGGATGTAATGATTTTTCAACTGTGTTCTTTCTGGTTTTCTTGAAAATTGTATCCTGTCAGTGCTGGGAAAGCTGGGTAAGTGGGTAGGGTACTATAAAGTCATTTGTAAAACTTCAAGTCAAATCTGATACTTTAAATAAGGCTTCCAGGAATTTTTTTATTTAACTTTCTCCCTGATTCTTACATTAAAGCTTGCATATGTGCAGAATAGTCTCTCTGGTACATCTCAGTTGTAGGGGGGAATGGGAATTTCTAGTTTTTCCCATCAAAGAAATTTGAGACAAACCAGCTAGATCTTTCAGGTGTAACCAGGACCATCATGGGCAGTTGAGCAGGTTGTGTCCTGCTACAGAGCTCCTGGCCAGGAGGAAAGTGGGGGCCACCCTCTGATTGCCAGGCCATGCACCCTGCTAAGAATGAAGAGGCTTCAGCCAAGGGGGAAAAAAAAAAAGCCTTTTTGTAATTTGTGCAAAGGCACATGTGGGCTAACATCAGCCCTGGCCAAAGCTTCAATGTAGGCACATTTTGGAGATGTTCTCCATTAAGAGCTGTATCCACATGACTGTATCAGGAGGAGAGGTGAGAAGAAGCAGGTAGTGGTCTAAGGGCCATGTTCGTTTATTAAAACCACAGGTATTGATTACTGTTATTTATCTTCCCTGATCCCTCCTAAAGAGGAAACTTCTTTCAAATTTTTTTGTGATAAAAACAGTGTCTATGTTTAAAGCAGTATTTCTAGTGTTTAAATTGAATGATACATTATTAATGGAATCTTAGTTTGGGGGATTTGTATTTTGAAGTTTAGATCCTAAGACATTAGGATTTCAAAAGAAAACATTAAAAAGTATCATTTATTGAGGTTTTAACCTATTTTTAAATCTCTATTTTCTAATTTTACTCTCAAAAATCATGTAGGAGAAGTAATAATCAGTGACTTGAGGAAGCATCAGGTATTTCTTAAAAGAAACATTCACTACTATTTTTCTTTCTCATTCCATTGCTGGCTATTTGATTATTATCAATGTGACTGATTATTACTGTTACTTTTTAATTTTTTTCTGAGAAGTTTTTGAAAACTATTCCCTTTGCAAGGAACCAAGGCAGTGCAACAGCTGAATAGTCAGTTTCCTTATCAGACTTCATATTTTTACCATAAATTGAGGAATTTTTATATAAATTTATATTATAATTACTGTTCTCTCAGGGTGATTGCTGCTGTGGTTAGCAATCTTTAACTAATTTTGCACTGAAGTTAATTGTCTTTACATCCCTTACAGAGAAAATTGTTTTGGGAAATGGTAGTGATGCTTTGAAATAATCCTTTCATTTTTCTGAGACATTCCTGTTGACCTTGTATATATATTACAAAGATCAAAAACATTTACAGCATGTAATTGTTTTGCATTCCCAAGGCTTTCCAAAAAGAAATGTAATATATTTACATTGCTTAAATAGTGTATATTTATATATGGTGATATTTCTAGGAACAGGTCATTCATAGCTAATCAAATTCCCTTAGTCTCCTGAAACCCTTATACTTTCTGGTAACTGTGCCTGTTTCACAGCTACACTCCCTCTGACTGCTTCATCTCCGTACCAGATGGACCGGATGGTTTGTTTCTCTTTGGCTCCTACTATGCTAGGGTGGAGACATGTCTGACAAATTCCACTATTGTTTGCAGATTTCAATGGATCTTATACCTGAGACAAGTGTCAGAGTAACTCCAACATTAATCTTTTTGAAATTAGTTTTTCTTCTAGTTATTTCTGTCTGGAAGTCAGGCCTAGAGAGAAATTTATATAACAGCTTCTTATCTTCACATTCTTCACTTGGGACATATTTTTATGGTTACAAAATATGGTTACAAAGTATTCAATACATGTTAATCAGGGTCAGTTGCCAGATTTGTTTTGGCACTGTAAAGTTTTACAAATGATTTTTGAGAGTACTATATTCTTAATTTTTCTTACATGATATAGGTGTCTAAGTTAATTTTCCAAAGTACACTATAAAATAACAGGGAAACAGATTGGCTAGAGCAACTGGGCTCCCATCTACCATTTAGGAGTTCCAAGGTTTGATTCCCAGGGCCTCCTGGTGAGGGCAAGCTGGCCTTGCGGAGTGCTCGCCCATGTGGCAAGCTGACCTGAGTGGAGAGCTGGTGTGGCAAGATGACGCAACAAAGAGACACAGAGGAAAGACAATAAGAGATGCAGCAGACCAGGGAGCTGAGGTGGTACAAGAGATTGAGCACCTCTCTCCTACTCTGGAAGGTTCCAGGATCGGTTTCCCGGTGCCACCTAAAGAGAAGATGAACAGACACAGAAGAACACACAGCGAATGGACACAGAGAACAGACAATAGGAGAGGAATAAATAATCTAAAAAAAAAAACAAAGACTGCTTTCTTATTGAGTCAGCAGATTGATGACTAAGGAACTTTTTTGGATCACAGGATTTACAATTTGGAGAACTAAAAAAGGCGAGAAAGGAACAAGTAACTGATGTGTTTGAGGTCTTGTGAATGCTGCTGATCTGTGATACTGACTCCCATTTCAAAGTCGTTGAATTATATACTTACTTTTCCATAATAATAGATTTTATATTGTATATTGTCTACATTCCTTTTTTTTTTTTTTTTCAAGGAGGTACTGGGGATTGAACCCAGGACCTCCTACGTGGAAAGCAGATTCTCAACTACTGAACTACATCTGCCTTCCTACATTCCTTTTGATTCTATTGGAAACATAGAACAATTTTTGATATTACATATTTTTGATCTTTGTAACATTTAAGATTGGAGTTTAAGTGACAGAAAGCTCAAAGTAACACTGGCAGAAATGTATTTATCGTTCACATAAACAGGAAGCAGAAGTAGGCACCCTATAACAAAGAGGCTCCATAGTCGTTAGGGGCTCAGGAACCTTTTATCAAGTTGCTCTGCCATAACATGTGGTTTCCAAGACAAGGTTCAAAATGGCTGCTCCAGATACAAACCTCGTATCTGCACTCAGCCAGCAGAAAGAAGGAGAGGTAGAGGAGGAAAGAATACTTCCTGGAGCTTGCACACAATACCACTGCTTATGTGCTACTGACCAGAATTTAGTCACATGGCTGTGTCTAGCCGCAAGGTAGACTGAGAAATGAAACTTTTAATCTGAACAACCATAACTGGTGGTTCTAGTAATATTACCAAAGAAGTTGGAGAAGATGGATTTTGGGGTCAATTAGCAATCTCTGTCATAACTTTATAATAGCTTGCTCTAGGGACTATATTTATCAATAATTACATGAGGCAACTGTCAACTTGTATACTTTTTTAAACCATTGACAAATTCTTAAAAACTTGGTATGTTTCCTGGGATGGATCAATGCATTTTGTTTACGGCACTATTTTAAAGAACAAGAAATGTAGCCTGTGATTTCTTTCTGACATGTTATAAAAAGAATGGGGCACAAATCTAGGAGCTGATATTTCTCATCCATCTGCCCTGGCATACAGATATATCACAAACCTTTGCAAGTATGCTGCCAAATTTTGATTAATGAGCAAAATTTATTATTTTTAGTAACTGTTATAGGTTGAATTATATGCCCCAGGAGATATGTTGAAGTCCTAAGTGCCAGTCTCAAAATGTGACCTTATTTGGAAATAAGGTCATTGCAGATGGATTAGTTAAATCAAGTGATGTCATATGGAGAAGGGTGGCCCTTTCTCCAGTATGACTGGTGCTCTTATAAGAAGAGGACAAGAGACATAGAAGATGATGACCATGTGAAGACAGAGGCAGAGATTGTAGTTATGCTGCCTCAAAGCAAGGGACACCAAGGATTGCTGGCTACCACCAAAAACAAGAAAGTAGCAAGGAGGGATCTTCTTCTAGATCCTTCAGGGAAGGCATGACCCTGCTGACACCTTGATCTCAGACTTCTGGCCTCCAGAACTGAGAGAATAAATTTATGTTGTTCTAAGTTGGTGACACTTTGTTAGGGTAACCCTAGGAAACTAATAGAGATAGGTAGGCAGATAGATAGATAGATAGATAGATAGATAGATAGATAGATAGATAGATAGATAGATTAGAAGGTAGATAGACCACACCCTATGTGAGATGAGGTTGTAACTATTGGAGTGGGGTACTCGGTGTTGGGCATCCAGACTGTAACTTGTGGATATGCTATCAACAATGTGGGGCTTCCATCTCTTCCATTATGCCCACATTCTATTCAGTGGAAAGGGGAGGAGAAGAGATGAGAGGGACATTCTTTCCCTTTACTGGTAGTGATGTGAGTACCTTTATTTTAATCCTAATTTATATCCCCTTCAGTAGGATTTGGAAATTGTACATAATACACAAGTGGATCATTTTTATAGAACTATCCCTTATTATTAGACTTTAACATTGTTTGCTATTTTTCAACTTATAAACAGAAGCATATACATTTTGAAATATTTAAATCTTTAAATGTATTTAAAGACAATACTATATGTAAGTATATTAATATATAAATTATTGTCTACCTTTTGAATGATTTCTTCAAGCTGTGTTCTCAGATTTGGGACAAGGGATTTGATAAATATTAACAAATTGCTTTAAAAATTTTTTTTAAATTTGTACTCCTATAAGTTATGTTTGAGAGTGCCTATTTATTGCAAACTTGCTAGTGTTGGGTTTTCTTATAATATTTTTAAGAATATATAAAATTTTCTTCATTGTAAGTTAGGGTGAATATTTGTTTATTTTCCATCCCTAGCATTTTCCATTGTCTTTTGATCTTACTGATTTTCTTAAGGAATCATATGAAATATTTATATATAAGTGACAATAATTTTCTTGTCCTATTTGTTGTTTACAAATATCCTTTTTTTGTGAGTTGTTTTAAGTCAGTTAATATTGCTTATTGAAGTACAGAGATACAATGTGCTTATACTGTCTAATTTATTAACCATATACTTTGTAATTTTTTTTGTGATTTTTAAGTGTAGAAAATATTCCCCATCCTGAAATCCGAAGATTGGATAAATATTCACCTTCACTTTCTTGTATTTTATTTTTTCTTTAATCCACCTGAATTTAATTTGGTGTAAGGTATGAAGTAAAATTCTAATCCATATGTTTTTTTCCAAATAGCCAAATGTGAGTTCCTGTTATTTATTAAACTCCTTTTTTTTTTGTATCATTTTGTACTGTTTCATTCCTTATATAAAAACACAAACAAAAAGTAATAAATATTTTCATCCTACCTTTTCTGTTTTTTTGGCACCAGAAATGTTTTTGTAGCAGAATATTTGTCTGTGATGAGAAATTTTGCTCTTGAGAGTATTTGGATGTCCTTATAGCACAGTTATTACCATTTTGAGCCTAGAGACAAATAAAAGCATTTTCTTTCCTTTTTTAAATGCAAATTTGGAAAGTGCCTCTCCACATGAATATCCTGCAGGCACTTCAAACTCAGTAGATCCAAAGGTAACCCATTATCTCTAGCCCCATTACAATTCTCTACCTGTGATATTTCTTCGTACCCTTAATGGCTTCCATCCAGTAACCCTAGCTATAACCTCAGTGTCATTTCTGACTTTCTCCTCTGCATTTTGCCCTACATCAAATATTCCCCTGTGTTTGCAATTCTATACTTCTTTGTTGCTAGAATCAGTTCCCTCCCTTTGGCTGCCACTTCCTCTACTCTAACTTACGCCTGGACCATCTCCCCTTTGGGAGGTGAGAACAGTTTTGTTTCCTGCCTCCAACTTCCCACCTGCCCATCCTCTGCATATTTATCTGTTACCTTTCTAAATTACAGATCCAAACTTATTACTCCTACTCCTAATCTTTAGGTGATTCCCATGGCCTCTAGAATAGAGTTCAGAACTCATTAACATGATACTGAAAGCTGAACAGAGGGTGAATCTCCATCTAATTTTCTTTTCTCAACTACCATCATTATTGCTCACCCATGAACCCTGTTTTCTGTTGCCCAGGTAAATGGCTCATCTCTGCTTTTAAACATTTCTGCATCCTTTACCTTGGGCTGTTTTGCCCATAAACCTCTTTCTCTCTCTCTCTGTCTTCATGATTTTGGACCATGTTATAAGTCCAAGATCATATAGCATTGGCTCTGAAAAGCTCTTTTCCATTCAATCAAACTTAATTGACCCATACTCTGTGCTTCCTTTGAATTAGTGCACGCATTTATCATAGCCTGGATTACTTTCTGAATTATTTAAGCTGCACTATGTCTAGTGAGACAGAATAATGTTAAGGGAACCAGAGTGGCCATCTGTCTCTGTAGACACAGAGTAATGCCTTGCAGCAGATTTTTTCAGTTTTGGAAAAATAACTTAAATATTCCCTCTTGTATAAATATACGGGGAATTTGCACCTGCGCTATAGTCCTTACAGTATCAAGCCCTCACTCCTCTAGTACCCCTCAAGAAGCACAACAAATCCCTTGGGAAGAGGTAGGTAAGTTTGAGGAGAGGTCAAGGAATAGTCTGGGAGGACATGGTGAGATTCCATCCTCTGCCCTTCAGGGATTTAATGGTATCTCTCTTCTGATGGATTGAGATGGCTCTAATGTTATACCCTATGAGGAAATTCATACCTCTTACAGCAAAGGAAGGCAAATCTGACTAGTGACCTAGAATCACTACCATTGTCCATATTTGTGTGGTTGACTGGTTATGACACAGCTTGGGTTTGGGTTGGAAACTTCCTTGACCAGCACCCTGGCATAGTAGGCTTATGAGTGCAAACTATAGGATATAAAACTTTTGAAGTCTAACCAAGAGGTATTACTATAGCTTCTGTGAGGATATGACTAAACAAGAATGACTTAGCAGCCATAAGCAAGAGCAAGTTTTTAATAGTAACAACAGGTGAAGCAACAGGATTATTGATTCACAGAAACCTGATAAAACTCTCCAGTTTGGTCTTGTGCACTACAAATGGTTCTCTTTGAACTGAGTAAAAACATGTGATGGTTTCAAGTTGGATGGCCCCCAGAAAACCATGTTCTTAAACCTAATGTGGGTATAAACCTCTTGAAAGCATGGCCTTTTGATTAGGTTACTTCAGTTAAGACCTTTTGATTAGATTACTTCCATAAGGTATAGCCCAGGATGGGTCTTAATTCTCTTACTTGAATCCTTTATAAATGGGATGAATATGGAGAGAGAAAGCTGGGAACAAGAGCTGAAGCAATGAAACCCAGAGAGAAGCGAGAGACCAGCAGACACCACCATGTATCTTGCCAAAAGACAGAGGAGTCCAGGATCTCTGGCAGCCAGTCTTTGAGGAGAAAGCATCACCTGTTCACGGCCTCAGAACTGTAAGCTTTTCAGCTAATAAATCTCCATTGTAAAAGCCAATCCATTTCTAGTATATTACAATGGCAGCCTAGCAAACTAAAACAACACTTCTCCCCTCAACTCACTGCTAGGGAAAGAACTTAGATAATTCCTGGATGGGGCAATTGGATTTTTAAAAGTTGTGATCATATTTGTATTCCAAGCTGATTAGGCAGGTTATCCAGGTTACACTTAGTGTGTCTCCCCAATGACAGAGTAAAAATCTCCAAGATGGGGCCCTTTATATAATCTTTCTATCTCCTTGATGATAGATATAGTAATTTGAACATTACAGCTATATTATTTGAATTTCCTCTATGCTAAGTTTTTAAAATTTTATAAACTATGTTTATAAAACATACAATGTTTTAGTTTTGTATAAAAAGATATTTTACATTTGCAAATATGCCTGTAGAGGATATGGGCTTCCTGGAATAAAACACAAAGCAATGCTGCTTCTGCTTTTTGGGTCTTAAGCTGAAGCTACTGCCACATAAAACCTTAGATATGTAGTGTCACTACATTTTTAATCCCCACAAAATAAGCCTTAAGCTCTTTGGTTTTACAAATATTTCAAATTTTCTTGGTCTTGCTCTTTTATATGGATATCCATTACCCTCCATTGCAATTTAAAATATTATTTTCCTTGTTTAGAGAAGAGGGTTCTGAAGGTATCCATATAATGGAGACTATTTATGCTGTCTAATTTAGAATATGCAAATGTGCTTCTGGGTCTTGTGCTGCCTCAGCATTTGTTCCCCAGCTCTTCAACAGGACTTTTGTCCCAGTTCTACATGGTTTGTATTGTTATTTCTCTGTCCATATTGTTGTCTGTTTATGTGAAAGGAGGTTCATGCTCCTATACGCAACCAGGTACTCTATAGTCTACTGTGAAATATATATATAATATGAAATAAATGATTTATTAAATTTATTATAATTTTTGCTAAATAAATAGTACAAAAAAACAGGACTATTTCTGTAACAAAACAGCATCTCTCTCTTCCTTTATTGATTATTTCTCTCTCATCTATCTAATCTAATCTAGCTATCTAATCTAATATCTGTCTTTATCTGTGTTAGTTTCCTAGGGCTACAATAACAAAGTACCGCCAACCCGGTGACTTACGGTGACTTACAATAACATAAATTTATTCTTTCATTATTCTGAAAGCTAGAAGTTTGAAGCCAAAGTGTCAGCTCTGAAGGCTCTAGGGAAGTATCCTTCCTTGTCTTTTCCTCGCCTCTGGTGGTTGCCAGCAATCCTTGGTCTTTCTTGGCTTATGACCGTGTAATTCCAACCTCTGCCTTTGTCTTCACATGGTTTTCTCTGTGTTCCTCTATTTCCACATCTTTCTTTCCTTATAAGGACACTAATCTTTGGATTTAGGGTCTACCCTAATAGAGTATCACTTTATCTTACTTGATTTCATCTGCAGTGACCCTATTTCCAAATAATATCATATTCACAGGTATTGGGTTAGGACTTGAACATATATTTTGGGCACGTACATTTCAACTCACAACTCTATCATCTCTCTCTCTCTCTCTCTCTATCCAACAATCCCATCTGCCTCTATCTATCAATCTATCAATTATCTATATCTACCTATCTACTATCTATTGATCTAATGGTGTGTTCATAAATACTTAAAAATTGACTTTGGGGGAGAAAAGCATTTTACTTTGTAATGCTTGCCGATTTCCAAGGTATAAATACTCCCACAGGACCCTTATCAATACCATGATGTCATGGAATGCAGCGTTAAGAAGCCATGCACAGGGAAGCAGATTTAGCTCAATGGATAAAACGTCTGCCTACCACATGGGAGGTCCAGGGTTCAAGCCCTGTTTGTTTTACCAGTTTGAATCAGTCTTGTCATTTATAATCCATTCTTTTAATATTAAACTTCCCAGCTATTAAAGTATACTTGTAATTGATCTCTACCCATAGAGAATAATTGTTCTTTCATCTCTGTGGAATATCTCTTTCTTATTACAAATAATAACATGATGATCTTTGTAAATCCTTTCTTCTTAAATCTTTATTTCCAAGCCCTATATTTCTCTTTGAGGTGTTCCCTTGACTCCTTTCTAGGATCTCTACATATCTTTTAAAATTTGAAGCCCAGAACTTAATATCAAACTCTAGAACTACCTGACCAATAGTATGTAAAATGAAAGGATGGGGAGATATTTGGCTCAATGGATAGAGCATCCACCTACCATATGGGAGGTCCAGGGTTCAAACCCAGGACCTCCTGACCTGTGTGGTGAGCTGACCCACACGCAGTACTGATGTGTGCAAGGAGTGCCGTGCCACACAAGGGTGCCCCCCATGTAGGGGTGCCCCATGTGCAAGGTATGTGCCCAGTAAGGAGAGCCACCCAGAGCGAAAAAAATGCAGCCTGCCCAGGAGTGGCATCGCACACACGGAGAGCTGATGCAGCAAGATGATGCAGCAAAAAGAAACACAGATTCCCAGTACCGGTGACAAGAATGCAAGTGGAAAACAGAGGAAAACACAGTGAATGCACACAGAGAGCAGACAACCTGGGGGTGAGGGGTGGTGGTGGGAGGGCGGGAAAGGGGAGAGAAATAAATAAAAAATATATCTTAAAAAAAAAAGTAATGATGCATAGTAGAACACCATTATATAGTATTTTTCACCATATAGATGCAATAGATATAAATAACTTTTTAAGAGCACAGATTATAGTAAAAAATTTAAAATAACCAAGAAGTAATGAGTTTTGAGTATTTATTACCTTTGTTTTAATATAAGTTATTTAATTGTATGTTTATATTCCTGAAAATTTAGCTAGTGGCTTTTGCAAGTTAGGGCAAGCTGACACGAACACAACACTGTATTAATTTATCTGTTTATATCCACTTCTTTCCCTTTCTAAGAAGACAGGGCTCTTATGACTGGGGAGATATTTGTTGAGCCCTGAGAAGGGTAGAAGTAGGTGTCTGGAGATAGAATAAGGACTAAATTGCAAAGCATAATTAAGAATGAAGGGGAGTGGTTGTAGCCCAGTGGTTTGAGTGTCTGTTTCCCATGTACGAGGTGCTTGGTTCAATCCCTGGTACTTTCTCAGAAGAAAAAAAAAATTGAGCTTTTGTGTGTGGGACGGGAGGGAATTAGAGGCATGAGTCAACTTGCTTTGTGGTGGGAGGGTGGAGAACATTCCCCCATCCTCATTGAGAAAGCAATAGGAAAGATATACAAATGTTGTTTTCTGCAATTGTGACATGTGATATAAAATATTAATATACTCTTCTGTAATAAAATTTAAAACATTGTAATCTGATATTACATTTATTTCCGTGGGCTAATTGTTCAATTTGTGAGAATAGAATTATGGAAGTCTTCAGAAATGCATTCATTGCCTACAAAACTGTAGTTTGCCTGGAATACTTGATGTAAATCCCTTCTTCTATCTTTTAAATTAACTATTTGGTAAAATCTAAATTGTTTACTAATTTTTTACTGAGAATGGATTATTTTTGGAGAGGAAAATAGTGTGGAGTTCGATATCAAAGTTGAGGTATGGCAAAAAGTGAGAGTGCATCCTGGGTTACACAAGGTATTTGAGAATAATATAGCCAGGATACCTAGGGCTAAAAATGAATTTACATTAGATGAAGGGTATTTGTTAAAACCTAAATTTAGGCAGCATAGCATGATGCCTCAGAGCACAGATTCTGTAGCCCAGCTTTTGAGATTTCATTGCTGGTTCTACCATTTCTTAGCTGAGTAGCCATGGGCAAAGTGATATAAATTCTGTGTTTGTTTTCTTGGCTACAAATAGGAATCTTAATAACACATATCTTATTGTTTTGACGATTAAATGAGTACCATATAAAGTACTGAGAACAATACCTGGCACACTATAAGCTATAAAGTTAGCTATTATTTTTAATTGATCTAATGACTTACTTAGGAAGAAGATCAATTAGAATATAATCATATGAATATTATATGCAGGGGTTTCTAAGGAGTCTTAGTAAAGACCTTTGCTGTTTGAGTTCTGAAGCAATTGAGATATGAGAACTGAGAGGGAGACAGAGAATTTATTATTGGTAAAGCTGATGTGGCAGAATGTGTTTGGATCTATGCAAGTGTGCTTCCTAGTCCTGAAACTTAAATCCATAGGCAGCCCTGGAAACCTGCCAGTATCCTCTTTAGGGTCAGACCCCTCTCTCCATTTGGCTAAAAGCAGAGCAGAGCACACACTGTCTGAGGGTGGGCTGACTTCCAAAAGAAAGAGGAGAGGAGGAGACTGGGCTCTGTATGCCCTGTTTCTCCTTCCAAATTCATCAATCAAATCGACTTATTCCTTCCCTCTAAGTGAGTGGGCAGAGAACCAGGATTGTTTCATAGTGGAGGGTCTTCCACATGGTAAGAAATAGCAGAAACTCTGCACCACTGATTAAGAAGTTACACGGAAAGCACTTCTAGTGTTTTTAACATAGGACATTTAATTTGGATATTCAGGCAGTGAACAAGTTGAGAAGTCCAACTGGCGATGGTAAATTTATCCAGAGATTAGTAACAGCAGGAAGCCATTACCCTCCATAAATAAATGGAGGAAGTGGTGTCACTGGAGCCCAGGGGTTGGAGTCACCCCGCAGAAACTATAACTGTGGTGGGAGCACCAGAGAGTTGGAGCCACAGAGACACTCCCTGACACAGAGGAGAGGGACAAATTCCCTGGCTTCTCTTTTTTCCTGCCTGCCAGCGTCTTTCCAGTGCTTCCCATGCTAGCTAGCAGCCAGTTGACAGAAAGCCTAGGAAACACCAGCCTGAAGGGTCAGCCCCATTGCTCTATAAAGCCCAGAGAAGCATGGAGGGATTTATCTGAGGGCAAAAAGTGCAGGACCCATGCACACACACACAGACACATGCAAACACACACACACACACACACAAACTCCGAACTCCTATTTTTTTTATATTCTCTTGTTTACCTCTTTGGATTATGTAGCTCCACGTATACTTTCAGATGATCTGGTTTTAGCATTTCTTGGAGATACTGTCTATGGAGTCAGAATGAAAAAGTTTGAAAATGAATTACATAATCTGTCCCATCTTAAAAATTCTAGCCAACATCCTCTGCAATATTCTTAGATAATAGATTTCTAGACTATCCTTTGACAGTGTCAGATTATTACCTAAATTTTCTTTTATTGTTCTTTTTAAGAAAGACTCAGATACAATTCTAAACTCAGAGTCCTACTTGATACAAGTCTAACAACATAGACAGTCAACCTACTCAACACCAATGTGCTATTTAATGCTTGACCTTAGCTCCTCCCTGCAGACTTCCCTGGCTGCCCTGACCCTCAGGGAGTCTCCCTCCTTGGCTCAATTGCACTTATTTTCTGTTATTGCCTCATGCAATTTACTTTATCTAATGCTGTGTGTCAGTCTCCTTAAGACAAAGCACTGTGGTCTCCCCAAAAAAGCTGTCACAGGGCTGGTTAAAACCAAATTATGTGGGTCTAGCTTAAAAGTCCATTGCTGTCGTGTTGCTGAACAAACTTTTCTTGAAAGAGTTTCATTTTCAGAGTAATTTAGTACTCACAGGCAATTCTGGATGTTTTGAACAGAAACAATCAAAGAAATGGAACCTTTGGATGGAATTGGTCTCCTGAGAATGGTAACAACTCAGGATTCAAAATGCTCTCTGTCATGGTCTGGTCTGAGAATCAATCTAGTCTAGAGAGGTTAAGAGCCAGATGGTCTGAGATTAGGTCTTAGTCTAAAGTAGAATGAACAATTTATAAAAGCTCTATGTATGCCTCAATTTGCTTACAGAGAAAGTGGAGATAATAGCTATGCTTCTCTCATTGTTGAATTAAATGAAATAATCCATGCTTATTGTATGGAACAGCACCTAGCACTTGAATAAGTATGTCTGCTATTTCCAGAAGTTCACTTTTAAATAGCATTTTCAGAATTATAAAAACTTTGGGTCCCTACTTTACACAGAACATTATATACCATCTGTCTATCTACAGAGCTGCATCAAGGGAGCAGAGATGTAAGTTGCTGCTCAGGATGCCAAACTCCAAGGGGTGATAAAACATCACTAGAACTTTAGCAGGAAGGAGAGAAACGTGGTTACCAGAATCCCTTTTGTGGGAGTATAGCATTTCAGAGGAAGAGCTACTTTAATACAGTATTTGAGGTGGGGGCGTGAGAAATTCCAAGAAGCATTTTAGTTAGATAGATGATTGTGAAATCACCTTGCAGGGGAAACTGTAGGGATTTTGCTTTGCTGATGCAAGTTTGGGCAGCTTAGAGCAATAGCGCAAAGACTAAGAGCTCCCGTCAGTAGTCTTTCTTTACTCCTCCCCCAAGCACAGCTCATCTCTGGCATTCCCCAAAAATATTATCAAATAATATTTGCCTAGAATGGGGCTCTGATATATTAGCTCACCTAATGTATGTGTTTAATGCCACAGATTAGTAAAATGGGGGAACTTGTAAGTTCTATCTGTCAGGGACCAGGTTATTTGGACAGAGATTTAGGATAAAAGGTTGCTAACTAGGTATAAAGTTGTTAACTAGGTAACTGAAAGGGTTAAAAGAGAATTCTGTGGTATCAGGGAAGTAGCAACTGCAGGAGGCAGCTAGGGTTGAAGGAAAAAGGGGAAGAGATTGGAACTATCAAAATTTAGAATCCCAGAAGACACTCCCTGTAGAATGAAAACTCAGACCTCTGAGGAGGGGTGCTGCTCAGCAGGTTCTGGTGTTTCTAAGCCATGAGGAAGGATCTGAAAAAGGGATACTGGTTCAGCTGGTGCTGGGCTTTCTGAGGGGAAGTGGGACTTGATGAAGCTGGCTCTGCAAGTGTTGCTTAAACTGCAAATGGGGTTCAGTTGCAGTTACAAGAAAGGATCTTGCTGTGAAGAAGCAGTCTTAGGATGATGCTCAGGAACAGGAAGCAGACAGGAAAGAACATGACATCCTTTAGTACCCCATTGGCAGAGCCTACCATTGGTGAGCTGCAGGGTTCCAGCCCCCACATCACAAAGCCGGGTATATAGAAGGGTAGGTTTATAGCTGAGACACAGTTACTCAGTAAGTGGCACATAAATATTATGAGACCCAGAACAAATGACATAGTAAATATTAGTGACTTTGTCCTGAGCAAATACGTCATTGAGTATCTACCATGTGCCACTGGAAGTAAAGAGCTAAATATGTCCCATCCATGACCTCAAGGAGGAGGGAAGGAAACAATTTTCTAGGATATATTTGAGTGTAATGTGATAAATGTTCCAAAACAGTTATGATCATAGTATTGGGGTATATAGAGGAGGTAACTATTGTAGATTTTTGTGGTAGAAATATGGATCCCAACATAGACATGTTCTTAATCTTAATCTGCATCCTGGTGGTGTGAACCCATTATAAACAGGACATTTTGAAGATGTGTCTTTGGTGAAATTGTGCCCCAAATGAATGAGCATGAGTCTTTATCATATTCCCAGAGGCATGGAAAGAGAAGAAATGGAGGCCAGAAGTTGGAGAAAGCCAAAGGGAGAGGCAAGAGTCAGTGGAAACCGGAAGAGCAGGCACAAAGAAAGATTGCTATTGACAGGGGGCAAGGACAGAAGCCAAGGAAGCTCAAAGATGGCAGCACGCCAGTACAAGAACGCCACCTACTCTGGGAAAAAGCATGGCCTTACTTGCAGACACCTTGCTTTTGGACTGCCAGCCTTCTAGACCATGAGCCAATAAATTCCTGTTGTTAAGCCAATACATGGTGTGGTATTTGTCATAGCATCCTGGGAAACTAAGACAGGAATCAACCAAATGGATAGCAAACCTAATATTAGTAGATGCTTTCCGGTGGCTTAATTACATGAAAACTGGAGAGCAATATCAATGCTGATATCAGTTTAAAGGTACCATAGGAGAATTCTGAAAAATTTTTCAATGTGTACCCCAACTTAATCTCCAAATCACTATAGTCTATTTTTATTTATTCATTCATGTATTTATTTATTTTCAATTTCAGAGAAATTCTGATGCTGTCAAATTAAGGGTATTTATTAACTTAGCTTTCTGTGTATTTTTAAAATTTCTACAAAATAGCATAATGTTTTATAGTTCTTAAATAATCTTGGTACAAGTAACACACAGGAGTTATTTTACAAAGCTATTACAAACATTTACTTTCATTAATTTAGTCTACAATGTTTGCTTTGTACAGAAGATGTAAAGTGTCTCACTAGATTCTGGGGCAATATGAATCAAATAAGACATGATGTAGTAGACAAAATTGGTTGTTAACACATCAGCAGTTCCTCCACTTCTTTGCTAATAGAACTTGGATTTTGTGTAGGTACTGGGGAGCAATGCCTGGCCCTGGGGATGTGCCATGATTGGTTTAAGACAATTATAGTAATCCTACTTCCCTTTGCAATTGGTTTAGAGTGGGGTTTGTGGCCAATTCTGGCCAATCAGTTGTAGATGAATTTGCCTATTGGTGGCTTCTAGGAAAGATATTCTTCCTTGATAAAATATCCCACTGGTCATTGTTCTTTGAGGACATAATGTTAGTATCTATCTGAAAAGTCTATTGGAAAAGCTCCGAAAATCATATAAACAACTAAGCCTAGTCACTGATAACCTTTTGAATTAACCACCCTGGAACTTCCTATCCTGTGACTTTTTTTAATTTAGGATATTAGGTCCTTATTGTTTAAGCCATTTTTAGTTGGGTACTGTGTTAGTTGAAACCAAAGTACTACTAAATGATATACATTGTCTTCAGTCTTCTGGGGAAGGTTGGTCCACAAATCTCTACCTGTGTAAGGTCTTCAAGAAGGGAGTGGAACTTTGTTGCACCAATTGAACAAGCAGAAGTTTCAGCAGTAGATATGAAAAATAAGACTACAGATGGAGTATCTTGCCCAATAATGGGCCCTCTCTCCCTCTAAAGAGAATACTCCCATGGACACTCGATGTACTGAGGAACCTTCTCATTAGTAAGTTCATTAGCTCTGCTCTGCCTGTCTCCATGTCATTCTGTTTAGAGATCTCCTACAAAAGACATGTTTGGACTCCATTTGAACTTCCAACTTGCTCTTGAAAGTAAGGATTTTTAGGGGACTGCTGACTTGTGGCTTATTCCTTGCTATTCATTAAATTTTTAAAAATGAGGTTCAAACATTGAGTTTTGGGGTGATGTTTGGAAGGACTTCTTTGGAGGCAGAGAGCATGGGTCTTGATAGCATTTATGTGATTGCCATTTCTTGTTTGGCAGAGAAGATGCTCCGTGGGTGTATTTGATCTGAAATTAACCCCATAATTCCTCTCATCATTCACTCAGTATCCTTACTCCCCAGGAAATGCTTATAAATAAATTTATCCTGAAAAACAAATTGGCAAATTATGTGACTGGACAATTTACAAAAAAGAACATTTATAATTCAGAAATTAATGAATTATTCAACTGAATAAAAATAAATATTTTCCTTTGATCAAATTGACAGAATAAAAAAATAATACTCAGTGCTTGAGAGATTTGTGATATAAAGTCTCAAATATTGTTTGAAGATAAATATATATATCTTTAGGAAGAACTTGAGCAATATGTATCAACTCCTCAAATATATTAGCACATTTCAGGTCAGCAATTCCCCTTCTAAGATTTGATCTTAAAGAAACTGTCTTTAGTGTGGGAAAGTCTGTGTATAAAGTTGTTTATTGTAACATTATTTGTAAATAATGAACAGCTAGAAGAATCCTAATTATTTAATACTAGGGAAAGTGTAAATATATTTTGGCATACTCATACTGTGGGTGCAAATATAAAAATTGTACAAATGTAAAAATTATTATTATAGAGTTTTACATCTCAAGTGAAAGGCTATTGTTTTAATGCTAACAGACCAAACTAAGATATAAAATTATGTATACTATGCATTATTCATCTTTATTATGACAAATGCATATAAAAAGAATGATAGTAAATATAGCAAAAATTTTCATGGTGGTTTCCTCTGAATATGAATGATTAATGTTTTCTTTTATTGCTTTACTGTATTTTCTAAGTTTTCTACAATGAACATGTATTAGTCTCATAATTATAAAGGAAATAAACAATTTAAGAAAAAGTTTAAGTTAAATACTTTCCTTAGGGTTTAAAGATCTTCCATCTCCTTTTATTTTTCATATTTCAAAAAAATTGGCTACCACAATGCATTAGGTTTTTAGGTTTCAAAGGTACAATGAAATACAAAGTAATTTGGTGCAATTTTTTGTTCTTTTTCCAACTGCTACAATGACAATATATTCATAACAGGCAATTTTCTGGTCTCTGGAAAACTAAGTACATCCCATTAGAAACAGATTTCTATCTGGTGTCTCAGAGCATTTCCTGCTGTTCAAACAATGAAATTGTATTGGCATGTATCTCTCTGGTATGTGTCTTTTCTTTTCACAGTTTGAATTTCTTATTGATTGTGGGATCTACACTTCTGCTGAGGGTTATACAAAATACCTGTCTGAAGTAGGTTAAGGACTGGGCAATGAGTAGAATGAAACATATAAACACCAGGGATTGGGAAGCACACTTATTGCCTCTTTGCATCTTTTGCAGATTGTCTGAGTGCCAAGGGATAAGTCTCCAAATAATTACAAGCTAATGGGGTATACAATCTCATATACACATGTGTTACTTTAGTCAAATGTAATAAAATACTCCGGTCACACTCCATGCTTGCATGCTTATGTGAAATTTTTTTACATCTTATTTTCTTCTGATTTTTAAAGGAATACTCATTATTGATAATATGGGGAGGAGTATTAGTTTCCTATTGCTGCTGTAACAAATTACCATAAATGTAGTTGCTTATAATAACACAAATTATTATCTTAAGAATTCTGGAAGTTTGAAGTCCAAAAAGAGTCTCCCTGGTTAAAATAAAGATGTCAGCAAGGCTACTTTCCTTTTTGGAGGCTCTAGAGGAAAATCCATTTCCTTGCCTTTTCCGGGTTCTAGAGGCTGCTGATATTATTTGGCTTATGACCCTGTATTAATCAGGGTTCTCTAGGGAAACAGAACTAACAGGAGATATCTGTATTGTGAGAGTTTATAAAATTGTCTCATGCAATTTTAGATGCACGAATCCAGATTCTGTAAGGCAGGATGCAAGCCAGGAACTCCGATCAAGGTTCTTGATGAATTCTCCAGGAGAAGCTGTCTGAAGTAGAGATAGAATTTTCTCTCTGACTGCTGAAATCACTTCTTTTAGGTCTTTCAACTGATTCGATGAGCCTTCACTCGTTGTTGAAGGCACACTCCTCAGTGATTGTAGATGTAATCAGCCATAGATGTATCAATTCACTGATGATTTATGCCAATGAAATGTCTTCACAATAACAATTAGGCCAGTGCTTGCTTGAACAAACAACAGGGCACTTTTACCTAGCCAAGTTGCCACATGAGCCTAACCATCACAGCTCCCTTTTGTTTTTTCAACAATGACCAGTTGAATATCACATAAATCAATTTGACTTTTCTGCCTCCCTCTTCCACGTTTAAGGATCTCTGTGATTATTTTGGGTCCACTCAAATAATCCAGAATAATCTCCCTGATTAACATCAACTATTAGCAAATTTTATTCCATCTACAACTTTAATCCATTCCCCTTTGTTATATTTGCAGATGCCAGAGATTACAACATAGATATCTTGGGAGGTCATTATACACCTACCACAGGGGAGTACCAGAAAAGTAAAAAGAGTTAAAAAAAAAAATCCTTGATTCAGTCACTCAGAGGTAATTACTATTATTTTGGCAAATGTCCTTCTTTATAGCATTGTGAAATCATGAACCAAATTCATTTAAGTACATAATACAGACTTTTAAGACATTTTGATTTTTTTACTGTAATACGTATTTACATAATTCAAACATTAAAAACATGTTCATAGGAAATCTTTGTCTTTTCTGCATAGGTAACCACTTCTAGCAATTTCTTGTGCTTTTCCAGATTTCTTTATAGATTCAATACTTGCAAATATGAATATATATTCTCCCACTGCCTTCTTAAACTAAGTTTGCATTGTATTCACTGTTTGCATTTTGTTTTTTTAAAATGTTAATAATATATCATGGATATACTCCATATCAGTCCACAGAAAACTTTTTTTGTTGCAGCAGCATAGTATTCCAAGGTATGCCATTAATTATTTTACCAGTCCTAAAAAGTATTCTTAACTAATTTGCTAATACCTTAAAGCATTCTATGGAAGAGAACCTCCAAGTAACATTTGTGCTCTCTTGAAACACATCTTATTTTCAGAATATGACACCTTTGAAACAGGAGGAAAGCTGTTCTTTGACTCATTTGGATTTACCAGATTGCCACATAACAAATTCTTGTAAAAGCAATTCAGTTTCATTTGTACAGATAACAATCTTGTTAAGCCACAGACAATCTTCATGTTTTCTTCTCTCTACTAATACTGATGAATTTAGAGTGAGATTGGGCTGTATTTTAACAGAGAGATTGGGAAAGAGAGAATTGCCTGTTATTCAACATGTCCTGCCTCTGTTTCCTCCAAGCTTACCTGCGTGCTACTTGTTAAAAATATTGATATACCTATCCTTCAACATATTTAGGAAGCATAGTTTACATGAATTATACAAAGCAATTCATGGAGAATCTTGTAAGTAGACCATGAGATTTTAATTGATTGCAAATTCAGTCTGAGCCAACAATGTGAAGTGTCTGCTAAATCTGCGAATGCAGTTTTAAATTGTATCTGCAGAAGTGTGATACAGATTGTAAGCTCATTATTTATCACTAAACATGGAAACTGAATTAAGATATCTTATTATACCCCATTAAATATGGTCATTTTGAGGAGGGGCTTTTTGTTGCAATCACTTTGATGCCAATTTTTAAATGTTGGGGTCAAAATACAAACAAAAAGTTTCCATTAGCAAGTAGCATGTGCAGTAGACATCCTAATTCCTCGTTCTACCACTGTCCCTTACCTTGTCCTATAGCAGTGTGGGTTTGGGTGTGGGATAAAAGCAATGGCTAATATTTATCGAATAGTTAGTATTTACCATATATCAGATAGTATTATAACTGCTATACATTAAAACTTCACAACACTGTAAGTACCATTTTTTTTTTTTTTTTTTTTTTTTTAGCATGTGGAAACTGAGGCCTAGAGAGGTTAAATAATTTACCCAAAGTCACTCAGCTGGTAAATTACATATAAGTTGAGATTTCAACCCAGGCATTTTGACTTCAAAGCTCTCATGCTTAATTACTTTGCTCTAGTCCCTATCACATTTGAAGGGCATATTACTCTCTAATTTAAACAATCCATTGAAATTTATTTGTCATGTCTGCCTGGAAATATGTTCCTGGGAAGGTACTCTTTGGTTGGCTACCCAAAAACCACACCCAACAGCCATTCCTAATCCTATTTTCCTTTGCCGGTTTCCACAATAGACCTGACAAAGGAAGAATTTGTTTTTTTTTTAAATTAAAAAAATTTTTTAATTAGAGAATTTGTAGGTTTATGGAAAAACCATGTAAAAATTAGATTGCTCCCATATACCCCTATTGTGGGCACATTGATTTTTGTGATATATTTGTTACAATTGATAAAAGAACATTAAAATTGTACTGTTAATTATAGTCCATAGTTTACATGAGGTGTATTTTTTTCCCATATAACCACCCTATTAATAACAGCTGTATTACTGTGGTATATTTGTTTTAATTCATGAAAGAACATTTTTATACTCTTACCTGTAGTCCATCATTTACAATAGGGTTCACTTTGTTCGTGTACAGTTCTATGTTTTATCTTTTAATTTTTATTCTAGTAACATATATACAACCTGAAATTTTAACCACATTCACATATATAATGCAGTACTGTTAATTATACTCACAATGTGCTACCATCCCCACCATCCATTTCCAAAACTTTACAATCAACCTAAATAGAAATTCTGCACAAATTAAGCATTTACTTCCCATTCTCAACCTCCAACCTAGGCCCTCATAACGAGTATTCTAGATTATAACTCTGAGTTTGCTTATTTTTTCATATCAGTGAGATGACACAATACTTGTCCTTTTGTGACTGGCTTGTATAACTCAGCATAAGGTCTTCAAGTTTCAACCATGCCGTTATATGTATCAAGATTTCATTCCTTTTTATGACTGAATAATATTCCATTGTATGTATATACCATATTTTGTTTATCCATTCATCAGCTGAGGGACACCAGGGTTGCTTTCATCTTTAGGTGATTCTGAATAATGCCCTATGGACACCAGCATGCAAATATCTGTT
This sequence comes from Dasypus novemcinctus, assembly GCF_030445035.2. NCBI lineage: Eukaryota > Metazoa > Chordata > Mammalia > Cingulata > Dasypodidae > Dasypus > Dasypus novemcinctus. The sequence goes on along the minus strand of NC_080673.1, from coordinate 163,462,904 downwards.
TGTGTTTTTGCTTTCAATCCTTTGGGGTATGTATCCAGTAGAAGAATTGCAAGGTCATGTGGCAATTATTTACTTAGCTTTCCAAGGAAGTACTAAACTGTCTTCTATAGTGGTTACACCATTTCACATTCCCAATAGCATTGAATGAGTATTCCTATTATTCTACATCCTCTCCAACACCAGTAATTTTTTTTTTAACTGCAGCCATTCTAGTGGGTGTGAAATGGTATCTTATTGTGGTTTTGATGTGCATTTTCTTTCTTATTTTTTTTAAAGATTTATTTACTAATGTCTCTCCCCTTGCCCTCCCCCTAATCACCGCACACCCCTGTTGTCTGCTCTCTATGCCCATTCACTGTGTGTTCCTCTGTGTCTGCCTGCATTATTATCAGGTGGCACTGGGAATCTGTGTCTCTCTTTTGTTGCATCATCTTGTTGTGTCAGCTCTCTGTGTGTGCGGCACCACTCCTGGGCAGGCTGCACTTTTTTCATGCTGGGTAGCTCTCCTTATGGGGGCGCACTCCTTGCGCATGGGGCTCCCCTACGTGGGGGACACCCCTGCATGGCACGGCAGTCCTTGCATGCATCAGCACTGCGCATGGACCAGCCTATCACACAAGTCAGGAGGCCCTGGGTTTGAACCTTGGACCTCCCACATGGTAGCAGACGCCCCCTCCATTGGGCCAGCTTTTCAGGTGCTTCATAAGCCATTTGTATATCTGTTTTGGAGAAATATCAATTCAAGCCTTTTGCTCATTTTTTTAATTGGATTTTTTTTGAGTTGTAAGATTTCTTGATATATTCTGGATATTAAACCCTTATCAGATATGTGGTTTCCAAATAATTTCTCCTGTTGATTAAGCTGTCTTTTCGCTTTCATTATAAATTTCTTAGATGCAAACTTGATCTTAATTTTGATTGTATCCCATTTCTCTCTTTTTTATTTTGTTACTTGTGCTTTGGGTGGAAAGTTCAAGAAACCATTGCCTAACACAAGGTTCTACATTTTCTTCTAGGAGTTTTATACCCCTGGTTCTTATATTTGGGTCTTTGATTCATTTTTCAATTTTATTTTTATTAATTTTATTAAGAAAAGTTGTGAGCTTACAAAACTATCATGCATAACATACAGGATTCCATGCATTTCCCCTCCCCCCCACCCCCCTCCACACACACACACGTGCACCAGTACCTTGCTTTGTTGTGGGACATTTGTTAAAAATGATGAAAGAACAATTTCAAAATATTGCTCCTATCTATAGTCTGTAGCTTACATTTGGGGTATTTTTTTTCATAAACCACCCTATTATTAATACTGTGTATCAGTACTGTGCATTTGTTATAGTTCATGAGAGAACATTCTCATATTTGCACTGTTAATTACAGTCCATCATCAATCACTGGGTTGTCTGCATCATACAGTCCCATGTCTTATACTATTCATCCAAAATATACACTCAGTGGCTCTCAGTTTCACAAAAATTTGGGATGAATCATGAATTTGCATGTTATATCTTTTGTAGGGGCCATGCTACTGTCCTCTGTATTGGCCCAATTTTAGTATATGTGCCACTGAAAGAAGCACATCTTTGATCCACTTTGAGTTAATTTTTGTGTATGGTGTGAAATAGGACTCCTCTTTCATTTTTTTGTATATGGATCACCAGTTCTCTCAGCACTATTTGTTGAAGAGACTATTCTTTCCCAGTTGAGTGAACTGGGCAGCTTTGTCAGAAATCAACAGGCCTTAGATGTGAGGGTCTATTTCTGAACTCTCAAATCAATTTCCCTGGGTGATATATCTATCCTTGTGCCAGTGCCATGCTGTTTTGACCATTTTAACTTTGTAATGAACTTTAAAGTCACGAAGTGTTTTCCAACTTCTTCCTTCTTTTTCAAGATGTTTTTGGCTATTCAAGGCCCTTTATCCTCCCAAATAAATTTGATAATTGGCTTTTCCATTTCTACAAAGTAGGCTGTTTGAATTTTGATTTGGATGCATTGAATCAGTAAACCATTTTGGGTAGAATTGACATGTTAGCAATCATTAGTCTTCCAGTTCTTGAACATTGAATGTCTTTCCATTTATTTATGTTTTCTTGGATTTCTTTTAGCAATGTTTTGTAGTTTCTTTGTTCAAGTCCTTTGTATCATTGTAAAATTTATTCCTAGATATTTGATTCTTTTAGTTGCTACTGTAAATGGAAATTTTTCTTGATTTCTTCCTCAGATTTCTTCTTACTAGTATATAGAAATATTAGAGATGGTTGCATTTTTTTATCTTGTACCCCATCATTTATTAGCTTTAGTAGCTTTTTTGTAGATTTTTCAGAATTTCTTCTATATAGGATCATGTCATCCTGCCTTGTTTCTGATCTTGGAAGGAACGCTTTCAGTCTTTCACCATTGAATATGATGTTGTTATATCTGGGATTTTCATATATGCTCTTTATTGTGTTGAGAAATTTTCCTTCTATTCCCATTTTGCTAAAGGTTTTTATCAAAAAAGGATGCTGGATTTTGTCAAAAACTTTTTCTGCATCAATTGAGTTGATCGTGTGGTTTTTATCCCTTCATTTTGTTAATGTGGTATCTTGCATTAATTGATTTTTTTTCATAATGAACCATCCTTGCATGCCTCATAGCAGACATTACAGAATGCCCCCTTAAAAAAGTATCCAGCCATACATGTAATGCTATCCAAAAGCAAATGTACATGGATTTTGATTTATTTGACATTTGGTATTAAACATGTTCCTATCTATTAGGTTAAAAAGTCCCCAGAGAAAGCCCTGAGGACTCTTGAGAACCAAAAAAAATCTGTGCCCTCCTTCCCCTTTGAACTCCCTCTTTATAGCTTTTGAAATTTGAAATCTCCACTAAGGTAGTAGGCCCAATATAATATAAAATCCACCTGCCCTAAATCCCCCTACCCCCAAAAGATGGACAAAACCTTGTCCAATCAATAGGTGCTAAACTCACTTCCTTTTTATATCTATAAAAATCTTTTGCCATTGCCAGAGGCATGGAGCTGCTTCTAGTTTTTGTAAGGGATCTGACTTTCTTGCTATACCTAAACTTTGATGTCTGAATAAAATGCTGTAATTTGCAAATTTTACTCTGATCTTTCTTTTTACAAATTTGGAGTTCCCCTGAGATCCAGAAGATACCCCTCTAGGACTGGAGGCTCTGGTGACCAGCCAGATGAAGTGTCCATGAGAGACCTCTAGTAGTTTCTCGGTTACTATTTAATTGCCACAACTCTGCATCCCACAAGTAACCCTTTCCTATATTGAACTCCACAATTTTCATTGAGTTTAATTGCCTTTTTTTTCCATTTTTTACTGTATTTTTTGAAGATACATAGATCACAAAAAATGTTACATTAAAAAATATGAGCTTCCCACATACCCCACACCCTCCCCTCTCCTCCCACATCAACAACCTCCTTCATCATTGCGGCACACCTATTGCATTTGGTGAATACGTCTTGGAGCACTGTTGCACTGTATGGATTATAGTTCACATTATAGTTTACACTCTCCCTCAGTACATTCAGTGGGTTATGGCAGGTTATATAATGTCCAGCATATGTCCCTACAATAACATTTAGGACAACTCCAAGTCCTGAAAATGCCCCCACATCACATCTCCTCTTTCCTCTCCCTGCTCTCAGCAACTACTTTGGCCATTTTCTCAACATCAATGCTACAGTTTCATCCATTACTAGTCGCAATAGTTCTATAGTAGAATACCAATAAGTCCACACTCTCGCCTTTTTTTTTTTAAAGATTTATTTTATTTATTTCTCTCTCCTTCCCTCCCCCCCATTGTCTGCTGTGTCCATTTGCTGCGTGTTCTTCTATGCCTGCTTGCACCCTTGGTGGCACTGGGAAACTGCTTCTCTTTTTTGTTGCATCATCTTGCTGTGCCAGCTCTCCATGTGTGCGGTGCCATGCCTGGGTGGGCTGCGCTTTTTTCACGCAGGGCGGCTCTTCTTGCAGGGCACACTCCTTGTGTGGCACTGCACTCCTTGCGGGTAGCAGCTTGGCACATGGGTCAGCTCATCACACAGGTCAGGAGGCCCTGGGTATTGAACCTGGGACCCTCCCATATGGTAGGCAGATGCTCTATTAGTTGAGCCATGTCTGCTTCCCTCAGTTGCCTTTTATATAGGACTTTGGTTCAGGTAACTTTGATTTCAGTTTGGTTTTGGTTCTGCCATCAGACCTTCCATTTGGTTTCATTTCATTTCTGCCTTCAGCCCTGTAATTTTTGTACTGTCTTTTGTGGAGACATAGGGTTTGGGAATTGGCAAGGCCCAATAAGCTGACTCCTAACTTGTGTCACAAGGTGAGGGATTTGCCATTCCCCTTGCTCCATTATGCTGCCTGTGTTCATTTCCAGGCACCTGTCAGGGACTTGCAGTCACTGGCAGATTCCGCTAAGGTCAGAGTGGTATCCGAGGGTCTGAGCTGAAAGGCCCACGGCCTGAGAGACATTTTCTTTGACAATAGCGTAATGGGGTCTTCTTGCTCCAAATCTCTTCTTCTCTCCCTGCTAACACTCCTTCTTCTTATATATACTCATTCTGTGTACCTGACATCTTTGACTTTTTGTTCATGGGCGGATTGGACAAAGGATGGTTTATCTTTGCAGTGGCCACTTTGAGAAACTTTATATAAACAAAATTACACACTTGAGAGGTGCTTTAAAAAAAAAGTAAAGGGATCTAAGATTGGTATGTAAACATGGCTAGAGGAAAATGTGCCTCCACAATAGCTTCATTTAAAGGTTCATTATAAAAAGGAAAGGCCAAAACCAGAACAAAGGGGAAGGAACTCCAAACTAAACCTCCAGTTCCCCCAACTTCCTGTACCCAACTCTTTTCTCATAATTGCCCTAACTGGTTCCTCTTGATACCCAGCAGAGAAATTACCTAGTCCAGGTTCCTTTCAAGATTAAACCTTCTACCAAACCTGATATGCGTGCTAGAGTAGAATTGAAACTTTGAACCTGAACTGGTGAATTAAGAGTTATAATTAAAGACTTCTCTAGAGAAGATCAGCAAATATTCGTAGAATTTAGAATTCTTTTGGATGCACATGATCCAGGGCTACCTAACCTATATCATCTTGTTGGAATCTCACACGCTAAATCCTTGATGGCAAAAGCTGAATGGACTGACCTAGAAAGGTACCTACAAAATTCTTCTTTCCACAATAAATCTGAGGTTCAATTAAGCCTGACAAATAGGGCAAAGTGTCTGCAAGATTACACATTAGGGCAAAGAAAATCTTAAATTTCTTTTTCACAAATGTTGATGAGAAAATTTTAGCCTCATGTTAAATGAATAAACTTAAATTGTCCAATCTGCCAAGAATAAAAATTCTGATAAAAATACAAAAGTGGGGCAAAGAGAGAAAGCCAATTATTTTATATAAACTAGATATAAACTAGAGAGTTTTGTTTTTCCATGTTTCTGTGTCTCTATTGTGTGTGTGTGTATGTGTAACTCAGCTGAAAATTTTAAAATTGAAGCTATAATCTCTCTATTTGTATGTTAGTGTATTTAATATATGTTTTCTTACCTCTGGATGGCATTACCAAATTAACACATAAAACCCTTAAAAGAGCTCTATTCAAATGGTCTTACTGATAAATAAGCCAATTATGTACATTTGTAAATAAATACTCCTAAAATCCCAGAAATTAGGAAAACTGAAGTTCTTTTACTTCCAATGTAAAAAGAGTATACGTAGAATTAACCTCAAATATTTTAAAAATTCAAGTATACATAATCTTGGTAAACCTTTGGCATACTGGACTAGTTTAATATTATTAGTTAGATAAGACAGCTATGTCTCTTGAGTAATTAATGTTAAGAAGACTCCAAGCATACAATTTTATTCTACTTAGGTATGCTTATCCTAAATTTATACAGGTTTACTGATCAAATAAACTAGAATTATTTCTACTAGATGCTTAAAATAATGGAAAGTGTGAGTTGCTGTTTAACCAAATTTAAGTATTCTATTTTTATTCAAGAGCTACTGTGTTTTGTAGGATGTTGGCTTGAAGATAATTTCCAAGATTTATTTAGGAACTGTAGCAGTTTGAAATTTTTTTATGAATCCCCAAAAGAAAAAAGATTTTGTTCTTAAACTAATCTATTCTGTGGTACCCTTTGATTGCATTAGATTCATTTTATTTTTATTTTTTTTAAGATTTATTTCTTTCTTCTCCCTGCCCCCCCCCCTTTGGCTGCTCTCTGCATCCATTAACTGTGCGTTCCTCTGTGACCACTTCCATCCTTATCAGCGGCACCGGAAATCTGTATCTCTCTTTGTTGCATTACCTTGTTGTGTCAGCTCTCTGTGTGTGTGGCGCCATTCCTGGGCAGGCTGCACCTTCTTTCACATTGGGTGGCTCTCCTCATGGGGTGCACTCCTTGCGTGCGGGGCTCCCCCACATGGGGGACACCCCTGCATGGCATGGCACTCCTTGTGTGCATCAGCACTGCACATGGGCCAGGTCCACACGACTCAAGGAGGCCCGGGGTTTGAACCGTGGACCTCCCATGTGGTATGCGGATGCCCTATCCATTGGACCAAGTCTGCTTCCCTAGATTCATTTTAGATCACCTGATTAGATTGCTTTTGATTGGACTATGTCATTGAAGCATGACTCAGGTTGAGTCTCTGTCTTCTTTCTCTGTCTTATATAAACAGGGACGCAGAGAGATAGACACACAGAGAAAGGAAGCTACCATATTTGATCCTGCCGTGTGCGAGGGAGGGCTGCAGGAAAACGGAAGCCCCAGGAGGTGAAGAGTCTAGAACTAGCAGCTTACAGAGGCATGGAATGAGACCCCTGAAGGGCTGGGCCCATGGAGCTCATGGCTGAGTTATCTCCTCAGTGCCTGATTACCATGTGGCAGGACACCAGGATTAACAGTAGCTGACTTTGGTGAGAAAACATCTCTGATGGTGCCTTGATTTGGACATTCCATAGCCTTTTCCCCCAAATAAATCCCCATTATAAAAGCCAAAATATTTCTGGTACTTTGCATTGGCAACCCTCTGGCAAACTAAGACAAGATATTAAATGGGTAAGGTTTGCAGGATATGTTTTGTTAAGAAAAAGGAGCATAGTTTTCTCCTAAAGTAAATTAGGGCTGATTGTTGCAGAATGAGAAATGGCAAGTCTAAGTCAAGACCTGAAAGGATATAGATAGTTGTGGAAGTGTGTGGAAATGAATTTTATTTGCCATGGTCAATGCTAACTAAGGTTTGATAGGTTTCTTTATAAGATTTCTAAGGGCTTTAGTATCAAATAATATATTCATGCAAAGCTAGAATTTCTTTTTCTCTGTAAAAATGAAGTCAATTTCTTGGATTATTGGTCTGCTTTTAGTAAGAGGTTGTAGAAGATTGTTTCTTTTTTTTTTTTTTAAGATTTCTTTTATTTATTTCTCTCCCTTTCTCCCCATTGTCTGCTCTCTGTATCCATTCGCTATGTGTTCTTCTGTGTCTGTCTCCACTCCTGTTATGTGACACTGGGAAACTGTCACTTTTTTTCTTGTGTCATTTTGCTGCATCAGGTATCCGTGTGTGCAGCGCCACTCCTGGGTGGGCTGCGCTTTTTTCTTGCAGGGTGCATTCCTCATGTGTGGGGCATCCTACAGCAGGAGCACCCCGGTGTGGCATGGTACTCCTTGTGCATGGCAGCACTGCACATGGGCCAGCACCACATGGGTCAGGAGGCCCTGGGTATTGAACCCCGGACCCTCCATATGGTAGGTGGATGCTCTGTCAGTTGAGCCACAACTGCTTCCCAGAAGGTTGTTTCTTAACCATCTGAGTAGTTTGCCTAGAAGGCAAAGATTCTGTGCTTTATATTGATCTTATCATCCTTTATTGTTTAAGAGAAAATTCTTCTCATTTTAAAAGAACTGAATTTTAATTTTTGTTTACAATCATGATACCTCCTATATTCAATTTTATTGACACTTTGGTTAAATAGGTAACCAACAATTGTTTACCAGTTACCTATGATCCTACTTGACCAAGTGTTCAAATCTCCTGGCAATTTCTGACATTTTGCTTTCTCGAAATCTAGCTGTAACTGATATCTTTTTTTATTTCAAGTTGTCTTTGGGACTTTTAGAGGGCCCTCAGAAATCACAAAGGATTTCTTCTTTCAACTTAAGAAAATGAAGTTAGATTTATTTGATAAGAGTTGTATGAGAAATATTGTCAAATTTAAAAGGATTTTCTGATCTTCTTGATTAAATTTGTATTATTAAAATGTTATTAATTTAAATATATCGGAAATTATAGAGATTTGACAATGTCCTCACTGTCCATGATGTGCTCTGGTAATGGTTTACCTGATATTAGACAACAGCATAGTGTTATCATAATTTTAGTTAAACTTAAAAAAGTTATATGCCACAAAAAACACCAAATTTCCTTTGTCAGGTGCATTCTTTTACTCTGATGCTTCCCTGAATGTGCTTGCTGTCAGCTATATGTCAGAGCTTCATCTTCAGCAAAAAAGGGACTTTAAACAAGAAGCAAGGTGAGTATATAAATCATATTCCTTCTGTCAATTACTATATAATTACCCTGGTAAAACTGTAAAGATTGGTTAAATATCTTGACCAACAGGGCCCTTTTGAACATTTTCAAGTAGACTTCACACAGTTACCCCTTCTAAGGGATATGTCCTTCTTATATATTTGTTTTCTGGATTGATAGAAGCTTTTCCTTGTTTCAAGTTTACTGTCCTTACAGTAGTTAAAAAAAGTGATTAGGAAAAAAAGTGATTAGACTTTGTTTTCCTCACTTAGAGAATTCCTGCTATTCTCTCAAGTGATAGAGGCATCCATTTCTCTGGAACTGTAATCAGGGAATTTGCGAGGTCCTACCCACCAAACAAAAGCTCACTGTTCCTAGCATCCTCTATTGCCAGAAAATGTAAGAATAAATCATATCTTAAAACTTAAATTAGCTAAATTATCTGAATCTCTCTCTACCTTGGCCTAAGGGTCTTCCTTTAACCTTGATGACCATAAGACCTAGACATTTGAGAGAACACTGGCTTTATCCCTTTGAAATCCTAACAGGAAGACCCTTGAGGCTCATTATTTCTACTACCATACCAGACTCTATCACAGTCTGAAATTCCTAATTATTGAAGTGACTAATCTTATATATCCAGTTCCACCGTTCACAGATACAGCCTGCCTTTCCAAAGATTCCTCTAGAGTGGACTCTATAGACCTTCAACCTGGATAATTGGTTTATTGGAAGGAACATCAATGAAAGACTGCCTCAGAATCTAGACAATAAGTCATATTGACCACCACTAAAGCTGTAAAACTATAAGGAATTGATCCCTGGATCCATGTATAACAACTAAAACATGCTTCAAGTCCTTAGGAGGTAATTCCATCTCAGACATCAAGCTAAAATTGACATGAGGATTCCAGAAGCACAGTATCTGATATAGACAGCTTTTGAACAAGACATGAAAATAGATGATGGCCAAGAATATGGATCATGGCCCATCTGGATTTCCTTAAATTATTCCTTGTCTCTTTCTTTTCACCATCTATAAACATTCTATTCATCCTATAATCCTAAACTCCTTATGATGCCCAATCTCCATCCCAATAATACTTCACCTATGGTTTTCTTTTTAAATTCTCTTTATCCTAATCTGTCCTGTATACTCCTACCTTAAATAAAATTCTTTCATCCTTCTAGTACACCATATAGCAAAGGAAACTGATCATAGTAACTGCTGAGACATTCCTCATCCCCTATTAAGTCCCCAAGCAGATATTCCTCTAATAATCATCCCATTTGCATTTGTAGACTTAGCCCTGAAAGGAAACCTCAGATATACCCAATCAGATAGATCTTCTTTTTGAAATGACTGGGCAGTACCGTAAGACTCCCTGAGACTGGGAACACTATATCATCTCTTCAACCCAAGAAACCTAGTGTTTTACTGAAAACCAGGCAGATAAGGATGACCACCCTTAGGGCAGCGTAAACTGTCAGTTTCCATATGGCAACTTTCATGAGAAAAGAGCATACTGTAGGGAAATTTAATTATATACCATGTTGCACAATGACTTATTCTTTGGTAGGTACATGTTGTATCTTTCCAACTTTTCAATCTTCTAGGCAAAAGACCCAGAAATAGACACCCCATTTTATGTTTCTCTTGCTACACACATAACTAAATGAATGTATAACTGAGAATTAATTGTATTAATCCCTAATCACATGCATACCACAAGTGAACAGGCTGTAACTCCCCACTTAGGTGTTTGCCAATTCTGAAATTCAGAGGCAACACATTTCCTTCTTGTTAATGGTGCTCCTAATAACTCTGGGTACTTCAGATCATGTAACCTGACAAAAAAAAAAAAAGCGGGTCTTAATTTCAGTGGACTATGCATGATCACAATCGAAGGGAGTGGCAAATAAAAAGCATTCAGTGTAAAATTCGAATGATAAACTATTGTACATATGACTATTCTCACAATGTACATTGTCATCTTTTGGTTCTAACCATGAAGATTTTAACTTTGCATTGATGTCCAGTGAAGTAAGTGAACATGTACCTGTTTTCTTTCCATACTATATTTCTTTATATTTGTGATTCTCAAGCAGATGGTACATGGGGGTGGTGAGCAAGTGAGTGAGTGAGTAGCAAGTGAGTGGATGAATTTGTTTTCAGGCCATCAATGCCACTTTCTTCCCTGGAAGATTCTCTGATATTTTTTGACAGTCACTGCTATAGTGAGCCATTGTAAATGTTAGAAACAGGTCTGTTCCTCATTTCTATTAAGGTAGGTAAAACATTGCAAATCATTGTTACATGTTCTTCAAGACTTGGTTCTTCCTAAACCTCAGTCTGTTTCTTTTCTCTTGTCTATCCCTCTCTAGTAAGTGGTAATTTCTCTCTTATATCTTTCTTTGATACTTCAGTTCATCTTATTGGGGGGAATTATAATTTGTGACCTTTTATTTTAGTTTTCTAAAATTACCTGTTTTACAGGTACTGACATAGGCACCTGCTGAGTGGCTGGATCAGATGACCCTTTAAGGTCTAGCTTAGAGTGGCTAGGGCTCCTACTTGGGTTTCAGACTTGGTTAGAGATGTGTTTCAGCTTCTAGTAAATTTTGGATGTGCCTCACACCAAGAAACCTACACAGACACACGCTTTCAGGTTAAACAATTACAATACAACAATAAGGCTGTTTTCTAGTAGCCCTAAATCCAGAAGGGGATGGAGGGAATATCCCTAATAGAAGATGGGAACCACAGTCTCAACTGTCTGGCAAAAGTCCATGGATGTTGATAGAAGAGAAGTAGGAGACTGGTTTGGTAGCCTAGGGGTGCCCTGGGATGCTGGATGGTCCTCTTCTCGTTAGGAAAGTGCTTCCATCACCAAATCCCACAGGGACAGCATGGTCAGAGAGCATCTTGCTGGTGAGTTGACCTACCCTGTAGAAAGAGAACAGTGTCTCTTTTAGGAGGCTTGCTGGATGGATATGTGTTGCCAGCTGCTTTGTAGCCCACTGCATTCCAACTAAGAAATACACTTGTTTAAAGTTCAAATAAAAACATCATAACGACGTAGTTTACACTTCAGTTGTAAACTTCTAAGAAAACCTATCACCTGTGCTTACTATGTGCCAGGCACTGTTCTAAACAGTCCACAGATAGTAACATATTTAATTCATGCAAAACTCCGTGAAGTAAGTGCTGTTGTTATTACCATTTTGACAAGAGGCAAGTGATTGTCTTCCAGAGTCTGTACATCACTATGTTGCCCAGTTGATCTCCCTGGTGTATAAAAGCCAGGCCACAAGGATGTTTTGGGCATTTCCTCCAGCTCCAAGGTAGTTTCCAACCTTGAGATTCCCCGAGTAGGCAGCAATTTTCCCCTATTAATTTCCTCCACTAAGCTGATGAAGAGTCAGGTCAGACAAAGAGCTTCCTATTCATAAGGGAATATGAAAATCTCACCGGAATGAATGGGAAATATGGTATCCATTAACTCACAGTTCCACAAATAATTACTTACAACTGGAAAAATCCGTATTGTTTCTGCTTTCTGCCTCTGAATATACAGAGTCAACAAATAGAAATTTAAAAGGTTCATTGTAGGTGTCTTTTTATCTCCCTGTAGTGGTTTTTGGGATACACTTGTACATCCAGCTGTGCCACCTACATTAGGCTGTGTCACCCATTGAAATCCTCCAGGGACAGTTCCCTGAAGTTGGCAGTCATATTTGCTGAAATTCTGAAATTACTGTGGTGCTATTTTAAGAGAATGAGTGATTTATTTCATTGTCTAAATTTTGGCTCCCAAGACTTTATCTGGTTTGAAAATTGCACAAGAAAATTGTTAATAATGTTAAGTGCTCAAGAGCTAAGGAAAGCAGGAAGTATTTTGCCAGCATGATAGCCAGAACAAAATGAACTTTTAAATATTTGCTGAGCAGTTGTCTGTAACTATAATCCTGTAATCTACCTCATTCCTTAATGTGTGTGAATTATTAACACTGTTCAATCATGAGTGACAAAAAAACTGTGAATGGAAAGAATTTCCCAAATGAAAGTAAATGTTATTTTAGGTTTAATACATGCAGAAGGACTCTGATTTTGAAAATAAAGTATATAATTTTATTAAGGGAATACAGTTTCTTCTACTACCACTTAATAAATGTTGAAAAATCATTTGAAGAATTATTAGACTGTGCAGGACACACAGCAGGCTGAGGGACAGGTTGGGCCTAATACTCTGTATGCTACATTATCTCTGCTTGTGCCGGTACACTGTTGGGATTATTTGATAAATTTTTGTGAATGCATGCATGAATGAGTTATTGAAATGAAATAGATCTATACAACTTTGATATGTAGAGTAAATTGCTCCATTTTGATTGTTTTTTTTTTTTCACCCTTGGATATATAAAAGTGGATATCACATGAAAAAAAAGTAACAATAATTCCTTAATATCAACAGATACCTGTTGGCCTATCTCCTCAAACAGCTGTCCTGGAGGCTTGGATAGCGGACTCCCCCCGGATCGCTTCCCCCCCTCTTCCCCCCCGCCCCTAGCCTCTCCACCTGCCCTCTGCCTAGCAACCACCTATCGGAAGGCAGTACCCGCCTGCACCAATCCCCGTCCCTATAGACCTAATACCCACCCCCATCCCTAGTAACTGCTTACGGCAGCCAACCACAAGTCCGCCCATGCTTCTGCCAATCCCCTATCGCCATGTCTCCCCCCACCCTCCTCATTCTCTATATAACCCACTGTACTTCCTTAATAAAACGGACTTGCGCACAGACCTGGTCTCCGGGCTTCTTCCTTCTCCCCCGCCGTGCGTCCTCCACACCTGAGAGCCCCTGAGGCCGTCTGCCGCGACCTCGAACCCCGCTGAAGTACGGCTCTCCTGACCCCTCCAGCCGCCCCCGTCAGGAAGAGATCCACCCGCAGATATCCAGCCAATGTTGAAATTTTCCTGATTGTCTTCAAAATGATTTTTAAATCTTGGTTTGTTTGAATCAGTTTCCAAACAGTGTTCTCACGTAACATTTGTTAGATATATCTCTTATGTCTCTTTTAACCTCTTTCCCCCTTTGTTATTTGTTGAAGAAATCATGTCATTTATCCTGTAGAATTCCTGTATTTTAGATTTTGCTAACTGCTTCCCTATGGTGTCATTTAGCATGTACTTTTGTCTCTTGTATTTCCTGAAAATTGGTAATTATATCTAGAGGCTTGGCTTAAACAAATTTAGGTTCTTTCTTTCTCTCTTTCTCTATCTCTTTCTCTCTCTCTCTCTCTCCCCCCCTCCCATCTCTCTCTCTTTCTGCAGGAATGTATCATATGTAATGTCTGTCTGTCTCTCTTATTGTGATGTTAGCTGACATTAATGGTCATTTCCATATCATTGTTTCAGTAGGTATTTGAAAAATGATCTTCTAATACTAACATTCCATTATCATTTAATAACTGGAATGTTACATTTCCCACTTTTTACTATGTATTATATTTCTAGAACTACACGTGGTTTCCTAATAGACCTTAAGCTCTTTGACAGTTTACATGATCTCAATTGAACCCTAAAACAATCCTGTGCAGTGTTTCTGGCAAAGTGTTTCTATTGCCACTTTACAGTATTACTATCCCCATCTGGATATCTCTAAATCACTTAGACCATATTGATTCCTGAGTGAGGTACATAGTTGCATACAATTCTTGTTCTTCAGGAAGTGGATTTGGCTCAACAGATAAAGCGTCTGCCTACCACATGGGAGGTCCAGAGTTCAAACCCAGCGCCTCCTGACCCATGTGGTGAGCTGGCCCATGTACAGTGCTGATGTGCGCAAGGAGTGCCCTGCCACACAGGGGTGTCCCCTGCATAGGGGAGCCCCACATGCAAGGAATGCGCCCCATAAGGAGAGCTGCCCTGCACAAAGAAAGCACAGCCTACCCAGGTGTGGTGCCGTATACACGGAGAACTGCCGCAACAAGATTACGCAACAAAAAGAGACACAGATTCCCGGTGCTGCTGACAAGAATCCAAGAGGACATGGAAGAACACAGCAAATGGACCCCGAGAGCAGACAACGGAGTGGGGGGAGAGAAATAAATAAAAAATAAATCTTAAAAAAAAAAATCCTTGTTCTTCCAATGTTGTACTCCCACTTTAATCACTGTACTCATATTTAGAGAGATGACTAGTGTTATTTTGTAATTCATTTTTTACAGGATGTAGTAGAAAAGAAAGCTAACAAGATGGAAAACTCACATGGATTACCAGCTCCTTCCTTAAATATACACTCTGAAGAACTTACAGAAGATAGAAGGAAGCCTGGATCTGAGGAGTTACCGTAAAAAAATGGAGAAAAACCAGTAAGGAAACCAAAAGCTTGGGCTGAAGTGACCAGACAGAAATAGGAGGATAGATTGGGGAAGAGAGAAATGGTGTTCAGACATTCATTCCTGTGGCCCTGCAGCCACAGAAATCAGCAGCAACAACTCAGGCCACCGGAATCTTACAGGACAAATATGAAAGTATTGGCAGTGCAGAATCTTTTCTCCTCTCTGACATTCTACCTCCCTTTTATAAGGATCCTTTTGAATATGTCAAGATCCTTATCACACCTACAAAGTTTCTTTTACCATGTATGGCAACGTTTTTACAGGTCTGGGGATTAGGATGTAGGTATCCTTGGGGGACTAGTTCTCAGACTACGAAGGTATATTTTAGTAACACAAAATAACAACAAGAGCCATGTAGGAATATTAGATGTGAAAAGAACTGATAGGAAGAGCCCGTTAGGTAGAACAAATAGCAAAATACCTAGAGCTGGAGACCGAATTAGCTAGAAAGGAAATCAGAGTCAGGAACACTTTCAGAAAGAGCAGAAAACAGCAAAGAAAGAGAATGTATAAAGTTCAAGAATACAGAGATTGGAAGTTGAAGTCTACAAAACTGGGTAACAGTGTACTCCAGAGGAAACAAAGGGAATGGAAATGGCAAAATAAATACCATAAATTTTCCAGAATAAAAGATGTACTATCTTAGATTAAAAGGACCCAGGGACTGCCATGCAGAATAGATAAGGAAAAAACCTACACATAGATACATTGTAGCAAAAAGTAACTATAGCTTTACAAGGACAAAATTCAAAAAGCTCCCATAGAGAAAGAGCAGATCAAGTATAATAGAAAAGAACTCTGACATCAGACTTCTCATCTCAGTGCTGGATATATGTTTCAGAGAAGAAAAGTTGGCTAGCAAATGGAGAGTAAAAACAGGGAAAAAGATACGTAAGGAATTCATACAAAAATATGAAATAATGTGGTATAAGTGAGTCCCAATAATTTTAATAATTGTAAATGGATAATCTTATTAATTAAAGGGTGGGATTTAGACAATATTTTAAACATAAAACACCAAATCAGCTGCACATTATTTAGACCCAATTCAGGCAATAAGTTACAGGAAGTTTGAAACTGATATAAAAACATACCATCCAATATAAACCAAAAGAAAAGTAGAGTAACAATCTTAATATCTAACTCAAGATACATCACAGTAAAAAAATATTATATGGGAAAAAGCGTTATGGTGATATGTACTATAAAATCATAAGAGAACAAGGAGGTATAATCAGTATAAACATTTATGCTTAATCAGTATACCTTCAAAATACACAAAGTGACAATGGCAGAATGGTGCAGAGAAACAGAAGTATCAACAAATGCTGCAGGAGATTTTAACATATTCCTCTCAGAAACTGATAAATCAATCAGGCAAATTCTAAATAGAGATATAGAAGAACTGAGTAATATAACAAATGAGCTTAAACTGAGAATCCAAATTTATTACACAAATTGTCAGATTGTCAGCACCCTGCAGGCTGTGCCCCCTTATCACTCAGAAAGAGAGACACATATTATCACCTCCAGGAGAGGGAGTCTCTCTGCAAGGAGGGTGGCAAGAATATCACAATGCCTGCCACAAGGAACAGCAGTCATAGGGTCTCACAACTGGCACCAAATTTTGCAGGTGTCGGGGTCACATGCAAAATGTTTTTCTCACACAGAGAAGAGGCAAAGCAATGTCAGCTTCATTAGTGAGCATCAGTCCCCTATGGTCAGTGGGTCTCAATCCATGGCCAACTCAGGGAGATGTGCAGCCTCTGCTGCAGTAGAAGGATGCCGTTCCCTCCCTGCTAGGAACAGTTGTACCTGGAGGGGGTGGGGCGGTGGGGGAGCAGGTACTATAGAGTGGACATACTTCAGCCAGACTCTTTCTGGTAAGTGTTTACATATACTTGAGGCAAAGGAAGAAGGAATGTGTGGGCAGTCCACTATGTGCCAGGGAATGTGCTTTACCTCCATGCACTCCTGAGAAGAGAGGCAGCTCACATTTGTCATCCTATCCTAGAAGCCAGGCCAACACAGTCCTGGGCATAAGGTTTATTTGTGGGTCACAGGGAGAGTTGGCAACCTGAGCTTAGGCCATCCTCTACCACATAAATCATTTGCAGAATGTTCTTTCACAGGGAAAATTTACTAGGCCATAGAGGAGACCCCAATAAATTGCAAGGAATCAATATTGTATGGGCTATCATTTCTGACAGTAATCTGTAAATGCTAGACATTTTTAGAAAGGAATAATTATAGCTTACAAAAACCTAGAAGTAAAGTTATGTATTAAGAAATAATCCACAGATTAAAAAGGAGATCGTGAAAGGAAGCATGACATTTTAGGAATCAGCAATAAAAGCCCCACAGTCAGTATTTGTAAGACAAAGCTAAAGGAGTTCTTTGAGGAAAATGTATAGTTTTGAATACATTTATCAGGACAAAAGAAAGTTTGAAAACATAAGCTGAACATCCAACTTAAGTTGAAAATGCAACAGAGCAAATTCAAAGAAATCAGTGAAAAGAAACAAGGAAGAAGGAAATAATAGAAATAAAAGAGAAATAGGGAAGCAGATGTGGGTCAACTGATAGAGTATCCATCTACCATATAGGAGGTCCAGGGTTCAAACCCAGGGCCTCCTGGCTCGTGTGGTGAGCTGGCCCGTGCACAATGCTGCCGCAAGGAGTGCCTTGCCACACAGGGATGTCCCCTGCATAGGGGAGCCCCACACGCAAGTAGTTCACCCCTCATGGAGAGCCACCCCATGTGATAAAAGTGCAGCCCGCCCAGGAGTGGTGCCGCACACACATAGAGCTGATGCAGCAAGATGATGCAACAAAAAAGAGACAGTTTCCTGGTGCCGCTGAGAATGCAGGCAGACACAGAAGAACACACAGTGAATGGACACAAGAAAGCAGAAAACAGGGGAGGGGGAGTAGGAAGGGGAGAGAAAGACATAACATAAATCTTAAAAAAAAATAATTGTAAAGAACTAGAAACAACATATCAACAAAACTGAAATCTTTAGCAAGACTGAGCAAGAAAAAAAAGAAAAGAAAACTGAAAAAGGAAAATAACTGCACATATAGATTAAAAAGAATATTATGAACAACAATAGAAGAATACACTTGAAAATGTATAAGAAATCATTAAGTATTTTGAAAATATAAGGCTCCCCAATTAGAATCAATGAATAAGTCAAAAGCAGTAAAAATATTAAAATGGTCACAAAATGCCTCCCCACCACCATCATTTTATAGCCCTCTGAGTTTCACAAGGAACTTCTACTACATTTTCAAGGAAAAATTAATCTTATGATTTCTTTTTCCAGAAAAGCAGTGATAGAAGTTTTTTTTAAATGAAATTAATACAACCTTGTATGAAAGTTAATGTGCCAACTTTTTCTCTATAAAAGTATGACAGACGATAAAGGAATAAAAGGATGCAAAATCACTATTTTATAAACCTTATGAAAATGCTAAGTATGATATACTTCTTGATAGAAGTATAAACTATCAGCTTTGAAGTATTCTTTCCAAAACTTTTAGTGCAAATCATATCCAGCCTGTAGATTTAACTACCAATATACCGGAAATATAGGAGAGAGAAGAACATGTTAAAAGACACTATGACGATGCAATCAGCAAAATCTAAAATGTGGTAACTTTACAGGACAAATCATCATATTTTTAACAAATGAATTGAAAGGGGGTAAAAGCAGGTAGGGAAAAATCCACAGGAAAAGAGACTTAAACACATTAGCTGAATGCAATGTGTCATTCTTTGTCTGGAGCTTGATTCAGACTAACACTCTAAATAAAAATGTATAAGAAAACCAAGAACATTTAGCACTAACTAATTATTTGATAATATTAAGGAATTAATGCTAATTATTTAGGTATGATTATGAATGACATTGTGGCTATGTTTGACAAAACATAGCCTTATATTTAAATATACAGCCGGAAATATTTAGGGATAAATTGGTCCTGATGGGGCTTGACTCAAAATAATGCTGAGAAACTTGAACTCAGGCTGTATTCTTCAGAGTGATAAAATTATTCATTTTCATAAAGAGATAAACACAAAGAAACAAGGGATATGTCAAATAAGAGTGAATTGCCTGGTTATTGGAATATGGGCACCATATAGAGGGGTGGTCAGACATAAGCTTAGAAAGGTAGGTTACAGCCAAAGCTTGAGGGGTCTTGGTAAAAAGGCTCAGAAACTTGAACAGAAATATTTATTTCAATATGTAGGGCACCTTAATGTTCTGTACCAAAACATTGGGATGAAAGAGTGCTAATCAAAATACTAATCATCATGGTCTGTCAAAATATTGGAAACTCTCTTTAATGGAAGATGAGTTTTTTACAATTATTAAATCTATGGAAGATGAGTAATGAATTTTAATAACATTCTTTTCTTAGTAGTCATAGTAGAACCTTTTTTCATAATTTTATTTTGGTCACCTAGATTATAAATTTCTAATCTTTAAGCAAAAGAGAAATAGAGTTAAATGGTAATGTGCTTGCTTTGTGTCATGCCTAGAGAAGAACTGAGACCATCAGGTTTCTAGTGTTATTGATTATCAATTAAGATTTAAATTTTCTGCAGTATTTTGTTGTTAGAAATATTTCCCCTCTGGTAGAATGCTAAATTGTGACTTCCTTTGCAAGATATTTTCTAGCTGGACTTTGGAAAATTGCCTGAAGAGCAGATTAGTAAAAACAGAATAAATTTGTGACACAGTGATAATTAATTCAAAAGTCCATTGGAATGATGGAAATATTTTGGTAATGAATGGTGGTGGTGGTAGCAGAACATTGTGAATGCAATTAGCAGCACTGAAATATATACCTGAATATGATTAAAAGGGAAAATGACAGATTGTATCTATTGTTACAGACCACAAATTTTGAAAAAATCCATGGAATTACACTACACAAACAGTGAACCCTAAATTAAGCCATGGACTTTAATAGAACAATTATAAACATTTGATATCATCAATTGTAACAAATGTCCCACACCAGTGCAAGTTGTTGGTGGAGTGGTGTATAGGAATCCCGTATTTTATGCACGATTGTTTAGTAAACCCATTACTTCTCAAAAAAAAGAGTCGTCCTTTCAGTTGTATGTGTCCTCCATTGAATTTCCTTGGCATACAAAACAAGTAATTTGTAAGTTAAGCTCTCTGTGGGCTACATTATTATGGTTAATGGAGATTTTGGAAAGACCTTATCAAAACAGAACTCTTATTTTCCTCTTCTAAATTAATGATATTTCCTGGTTTCTTAGCTCATGTAATATGAATATATACAGTTGGTGACATGCAATTCATTTTACCCAGAGATTTAAATATAAAAGTTTGCCTTCAACTTTCAGATTTTGTAGAAATCTATCAAGTTTCAAAAGACACTTAGAAGAGTAAGGTTGTAAGATTGACAACTGTTTTGGTTGGGTTCTCTAGCAGCAGAGCCAGTGATGGGGATTCTTATTCATGTGGTTTATATGAGAAGCACTTACAATTAAGGGAATTGAGGGAAACAGCAGAAAAAAATCTAAACAAGAATGTGATCTCAGCTGGAAACTAGCTTCAGTCTGACCTCATAGGAAATCCATGGAGGACAAACGGCCTCACAAAACCACTCCCACCACAAGGCAAGAAGACCTGCCTTTTGTACCCCATCTAAGTTAGTCATTGCCAGTGGTCTTCTCTTGAGGGTAAGGGTGGTCATAGCCTTCCAGTTGAGGCTCTTACTGTTTATTTGAGGACGGTTATCTAGAGAGAGAGTGGCTATGAATTGCTGTTAACCCATACTCACAGTGGCCAGGGGAGGGCTGACCATCCTATTCATAGAATGTAGATGAAGGAACAACAACATCCGTTATGGACCACCCTTTGAGCCTGTATTCACTTGCTTCTCATATTAAGTTCATTCCATCTGGGAAATGCTCCAGAATTGAAGTTGGTAACAATTTCTGGGAAAACTTATACAAGAGGGATTATTAGGATGAACTCCAGCAACAGTTGCTTCAGTTTTTCCAGAGACCATAACTAATACTCTTACCTCCACCACCAACAGTAAATTCCCTTCCTCATTAGCTATTACCTCTGTTAAATTGGGGAGATTGCCTAGTGTGGTGACTCAGACCTGACCATTATTTCTAAGAGGAGTGAGCCTCTGGTCCCTACACCTTTATCAAACAGTGGTTGCTAATTTTATCCATTTATAGTTAATACTGGGCCTGAAAGTTATAGTGGATAACATGAATAACCAACATATTTCTTCCTGATCCCTAATATTTTATGGCAGTCATGTCTTCTAATTATTATGATTGTGGTCAGTTGTCCCTGAGAGCACAGTAACCCTTTTCTGAATTTTTTTTCCTTTCTGATCTACTGGCATGAGGACACTAAAGTGAACATGCAGTTGTGTTAGCTTTAAGATTAATGAGACTCGTACAGTGTCCTCCAGTGAAAGGATTCTACAGAACTTAAAGCTGTAGGGATGCTAAGCACATGTCCCTAAGTGGGTCACTGGGAATGTTGGTGAGTGAATGTGCTGATACTTCCATCATTTGTTTGCTGTGCCCATATATTCTATATGCTAAGGGCATAGTACCATATAATGGCTATTGGATCAAAATGTTCACTATATTCTAAAGCTATAGGGCCCTGTCCTTTAAGATGTTATCTTCCAGCTGGTATCTCAGTTACACCTTCAAGAGGCCATGTCAACCCTCTTTAGGGCCAGTAGCTTAAATGGTACAGTATGTGGTAGTAATGTAGATCCCATAGTCACATTACCACTGCTGCTCCTCATTATGTACATTTGGCATACATTTTCCATACTGCCCCATTATCAACACAGTAAATCTTTGCAATAGATGCATGAATATTACATTATTACTGTTAACCACAGTCCATATTGTCATTCTGGTTGTATTTTTCCCATACTTCTCCACATTTTCACCACCCTGCAATAGTGATGTACATCTGCTCTAGCTCACAAATGCACTCTTGCGTCTGTACCATCAACCAAAATTCACACCCCCCTCGGGGTTTACTGTGTTATTTAGTCCCTAGATTATTCTCTAGCTTTCCCTAGAGTACCCTTTTTAGCCCATTTGTAAACCAGCTGTTACTCACTGTAATGTGTTACCATCAACTCTATACATTTCCACACTTTTACAGTAAGGTTAATGAAAAGTTCTACATACATTAAACATCAGTAGTCCATCTAAGTCCTCCTCTTATCTCCTTTAAGAATCTACCACTTACCACCAGGTCTTGAAGACATTTTCCTACATTTTTTTCTAGAAGATTTTTGGTTGTTGCTTTTATATTTAGGCTTTGATCTATTTTGAGTTAATTATTGTATAGGGTGTGAGATAGGGGTCCTCTCTCCTTCTGTTGGCTATGGAGATCCAGTTCTTTCAGCACCATTTGTTGAATGGACTGTTCTGTCTCAGGTAGGTGGGTTTGACAGGTTTGTCAAAAATCTCTTGACCCTAGATGTGAGGGTCTGTTTTTGAAAACATCAGTTCAATTCCATCAGTCTATGTAGTCTGTCTTTAAGCTAGTACCATGATGTTTTTACCACTGTAGCTAGGTAATATGATTTAAAGTCCAGAAGTGAGAGTCCTCCAACTTCACTTTTCTTTTTAAAGATATTTCTGGCTATTCAGAACCCATTACCCTTCCAAATAAATTTGGTAATCATGCTTTCCATTTATTTATTTATTTATTATTATTATTTTTAATTTATTTCTCTCCCCTTCCCCCATCCCCCCCCCCCCCCAGTTGTCTGCTCTCCGTGTCCATTCGCTGTGTGTTCCTCTGTGACTGCGTCCATCCTTATCAGCAGCACCGGGAATCTGTGTTTCTTTTTGTTGTGTCATCTTGCTGTGTCAGCTCTCCGTGTGTGTGGCGCCATTCCTGGGCAGGCTGCACCTTCCTTCGTGCTGGGCAGCTCTCCTTAGGGGGGCACACTCCTTGCGCGTGAGGCCCTCCTATGCGGGGGACACCCATGCTTGGCAGGGCACTCCTTGAGCACATTAGCACTGCGCATGGGCCAGCTCCACATGGGTCAAGGAGGCTGGGGGTTTGAACCACATACCTCCCATGTGGTAGGCGGATGCCCTATCTATTGGGCCAAGTCTGCTTCCCCCATTTATTTTTAAAATGCTGGTGGAAATTTTATCAGGATTGCACTGAATCTGTATATCAATTTGAGTGTAGAATTGACATTGTAATGATATTTAGTCTTTCAACTAGTAAGTATGGAATGTTCTTCCAAGCTGTTGGTTTTTAATATATACCCCATATCTTGTTGAGGGAGTTTCCTTCTATTCTTATTTTTCTAAGTGTTTATGTTAAGAAAGGATGCTGGATTTTTAAAAATGTCTTTGACTGCCTCAATTGAGATAATCGTGTGTTTTTTCTCCCTTTGATTAATGTGGTGTGTTACATTAATTTTAATTTTCTAATGTTGAACCACCCTTGCATATATAGGATAAAACTCACTTGTTCATGATGTATAATTCTTTTAATGTGCTGTTGCATTCAGTTTGCTATATTTTGCTGAGGATTTTTGCATCTATATTTATAAAAGAAATTGGTCTGCACTTTTTTGGTAGTATCTTTATCTAGCTTTGGTATTAGGGTCACCTTTGTCTCATAGAGTGAGTTAGGTAGTATTCTCTACCATTCAATTTTTTGGAAGAGTTTGAGCAGGATTTGTAATAATTTTCTTGGAATAATTGGTAAAAATCACCTGTGAAATCCTCTGGTCTTGGACATTTCTTTGTTGGGAAGTTTTTGATGACTGATTGAGTCTCTTTACTTGTAATTGGTCTCTGGGGGTCTTCTATTTCTTAGAGAGTCAGTGTAGGTTGTTTACGTGTTTCTAGGAATTTTTCTATTTTTATCTAGGTTGTCTAATTTGTTGGCAGTTGTTCCTAGTATCCTCTTCTGATCCTTTTTATTTCTGTGGGTTCAGTAATAATGTTCCCTTATCATTTCTAGTTTTATTTCTTTGCATCTTCTATACTTTTTTCTTTGTCAATCTAAGTGTATACCAATATTATTGATTTCTTCAAAGAACCAACTTTTGATTTCTCTAATGCTCTTTATTGTTTTTTATTTTGAATTTCATTTATTTCTGCTCTAATCTTTGTAACTTCTTTCCTTCTGTTTTTGAGTTTAGGGAATTGTTATATTTCTGGTTTCCCCATGTGTACAGTTAGGTCTTTTGTTTTAACTCTTTATTCTTTTTAATGTGTGTATTTTAGAGCTATAAATTTCCTTCTCAGCTCTGCCTTCATGGAATTCCATAGGTTTTGATATGATTTGTTCACATTTTCATTTGTCTCAAGATATTAAGTGATTTTCTTTGTAATTTTTTCTTCGGGTCATTGGTTATTTAAGAGCATGTCATTCTGACTTTTTAAAAAATTACCAGCTTCATTCCTGTTCAGAGAAGATGTTTTGTGTAATTTCATCTTTCAAAATTTTTTGAGATTTGTTTTGTGACAAATCTGGTCTATCCTGGAGGATGATGCATGTGCTCTTGAGAAGAATGCATATCCTGTTCTTCTGGGGAGCTATATTCTACCTTGTTTGTTAGGTCTAGTTTGTATACCATTTTATGGAAGTTCTCTGTTTCCACATTGATCTTCTGCCTAGATGTTCTGTTTATGGGAGTGGTATATTGAAATCTCCAACTATTCTTGTAGAGGTGTTTATTTCTCCCTTCATGTTTTCCTTTTTTGCATGTTTACCTTTTTTGCTTCATGTATTATGGGGTACCATGGTTAGGTGCATAAAAATTATGATTATTATTTCTTCTTGGTGGATTTCCCCTTTTATTAAAATAGTGTCCTTCTGTGTCTCTTATAACAACTTTTGACTTAAAGTCTATATTGTATGAGATTAGTATTGCTCCTGAGATCTCATTTGGTTACTATATGCATGGAATATAGTTTTCCATCCTTTCACTTTCAACCTATTGTGTCTTTGGATCTAAGGTGAGTCTCTTGTAAATACCATATCGTTAGATCATGCTATTTTTTCTATTCTGCCAACCTATATATTTTGATTGGCAGTTTAATATATTAACATATTACAGTTTAATATAGTAACATATTATTGTAAAGGCAGTACTTACTTCAGTCATTTTATTCTTTGGTTTTTATGTCATATCTTTTTTTTTCTTCTTCTTTATTGAAATCTTTTTCTGTGTTTTTGGTCTTTTGTGATATATTTAACTGGTCTCTTCCTCATAACTGTTTCTGTATATTTTTAAGTATTTTCTTTGTTAGCCAAAGAAATTTATATTATGCAAACTCTATCTATAATTTACTAATTTGAAAAGTTACCAAGTTAGTTTCAATAGCATACAAAGTCTCTGATTCCATATCCTTCTTTTCCCTGCTTTATGTTGTTTCTCTTCCACTTTATCACTTTATATTTTTCACATCTTTTGGCAGGAAATATTCCTTTTCTTGTTCAGTTGTATTCTGACTCACAGGAATTAAAGAGTTAAGCTGTATATTGATGGTATAGTACTATTGGGTTTTGCATTTATTCTTCTAGTAATTCTTACTGAAGATCTTACTGAAGTGTATTTCTTCACACTACTCCATGTCACTTTCTCCTGACTTTTCCTGTCAACCTACAGAACTCCTTTAGTAGTTCTTGTGGGGCAGTTCTCTTGTTGACAACTCTCTCAGTTTCTGTTTCTCTGTGAAAATTTTAAACTTTCATCTTTGGTGGATTGGTGGACAGTTTCACTGGATAAAGATATTGGGCTGGAAACTTTTCTCTTTCATCACCTTAAATATATCATACTACTGCTTTCTTGCCTCCATGTTTTCTGATTTCTTAGTCTTATTGAGGATCCCTTGTTTGTGATGAACTTCTTTTCTCTTGCAACTTTCAGAATTCTACCATAATCCACTGAATGTACTGGGGTAGAGTGTAAACTACAATATAAACTAAAATCCATGCAGCAGTGCTCCAAAATGTATTCATCAGATGCAATGAATGTGCCACAATGATGAAAGAGGTTGTTGATATGGGAGGAGTGGGGTGGGGTGAGTGTGGGGTATATGGGAACCTTTTATATTTTTTAATGTAACATTTATTGTGATCTATGAATCTTAAAAAAAGACAATTAAAAATAAATAAAGTGTAATAAAATAAAAGTGCTGGTGGAAAAGATAAATAAAAAAATATCTGAGGGAGTAAATGTAGCTCAAACTGTTGAGTGCCTGCCTCCCACATGGGAGGTTCTGGGTTCAGTACTTGGTGCCTCCTGAGAAAACAAAAACAAAAACCACAAGCAAAACAAACAAACAAAAAAACCAACTTAGGGAAGCCTATGTGGCTCAATGGTTAAGTGCTGGTTTCCCTCATACAAGGTTCCAGGTTCAGCAACCTGTAACCTCAGGAAAAAAAATGAACCGGAGTTTATTTGATTTAATAAATTGCCATTTTTAAAGATTAAATCCTTAACTTTTGGTGTTGAAATATCCTTTTATAAAAATGAAATGCTGATAATATTAGAGGATGTTTCTTTTAATATCCTAACTTAGCAAAATAAAAAGTTGAAGACTTCAATTGCTTCCTCAAATTCATTTGGAAATTTTGTGGGTATGTGAAACCTGAAAGTTTAGGAACCTCTGTTCTCTTGGGTAGATTTCCTTGAATAAACCACAAACACTTCAAACTCGACTGAAAAAATATATTTGTTATCTTATCACTTATCCTTACCTCCACAACAGCAAACTTCTTTTTTTTCCCTGTCATAAATGATGTCATAATTATCTGTCCCAGTTGATTAATTCAGAAATTGGGAGTCATCCTCAAAATCCCCCCCTTAACTGACTGCTAAATCTTTCAGTCCTATCTGTTGCATATTTCTTGATTCATACCCACAGTTATTTCCATTGTAGTTGTTTGTTGAAATACTGTTTATCTACTCCAGACACATTATTCTGAGTCATTCTGTATTCAGCTGCTGGGATGATCTTTTACTTCCCTGCCTAATATCCCCCAAGATCTCCTTGTCACCTTCAGGTCTCAGTATCACACCTGCCATAGCTAACTACTTGCATCTCTATTGTGTCTTTTCATATCCAGTTCCACCTGCTGGTAAATCTCTCTTCATCTGAAAAATTCCAACTTGTCTTAAGGGATTCATTTCAAGTTCTGCAATCCCAAACCTTCCCAGACACACCCAGTCTGAGTCTTGTATCTCTCTTCTCTGTCTGTAAACCTTTGTTAGAGTACTTGAACCACAAGGTTATACAATTGTTTAGGTAAGTAAGAGGGTTTCCATGTCAGTTATGAGCAATTGGTGAAATCATTACTGTCCATCTCAATATTTTGGTGCTTAATATAATATCTGGAACATTGCAGGTGCTCAATAACTATTATCTACATAACTAGCTCTAAATTAATATTATTCAGTTAATGGATTTATTAGATGTTTCTGTTCCTAAGAATCCTGCAGACCATAGTGGTAGCAGAAAAGAGAGAAGACCATAGTCATTGTATTAATCTTTTAACCTCCCCAGAATTGGTTTGTGAATGTGAAATTTATCCTCTACTTTTAGGTAATTAGCAGAACTATGCTATGTGTAATAATTACCAGAAATATAATAAAATATTAGATTATCAAGTAAGATAATCTTATCCAATAATCTGTCTTCTTGAGTTAAAGCCCTAAAACTTTAATATCATCCACTACTTTACTAAATGGTAGTACTTCTTGTGAATTATCTCTCAGCAGTCAGAGGGGACCCAGAGAAGTATCCACGTGTATACATCACTGAGCCTCTTACTCTCCATTATGCTGTCCAGAGGCATGTATTAGAGAGAATAAACTCCATCACCAACTCAGAGAAGGCAGCTGAGTTTGATGAAAGAATTATATTATCTAACCCCAATCAATAGCTTATATTTTCTTGTAACCTGTTAAAGGATATATGTTCTTCATGGTATGAAAATACTCTGATACTATTTCAGTTAGTATGTGTAGATCTATAATTAATATACATTCAACTAATCATTTGAGACATGTATTTCTCTTACATTAAAAAGAATCTGGAGGTAAAAAGTAAGCCTAATTAATATAAGTTCAGTGATGTCATCAAGGACCCAATTTCTTTCTACCTTTTTGTTCTTCAGCATATTTAGTTTTTGGCCTCCTTTCATGCCTTACTGTTGCAAGATAGCTGCTGAAGTTCTAAGTGTTCCTATGACACAAAATAATCCTTAGTAGCAAAGAATCAAAGGAGAGATTGTAACAGTTTGAAGTTCTTTTATAAATCTAAAAAAGAAAAGGATTATGTTTTTGAACTAATCCTTTCCTGTCAGTGGAGGGCCTTTTGATTGGATTATGTCACTGAGACATGAGCCAGCTATGGTCTCTGCCCTCTTCTGGGTCTGATATAAATGGAGACACACACACATACACACGCACAGAAAGGAAACTGCCATATATGATCCAGCTACATGAGAGGAAGGACACCAGATTCTCCCACAGCTGAGCTGAAAGAGAGAAGTCCTGAGAGGCTAAAGGAGTTAAGGCCCAGGGAGAGATGACTGATCAGTCACAGCAGAGTTCAAGGATGAAAGTAGCCAGAGTCAGCCATCTTGCTTAAAGGCCATGTGCAAGGATGCTAGGATCCCATTAGCTGAATTTGGTGAGAAACCGTCTCTAGTGGTGTCTTAATTTGGACATTTCATGCCCTCAGATCTGTAAGCTTTTATGCTAATGATTTTCTTATAAAAGCCAACCCATTTCTGGTAATTTGCATTGGCAGCCCTGTGCCAAACTAAGACAGAGACGTTGGTAAGACTAACCATGATTTATTCCACGGGACTGAGCATATTATCAACTCCAACACATCTGGGTTTCTGTTAGCAAGAAAGAAGGGAGATGATGGCTGTTGGGCAGGCAACTAACATTATCTGCTACATACAATCCTTCCCATTTAACTGCATGAAATATAAGTAGTTGCATAAAAGCTCTACCTTGGGGTTTTACTCCTACTATGTCTGTATGCAGAGCTACTATTTATTTTCCTTTCCTTCTCTTTGACTCTCCACAATTTAACCTTACTTTCCCATGTCCCTCCGCCCTCCTCCCCCCATCATCACCCAGTGGATTTAATTTGGAATTTATGGAAATAATTTGGGATTCAGGGAAAATGAATAATAAGTAGAAATAGCCAGTAAGTAAAAGCTGCTTAAAGTCACCAAAGAATGTTTTTAACAATGGGGTAAAAATCCATCTAATTTATAAATTAAACCAGTGAATTCTATTTGACATTTCATTTGGACAAAAAGGAAAAAGGAACCTGTTAATAGCATTTAATCAAATTCCTAGAGTCTGGCAATGGTTGTCAAGGAGATGTTCATTTTTATTTCTTAAATTTATGTAAGTTAATCCAGCCATGTCCTCTAGAGAGAGAAAATGTATTACCTTTATAGTTTTCTTTAATGGTGTGAACTGCCATTTACCTTAGGCCTTCTCTCTATCCCAGCTGGGAATATCACAATGACTGCACATATTTTCAAAAAGACATGGAACTCAATAAAGAAGAATTAATCTTTCTACAGCGGGACACTTAAAATTAAAAAAAGATGAGTGGAAAAAGCCAGCACAGAGGGGAGAGACAAGATAAGTGTCTCAAACACCCAGCATGGAGAAGTTCCAGCACTTTGCAAAGAGCTGGAGCCAGGCGTTGTAATAGGAGAGAAAGTCATCTGGAAAATGGCATTTCTCATACACCCACTGCAAGCCAATCTCTAAGGTAATAATATCATGTTAAACAACTCTTGCTAGTCTCCCTTGTATATAAATGAAATTAGATTCCAGCAATAGAATTATTCTTTCTTCCTGTGGTTTCCCCACCTGCAGTTCACATACTGTTAAAGCTATCTTCTTTCCCCAAAGTTTTGCCCACCAAGGTTCACATGCTTAGCCCCAAATACCGTTTTGGTGGGCAAAATAGATCAATAGTACCAGGAGTCACCTGAGGTTCAGTAAAATATGAAATAAAGGTGAGTCATGATACTTAGAATGTAGGGAATTTAAAAATTGGATAAAGACATTTTAAGAGCTTTTGAGGAGGTTAAGAAATGGCAGAAATGAAAGAGAAATAAACACAAATAGACAAATGACAAAAAGAAGGATTTTAAGAAATTAAAGGATTAAAAAAAATGAAATGTGATACACATAAGAGAAAGAGAAAAGAATTGTATTAGTTGGAAAATAAGGGCTCCAGTTCTGGCTTCCACTAGCTGCCATGGAATTTTGAACAAGCTACTTAATCCTTTTTTTTTTTTTAAGCTTTAATGAAGTATAATTCACATCTTTTTTAGTTTCTTATTGTTGCTGTAACAAATGATCACAAACTTAGATGTTTAAAGCAACACAACTTTATTACCTTACAAGACCGAAGGTCGGAATTCCAAAATGTTTCAGTGGGCCAATTGTCAACCAGGCTGTGCTTCCTCCTGATGTTCTAGGGAAGAAACTGTTTCCAGGCCTTTTCCAACTTCCAGAGCTGCATTCCTTGGGTGGTGGCCGCTTACGCCATCTTCAAAACCTAACATGTTTAAATCTCTTTCTGCTTCTACCTTCACACTGCTTTCTCCTCTACTGTGGTCAGATCTCCTTTTGAACCCCTTTTATAAGAACACTTGTGATTACATTTAGGGCCCACCCAGATAATCCACGATAATCTCATCTCAGAATCCTTAACCTTATCACACCTGCAAAATCTCTTTTGGTATGTGGTGACATTCCTTGGAGATTACAATGTGAACATCTTCAGGGGCAGTGCATTATTTATCTTACCATACACACACCCATTTAAAGTGTTCAATTCAACATTTTATAATATATTAAGAGTTGTGCAACCATTGTTATCTAATTTTAGAACATTTTCATCACCCCAAAAAGAAACTTCATACCCATGAGCAGTCAGTCACTGCTCATCCTTCCCACCTTCCTTGCCCTAGGAAACCACTAATCTTGTCTCCATAGTGGACATTTCAAATAAATGGAGTCATACAATATGTGGTCTTTTTGACTGATTTCTTTCACTTAGTCCAATGTTTTAATGGTTCATCTATGCTGAAGCACATCTCAGCACTCCATTCCTTTTTATTGTTGAATGATATTCCGTTGAATGGACATATCGTATTTTATTTATCCATTCTTCAGTTGATGGGTATTTGGGCTGTTTCTATTTTTTGGCTATTATGAAGAATAATGCTGTGAATGTTTGTGTATAAGTTTTTGTAAGCCACTTATTGATAATATTTACCATGATCTCATCTCTAAGACAAAGCTAAGGGTTTATTTTCTATGTTACTAAGTCCTCATTTCAAACTTCTGATTGATTTATGACATGGGTATTCAGGAATACAATTTTGATATGTTTTTGGTTGTCATTTCTAATAACACAATTAGCCATAACATATTTCACTCCTAATATTCAGTTGGTAAACAGATTTAATTTTCTTTTGTCGTAATTTATTCCCTCATCCATTCATTCATTCATTCATTCATTCATTTATTATATATTTATCAAAGGCTTCTGAGTGCCATATATTTTAACAGTCCCTCAAGATAATAGCAGTGAATAAGGAAGAACTTGCATGTGAGGAATTGATATTCTGCAAGAGGAGAGAGGACATGCATACAAGTCCATTAAATATATGGTAGACAGTAAGAATACCTTAATTTAGGCTCTGATACAGCCTCAGTGGTTGAAAGAGTACAATTCTTTGTCCACATGAGATTTAAAAAACAGTTTGTTGATATGAACTAGGAAAAAAGGGCTCCATTTAAGTATGGAAAATGGAAAAGATTCAAGTAGGAGATAATTGCTATTGAAAGATGCTGTTATTGGAGTTGTTACAGTAGTGAATAATAATTGCCAAAGACATCATCTGGGAGCAATGATAGAAGAATCCTACAGAAGCTCCAAACCTGTGACTTATGGAGCTATGTGGCTACCCTTTGGAACAAAAAAAAATCACCCTACATTGCTGTCTTGTTTGTTTGAAAGCCCCCTGCATATCAACATCTTTCTCTTTTTCTTTTTTTTTCATACAACTTTTCTTTTTATTCTCCAGTGTTTGTTACCACCTTTTAAAGCAGCTGGATTTGAGCACTGCCTTTCCACCCAAGGCCGGCAGTCTTTTCACTGCCTTAGGACAGCTTAGGTAGGCTTGTAATAGGGCTACTTTATAGACTTTTCTTTGGAATACAAGCCCCATGGATATTTGTTTCCACTGAATGAGTTAACATACTAATTTCTAGTGGCCTCCTACATGCAAAGTTGTTTACTACAAGGATGGAGAGTTTACAAAGTAGATCCTCTAAGGTGAAATTTAAGTCAGTAAAGATTTCTCTTTTAAATATCAAAGTATATGCCTCAGAACACACTCTTCAGTGATAGACGATTTGGTCTACTAAGGAATCCACTTGCTAGTTAAACATTTGCGACCACAAAGTAAACATTAGGTTACATACATCTTACAACAAATGTTGCTTCAATCAGTAAAAATAAACAAACATGAAATGAGAAGAGAACTACTAGCTCTGCCTTAGCACCTAAAGTACCACAGCATCACACTTTAAAGTAATAAGAAACCTTATCTTCCCCCCTTACATAGTTGTCATGCCATACAGATTTTTAAAATGTTAACAGAACAAAAAAACCTGTGAAAATATATTATCAGTGGGAATGAAGAGACTATTGGGCAAATGTTGAGTGCCCTGCAGGCAGAGCTTCGTCCATTTCCTCCATGTGTGAGGTATTGTCATCACCCTCAAGAGGTGGCATTTCTTCTATTAGAGCAGGACGGCCATCATCAGCACTAGGGTCATCTTCATCAATACCCAGGCTGAGCTTGATCATCTTGTAGATCTTGTTGGTATGTGTCTATGGGTCTTCCAGACTGAAGCCAGAAAACAGGAGCACAGTTTCAGAGAAGATGACCAGATCCTTCACATACTTGTCATTCTTGTCAGCCTCTGCCTTTTGCCTTAAGGTTTTGATGGTTAACAAATATGGAGAGAATCATGAAGTCTCCAATTCTAAGAGACTACTCAACAATGGGTTACATGGCAGTGCAGAAATGCCTGAAGATCAACCCTTATCATTCCATCATTGAAACATCTCTCTTTTGAATCTATTATCCTTTTCTTTTCCATTGTTTTACCAAAACATTCTGGAGTTATGCTACAGTGCCTTGTAAAGGATGTCCATCTGATGTTATAATAAAAGAAATAAGTTTTATTAATTTATTATGTATCACGATCCAGTCTATCTTTTATGAGTACTCCCAGATAATTAATGCAATGGAATATTGCTGAAGGCATATTTCTTTTTCTCAGAATTAATAGCAGCATCTGATACATTTAGCAAGTTTTGTTAATTTGGATAATTTCCAAAACATAATACAGAGTGTATATGGCAAAATTGAAGTATATTGACTGCATATTGATGGGAAATTCTTTGAACATCAGAGCCTACAAAGCTGATTCATTCCAATCATAACCATTGACCGTCTGTTCCCTTTCCTGAGAAGTAATCTGAGAATACACTCTTTAGTAACTAGTATGCTCCGGTTTCATCATGATTTCTTTACTGTTGTCTCTTGGGAGACCTCTTGGGAGGTCCTTATACTCTTTCCTGCAGGCACTCAAGTATTGAAGTGTGAGGTTGCAGAAACCTTCTCCAGTATCAGTAGGGAATGTGTTTCTATGCATGCAGGACCTACTCCCTTTGAATGGTGCTCATTATCCAGGTTTTTCTTCTGCTGCTGCTATCTTTCCTCTGATAGTCAAGGTTACTGCCTTGCCTGACTTTTTCTTGGAGTCTACAGAGACACTCTGCCTTATAACCTTTCAATTCTCTACAAATGTCCATTATATTTATTATCTGTCTTTTAATAACTCTTTAAAATATTTCAAAAGAGCAAATGTCGGTGTATTTGAAATCTGATGTGATAATGCCTTTTGGTTCTTTCAAGGGGAACAAAGACAAAAACAAGTTCAAAGTAAAAAAGAAGATTCAAATGATTCAAACTTTCCCTTACTGGGCAATTATATACTATGCATTAATGGAGGTAGTTTAAGAGCCACAGAGAGTATAAAGGAATGTTTGAAATGGGATGCCCTGGAAGAATTTAAATAATGTACAATAGTAACTACATCTGCAGCATGCCAAGAATATTAAAGCCACAAGGACTATGTAGCAGATCATCCTTAATTAAATATTTTTCTTAAAGACTTTAAATTTTACTTATAAAGGGAAAAAACTTCCAGAGCTCAGCATAACTAAATTACTTTGACACTATTACAAAGATAGTCTGGTTTTCTATTGTGGCAAATGAGCAAAACTGAATCATCAAGAACATAAGAGAATTTTAATTTCTTTAAATATTTTCTTCATGTACCTCCTCTGAGTTTTTGGCAGGATAAAGAATTGGACAAAAGAAAATCTTTGTATTCTGGAATGGATAAGGAATTGCTGTTTTTGAATATTTGCTGAGTTTTACCACAGGCGTCTGTGATGAATCGGGAAAGGCATTACTATGACTGCATGCTTGGGAGAGGTTTGGTGGTTTTGAACTGAGCATCCCTCAGGCTTATGTTGGTTTATGATGGGAAAAAAGGACATATTGTATAAGTCAAGCTGGTCAGAGGGATTTTAATATATAAATTATATAAATAGTGATATTATATTTAATCATTTATTCAATGTCTATTTTAGAGACAACAATGCCCTCAGCACTGTGGGAAATGTAAATTATGAGATTAGACCTGAATCTACACATTTACTAGACAGGGAGTTAGGACAAATTAGGTAAAGGAAATCTTTTCAAAATCTTTTATTTGTTCATCAGTAGAATAGGCTTTTTTGTGATATAATGACTTCTCTAATAAAGAGATGTTCATAGGAAATTGGGGTGTGCTAAAGAGGAATCTTGGACTATCTGTGAGCTTGGATGAGATGCCATTTAAGATTCCATCAAGTGGAAGATGATTTGATTCTGTTACTAAAATGAAAATCCATAGTCCAAGGTGATGCAGGATAAGTAATTTATAGTGGCAGTAAGTTACATGAAGAGTCAGGTTAAGGAGATAAATCATGAGTTGGGAATCATGAGTTGGGAGATTAGAAAAAGTCTTCACAAAGGAAGTGAGAGTATGGGGGAATCTTGAAGAAATCATCAGTTTATCTAAGAGGAAGGTGGAGAGCCATCCTGGTATAGAAATGAAATGAACAAATAGTGTTCAGGAAGCCTAATTTGAGAAATGTGATGTTCATTATTGTGCGAAAGATTAAACAGTCCCATTTTTTAAGTAAGGGGAAGAAAGAGAGACCTTCTGAAAAAGTGACCTCTGATTTCCTGACCTATGGAAATGATTTTGTCAAGTACAGAACCATTCTTGTTGGGACACAGCATCGGGTAGGGTAGGGGAAAATCTCTCCTTTCACTAAATAATGCTGGAAGAAAGTCAAATGGCCTTGAAGATAGGTTCCATTATGAATTTACGGTCTTTTGATTTAACAGATCCCCACCATTGCCTAAAAATCTTCCTATGATATCTGGTCAGTTCTCTCTGTACTTCTCTACAGGAGCCATTCCGAACTTTGTCTATTTTCTCAAAACTCCAACTTATCTCCCTCACCACTCTCATTCTCAGAGACTTGACTTTAAAGATAATAAAGAAAATTTAATTCATTAAATCAGAAACCTCTTAAATTCCTCCTAACATAAGTACAAACAATCCTGTACTTACACTTATCTACCCTTCTACTCTCTTGTCAAAATTGAAAAGGTACCTCTCCTCTCCAAGGCTCATCTTACCCTCTGGGCTCTAGGTCTGTTCTCCATCTGCCCCTTTGTGTCTCTTTTACACCATTTTCTACTCTTGTCCATTCCTTAGGAGACTGACCTATAATGATCCACATAAAGTTTCTTTGCCCTCTGGCTTCAAGTTGTATTTTTCCAATGGAAGCAGTAGATTAGAGGGCAGGAGGATGATGAGGTCAGGATATTATTTATTTCTCTAAGTTCCTCTTTCACCAGGTCTGGGTCTACAGTGGCTGTGTTCCTTTATAAAAGGCCACAGAATCCCCTTGGGAAGTTGGCTCCTACAGCTACAGGTTTCAAAGGATTTTGTTAACCACTTCCTCTCTTTCAGGCAAAGTTGAGCTACCTGTTGCTTGTCTCAGGGGTGCTTCATCATCTCTAGTTTCTTTTCCTTAACTCAGTCCATGATTTTGTAAATAGAGTGTTCATTAACTCTCTTCACCCACCTTTTCTTTGTATGTTTCTGCTTCCTGACAAAGTCCTGACTGATAGACTTGTCTGGTGACAACTCTGTCAAGAAGAAGTTCTCAAGAATTAGAAATAAGACCAAAAGGTGAGCAGAATGACTCTTGAATGTCATACGGGAGCATTGTTTATTGGCCTACCCATGAATTATCTAGGGGAATGTATTTTGCTCAGCTCACAGTTTATAATTGATTATAAATTCCAGAAGTTTTATATTAATTTATGGATTTTTGTCCTACAGTGGGGCAAATAATTTCAGTCCAATTTACTTCTACCATCAAATATAACTCTAAAGGCTGAAGTTTTTTGCTATAGTTTCATACCAATTTAGCAATCTTATCCTCACATTCCTTTATTAAATTCTTTGTAAATAAATCAAATAACTTCTTAAGTAATTTTACTGGTTTCCTCATTAATTATTAAATTGAATAACATTTTTGATATGTGTTTATTTTATATTTATATGAGAAACATGATTTTGCCTTTTTGGAAAATTCTCTTTTGATTATCTCTCTCTTGATGATCCTTTGGATAATCTCTTGATAGTTCTTTTATTTCTTCTCCTGGCCTATCCCTAAAATCTTCAATCATTCCTTATCTATTGGTTCCCTCCAATATGTGTGTAAGCATATCCAAATTTCTCCTATCATTAAAAACAAACCAAAAACCTCTTTTGTTTCTTTCTACACTTTACATGTTTTGAAAGTTAACTACAATACATAAACACACACTCTTTATTTCTTTATCTTCCATTTACTTTTCTTTTATTGACATAAGATAATCTTTTCTGATTCCAAATGAACAGTTTTTCTTTTCTTTTTTTTCCAAATAAGAATCCCATTATTCTGCTTTATTTGGGAGCCTGCTTTTCATAAGCACTTCTTTTTTTTTAAACATATTTTAAATTTATTTTTAAAAGATACATGTCACACAAAATGTAACATTAAAAAATATAGGAGATTCTCATATGCCCCACTCCCCACACCACCCACTTTTCCCACATGAACAATTCTTTCATTAGTGTGGTACATTCATTGCATTTGATGCGTACATTTTGGAGCACTGCTATATAGCATGGATTATAGTTTACATTGTAATTTACACTCTCGTCCAGTCCCTTCGGTGGGTTATGGCAGGATATATAATGTCCTGCATTTGTCCCTGCAATATCATTCAAGGCAACTACAAGTCCCCAAAATACCCCATATCACAACTCCTTCTCCCTCTCCCTGCCTTCAGCAACTCCAGGGGCCAGTGTCTCCACATCAATGATGTAATTTTTTCCATTGCTAGAGTCACAATAATTCTATAGTAGAATACCAGAAAATCCACTCTAGTCCATATTTTAATCCCTAATCCTGAGGACTCTGGGATGGTGATGCCCACTCCACCTCTTAACTGAGAGGGGGCTTTGATTCCACTGGCTGATGGATGGGATTCTTCTGCTTGCAGTTGTAGACTCTCTTGGTTCCTTGGTGTGGTAGTTGACTATCCTCACCTCTTTGTTAGCTGACCTGGCTAAGTACAATGAATTGGAGAGTAGGTGTTGCAACTCTACTGAGGCTCAGGGCCCAGCTGGCACATGGACAGCCCAGAGATTCAAGTTGGTCAAAAAGAGAGACACCTATTATCAACTCCAGGGATGAGGTCTTACCACTTGGAGAGGCAAGAGTGTAGCAATGCCTGCCAGTAGAAACTCAGTCCTAGGGGAACTAACCCATGCCATTGTTTTCAGGTATCAGGCTCACAGACAAGATATTATTTATGTGTGTTTATACATGAATATATATTATGACTCATGAATGAGGCAGCATCCAAACCACATGTGGAATGGAGCTCCCCTGAGGGATGGGAGAATGGACCTGATATAGATAGAATAAATACAGAGAAAATGAGAAAATTTTCAGATTAACTGACAGTTAAAATTCCATTTTAAATAGGAAGTTCTTAAAAAGTGGGGAGAATGTATACATTGATTAGGATGGTATGCTTGCCCATTATGATAACCTTTTTCTACTGGACTGAAACTAGTTTATTACAGGAGTTACTTAGTTGCAGCTCTGTAGGGTGCATTCCCATTATTCCATTTTCTTTGAAAGCCCTTTGTGGTAGTCAAGTTCATATGTCAACTTGGGTAAGTTATGGTGTCTGAAAAACAAACTCTGGTTGGATTATTACTATGAGGCGTTTTTGTGGATTTAAATAGTCAGTTGATTGCATCTATGACTAATTATATCTGCAATAAATAAAGAAGAATGCCTTTAGCAATGGAAAGTTTCAGCCAATTGGTTGAAGCCCTTACAAGGAAAATTGATGATATCAGTAGTCAGAAAGAAGAATTTCCATCTCTACTTCAGCCAGCCAGCTTCTCCCAGGGAATTCATTGAAACCTTCATCAGAATCCCCAGCTTGTGCCTGCCCTGTGTAATTTGGATTACTAATCCTCACATCCTCAAAGGAAGATTTTTTAAAATCATGAAATAATGCTGGTTTCATCACTTTTGGTTGATTTTTTACACAGGGAATGCAAGAATGATGCATTGCCATATAGGTCTTCCTTTGCTGGAAGTTTTCATAAGGTACTTAATATTGGACTTTTACAAACTTCTATAGACTGGGAAGCTAAGACAAGAGTAAGACACCATATTTTACTTGCAGAACCTATAGATTTTGGTGAATTACTCTTTCCTGAGGCCCCAAATTATCAAATAGTTTCTATGCCTGACAGAAAGTGCCCTTCTTTATGCACCTGTAAGGCTGGGTACACTGGAACAGATACCAGGCTAAGTTTTTCTGAGAGATTTTGTAAGCATTGGCTCCATAAAATCAGTCTGAATTCCATAAAAGTCTCTGGTCATGTCTGATTAAGTGAGCATCATTCTTAAATATGGCATTCCAGTCAAAACCTTAGTTAAAAATGTCCTATTTCCATTTATGTCCTGTCACTCAGGAGGATAGATTCTTATATAAATTGTGCAAATGATTATAGTGTCATAAAAATGAGAATATCCAATAAAAGTTTCTGAATTCTGGAGAGATCAGGCAGGGAGAAAAAGTTGAAAAAATTATAAGCCATACTAGGAAACAGGAAGAGATGACCCAGCAAAAGGAACAAACCAATTATTCTGTAGAGAACAGGATTTAAGAAAATTAATCAATAATAATTACACAACTCTCCTAGATCACTTCAAAGAATTGAAAGAAAATATGACTAAAGAGGTAAAGGATATTAAGAAGACACTGGCTGAGCATAAAGAACAATTTGAAAGCCTGCACAGAAAAGTAACAGAACTTATGGGAATGAAAGACTTGATGGATGAGATTTAAAATATATTAGAGGCAAATAAAAGCAGATTTGAATCGCTCAAAGACAGAACTGGTGATTTTGAAGGCAGAACATCTAAACTGGAAAAGACAGGAGAACAGAAAGAGAAGAGAATGAAAAAATTGAACAGAGATTCAGGGAATTAAGTGACAATGTAAAATGCACAATCATATGCACTATCATTGTTCCTGAAGGAGAAGAGAATGGAAAAGGGGCAGAAAGAATATTTGAGAAAATAATGACCAAAAACGTCCAAACACTAAGGAAAGACATATATATTAATATGCAAGGACAATACACCCTGAACAGAATAAATCCAAATAGACCTACACTGAGACCCCTACTATTCAGAATGACTAATATCAGAGATAGAGGATTCTGAAAGCAGCAAGAGAAAAACAAAGCATCACATAAAAGAGAACCTTGATAGGATTAAACACTGACCTTTCATCAGAAACCATGGAGACAAGAAGAGAGTGGTATGATGTATTTAATGTACTGAAAGAGAAAAATGCCAGCCAAGAATTCTGTTTCCAGCAAAACTGTCCTTCAAAAATGAGGGTGAGTTTGAAGTCTTCACAGGCAAACAAAAACTGATAGAATATGTTACCCAAAGACCAGAATTACAAGAGATACTAAAGGGAGTGCTGCAGCCTGAAGGAAAAAACAAGGGTGACAGAATCCTCAAGATTGGAGAATGAGCTATGGACGAAAGTAGACTAACAGGTATTCTATTATAGACACACTGTAATTCTAGCAATGGGAAAAACTTTATCACTGATGTGGAGGCAGTGGCCACTGGAGGTTCTGAGGGCAGTGAGAAGGAAAAACAGGTGTAATATGGGGACATTTTTGGGACTTGGAAATGGTCCTGAATGATATTGCAGTGACAGATATAGGCCATTATATATCTTGTCATAACTTACAAAATTGTGTGGGAGAGAATGTAAACTACAATGTAAACTGTAATCCATGCTTAGTGGCAATGCTCCAAAATGTGTTCATCAATTGCAATGAATGTACCACACTAATGAAGTGTGCTGTTAATGTGGGAAAGTGTGGGAGATGTGGGGGGAGGAGCATGTGGGAATCCCCTATATTTCTTATGTAACATTTATATAATCTAAGTATCTTTGAAATTTATCAAAAAAACAAAAAACAAAACAAGAGTGAGATTGGAGAAGTGTGTAGAAATGAAGATTATTAGGAAGAATAAATTAAAGGTTAAAAAGACAGACAGTAGTACAATATGACAACAGAAAGCCAAAGGACAAAATGGATGAAGTTAGTTATTCCTTTACAGTAATAACAATAAATGTTAATGGCTTGAACTCTGCAATCAAAAGACATAGACTAATAGAATGATTATATGAACCATTTAAATGTTGTCTACAAGAGACTCACCTCAGATGTAAGGACACAACCTGGTTAAAAGTGAATGGTTGGAAAAAGATATTCCAATATTTAGGAATATTGGAAATAGAAAAAAAAAAAAAGATATTCCAGTATTTTGGAATTTTGGAAACAGTAAGCAAAAAAGAACTAGAGTAGCAATACTAATATAGGACAAAATGGATTTTAAGTGCAAACTGTTATAAGCAATGAAGAAAGTCAAGATATATTAGTAAAAGGGGCAATTCACCAAGAAGAAATAACTATACTAATTATTTATGCACCTAACCTGAGTGCCCCAAGATACATGAGACACACACTTGCAAAACTGAAGGGAGAAATAGAAGTTTCTACAATAATAGTTGGAGACATCAATACACCACTCTCAGTATTGGATAGAACATCTGGTGTGTTAGTCAGCCAAAGGGGTGCTGATGCAAAATACCAGAAATCTGTTGGCTTTTATAAAGGGTATTCATTTGGGGTAGAAGCTTACAGTTAGCAGACCATAAGCCTAAGTTACTTCACTCACCAAAGTCTGGTGTCATGTGTTGGAGCAAGATGACTGCCAATGTCTGCATGGCTTTAGGCTCCTAGGTTCCTCTCTTCCTGGGGCTTGCCTCTCTCTGGGCTCAGCTGCTGTGTTATCTCCGCAAGGCCAGTTGTAGACTATTAGGTGAATGGCTTGTTTCTCTTCTCAGGTCTTCTATCTTTCCTTATGACCAAGCTCCTCTGTGTGCTTACTTCCTGAGGATCCAGCTCAGGACTCTGACATCAAAAACTCCACTCTGATTTTTTCTGTCTTTTATTTGTGACTACTGATGTAGCCCAATCAAACCCCTAATCATAATTTAATCATGCCCAGGTACAGACCAGTTTACAAACATAATCCAATGTCTATTTTTGGAATTCATGAACCATATCAAACTGCTACACTCCACCCTCTGAATTCCAAAAAGATATACAATATTTTAAAAAACCTTCAATCAGTAGCAATGCTAAGTATAGAATCACATTGCAATCATTTTAAAGAAATACAGTTGTTTTTTTTGGGGGGGGGGGAGGCGGAATTCCCATCTGCTAGACCTATGAAACTTACAGAACAATTTATTTGCTCCCAGTACACAAATGGGAAGACAAGAACATTTTCATTACAATAAGAAGAAATTGTGAGGGAAACATGAG
This sequence comes from Dasypus novemcinctus, assembly GCF_030445035.2. NCBI lineage: Eukaryota > Metazoa > Chordata > Mammalia > Cingulata > Dasypodidae > Dasypus > Dasypus novemcinctus. The sequence goes on along the minus strand of NC_080673.1, from coordinate 163,420,632 downwards.
TTTTGTTTCCAGAACTATTCAGTAAACCTGCAGGGTATCCTCCTTTCAATTTCAAAGTCTGAAAGTCATTCTTAAGGTGATGGTTTCTTTTCCTTGGTGTCTCATGAGTACCTACCCTTACCACAGGTTTGCCTAATGTCCATTTCCTTGGTTCCACCCTCATTAAGTATCTGGTGTCCACCAAGCTCTAGACCTCACTCTTTGAGAACACTGGGGTGATTCCCACACTTTACCCAAACTTTGGGTTAGAGACTTAAACTCTCTAGTCCAGTGAGGTGAAGGCAACATCCTCCCTAACCTTGGATATACAGGCTCAACACTCTCAGAGCAATGAGTTGACCACCTGACCTTTCTAATCCATAGGGGGCAGATGCACCCCTCTCAGACCTATGGGGTGCTGACATTAACTGCCCTAAATCTTGAGGAATGTGCTCCATCCTCTCTGTAACTTGGGGTGGCAAAACTCTCCCTGAACATTGGGTGGGAACATCCACCCTCTTTAACTGCTGGTGCAAACTTACCGTCTCTGTATACATGGGTGGGGTTTCTTCTTGGCCCAAGGTGATGTCTTAATTCCACATCTCAGCTTCCATTGTTTTCCTCATACAGCTGTTTCTCCTTCAATCTCTCCTTTCCATCTCCCTTTTAGTTCAAGCTGACAGTGGTTTTGTTCATACAGCTTTCTCAAAAAGCTTGTTGGTTTAGCATGCGAGAAGCAGTGGTCCAATCCATCAGATGGTAAGACTCCACAAGTCTTTCTGAGATAACTGCATCTTCAATCCTGATTTACAAGTTTCAAATTTAGTTAAGTCCTCAACTGGGGCACTATCATCTGGGAGCTTGATTTCCAGAGGCTTGGAATTTATGGAATCAGTTTCTGGTTTCTTTGTGCCCAGCAATTCAGTTCTCAGCTTATATTGCTCATCTATAATTTTGCTATAAGCTGTGAGGAGAAGCTGTATTAGTCAGCCAAAGGTGTGCTGATGCAAAATACCAGAAAATTGTTGGTTTTTATAAAGGGTATTTATTTGAGGTAGGAGCTTACAGATACCAGGCCATAAAGCATAATTTACTTCCCTCACCAAAGTCTATTTTCACATGTTGGAGCAAGGTGGCTGCTAATGTCTGTGAGGGTTCAGGCTTCCTGGGTTCCTCCCTTCCTGGGGCTTGCTTCTCTTTCCTCTGTGTATTTACTTCCTGGGGCTCCAGCTGAAAGCTTCAGCATCAAACTCCAACATCAAATCTCCAAAATAAAAAATCCTCAGATCTGTCCTTTGCCATGTCTTTTATCTGGAGTCCCCACCCACCAAAGGGCCCAGTCAAAACCCTAATCATAATTTAGTCATGCCCAGGTACAGACCAGTTTACAAACATAATCCAATATCTATTTTTGAAATTCATGAACCATATCAAACTGCTACATCTGGACAGAGGATAAATAAAGAAACAGAGAACTAGAATAATATGATAAATGAACTAGACCTAACAGACACCTATAGAGCATTGCACCAAAAAATAGGAGTATATACATTCTGTTCAAGTGCTCATGGCTTCTTCTCAAAGATAGGCCATCTGTTGGGTCACAAGACAAGTCTCAATAAATTTAAAAAGGTAGAAATTATACAAAACATTTTCAATTCACATGACAACTGAGGGAGTGCTGGTTTCCCATCCTGGGGAGCTTTCCTGCATTCCCCAAAGGAACAGCAACAATCCCTCAAGTGCAGGGGCAGTGACCAGTGAAGAAGGATGGTACAACGATGGGCCCTTGATACTAATGACTATACTAATGAGCCTTTTGTGCTTGAAATTTCAACTAGATCTAGTATTTCAGGATGTCTACGAATGAGAGCCTCCATGTTGCTCAAATATGGCCATTCTCTAAGCCAAACTCTGCATATAAATGCATTACTTTCCCCCTAGCATGGGACATGACTCCTGGGGATGAGCTTCCCTGGCACTGAGGGATTACTACCAAGTACTACTAGTGAGGCAACTGGAAAAAGACATTGAATAAATGAGGGAAATGGTAAAGACAAATGAGTTACATGGTTAAGAGACTTTGAAATGAGTTCGGAGGTCATCAGAGGGGCCGCATTTATGAAACGTCTCAGCAGGATCTCATAGACAGCCAAAGTAGACACTACCCAGGTAGTGGTGCTCCTGAGGGCTAAGGAGACACCCAGGTCCTACGGTTAGCAGATGACTCCAGAGTTTGGTACCTGGCAAGTGGGCCCTACTTTGGAATTTGTGTATGTGGACTTGGACTCAGATGTGACTTCCCTACACATGCCTCTTCTGTCCCTTTTATGGAACCTGTGGTTGGTGCTGGGGTTGGTGTATGTCCAAGAGACTTGAATCTCTGGGCTGTCCATGTGCCAGCTGGGCTCTGAGCCTCAGTGGAGTTGTAACATCTACTCTCCAATTCACTGGACTTAGCCAGGTCAGCTAATAAGGAGGTAAGGATGGTCAACCATCATACCAAGGAACTGAGAGAGTCAACAGCTGCAAGCAGGAGAATTCCATCCATCAGCCATGTGGGAGCCAAGCCCCCTCTCAGTTCAGAGGTGGATTGGGCTTCACCATCTTAGAGTCTGCAGGACTGGGGATTAAAATATGGACTAGAGTGGACTTATTGGTATTCTAGTATAGAATTATTGTGACTCTAGCAATGGAAGAAATTATATCATTGATGTGGAGACAATGGCTACTGGAGTTGCTGAAGGTGGGGAGAGGGAGAAGGAGTTGTGATATGGGGCATTTTTGGGACTTGTAGTTGCTCTGAATGATATTGCAGGGACAAATGCAGGACATTATATATCCTGCCATAACCCACTGAAGGGACTGGGCGAGAGTGTAAACTACAATGTAAAGTATAATCCATGCTGTGTAGCAGTGCCCCAAAATGTATGCATCAAATGTAATTAACATACTACACTAATGAAAGAAGTTGTTGATGTGGGAAAAGTAGGTGGTGTGGGGAGTGGGGCATATGGGAATCTCATATTTTTTTAAATGTTACATTTTGTGTGATCTGTGTATCTTTTAAAAATAAATAAAAATATATTAAAAAAAGAAAACATTTTCTCTGAATATAATGGAATGAAACTAGAAATCATTAATGGAAGGAAAAGTGAAAATGCATAAATATACGGAGATTAAATCACACACCTAAGAAAATCAGTGACTCATAGAAGAAGTTGCTGGAGAATTAGGCAAATATCTTGAGACAAATGAAAATGAGAGCACAACATATCAAAATCTATGGGATACTACAAAGGCAGGCCTAGAGGCAAATTTATAACCTCAATGCTTACATTAAAAAAAAATAAAAGGAAAAGCTAAAATCGAAGATCTAACTGTACCCCTGGCCAAGAAAAGAATAGCAAACTAATTCCAAAACCAAGCCAAAACAAAGAAATAGTAAAGATGAGAGTAGAAATAAATGAAATTGAGAAAAAAATACAGTAGAGAGTATCAACAAAACCAAAAGCTAGAATGACAAAGAAAAAAAGAGAGAAGATGCAAATAAATAAAATCAGAAATGAGAGGGGGAACATTACCACCAACGCCACAGAAATAAGAGTGATCATAAGAGGATGCTATGAACAACTGTATGCCAAAAAACTAGGCAATGTAGTGGAGATCGACAAATTCCTAGAAACACACTAACCACCTACACTGACCCTAAAAGAAATGGAAGAGCTCAATAAACCAGTCACAAGTGAAGAGATTGAAACAGCCAATCAGTAATCTCCCAAAGATAAGCAGACATGGCTCAAGCGATTTTGCTTGCACCTACCATATGGGAGGTCCCTAGTTTGCTTCCTGGTGCCTCCTAAATAAGACAGAAAGCTGGTATGATGGGCAGGTATGGCAAGCTGATCCAACAAGAGACACAAGTAGAAAAGCCTAATGAGATTCACAACAAAGCAGGAAATAGAGGTGGCTCAAATGATTAGATGGCTCCTTCCAATATTGGATGTCCTTGGTTTGGTTCCTGGTGCCTCCTAAAGAAACAAGGGAGATGAACAGACACAGCAAATGTGAACAATGGGGGGGGGGGGAGAAATTAATAAATGAAATCTTTTTAAAAAATTAAAACCTCTGAAAGATGTAAAGCCCAGGATCTAAGGCTTCAAAAGTGAATTCTATCAGTCAGTCAAAAATAATGTAATATTAATCTTGCTCAAATTCTCCCAGAAAATTGAACAGTAAAGAATGCTACCAAACTCATTCTATGAAGCCAGTATTACCCTAATACCAAAACAAGATATACTACGAAAAAAGAAAATTAAAGAACAATATCTCTAATGAATATAGATGCAAAAATCCTCAAAATATTTTTTGCAAACTGAATCCAAAGGCACATTAAAAGAATTAACACCACAATCAAGTGGGTTTTATCCCAGGTATGTAAGGGTTGTTCAACACAAAAAAATCATTTAATGTATTATAATAGATCTCCTTGATAAATTGAAGAAAAATCACATGATCCTCTCAATTGATTCAGAAAAAGCCTTTGACAAAATACAGTGCCCTCTCTTGATTAAAAAAACACTTCAAAATACAGGAATAGAAGGAGGCTTTCTTAGTATGGTAAAGTGCGCATATGAAAAACCTACAGCTAGAATTATACTCAATGGTGAAAGATTGAAAGCTTTTCAGCTGAGATCAGGAACAAGACAAGGATGCCCACTATTACCATTGTCACTCAGTATTGTGCTAGAAGTTAGAGCTAGAGCAGTTAGGCTAGATGAAGAAATAAAATGTACCCAAGTAGGGAAAGACAAAGTAAAAGTTTCACTATTTGCTAATTATATGATCCTATATCTAGATTCTCCTGAAAAATCCACAGTAAAGCTAATGTAAATAATAGACAAGTTCCACAAAGTGCGGGATACAAATGCAGGAAAAGCAAATATAGGAAAACATCTTCAATATCTTGCAGTGGGCAATAGTTTCTTAAACCTTACACTTAAAGCATGAGCAACAAAAGAAGAAATAGATAATTGGGACCTTCTCAAAATTAAACACTTTTGCACCTCCAAGGACTTTGTCAAAATGGCGAACAGGCAGCTGACTCAATGGGAGAAAATATCTGGCAATCAAATATCCAATAAGCATTTAATATCCATGCTATTTAAAGAGATCATACAACCTAAGAATAAAAAGACAAACTACCTGATTTAAAAATGTTCAAAAGACTTGAAAAGACAATTGTTCAAAGAAGAAATACAAATGGAGAAATAGCACATGAAAAAATATTCAACATCACCAGTGATTAGGGAAATGCAAATCAAAATTACAGTGCGGTATAATTTCACATCTATTAGACTGGCTGCTATTAAAAAGTCAGAAAACAATAATAGTTGTGGAGATAGAAATGCTTATTCACTGTTGGTGGTAATGTAGAATGGTACAGCTACTCTGGAGGACTGTTTGGCAGTTCCTAAGCAAGTTAAATATAGAATGGCCATGGGACCTGACAATACCATTTACTGGGTACGTACATGAAAGAACTGAGTGCAGTGACACAAACAGACATCTGCACACTGATGTTCATAGTGTCATTATTCACATTGGCCAAAAGTTGGAAACAACTCTGGTGTCCATAAACCATTGAATGGATAAACAAATTGTGGGTATATGCTGTTTGAAGAAGAAGTGATGTTGTGAAGCTTATAACAACATGGATGATCCTGGAAGACATTATGTTGAGTGAAGGAACCAAATATAAAAGGACAAATACAGTTATGATTGCACTACTATGAACTAATATATTGTGTAAACTCGTGATGTTAATATAATTAGAATATAGGTCACCAGGACATAGAAGGAGTTTAGAGAATGGAAAGCTGAGGGTTAATCTGTGTAGAATTGGTAAAGAGGATGTTTTTAAATCTTCAGAAATGAACAGAAATGGTGAAAGTGCATCATGGTGCTTATAACTAGCAAAGATATTATTATTATATGTGTATGACAGTGGTTGAAAGGGAAAATCTAAGGTCATGTATATTACCAGAAGGAAAGCTAAAAACTGTTAACATGGGACTAAGATAGTGAAACCTCATGAAAAACATGAATGTGGATGATATTACATATATAAATACTGTTTTTACAAAATATAAATGCAAATATACTAGAAAGAAGGAAAAAGTATAGCAGCTATGTACAGCAGGGGAAGCATAAACAGATTGAGAGTTTTGTTTATTTTTCATTTATTATTATTAGTGTTGGAATAATGAAAGTACTGTAAGAATGACTGAAGTTATGAACGCACAACTATGTGATTAAACCTAGTACCAATGATTGTGAACTTTAGATGGACTTATGCTTTATTAATATGTATCAAGAAAATCAATCTGTTAAAAAAAGCAGCTTGGTACTGGCTTAAGGGCATAGATATGAACCAATGGTATAGAACGGAACATTCAGAAATAAACCTTCTATTTATGGCCTATTGATTTTCGACAATGTTGCTAAGTGCACTCAATGGGTATGGTAGTTTGAGGCTTTGGTGCACACCGGAAAAGCCTCAAGTCCTTCGAGCTAATCCATTTCTGTGGGTGTGGGCCTATTGTAGGTGGCACCCTTTGATTAGATTACTTCAGTAAGGTGTGGTCCATGGTGGGTCTTAGTCCTCTTACTCCAGTCCTTAATAAATGGGATGAACAGGAGTGGAGAGAATGCTGGAAGGAGTCAGAAGCTGAGAGCATCAAGACACAGAGAAGGGAGTGAAAGCTGATGCTGCCGTTGTGCCCTTCCACATGGCAGGAGTCCAGGATCCCTGGCGGCTGGTCTTCAGGGAGAGAGCTTCTCTGATACCTTGATTTGGACTTTTTTCTCAGCCTTGGAACAGTAAGCATATTAGTTAATAAATCCCCATTTTAAAAAATCCAACCCCATTTCTCGTATATTGCTTCCAGCAGCTTTTAACATACTGAAAAGATGGGGAAAGAGTGTTCTCTTCAACAAATGGAACTGGGAAAACTGGATATCCATATGCAAGAGAATGAATATCGACCCCTACCACATTCTGCATGCAAAAATTAACTCAAAAATGGTTCAACGATCTAAATATAGCAAACAAAACTGTAAAACTCAGAGAAAACACAGGGAAGCATCTTCACGACCTTGTATTATTTGTGTTATAAGCATGGTTTCTTAGAGTTCACACCAGCACAATTAACAAAAAGACAGAAATAGATAAATGGGACCTAATCAAAATTTTAAAAATCTTTCGTGCATTAAAGGACAACGTTATCAAAGTAAAAAGACATCCTTCAGAATGGAGAAAACATTTGGAAATCACATATCAGATAAGGGTATAATATCAAAAACATATAAAGAAATCCTACAACTCAGCAAAAAAAGACCAATGGGCAAAGATTTGAATAGCCATTTCTCCAGAGACTATATACTAAAGGCCAAAAAGCATATAAAAAGTTTCTCAGCATCTTTAGCTGTCAGGGAAATGCAAATCAAAACCATGATGAGGGGAAGCAGATGTGGCTCAGGCGAGTGGGCCTACCACATGGGAAGTCACTGGTTCAGATCCCAGTGCCTCCTAAAGAAGACAGTGAGCTGGCATGATGGACAGGTGTGGCAAAATGACACAACAAGAGACACAAGAAGAAAAAGCATAATGAGAGATCAATAAGGCAGGGAACAGTGGTTCCTGGCACCTCCTAAACAAGACAGTGAGCTGATGTGATAGGCAGACGCAGAGAGCTGATGCAACAAGATGATGCATCAAGAGACATCAAGAGGAAAAACAGAGTGAGAGACACAACGAAGCAGTGAGTAGAAGTAGCTCAAATGATAAGGCACCTCCCCCCACATCAGAGGTCCTGGGTTTTACTCCTGGTGCTTCCTAAAGAAACAAGGAAAATGAACAAACACAGCAAGTGAAAAACAACAAGGGGGTGGGGAGAAGTAAAATAAATCTTTAAAAAAGTTAAAGAAATAAATATAAAAAAACAAAAAAGCCCCACAATGAGATACCATTTCATACCCCCTAGAAAAACAATTATTAAGAAAGAAAGGAAAATAACAAGTGTTGGAGGGGATAAGGAGAAATGGAACACTTGCACATTGTTGGTGGGAAGTTAAAATGGTGTAGCGACTGAAAAAAATAGTTTGGAAGTTCCTCAGGAGCTATATAGAGTTTCTATATGGCCCAGCAGTCCTACTTCCGCATATCTACCCCAAATAATTGAAAGCCAGAAGTCGAACAATTATTTGCACCTTAATGTTCATAGTGACACTATTCATAATTTCTGAAAGATGGTAGCAACCCAAGTGTCCACCAACAGATGAATGGATAAACAAAATATGGTATATACCTGCAATGGAATATTATTCAGCTGTAGAAAGAAATGAAGAAATACATTTTTCATATATGCAAGAACATGGGTGAACCTTGAAGATACCATGCTGAGTAAAATAAGCCAGATGCTAAAGGACAAATATTATGTGATCTCATTGATATAAAAAAATTAGAATAAACAAATTTAGAGTCAGAAATAATACAGGTTACCAGGGTCTAGAGTGGGATAGGGAATGGAGAGTTAATGTTTAATTTGTACAGATTTTGTTTGGGGTGATAAAAAAAGTTTGGGTAATGAATGTTAGTGATCCTAGCTGAACATTGTGAAAGTAATTTACACCACTGAAATATATATTCGAAAGTGGGCAAAAGGGGAAGTTTTAGGGTGTTTATATGTTACTAGAATAAAACTTTTAAAGAAAATATACGACTGTGCAACACAAACACTGAATCTTATTATAAATACAGACCCTAGTTAATAGTATAATATTATTTGATCAATTGTAATGAATTTGCCACACTAACGCAAAGTATTAAGAATAAGGAAAACTGCATGTATAAGGAGGGGTATATGGGATCTTTACTTTGTGCATGATTTTTCTGTAAACCTACATTTTCTCCAATAAAAAAAGAAGTAGAGGAGTTAAGATGGTTGTTAAAAAAGACTTTGTTATTTTAAAAGTGAATAAACTTGTCTTCTAAACAAGTGAAGGATGATAAGGCCAATATTAAGCACATGAGTTTATTCTTATGTGATACAGAACATTTGCCTTCTAGGCAGATTACTCAGATGTTCATACTCAGAGCAGACCAATAATCCAAGAAAATGTTATTTTAACAGAAAGAAAACCAAATTGTAGTTCTGCATGAATATACTGTTTAGTAAGAAAGCTTTTTAAAAAATATAAATAAGCTGTCAAATCTTAGCCAGCTTTGACCAGGACAAATAAAATTTATTTCTGCAAACCATCTATGACCTTCTATATCCATTCAGGTTTTGTCAAATACTTCCCTGTTTCTCATTTTGCAACCATCAATCAATTTACTCTAGGACAAATTTCTCTCTTCCCTTAACAGAAGCAGTTTGCATATGTTAACTAATTAAATTATCAAAAAGATCTTGGAAACTATTCAAGCTGCCTTTCTACAAAACTCAATTATTCTTCAAAAAAAAAAAAAGATTTATTTTATTTATTTTCCCCCTTCCCTCCTCCTGTTTTTGCTGTTTGTGTTATCTTCTCTTCTCATTTTCCCTCCTCTAGGATTCACTGGGATTTGATCCTGGAGATTGATGGGGAGAAAGTTTCCCTGTCAAGTGCACCACCTCAGTTCCTGGTTTCTGCTGCACTTCACCCTGACTCTCCTCTTGTCTCTCTTTTGATGCATCGTCTTGCTGTGTGACTCACATGCGTGGGGCACTGGCTCACCATGTGAGCACTTACACGGACACTTGCTTGCCATGCGGGCATGCTTTCTCTTCATCTTTTTCACAGGAGGCCCCAGGGAGATCAAACCCAGATCCTGCCATATAGTAGATGGAAGGTCTATCACTTGAGCCACATCTGCTTCCCCACAATTATTCTTATAATAAAATTTATCAGAATAATAACTTGGTTAAAGAATTTTTTTTGTCATTTTAAACACCTAGTGGATATAATGCTAACTTATTTTATTAGTAACCTTGTACAAATTTAGAAAGAACATACACATGTAGAATAAAATTATATGCTTGTATTTTACTAACGCTGATAACTCTGAAGTCATTAAACTGGTCCTGTTTGCCAAAGTTTTGCCTGAATTATGTGATCCTGTTTTTTTTTTTTAAACATTGGGCTTAGTTCTGTGAATACTCTTTTTTCCCCATTGGAAATATCAGGATTTCAGTTTCTGGGACTTAATTTCTGGGCTATATGAATATTAATTTGCATATGAGCACTTATTTATCTTTAATCCAATTTGAATAGAACCTTTTTAATGGGTTTAAATTAATTAGGTAATACAATCTGGAGGTAGGGAAATATCATACCACAAATATACATGGAGTCAGGGGAAGTTGGGGGTGATGGAGTCCTTTAGTTCTTGGCTATGAAACGTAAAAGAATTTAAGAACATGCCAGTTTGGTTAGGCCAGTAGTTTATTGAGAAACAGAATTACGCACCTGAACCTGTAGATGTGGGCTCCTCCAGGCAGAGGGAGCGTTTTGGGCTTGTGGGGCTATCTTTATTAAGCTATTTCTTACTCGCCCCTTTTCATAATGATGGGGAAGGGGCCCCAGCTATTTGCTGTCCTGATTGATTACCCATCTGCCAATTCCCCAGGGGCCCCATGAAGGTATCCGGGGCTTTCCCTTGACCCTGAACGAGACCTCGTTCCAATCTTGTTCCAAACGGGGTTCTCATGGCGGGATCTCGTGGGGTCCTTCTGGCAGTCTTCTTGGTGGTGGTCTTTCTCTCTGCGGGTTTCCAGGTGGGGTTCCGTGACCATTGTTTTCTGCCAGGTCTTAGATTCTTCTTCCCTTTTCCTAAACTAACCTGCCTCATATTGACAGACATAAAAGAGCTTATAGCTTCAATTTAAAAATTTTCAGCCATGGGTCAGCATGAAAACACAAGAACACAGAAAACATAGAAATATAAATATCACTAGTTTATATAAAAGACCTGACCTTACCCCATTCATATTTTATTAGAATTTTTTTCTTGGCAGATGGACAAATTGAGGCTAATTGCTCAATATGAGGGCTAAAACTATTCCTTTTATACTTGTGGAGGAGAATTTTAAGATTTTCTCTGCTTTGCTCCATGCATAATCTTATAGAAGCCTTGCCCTATTTCCCAGGCCTATTTGACCTTCAGATTTATTATGGAATGGGGGTTCTGTAGGTATTTTTCTGGGTCCATCCATTAAGCTTTTGCCTTCCAGGATTTAGCATCTGAGGTTCAGACCAAATATATATAAGCTAATATAGGTCAGGAATCATATGCACTCAAAGGAATTCTAAATTTTTCTTTGATTATTTGCTGGCCTTTTGGGGGGAACTCTTTAATTGTAGCTCTTAATTCATTTTGTGTCCAAAGTTTAAATTCCATGCTAGAGGGTGGCAGAAGCCTTAATATTTAAAGGAGACTGCTCTAGATCATTTTCCCTCAAGGAGTCAGGAGGAACCAGTTAGGGCAGTTGTGGGTAGAAGGCCTGGTGTACAGATTCTTGGTCTTGGTCTGCATTCTGATGGGTATGAACCCAAAGTAAATTAAGATCTCTTTAAGATGTTACTTCAGTTAAGGTGTGGCCAAATTGAATCAGGTTGGGCTTTAATTAGATTACTGGAGTCCTTTAAAAACAAGGTGAGTCAGGTAGAGAAAGAAGCCAAAGGGCTCGCCAGAAACTAGAAATCAAAGGAACCCAGAGGAGAAAGGAGAAGACCTTGACATGCGCATAGCTATGTGATTGAAAAGCCAAGGAACCCCCAAATTTCCATTCAGCCAGAAGATACTGACCCTGGGAGGAAGCAAGCCATCTAGCCTCTGTAACCATTAGTCAATACGTTCCTATTGCTAAGTCAACACACTGTATAGTATTTGTTTTAGCAGCCAGGAAATTAAAATAGGCACCTCCCAAGTGAATAATCTTGTCTAAACTAAAACTTCCCCACTGTGGCCACTGTAGCTCCTACTTATTTTGAGCATAGAACACCCATTTATATAAAAATAGGCAAGTTTGGGGTCCATAGATTTTTTTAAAGTACTTCGTAGCCCATAAGGGCAAATACTTCTATTTTATTACTGTTATGAGACTCAAAAGATAAACTGAATTCATAAAGAATAAAATTAGCTCAGAGCTAGCAGTTCAGTATTTTAAATTCTAATTTGATAAGGGCTTGGCTAAGTCTGAAAATGTTCATGTATTGCACTTGCATTTTGGAATTTCATAGGACTGCTTTTAATTTGATTACAATACACAGTTCATATAAATTAGAATATAACTTTGAATGGATTAGTTGAATAGCTACACTAAGTGTATTTTCCTCCAAACAAAATTTACATGAAGGAAAATCTTCTGTCTGCTTCTAGATCACCGGAACATGATTATCAAAGGAAAAACTGCTATTGTCCTCTTTATTAAAGGGGGTCTTAAGGAAAATATGCAACTCTAAAAATATGAATGTGGTGAACCCTGTGGTTTGTTGCCTCAATCCCAATGTACAACTCTTTCTCCTTTTATATAGCTTGGTGATGGCCAATGAGATGTAAGCAGAAGTCTGCTGAGTGAAGCTTCCTGGGAAATGGTTGCTTTCCTAATACAGGCACAGCTGGAATGCCCCTTCAATCTGATCTTTGCCATTTAACAGGGGCTTTTAACCAGGGCCCACAGATCCCCAAGGGGTCCTTGGAAAGATTTCAAGGGATCCATGAGCTTGAATTGAAAAAAAATTAACTTATTATCTTTATTTTCTCTGACCTCTAACTGAAATCTAGCATTTCCTTCACATATGAATGTAAACAATAAATTATGGTAGTATTCATTTCATATCACATTACAGTTTTGCATAACTTGAAAAATCTCTTACTCTCATCCATACTTCGAAATTACGATAGTTGTTAGACCCGATGCTACTTGAGTGTCATAAAACTACCTGCTGCTACATTCTGAGAAAGGGTCCGTGGTTTTCACTCAACTGGCAAAGGGGTCTGTGGAACAAAAAAGATTAAAAACCCCTGCTCTACTCCATTCTTCCTTCCTTTAACTTAGACTTAGCCTGAGGGTTCAGGATCTACCTGGAGACCATGAGGAGACAATTGTGAGAAGTTCTATGAGAAGGACTATAAAATTTCCTGAGTCCTTACTCATCTCGTTGGTGAGTGAGTGGGGATCAGCTACTTCCTTGCCCTCATGTTTTATAAAAGTAAGGGTCTCTGTTTAAGCTGTTAATCATGCTTTCTTTTCTTGCTGCTAAACTCATTTATAACTGATCAAGTAGAAAATACATATTTCCCTTCCCGAATGTATATTAAACTTTTATTGAGGCCATAGAATTATGGGAAACTTCCACCTAAGAGCTTATTATCCTCTAATTATTCAGGAAAATTCAAAATTAGTGTCTTGATTAATCCTGTAGGGGTAACTCCACAGTCCAACTTTAAAGGCCATTAGCAATAATTGCCTAAAGAGCTTTTAAGAGGGGTCATCACTGTCTTTGAATTTCTTGCTCTGTGTTTCTAAATATCTTTTTCTCTCCTGTTTCTCTTTTCCCTCTATCGTCTTTATCTCTGTTGCTTCCTCTTCTATTTTTATCTATCACCCTTTCTTTTTATGCGTTCCCAACCTAAACCAAGAGTATGTTAATTACTTATACTCACTGTGTATCTTTATCTTCTGTTTCCTATTGTAATTAAAAACAGATGAGTAAATGTCTTAATTTATACTCCTGCCTTTTTCAAGAAAAGATTTGTATTGACATGTTTTAAAACTTTCTTCAGAAAAAGCAGCTACTACCTTAACATCTCAGGTTACCTTTGTGAATTTTGTTTCTTCCCCTTTTTTGAGTTAATATGGCCCTTGAAAGAAAAATAAATTGTAATGTTTTGTCCAGGAATGACTAAGATAATTATAATCTGCCTTCATGAAGCAGAAGTAAATCTGAGAAACAGAGACAAATCTGTGAAGATTTCCTGAATTGAACAGGAAACTTACCTTAGAGTTTGTGAGTCCAAGGGCTAACATCATTTTGAACTTGTTTATTAGTTCATTCATTCAACAAACAGTTATTCAGGGACTGCTATGTGCAAAGATCTATGTATTCCTTTATTATCCCAATAAAGGGATGTGTGGATATCTAAGATGTAATTTATTCTTATCCATATCATAATCCTAGGAACAAAATGTGCTCATAGAAACAAGGTGTGGCTTCACCAGAACCAATGAGAACCAAGGGACCACTAAGCAGTTTCCTTGCTGGGACATGTATTTTTTTTTTTTATGATTTAAAGTTTTTATTTTATTTATTTCTCTACCCTCTTCCCTCCCCCCAGTTGTCTGCTCTCTGTGTCCATTCGCTGCGTGCTATTCTGTGACTGCTTTTATCTTATCAGCGGCACCGGGAATCTGTGTTTCTTTTTATTGTGTCATCTTGTTGTGTCAGCTTTCCGTGTGGGGGCGCCATTCTTGGGCAGGCTGCACTTTCTTTCGTGCTGGGTGACTCTCCTTGTGCATGGGGCTCCCCTACATGGGGGACACCCCTGCGTGGCACAGCACTCCTTGCGTGCATCAGCACTGCACATGGGCCAGCTCCACACGGGTCAAGGAGGCCCTGGGTTTGAACCGCGGACCTCGCATGTGGTAGGTAGATGCCCCATCCATTGGGCCAGGTCCGCTTCCCACTTGCTGAGACCTCTAGACATTGAGGTCAGTTTGTTCAGAGACATTCTGAAATGATAAAATCCTTCTAATCAGTTAAGATTATTTGGTCAGTTTCCTTAAAGTTTTAGCAGCACAAAACATAAGAAATCTTCAAGTATCATGAGAAAGCCCTGAGTTGATCAGGTTCAAAGACAACTCTGGAAGAAGTATGCAGTGGCAGACAAGAAGTCAATTGAATGATTCAGTCTCTGAAGGCTAAAAAAAGAAAAGGGCAATCAGGAAGCTTATCTAGGGCAAAGATCTCCTCTGCGCAGGAGGCCTGTGCCTCTACTCACCCGTTTTTGATAGTCCACGGATTTGAGGCTTCTAAAACAGTACTAAAAAAAAGAGAACATATTGGGCACTTGGATTTGTAAGATCATCTTTTCATTTAATTTAATTTTATTTACTTATTTTTTTTAAAGATTTATTTTTTATTTATTTCTCTCTCTTCCCCCCAACCACCTCCGGGTCTGTTCTCTGTGTCCATTCGCTGTGTGGTCTTCTGTGTCTGCTTGCATTCTTGTCAGCGGTACTGGGAATCTGTGTCTTTTTTTTTTTGCATCATCTTGTTGCGTCAGCTCTCCTTGTGTGTGGCACCACTCCTGGGCTGGCTGTGCTTTTTTCACATGGGGTGACTCTCCTTGCGGGCACATTCCTTGCACGTGGGGTTCCCCTTCGTGGGGGACACCCCCGTGTGGCATGGCACTCCTTGCGCACATAAGCACTGCGCGTGGGCCAGCCCGCCACACAGGTCAGGAGCTGCTGGGTTTGAACCCTGGACCTCCCATATGGTAGGCAGATGCTCTATCTGTTGTGCCAAATCTGCTTCCCCATCCTTTCATTTTACATACTATTGGTCAGGTAGTTCTAGAGTTTGATATTAAGTTCTGGGCTTCAAAATTTAAAAGATATGTAGAGATCCTAGAAAGGAGTCAAGGGAACACCTCAAAGAGAAATATAGGGCTTGGAAATAAAGATTTAAGAAGAAAGGATTTACAAAGATCATCATATTATTATTTGTGATGAGGAAGAGATATTCAAGAGATGAAAGAACAGTTATTCTCTATGGGTGGAGATTAATTACAAGTATACTTTAATAGCTGGGAAGTTTAATATTAAAAGAATGGATTATAAATGACAAGACTGATTCAAATTGGTAAACCAAACAGCTAATTCGGTGATGTACTGTGCAAACTAAGGTGAAGTTTAATCAAGAAAAAAGAAGAGAAAGGGAAATAACTACAGATACAGAAGATATTTTAAAAACACCTTACTTTTATGTCAAACATGTACTTGTAATAGACAATTTCACACAAAGAATTATTTAGCAAAACTGACCCAAGTAGAAATAGATACAGAAAAACTTGGTATATATATATAAAACCTCTAAAGAAATTGGATCAGTATTTAAAAATCTGTTCCCTCCTCCTGCACACAAAAGTCCAGAAGAAAAAACCAAACATACAAACCAACAAACAAAAAGTAGACATATCAATTATAAGGCAAAATAAAGCACATCATTAAGGAACAAATATTGCAATATCATATAAATCCTTCCAGAGACTAGAATAAATTACATTTTCCAAATTATTTAATGAGGCTGGTATTATTATGATTCCCAAATCAAATGAGGACTTTTTGATCATGGATAATTGAGTCATTCTCCCTTGCGAATATGGAGGCAAAATTCTTAAACAAAATATTAACAAACCTAATCTCACAATGTAATGAATAAAAATCAGGAACAAATTGTTCATGAAAACAGGAAAACAATGTTAAAAATTAATTGCAAAGCATACTACAACTGTTCATTTAGATTATCATTTCCCAAACTACTTATTATTTTCCTTCTAATCTGAGCTCCAGGGGGCAAGAGCGTGTCTTTTTTGTTCTCTGTTTTATCCTCAGTTCCAAGCACACAAGCTCATAATAGGCCTCAATAAACATTTTCCCCCAATTAAATTGAACTACATTTTTTGGATATTATAAAAATGAAGTTTTAAAGGTATTTATTGAATCCAAAATATGTTAGATGTTCCAAGTCAACTACAAAATAAAAGAAAATATTCTTCAATCTTTTAAAGGTAAAATTAATGTCTTAAGGAACACTTTCCAGTTCATTTTGAGACAAAATGGATAAAAATATGTATCCAGTCCTTCCGTCATGGCTAATATTGAATTGTACTCTTTATCACTGAAGCACTGACCCTGCCTCAGAATCTTTCTCAACACAGTCCTAGAATTCCCCATTACCAGACCTTTGAGCACAGACAACCCAATCTATTTGCTATTTCTGCATTGTCTTGGGGGAAAATCACATTTTGTACTCTAACAAAATATCTAACTCCATTTGGGCTGGAGATAATAGCATAAAAGCAAGCTCAGTAGATTCAATCTCTCCATTTTGCTTTCCCATTGTAATTTAGATATCCGTAATTTGGATAAATTATTATCATTTCAGATTCAGGCAAAATCATTTCTGGTTTTTAAACTGTAACAAATTGAATGGTTTGGAGAAGAATTTGTATTCTAAATGCAATTTGGTTTCGGCAAAGCTAAACACAGATTAAATTATTCATATATCTAGATGCTCTATCTCAAGATTATTGTCCTTAGACTTCTTCAGCAGGATCCATCCAGAAAAAGAAATGCATCTCAGTTACCTTTGAAAAGTCATATGTTAACGTGGCCAAGGATCTAAGATAGTTCCAATAAATCACATAATAGAGATAGTCTTAAATTGTAGAGAAAGAGTTATGTAACATAAATAATTCGAGGTTCAGTGGCAAGATATTCAGTATCATTTTCTCTAACAATCAGGCCTTTAATTGAGTTTGCTACTCTCTCCTTACAAGACATTTTCCAGTTTGAACAAACAAAGTTGAAAGTGTCTGTTCAATCAGTCTAGTGCCAGAGGGTTCCATTTGGCCATACAATATCATCAAAAAGAGGGAGCAGATGTAGCCTAGTGGTTGGGCACCTGCTTCCCATGTATGAGGTCCTGGGTTCAATGCCTCCCCAAAATAGAAGAGAGAGAGAGAAAGAAACAGACTTGTCTGTGAGGAATTAGATACTCAACTGCCATGATAAATTTTGTCTTTCTGCATTCAATGGAATCTTGGTGTCTTCACAAGCAAAGACTGAAAGTACTTTCCTATGTTAATTTGTCTTAATATGTACTGATATGATATTTTTCTTATTTGAATTAAAAAAATGAACTAACAAAGATTTGCATTTTTTTGTCTCTATGCTTGCAATGATAATACATAGTTCTTAGCATTTGTGGAGTGGCTGGCTCTAGAATTTTTCCTCTTTGAATCAAAAGTAACTAAAAACCTTACTAAAGATAACAAAATGTAACACTATAAAAACTAGAATAATGATGACACTTCCTAGAAATAATTAGAAACAGACTAAAATAAGACTTGAGTGATGAGATAAATGTGTATAAAATCAGAGCAGAATGAAAATATTATAAATAGCTAACAAATTAATGTAGCATTTTAGGCTTAATTTTTAAGGCCAAGTTTTAAAAAGCAAAGTGATTATGCATGTTTTAATTAAAAATAGTAAAAATTATTTGGTTCAGCAAATAATAAAAGTAAAGAGTTTCAATTATAATTTTGGTGAGTATCTAAAATTTCAAGTAGGAATATCATAGAGAAATGGTAAAATTTTAAAAAATCAAAGCTTTTAGGAAGAGCTAATTCTCTGCCATGGGAAAGAGATATATTTCATGATTAAGTCTAGAAATTTTGTTGCCAGAAAATAAAGACAGTTTGAAATATTCTAATGTGGCATTGACAGGACTCAGCAGACAACTTAAAAAGAGTTCCTACTAGCCAGCTGTGACAATTTGAACATTAAAAAGAAAATAAAAATCAAATTGATTAAAATAGCAGAGACTAGAAAATGCCATTATCCATAATGATACTCAAAAAAAAAAAAAAAGGAAAATGAGACTTTATTTTCTTTTCATTTGAATGGTTAATTTTTTCTGATGAACATGAATATTTTTCAAGTTCAATTATATCTATACGTACCTACACAATAATAATTGTGTCTCTGTAGCCCTCAGGAGCACCAGTACCTGGGGTTGTATCTACTTTGGTTGTCTCTGGGTTCCTGCTGAGATGTGCTTAAGTGTGACCCTTCTGATGACCTCCCAACTCATTTTGAAGTCTCTTAGCCATAGAAACTCATTTGTTTTTACCATCTCCCCCTTTTATTTATGAACTTTTTATGTTGCATCACTAACTGGTTATTGGTAGTAATCCCTCAGCACCAGGGAGTCTCATCCCTGGAGGGAAGGTAATGCATTTACACGCTGAGTTTGGCTTAGAGAATGGCCACATTTGAGCAACACTGAGGGTCTCAGGAGGTAACTCTTAGGCACCCTGCAGCTCTAGGCCTAGTTGAAATTTCAGGCACACAGGTTCATAAGTGTAGTCATCAGTATCAAGGGCTCATCATTGGACAATCCTTCTTCACTGGTCTTTGCCATTGCACTTGGGGGATTGTTGCTCTTCCATTGGGGAACGTGACTGAGCTCCCCTGGCTAGGAACTCAGCACTCCCTTAGTTTTCATTTGTAACTCTACCTACTATGACAATACCTAACCAATATCCAAACATTTTTATACACCCTTTATACATGCCCTGCAGACTCAATTTTTGTTTATCTGAAAATTAACTTGTTTTGCCCTCATTCTTGAATGATAATTTAGTTGTATATACAATTCTAGATCAATGATTATTTTCTTAGTTTTTAAAA
This sequence comes from Dasypus novemcinctus, assembly GCF_030445035.2. Lineage (NCBI taxonomy): Eukaryota > Metazoa > Chordata > Mammalia > Cingulata > Dasypodidae > Dasypus > Dasypus novemcinctus. Next base: position 163,401,127 of record NC_080673.1, on the reverse strand, counting down.
TATATTTTTTCAGTATTCTCTGGCTTCCATTGCTGAGAGATTTGTTTTCAGTCCAATGTCATTGTTTAAAGTTAATCTTTTACCTCAGAGAAAAGGTGGCTTTGGAGCGGGAAAAGTGGACATGATGGCTGATGGGTATGGGGAATGGCAGGAAGAGATGAGAGGTGGAGGCGTCTTTGGGACATGGAGCTGCCCTGGATGGTGCTTCAGGGGCAATCACCGGACATTGTAAATCCTCCCAGGGCTCACTGGATGGAATGGGGGAGAGTGTGGGCCATGATGTGGACCATTGACCATGAGGTGCAGAGATACCCAGAGATGTACTTACCAAATGCAATGGATGTGTCATGATGATGGGAGTGAGTGTTGCTGGGGGGGGGGGAGGGGTGCGGTGGGGGTGGTGGGGTCGAATGGGACCTCATATTTTTTTTAATGTAATATTTTTACAAAATCAATAAAAAAAAGAAAAAAATAAAGTTAATCTTTTGTCTCTGGATGCTTTTAAGTTCTTTCTGTTTTTATTATTTCTATGATAACAAGACTTTTCTGTTTTTATTTACTCATATCTTTAGAGCCTAGAACATGTGTTTTATTTGGGGCTCAATAAATACTTCTTGAATGAATAAATGAAAGGTTTACTGTAATTTAAATATGATGTGTCTGATTGTGGAATGAATTAAAATCTAGATTCTTTCTTTAGGATTCACTTACCTTTCTGACCCTAAGGATTTTTACCTTTCTTCAGTTCTGGAAAACTCTCAGTCATTATCTCTTCAAAATGCTCTCCTGAATTTTCTCTATTCTCTTGTAGAAGTCTGCTTAGGCATTGGCTATATTTTTTCATTCTGTCATCTACATTTATAATCCTCTCATATTTTCCTTCATTCTGTTCTCTATGCTACATTCCTGATGATTTCTCTAGATCTATCTTTTGCTTTATGAATCTCCACTATAGCCATGTCTAGTCTGCTTTTAAAATGGCACATTGCAAGGTTAATTTTAATTTTCTTTTCATTTCCAGACATTCTATATGACTCTTTTTTTTCCCAAAACTACCTGATCTTTTCTTTTTGCTTCAATAGTAGCTTGTTTCTTATTCCTTATTCTTCATTTTTTTCAATTCTCTTTTTTTAATACATATTCTAAATGTAATAGTTTTATATTTGCAGACAGCAAGTCCAATATCAGAAGTCCTTGGGATCCAATTCTGCTATATGTGGTTTCTATTCTCACTAACATTGACTTGTTCCTTTTATCTTTTCTGATTTTAAAATTAGAAACTTTAAAGTTTGAATTAATGCTTATCTGGGGTCTATCTCTCAGAATTTTTCCAGGTTTGGCTGAATGAATGTGCTTCCAAATGATCTGCCTTTGCTTTTGCTCATTGTGACCGAATGCTACCAATCTAGGGCTGCTTTAGGAAACTTATTTGGCTTTGGGTTTCTCAGACCTCAAATCTCATTGAACAGAGCTGTGGTTAGGTTTTCTCAGGGGACATTTTTTAGCACTTCTCCAGGGGTCAGATCTAAATAGATTCTTGTCATATTCTTTTGCTGATGGGATTAGGGGCCTTTTTTTTTTCCCTCTCATCCACCATTTCTCTGAGGGTATATATCCCTTTGAGAATCTGAACTTTATCATTCTGGGGAGCATGGTTGGTCTCTCCTTTCTCTTCTTCATTAATGCTCATAATCTTTTATGATTACAGAACTTGGGAAACAACCCAAGGGTATCCGCAGTTTCAGTTTCAATTTTCTACCTTACTTTGGAGCTCATTCTTCATATTTGAACCCTGTAGACTTTCATACAATTTTTTGTGATCTTAGATCGGCATTCAAAATGTTGTTTGGTTTATCTGGTGTTTCTAGGTGATTTGTAGTGTCTGTATATGGCATGGAGAGAAGGAGTAAAGGGACTTCTGTGGATATATATTTTATAATATTGCCAGAAAGAGAAGTTACATCATATTTTAAAAACACTTTATACATCATCAACAACTTACATTTGAGTAGTTATTATGGGTGTTAAATATCACTCATAATCCTCATATAACCTTATTTAGTAAATACTATTAATATCTCAATTTCACTAATGAGGGAACATAGAAATATTACGCAATTTGCCCTAGCCCAAGGTCACACTTCTATGTAGGGTAAACTTGATTTGACTGCAAGGAGTCTAACTCCAGGGTAAGTGCTTTATCCATTTTATCCTCATAATAAGTTTGTGAGGAAGGGAAGTCAAAGCATGGTAAGTGGTGTGGAGTAGAGTCATATCTAGGTTTTCCTGTTTAAAACTAATTCAACTTACCAAATATAATAACCTATCACATATTATCATGCCAAAATAATAATAATAATTATGGATATTCATTTTTGTTTCCTTGGCTGCTCAAGCAAATACCATACAGTGGGTTGATTTCAACAATGGGAATTTATTAGCTTATAGTTTTGAGGCTAAGAGAAAGTCCAAATCAAATCCAAATCAAGGCAATGCCTTCTTCTTAAAGACTGGCAGTCTGGGACTAGCTGCTGCTGATCCTTGGTCCTGGGCTTTTCTGTCAGATGACAATGCACATGGCAGCCTCTTGTGGCCTCTCCCTTCTCTTCTGGATTCCATTTACTTTCTCTCCCATGACTTTCTCTCTTTCTCTCCCATGACTTTCTCTCTTTCTCTTTGAATTTCATTCTGCTTATAAAGACCTCCAGTAATAGGATTAAGACTCATCCTGACTGGTTGGTCCACAGACTTGAAGTAACCTCATCAAAAGTTCCTCCTTACATTGGGTTCACACACACAGGAATGCATTAAGTTGAGAACCATGTTTATCTGGGATACATACAGTTCCAAACACCACAATATCTTTCTGTTCAAAACTTCCACTTGGAAATAAATGATCTGTCAAGTATTATGGGTGAGATAGTATGTAGACTTGAAGATATATGTGACCACACTTAAAAGGGAGGCAGTAGAGTAAGGGAGGCAGTAGAGTAGGGAAGAATAATAAAGTGTTGGTAAACTGTGGCCTTAAGTGGGTTTAGGTAGCAGTTCTGCCCCTTACTGTCTATGGAGTGTTAGGAAAGTCATTTTAGCTCACTTGCCTCACATTATTGAAAATAAAGTGAGGGTAAAAATCTTACCTTTGTTATGGAGTCTTTTTTTAAACAAAATAAATTTTATTGATACATATTAATAAAGCATGCAATTCATCCAAATCAATGGTATTTGGTATAATCACATTGTTGTGCATTCATCACTTCAATCATTATTAGAATGTTTTCATTATTTCAATAATAATAGTAAACAAAAAAACAGACAAACAAGAAAATTCTCCACCTCTCACTCCATGTTTCCTCTGCTGTGCATAGCTGCTATTTCTGGCTGTTCTTGCACAATTATTTATTTGTTTATTAAGCAATTTTATTGAGATATATTCACATACTGTATGATTTATCAAATGTATAATCAATGGATTTTAGTATAATATAATCACAATGTTGTGCATTCATCACAAAAATTTTAGAATTATTTCATTACTCCAAAAAGAAAAACTCCACACCCCCTAGCATGCTTTCTCTAATCCTATATAACCACTACTCAAATAAGAATGTGAGAAGGGTGGGCCTTAATCCAATATGTCTGAGGTACTTATGAGCAAAGGAAATTGGACACTGAGGGAGGAAGCCACAAAAACTGGAAGTCATTGGAACCCAGAAGATGAAGGAGAAGAGTAGCCATGTGCATTGCCATGTGACAGAAGTGCCAAGGAACCCCCAAAATTGCTGGCCAGTCAGAAGATACAGAACCTTGGTGGAAGCAAGCCTCTAGCCTCTGAAATCATAAGTGTCATGGAGTTTTTATGAGTAAAATAAAACAAAGCACCTATAGAAGTTAGTATAGCACATAGCTGGCCCATAGTAACTGCTCAATAAATAGTATCTGTTTTCATTGAAAGAAAGAAATGATTTCTTTCTGTAATAGGAGGATAAGGAACCTTCTTTAAACTTTTGTATCACAAATGTCAGTTCTAGGAAGTGGAAAAAACAAAAATCACATACCATAGCTTCTCATCATAGTGCCAAGTTTAAACACAAACCTTGATTTTCTTTCTTATTTTTTTCTTTTTGGCAGCCATAAAAAAGAGCTTTCAGTAGAAAAGTTTACAACAAGTTGATTGTATCTCCAGTTCTTTAAGGGTGACTCAAACATGATATGAAGATTGCTTGCTTAAGAATATAATATAGTATTTATGAATCAAAAAGAAGTTTTTTTCTGTTGAAAGGCCACTTGGAACCATGTTGGTTAAGACAGTATATGCATTTGGCCAACATTAGAAACAAATTGTAAATGGAAGTGTTAAAATAATGACTCTTAGGTTAAAGGTGATATTCTTGGATCACCTAACAACAGATGTGCCTTCTTACAATATCTTAATAAATAGGTCCAGTCCCACATACCGACACTTACTCATTTCTCCTGGTTATCTTCAAAACAGTGGAACAGAAATTTCTCTAAGGATGTTCCAGACCCATCAATAATTCCACCTGAGATTACTGAGATTTTTTGCCAATATTTTCCTTTCTCTAATAGTATACCTAACAGAAGATGAATGTTTAAGTCTGCCAGATGCTATTTCCATTAAATTATAATGACAGTCCTATTTGCATAAAATTAGGTGAAAATGATCTCAAAGGTCACTATCAGCTCTACAATTAAATTTTCCAAAAGATTTATGATTTCACCCAAGTCTGTGGCACTGGAAAGAATTTCTATTAGCACTTGAGAAATAATTTGCACATTTAATTTTAGAAGGCAGATGTTATCATGTATATTAACAGGTGGAACCCAGATTAATATAGCTGCAGATTGAAGATGAGAAAAACTTCATATTTTAATACTTAAAGTGAATGGCCTTTATAGAAACAAACTAATTTATTGCTTTGATTATTAGGTTTGGATGTAGGCTGTCCTGGATTGAGATTTTGGCTTGGTATATTGGTTAGCATCATTCTATTACAAACAAGCAAATGTTTGCTAACTTAAACTAAAAGGAAAATTTATTGGCAGACTATCAAAATCTAAGAAATTTGAAGGTGGGAGAACCATGTCTTGAAATAGGAAGAAACCAATAACTTTAGGTAGGGTCAGGAAGCAAAAACTGTAGGAAAATTGTAAAGACAGGAGAAGTTGAAACAGGGTGCTTCTTTTGAATGAATGGAATCTCACAATTTCTTTAAGCCTTGGACCATTTCCTGAAGGGTCAAAGTCTGAGGAAAGAAAGAATGTTTGCCTAAATTCAGTTACCCTCCCAGTATCAGTTTTTCAACTTTTATAATGGAAATCATCTGAATTTGCCATCTATTAAGATTATACCTAATGAATGAGATGTGACTCCATGTGATAGAGTTCTCTGAGGAAACAGAACTGAAAGAAGATATCTGTAAATGGTATGAGATTTTATAAAATTGTCTCATATGACCGTGGTGACACACAATGCCAAATTCTGTAATATAGGCTGAAAGCCAGGAATTCCAATGAAAGTCCTCGAAATTCCCAGGAGAAGCTAGTGTCTGAAGTAGAGATGGAATTCTCTCTCTGAATGATGAAGTACTGAGATGTCAACATTGCTGATAGCAATCTCCTCAGTTGATTGTAGATTTAATCAACCATACATGCAATCAATTCACTGATGATTAAAGTTCATGAAATGCCCTTGTGTTACAATTAGCCCAGTGCTTATTTGACCAAACAACCTGGCGCCATTACCTGGCCAAGTTGACATATTAGCCTAACCATCTATAGCAGTTTGATATTATTGATGAATTACAAAAAGAAATACTGGATTATGTTTATATACTGATCTCTTCCTCTGGGCATAAGAAAGTATATTGGATTCTTGTGTCAGTAAGGCATTGAGTACAGGCCCTTGGTGGATAGGGACTCACAGATAAAAGGCATGGCAAAGGACAGAGTTAGGAGTTTTTGATGTTAAGAGTTTTGATGTTGGAGTTTGATCCTGAAGCCTTAATCTGGAGCCCTGGGAAGTAAGCTCACAGAGGAAAGAGAAACCAGCCCCAGGAAGAGAGAAACCCTGATCTCAGGAAGAAGCAAGCCCTGGGAAGAAAGGAACCTTGAACCCATAGAGAAGTAAGACCCTGGAAAGGAGGAACCCAGGAAGCCTGAACCCTCGCAGCCATCAGCAGCCATCTTGCTCCAACACATGAAAATAGACTTTGGTGAGGAAAGTAACTTATGGTTTATGACCTGGTATCTCTAAGCTCCTACCCTAAATAAATATCCTTTATAAAACCAACCAATTTCTGGTATTTTGCATTCAGCACCCCTTTGGCTAACTAATACACCATCATAGTCCACCCTTTGTCAACTTGGCAGCCATACAAATCACCTTGAACCATACTTAATCTCTAAATATAAACAATAACAGACATTTATATATTGCTTAACAATACTCAACTGTCCTGCATACTACTAGAAACATACTAAATCCCTCCAGAATAGGGTACAAGTCCTTGGGTAATATTCACTCTTAAACTTGGCAGCCTTAAATACTTACAACATAAAACTAATACAACTTATATGATAAGGGGAAAAGATAGGAAAGAAAACAAAAATATTTGCTTTATGTACATAAACAAACCTACTCATAACAAAATAAGGAAGAAATATTCATGACCATTACACTTGTCATTTCTGGAATTGGTCGCAAGGTTGAAGTTTTATCACTACGTTCTTCCACTACTCATTGCATGTTCCCTTTACCCTCAGCAAACATCTCAGCTGGTTGTGATTCATTGGCTGGTGGGCTGACCCAAACTTTTTTCCCTGAAGATTTTGGGCCAATGTTAGTCCTGTCTGGATTGGGTGGCTGTAATTTCCATTGACTTTCATTACAGGGCATAGTAGTACAGAGACACTCCAGGGAATTGCCTGTATTCCAGTGGATCACTAGGGATGACTAGGGGTAATCGTGAGTGGTGTCACTACCATTCATTCCACTTCTTGACTCCTGGACCCATGAATCTGGGCTATGGGAGAAACATCACATACAGTGGACACTGATTTAGAGCATGGAAAGCCTTCTGAAGATCATAGCCTCAGCCCTGCAAAGTACTGCCACCTAGTTGGTGCCATAATTGAGCCTTCAAAAGGCCATTACAGCATTCTATCAGTACAGCTGCTTCAGTATGATGTACATGATAGGACCAGTGAATTCCATGAGCATGTGGCCATTCCCACACAACCTTTCCTGTGAAGTGGTTTCCTTGATCAGAAACAATGATGTGTGGAATACCATGGTATTGGATAAGACATTCTGTAAGTCCACAGATGGTAGGTCCATGAATGGTAGTTTTGGAAGAGGCATTGTGTCCCATTAGAACAAATTGCTGCCACTTCCATGATGAAACTTGTCTAATGTAAGCAACTTGCCACCAGGTAGCAGGCTGAGCACTTCAGGGAAGGGTGTCATATTGGGACTGAGTGAGGGTCTCTGCTGCTGGCAGATTGGGTACTCAGCAGTGGCTGTAGCCAAGTTAGCCTTGGTGAGGGGAAGTCCATGTCGCTAAGCCCATGAATAACCTCCATCCCTACCACCATGGCCACCTTGTTCATGAGCCCTTTGGGCAATGACAGGAGTAGCTGTGGAAAGAGACTGACTACTATCTACAGAAAGGGTCATCTTATCTACTTGATTATTAAATTCATTTCTGAAGTCACTCTGGGGGATATTCACATAGGACACAAATATTTTAAAAAATTTTGCCAACTCTAAAAGGTTTATCTACATACCTCTTCCCCAGACCTCCTTGTCACAAATTTTCCAATTATATTCCTTTCAAGTCCCTGACCATCCAGCCAAACCATTGACAACAGCCCATGATTCAGTTTGTTATCTCTTATATAACACTCCCATTTTATTATGAAGTGCTGCTGTGCATTCCAAACTTTATGGTTTAGTGGGACAAACAATACCCAGCTCATAATAGGCAACTCAGGTCTCATGGTTAACTTGGTGACCAGTGGTTAAGTGATCAGTTCCTACTAAGGCCCAGTAGTGGGCCAAAGGCTCTTCTCAAAAGAAAAGTAGTTATCTGAAGAGGATGGCAGGACTTTGCTCCGAAACCCTAAGGATCTGCTTTGTGATTCTTCTGTAGAGGCCTGCTAAGGGCTCCAGATGGCATCTCTATTTGCCACTGACTTCCAGCACTATTGGATTTGCTAGATCATATGGCCCAAGTGGCAGCCTGAATCTGTTGCCTTTATTCTGATCCCAACTCAAAACCAGCAGCTTTTCTGGTTTCTTGGTAAGTGGGCCAGAATAGCACATCCAAATAAGGAATATGTTGTCTCCCAAATCCAACAATGCCAACTAAGCATTGTGTCTCTTTCTTGGTTGTAGGAGGGGCCAGGTGGAACAACTTATCCTTCACTTTAGAAGTGTTATTTCAACATGTCCTACAACACTGGACAGAGAAATTTCACCAAAGTGGAAGGCCCCTCTGTTTTTGTTGGTTTTAGCTCCCATCCTTTCTCACACAAATGCTTTACCAATAGGTCTAGAGTAGCTACTGCTTCTTGCTCACTAGGTCCAATCAACATGATATCATCAATATAGTGGACCAACATTATGTCTTGTGGGAGGGAGAGATGATCAAAGTCACTGTAGACAATATTATGACAGTGAGCTGGAGAGTTATAGACACCTGAGGTAGGACAGTGAAGGTATATTGCTGGCCTTGCCAGCTGAAATCAAACTATTTCTGGTGGTCCTTATTAATGGCAATTGAGAATAAAGCATTTGCTACATCAATAGCTGCATACCAGGTACCAGGGGATGTTTTGACTTGATCAAGCAATGATACCACATCTGCAATTGGAGTCACCACCTGGTTAAGTTGATGATAATTCATTGCCATGCTTCAAGATCCATTTGTACAGGCAAGGGACACCCTGTATCTTTAAGTCCTTGATTGTGGCACTAATCTCTGCAATCCCTCCAGGAATCTGGTATTGGTTTTTATTTACTATTTTTATAGGTAGGGACAGTTCTTGTGGCTTACTCTTTCCTTTCCTACAAAAATAGCACTTACTCCACTAGTCAGGGAGCCAATATGGGGATTTTGCTAGTTGCTGGGTCTGTCCATTCCAATTTCATATTCAGGAACTCAGGAAATAACCATGGAATAGGTCCAGGGACCCACTGGACCCACTTTGAGATGGACTTGAGCCAGTACTCCATCAGTCACCTGACCTTCAGAAGCCCCTACTCTGACTGGTGGAGAACAGTGGTCACTTTTGAGACAGTGTCTAATAATTCCTAAGATGTCTGATCCTTTCCTTTTCCCCAATGCACAATTACCCCAATAAAAGGCTGCAGATGTCTTTGGGGAAGGCTGGGAGGAAAATTAGCAGTATGAATTTTTGGCAGTCTAATAGTGTCTCCTCAAAAGGACCGGGCCTTCCCCTCATTCAAGGGGCTCTGAGTCTATAAACTGTCTCAAGACTGGGAATTAATGAGTTGTGACTCTCTGTTTCTGTAATTCCCATTAGGGCTTTGTTCACTTGACTGAGAACTCTTACACTTATACAGATCAAGTAAGAATTTAGTGGACTGTGCATCTATTTTACTTCCAGGTACTCCATGATCAATTAGCCAGTACCATAGGCCTAGGCAACTCAGACTATTTTGATTGGTGATTTTAGTCTGCTTTTCATTGTGGTAGCCTTGCCCACCCAATCTTTGGCAATTAAGTGCAGCAATTAAGTGCTGACTTCTGCTGGCCCAGGATTTGATCATCCCCTTGTGTTTAATAATACCATTTCTGTGATAGCAGTTCCCATGTATCTCACCTAACAGAGAAGAGCAACCACAGAGCTCTTCAGGGAATATGGTATTAGTCTCACAAATTTATTCTTCACAGTTATAGTGAAAATTTGTCCTTTGGATATTTCTGTGGTGGGTGGGCACGTAGTAGATGGTAAATCCATTCTAACATTCCAATCTCTTTAAACCTTTCGATGCCCTCATCTACAGTATAACCAAAGCAATTCTGGCATCTTGGCCTCAGGCATTGTAGGCCTAACAAACCACTTGGGTCCTTTCTAACCCTTTATGCTACAACATTGAATCCAGAATCTCTGCTTAACAGGCCCATATCCATAAATTCAGCCTGATTCAACCTTATATTCCCTTTTTCATTATCCAACACCCTTAATATCCATTCCCACATATATTCATTGATTTCTGTCTCTGTAAATTGGAAAACTCATGCAGTTCTTTTGAAGTATAGCATACTTCCTCATGGATTACACTTTTTACTTCTCCTTTAGGGGTTTATTGTGACTTTCGTCTAGTTATAGGTCTGGAAGAAAAGAAAGGAGGTGGTGCTAGGTAAAAAGCGTTAAAAGGGTCTTGAAAACCGATTACCTCAGGGCATTCCCCTGCAATTTCATCTGGTGAGATAAGCTTAGCCTCTTCTGGGGGGTTGGATCACAGACTCCTTGGGGCAGAATGGAAGTCAGGCGGCTGACTCCTTGGTGCAGACTTGAGGTTGAGTGGTTGTCTCCTCAGGGTGGGGAGGAGGCTGCAATTCCTTGGGAAGACTAGAAACCAGGTGGCTGACTTCTTGAGGCAGGCTGGAGGTTGGGTGGTTGTCTACTCAGGGCAGACCAGGACAGGCTTATCTGGCAAAGTTTCAGTAGAATTTAGGGTTTCAGTGTCCCCACTGCCATCATCATCAACTCATATGCCTCCATCCCAATTCTCAGGATTCAAGTCCTTTCCAATCAATGCCCTCACTTTAACAGCAGACACCCGGCAAGGTTGAGAATTCAATTTCCATTGTACCTCTGCTACTCTCACAATGAGACAATGGGTCTGGTTCTTAGAGATCTCAAGTCTGTGGCTCCACAAAATAAGATTTTCTTTCAGGGCACACATAGAAACTTTCACATAATTCATACAGCATTTAACTTGCAAATTCAAAGCCTTCAGTGTAGCCCTTTCTTTTGTAAATATATCTAGCATGTTTGGGAACAGCCAGCCAACATCATTCTACCTTTTAACTCCATGAAGCTCTGCTAAAGTGTTAAAACATTCTCACCCAGATCCTTGCCTCTTACAAGCATGGAAATAGTCATATCCTGTGGTGGTATTTTGCCTGTCTCTATTGCTAACTCATACCATGAACTGTCAGGGGCCTCTTGATTATTGGAAACAGAGCCATTAGTGCCCTTGAATCTAATCTGAGTAGAGAGCCATTCACAAATATCCCAAAACCAATTCAGAAATCCCATTTTTAAGATTTTGTTTCTCAAGAACCATTCCAGGCACCAAGCTGTATTAATCAGGTGTCTCTAGGGAAACAGAACCAACAGGAGATATATGTAAAATAGTATAAGATTTTATAAAATTGTTTCACGTGACCTAGGGGATACACAAATACAAATTGCACAGGGCAAGCTGCAAGCCAGGGGCTCAGCTGAAGGTCCCTGGTTAGTTCCCTAGGAGACACTGGCTGCCTGAAGCAAAGACGAAAATTTTCTTTCTGAATGCTGAAATCACTTCTCCTTTTAAAGCCTTCAGGCAGATTGGATGAGATGTCACTCATTGCTGGCTGCAGTCTCCTCAATTGATTGTAGATGTAATCAGCCATAAATGCAATCAATTCACTGATAATTAAAGTTCATGAAATGCCCTTGTATTGCAATTAGCCCAGTCCTTGTCTGACCAATTACTTGGTCAAGGTGACACATTGGCCTAATCATCACACTCCCCAAAAGGAAATTGGTGTGCTGTGAGAAAGGCCAATGGATGCTGGGGACCAAGAAATAAATATGTATTATGCTTGCTATATACTAGCATTGTGACCGTTGACAAGCTACTTAAACTCCCTAAGCCAAAGTTTTCTTATTTATAAATGGCAATAATAATAATACCTATCTTATTGAATTATTAAATGAGATAATGTAGAGAAAAAAACTCCAAGCATTTAACAATCACTCAATGAAAATTGGCTAGTAACATGATTATTTGCTGTTTCTACAGTTCTTTTACATAAATTTTCTTCATTAAGTCCTCACAATACCTTGTTAAGTAAATGTCATAGATTTTATTATCCTTCTTTGATGGATGGAATTAATAGGAGTTTCCCAAAGTCTTAAGTCTGGTGTTCTTCCAAATCCCATGTACTTTTTTCCATAGAGAAAAATGTCTTCCTGTAATATCATCAGTTTGGAAACAGAGAGAAGCAACCAACACAGAATTTTCTTTCTGAGATAGAGTCAGATCTAGATGAAATTTAGAGAAAAATTCCACAGTATGAGGATTGTCTCCTCACTGCTTGGCCACAAATTAGACCACTCATGTCTACATTTACTCAAAACAGACATTTTGAGAATGAAGCTCTGGACAACACTCGTGGGATTGTATCAACGTTATTGTTAAATTCTCTGTCCTGTTGTTTCATTGCAAAGATGTAGGTTTGTAAAACTGTGTTTTGAAAATAAAGCTTTAATTCTGTTAACCTCTTGACAAAATGTGAGATAACAGAAAAACAACCTGTCACACACCATGAAATTTTCCAAAGCAATTCACTGCTGTGTGTGTAGGCAGATCTGCATCTGTCTTTGCCTTCAGCTAGATACTTACACACCTACGCATGTTGGTGAGCCTGGCTGTTTGGTAGGGTTTTCTGGCCTGATAGTTTTGCTCTCTCCACAAGGTGACATCTCTGCCATGATGAATGCTTATCCAGTCTAGGAGACTGTTTTCAGAAGCCATTAGGAGGCACACATTCATCATCTTCCTCTAAGGCCATTTTCTGCCAAGAAAGCAGAAGTATGCTTGTTGTAAACAAAATCTGCATTCTCCAACTGTGCTATGAAAACAAGGAGGAAAAGGACCAGAAAGTTGGGAGACCATATTAAATTTTTGGGAAGATCTATTGACTGATTTCTTGTGGGGCCTTCTGATTTCTTTTGTTATTTTCTTAAAACACCTGAAAAGAGATTTTGACAATTGCCCATATTGCAAATTTTTTGCTAAGACCTCAAGGCTACCTGATTCTTCAGTAATCACCCTTTTCTGCTTTGAATTTGGGTTGTTAAGGTTTAGGTCTGTGTCTCCTATGAGACAGTGGGCTCCATGAGAGTTTGGGATATATGTCATTCAAATTTTTGCTTCCTTTTGTGCTTCTCAAAATGGATTCTGTAAACCACCAACACTGGCATTGCCCAGGAGCTTGCTAGAAATGTAGAATATCAGGTTCTGCTCCAGACTTGCTGAATTAGAATCTGCATTTTAATAAGATCTCCAGGCACATTTAAAATTGAACAACACTGCTCTATAGCACTTTTAGCACAATATATGTTAAATAGTAAAGAAGATAATAAAACATAATAAAGCATGTGAAATAGGTAATTATATATCATCTATGGAACTCTGTCCACTGCCATTTCTTTCTTTCCACATCCTCAACATTCTCTAATAAACTCAAAATTCTAGAAGTAATGGAAACTTAATAATTCTGAGTGCAGTTCCAGAAACCCTAGCCCAAACTGCAAAAAGAAAAAGGAAAGGAAGTAAAGAAAACTGAAATAAGTGGTCATTCAATGGGAGGGATGGATGAAGAGAGTGATTGCACATTAAGTTCAGGGTCCTTGTGCTCCATCCTATTGGACAGTGTTTGCTGTCTATTGACAGTTTTGATAGTGAGTTCCACTGAACAATAGGAGTTCTAAGAGATTTACCACCCCATCCCAAACTCAACCAACTCACTTACTTTTCTGTTATTTATCAATTTTCTGCTCATGCTTTTATAAAGAAAAAAGCGAATTATGTCATGAAATATACACACAAAAAATAAACATAAAATCAACCCCAACCCAAAAAGCAACGTTTGAAAACTACCTTGCTAAGCCATGCATTATAATACTCTGAATGAATGGTTAATAATTGTTAATATGTTCCATGCACAGTAGATTAATTTTCATTTAAAAATTTTAATTAAAGAATGATGAGTAACTTTGTAGAAATTTGCCAGTGGTCCTTTCACTATTCCTCAAATTTCCTGTGTAAGAGGCTGGCTAATCCTGTGGATTCATTCTGGTGGTGATTATGATTGTATAAACTCAAAGTTTGGACCCAGGAAGTTAATTTAGTTGAGTTCAGTTTGGTTCAATATTTATCGATTGCTTATTTTGTTACAAACAATGTGTAGTAGGACCTGGGCATACAAAGATACATAAGATACAGTCTGTGATCTCAAAGAAATCATGGTCTATGATCTCAAAGCTGGTGGGCTGGACAGACGTATAAACAGATCATTTCAAGAGAATATTTTATGTGTTGCTATAGAAGGATCCTCAAGGTTCTGTGGTCACTGGAAAAGGGGCATTGGGTATGTAAGAAAAGTCAGGAGGTAGGAAGTGATCCTTGAACTGAGTTTTGAATGAGAAGTGGGAGTTAAGTGAAGAAATGGATATTGAATACATTCTGGATAGAAATTATAGCAAGAACAAAACTTTGTCATATGAAACAGCATGGTTTGTTTTGGGAACTTTGCCCAGATGCAAATTATAATGCAGGTGTGGCTGATGATGAAGCTGAAGAGATAAGCTAGGGCCTGAATATGAAGATCTCTGGAAAATATCTACCAAACTTACCATGCTTAAACTCATCTACAATTAAGTGACATCATGAATTCTGCATTAGAAAAAAATCAATTGGCTCAAAATAAAAATGTAACCATTTCCAACCTTATGTGAAAGAATTTGTTCTTTTTTATTAGAATATGTGGGTGTTCCTTCATAGGGAAATGGTTTATGAAATTATGTCCCATAAAGTATAGTGAGAGAAGGAGGCATGATAAGAGTGGAAAGAATAGTAATCCAATAGAGAAGTATCGAAGTCAGCATTGCATTTTAATTGGAAGCATTAAAAAGGGTACTCACAGTTTGTATGGACCATTGTGACTTAGATTTACACAGCTGTAATGGGTATAGAGTAGGTGGGTTGACCTTTGGAAAAGGAACAAACATTAATTCTTTGCTTTTGTAGAAACTACTCCTGATACATTGCAATGTCTACAAATCATATTACAATGGCTATAAGAAAGACTGGCATATTATTAATTACTTTTATGTTTAAAGAGGAAGGAAGAAAGTACTTTATATCTCTCATATACCCTCTATGTTCTTGGAAAAGGGAATGATTTACACTAAAAATTAACTTCCACAAGGCTTAACATATGCTTTGTTTTTGTTCTAGTTGAATTTATAACATCTAAACACATAACAGGCATACAATAACTATTTGCTGAATAAATAAATGTATGAATAAATTTATTAGTCTAAAGGGGGATGGACTGGATTTTCTTAGCAACCATTGGTAAAAGAAATAAAAGCCACAGGGGAAAATGTCCCTGGGATTATGGAGATGGTAGCATCTTCTTAAAATGGGAAATCCTGTTGGTCAGAGGTTTCATCTTCTGTTACGCAAAGTGATGGGGTGGGTGGTGGAGCAGTGAGCACATAAAACTTGAATTGAAAAAAATAAAGTGTAAAATGTTATTGCGGATTCTAAGAAATTCTCAGTGATGTTTTGAAAATTATAAAATAAATTAATACATGCTTTTTGATAAAATCCAAAAATTTTAAAGACATAGTACGGCCCTGGTACAAGAAATAGACCAAACAGCTGGCTTTGCTTGGACCCATGTAAGCAGGGCGCCAGAGGTGGATTTACTGCCAAGGAAACAAAGCTTCAGCTTCAGGAATCTTTACTTGCCTTGTTAGGGACCCTCCCAAGGTATTAACATTGTTATATGTTTTGTGAAATTTGTATGAGTGAGCTATTTTTACTGCAATTAGGACTAGTAGCTCTTCTCACCCTGACTTCCCCTCCACCACACTTACCTTTTTGCCCTGATGATTTTGGAATTTAACTAAGGGGAAGTTGAGTTAGGAAAATGCCATTTAACTGCAGTTTGGAAAATGCACAAAGGTTGTAAACAACTTTAGAGAAGAAAAAACAAAAAAAGTAACAATCATATCACAAGATACACTAACTGGTATTTAGAGGGTTCAAAATAAAATGAGACATCTCTATTGCAAATATTACCTCACAAAGTTGGATAATGGGAAGTGTTGACAGAAATGTGAGAAGAGAGAGAGTATAGGGTGCCTCATACCCTGATGGGAGGATAGCCTGGGTATATTTATTTGGAGATGACAGTAGTTAACCCAAGAATAGTGCTCTGGGAGTATATATCTGAGTGAAATTCTCAGACCTAAAAATGTTGATTGCAGCATTCTCTGTGGAGATGGGGATGTGAGACAAGCTGGTTGTCCATCATTTGGAGAGGGAATAGATAAAATGAAGTAGTATACAGCAGTTAGAAGCAATGGATTAGGTGTTCTCATAGCAGTGTGGATAGATCTCAAAAGTACAGTGTTAAGAGAAAACAATAGGATGTAGAATTTTAATGTACATATGCAGCACAAGTAAAAATTGAATGCACATGTATGTACATACAAACTCACAAAACAATAGACATGCTGCAAGAATACATCCAAATAAAAAAATAAACTTTAAACACTAAGAAAGAAAGGTTTATCAGCAGATCTGTAACGTGGTTCCTCTTTCCTTGCTTGAAGCAGTTCTGACCTTTTCCAGACCCTTTTGGTATCAGATTGATGGAATTTATTAATTGGAAGGTAATTGAAAATCTTCCAGAAGCTGCTATATCCTGATTTCTTATCTAGGGATACTTTTAGCAGGATATACCTGAACTGGCTGAATTGTTTATTATAAACGCCTTCAATTTATGGTTTTATTAGCCATAGCTGTGATGAATAATGGAACTAGTCACATAGTTCTTCTGACTATATGATTGAAGACTGTAAAGACTGAGAGAAACACAAAACTAGGGGGTTTCCCTGTCCTCTTTTTTGTTGTACATAGTGTTTGTCACTCTGAAACCAAAATGCATCCCAGTGTGAAAAGCTATCTCTGTGGCTCCTTTCTTATAAACTTTGCTAAACATTGGGTCTGATTGACAGTTTAGTTCATTGCGTTAGTATAAGCACATTGTAATAGTTGCTTATGCAGAAAGTGCATATATATATATATATTTATCTCCTACTTTTTACACTTTATATATAAAGTGTAAAAAGTAGGAGATGAATTAATTAGTAAATAGAATAAAGAAGAGAAGGCCTTACTAAGACAAATGATTATCATGTGTTCTGAACTGAGGATGTGATTTAATCAACTCTCATAAAATGAAAGTCAAGGAAAAAAAATCAAACAATATACAGGTATAAAAGTGAAATTTCCTTTCATTTCCTTATGATAGGTAAGACTTATTTGTATTTTTCATCCTTCAATATATTTTTGTATGCTTTTACATGTACATATATGGTACCCTGTGAGTGAGCCCTACTTTGGAATTTATACTCCCCAGTGTGATATAGTTAGACTCAGTTGTGGTTTCCATACACATGGCTCATCCGCCCCTTCTATTTGAACCTGTAGTTAGTACTAGAGTTGATAGGTATATGTCCAAGAGACTTAAATCTTTGGGCTGTCCATGTGCCAGTTGGGCCCTATGGTACTATTATCTTTTTAAAGCATCATCTTGGGAATTAATGTAGATTCATTACTTTTGTTAAACTATGTATAATTATAAGTTTTACATCCAGAATATTTGGATTGTTGCATTAAACACCTAGATGACTTCTCCCCCCCGCCCCCCCTCCCGATTGTTCTGACTCTCAGGACTTGTGGAGATGGCCCCTTCTTCTTATGGGAAAATAGAGAGCCTCCTTTTCCTTGAATACTATGTAGATACTTTAAATGATGGTAGGTGCCTTAAAAACAATGCTTTCTCTTCTTGAGATCTGTCCTCTTGCCCCTCCTAGTTCTAGACTCAGATCTAGGATAAAATCTCAGTTAACCCGACTGAGAAAGTGCAGAACCTATAAAGGGAGAGGGCAGATTATACAGAAAGAATCTGTAGGTCAGCTTAACACATACCAGTGAGAACTAGGGGGGTGTTTTTAGGAGTAGATTGTGCTGGACCAAGCAGGGGTGGGATCACAAATTTGGCTAAAGAATAGTTTGCAAGGACCCTAGGAAAGTCCTAAAATGCTAAAAAGTGATGACCTATATTAAAGTAGAGATGTCAGAAATGTCAGAGCAGACAGTAGAGGAAGGGATCAAAAGGCTCAAAGAATGGGCATGCTAGAATGAATCTACTCAAAAACTGGAAAGACTTCCTGCTGACTATGTTCCCTGCAAAAGCATGGAGTATTCTCTTATTTATCAGAGAACTAAGGGATGCACTAGTGAGGAAGCACCAGTGTCATTGAGAAGCTCAGCAATGATTATCCTCTGTAAGCCTGGGCTGACGGGAGGAGATGAATTTACAAGACTGGCTCCATATAACAAAGCAGATGAGAGAATCCCAGAAGAGCAGAGGCCAAATGGCAGCACTTTTAACTGTTAGAAGCACGATGGGCATACTAACTATAATTGTTAGCAGATTTGGAAGGACAGCCAGCAAGTCCTGATCCATGAATTCAGGCTGGCTTCATGGGCATGTGGGCTATGCTTACATGGGCATATGCTTGGTTTAATGCTATGCTGTCATCAGCTGGAAATGCTTCATTATTTTATAACAAGTGGCCCTGCATTTTCATTTTTCACTGTCTTACAAATTATGTAGCCAGTCCTGCCCATAGAAAAATATGGAAATAGCTCACAGAACATGGGCTTTCTAGCGGTAAGATACATGAGCAGCCAACAAAGGTATTGCTTAAAATGGGCAGACAAAAGAGATCGATAATGGATAAGCAGGTGGCGCTAATGGAAAGTTATGACCTCTTGCCCCAATTCTAGACCCGAGTCAATTCTCTGATCTAGAACTCAACAATGAATGGAGTGACACCCTCATCCTGACTTCTGGTGATCCACTTGGGGAATTTGTGCTCTGGCTATGTAGGTCCAGAGGTTTTGCTTCACACCCTGATCAGCCTGAGGGAATAAGGCTCTTGCTCCATTGTGGGGGCAGAGAGGAGTATGTGTGGCATTCAGAAGACCCACTGGGCAACTCTTGGGATTCCTATATCCATTTTTTATAGTAAACACATAAGTAGAGGACACCACAGGGTAATCAAGGGTCAGATCCCCAGGGATTAGGTCTGGGTCACCCCATAGGCAAGCCACTTAGACAGCAAAAGTGCCGGCATAAGGGGAAGGAAATCTAGAATGGGTGGCATAGGATGGCAATGATGAGTATAAACTGTGGTCTCAGGATCCAGCACAGTAGTGCTGAAAGTTGTCCCAGAAGTGTGACAAACCAGAATCATGAAGAAGCTGTTTCTGAACTGAATAAACTTAATGGATAATCAAGTCATATTTGTGTTGGAGTGGAATGGTTAGGACAGGAAAGCCAAGGGAAGGCTATTAGAACATTACGGACAAGAGACAATTACAGCGTGAGCTAAATTAGTGGTGTCCATGAGGACCATGACTGTGGACAGGATGGAAAGATGTTTGAGAATAGAATTCACAGCACTGGGAGGCCAATTAGATGGGAGGTTGAAAGGAATTTGTTGAGTCTAATTACCAGATTTCTGCTTGGCTGTTTTGGAGAACAGTGGTGGTGGTAGGGGGCAGATTTCCAATTGCGATGTTTCTTTGGCTGATATGCAAACTACACTGGGTTATTAGTCAATGATTGCTGCTCTAAACTTCATTCAGTATTGCAATGCAGTGTTGCTCAGTTCAGTCCTATGGCCAGAGGGTTAATTGGTTGGGGGTGGGTAGACAGTTTGTTTTGGAGAAAGTGTTTCTTCATCCATTGTGTCCTCAGCTCTACACAGAAAACGAGCCCCAATTGCCCACGTTCAGTTGAACATCATAGTTCCTTATGCTTTATTTTTTATTATCCTCACATTGAAATTAGGCTCTGTTTGGTGTCTCCAAATTCTGGAATCTTATTACCATCTATAAGCTTGTCAATTATGAGACAAAATGTAGAAACACATTTGATTTGAAGACTATTGCGAACTAAATTTCAGACTTATACTTTTCCAAGTTAGGTAGGATTTTATGTTCTAGGCTTCCCATATATTCTAAATAGATGTTTATTAAAATTTTTAAATCGGGCTTTATCTCTCTTGGAAAATACAGATTTTTCACTGTTTTTTTTTGTGGCTAAACAAGAACAGAAAGCAGAATATTTAATAATAGATTGTTCTGAGGCCTGAGGTCTCAACAGGCTTTATAAACTAGCTGTCTGCTTTTCCTGTGAGGACTGACATCCATTTTACATAGTGGCAAACAGATGTGGGGAACAGGATCCTTTGTTCCTTCTCCGAATCATTTATATCGGCATTAATTGAATAAAGGATTTGGCTTTAGCCACCTATTTTCTGCATGAGCTATAATTCTCTGTGTAATACATAATCTTGCACTTAATTCCCAAGATTGTCACCTGGCATAGCCAGAAGGATGACAGTACAATGACTACATCTATTAGTTTGAAGAGAGACACATTTTCTTCTCATTTCTGTAATGTTAAATCCTTTCTTTTTATTCTTCAAATAATGCAGCAGCAAGGTGAATTGAATACCTGAGACAAATCTACTGATTGTCAAAAATGCAAAATCCAAGAAAAAAAATTTTGGTGATTTTTCTAGCAATGAGACAAATATTTAATAACATTTTAATTTATTATGTTGAACCCAGAAGTTAGTTTTACTAATAATTTACTGCAGTCCATAACTTATTGGACTCTGGCACTGATGGCTGATTTACTGTTCTATCAGTTACTTAATTAAAATGAATTATTCATGGTTTCTCCTGATGAACAACCTAATTATTATGCTAATCATAATAATCTAAGTCTTCAATGTTTTCCAAAGCATCCTGCCTAATGGGTTATTATATATGTGTATAATTATAGTCTTATAAAAATTCAGAAACATGCTTTGACAGACATTTTTATTTATACTTATACTTTAAAAAACATTGAATGAAGGATATACTTTGCCCTGAACTCAATTAATTTCTTAAATGTCAATTTCTTTTCATAATAGAAACCTGTGAACAAGTGTAGTAAGTAAAAGAATAACCAAGTTTATTAGTAATCTTAAGGAGGTGAGCAGAATTATAGACTCAATCCTGCTTTTCAGGACTTTGAACTCAATAAGAAAAATTTCCTTCATGATATGCTGATTATCTCAGAGGCAAAAGGAGTGAACTGATTTGAATATTTATTTTTATATTGTCAAACTTAATTGTTCACAGGAGAAACAACTGTGCTGTGTGTTAATTAACTGTTTATACCTGCAGCATTTTCCCCCTACTTCTTTCTGTTTAAGGTCTCAGGTCCAAATCAGTAAGTTTGGTTGTGCTTTCCTTACTTCATGCCAAAGTTTAATATTTGGGGGAAAAAAAAGAAAACCCTCTTGTTTTAAGTAACAATAACTTCATTAATAACCAAATCCCAGAGGCATCTAAAGCTTGAGCATCTAAAAAATAATCAAGGTAGTGGGAACTGATATTTTAATATCGGGTGTCTGATGAAACAATTTCACAGCCTGTGGTGGTTTGAAGTTGTATGTACCCCAGAAAAACATCTTGTATCTAATATGTTCCTGTGGATCCCATTGTAAGTATGACCTTTCGATGAAGTTACTTCAGTTAGGAAGTGACCCATCTCAAACCAGTTGGGTCTTTATCCTCTTCCTGGAGTCCTTTATAAATGAAATGAAATACAAAGAGAAAGAAAATCACAGGAGCAAGAAGCTGAAATCATGAAAACCTGGAAGAGAAGGGAGAGACCAGCAGATGCTGCCATGTGCCTTACTGTGTGGCAGAGGAGCCAATGATCATTGCAGCTAGTCTCTGAGAAGAAAGCATTGGCTTGATGATGCCTTGACAGTTTCAAGGCCTCAAACTATAAGCAAATTCCCATTGTTTAAAGCCAATCTATTTCATGGTATCTGCTTTGAGCTGCCTAGGGCATTAAAACACAGCTCAGGGCTGGGTCTATATAAACAAAAACAAATTAGCATAGAAATATACATTATGTTCAATTTTATTACATTTTTAGCTGTCTGAAGGATTAAAAATTTTTTTTTTTAATACTTGAAAACAGTAATGCATGGATTTTGTGAAACATTAAGGCAATTCTGAAGAAATAAGATGGACATCCTGTTGTGGTCATAGCTCATTTTGTCTTTGAGGGGACAGATGGGTATGAGGAAAATGAATAGTTTCCATTGGTTAATTACTTATACTCTTTGTAAAGTTTTCTCTTTATTTTTTTTAAACTCTCATAGTCTCTCATCTTTAATCTATTGATTTCCATTTCAAGCTCTGGAGACCAATGATTGTGTCCCTCCAGAACTTAGCAACATTTGCAGGTTTGATAGTCTTGCTTGTTTTTTCTTTCTTCACCCTAGTCCTTTCAGATATCAGTGGCCTAACTATGATGTGAGGCCAAACCTGTGGCTGTGGTCTGATACAGAGTCTTCAGTTCCATCTTTCTGGAGCTGCTATTATTGTATGTAATATTGGACAAACCAACTTCTAATGCCCATGAAAATAAGTTGATATCCTCTATACAGAGATGTTGATTCTCAGGTTGTGGGGTAGGGGTGAGGTATCATTTGAAAGTCAGAAGAGACAGACTAATATTAAATAGTTTCTGTTCTGCTTGTCTTAAATAATTTTTGGAACAAGGTGGGGTACAAGTAGGAAAAAATTAAACTAGTTCCTCTTTCCGCATCTGGTGAGACACTTTCATCTTACCCACTCTGATGGCTAATTTCATGTGTCATCCTGGCTAGGTTATGGTGTCCATTCTGGTAGAGTGGGCCCTGGCCTGTTTGTTATTTTGAGAGCATTTTGTAGATAGATTTAAATCATTATTCAGTTAATTGCATGTGTGGCTAATTACGTTTACGATCAACACGAGAGATTGGCTTCAGCAATGAGAGGAATCTCCTTATCCAATCGAGAACTGAGTATTTCAACAGTAGAAAGAATTTCTATCTCCACTTCAGCCAGATAGTTTCTCCTTGGGGAATTCAACATTGCCTCCATTGCAGTTTCCAACTCTCAGTTTTTCCCGGGGAATTCAATTCACCTTCTTTGAGTTTCCGACTTGTGACCTGCCCTACAGACTTTGGATATGCCAATCCCCATTATTACATAGAAGGGCTGATGATTCCTATAATACATCTCTTCATATTTATATGCAGCCAATTCTGTTTCTCTGGAGAACCCTGACTAATACATATTATGACCCTGACTCATTTTTTTCCGTCCCTAAGCAAAGACCTGATTTTGGTCCTGATTACTTGGAGAGTGGTGGGTGTGAGCCCTAGCTCCCCAAACCTTCTCTAAGGTTCAGTTCCTTTACTCCATTGGAGGAGAAGGAGGAAGTGGTAGTAGTGGAGCACGGTTAGATAATGAACTCTTTCCTAAATTGGTCAGTAGTGATTATCCTTCTGTTGCTGCTTTTTTGGATTAATAATAACTTAAAAGTCAATGCTGAATATACCAACTTTAACTTATGCTTCGGTATTAGGATATAAGAGTGTCATCTGTTTATAGACATATAAAACCTTCTAATGACTTGGTAATTGTTAGAATATTTTGTTTTCTATCCTGCAAAATTGTTCAACCAAGTCGTTTGTCTACTATTTAAATATATTCTGTTACTATTTGTGATGAAAATATTAGCACTTTTGAAATAATGTTTCTCTGTACAGAGAACATTAGTGAATAGTGGAATTTTATTTTCATATTTATATTCACAATACTTTTCCTCTATTGTCCACTCCAAACAGTCATTTCTTAAAGCTCCTTTTATAACTTTTTTAAAACTGCAAAAAATAAAAATAGGCAAATGTGAAATAGTTTCAACATAGTTTAGATTTTCTGTATGTAAAATATTTCATTGAATTATATGTCCTTCATGAATAACTTATGTAGTCTGAGGTTATAGATTTGCTGTCTTTTTAAATGTGGAAACTTAATATTAAACATTTTAAAATAGGACTGGTATTATCCTGAATACACTAATTTGTAATTAAAAAAAGGACTTCTTAAAAAAAGTCAATGCCCTCTCTATGGTGGGTGCCCAAATACTGCCCTCTCATAGGACATGTGTGTGAGTTCTTGGGAGGGTTTTGTGGATTGATCACACTTCATTGTTAACAGATTAATAAAGCTTTTGGTCTCTCAGGGTTTTCATGAGTGTATATCTGTTTTGGGTGGGTATTCATTCCCATAACCCATAATTCCCTCCTGCCTTTATATTTCTCTAGAGTTGGGTCAAGGAACCCAGCAGCTCATACTATTTTGCCATCTGTTTTAGAAGCAGGAGATCATGATTGTATTTTCTCCTTGATAATGTGCTGATTTGGCATAGCTATAAAGACGTGCTCTATGATCATTTACTCACTGAGAGAGTAACTTTTTGTATTTGGCACATTCTTAATGCTATGACAAAGGACACAGTCACAGCTGATTTTTCTGCTGGGCTTTAAACCAAGGACCTTGTTATTAACTAGCCTCAAATGAAATTCTAAAAGAAAGGGATATTTCTCACATTGGCATTTGAGAATTTGTGCCTTAGAAAGTGGCATATACTTGTTCTTTTGCTTGACAGAGAACACAAAGTACTTTGGATTGTTCACGACTCCCTCAACACATTTCAGCAAAAGAAAGGTGACATTTAAACTTATTGTCAAACTTAGGAGTAAAACATCAAATTCTTCAGCTCAAGTCAAACTCATCCAGTACGCTACCATTAATTATGATGGTAGCTATCTAAGTAAGTGCTAAAGTAATCAGTCATTCAATTAAATTAAAACATTCTTCTGAATTTCTTTTATTCATTATATTTGGCTTGAACCTGACAGTTACACAATGTCAAACATTGGTCATCACAACCACTAGCAGTTATCAAATGAGATCAAAATATAATTTCACACGAGTGTATTAGACCTTTCATTGGGATGTAAATGGAGGTATAAAGCAGTTGCATTTCACCTGGCCTAATTCTCCCAATTATAATATGAGAGTTTTCCCTTTCATATCACCACAGTCCCTTTGGGTGTCAAAGACCCCATTTTTAAATTTTAAGAGCTT
This sequence comes from Dasypus novemcinctus, assembly GCF_030445035.2. NCBI lineage: Eukaryota > Metazoa > Chordata > Mammalia > Cingulata > Dasypodidae > Dasypus > Dasypus novemcinctus. Next base: position 163,375,932 of record NC_080673.1, on the reverse strand, counting down.
TGTGATTCTCTAGGGTTATTGCAAATAAGAGTATGTCCATCTAAGGCAGTTCAGATTAGGTTTCACACAATATCACCTACATGTGTACATCACTTCTGCAGGTATTCCTTGTTAAACGACTGTTCTCACCAGTGAACAACCAGGCCAGATGACAAGAAGAACAGCTATCGTGACTCCTTCAAAACCTGACATTAAAATATTCTCCTAAATTTATTAATTCAATAGTTCAACGCATATTTATTCAGAGTCTACTCTGTGCCAGGCATTTTTCTAGACTCCAGGGGTACCACAGTAAACAAGATGATGTCCCTGCTCTTATTTTTAACAAGGAGACAAAAATTTACAAAGTAGAAAATAGTAATAAATTATGTAAACATAAAACAGGGTAAGGTGATGGAGAATGAATAAACTATATACTACTTCTACCAGGACCTTCCCCCTTTGAAGCTCAAGAGCCTTTTCTTGACTCAATAATATCAAACTTTTACAAATCAACGGTTTTGACTTTCAAAACTCTTCTTCTGCTGAGGACTTCAGGAGCATTTTTTTAACTGAAAAACAAAACTGAACACTATTTCTTCCTCTCTGCTTTCCTGTTATAAAAACTCTAACTTTTCTCAAGGTTGAAAGAATTCTTCTGACTGTCTCCACAAAGGTTCACATGCAATGTACTTTCCAAAAAGTATAAAAATTAATATTTCACAATAAATCATTGTAGAGGGAAAGCAAAGGCACTTTTTATATTCTTGTATAAACTATATTGCTACTGCTATAAAGAAAAGGCCACTGGAACCTCAGTAGAGTTGCAACACCTACTCTCCAGTTCATTGGACTTATCCAGGACAACTAACAAGGAGGTGAGGATTGACAACCCCCATAGCAAGGAAAAGAGAGAGCCTACAACTGTAAGCAAGAGAGTCCCATCCATCAGTTGTATGGGACTGAAGCCCCCCTCAATTAGAGGCAGAGTGGACATTCCCATCCCAGAATCCTCAGCGCTGGAGAATGAACTGTGGACTAGAGTGGACATACTGGTATCCTACTATAGACTTATTGTGATTCCAGCAATGGAAGAAATTACGACACTGATGTGGACGCAATGTCCACTTGAGGCTCTGGGGGCAGGGAGAGGGAAAAATAGTGTAAAAGTTGTAATATGGGAGCTTTTTTGGGACTTGGGAATCATCCTGAATGACAATGCAATGACAAATATACCATTTTCTATCTTCCCATAACATGCAGAACTGTGTGGGAGAGAGTGTAAACTACAAAGTGAACTATGGTCCATGCTCAGCAGCAATGTCCCAGGATGCATTTATCAATTGCAATGAATGTGCCACACTAATGAAGGAATTTGTTTATGTGGGAGGTGTGGGAGATGTGGGGTGTGGGGCATATAGAATCCCTATATTTTTGGTGTAACATGTATGTACTCTAAGTATCTTTAAATATATATATATACTTGAGAGAGAGAGAGAGATGCCCAGCGCTGTGGCAGGGAGAGTGAATCTGAGATACTTGAAATAGAGGTTGAAAGATAGGGATTAAGTTTTCCCATTTAGAACTTCTACTATCAGAGAGCACTAGGGTATGTGCAACTCTCCCTTGATTCATTTTGGGAAAGCTTGTTCATGAGCTCACTGAATATAGCACAAGACCTAGAAAAAACTGTGAAAGAAATATGTGCAGATTGCTTAATGTCTCCATCCTCTGGTCTGAACTGCTCAGACACATGTCCCTGGTTCCCAGAATTTTTAAAAGTCCTCTCATTCTCCTGTTCCTTGATCTCAAAGCACTTAGAATCAATTTGGGATAGTAATAAACACACAAATATATAATTATAAATTGTTAGAAGCATCATGAATGAAAAGTAAATGGTGCTATTAGAGAGAATCATGGAGCTTTAGAGGAGAGGCTCAGTGTGAAGAGATATGGCCATGTGAAAGCTGAGTAGGGCTTGGATAGACAAAATGTGGAGGAAGAGAATTTTAGGTTAAGCCCAAAGGATGAAGAGGAAGATATATAAGGATAGTTTGGTTTAGACAGACTGAGTGATGGGAGAGTGATGTGACAGACGTGGGTGGAAAGGTGCTCAAGGGCTCAGGACTTGATTAGAAATTGGGCTATTATATTAAGTAGAGCATACTTCCTTTCTTTTAGGACGTAGAGTAAGGAAACCTTTGAAGGGTGTTGTGGTGGAGCTGTGTGGGGTTTTAACAGGATCAGATTTACATTTCACAGGTAGTGTACTCTGGGTGTTGTGTGGAGAATAGAATAAGGGGGAGGAGGGCTAGAGTGAAAGAAGCGAAGCCACTTAGGTGGTCACTGCAGGAATGAAGCCAGAGTGCTGGCAATGGACAAATTCTTGGCATATTTTAGAGAAGAGCTTTTCAACTTTGGACCTATTAACATTTTGGTCTGGATAAGTCTTCATTTTGGGGGGTGGTCCTTTTCATTATGGGATGTTTAGCAGTATCCCTGGCCTCTTCCTCTGTCTGAATCCTGCCACCCCTCCCCAGTTGTGAATACCAAAAATGTCTCCAGATATTGCTAAGTGTCCCCTAGGGACACTTTTGAGAACCAGTGTTTCAGAGATACAGTTCACAGGAATGAACAATGGATTAGCTATGGGGGATGAGGGGAAAGGAAGAGTCATGAATGATATCCAGATATTTCATTTGCTCAAAAGGGTGGATGTGTGATTTATGGAAATACAATGACTTGAGGTGCTATTGCCATGTGTATAAAAAGAGTTCATTTTAGACATGTTCATTCTAGATGTCTGAAGATTCCAAGGGGAAATATCAAGGAAATAGTTGCCTATAAGCATCAAGAGATCTTGACTTGATATATGATGGAACCATGGGCTTGGGCACCACCATCACCAATGGGGAGAAAGCAATGAGAACAGAAGAGGACTGAGGGCTGAACACAGAGGAAATCTAATATTTACAAAAGCCGGGAGAAGAATAATATTCTTAATGATAGTGATGATGATAAATAACATTTATTGAGTGTTTCCTGAGTATCAAGCATAGTATGTGATTTATTTTATTTCATCCTCCCAGCAAACTTGTGAAGTAAATCCTGTTACTCTTCCCATTTTAGAGATAGAGAAAACAGGTTTAGACAGGTTAAGTAACTTGTAACGGTAGAGCTTAGAAGGTAACAGAACTCACTCTAGAACTTATGTAAGTCCCCTTACTCCAGAGCCTAAACTCTTTACAGAAGCAGAAAATATGACCTTACCAATTAACCTCCCAAAGAACTATTAAAATACATGAGCTCTTGGCTATTACCTCTAAGTTATAGGGCTAGCTTGACTTGAATGATTATCTCTCACAATTTATATTTAACCCTATTCTGAAGGGATGACTGGTTTTATATCATCTTTTATTTTTTATTTATTTCATAAAGTTTGATTTGCTTTACTGTGGTTTTGGGGGAAATCTCATATACTAAGAGGGGAGCTGGTCTGGGCTCAGTCAGGACAAACTCGTCTCTCACATTACCTACTCTTGCATCTTGGAGCAGGTTCTTGGTTAGGGCTGGTTGCCTTTGGGTGGCCTCCTTTTCAGGAAGGATCTACAAGTGATTCTTTGAATGGAAAGAGCTTCCAGTGATGCCTCATCATTGAGCTGGATTTCTTCCACAAGTATTCTTTTTTGGACCAGGAGCAAATTTGATTCCTGTGCTGAGCTCCAGGCCCTACTTGCCAGACCAGCTATGAATGCTTGTTACAGTTCTTCAGAAGCTGTTCCCAGCATCACTGAGATTGGTAATTATCCATAGAAGAAAATGCCTTTGGCAGAAACAGCAAATCTCATTTGCTGATGGTAGGAATGCAGAATGGTACAGCCACTTTGAAAGATTGTTTTGCAGTTTCTTACAAAGCTAAGCGTAGTTTTAACATATGATCCAGCAATTGAGCCTCTAGGCATTTAACCAAATGAGTTGAAAACTTATGTCCATGCAAAAATCTGCACACAAATATTCATGGCAGCCTTATTCATAATAGTTAAAAATTAGAAGCAACCAAGATGCCTCTAGTGGTGAATGGAAAAACAAATTCTGATACATCCAGACAATGGAATATTATCCAGTCGTAAAAAGAAATGAGCTATCAAGACACAAAAAGACATGGAGGAATCTTAAATGCATATTGCTAAATGAAAAAGCCAGTCTGAAAAGGATACATACTATACAATTCTAAGTACATGGAATTCTTGAAAAGGCAAAAAATATAGAGACAGTAAAAAGATAAGAAGTTTCCAGGGGTTTGAGGAAAGAGGAGGGGTGAGGGATGAATAGGTGGAGCACAGAACATTTTTAGGATAGTGAAAATATTCTGTATGATTCTTTCATAGTGGATACATGACAATATGCATTTGCCATAACACATAGAACTGTGTAACACAAAGAGTGAACCCAAATTTAAACTACAGACTTTAGTTAATAATAATAATAATAATAATAGTATTTGTTCATCACTTGTAACAAATGTACTATACTAAATGCAAGATGTTAATTATAGAAGAAAATGAGTATTGAGGAAGGGGGATAAATGGGGACACTCTACAGAGAGAGTTTCAAAATTTCTACACAATTTTGCTATAAACCTAAAATTGCTCTAAAAAATAAAATCTATTAATAAAAACATACCATTGTCTTGTTTTTACTTGCCAGACCAACTATCCTGAGCCTTTGGTATATGATCCTAGCTTATTCCTAAATCCTGGTGGTAATTTGGTTCTAAATGAATCTCTTATACTTGACTGTATTATCAATCTTGACTTTAGTTTCCTTTTTTAAGCATTTCCAAGAAAGACTTGCATGTGTGTTTGTGCATGTGGGTGCAAATGTGGTGGTCATAGTTTAAGGAAGTTTATCTAATCCTAGGCCTGTTATTACAAAATATAACCTCTGGCCCTGTGGCAGTCTGAGATTATTTTATGAATCCCAGAAGGAGAAAGATTATGTTTGTAAATGAGTCTGTTCTTCTGGGTATGATACCCTTTGATTGCATTAATTCAGTTGAGAGGTCTTTGATTCGTTTACTTGATAAGAAAAATTCTGGGCTTTGGATTGAACTATGCCAGTGGGGCATGATTCATGGTGAGTCTGCACCCTCTTGCTGAGTTTGATATAAATGGGGGCACAGAGAGAGACAGACAGGCATAGGAAAAGGAAGACAGCATTTCTGATTCTGCAATGTGAGAAAGGACTGCAGAAAGCCCCTGAGAGACTCAAAGAGACAGGGCCCACATCTCAAGAGGAGATGAGCCCCATAATATGCATGATAGCTTACAGCCGGACTTGGGAAGAAATTGGAGCAGCTGAGAATGATAGAGGAGGCCCAGAAAGAGACAAGCCCTCTGCCTGGTTGCCCTCAGCTGAGCTCAAACTCGACAGAGGTTGGGGGCCATCTTGCTTCAACCGTGGCAAACTGAGTGTGTTGAAAAAGTACCTCTAACAGTGCCTCACTTTGGACTTTTCATGGCCTTGGAACTGTAAGCTCTTATCCCACATAAAAGTCAATCTATTTCTGGTACTTTGCATTGGCAGCCCTTCGGCAATCTAAAACAGGCTCCTTGTTGAAGACAAGTGAAGGAAAGCAGTTCAAAGTTTTTTCTGGACAGGTAAATCTGTAGTGGTGCTTTTTATCTTATAGTACGTCTCAGATAATTTGTCTTTGTTTTTAGTCTTAGATGGTAATGACACATGAATAAAATAGCATTTCCACCTCAACTGCTTCCTTTTCTAAGAATAAAAGTTTTCTTGTCAAGGTGAATAAAGAGGAAGGCGGGGACCCAGAGCCAGTTGAGAAATGGGAGCTGTACTGTGCAATTTATCTAGATGTACTTGACATTTCCTTTAAACATAAAAAAAAAAAAAGAAAGAAAGAAAGAAAGAAAAAAAAAGCATTGTTTCAAAGAAGTAAACATGAAAATTTAAAAACAATTTTATGGCTCAAATGCTTCCTTTGCAAAGTATGCAAAAGTACTTGATTCATTGATATCTCAATTTGTTCAAGTTTGATTACCTGAAAATATCTGATTCCCTCAATTCCATTCTGATTTCATTAACGTGTAAAATGAAGTCATGGTCTTCTAAAGATGAAGCCCCACCTCTGTTTTGAGTTATTTGGAAGTAACTCCAATTTCTACATCAGATAAAAGAACAAGTGAAAGGAGATAACTCCTCAAAGCATATGGGGTGGGGGAACTTGTGGGGTCTTTAAAGTCTTGTTGGTTGAAAGGCTTCTGCACTCAATGTGTGTATATATACTCAGCTTTTAGACTTTCCAGTTACATTGCTAGATTAGTTTTTTAATGTGAAGGGAAAATTACCTGATCTTAATTAGCAGTCAGAGGGCTTTGCTTCAGAAACACAGTCACAGAACCCACAGAACAGAGCAGGGCTTGTCCCCTCCAGTGGTCGTTTATGAGTACTGCAGAAACAGCCCTGCAACCAGGCATACGGGGCAGCCGTTCAGGGTGTGATGGCTTCATGACCCAGGACAAAACATTTTTCATTTGGATGTCAAAATCTGATGACACACGAAGGCCGTGTAGTCTGTTTAGAAAACTCATCCCTAACACATCAAATGTTTGAAGATACCCAGGGAGCAAGGAATGAGGCAGTCTAATAAATACATGCTGCCCTTCCTTTTCAGTTTGAATTAGAGCTTCACACCATGATTCTGCTATCCATGAAACCCAAGTCTGAATCAATAACTAGGGACAGAGCCAGTTCTCTGTGGCTATCGACGGCCCAGCTGAGTGACTGACAGAAATATTTTTTGAATGATTTAAAGAAAGCCACATGACGATTGACCAACAGGACATGCCGGCATTATTCGCTTCCTTCTGATATGTTAGGATTGCAAGGGAACTTTAATTTTCCCAGAGGTTCTTTCTGATTTCGGAGGCAGTGTTGGATGATCTGTTAACAGGCTTCCAAGCTCTCAAATTTGCACTGAGTTCAACTGACATTTCTTTTCAAGACTTTAAATCATTACAAGCTTTTGAGTCCTGCAGCAGTCACAGCCCTCAGCTGAAGTAAATGGGCATTTTGTTGGACAATGCTTTTGTAAATAGTACTTCAATTTTGGAAGGAACAGAAAGAAAGCCTAATAGATATAAGAAGATAAAGAATATGCCTTATAGAATAAAATTATGATTTATAAAAAGAAAACATTCCAACAATTTGGGTTCAAGGTGAGACTTCTGGTAAAAAGTATCTCACATTTCATAGTTGCTTTTATTGTGGTTTTATAAAATTTCACGTATCTTCTCTTATCTTCACAACCACATGCAAGCCCATTCCATTTATCTCTATTTAGTTCTTGATACTATTTGATTGCGGTCACAGGTTCTGGAATCCCTGTCTTAGCAGATGCATTAACTTCAATGTTTCAGGCCCCTAATCCTTATCTGCTGGTATCTGAACTGTTGCTACCAATTCAGCAACACTCAAATTTGAACATATTACAAAAGAAGGATGATGAGTGGCTAGAAAAAAAGTTAATGTTGGGTCTAAACAAGTTATTTAACATTTCTGTAGTATAGTGGAAAGAACACTGGCTTTAGAGTCTGATGTTTGTAGTGTTAAATATGGGTTTTGCCTATAAAAAGTTAAGTGACCATGGGGCAACTTTTTAAAACTTATTCTCATTATCAGTGTCTGCAAATGGAGGATGAAAATACTTACCTTCTAGGCTATCATTTATTTACCTCAGAAATATCTATGTGGTGAGTGTGCTTTGGCTGACACAGATAGCCTTCCGTTAGAATGGGTGCTCAGGGAAGGTCCTCATAAGGAGTTAACATTGGAGGGTGACCTGAATGAAAAGATGGCACTAGCCTTGTGAGGAAGAGTGTTCTAAGAGTGTTCTAAGCAGAGGGGGTAGCCAATAGAGAGGTATGAGGAAGCTTGGAGTATTTAAAGAACAGGAAGGTGGCTAGAGCACCTGGAGTCTTAGAGGAAGTCGGGGCCAGATATTGTAGTGTGTTTCAGTTATAGTAAGGGTTTGTATATTCTCTGAGTACAGTGGAAATCAGTGGATATTTTAAAGAAGTGTTTGGTTTATATTTTAAAAATCTAACATTGATTGATGCGTAGAAAATGGACTATGGAAGAGGCGTCAAGAATAGTAATAGGAAGAATTAACAGGCCATCACTGTATTCAAGGTAAGAGATGATGGTGAGTAGGACTAGCATCCCAGCAATGGAGATGGAGATGAATAGATGGATTTGGGACATATTTTGGAGGTAGAACTATAGGACCTGCTAACGGGTTAAATTTGAGTGTTTCAAGAAAGGAAGAAATATGGGATGGATCCTAGGATTTTGGTTTGTTTGATGGAATAAATCAATCAAATGGGGAAGATGTGGGATGAAAATAGTTTGAGCAAAGAAAACAAGAGTTGTATTTTGTATATATTAAGTGTAAGCTTCATTTTAAGCATACAAGTAGAGATGTCAAATAGGTGTCTATGAATGGAAGTCAAGAAGGCTATACAAGCTGGAGCACAGGGCAAATCACTAGGCTGGAGATAAAAATTTTGGAATCGTTGGTTTTGCTGGTATATTAGTCAGCCAAAGGGGTGCTGAAGCAAAGTACCAGAACTCTGTTGGCTTTTATAAAGAGTATTTACTTGGGGGTAGAAGCTTACAGATACCAGCCATAGAGCCTAAGTTACTTTTCTCACCGAAGTCTGTTGCCATATGTTGCAGCAGGATGGCTGCCGACTTTCAGCCTTCCTCTTCCTCTTAAGGCTCCATGGTCCCAGCTTCTTCCAAGATCAGCTTTAGGCTGGGATAAGTCTAGTCTCTGTCTCAGAGTTCGTTTCTTTCTGGGTTCAGCTGCTGTGCTCTCTCCCATGTGTTTCTCAGGCTCTGGTTCAAAACTCCAACCTCCCTTCTCTGCGTATGGATTCTCTGTGAGTCCCTGCCCACCAAGTGTGCGGGGACTCAACATCCTATTGATGTGGCCCAATCAAAGACTTAATCATTATTTAATTAAGTAAAAGTAAATCCTCCGAATCCAATATAATCTAATATGCCCAGAGGAGCAGACCAGTTTAAAAACATTATCCATTATCTATTTTTAGAATTCATAAACAATACCAAACTGCTACAGCTGGTTTTTAAAGCCATGGAACTAGAAGAGATGACCCAGGGAGAGGGAATGAGTAAAGAACAGGAGATAGTCCAGGACTGAGCCTTGGGGTACTTGAATATTTAGAAGCTATGTTGGAAAGAAGGAGCCTGCTGAGGAGATGGAAAAAACACAAGAAAATATTAACATGTCTAGGTAGGGGTTAATTTTGTCTGTTACTGCTGAGAGGTAAGCATGAGGCCAGAGAATGACCTTTTTAGATGTTTAACACCCAGCCCAAGCACTTCCATTGGAGTGGTGGGGACAAAAAAGAGACTGGAGTGAAGACTGAGAATTAGAGATAATCTATACAAAACAGGTGTCTGGTACATAGTATGTGGTTAATATATGGTAGATATTACTAAGAAATAATAATTGGTGACAGACATTGTGAGTTGCCTATAGCACTCATTCTCCATGCCTCCTCTTCCCACTCCCTGCTTCTTTTTCTTTGCAGAATCCCATATTTGTTCAAGTTCTTTTTACCTTTTCATATGCCTAGGGGAGTGCCATTATCTATAGAGGTCGCTCTTGATGGTGTCATTCCCCTGGCTAGTGGCATGGACATGTGACCCACTTCTCACCAATGGGACTCAAGGGGTAGCTAGTGAGGGATTCTGGGAAAGGTTTTCTTGATAATAACAGGACATTCATGGGAAGAAATGCCTCTTTCTTTCACTAGACATTATTGCATCTGTTTGGGATATCTGGAATTACTGCGGGCGTCTTATGACTGAGAGGGGAGCTATCAACAGGCTGTGCATGGCAGAGGAGAAACATGGAAAGCCATCTTTGCAGACAGATTTCAGTCTCCTGGGGGTACTAAGACATAACTTTTAAATCTAATGCTTCTCTGGATATAAGTCCCACTGAACTCTGTGTGATACTGCTATTACAGCTTACCTCGTGCCACCTATTGTTCTAAACTCTACCTACTATTTTTACAGATGAACAAACTGAAAGCCGAAATGAGGTTAAGTGATTTGCTCAGGGACATGCAATTAGTTGGACATAAAGCAAGGATTCAAACTCAGGCACTCTGAGCACCATGTTAATGCTGCCTTTCTATGGGCTAAGAAAGGCATCTGCAAAGAAGTATTTATTTGGGATCTGTATAAAAAATGAGAAGTAGTTTTTAGATTATTTTCCAAAATAACAACTGATTTGGGGCTGTTTTACTACCTTTGTCAAATCATGGATTCCAAAATGCTGGGGAAGTGTGTGTCACTAATCCTTGGTCACTGCGTATATTGGGTGACAGTATTCTTGCCTTGAGATACCAGAATCCAGGTTTGTACACATTGCTATTTTTTTTTATTTTTTTTAATTTTTAAAAATTTTTTTGTCTTTGTTTTTTTTTTTAAATTACATTAAAAAAATATGAGGTCCCCATATATCCCCCGCCGCCCCCACCCTACTCCTCCCCCCACAACAACCTCCTCCATCATCATGAGACATTCATTGCACTTGGTGAATACATCTCTGAGCACTGCTGCACCTCATGGTCAATGGTCCACACCATAGCTCACACTCTCCCACATTCCACCCAGTGGGCCATGGGAGGACTTACAGTGTCCGGTAACTATCCCTGCAGCACCACCCAGGACAACTCCAAGTCCAGAAAATGTCCCCACATCTCATCTCTTCCTCCCACTCCCTACCCCCAGGAGCCACCATGGCGACTTTCTCCACACCAATGCCACATTTTCTTCGATTACTAATCACAATAGTTCATGAATAGAATATCAGTAAGTCCACTCTAATCCATACTCTATTCCTCCATCCTGTGGACCCTGGAATGGTTGTGTCCACTCCACATCTATATCAAGAGGGGGCTTAGATTCCACATGGATGCTGAATGCAATCCTCCTGCTTTCAGTTGTAGGCACTCTTGGCTCCCTGGTGTGGTGGTTGACCTTCTTCAACTCCATGTTAGCTGAGTGGGGTAAGTCCAATAAACCAGAGTGTAGGAGCTGAAGTCTGTTGAGGCTCAGAGCCTGGCTATCACATGGTCAGTCCAGAGATTCAGGTCCCCTAGGTATATATTAAACCCCAGCACCTACTACAGTTCCGGTAAAAGTAACAGGAGATGCATTGCTATTTTTAAAACACATATGAAATAAAAATAACTGCTGTTAAGTTAGTGCTTAATATATGATCGATCCTGTATGTGGTACTTTAAGTACATGGTTTTACCAAATCTTCACTGTATTTTGGGCTCTCAGAAATAGATAGTATTTCATGCATTTTATGACTAAGTAAAGCAAATTATGGAGAGTTTAAAGTATTTTGCCCCAAATTACATGAATTTTAACCTAGGTTTGTCTCATTCCAAATGCTATGCTCTTAACCATTGACTAGATAGATTAGATTTAAATGAAATCATGGTAAAAACTTTGAGGCTACCCGGTATATTGAATTGGCATTATGCCTATAAAAGGTTGATGCATGGAAAAAAGTCTGGAAAGAAGTATACAAATAGTGATAAACAGTGGTTTCTCTGTGTTGGAAATTAAAGTTAATTTTTCTTCTCTTCAGTATCTCACTATTATTAAAAGTAAAATTAATAGATGATGTTTTAAATGATCAGTTTTTACATCTAGAGCTTGGTGGTCAAATGCTGGACAGAAATGGATTTATCAAAGTGATTTGGGACTGCTTTTCCACCAACCACTTGGCCAATTGGTCAGATTTCTATTCCTGTTTTTTTTTTTTCCATTATAGTGTTTATTCTTGCTCTAGGTAAGGAAACATCACTTTCATTCCTCTTCCTGCTCATTATAAACCCATGTAGAACTTCTTCCTATGAATCATAAAGTCTTCTTTCCACTTCTATGGGCTAGACTGTGTAAACAGATTTTCATGCCCTTGTATGAAAAAAAATTCTAAAAGCAAACAGAAAACCAATTGTCCAGCTATTTATTTTGTGTTGGATTGATTGGTTCATTAAATAAGTGAAAGCAGCATTTTCTATTTTCATCAGCATGTGTGTTAAGTTGTTGGAGTTCTTTTTCTGTTAACTCTAGTTAATGTCACATTCTCAACCACAGAACACTGGGTGATTACTCAGAAAAAAACCCCAATTACCTCTTAGATTTACACTTCATCAGTAATTGTATAGTAAAAGGAACCTTGATAAGAGTGAAGTTGATTGCAAAATAAATTTCTTGTATATGGTGCCAACAAATTCTTTTTCCTGATAGCCTAGTTATATTGCAGGCTTATATACTTTTCAAAATTTTGCATTCTACTACCTTTCTATAAAGCTTTAAAAGATATTTAAGGAATGCTGTTAGTAATATTGTAAGAACAGGTGGCTGGGTTGGAATTGAAACACCTCTACAAAAGATTGAAGTGTAAATTTTATAACTTAATAAGTATTTCAGCCAAGAAATGACAACTCTTTTTGTGGTAAGAGCTGAAATACTGTTCAAATTCAAGTGATAAATTCCGTTATGAAAGAAGATTAAAATTCCAATGTGTCTTGAAATTTGAGTTATAAAATAGATATTTAATGAATGATACTACCCTTCACTACCATCTGTCCTTCAAATTTACTCTGCTTTTTATTAAATCTATAAGCAAACTTAAAAAAATTTTAAATTCAAGTTCCACTAACACATCGGCTATTTTCCCTTATTAATGTATTGCCTCTTTTTGTCACTATACTGCTTTTTTCTTCCTCTTTCAATTTGTAGCACAACTAAAATGGCTTCCTGAACCACATGAGGAAGAATGCTTTACTTTTTCTTTTTCCCAGGATTTTATATCTAAATAATTCCCAAAGAGAAATGGTCAACATAGGAATCTAATGTTGACTCTGGCTAAGGTGCCAGACTGTCCTGCCTCATTCGAAAAGTAATGCCTTGGTTTTTCCTCCCATCATCGGGGAAGAAGGTAAATGACTCCACACTCACCTACAGAGCTGACAGTATGAGAATGTGGGTTGTGGAAAAAGTCCCTGCTTTTTCTTCCACTGGTCAAGCCTCAGAGAGTTTAGCCCAAAGATTTATCTAACTTTCAGGTGGAGAAATGGACTCTTGATAATCCACCTTAGTTATAAAGTAGGAAGAATATTGGTGAACTTGGAGGAAAAAAAGGGAAAGGGTTAACTCAGAAGGCCTGAGTTACTCAAACCCTGCACATTCTCAAGAAAGACCTGTTTTGAGGACTGGTCCTTGGCTACTTCTTGAGAGCTGAGCTCCCAGGCCTTGAAATATTCTGTCTGCAGAGTGTTTTTTGTTTTTTTTAATGTCCAAGGACTTGGACCATCCTGTACCAGTTGAACCAGATGGTTTATGCTCATGATATGATTTATAGTGTACACGTGTTGTTATTTTATTGGGGTTCTGGAGTCTGAGCAGCTGAGGTCAGTCTTGAAGGTACTGCATGTCTACATGACTGACCCCAATAAAAACCCGGGACATGACGCTTGGGTGAGCTTCCCTGGTTGGCAATGCTTCACATGTGCTATCACACTTTGTTGCAGGGAGAATTTGGTTTATTTCATGTGATTCCACTGGGAAGGGACACCTGGAATTCTGTGCCTTATTTCTCCCTGAACTCACCCCATGTACCCTTTTTGCTGATTTTAGTCTGCATCCCTTTGCTGTAGTAGAGCTGTAGTAGACAGTAACAGTGAGAATAACAGCTTCTGAGTCCTGTGAGTTCTGGTAACTCATCGAGCCTGAGGATATCTTGGAGTCACCTTGATATAGTATAGAGCCAAATTACTCCACTACAAGATTTCTACTCTTTAAAGTTTTTGGTACTTTTTCCCCCAATTTTTAAAAATGCATATAAACCCACAAACACATTTATGAACATTATTGAGAATTTGCTCTAGGGAAGCAGACTTGGCCCAGTGGTTAGGGCGTCCGTCTACCACATGGGAGGTGCGCGGTTCAAACCCCAGGCCTCCTTGACCCGTGTGGAGCTGGCCCACGCACAGTGCTGACGCACGCAAGGAGTGCCATGCCATGCTGGGGTGTCCCCCGCATAGGGGAGGCCCACGCGCAAGGAGTGCGCCCCATAAGGAGAGCAGCCCAGTGTGAAAGAAAACTTCAGCCTGCCCAGGAATGGCGCTGCACACATGGAGAGCTGACACGACAAGATGACGGAACAAAAAGAAACACAGATCCCTGTGCTGCTAACAACAACAGAAGTGGACAAAGAAGAACACGCAGCAAATAGACACAGAGAACAGACAACTGGGGGGGGAGGGGAAGGGGAGAGAAATAAATAAATAAATAAATCTTAAAAAAAAGAATTTGCCCTCTGTAAAATTTTGTTTCTTTTTATTATATGTAGTTTTATTTTACCAACATTTTCTTATTTTATAAATGGTATCTGGAAATAATTTTCAATAGGTATGTTCTATTCCATTGCATAGAAAATAATATTTAAAAATGAGCAAATGTTTTCAACCATTGTAAATTTTAAGGAATTTAGGTATTCCTATTTATTTTCTGTCATAAGTAATACTGAAATATATATGTTTGTCCATAATAGCTAGTATGAACATACCACTCACCATGTACCAGGCATCTTCTAACCATTTTACATGCATTAAGCACATGAATCCTGCTAGCAGGCTGATGATATGGGTGTTATTGATGTGGTTTTATTTTTTATGCTTGTGGAAACTGCGGCACAGAGAACCTAGCTAACTTGCATAGGGGCACACACCTGGCAGTTGGTAGAGTTAGGATTCCAACCCCAGCAATCTGGTTCTAAGGTCTCCAGAGTCACCTTATCTTCTTCAGCTCATCTCTTAGAACTTCCTCAAGGATAGATTTCTAGAAGTGAGTCAATGGGTTATTGAGGCTCTTAATTAGTTTATGGAAAGGATACACCAATCTGTCCTCTCAAAACACTTTATAGGAAAGTCTTTCTTTACTTTTATCGAAATTGAGTACTATCTTTAGCAAAAATCTTTTATCAGTCCGATAGTGGAAATTTAGTATTTCACGTTGCCTTATTTGGATATTTTTCTGAGCATAGTGTTTTAGATTACAGCATGGGCTCTAGATTCAGTTTATCTGTGTTTGAATCCCACCAATATTTATTTTTAGAATGGTTGTGAAAATTAAATTAATTAATATATGCAAGGTGCCTAGAACAGACCTGGTATACAGTAAGCACTTGATAGGTGCTGTTTGTTACTGCTGTTATTTAGCAGTAAAGCTGAACATTATCTCTTGTATTGGTTGGCCACTTATGTTTTTCTTTTGTAAATATCCTGTTCATGGACTTATTTTCAGAAAATTGCTATTCATTGATAAAAGGTTCTCTGCAATATTCCTTTGCAGTATTTTCTTTTTTATCCAAGAAGGCCGAAGAGAATGGGTATTGACTGAGTCAGAGTTAACATTTGAATGAGGTTCTTAAGATCTATAGACTGCATTTAAGGAAAACAATACTGTGAGAGAATGTCTCCTTATGCTGCAGCAATTGAAGTATAGACCAGAGCATGTATTGCTTTTGTAAATGAAAAAAAAAAAAAGATAATGGAAAAAGCCAGCTTTTAGTGTGATAAGAAATACAACAAACACATTTCATTACAGAGCTCAGAGGACTATGCAACATTTCTTTGAATTACAGAATCAATTGTGAATTTGAGATTTTTTTTTGATGAAAACACTGGAATGCCGCAGCTGGTTACTAGTTGGGGGAAATGTGCTTAGTGCATAATTAATAGAGGCAAGCCATTGCAGAGAACAAAAAAATAAAATTAAATAAGCATACACATCAGCTGCTCAAGGGAAAGTAGAGTGTGAACCATTTTATTTTGCATTAACATGACATGCTTCGATAATTGTAGTGTGAGGCTTTCTGTTACCAAGTATAGTGTGTTTAGGGCTGAGTATCTTCACAAAGTTAAAGAAATATTAACTGTGACTTTAAAACAGTCAATAGAATTAGCATGAACCAGAGCCAAAACACTTGAAGCAAAAAAAAAAAAATAAATGCACAGATTTGTAGGTCTACAGATTGAATGTGAAAGCTCCCTGGCTCACCAAATTCTTGTTCCTTCTGACTTGGTATATGCACAAATGCACTGAACTCATAGTAAGTGAAGAGGAAACCCAAGGGAAGGGAAAAGGTCAACTAATCTAGAATATTAACAATACAAATAACTGCAACAATTGACCCTGGGGCACTTACTCTGTGCCCTGCACTATGTAGGCACTTTTCATACAGTAGTACTTCATTTAATCACTACAACAGCCACATTAGGGAGGTTTTATTATGCTCCGCACAGCAGTCACAGCTAGTGAGAGGTACAGCTGATATTCAAAGCCAGGTCTGTCTCCAAAGCCCGTGTTTTTATTCACTTTATTTCTTTGCTATTGTCCATTTTGAAAAGTGTGTCATACTTAATTCCTACTCATGGCTGTCCAATTATTTCATTCATTCATTCATTTGTGCATGCATGCAACATATATGCATTATATTCCAAAATAGTTACGGGGTTCTTAATATGTGCTATACCCTGTGCAAGGTGCCATTAAGAGAGCAGGGAAATCAATACACATTTCTTCCCTTTATGAAATTTAGAGTTGATTAGAGGAGATTAGGAGCATTTATTATGTACCTAGGAAGTGTCAGGCTTCTTTCTAGGCACTTTTCTGTACGGTCTCAATAATTTTTGCTATAACCCTTTACTATGTTGTTTTCAACTCCACTTTGCATTTAAGGAAATAGGCTCAGATAAATTTGGCAATTTGTTCAAATTTCAATCAGCTGTGAAGTATCTTGTATAGACCCTAGCCTCAGCCTGCAGGATCTTCTACGATATTACCACCCAATACTGCCTCATTACTATGCCCCTAAATTTATCATTAGATTTCTCACCAGGAACATAAGTCCCCATGTCACCTTCTTTTGAATTTTTTGTCATTTCTTTGTGGCTACTCTTCCAGGGCTCTTCCCTTGCCAGAATTCCCCACAGATAGGACTGTTTTTGTACAAAGCATCCTAATATGCTAATACTATTTCTGACAGTGACACACTGGACATTATCACAGCCTCTATCTTCACCTCTCACCAGAAACACACAGCACACACTTTGGCAAGAGGGGCATGCATTTGATAAATTAATATTCAACATGCACATTAAAGAGTTTCAGGAAAAGACAGACTACAGAGCTTTTTACTTTCCAAGGCACGTATATGCAAATCCAAAGCAATTTACAACTATGACCACATTAGCCATATTGCCTCTAAATCAGTCTTCTTTAAGGATACCTCATAATCTTTGGTGATGTGACACAACTTAGACACATCTTTCCAAATCATTTCAATCACTCCTATAAATGTGTCATAACCATATGTTAACTCTGGCAAAGTAATAAATTTCTTCTCTACTGTAAACTATATGCTCAGGCTTGTGGGAGTATCTGTCTGAGGAACACATAAGCTATGGAAAGCAGATCTCTACACTGTGCAACTTTGAAAGCCCTAAAAGATTTCAGCATAGAGCATCTTAATTAAACAAGTAAATTCTTAAGGGTCCTGGCCAGGGGTGTGATTGGCTGACATCCAGTCCTGGCATATCGTTGACCTGCTGTAATACATATGGCAAGTTAATCAATCCCTCTGTAAGTCCTGGTTTACCTTTTTTCAGAGAGGGGATAAGAGCCATAGCAGTTTAAAACATGGCCACAAATTCTGTGACTTACCTGCCATCAGGAGTTTGAGTCCATGACCCTTTTCCTTGAAATAGGCAGGCTTGTGATTGCTTGACCAATAGAGTAGGTCATAAAGGTCATGCAGCTGCCATCTTGTTTGTAGGAATGCTTGCTGTTGGAGCCCTGAGTGTCCATGTAAGAAACCCATTACTTGGAGAGTGCAGGTACCCTACTTGACAGGCTTAGATGAGCCCAGCCTGCTAGCCATAAACACCAAGGTGCTACACATGCACATGAAGCTGTCCTTCACTCTCCAGACCAGCCTATCTGCCAGTTGAATACCCCTGAGTGACATCCCTTCATTGACATCAGGTGGTAAAATTCTTCAACAAAGTTCTGCCTGAATTTCTGACTGAAAAAAATCATGAAATATAATAGTCATCAATTTTCCCCTCTCTACTAGATTATTCCTACCAAACATTCCATTATTTCTCCCATCTAAAAAAAAGTTTTCTTTGTCATACCTCATCCTCTGGCTACCTGCTTCCCCTTGTAGCAAACTTCTTGAGAAGATTTTCCATACTTTCTTTTAGGGAATTACCCAGATCTTACCAACCTCCTCTTTCTCTGGGGAAATCACAAATACCTGCTCGGTGGCCATCCTCTGGCTACCCCCACTTCCTTTTCTATTGTGTACCATTCCACAACCTGGGGGAGATGTAAATCTAATGAATAGCTTGCCCACCCCCACCCCCCAACCAGGTCTTAAACCAGAAAACAGGGAACTAGCAGCCCCAAATGCTTATCAGAACAGGAATTCTCAGTGGTAAGATCCCCTCCACTGGAGGTGGATGAAAATCACACTCAAACAGTATAGATTGGTCTCTCCTCCAAGGTGAAGCGGTGCCTGTGGAACTGCCATCTATCTACTGACCCCAAGTGGTTTTTGTCCTCCTCTGGAAATTGACTGTGATGTGACCTCTTCCCCTTCTCTTTTGGGCTCTATATGCTATGTAAGTAACAAGGAGATGTATGCTTTCTGAATTCTTTATTCTGTATAATAAAGGGATCATTTGCTGGAAGTTTCTGTTCTGCCCTGAACCTGTGTTCCCATGATGCCCTGTTGTAGTAAATTTCTCCACACATATAAGCCCTAAATCCTTTTCCCGTTCTTTGGAACCCAAACCAATCAGACTTCTTTCCCAAGCACTGGCAAAATGCCTCCTCTCTAGGTCATCAAGGACATCCTCACTGTTAAATTCAATGGTCAATTCTTGGTGAACCAGCAGCATTTGACAGGCTTGATCACTCCTTTTTATTTTCTCAACTTAGCTTCTGGCATCTGGTCTCCTGGTTTCCTTCCTATGCCATTGGTTGCTCCTTTCTTAGTCTCACTTGCTGGTTTCTCTTTCTCTAGTCAACATCTTGATGAAGGAATATTCCAGATATAAGTTTTGAACCACTTCTTTTTCTGCCCAACTCCCTTGGTGGTCTCAGGCAATTTCATGGCTTTAAGGAGCATACCCTAAGACTCCCAAAATTTATTTTTTCAGCTTAGACTTTCCCCCTGAACTTTAATTTCAGAATCATAGATCCAACTGTTTACTAAAGATCTCCATTATTAATAGGGAGATCAAACAAAACATATTCAAAATGAAAGACCTGATTTTTCCCCCCAAAATTATACTTTTTCCTATCATTTAAGAGAAACTGCTTATTCCAGTTCATCAGGCCTTGGCATCATCCTTAAAATTCCTCTTTCACTCACATTTCACATTGCGCCTACCAGCAAAATGTATTTTGAATCTGAAAATTTCTCACCATCTCTCCTGTCACCACTCTTGTCCAAGCCACTATCATGGATTATTGTAAGACTTCCTTGTATGGGAAACATCTTGTGCCACACTTCATATACTTTTATCCCACCTTTTCACTTCTGCTATTTGCTTCAGCAATGGGCTGCTTGGGCTCCTTGCATGCATAACCTGATAGCATCTCTCCTTATCTTATCTCTTCTTTATTTATCTCCTTTCTTCCAGGGCTTCTCTGCCATCAATAAGTGGGGTGCCTGTGAAACCTTCTTGAAACCAGACTTCAGGAGAACTAACTCTCCTTGAGACATCACTTGACCAATGGGAATGGGAGCTGGTGCAGAAAAACTCCCTTTTCCAGTGGTGCAGACAATTCTGAGGTACCTTCTTTGGACTTCCTCAAAGGGCTCCCTGCAGGTAGAGCTACAGTTTCTCATAGTATCTAGCTTCATAGAGCACTTCTCTGAGCAACACAGTTTTTTTTCTCTTAACCAAGCTTCCAGCCTTAAGCCCTGTGTCCCTACCTGCTCTTAGCCCTGTCCTGGCTACCTAGAAATTAATTTTGCAGCCGTGAGACTGCTGAGGGAATATTCAAGGAAATAATGACAGAGACCTTCCCAAACTTTTAAAAGATGTGAATATGTACATTGAAGGATCCCAGAGAATACAAAGCAGGATAAATATGAAGAAAAGCACACCCCATCATATATTGATAACATTATCAAATGCAAAGGACAAGGAAAGAGTTCTGAAAACTGCAAGAGAAAAGCAATGTGTTACATATAATGGCGGAGTGCCATTACATTGAGTGCTGATTTCTCATGAGGAACCCAGGAGGCAATAAGGCAGTGCGTTAAAATAGTTAAAGTGCTGAAAGAAATCAGCTACAGCAAAGAATTTTATATATGCCAAGACTTTCTTTCAAAAGTGAGGGCAAGATTTAGACATTCTTGTATAAACAAAAACTGAGGGGGTTCATTGCTACTAGATGTACCATACAAGCAATGAGTTCCTTACACTTAAAATAAAGGACACTAGACAGAGGTTCAAAGTGGCATAAAGAAATAAAGACCTAAAAAAAAAAAAAAAAAAAAGAAAAAAAAAAAAAAAGAAATAAAGACCTGCAGTAAAGGTAACCATTTGGTAGTTATAAGTACCAGCATTATTGTAGTGTGTTGTTTGGTATATAGCACCATTTCTTAATTCCTATAGGTGCTAAAAGGCAAATGCGTAAGAAGTAAAGATCAATCTGTGTTTTTGGATTAACAATGTACAAAGATGTAAGTGGTAGCAAGCACAAAAAATGGTGGGAATATGGAGGGCTATAGGAAAAGTATAAGTGCATACTATTGAGGTTAAATTGGAATCAAATCAAATATGATTGTTATATATTTAGGATGTTAAATTTTAACCCCGTAGTAACCATTAAGAAAATAGATGAAAATTATATCCAAATAGATATGAAAAGACCCTCAATGTGGGACAGTACAAAAAATCAAATAAATATAAAAGTAGGCATTAAAAGAAATGAAGGACAAAATAAATATAAGACTTACAAAGGCTAAATAGCAAAATAACAGAAGAAAGTCCTTTTGTTGGAGAAAAATATGGCACCTACTGGGACACAGAGACTGATATGACTATAGACAAAGAAAGAATTTATTGAGAAGCTCTCCCGACAGAAGGAGTCTGAAGAACAGACTTCAATCCTCCCTCCCCCTTGGAAGGGGGGAACTTGAATTTATACAGAACTTTCCTAGGTGGGGAAATGATAGTTGGTGGGAGGGGGTTGAGGGTCTGAATGAAGTGCAGAGGCCAATAGGAAGCCCTAGAGGTAAAATTTTTCCTGATAGTGACTAGAAGATTGTGGGTTAGGGAGTTATGGTTTCTTGGAATGCTGCAGGAGCAGATGTTTCTTTGTTCTGTAGAAATTTTATCTCCCTCTGATATGCAGGTAGGGAAGGTTTCCATTTCCCTTTACTCCCATCTCTATGTGGTTTCTTTATTTAACCTGTGGGGATGTGCCATGCCCTTAGGCACGTAGGCTTATGGGGGATGGGGTTAGCCTTTCCCCAGTGCATATTAGGGGAAACTGAGTTACAGCTTGTTAATTATTGCAAATCTCTAACATCTCTATTACCTGTAGTGATTTTAAGTGTAAATGGATTAAACTCCCTAGGCAAAAGGCAGAGATTGCAGAATGAATATAAAAGACTGACTTTACTATATGCTGTCTGCAAGGCACTCACCTTAAATTTAAAAATACAAGTAGGTTGAGGGTAAAAGGATGGGAAAAAATATATGCCATCCGGATAGTAACCAAAGGAATGCTGGGATTACTATGCTAATACTGGATAACATACACTTTCTGTCAAAAATAGTTATGAAGAACAAAGATGGATATTATACTGATAAAGGAGATAATACAACAGGAAAAAGTAACATTTATAAATGGACATGCTCTTAACAGCAAAGCCCCAAAATTATGAAAATTTGAAGGGGAAAATTGATGGTTCTACATGAACAGTTGGAGACTTGAATACATCACTCTCAATAATGGATAGAACATCTAGTCAGAAGATCAATAAGGTAGACTTGAATGATATTCTAAATCAGGGGTTCTTAACCTTTTTGTTCCATGGATCCCTTTGCCAGTCAGGTGAAAACCATGAATCCCTTACTAAGTCCACACTATACTGTGTATTATTTAATAAACATATCACACCCACACCAACACATTCCCACAATAATTTTTTTTTTTTTTTATTTCAATTCAAGCTCATAGACCCCTGGTTAAGAACCCCTGTTCTAAACCAATTAGACCTAATGGACAAAAATAGAAGATTTCATCCAACAAAAACAGAATAAATATTCTTCTCAAGTGCCCATGGATCATTCTCCAGGATAGACCCAAGACTAGTGTCCCAAGACTAGTGTCAATAAATTAAAAAATATTGAAAATAATGCATATTCTCTGACCACAATGAAATTAAGCTAGAAATCAATTACAGAGGGAAAAATGAAAAATTCACAGAAATGTGGAATTAAACAACATACTCTTAAGCAAACAGTGAATTAAAGAGGAAATCAGAAGCAAAACTAGGAAATATGTTGAGGTGAATGAAAATGGAAATACAAGAGACCAAAACGTATGTGGTGCAGCAAAGACAGTGCTGAAAGAGAAATTCATACACCTAAATGCTAACATTAAAAAAGAAGAAAGACTTCATATCAGACACCTAATCTCAAAAGTGGAGGAACTAGAAGAAGAAGAGCAAACTAAATCCTAAGTAAGCTAAAGGAAGGAAATAACAAAGATTAGAGTGGTGATAAATGGAATAGAAAACAAACAAAAAAATAGAATCAACGGAACTAAAATTTAGTACTTTGAAAAGATCAATAAATTTGATAAACATTTAGATAGAGTGACAAAGAAAAACAGAGAGGATAAAAATAGCAAAAATCAGAAATGAAAAGAGGGACATTACTACCAACCCAGCTGAAATAAAAATAACTATAAGAGAATACTCTGAACAACTTAATACTAACAAATTAGATAACCTAGATGAAATGGACAAACTCTTAGAAACACACAAACTACATACATTGACTGAAGAAGAAATAGAAGATCTCAATAAACTAATTTCTAGCAAAGAGATTCAATCACTAATCAAAAACTTCCCAAAAAGAAATGCTCAGGACTGGATGACTTCACAGGGGAATTGAGCAAAACATTCAAGAAGACTTAACTCCAATTCTGCTCAAACTCTTCCAAAAATTTAAATAGGAGGGCATTGGAATTGTTTGGTATGATATTGCAAAGGTGGACACCTGACATACATTTGTCAAAGCCTATAAAACTGTACAGCACAAAGTGTAAACCATAAACTGTTGACTTTGATTAATAGCAATTCTTCAATATTGGTTCACCAATTGTAATAGATGTACCACACTAATGTAAAATGTTAATAAAAGGGTAAAATGTGTGTGTGAGTAGTTGGGGGTTTTATGGAAATCCCCTATACTTTTAAAATGTATTTTTGCTGAATAGTCAAATATGTATAAAAATTAAAACATGAACTACAAATTATCTTTAATGAATATCAAACTATTAAATAAAAATTATATATGTGAGGTTGATTTTTTATTTATGATTTTGAAATTTTAGGTAAATCTTATCAAATAACTTTTTTTAATGACTCAATTTTATTGACACATATTAATAAAGCATAAATCCATCCAAAATGTACAATGAATGGTATTCAGTGTAATCACTTATTTGTATATTCATCACTTCAATCATTCTTAGAGTACCTTCATTATTCAAATAATAATAATAAACAAAAAATAATAATAAACAAAAACAAGCAAAATTCCTCACCCTGGCATACATAGCTGCTATTCTGTTTCCTTCTCTCAAGAATATATATGTATTTATATTTTGTAAAAAGTCATATTATGCAATATCACCTATATTTGTGATTTATTTATTTATTTTAAAGATTTATTTCATTTATTTCTCTCTCCTTCACCCCCATTGTCTGCTCTCTGTGTCCACTCGCTCTGTGTTCTTCTGTGTCCACTTGCATTCTTCTCACATGGCACTGGGAATCTGTGTTGCTTTTTTGTTGTGTCATCTTGCTGCATCAGCTCTCCATGTGTGCACATCTACTCCTGGGTTGACTGTGCTTTTTTTATGTGGGGTGGCTCTCCTTGTGGGGCACACTCCTTGTGCGTGGGGCACCCCTACGTGGGGGTGGCCCTGCATGGTACAGCACTCCTTGCATCTGGCAGCACTGCATGTGGGCCAGCTCACCATATAGGTCAGGAGGCCCTGAGTTCGAGCCCTGGACCCTTCATATGATAGGTGGACGCTCTATCAGTTGAGCCACAACCACTTCCCTATTTTTGTGTTTTAAATAAGATTTACTATTTTATGCAGTCTCATATACAGTTTTTAGCTTTCCTTCTATTAATATACATGACCTCAGATTTTCCCTTTCAACCACTGTCATACCCATGTAATAGCTCTGCTAGTTATGAACAACATGATATGCTTTCACCATTTCTATTCGTTTCCAAAGATTTACAGCTTTTTAATAATTCTGCATCTATTAACCATCAGCTTTCCTTTCTCTACCTTCCTATTTCTGGTAACCTATATTCTAATCATTAACTCCATGAGTTTACACAAGGTATTTTGTTCATAAGAGTGCAATCATATAGTATTTGTCTGGCTTGCTTCACTCAACATAATGTCCTCTAGATTCATCCATGTTGTCATATGCTTCATGACTTCATTTCTTCTTATGGCTGCATAATATTCCATCATGTGTATACACCACAATTTGTTTATTCATTCATCAGTTGATGGACACTTGGGTTGTTTCCAACTTTTGAAAATCATGAATAACACCACTGTGAACATTGGTGTACAGATATCTGTTTGTGTCTCTGTTCTCAGTTCTTCTGAGTATATACCTAGTAATGGTATTACAAAATCTGTCATCTAAAATGTCTCTAAAAATAAAGTTTATTATGAATTAAAAATTTTTGAATAAGAGGGAATACTCCCTAATTCATTCTATTAGGCCAATACCAACCACATACCAAAGTCAGATAAGGATACCATAGTAAAAGAAAACTATAGACCAATATCTCTTATGAATATAGATGCAAAAAATCCTCAGTAAATTCTGGAAAACCCAATCTAACAGCATATTAAAAGAATTATACACCATGATCAAGTGGTATTTATCACTGATATGCAAGGTTGGTTTAAAATAAGAAAAGCAATTAATGTAATACACCACATTAACAGAAAGAAGGGGGAAAAAGCATATGATCATCTCAATTAATGCAGAATAGTCATTTGGCATAATCCAACACTGCTTCTTGATAAAAACACTTAGAACACTAGGAATAGAAGGAGACTTCCTTAACATGATAAAGGGCATATATGAAAATCCCATAGCTAATATCCTACTTAATGGTGAAATACTGAAAGCTTTCCCTGTAAGATCAGGAATAAGACAAGGATGCCCACTGTCATTATTCTTATTCAACATTGTAATGAAACTTCTTGCCAAAGCAATCAGACAAGAAAAATAAATAAAAGGCATTGAAGTTGAAAAGGAAGAAGTAAAACTTCCCTACTTGCAGATGCTATGGTCCTATATACTGAAAGTCCTGAAAATTCCATAACAAAGCTCCTAATTCTAATAAATGAATTTAGCAAAGTGACAGGATACAAAATCAACACCCCTGAATCAGTAATGTTTCTCTGCACAAGCGATGAATTATTGGAAGACTAAATCAAGAATATAATTATTTTAGCAAATAAAAGAAGAAAAAATTATTCCAAGTATATACATGGAAAACTATAAAACGTTGCTAAAAGAAACCAAAGAAGACCCAAATCAATAGAAGGACATTCCACATTCCTGGACGGGAAGACTAAATATCATTTAGATGCCAATAATCTAAACCCAAAGCAATTTATAGGGAAGCAGATTTGGCTCAACTGATAGAGCATTCACCTACTATATGGGAAGTCCAGGGTTCAAACCCAGGGCCTCCTGACTGTGTGGTGAACTGTTCTATGCACAGTGCTGATGTGAGCAAGGAGTGCCATGCCATGCAGGGGTGTCCCCCACATAGGGCAGTCCCATGTGCAAGGACTGCGCCCTGTGAGGAGGGCCACCCCATGTGAAAAAAGTGCAGCCTGTCCAGGAGTGATGCCGCACACATGGAGAACTGATGCAGCAAGATGACACAACAAAAATGAGACACAGATTCCTGGTACTGCTGATAAGAATGCAAGTGGACACAGAAGAACACACAGCAAATGGACACAGATAGCAGACAATGGGGGGGAGGGGAGAAATAGATAAATAAATAAATCTTAAAAAAGCAAAACAAAGCAATTTATTGATTCAATGCAATCTCAACCAAATTGCCAAAAACCTTCTTTGCAGAAATGGAAAAGTCAATCATTAAATTTATATGGAAAGGTAAGAGGGTCTGAATTGCTAAAGCCATCTTGATAAAGAAGAGTGAAGTTGGATGAATGAAATTTCCCAATCTTAAAACTATTTACAAAGCCACAGTAATCAAAGCGGCATGGCACTAGCCTGAGGTCAGGCATATATACCGATGGAATCAAATTGAGAGCTCAGAAATTAATCCTCACATTTATGGCCAGCTGATTTTTAACAAGGTGGCAAAGACTACTCAATTGGGAAAGAATAGTGTCTTCAACAAATGGTGCTGGGAAAACTGGATCTCCATTTATATATATATATATATATTTTTATATATATATATATATATATATATATATATATATATATATAAAGGACCCTCTACCTCACACCATATACAAAGAACAACTCAAAATGTATCAAAGACGTAAATATAAGAACCAGGACTATCAAACTTCTAGAAGAAAATATAGGGAAACATCTTCAGGACCTTGTATTAGACAATGGCTTCTTAGACTTTACTCCCAAAGTACAACTAAACAAAAGAAAAAATAGATATATGGGACCTCATCAAAATTAAAACATTTGGTCCTCAAAGGACTTTATAAAAAAAATAAAATGACAGTCTACATAGTGGGAGAAAGTATTTGGAGACCACATATCCAATAAAAGTTTAATACCCAGAATTTTAAAGAAATCCTACAACTCAGCAATAAAAAAAAAATCCAATTAAAAAGTGAGCAAAATACTTGAATAGACATTTCTCCAAAGAAGATATAGAGGGAAGTAGACTTGGCCCAATGGATAGGGCATCTACCTACCACATGGGGGGTCCACGGTTCAAACCCCAGGCCTCCTTGACCCATGTGGAGCTGGCCCACACAGCAGTGCTGAAGCGCGCAAGGAGTGCTGTGCCACACAGGGGTGCCCCCCGTGTAGGGAAGCCCCATGCACAAGGAGTGCACCCTGTAAGGAGAGCCACCCAGCACGAAAGAAACTGTAGCCTGCCCAGGAATGGTGCTGCACACATGGAGAGCTGACACAACAAGATGATGCAACAAAAAGAAACATAGATTCCCGTGCCGCTGGCAACAACAGAAGCAGACAAATAAGAACACAGAGCAAATGGACACAGAGAACAGATGACTGGGGCAGGGCGGGAAAGGGGAGAGAAATAAATAAAATAAATCTTAAAAAAAAAAAAAAAAGGAGATATAGAAATGGCCAGAAAGCACATGAAAATATGCTCAATATCATTAGCCATCAGGGACATGTAAATCAAAATCACAGGGTGATACTATTTCACACCCATCAGAATGACTGCCATTAAAAAAAGGAAAGTAAATAAGTGCTGGAGAGGATGTGGAGAAATAGGAACATTCATTCATTGTTGGTGGCAATGTAAAGGGTTGCAACCTGTGTGGAAGACAGTTTGGTGATTCCTCAGAAAGCTAAGTGTATAACTACCATATGCTTTGGCAATCCCAGTATAGGTATATACCCAAAAGTATTGAAAGTGGGAACTCAAACAGATATTTGTATGCCTATGTTCACCAGCAGCATTAATCACAATTGCCCAAAGATGGAAGCAACCCAAGTGTCTATCACTGATGAATGGAGAAATAAAATGTTGTTTATACCTACAATGAATATTATTCAGCTGTTAAAAGAATGGAGTCCTGATACATGCAAACATGGATAACCTTTAATACATCATGTTGAGTGAAATATGCCAGACTCAAAAGGCCAAATATTGCATGATCTCACTGATTTTATACAATTAGAATAAGCATACTCATAGAGTCAGATTTTAGAATATAGGCTACAAGGGGATGGGGTGGGTTTAGGGAATGAGAAGTTAAGATTTAAAATATACAGGGTTCCTATTAGAAATGATGGAAATGTTTTGGTCATGGATGGTGGTCATGGTAGCACAACATTGTGAACACAGCAGTACTGGAATATATACCTGATTGTATTTAAAAGTGGAAATGTTAGATTGTATATATGGTAACAGTAACAAAACAAAACCAAACCATGGAACTGTGCTATGTAAACAGTAAGTCCTAAGTTAAACTATGGACTTTAATAAATAGTACAGTTATAAAGATGTCCTATCATTAATTGTAACAAATCCTCCACCCCAATGCAAGGTGTCAGTGGTGGGGTGGTATATGGAAATACTGTATTTTGTGCATGATTTAAAAAAATAAAAACTGGCAGATTCATTCCACTGGAACTCATTTTCAAGAAGCTAAAGGTGAAGGTGAGAGAAGAGAGGCCCCCCTTCCCCCTTTTCCTTTTTCCTTCATCTTATTTTCCCCAAGGAATAAAAACAGCCTGGACCCCAAAACCAACCCAGATTAAAAAAAAAAACAAAAAAACTGAGGTTCCACAGTGTATAGCATCTTTTTTCCCTTCTTTTTTGGTTTTGTGCTGTTGTTT
Source organism: Dasypus novemcinctus (assembly GCF_030445035.2). Lineage (NCBI taxonomy): Eukaryota > Metazoa > Chordata > Mammalia > Cingulata > Dasypodidae > Dasypus > Dasypus novemcinctus. The sequence continues at coordinate 163,346,897 of NC_080673.1, read as the reverse complement.
TTTTTTTTTTTTCTTTATTTTTTTAATGTTACATTCAAAAAATATGAGGTCCCCGTATACTCCCCACCTCCCACCCTCTCCTCCCCCCACAACAACAACCTCCTCCATCATCATGAGACATTCATTGTACTTGGTGAATACATCTCTGAGCACCACTGCATCTCATGGTCAGTGGTGCACACCATAGCCCACATTCTCCCACAGTCCACCCAGTGGGCCATGGGAGGACATACAATGTCTGGTAACCGTCCCTGCAGCACCACTCAGGACAACTCCAAGTCCTGAAAATGCCCCCACACCACATCTCTTCTTCCCACTCCCTACCCCCAGCAGCCACCATGGCCACTTTCTCCACACTAATGCCACATTTTCTTCAGTTACTAATCACAATAGCTCATGAATAGAATATCAGTAAGCCCACTCTAATCCATACTCTATTCCTCCATCCTGTGGACCCTGAAATGGTTGTGTCCACTCCACATCTATATCAAGAGGGGGCTTAGATTCCACATGGATGCTGGATGCAATTCTTCTGCTTTCAGTTGTAGGCACTCTTGGCTCCCTGGTGTGGTGGTTGACCTTCTTCACCTCCATGTTAGCTGAGTGGGGTAAGTCCAATAAACCAGAGTGTAGGAGTTGCAAGTCTGTTGAGACTCAGGGCCTGGCTATCACATGGTCAGTCCAGAGATTCAGGTCCCCCGGGTATACACTAAACCCCAGCGTCATCTTAATTCATCATAGAAAGGGGTAAGAGCCAGAGGAAAACGCAGGTGCGTCCCTGGGGGAGAGGGAGGAGCTCCCACCCAGGTCGGACATCCCTCTCTTAAATAACTGCCCCAAATGGGGCAAACCTGGGACTATAGCATTTAAAAACTCCCCACACCCCATTTTATTATGCATGTTTTTTTCTGTAAACCCACAACTTCACTAATAAAGAAAACACACACACATACAAACCATCGACTGATTCTCCCATTCTCTTCCTTAAATTTTATTCTCTTTATACTGTCTCCCAAATTCAGAAGTTTGAGTAGAGCCAAGGTACATTAAGAAAATCTGCAGAAGGCTGTGATATCTTTTATTAGCCACTGAGTAAAATCTTTTCATGTCACTGTGAGAGGTAGAACCCAGCAGGACACCATCATTATATTATAGACATGATTTAATTTGGTGATAACGTCCACTTAGAGAACTCAACTGTGTAAATGAAGTGATAGAAGATGTTGAAGGCAACATTGTCTTCAAATGTCTTGATGCTCTTAAAACTGGTCTCTACTAGCAGAGATACACAAGTATCACAGTTTCCATTGAGATATAATACCTGAAATGTAATATGTTGAACTGTAATATCTGAAAGACATTATAATGAAGAACTTAGTGGTTATTTCTATGTCATTATAAATTGTTTCTGTTACCATTTCTGCCCTGTTTTTACTCACAGTTTGTTTTATTAACTTTATCACATTGTCTTTCTTCCTAGATTGCCTTTTCTCCTAGAGGAACACAGACTATAACTTTATACTTTCCTAGTGCTTAGCACAGTTCCTGACACATCGAAAGCACTCGCTAAATGTTTGCTGAGATAAGTATAGATGTGAATGATCTTGCCTACCTCATCTGTTATGTCCCACAAATTCCTCAAACGTCTTGTTACATAGGCAATTAATATGATTTGAGATAAGCAGGTGTAGGGTGGCACCGTGTGGGAGCGCAGCGACAGCAAGGGTCGGCTCGTCTCCAGGCGCCGGTGCGAGTCAGACCCGGGTGGCGGGAACGGGCGTTAAGGCCCTCCGCTTGGGGTTCGGGCGTACTGCCCACCCCTCTGCCCAGCTGCGCCCGCTTCCCCCTCCGTGGTCTAACCCCGCCTCTCCCCCGAGGGCCACCGCCGCGCCGTGACAGCCCCGCCTCGCTGCCGCCGAGAACCCTGGCTACCCCGTCTTCTGCCCGCAACCAGTGATGCACCCCTGCATGAACCTATCAGCCGTCTGCCGCCCCCGGCCATGCCCCCTGCCCCTCCCCCGTCTTCGCCCTATATTAACCGCTGTACTTCCTGAATAAATCAGACTTGCGCACAGATCCTGGTCTCCTCGGTAGTCTTCTTCCTACCGCGCGTCCTCTGCACCTTGCTGGCCCCGGAGCGCCTTCTCGGAAGGCCCCTCCGTGTGTTGCAGCCCTCCGCCCGAGCCCACACCGCCCCTGCAGCGGCCCTCCAGGCGAGCCCACACTGCGACAAGCAGGGGTTACACCTTTCTTTTGTAAGTTGGGAGAAGGCAGGTTCTGAGAGAAGAGGTGGAAAAGAGAACCAGTATATCTGGACCACAGTCATGTTCTCAGATAGGATAATTTTAGGAAAGAGAACACATTGAAACTAAGAATCCAGAAATTGATTTTCTTAAAACTACCCATACTTATGTACCCATTGAAAAGTGATCCTGTATTCTCAGAACTATGCTATGCCAGACTGAGGCCTGCTTTTTAGAACGAAAGCTCTGTGGAGGTATCTTGGCCACCATGTCCCCTGAACTTAATGCAGTACTGAACTCATAGTAAGTACTCAAAATACATTTGTGAATGAATGGATGAGGTGGGCCCATCCCTGATACTGCTCTTTTACTTCAACTCTCCTGGACCAAATGTGATGCTTTATTGAAAGCCCATTTACTAACTCATTTTAATCCTGTATCACTTCTTTACCAAATCCGTCACACAGGACTCAATAAAGGCACTTCATTGACTTACCATTTTATTGAATTTTCCCATGTTTAAGCAAAAATAATAGAATACCTTTGATCTTAATTAAAAGTCTAAATGAAATTATGGAAAGTCTACATAAGTAGGAGACCATATCTGGGATTCGGTTTTATTGTTCTATAGTTATTCAGGTGGTGTGCTAGGAATTGTTTTTCAGTACATGCCAATTACCTTTGATGCTGTCATATAAATTCTCATTGTTTAAATATCTTCCATGACTAATTCAAATAACCATTTAATAAGAACGGTCACAACACTCATTTCCCCTTGAAAGCTTATTCCTTCTTATTTAATTACTATTATTATATTTTACCAAGATATTGCTGTAAAGCTAAAATTTTCATGGTGCTATTTTTTAAGTTAAAGCTAACCTTAAATTTCAAATAGGCTGACACCAAATAATTTGTATTTATAATTAAACTGGAAAATCAGAGCTAATCATTTGGGTCTGATTCATTTGGGACACATCTCTTTACACTCATAATATCTAGGGTTGGTTGCTCATTTCAGAACCTTTCTCAACATCATTTACCATTGATTGGGAATTTCTGAATTTAGCCCTCTCCTCTATCTCCTTCCTCCCTGCCTCCCTCTCTCCACCCCTTCCTTCTTTCCTTCTTTCCTTCCTTCCTTTCATCCATCAATTCTAACTTTCTTTGCAATGCATTCAAAATAATCTCATTTTGTACATGCAGTAAGTGAAAAGCAAGCAAGATATAATGCTTTCGGTTTGGGGTAGAGAGTATTTCAGAACATAAATAGGTTTTCTCAATGTCTGATTATAATAATATCTTAAGATGTAAAGGCAGTTGGTCTAAAAATGGTAATTTTCTTGAAAGAGGTAGAATGTAATAGCAGCATTACGAAAACTTTTTCATCTATCTTATTATTCCACAGATTATGCTAACCTCAGAATTCCTCAATGGTCATAAAAATAGTAATACTATTATTTTAGTGTCAGGTCTTACCCACCAAGTAGCAGGAAATTCACATCCAGAACTCTTCCAACTAAACTGGAGGCTTGGAGTTTTTTTACATCTTTGAATCCTCTCCTTCTAGATGGAGAATAGTACAAGAATATCCTGTTGAGGGCAAGATGGAAAGGGAGAAATAGATCTCTCAGAATTGGGAGCACCAACTGATCACTCTTGACATCATTGCAATTTGGAAGCATAGCTCTATTCATTAGCACAAGCGCTCTATGGAACCACAGCCCTATTATTAGCAAACATGCAGTGTTTTTCTTAGTAATACTCTTACCCCCACATATCTTTCTTCTCTTGATCCTTCATTTTTAGTTTCTTTTAAAAGTATCCTGGCCTATAGGGGGTCAGATAAGGGTGGGGAAGGTTGGTGGAGTTAGAATTAGGAAGGAAATAGAAGCAGACAGCTGATGGTAAAGAAGCTGGGGACCAGGGTGCAAGAAACCAGGTGAAAACAGGTGGAGAATGGGCAAGGTAAAGTGAGGGCTGTAAAGTCAAAGATCTTAAAACGAACAACAGGTTATACTGAATACACAGAGACTATGCCTGCTCATGGTAACACTGGGAAGTCTGCAAGGAATGTGATGTCCCTATTTTTTTGATCCCCAGTCTTGAGCTCTCTGTGGGACCATACTCTTACATCTCTTCTGTTCTCTAATGGGTATCTATGTCCATTCCAGTCTTGCTGTGGCCAGATGTATCACTCAGGTTTGGATTTTCCTGACCTCTTCCCCTGCAATCACAACTTTCCTGTCTTGGGTCAGGAATTTGTAACAAATGTATGCCAGGGGGTCTGTAGGTTCTACTGTGTGCACTGTGTCACCTTTTTCAAGATAAGTCCATGAACCTCATATTGACTCATTGGAAGAAATAGGAATTTCAGGCAGATCAGAAAGGGTACTATGCAGAAAGGGGAATAATTTGGTCTTTGATGCCTCCCACATCCCACCTTATACTCTTCTAAAGTGTTCAACATTCACAGCAGAGATTTGCCTCAGAATCACAGGATTTTATAGCTAAGGAGGGATTATCTCTGCAATTATTTTTAAATCTCCTAGTGGCTCCCAGAACATGGTCTCCACAATGGGTGTTCACATTGTGCTTGTTCATAAGCATCATGAACAGAGGAATAAAAATTTCTGTCCTATAATGACATCTGCTGTCATTCCTTGTGACATGTGAAAATGCACTTGATGAAATCCCTAGTTGAACTATGAAAGAGACTTTAACAGATGTTATGGAGCTAAATTGTTATAAGACATTGGCACTTCTGTCCATTTCATTTTAATTTGTTTGCTCTAGGTGAAATGTTTTCAGAGCAGGGTTTATCTATGAATGGGAGAAATAAAGTTACTATTTTAGGGTTTTTTTAAAGGCTGTTGGGAAAGCCCTCTGATCCCTAAAATGCCTCTCTTGCTTTCTGTTGCCTGAAATTTCACAAACAGAGGTCCAGATTTTTCCTCACGCTTCCTTTCTCCATTAAAATGAAGCTGTGTAATAGGTTTACCTGGGATTATGAGAAAAATCCCCATGGTTGGTTCCTACTCACAGGGAGTTGTTTTTATTAGCCTGGATTGGAACCCAGGTAGCAGTATTTAAAAAATAATACTCCCTGTGTAATTTTAATGTGCATCCAGTATTGATAAGCTGCGTGTTAGTGAAACACTCGAATATAATTCGTTTGCACCCAAGATATCTTCAGTGTGGGCATTTTGTTTTTGTTTTCTTTTGCATCAGATATTTTTCTTAAAAGACAGGTTATAAGAAGTGAGAAAGACAGCACAGAAAGAGAACTCTGGACTCTAAAGGAAATTGAGGGACCAAACCAAAGAGAAATTTGGAGTGGGAGACAAAGGGATTCTAAAAACAAGCACTGTCTATTTCACAATATTAGAAGGCTGGGCCTTGTTGATACTAATGCCTCACAATGAGGAAATGACAAGGAGTGGTATCCCAATCATCCCTTCCCTCTGCTCTAGCAGTTAAGAAGCCATCTACATTTAGGTCAGAGGCCCTGGGAAATGGCCCTCATGCTGATCTGTAGGCAGCAAAAGAAATTTTAGGATGCTGCTGCTGCAGAGCCTCATCAGGGAGCCACACTGTCTCTTCTTTGATTGGAAGTTCCAGATTAATGGACCTGAAAATTGAATAATCTCAGTGACTGCTCAAAGATCCATGGTGAAACGAAAACAAGTCGGAATAGGAACAATCCGTGGCTAATTGTTAAGAAGGTTTTAAACTTGGCGTTTGCAGTGTTAAAATGAGTCTTAAGCAGTATACAACACAGGGAAATCAAAGTTGGGATTATAGCCCCACTGTTAAATATATTCTGAAGTGTCCTCATGTCATTGAATGAATAAACAATTAGTAGAATTTTTTTTTTCTTCCAAGCTATAAATCCTTTGCTTTTCTTTGCCCAGATACTCATCAAGTTTTTCAAGGCAACAAGCTTGGTGGGAGAAAATGCCAATTAAAAGTGGGGACAAAAGTAGTTTTTGTACATTTAACTTGGGAAGGAGTTATCCTTTGATATTACTTGAGAGTTCTAGAAACAATTTCCCCCTCATAATAAAAAAGTGAGGCATCTGATTAAATTGCCTCCCTAATATTGCTTTAGGATGGGTATCTCCCAGAGGTGAATTTATTGTGAAACTCATGAAGCTTTACGTTTGGCCCTGGGAGGAGAGGGTCCTAGCAGAAGTTCTTTCTAGCCAGTAACACACCATCTTTTAAAAAATTAGAGTGACATGAAATAAATTTTATCAGAATTCTTCTGTTTATAGGACACAAATCGATAGCAGTACTACAAACTGGTAGAATTGCATATTTTTATGCATTCAAATATAGTACCTTATCTGGCATATCTTGCCTTTAACAAAGTTTAGCAGTTCCAGACCAAACTGTGGGTAAAATTGCCTTCAATAGTGAAGCCATCAAATATGCTAGAGTCAATGAGCTATCCTTCTAATCTCTACACTTGGAAAATGTTTCAAAATTGTTATATAAGAGGTAGTCAAACAGCATGCAAATAAATTGCACTTTTATGCCGAATCTTATAGTCTCAATTTTGTATTATTTTCCTTAAAGAGAGAACCTCCAATTTATATAAACTTCAGACTAAACAAAACCTGGATCTACTTCTATCTCTCTGCTGCAGAAATTTTCATATGATACTGGCATACCACAAAAAGGGAATTTTTACCATGCACTGATACTTCCCTATTGGCTCAGGAGTCAGCTCACTTGTCAGACCCCACTCTCTAAGGAGATAATTATTGGACATTCAGTAGTAAAATGCCTGCATCATACCAGTAACTTCATATACTAGCTAATTTATATACATATATATTTATATTTTCATTTTTATTTATACTTATACCTCTATCTGTATTATGTCTATTTCTGTCTATCCATATTTGTATATATATTAATTTATACTTATACTTTATATTTATTTTTATATATATATATTTATATATATTTATATTCTCATTTAATCCTCAAAACAGGTTTATGAGGTTTCATAGAGGTACAAAGAACCTATGTACAGAGAAAGTCCTGAAATTCGGACATCCATCTATTTGACTTTATCAACCATGATTTTTGCCATGATATATAAATTTAAGAACCTAAGTTTCTTCAGCTGTAACATGAAGATAATTATGTTTTATTTACCTGCCTCCCAGGATTGCATCAGTCATCAAAAAGGGGGTCTGTGAGGAAGAAGTCTAAATATTATTCTTTAAATATAAAATGACATTATGACCTGCAGATGTACACGAAGTTCACATGATCTGAACATTAAATTGTTATCAATGACACTGAGAAATTGCAGCAAGTGGAATTATTTAAATACTTTTCATAGGTAGTGACACAGCAGACCTTTTGGTGTCCATTGAGTTAGTTGTTTCCACTTCCAAGGGAAGTGTGCCTTACCACAGGAGTGCCTGAGCCCACACAAGGACAGAGGACAGGTGTGAATGGTAATCACTTTGGTAAAAGGAGACAAAGGCTAAGAGCTGAGTTTGGAGAAAGAAATGACAGTGCAGAATTTACTGGAGGAAGCCATCTTCCAACAGGAGCAACTATTAAGGATTTTGTTGTTTAAATGAACATTGTGCTTTTGCAAAAAGTCTCAGAATAATATGCTAAAAGTATTATAGGTTCAAATTTCAGGGTACTAACAGGATTCTGAAGAAGATAAATCCAAACTAGACCAAAACAGAGTCTGTTCTCTGGGCCAGGTCCTATAAAGAATAACAGTTCCCTTTCTTTTTTTCCCTACTCCTTTCTCCACCCTGATGTTTTTTGCTGTGCCCATTTGCTGTGTGAACTTCTGTATCTATTTCTCTTTTTGTCTTCTCTTCTCATTTTTTTCCTCTAGGATTCACCAGGATTCGATCCTGGGGACCTCTGGTGTGGAGAGAGGTTCGCTGTCACTTGCACCCCCTCAGTTCCTGGTTTCTGTATGCCTTGCCTTGACTATCCCCTTCATCTCTTTTTTTGTTGCATCATCATCTTGCTGCCTGACTCATTTGTGTGGGCACTGGCTCACTGTGTGGGCACTTGGATCACTGTGTGGACACTGGCTCGCCACGCAGGCACACTTTTTTTTTAACAGGAGGCTCCAGGGATCGAACCCAGGTCCTCCCATATGTTAGGCAGAAGCCCAATCACCTGAAGCACATCCACTTCCCACAGTTCCCTTTTAAGAAAGAACTTTTGGTTCATTTAAGAATAAAATTGTATAATTATGTATAAAAAGCTGTGCATACTAATATTCAAGTTAATTGAGTAGTAGAATGTATAGTTTTTTCATTTCAAAGTGTTTGGTTAGTAGAGCTTAATCAAACCATCTTTTTGGCTCCAAAAGATATGAATTTAAAAAGCACTCAAAAATAGGTACTTGAACTAGGCAGATTTTACCTGATTACTGTAGTCAAGATCTGGTTTCCAGAAAGGTAAAACTGGGTTAGAAGCACTGCTTTTGAATTGTTACTCTATTTTTATTTTTGCATATGCCAGAGATAAGGCCAGACTGAGATACAGAACTTGGCATGCAGGTTAAATAACCTGATGGTATTTCAAAGGGAAATCTTAAAAATGTTTTTTAAAACTTTTTTCAGTGGATGTGAGGAAATTCTTTTTTTCTCTTACAGATGATGGCAGACATAGAATCACATACTCATTCATTAATACTATCCAAAATATTTGCCAAAATTTCCTATTTTCTCTTATTCGTATTATCTTTCCATTTTTCATTTATAATCTTCTAACATATAGACATTATTGAGATATAAAATTCCGAGGTAACTTCTTAAAAGACATAGTAGAACATTTCAAATTTAGTAAATGAAATTACTCATTTCCCATAAACAGACCTGTGTCAGGCTTTATTTGGCTTTGGAACCTCATCTGACTTTGTGATTTCTAACTCTCTGAAATTATACAAAGGTAGGGAAATATACTCAACAAGACAGAGCTGTGAAGTAAGAGGTGTTTGAGTTTTAATGGGAGTGGGACCAATTTACATTTTGTGAATTTATTCTAATGATGCTTTATTATCCATTATAGAGCAGTGTCCCAGGTAACAGCCTATTAATCCAACTGTTACTTACCCCAATTATTTTCCTTTTTTAGATATCCTCTTTTAAATTATGTTTGCCTGGTTTTTATTTTTAATATGTTTATAATTTGCTATTTTATTACATGTGTTCCTGCTCTTAAGTCATGTTAAATCCTTTGTGCGAAGTGATAAGGTATAAATCTTGCCAATATATCTTGCTGTTCCAATATATCTTGCCTTATGTTTATCTTTTCTATCTACCCCACAGTTATCAGTCTGATGAGATGGTGACCTGAATGCACATCCCTGTTGCCATGACATCTGATTCCAACTCTAATCCAACTACCAACCCCATCTGCACAGAGAACAGAGGATTCTGACTGGGACTGGAAGAATTAGGATGATTCTCGATTCAGGGACTGGCAGTGGACGTGGGCTGAGGCTCTAACTCTTTTGTATCTGAAGAGACTGTACATCTAGAATCTGTGGATTCCTGGATAGGAAAGGCACCAGCCTATGCATGTCATTCTAGGAGGACATGCTGTCTCCAGGACTCCAGAGGGGCACTAAGATTCTCCTTCTGTCTATGAAAAGTATTAATCAGGATTTTGCCTGGTGGGTTCCAGAAGGGACTGAAGAGTTTCCAGTTTTCAAATCCCTGTCTGTGAACAGCAGTACTTCCTCCAACTTGCAGGTTCTATCACTTCAAGTTGTCCTACTAGCTTGGTATGTGCATAGATTTATTTTTATGCAAAGGAAATAATCACAGCCTAAGGGAAGCTGGCAGTCCTTTAGAGATAAGACACGTGAAGATGGAGAGAGGAAACAACTAGAACAGGAAAGCTCCTAATGTAATAAAACTGTGAGAGGAGACAGATGTCTGCTAAAACAATCAAATGGAAAAAAATGTTTTTTAAGACTAGCTTTAAAGAGACTCCCTGAAACTTGAAGCAAAAATACTTAAGATTTTTCAAATTTAAACTTAAAATTAGTAGCCTGGGAAGTCAGGTGGAAAAAAGAAGTGAAAATACAAAGAGAATGGAATCATGAGGGGAAAAGATTTGGGGAGTTGAAGAATAGAAGCAGGAGTCCTAAAATATGAATAAGAATGATCTCAAGAGAAGAAAAAGGAAGCAATAATAATTAAAGGACTTATAATAATTAAAGGACTTATAATAATTAAAGTAACATGAATAATAAAGATCTCAAGAGAAGAAAAAGGAAGGGATAATAATTAAAGTAGCCAATGGAGAAAAATAACCTTGGATTGGAAAAAAAACCTGTATTTTCAGATCGAAAGTGCTCAGGCAAAATTAGCTGAGGGTTGGAGGGGAGGAGTAGAAGAGATAACAAGCTAGGAGCTACTGGCTTTTGACTCTGCTCCTAGTCTTAGTCCTTTGCGAGGTACATAATTTTTTTTTTTTCATGTGATGGGGAATCTTGATATTCCCTGATAACACCATCATTGTCACACATTAAACTTTTCATGTGATAGCAGACCTTGCATCATTGTCTTCCACATCAACTATCATTATCTACTGGATGAAAAAGTTATATATAAGCCCAATTACCATATAAGGAGAGTGGTTCCTATTACATGAATTATCTTTTGAGCTGCTATGCACCTTGGTGGGTATGGATATGCAAAATTGTTTTTAGAATAGGTTTGGGGCTCAGAGGAGAGTGAATGTCTTGACAGGGAGAATTTAGAATATCAGATGCAATCTGAAAAGGAGGGATGAGATTATATGAAACTGAGATTTGATGTGGCATAAAGTATCCAGTGAAAATCCCCATAAAGGCTTGATCCAAAGACAGTAATCAGGATATCTAATGCTCAATTAAAAATTGTGTTTCTGCGCTATTAACACTTTTCAGTTCTACTCCTCCCTTATATTCAGTAAGAAAATATAATTATGAATACAACTGTTTTTAGTTTCCTAGCCGCCAAAACAAATACCTTTCAATGGGTTGGCTTAAACAATGGGAATTTATTAGCCCATGGTTTTGAGGCTAGGAGAAGTCTAAAATCAATTTATACTCAAGGAGATGCTTTCTTCTGGAAGACAGTGGTATTCTAGGTCTGGCTGCTGGTGATCCTTGGCCCTTGGCTTTTTCTGTCACATGACAAGGCACATGGTGATCTCTCTTAACTTCTCCCATCTCTTCCAGGTTCTGTTGACTTTTGGCTTCTGGAGGCTCACAGAACTTTCTCTCTCTCTGTAACTTGCCCTGTAAGGTCTTCAGTAATAGAATTAAGGCTCATTCTGATTTAGCTTGTCTACACCTTCACTGCAGTAACCTCATCAAAACATCTTTTTTATTATAAAAGAGTTCACACCCACAAGAATGGATTCAGTTTAAGAACATGCTTTCTCTTTTTCCTGGGGAACACAGTTTTCAACCACCAGAATTATATGTATTTTAAACAGAAAGGGGTTTAATACAGGAAAATAGGTGCTTAGAAAATAATTAGAGGGGCTGAGGAACAGATACATTGGGCCTCCTAATATAACTGTCCTATTAGGCAAGACACTGAAATGTGGAATAGTGATATAGGAGGATCTCATAGTTTCATGACATATCTAGACAACAGCAACAACCAAGAGCCATGGGAATATGGTGTTCAGTGCATTTGGGCATTCATAATATTATGAAAAGGCATCTAATTGGCAGAACCTAATTTGAATCCAGACTACTGCAAAAGTTGAGAGATGCAATCTAGAATATGGAACACAGTGCTGATTTTCACAGGATCAGTAAAGAATGACAGAGGGTTAGTTCAGGGAATCTGGGAGACAGAACGATTATGACAGCTCAATCTAGGTTAAATGGTCATTGCTTGACTTAGGTTGCCTTAGAATGATTCAGGGCACAGCATGACTAAACCGCCTCCTATATCCCAATGAATGGTGAATATTAATAGTCTGTAATGACCTGTTATGCACAGGTCACCTTAGAATCTTCAATCCAGCTCTTTAAAAATTCACTTACCAATTAACTACAGTGGACACTGAGGGAGAGATTAAATCTATTTGCTACCCTGCTTATAAATCCTTGTGAAACACTTAAATAGCCCCATTTGTTGCAATATCTCAGAGTCCTTCATGCTTAAAATTTACTGCCCCAAATTATGTGAACTTCAAACAGAGCTACAGCCCATATATATTGTTTCAAATTTATAGAATTTATTCTATATAACGTATGGCTACAGCTAGAAAATGGGAAGCAATAACAAAAGAAACTAGGAAAGGGAGGCTAGGTATACTGCCTATGTTTCAGAGTGGTAGTTAGGAGTCTAGTCCAAGAGACAGGATGGTCTGTAAGAATTAACTGGACCATTACCCACATTCAGAACAGCATCAGAATTTCAATTTATTTTATCAGCCCACATTGTTGATGGTCTTTTATTTTGCCACAGGCTGCCAATGCAAAATACCAGAATGGGTTGGCTTTTATAATGAGAATTAATTTTATTAGGGTAAAATTTTATCATTCTGAGGCTGTGAAAATGTACAAATTAAGGCATCATCAGAGATACTGTGTCACCAAAGTTTGGCTTCTGGAGATCCTGGACTTCTGCTACACGGCAAGGCAAAATGGTGGCAGGTCTCCAGGCTCACTTTCTCCTGGAGCTCGGCTGTTGGTGATAAGGCATATGGCTCATCTGTCTTTTCTGCAGCTGCAAGTGATATTGAAGTTCTCTCTAACATAGCAGGGTAAAATTGCAGCTCTGCTCATCTCTCCTCCATTCATTGAGAGGATTAGGACACACCCTGGACCCCACAATCTAATCAACTGCCCTTACTTAAAGTAATCTAATCAATTGTGATCTAATTGAAAGGTCTCTTAACTAGCTCTAGCCAAAAGGTCCCGCATACAATAGGCTTACACATAAGGAATGGGTTAGCTTAAGCATATACTTTTCTGGGGTCCCAAAAAGAATCAACCAGTGCATGGTCTCAAGAAACGTAAGCTTTCATATTATGATAAAAGGCATGAAGAAGACAAGTATATGGACATTGATGATGTTCTTAAAACTTTCCTTTTTAGAAAATATATGACATTTTTAAGCATAAAGAGAATATTGAATGATAAAGTAAAAGTTAAGATAAAAGAACACAATGCCTTTATATACATTCTACATACACTTAGGGATCAATCAACCAGGCATCACCTTCCAGGTGGTGGAAAGTTTGGCCATAAATTTCAATATGACTGAAACAGCTGTAAGAAAAGTTTATAATGTTATAAATGATGAGGACTATATATATATATATATATATATCATATATAGCCTTTTATGGGTGATATGAAAGAATCTGATTAGAAATGGAATATCTGGAAGTAATCTTCACAGAAGACTATGAGAGTGTAAAGGAGAATGAATCATAAATAAAAGGTTAGAGTTATTTGAAAACAATAAATGGGTGTATTGCTTCATTTCAGGGGAAATGAATCTCTGGACTGTCCATATGATAGCCAGACTCTGAGCCTCAACAGACTTGCAATTCCTACCCTCTGGTTTATTGGACTTACCCCAACCAGCTAACAGGGAGGTGAAGAAGGTCAACCACCACACCAGAGAGCCAAGAGTGCCTACAACTGAAGCAGGAGAATTGCATCCATCATCCATGTGGAATCTAAGCCCCCTCTCGATATTGAGGTGGAATGGACATAACCATTCCAGGGTCCACAGGATGGAGGAATAGAGTATGGATTAGAGTGGACTTACTGATATTCTATTCATGAACTATTGTGATTAGTAATGGAAGAAATTGTAGCATTGAGGTGGAGAAAGTGGCCATGGTAGCTGCTGAGGGTAGGGAGTGGGAAGAAGAGATGTGGTGTGGGGGCATTTTCAGGACTTGGAGTTGTCCTGGGTGGTACTGCAGGGACAGTTACTGGACATTGTATGTCCTCCCATGGCCCACTGGGTGGATTGGGGGAGAGTGTAAACTATAATGTGAACCATTGACCATGGGTGCAGCAGGGCTCAGAGATGTATTCACCAAGTGCAATGAATGTCTCATTATGATGGAGGAGGTTGTTGTTATGGGGGGGAGGAGTAGGGTGTGGAGGGTATATGGGGACCTCATATTTTTTTAATGTAACATTAAAAAAAAAAAGACAAAAAAAATTTTAAAAAATACCCCCCCACACACAAAAAAGTAGGCTGGTAAATAGATCAGTTGGTATATATAGCCCAGTGGTGTCTACCCCTGAGAAGATGTAAAGAGGCCACATGACTAACTTCTCCAGAGGACCATGTTTAGTCTTCTCTCTTTTCATCCACAACCAAACCATATACACAAAACAATACCACAAAACAATTTTGTAGTCAATCTATGATGTTCAATCTTCAATATAAGGGAAAGCATCCTAATTTATAAGCACCTAATAACAATAACTGAAAAGTATATTTTTCACGTTGCTACTCCTTTTGGAATCCCCAAATTGTTAAATACTAGGTGCATATTTTTTTATACTAGTGTGCAAAATGTTTTTGTAACAGAGGGGCAATTTCAGAAATGAGAAGGTATTTTAGTTTTCCTTTCACACAGTAAAATCTTACTATATTATTCCCTCTCTGGGAAGAGTTTATATGCTGCCAAAATTACCAACTCACATTAGTTTTAAAGGCTTATGTCTGGGTGAGAAATTATTATATACAAAAAGATGTGAGGATTATTTTTCTGTAAATCCAAGAAAGAAACCAAAAACTCCTTCTTGGTATTTTGAATTAGAACTAAAAATTATTTATACAAATTATTTAAACACTTGCTTGAAAATGGCTAATAACAGCTATCATTTATTAAATGTTTTTTAATTTTATGCTCTAAAACTTACCATATATACAGGGTTTTGATAAAGACTAAATGAGATTTGTATGGGGAAAACTTGTTTAACTGGAATGTTGTTGATCTGGGTGGAAACCAAACTTAGGACCTGAGTCTACAGTCCAACAAGTAACAGCGCTGTTTATGTCCTGTATTCACATGTTTGAATGTGTTAAGGAACCCCTAATTTTTGTATCTTTTAAAAATTAATTAAAGATGGTAAAAATGAGAATTGGAATGTTATTCTATTTGGAATGTAAAAGGCATTTAGTATGGTTCATTACTGACATTGAGGGAGCTGGGATCTGCAGTAAACCATACTGTAGGATTTTAATAAACTCTGCAAGCATATTTAGTTAGTTGCAGGTAGGGCATGGCAATATATAATGTATAATATTATAAATGTTCTGTGAAGTTTACATATATGTTTTACTAAAGCACAGAGAAAGTACTTGACATAAATATTTTGAGACTCATCTTAGTTGTGTGTATCAATTGTTCATTCCTTATTACTACTGAGTAGTATTCCATTGTAGGAATAGACCACAATTTGTATATATATTCATCTCTCGATGGCTTGTTTCCAGTTTTGGACCATTACAAAAAAAAGCTTCAGTAAATCTCCATGTATAACTCTTTGTATGCACATTTGCTGAGTCGTGTGGTAGGTGTACACTTAACTTAAGGAACTACAAACTCTTTTCCAAAGTAGTTGTGCCAGTTTACATTCCCATCAGCAGTGTATGAGGGTTCCAGTTGCTCTATAGTCTCACAAATATTTGGTATGGTCAGTCTTGTTAATATTTGATATTTTATAGGTACATACTGGTATGGTATTGAAGTTTTAATTGCCTTTCCCTAATGATGGATTGTTGGCCTCCGCTGCGGCACTGCAGGTGGGTCACTGCAGGCGAGTCGCTGCCGGGGATCGGGCCTACGCCACGGCCTGACCGGGGCGGCAGCGGGCGGCTCAAGGCTTGGTGGGGACGCGCGGTTCGATGGAGGAAAAACCACGGAGACGAGGTCTATGCGCAGGTCTGATTTTATTCGGGAAGTACATGGGGTTTTATAGTGTCATGGAGGCAGGGAGGTTGTGGGAGGGGCATGTCCGTGGGGCAGCTGAGGATTGGCTGCAGAGGCAAGGGTGGACCTGCGGTTTATGACGTAAGCCATTGATGGCAGAGGGGGTTGTTTCCGAGGTTGTGCCGGGGCGGATACGGGATGAGGGCGGTTGAAATGAGGCGGGGAGAACAGCGATCGGCTGGGAGGGGGAAGATAACAGTGGCTGGGAGGAGGGGCAGAGGGAGGCAGCAGCACAAACTGCTGCTGAGAAGGGCCATAATACAGGGAGGTTACGAGGAACAGGCGGGCAAAGTGTAAGGAAGCGAAAGGCAGGGTGGGAGCAGGGGACAATGGATGATGTTGAGCATCTTTCATGTGTTTACGTGCCACCATTAGCTACATAGCCTCCAAAACTGTGAGCCTATCCATTCTTGTTGTTTAAGTCAACCAGTGTGGCAAATTGAGAGAGATTGCTACGTTGATTGTGGTGTTGCCAATAAGGATTAGAAACATAGAATTAAGAGTATGTTCTGCAGGAAGAAATATGATTAAATTTAATTTTGGATATGTTGAATCATAGATTCCCATGAGAATCTAAATGGAGATGTTTAGCAGGTAATCAGTTTCATGCTCAGGGGAGCAATCAGGAATTTAAGCATGTATTTCAGAGTTATTACCATAGACCATGGTATGCTTTGTAGGAATATATAAAGTAAAAAGAAAAAGAAGACCGTCAGGGGTAGTCCTGAGGGGAGCATCATGTTTAATTCAGGGTGGGAAAGAATTGAATATTATCATGGGCTGAGAGAAAAGATAATTAGTTTAGAGGACTCTTCAATTTCCTTTTCTATAGCACTTTGTTCAGAATCATTAATATCATTGTGAATCCAAAAAGAGTATATTGATGCCAACTGGGATCATATTTCTGTCTCTGGCTTCTATCTGGATTCAGGGTTCTTTAATATGTAGTTGTTCCTCAGCCTAACACTGCATTTCTGAAATTGCAAATCTTAGAAACAGTTTCTAGATGATTATGAGTCCACTTGCATGACATACTTTTTTTTTAAAAAAGGCTTTTTAAAAAATAACTTTTGTATAGTTAAGAAGCAGCCATAAATGCACTGTAGAATACTAGAGCACAAAGCAAGCAAAAGCATAACATCACATTCCCACAACTTCCGAGATCATCACTGTCAATATCTTAATGCATATTTATCCTGTACATCCTAGTTTGTACGTTTCTTTTCTTAGTCAATGAGCTTCACCTTTCCAGTCCAGTAAATTTTTCTCTCTTCTAATAGCCAGATCATATTCAGATTTCCACAACTGACAAAAATGTCTTTTATAGTGGTTTGTCCACATAAAGACCACGCATTACATCTGGTTATTAAGCGCCTTAAGTTTGTTTTAATTTGGGGCAATTTCTTTTTCTTAGAATTATGATTTATTGGAAAGACTGTTTTATGTCAAAGTCTAAAGACTCAGTTACTAAAGAGCAGCCTGCCCATTCTGACAGAGAGGTTTATTAAGAAACTATATTATTTACTCAAATCTCTGGTTAATTTACTAGTCAGTTTACTAGTGTGCTGGTAAGTACTCTGTCAAACCTGGCATTTTTAAATAGGATGCAGTGTACAAGAGCAATATGCATGATGGAATAATTAGGACAGCACCCGTGGGATCACTGGACAAGGAATGATAATTACTAGAGTCACATTCCACCTCTCCCAGAATGTGCTAAGGATTATCCCCTAGGTGATTCTAGCACAGCCTTCTCTATGCCTCCAGCACTGGCTTATGATTCTTGATTCTTATAACATCACCTTATCCTTTTACTTTTCCTAGTCATAGAGATCGTGGCTGCTTCTTTTGTATGGTGGTTTTAAAACATTCACAAATTCTCTATGTTCTTGAATAATCCATTCACATTGGGGTAGGGTCCTTTATATTAAATTTGGTTGAAGGTCCTTTGATTAGATTACATGGTATGATTGATTTGGGGCTTTGGGTTGGACTATGTCAGTGAAGAGTGAGTCAGTTTGGGTCTATATACACTTGCTGGGTCTGATATAGACAGAGAGAGAAACACTTCCCTGCCATGTAAGAGGGGACCCCAGGTTCACTTACAGCTGCAGAAAGGCAGAGAAGCCCCAAGAGACTGAGAGAGGAGACCCAAAAAGAGACAAGCCCTATGCCTGGTTGGCCACAACTCAACTCTGGGAAATGATAGATTCTGAAGGGAAAGGCAGAGACCTCTGCAGAGATTGGCAGTCATCTTGCTTTGCCACGTGGCAGGACCCTAAGAAAGCATCTCTGCTGATCCCTTGAATTGGACATTTCATGGCCTCAGAACTGTAAACTTTTACCTCAAATAAATCCCTTTTATAAAAGCCAATGCATTTCTCATACTTTGCATTGGCAGTCCTGTGGCAAACTAAGACAGTAGACTTTTCAACACATGGAGAAAACTGTGCTACAGTTGAAAAAGTATAAGACATAAGAATTTCAGGATTTAGTTTTTAAAAGTTTTCATAAAATACATGTGATACCTTAGGGAGTTTTCTTGTGAAGCGGGAAATTTTTTATTGCGGACACAAATAATAGCGCTTCCGCCTAGAGCCCCACCCCCCAAAGGCCAGCTGCCGATCTGAAGCAGCTTTAAATTTTTCACAATAAAGAGACATCACCAGGAGACTGTTTCAGGGCCTGCAGGGTGGGAGATGTCTGGAAGCCGATTAGGGGAATATTTTGCGAAGCGTGGGAATTTCGTTTTGGACTCTGTTATCAGCGTTTCTGGCTGGAGCCCCACCCCCGGACCTGGCTACTGATCTGCGTCATTAAATTGGCTGCAGTGTAAGGGGCCCCCAGGTGGCCGTTCCGGGGGCTTACAGGGTGGGAGGTGTCCTGAAGTCGAATTGGTGATACAGCCACAGAATAGACCTAGTGAGTGAGTGAATTGAGGGGTTCAGACACATAGGTTAGAGTTTGCGAAAGTGACCTCTCCCATAGGGCTGGCACCCAGCTGCGGGGATCCCTGAAGGCTGTATTGCACTGCAGTGCTCCCAGGCTCCCTGTTAACCAGATTTGAGGGTGCCAGGTCTGAGTCCCCTAAACCCTGGTGGCCCACACCCCAGAGACTCACACCTCTTGAGTCTTCAATATCTCAGACTTTTCATCCCTGAAGCCATCACGCCCTGAGGTCCATCTGAGGTCCTTGAATGTCCTAGCCCTCAACGTTTGTGTTTTTTCTTTTTAGTTTAGTTTTGTTTTGTTGTGTTTTTATTTTTATTTTATTTTATTTTATTTTTTAATGTCCTGATTGCTAACATTGCATTATCTCCTAGTCTTTCCTCCCAGCATATCCCCCAAAGTCTTTTTTTTTTTTTTCAGTTATTTAGGGGGTTCTTTTGTTGTTGCTGTTGTGATTGTTCTATATCATTTTTTTTCTTTTCCATACTTGTTCCCCTCCCTTTACCCACCCCCTTTTTCTTTCTTCCTTTCTTCTCTTTTGTTTTTCTCTCTCTTGTCCCTCATTTTCTTCTTATTTTATTTTATCTTAATTATACAATAGGTGCTGCAGGGAACACCTCACATTTGCTGCGTTTCCTCATCCTCTGCTGCCTCATTTCTGTGTGAATTGATTTTGGCTACCTACACTATCCCCTTTCCCCTACATCTTGATATCCTCCATCATCTACTGTCTCTCTCATATTCCACCTCCCTTTCTTTGATCCCCAAAGTGTCTAACCCTTAATTTCTAATACCTTTGTTTTGTTTTCTGTCTTTTATCCACTCTTGAAATTATTGCCTTTCTTTTCTCTTTCCCTCTCTCACGAAAATGCTAGCTTTTTAATTCATACCATATTCCTCCCATATTCAGTTGACTACCTCATTATAGGTACTCTACCTACTGCTATAACTCTACACAACTTACATGAATCTAATATCCATCCTCCCAGATCTCATATTGTTGCTCTGTTAACATTTATCACCAATACTACTTTACACTTTTTCCTTGCTTACACAATTGCCTTTCCCTGGCCCTAATACTTTCCTTTAAAGTGAACTCAACCAGCAATAAGAAATTAGAATAAGAAGAACAAAGTGACAAAGAGAAGATATAACACTTACACAAAGACAACAGCTAATTAATCCCCAAGACTAGACAAAGAAGCTAAGGAACTGATTAAACCCGTCAAGATAAAATGATGACCAGACAGCAACAAAAATGTACAAACCAAACCAGTAATCAGGAAAACATGGCTGAATCCAATGAACAAACTAAAAACCAGGAAGGGGAGCAGAACTTTGTACAAGCAATTAAAGATCTCATAACATTTATCACCGACAAATTTAATGAAGTAAAGGAAGAGGTTAACAACATGAAGACAACATTTGGAGGGGAAATTGCAGACATACACAAAAAGATAACAGATATGATGGGAATGAACACCACAGTTCAAGAAATCAAAAATACACTTGCAGCAAATATCAGCAGACTAGAAGAGGCAGAGCAGAGAATTAGTGATGTGGAAGACAGTACATTGTAAATCAAACAGATAGTAGAATTGATTGATAAAAAGATAGAAAAAATCCAGGAAGGACTTAGGGACCTGAATGACAATGGAAAATGCTCAAACATATGTATTATAGGCATCCAAGAAGGAGAAGAGAAGGGAAAGGGGTCAGAAGGAGTGTTGCAGGAAATAATGGCTGAAAACTTCCCAAATCTACTGAAAGAGACAGATGTACATATCCAAGAAGCACAGCGCATCCCAATTGTCATAAACCCCAACAGGCCCACTCTAAGACATATACTTGTCAAATTATCCAATGCTCCAGACAAAGAGAAAAATTCTAAAAGCAGCAAGAGAAAAGAAAACCATCACATACAAGGGAAGCTCCATAAGATTAAGTGCTGACTTCTCATCTGAAACCATGGAGGCAAGAAGGCAGTGGTATTATATAGTCAAGGTACTAAAAGAAAAAAATTTCCAACCAAGAATACTCTATCCAGCTAAACTAGCATTCAAAAATGATGGAGAGTTCAAAATATTCACAGATAAACAGAAACTGAAAGAGTATGCCAACAAGAAACCTCTCCTTCAAGAAATTCTAAAG
Organism: Dasypus novemcinctus; assembly: GCF_030445035.2. Taxonomy (NCBI): domain Eukaryota; kingdom Metazoa; phylum Chordata; class Mammalia; order Cingulata; family Dasypodidae; genus Dasypus; species Dasypus novemcinctus. Next base: position 163,325,574 of record NC_080673.1, on the reverse strand, counting down.
GGAGTTCTGCAGGAAGAATGGAAAAAACAGGACAGGCAGAGTTGGAGGAGAGTGTAAGAGCAACAAAAAAGCCAAAATGAGAAGGGGGAAAAAAAAGCAAACAAAATATGACAAACACAAGTCCAATCAAAATATGGCTAACATAAATAATTCCTTGAAAGTAATAACACTGAATGTCAATGTATTAAACTCACCTATCAAAAGATTCAGACTGGGACATTGGATAAGGAAATATGACCCATCTATATGCTGTCTACAAGAGACACATCTTAGATCCAGAGACTCATGGAGGCTGAAAGTGAATGGTTGGAAAACAATCTTACAAGCAAACAATAACCAAAAAAAGGCAGGAGTAGCTATATTAATATCAGACAAAATAGACTTTAAATGCAAAACAATTGTGAGAGACAAAGAAGGATACTATATATTAGTGAAAGGGACAATCTGTCAAGAAGATCAAACAATCATAAATATTTATGCTCCTAACAAGGGCACCTCTAAATACGTGAGGCAAATGCTGGAAAAACTAAGTGAAAGAATAGATGCATCTACAATTATAGTGGGGGATTTTAATACACCACTATCAACTCTGGACAGAACATCTCAAAAGAGAATCACTAAAGAAACAAAATATTTGAACAATATATTAAAGGAGCTGGATCTAATAGACATATACAGATCATTACACCCAAACACAGTAGGATATACATTTTTCTCAAGTGCACATGGATCAGTTTCCAAGATAGACCATATGCTAGGCCACAGAGAAAGGCTTAATGAATTCAGAAAGATCGAAATCATACAAAATAATATCTCTGACCAGAGTGGAGTGAAGCTGGAAATTTGCAAGGGCCAGAGGCCCGGATTTCACACCATGATTAGGAAATTAAACAGCACACTCTTAGAAAAACAGTGGGTCAAAGAGGAAATCTCAAAAGAAATCAATGACTACCTTGAAACAAATGATAATGATAACACAACATACCAAAATTTATGGGATGCAGCAAAAGCAGTACTGAGAGGGAAATTTATAGCTATAAATTCATATATCAAAAAAGAAGAAAGAGTAAAAATTGAAGAACTAATTGCACATTTGGAGGAATTAGAAAAAAACAACAACAAAGTAATCCCACAGGAAGAAGAATGAAGGAAATAATAAAGATAAGAGCAGGACTAAATGAAATAGAAAATAAGAGAGCACTTGAAAAGATAAAGAAGACCAAGAGCTGGTTTTTTGAGAAGATCAATAAAATTGACAAACCTTTAGCGAGACTAACAAAGAAAAAAAGAGAGAAGATCCAAATACAGAAAATAAGAAATGAGAAAGGCGATATCACCATTGACCCCACAGAAATAAAAACTATCATAAGAGGATACTTTGAAAAACTATATTCCAACAAAAATGACAATTCAGAGGAAATGTACAAATCCCTAGAAACACATAAGCAGCCTATATTGACGAAAGAAGAAATTGATGATCTCAACACACCAATCACAAGTAAAGAAATAGAATCAGTCATTAAAGACCTCCCAACTAAGAAGAGCCCAGGGCCAGACGGCTTCACAGGTGAATTCTACAAAACATTCTGGAAAGAACTAACACCAATCCTGCTGAAACTATTCCAAAAAATCAAAACAGAAGGAACATTGCCTAACTCCTTCTATGATGCCAACATTACCCTAGTACCAAAGCCAAACAAAGACACCACAAGAAAGGAAAATTACAGACCAATTTCTCTAATGAACCTAGACACAAAAATACTTAACAAAATACTTGCTAATCGTATTCAACAACACATTAAATGAATTATACACCACAACCAAGTGGGATTTATTCCAGGTATGCAAGGATGGTTCAACGTAAGAAAATCAATCAATGTAATACACCATATAAACAGATTGAAGGAAAAAAATCACATGATTATATCTATAGATGCAGAAAAAGCATTTGACAAAATACAGCACCCTTTCTTGATAAAAACACTCCAAAAGATCGGAATACAAGGAAATTTTTTGAACATGATAAAGAGTATATATGAAAAACCTACAGCTAACATTATTTACAATGGAGAAATCCTAAAATCCTTCCCTCTAAAGTCAGGAACAAGACAAGGATGCCCACTGTCTCCCCTTCTATTTAACATTGTCTTAGAAGTACTTGCTTGAGCACTGAGGCAAGAACCAGATATAAAAGGCATTCAAATTGGAAAGGAAGAAGTCAAAATTTCATTATTTGCAGATGACATGATCCTATACATAGAAAACCCTAAGAGTTCTACAACAAAGTTTCTAGAACTCATAAATGAGTTTAGTAAAGTCACAGGTTATAAGATCAATGCACAAAAGTCAGTAGCATTTTTGTACACCAATAATGAGCAAGATCAGGAGGAAATCAAGAAACAAATACCATTCACAATAGTAAATAAAAAAATCAAGTATTTAGGAATAAATTTAACTAAAGATGTAAAAAACTTATACACTGAGAACTATACAAGACTGTTCAAGGAAATCAAAGAAGACCTAAATAAATGGAAGAATATTCCCTGTTCATGGATAGGAAGACTAAATATTATTAAGATGTCTATCCTACCAAAACTGATCTACACATTCAATGCAATCCCAATAAAAATCAACACAGCTTTCTTTAAGGAACTAGAAAAACTAACTATGAAATTTATTTGGAAAGGAAAGAGGTCCCAAATAGCCAAAGACATACTGAAAAAGAAAATGGAAATTGGAGGAATCACACTACCTGACTTCAAAACATACTACAAAGCTACAGTAGTGAAAACAGCATGGTATTGGCACAAGGAAAGACACACAGACCAATGGAATCGAATTGAAAGTGCTGATATAGAACCTCATATATATAGCCATATAATATTCAATAAAGCCACCAAACCCTCTCAACTGGGAGAGAATGGCCTATTCAACAAACGGTGCCTGGAGAACTGGATATCCATATGTAGAGGAATGAAAGAGCATTACCATCTCACACCTTATACAAAGATCAACTCAAGATGGATCAAAGACCTAAATAGAAGAGCCAAGACCATAAAGACTTTGGAAAGCAGTGTAGGGAAACATCTACAAGACCTTGTAATAGGAAATGGCTTCATGAATATCACACCAAAAGCACAAGCAGCAAAAGAACAAATAGATAAATGGGACTTCCTCAAAATTAAAGCCTTCTGCACCTCAAAGGAGTTTGTCAAGAAAGTAAAAAGGGAACCTACACAATGGGAAAAATATTTGGCAACCATATATCTGATAAGAGACTTATAACTTGCATGTGTAAAGAACTCCTATATCTTGAAAATAAAAAGATAAACAACCCATTTAAAAAATGGGAAAAAGATTTAAAGACACTTCTCAAAAGAAGAAATACAAATGGCTAAAAAGCACATGAAAAAATGCTCCAAATCTCTAGCTATCAGGGAAATGCAAATCAAAACTACAATGAGATACCATCTTACTCCCATAAGATTGGCAGCTATGAAAAAAACATAAGAATACAAATGCTGGAGAGGATGTGAAGAAATGGGAACACTCATCCACTGCTGGTGGGAATGCAGAAGGATCCAACCATTCTGGAGGACAGTTTGGCGATTTCTCAAAAAACTAACCATAGATTTGCCATATGACCCAGCAATACCACTGCTGGGTATATACCCAGCAGAATTGAAAACAAGGACACAAACTGATATAGGCACACCAATGTTCATAGCAGCATTGTTCATGATTGCCAAAAGTTGGAATCAACCTAAATGCCCATCAACAGATGAGTGGAACAATAAAATGTGGTATGTACATACAATGGAATACTACTCAGCTTTAAGAATAAATACACTACAAACACACATGATAACATGGATGAATCTTGAGAACCTTATACTGAATGAAGTAACCTAGGCATTGAAGGACAAATACTACATGACCTCAATGATATGAAATAAGCAAGCTGCCTCAGAGAGCTAGAGACTGGAAGATAGGTTTACAGGAAATCGGGGGGTGGAGAAAAGATGTGAGCTGACATTTGCAGGGGTGGAATCTATGATGAGCTGGTGATAAGTATGAGCACAAAGAAGAGATAAAATGAGGGCAAGGGGTTGCCTTTGGATGGGGCTTTGCGGGTTTGAGGGGGCTGGGGATGGGCGGATGGGTAATATTGCCCAAAAAATTGGGGGGAGGGAGGGGCAACATATGAACATAGGAGATTGTCAGGTGTTGGTTGAGAGTAAAATGCTGAGAAAACTGTATCAAAATATAATTAGGAGGGTTACCTGTTTAGGATGCTCAGAGGGGATGGTCTGATGCGGGACAGGACTCCTGGGGAGTGTCTGAGTGCTCATTTTGCCAGGGTGGGTTGTACCATTGGGTAGAGGCCCAAGTAGTGAGAGTGGGGGTGGACCCACATCCTGGGGAAGACTAATGCCATCAAATAGAGGGAACTGTATCTCTGAGAGAAAGGGTGGCTCCCAGAGCATTAGGTCAGTTGAGCAAGTCAGGCCCTGATCACTGTTGTAAGTATCTCTGGATGTGGCTCGTCGGGAAATGGAGATTGGCTGTTGCTGTGGGCCCCAAGGGGAGGGGAAAATGGATGTTGAGTGAATGGAACCAAGGTAAATGTGGGGGCAAGAGAGGAGTTTCGCGAGAGTACACAAGGATGGATATAAAACATGTAATATTACACCAAAAACATATAGGGGATGACAGACTAATAATGTAAGCCATAATGTAAAACATAGAATAACTAAAAAATTTAGAAAACTGTATAGCCTAAAGTATGGACCACAATGTAAGCACAGATGTCACCTTGTTTGAAAGCTATTGTCTCGGAGTGTGTACATCAGTTTCAGTAAATATGATATGAATAAGTTAAAAGTTTATTGCTATGGAAGGGAAAAGGTTTTATGGTGGATGTGTGGGAGTACTGTATATTGTATATATGAATTACTGTGATCTAGGGCTCTTGTGAAGAGAAGCTCAATAATTAGGAAAAAAGAAAAGAAAAATATAGGAAGTAGAAATTTTCCAAATCAATATGTATTCTATATCTAACCTTTAAACTCATTGCTATATTTCATTTTACTAGTAAGGGAACCTGACATTATATTGGGCTTCACTTTTCAGGAAGTTTTAGATCACAGAGTGGTTCAACAATGGCAGTGGAGGAATACTGGTATAGGATACTATCAACAGGCGATATATGGTTGACAGGGAGTTTTATAGGGCATGTGCCCAGGGTGCATGGAAATGTTTGGATATACTCATAGTGGAAACAATAAAAAAAAAAACAGCAGGGGGGGTACTGGGTTACTGGCTGGGGGGGGGGGGGGGCTCTGTCATGGTCCCTAGGGGAGCAGCGGCAGTCCCCCAGGTGCAGCAGTAAGGGCCAGGAAGGAATGAGGGTCCAACAGTAAGCCCCTGATACTAATGACTATGTTTGTGAGCCTATACACCTGAAATAAGAACAAGGCCTAGAGCAGCGCTGTGCCCAAGAGTTCCCTCCTGACAGCCTCCGTGTTACTCAAATGTGGCCAGTCTTGAAGCCAAACTCAGCATGTAAATGCAATGCCTTCCCCCTAGCGTGGGACATGACACCCAGGGATGAGCCCCTCTGGCACCGAGGGATCACTACCAAGTACCAGCTGATGACGTAACTAGAAAATGACCTTGAATTAAAGGTTCAATGTGGACCAGCAGAATATCCCTGTCTACATATAATAACAGGAGTTAAAAATGCTGTTTGACCTAAAGTAAGGGGGAAATGGAAAAGACAAATGAATTCATATGGCTATGCGTTTCTAAAAAAAGAGTCTGGAGGTTGTCAGAAGGATTGCCCTTATGCACACCTGAGCAGAGTCTCAGAGACAGATAAAATAGATACAACCCCAGATATTGGTCCTTTTGAGGGCTAAAGAGACCCACAGGTTCTATGGTCATGACAGATGGGCTTCACTGCCATGCCAGTTGGCCCTTCTTTGGTGCTGGTGTTTCTACGTGATGGAGCTGGACTCAGATGGGATCTCTTTTCACAAGCCTTTCATGCTACTTTACTGGAATTGTAGTCGGTGCTGGGGCTTAAGATATATCTAGGGAACTTGAATCTCTGGACTGACAATATGATAGCCAGGCCCTGGGCCTCAACAGACTTCAGCTCCTACACTCTGATTTATTGGACTTACTCCACTCAGCTAACATGGAGTTGAAGAATGTCAACCACCACACCATGAAACCTAGAGTGCCTACAACTGAAAGCAGGAGGATTGCATTCAATATCCATGTGGAATCTAAACCCCCTCTTGACATAGATGTGGAATGGACACAACCAAGCCAAGGTCCACAGGAAGGAGGAATACAGTAAGGATCAGAGTGGACTTAATGATATTCTATTCATGAACTATTGTGATTAATAATCGAGAAAATGTGGCATTGATGTGGAAAAAGTGGCCATGTGTGGCTGCTGGGTGCAGGGAATGGGAGGAAGAGAAGAGATGTGGAGGCATTCTCGGGACTTGGAGTTGTCCTGGGTGGTGCCCCAGGGACAATTGCCGGATGTTGTATGTCCTCCCATGGCCCACTGGATGGAACGTGGGAAAGTGTGGGCTATGGTGTGGAACATGGGACATGGGGTGCAGTGATGACCAGAGATGTACTCACCAGATGCAATGGACGTGACATGATGATGGGGGAGAGTGTTACTGTGGGGAGGAGTAGTGGGGTGGGGGTGGTGGGGGTGAATGGGGACCTCAAATTTTTTTTAATGTAATATCTTTTTTAAAAAATGAATAAATTGAGTAGAATTTGGAAAAATAAATAAATAAAATTATTAGAAATATTAAAAAAAACAAAACCTGAAGTTGAGATGCCCAATACCCTGGTATTCTATAGATGAGGTGATCCAAAGGCTAGAGATTAAAATGCTGGAATGGATTCATCATTTAAGACCTGCCCACCCATGCTAAGAAGGTCCAGAGGACACACATTTTACCTGGACTGTGAGCTCTTTGGTTGCTCTTCTCTGTAGATCAGATATTACTGAAGGAACTGCTGTCATGCAACTAGATTCCTTAAACACTGTGGGGATGATTGGATCCCAGGCTGGCAGAAGCCAAGTAGCAGCAGTTAATCACCAAGGACAAGGTGGACCTGGCTACCACAATGAAAGGCAGACTCAAAGCAGCAATCAAGAGTCTGCATTGCGTAGACCTATGGCATTGGGTAATAGATTAAGGGATATCTAAAGTAAAATAGATGGACTGTCTACTGAATCCCTACTTGATTTGTATAAGCAGAAGAGTTCTAGGCTGAGTGAACAGAACCCTAACTTGAATTACAGAAACAGAGAGTCACAGCTCCTTAATTCCTAGACTTGAGACATTTTATATACCCAGAGCCCCTTGAATGAGGGAAAGGACAGGTCTTCTCCTGTTACAGTGCCAGAAATTTATACTGTTTTTTTTCCAGCTTTCCCAAAAGACATATATGGCCTTTTATCAGGGTAACTAGCATTGGAAAAAAGGAAATGATCAGACATTTTGGGGATTATTAGACACAGGTTCAGAAGTGACATTAATTCTAAGAGATCCAAAATGTCATTGTGGTCCACCAATCAGAATAGAGGCTTGTGGAGGTGAGGTGATTGAAGGAGTTGTAGCTCAGGTCTCTCACACTGGGTCCAGTGGGTTCCTGGACCTATTTTGTGGTTATTTCTCCATTACCAGAATGCATAATTAGAATAGATATATTCAGTAACTGGCAGAATCCCCACAATGGAGACCTGACATGCAAAGTGAGGGCTGTTATGGTAGGAAAGGCCAGGTGAAATTGACTAGAACAACCCCTACCTAGCAAAATAGTAAATGAAAACCAACACCAAATTCCTGGAGGGATTGCAGAGAACAGTGCCACCACAAAGTATTTGAAGGATGCAGAGAGGTGATCCCACCACATCCCCATTCAATTCTCCTATTTGGCCTGTGCAGACAACAGATGGATCTTGGAGGAGGGCAGTGGATTATCATAAACTTAATCAGGTGATGACTTCAATTACAGCTGCTGTTCCAGATGTATTATTGCTTGAGCAAATCAACACATATCCTTGTACCTGGTATGCAGCTATTTATCTGGCAAATGCTTTAATCTCAATTGCCCTTAGTAAAGACCACCAGAGAGAGATTGATTTCAGTTGGCAAGGTCAGTAAGAAGTCTTCAGTGTCCTACCATATATTGATTCTCTGGCCCAATGTCATAATATTGTCTGTGGGGACCTTGATTATCTCTCCTTCCACAAAACATCACACTGGTCCATTATATTGATGATATCATGCTGATTTGACTTAGTGAGCAAGAAGGAGAAAATACTCTAGACTTATTGATAAGGCATTTGCATGTGAGATGATGGAAGATAAATCCAACAAAAATCCAGGGGTCTTCCACCTCAGTGAAATTTCTAGATGTATAGTGGTGTGGGGCATGTTAAGATATCCCTTCTAAAGTGCAGGGTAAGCTATTATATCTAGCCCCTTCTATGACCAAAAAAGAGGCACAATACTGATTTGGTCACTTCAGATTTTAGAGACAACATATTCCTCATTTGGGTGTGCTACTAAAGCCCATTTATTGAGTGACCAGAAGATCTTCTAGTTTTAAGAATGGACTGGAACAAAAGGAGGCTTGAGACAGGCCCATGCTTAGGTGGAAGCTGTGCTGCCACTTCTGCCATATGATCCAGCAGATCCAAGGTTCTGGAAGTGTCAGTGGCATATAAAGATGCTGCATGGACCCTTTGGCAGACACCTATAGGAGAATCATAATGCAGACCCTTAAGATTTTGGAACAAAGCCCTGTCATCTTCTGTAAATAACTACTGTCCTTTTGAGAAACAACTTTTGGCTTGCCATTGGGCCTTAATAGAGACTGAATGCTTGACCATGGGCCACCAAGTTACTATGAGACCTGAGTTGCCTATGATAAGGTCAGTATTGTCTGACCCACCAAACCATAAATGTGGGGTGTGCACAGCCACACTCCATCATAAAGAGGAAGTGGAATATATGAGACAGGGCTTGAGGTCCTGAAGGCACAAGTAAGTTACATGAGGAAGTGACTCAAATGCCCATGGTCACCACTTCTGCCACATTAACTTTTCTTTCCCAGCCTACAGTGATGGCCTCTTGGGGAGTTCCTTACAATCAGTTGACTTAGGAAGAGTAAACTTGGGCCTGGTTTACAGAAGGTTCTGCATAATATGCATGTACCACCCAAAAGTGGACAGCTACAGCAGTACAACTTCTTTCTGGGACATTCCTGAAGGACAGAGGTGAAAGGAAATCCTCCATGTGGGCAGAACTTCAAGTAGTGTATCTGGTTGTTCATTTTGATTGGAAGGAGATGGCCAGAGATGCATTTGTTCACTGGTTCAAAGGCTGTTGCCAGTGGTTGGTAAGGAAACTGGAAGGAACATGATTGGAAAATTGGTGACAAGGAGGTCTGAGGAAGAGGTATGTAGACAGACTTTTCTGAGTGGGAAAAAAACTTGAAAATATTTGTGTCCCATGTGAATGCTCACCAGAGGGTGAATTCAGCAGAGGAAGAATTTAATAACCAAGTAAATAAGATCACCCATTCTTAGATAGCAGTCAGCCTCTTTCCCCATCCATTCCTGTCAATGCCCGATGGGCTTATGCAAAAAATGTCCTTTATGGTATCAGTGGAGGTTATGCATGAGTTTAGCAACATTGACTTGCCCTCACAAAAGCCTACGTGGCCACAGCCACTGCTGAGTACCCAATCTGCCAGCAGCAGAGGCCATCACTAAACCCCCAATATGGAACAATTCCCTGAGGTGATCAGCCTGCTACCTGGGGGCAGGTTTATTGCATTCAAACACTTCCATCATGGGAAGGACAATGACTTGTTCTAAATATAATAGACCCATACTCCAGGTATGGGTTTGCCTTTCCTGCATACAATGCTTATTCCAAAACTACCTTCCATGGATTTACTGAATGTTTTATCCACCGCCATGGTATTCTATACAGCATAACTTCTCATCAAAGAATCCACTTCAACAGCAAATGATATGCAGGAATGAACACATGCCCATGGAATTCACTGGTCTTACCATGTTTCCCAGAATCCTGAACTAGCTGAGTTGATAGAATGGTGGAATAGCCTTTTGAAGACTGAATTATGGTACCAACAAGTGGCAATATCTTGCAGAGATGGGGCAGTGATTTCCAGGAGGCTGTGTATGCATTAAATTGGCATCAGAACAGAATCAGAAATATACTGTTTCTCCCATAGCCAGGATTCACAGGTCCAGGAATAAAGGGATGGAAATGGGAGTCACACTGTTGTAGAATTTGAGAGAGGTTCAATTATTTGTGTATAGAGAGGCCAGGACTCAGGAATGATTTTGAGAAGGAAAAATGGTTTATTTACAGCCGGCTGGACTCGGGAGCTTTCTGTTTGAATCCCAAGCCCAGAACAAGATTTTCAAATGTCTTTTATACAGAGAGGAAAGGCCAAATGGTCCCTTTGTTTCAGTTCTCAATAGGCTTGAATTAGCATATCTGTCTTCCACATCTTAGGTAAGCTTTTAGCATGGACTCCAGACATTTTAGATAAGCTTTTAACATATTTGGTTTGCATTTTCCCTAAATACTTAAAGTTTATAGACCTTACATTCTTAAACTGTTTCCTGGCACTGGAGTCATTGCCATTGTCACTAAGGGCAGGACTGCAGCCTCTTACTGTTCTACACCCACAAGTCAAACAGCTTAGGTTATCTCTGAAAAGACAAAGACTCTCCCACCCATAGCCCACATCAACACCACTCATGATTACCCATAATGATTCACTAGGAAAAATTTGTTTCCTTTCCCTGAAACCTTAATCTCTGTTGGTCTACAGGTCTTAATTCCAAAAGGAAGAGTGCTTCCACCAGGAAACACAACAGTGATCTATTAAATTGGAAGTTAAGAGGGCTACCTGGCCACTTTGGGCCCCCATACTGCTGAATCAGTAGGCAAAGAAGGGGATTACTGTACTGGCTGGGGTGATTGCAGGTTGTTTTTATTTTTAATGAATATGTGGTTTTTATTCTTTTGTTTATAAATGACTCCAGTAAGAGAATTAAGAGCCACCCTGGATCATTCTCCACTGAAGTGACTTAATCAAAAGGAAGACCCCTTAACTGAATCTAATCAAAAGTTCCCAACTATAACAGCTTTTACACTCACAGGAATAGATTAGCTGAAGTACATAATTTTCTGGTGTCTACAAAAGGCTCAAACTGTCAAATAATACTAAAAATGAGTGAAATTTAGAGCCGAAATCCCTGAATTAGAGGATTGAAACAGGAATAAGATATGACCAAGAGCAGTGAGTCCTTGAAGTTGAGCTTTGCAGAGTCAAGGAGTAAAGGGTAGAGAAGAGAAAGAGGCTAGACACAGAAAGCATCAGGGATGCAAGGAAGAAGGACAGCCTGAGAAAGAAGAACTGGTACTGTCTCAAAGTTATGCTAAATTGTAACCTAAGGACTTCCTAACTTCCTTGTAGTGGAACTCAGGTAATGGAGGGAAAGCAGGTTTTTCAGGCAGGAACCAACCCTTACCAGCTCTGGGTGATAAAGAAGACCTTGTTTCTAATGTTTTCAGTCAGAAATCAGAGTGAGTAGATCAGGGTCCAAATGGAAGTTCTCTCCTTCTGATTAGAAAGGCGAATTAATATGAGTAGAGTGAGCTGGGAAAATTGGGAAATATGATAAAAAGTTCCTTTCCCTTCTCTGAAGGGAATCTTACTCTGCTCATCTGTAAAATTAGATCAGTGATTTTCAGACTATCTGAGGCAGCATTTGAAGGGAACATAATAAGAAAGCCCATTATATTGTTGTGGAATTTGAGAGAAGTTCAATTATTTGAGTATAGAGAGGCCAGGACTCAGGAATGATTTTGAGAAGGAAAAATGGTTTATTGATGGCCGGCCGGACTCGGGAACTTCTGTTTGAATCCCGAGCCCCGAACAAGATTTTCAAACGTCTTTTATACAGAGAGGAAAGGCCAAATGGTCCCTTTGTTTCAGTTCTCAATAGGCTTCAATTAGCATATATCTCTTCCACATCTTAGGTAAGCTTTTAGCATGGACTCCAGATATTCTAGATAAGCTTTTAGCATATTTACTTTTTGCATTTCCCCTAAATACTTAAAGTTTATAGCCCTTGCATTGTTAAACTGTTTCCTGGGACTGGAGCTGCTCCGCTACCACTGTCCCTAAGGGCAGGACTGCAGCCTCTTACGGTTCCACACCCACAAGTCAAACAACTTAGTTATCTCTGAAGAGACAAAGAGCCTTCCACCCATAGCCCACATCAATATGAAGTAGACAGAACAGAGGTTCTCTGTTTGTAGGGGAAACTCTGGGTATCTTTAGCACCTTGTGTTTCTGGGGTTATAAACAGCTCTTAGGCAGTAGCTGGGCCTGGAAGAGAACTTTAATATCTTTGCTCTGGTGTCAACTTTTTTTCCTAACAAGTTAATTTTATTGATACATATTAATGAAGCATCCATCCATGCAAAATGTACAATCAATGGCATCCAGTACAATCACATAGCTTTGCATTTGTCACTTCATTCATTTCTAAAGCATTTTCATTATTCCAGTAATAATAATAATAATAATAATAATAATAATGATAATAATAATAAAAAATCAACCAACCAAACAAACAAACAAACAAAATTCATTACCTCTTAATCTCTTTATGCTTCCCATGTCATACACAGTGGCTATTCTGTTTCCCTCACTCTTGTTTATTAGTATTTATATCCTGTAAAAACAGTCTTATGTATGCAATATCACCCATATTCATATTCCACATGAGGATTCACCATGTAATTGGGTCCCATGTTGCATCTTTTAGTCTTCCTTCTAGTAATATACATATTCTTGGACTTTCCATTTCAACCACTGTCTAATGCATATAAAAGCTCTGCTAGTCACAAACACCATGATGCTCTCACCATTTGAATTCATTTCATAAGTTTTACGAACAACCCCTTAACAAATTCTGTGCGGATTAACCTCAGTTTTTCATTCTCTACCCTCATTCTATTTTCTGGTGACCTATATTCTAATTATTAACACTATGAATTTACATAATATTTTTCATTCAAAATAGCATAATCATGCAGCATTTGTCCTTTTGTGTCTGACTTGTTTCACTCAACATAGTGTCCTCCAGGATCATCCATGTTATCATATGTTTTGTCTTCATTACTTTATACTGCTGCATAATATTACATCATGTGTATATACCACAATTTGTTTTCCATTCATCAATTGGAGGACACCTGGGGTGTTTCCAACTTTTGGCAATCATGAATAGTGCCATTATAAACATTGGTGTGCAGATGTCTATTCGTGTCACAGCTCTCACTTCCTCTGGATATATACCTAGTAATGGTATTGCTGGGTCCCCTGGCAAATATGTATTCAACCTCCTTAGGAATGCCAAACAGCCCTTCACAATGGCTATACCATTTTACTTTCCCACAAACAATGAAAAAACATTCCTATCTCTCCACATCCTCTCCAACATTTATAGTTCTCCAACTTTTTCATAGTGGCCAGTCTAATAGTTGTGAAATGACACCTTGTTATAGTTTTGATTTGCATTTCCCTAATTGCTAGTGATGTTGAACATTCTTTCACGTGTTTCTTTGCCATCTGTATTTTTTCTTTGGACAGTCATCTTTTCAAGTCTTCTGCCCATTTTTTAGTCAGTTTGTCTTTTTATAGTTGAGGTGTATGAGCTCTTTTATATCATGGATATTAAACCCTTATCAGTATATGATTGCCAAATACTTTCTCCCATTGAGTCAGCTGCCTTTTCAACCTTTTGACCAAGTGCTTTGAGGTGCAAAAGAGTTTACTTTTTAGAAGGTCCCATTTATCTATTCTTTCTTTTGTTGCTCATGCTTTGGGTGTAAGATTTAAGAAACTATCACCTACCTGAAGATCTTGATGGTGTTTTCCTATATCTTCTTCTAGGAGTTTTATGGTTGTTGTTTCTATATTTAGGTCCTTAATCCATTTTGAGTTAATTTTTGTATAAGGTCTGAGATAGGGGTCTTCTTTCTCCTTTTTGGATATGGATGTCCAGTTCTTCTGACACCATTTGTTGAAAAGACTGTTCTGGCCCAGCTGGATGGGCTCAAAAGCCTTGTCAAAAATCACTTGACTGTAGATGTGAGTGTCAATTTCAGGGCCCCTTACCCTTCCAAATAAATTTGATTATTGGCTTTTTGATTTCTACCAAAAATCTGTTGGGATTTTTTTGGGATTGCATTGAATCTGTAAATCAGTTTGGGTAGAATTGACATCTTAATGATATTTAGGCTTCTAATCCATGAACACAGAGTATCTTTCCATTTATTTAAGTCTTCTTTGGTTCTTTTAGTAATGTTTTGTAGTTTTCTGAATACAGGTCCTTTACATCCTTGGTTAAGTTTATTCCTGCATATTTGATTGTTTCAGTGGCTTTTATAAAGGAAATTTTTTTTGTGTGTGTGTTGATTTCCTCCTCAGATTGCACATCAGTAGTGTAGAAATGTTTTTGATTTCTGTGTATTAATCTTGTATCCTTCCACTTTTCTGAACTCTTCCATTAATTCTAGTAGCTCTGTTGTGGATTTCTCAGGATTTTCTAGACATAAGATCACATCTTCAGTGAATGGTGAAAGTTTTACTTCTTTCTTTCCTATTTGGGTGCCTTTTTTCCCTTTGTCTATCTTAATTGCTCTAGTCAGGCCTTCTATCACAATTTTGAATAATAATGGTGACAGTGGACATCCTTGTCTTATTCCTGATCTCAGTGGGAAAGCTTTCAGTCTTTCACCATTGAGTACAATACTAGCTGTAGGCTTTTGATACATGCAGTTTACCATACTGAGAAACCCTCCTTCTATTCCTATCTTTTGGAGTGTTTTTATCAAGGAGGAGTGCTATATTTTGTCAAATGCTCTTCTGCATCAATAGAGAGGATCATATGATTTTTCTTCTTCAATTTATCAATGTGGATTATTACACTAATTGATTTTCTTGTGTCAAATCACCCTTGCATACCTGAGATAAAATGCACTTATTGGTGGCATATACTTCTTTTAATGTGTATTTGGATTTGTTTTGCTAGTATATTATTGAGGATTTTTGCATCTTTATTCATTAGAGTTATTGGTCTCTAATTTTCCTTTTTTTGGTAGTATCTTTACCTGGTTTTGGTATTAGGGTGATGTTGGCTTCAGAGAATGAGTTTGGTAGCACTCCTTCCTGTTCAGTGTTTTGGAAGAGCTTGAGCAAGATCTGTATTAGGACAAGATGGGTATTAGGGCATCTTTGAATGATTGGTAGAATTCACCTGTGAAGTCATCTGGTCCTTGGATGCTCATCTTTGGGAGATTTTTGATGACTTTCAATCTCTTCACTTGTGATTGATTTGTTGAGGTCTTCTATTTCTTCTAGGATCAGTGTAGATGGTTTGTGTGTTTCTAGGAATTTTTCCATCTTGACTACATTGTCTAGTTTTTTGGCAGACAGTTTTTCATAGTATCCTCTTATGATCTCTCTTATTTCTGCAGGGTCAGTGGTAATGCTCCCCATCTCATTTCTGATTTTATTTATTTGCATCTTCTTTCTTTTTTTCTTTGTCAGTCTAGGTAAGTGTTTGTTGATTTTGTTGATCTTCTCAAAGCACCAGCTTTTGGTTTTGTTGACTCTTTCTATTGTTTTTTACCTTTGTTCTCAATTTCATTTATTTCTGCTCTGATCTTTACGAACTTTGGTTTAGTTTGGGATTAGTTTGCTGTTCTTTTTCTCATTCCTCCAGGTGAGCAGTTAGGTTTTAAATTTTAGCTCTTTCTTCTTTATTAATGTGAGTATTGAGGGCTCTAAAATTCCCTCTCAGTACTACCGTTGTGTTGTCCTATAAGTTTTAATATGTTGTGCTCTCATTTTCAGTCATCTCAAGATACTTGCTGAATTCTCTTGCAATTTCTTCTTTAACCCACTGATTATTTAAGAGTATGTTGTTTAATCTCCATATATTTATGAATTTTCACTTTTTCCATCCATTATTGACCTCCAGCTTCATTCATTATGTTCAGTGAAAATATTTTGTATAATTTCAATCTTTTTAAATTTATTGAGACTTGTCTTGTGACCCAACATATAGTTTATCTAGGAGTGGAGCCATGAGCACTTGAAAATAATGTATATCCTGCTATTTTGGGGTGCAATGCTCTATAGATGCCTGCTGGGTATGTTTATTTATGCTCTGCCCCAGATTTTCTGTGTAATATTGAGTATTATATTGAAGTCTCTATTATTATAGAAACTTTATCTTGGAGCACTAAGGTTAGGTGCATAGATATTTAGAATAGTTATTTTTTCTTGTTGAGTTGTCCCTTTTATTAATGTATAATGACCTTCTTTATTCCTTATAACAGTTTTGCATTCAAAATCTATTTTGTCTGATATTAGTATCACTGCTCCACCTCTTTTTTGGTTACTATTTGCATGGAATATCTTTTTCTAACCTTTCACTTTTAACCTTGCTGTGTCCTTATGTCTGAGGTGAGTGTCTTATAGGCAACATATAGATGGCTCATGTTTTTAAAATCCATTCTATCAGTCTAGGTCTCCCCCCACCACCTCTGAGATGGCTTCTTCATCTGTTTGCTCGTTGTGTTTGCTCACTGTTTTTGCTTGTTGTCTGCTCATTTTCTGTTTGTTGTTTTTTGCTTGTTGTCTGCTCATTGTCTGTCTGTTTTTTCTTTAGGAGGCACCAGGAACTGAACTTGGGACCTCCCATGTGGGAAGCTGGTGCTCAACTGCTTGAGCCACATCCACTCCCTGCCCATTTTTTTTTTCTTATTCTATGCTCGTTCTTTGTTCATTGCTTCCTCTTTTTTGCTCATTGTCTTCTCGTTATCTGCTCATTATTTTTGCTTGTTGTCTCCTTGTTGTTGTTACTTGATGTCTGCTCATTAACTGCTGTTTTCTGCTCATTGTTTGTTTGCCTTCTTTAGGAGACACTGGGAACTGAACCAGGGACCTCCCTTGTGGGAAGTGGGTGTTAACCACTTGAGCCTCATTCTTATCTCAGTCTATGTCTTTTTTTTTTCTTTGGTTTTGCTTATTAAGCTATTTTATTGAGATATATTCATGTACCATATGAGCTATCCCAAATATATAATTAATGGCTTTTAGTATAATCACAATGCTGTACATTCATTACCTCAAAAATTTTGGCAGAATTTCATTACTCCAAAAAGGAAGACTCCACACCCCTTAGCATTCCTTCCCCAGCCTCATATAACCACTAATCTAATTTCATCTTTATAAACTGATTTATATTTATATTTTATATCATGGAATCATAAAATATGTAGTACTTTATGTCTGGTCTCCTTCACTTAATATAAGGT
Organism: Dasypus novemcinctus; assembly: GCF_030445035.2. Taxonomy (NCBI): domain Eukaryota; kingdom Metazoa; phylum Chordata; class Mammalia; order Cingulata; family Dasypodidae; genus Dasypus; species Dasypus novemcinctus. Next base: position 163,308,082 of record NC_080673.1, on the reverse strand, counting down.
GTTTTTTTTGTTTTTGTTTTTTGTCTGATATGAAAGTTTTATAGTATTAATCTATACTTGTTCAGCTTCAAAGAAAAAAGGTTTTATATATGCAATTTTACCCATTTTTATATTTCACAAAATATATTTATATTTCACATAATATATTTAGTTCATAATAGGGCAATCATACAATATTTGTCCCTTTGTGTTTGGCTTGCTTCACTCAGCATAATGTCCTCTAGGTTCTTCCATGCTGTCATATGTTCCACGACTTCATTTCTTCTTACAGCTGCACTATATTCCATCATGTGTATACACCACAATTTGTTAATCCATTCTTCAGTTGATGGACACCTGGGTTGTTTCTAGCTTTTGACTATTGTGAATAATGCTGTTATGAACATCGGTGTGCAGGTGTCACAGCTTTCAGTTCCTATGGGTATATACCTCGCAATGGTATTGCAGGACCCATGGCAAGTCTATATTTCAAATTCCTTAGGAACTGCCAAACAGTCCTCCACAGTGGCTGTACCATTCTACTTTCCTACCAACAGTAAGTAAACATTTCTATCTCTATACATCCTCTCCAGCATTTACAGTTTTCCAACTTTTTAATAGTGTCCAGTCTAATAGGTGTGAAATGATATCTCATTGGAGTTTTGATTTGTATTTCCCTAATTGCTAGTGATGTTGAACATTTTTTCATGCGTTTCTTTGCCAATTGTGTTTCTTCTTCAAACAGTTATCTTTTCAAGTGTTTTGCCCATTTTGTAATTGGATAGTTTGTCTTTGTTAAGTTGTATAATCTCCTTATATATCATGGATATTAAACCATTATTAGATATGTGATTGCCAAATATTTTCTCCTATTGATTTGGCTGCTTGAACCACATCCACTCCCAAGTCTATATCTTTTGATTGGGGAGTTCAATTCATTAAGATTCAATGTTATTACTGTAAAGGAATTTCTTACTTCATCCATTTGACCTTTGGCTTTTTGTTGTCATATCATACTATTGTCTATCTTATTACCCTTTAGTTTACCCTTCCTAATAATCTTCATTTCTATACTCTCCAAGTCTCTTACCCTTGATTTTTTCCTTTCTGGCTACAGCACTCCTTTTAGTATCTCTTGTAATTCTGTTCTATTGGTCACATATTCTATCATTTTTTGTTTGTCTGTGAAGATTTTGAATTTTTATTCATTTTTGAAGGACAGTGTTGCTGAACACAAAATTCTTAACTGGCAGTTTTCCTTTCAGTACCTTAAATACATCATACCACTTTCTTCCCTCTTCCATGGTTTCTGATGAGAGGTTGGCACTTAATCTTATTGAAGTTTCCTTGTAAGTGATACTTTGCTTTTCTCTTGTTGCTTTCAGAATCTTTTTATCTCTGATACTTGTCATTCTGAATAGCAGGTGTCTTAGGGTAGTTCTATTTGGATTTATTCCCTTTAGGGTGTGTTGTCTCTCTTGGATATTGATATTTATGTCTTTCATAAGGGTTGAGAAGTTTTCAGTCATTATTTCCTCAAACATTCTTTCTGCCTCTTTTTCATTTTCCTCTCTTCTGGGTCACCAATAATGCATATGTTTTTGCATTTTGTATTATCATTCAATTCCCTGAGACCTTGTTCCATTTTTTCCATTCTCTTCTCTTTCTGTTCTCATGTCTTTTCCAGTTCATATGTTGTTTTTGAATTCACTAATTCTGACTTTGAGCAATTCAAATCTGCAGTTATGTGCCTCTAATGTGTTTTTAATCTCATCCATTGTGTTTTTCATTCTCATAAGGTCTAATACTAGTCTTTGCAGCCTTTCAAATTTTTCTTTATGCTCACCTATTATCTTCTTAGTATTCTTTATCTCTTTAGTCATATCTTCTTTCAATTCTTTGAATTGATTCAGGGGAGTTGTGTGATTATCATTGATTAATTGTCTCGAATCTTGTATCTCTTCAGAATATTTGGTTTGTTCCTTTGGCTGTACCATCGCTTCCTGTTTCCTTGCCTGGCTGGTAATTTTTTGCTGATTGTTAGCCATCTGAATATGTTGGTGAATTTACTTTGATGGTCAATTTCTCTCTTTTGCTTTTTTCCCCCATTGCTCTTCTCTGATATTTGGTTCAACTTCTTCTAAGTTTTTAAAATTTCCCTGTTTAAGTTATCAAAATCAGCCAGGGACTCACTAATGGGGCATAGATTTTCTCCCAGGAGTTAGGGTACAGAGAGAACCAAAAGCACTTTTTGTCCAGGCAATTTCCAGACCATCCGGCAGATGCCACTCATTGGTACACCTTCCATGGAGATGTTTTAAGTTCTTTTTCCTGTGTTTTGTTCTGGCCAGAACCAAAATTTAAAGTGGGCTCTGCTGGCTCAATTCACTGAAGGAAAGTCACCAACTCTCACTCCCTTTTCCCTTGTAACAGCTGAGAAGGGGGGAGATGTCTCTTACCCTCTCAGTCAGCTCCAGTGAGATAGGGGTTTTACCCCAGCTTAATATGTTGGGACTGGGGGAGTGGAGTCCATCCTGGCTGCTGCATTGGTTTGGAAACTCACATCTGTTGTTTCAGGTTCTTAGTCTTTCTGTCCCTCACCCTCCTGAGAGTGTGTAGCACAGTCCTTGTCTGCTGACCACCAAAGCAGACCCCTTGAGCAGCTTTTGGCTCTTTCTCCATTGCTTTTGTTTAAGAGTTGAGCCCTGCTTGCCTACTCTGATGCCATCTTCCAACAATTCCATTGAATACCTTTATGCCACAAGTTTTAGCCAAATGCCTGATTGCCCACAATTGAGCTCGGGGAGAAAGTAAGCCTGGAAGAGAAAACAGAGATCTAGATGGGAGAAGTGCCACTGCTTCTTTCCATGTGGCAGGAGTCCAGGATTGCTAGCAGCTGATCTTCAGTGAGAGAGAATCTCTGATGATGTCTTGATTTGGACATTTTTACAGCCTCAGGATGGTAAGCTTTTAATGTAATAAATTCCCATTATAAAAGCCAATCCATCTCTGATATAGTGCTCCAAGCAGCTTTTATTTTTTTATTTTTAATTTTTAAAAGATTTATTTATTTATTTATTTCTCTCCCCTTCCCTCCTCCCCCGCCCCCCCGGTTGTCTGTTCTCTGTGTCTATTTGCTGTGTCTTCTTCTTTGTCCACTTCTGTTGTTGTCAGTGGCACAAGAATCTGTGTTTCTTTTTGTTGCATCATCTTGTTGTGTCAGCTCTGTGTGTGTGTGGCACCATTCTTGGGCAGGCTGCACTTTCTTTTGCACTGGGCAGCTCTCTTTACGGGGTGCACTCCTTGCACATGGGGCTCCCCTATGTGGGGACACCCCTGCATGGCAGGGCACTCCTTGCATGCATCAGCACTGTGCATGGGCCAGCACCACACGGGTCAAGGAGGCCTGGGATTTGAACCGCGGACCTCCCATGTAGTAGACAGATGCCGTAACCACTGGGCCAAGTCTGTTTCCCTCTAAGCAGCTTTTAGGAAACTAAAACAATGTGTGTAGAAACATCTCAAGGCAGGCTTTGCCTTAGTTCCAGAACTCCATTAATTTATGGGCAGGATGTCTGCTTCCATTGTTATTAGTGTGATATTAGTTCAGCTGTCATATTTTCTATTACCATTACTTTCTTTTTCTCTTCTAATTTTGGTCTGTATGTTACACATGACATGGGTCTGCCTAGTTCAGCTTTGGTCAGTAAGGCTCCACTCACTTCCTCAGCCAATATGGTGTAGTAGAGACTAAAGAAGGAGAATTTAGTCCATCAGACAGCAAAGAAGAAAACAAGTTTTGCTGCCAAAAAGCCACAAAATAGTACTTGGCCCCACTACTCACTTTGTCTCTTGCCCTTTGTCTCTTGCCCCTCTCCATGAAACAGGGTTTCGTGTCTCAAGACCATTTTGTCAGTTGCTGCTGGTATTGGAATGTCGCTCTAAACCCTTCCATACTCAGATGGGTATCTGACTCCCTGCCTAGTTCTGCTCAGTTTTTGCTCGCTCCCTCCTTATCATCCAAGGCTGAAAACTGTTTCCCATGTACTTGGGCACAGAATGGGTCTATTCCCTAAGAATCATGACTCTGAATCTACACATCTTCTTCCCCCTCCTCATTTTATCCTTGAGTAGAAAATGATTCCTGCCAGGACTCTTCTGTTGCTCTGCCCCACATACTCCATCCCTCACTGAATACATGTGCTCATTTGAATATAAGATGAATTTGTCACACTCTACTGGACCCTGAACATGGCTCCTTGGTCTGTTTTCTCCATTCTTGATACTGTCCATTCCTGGTTTCTTCTCTTTTCATCCCCTTCTCTCTCTCCTCCTCTCTATTCATCCCTTGATTGAACTTGCCTGAATTATGACACTACTCTTCATGACCTCTTTCTTGGCCTCTACCAGGCTTTGTTTTCATTCTTGTTGTTATAAATAAAAGGACAGAAAAAACTTGTGTTGGAATTGGAGAGGGAAAGAAGATAAATGTCTAGGTAAATTTGTAAAGCCACCTGGAGCCCAACAGGTGTGGAATAGAAGGGAAAATAATGGAGAAGCAGGTGACCAGTGTTTGTTAGGAGAAACTAATATGAAAGAGGATCCATGACAATACTTAAAGCCTCAGGTGACTACATAGCCAACAACGTACAGAGCACAACATAAACAAAGTAAATTTAAAATTTAACCCAAGGCAGTAAATATGATCTCACAGGCGGTGTGAAACAATGATAATTGACTGAGGACTCCACAGAAAGTCAGTACTACTTTTGTTGATGTCCCTAATTATCCTTGTGACCACTCTGGAACTCAGTTTTCTCTTTTGAAAATAGATAAGACTAAATTTTATCTCTAAACTCCTTTCTAGTTCCAACATTCTATGAACATTGTCCATGGTTCATTCTCTCACAAATGGGTACAGCAACCTGCTGTTTTTGGCTTTTTAAAGAGCTATATATGTCCCAGAAATGGAAGAGAAATTATAATTCCTGGGAAAGGATGATATTTGAAACTAGCTGCATACATTGTGAAACACTAGTCATCATTGTGCAATCTAGTTTTATAAAAATCATCATATTTTGACAGCCAGTCCATGAATGATCTACCACTATCAGTTTTGCATTTCCATCTCCACTCTGAAGATATTTTTTTCACATGCTTCTTAAAGTTTCTTCTGAGATGTTTGAACTTGAATTTTATTGCACAGAAACTGTGGGGAGCACAAGTTATTGAATAAAGAAGCATCAGGGATAAGAAGCCTTTTGTATCTTTTGGAAATGAAAGCAGGAAACTTATTCCATCCAAAAGCTTGAGGGAAAGAAGCATCATGGAGTTTTCTTTCAGTTCTGATATCACAGGTGTTTATATTCCAGAATACATGATTCACTCATATTTACATTTGAATACCAGCTCTACTTTAATAATTCTGAGTAAAGTATTTAATTGTCTCTAACTTCAGTTCTCTCATGTGTAAAATGAGAAATATTAATAATTTCATAGGCTTATTTTAAGGACTAAAAGAGATAACATTTGGAGCATTTTGGGCACATAGGAAATATTACATAATATAGCATGCTTAATAAATGATGCTTTTAGTTTCCTGGGCTACTCCAGCAAATATTGTGCAATTGGTTGGTTTAAACAATGGAAATTGATTAAACAATGGAAATTGATTGATTTGAGGCTAAAGAGAACCAAGGCATAATCAAAGTGATGCTTTGTTCCTGAAGACTGGCATTCTGGGGCTGGCTGCTTGGAGATCCTTGGTCCTAGGCTTTTCCGTCACATGGCAATGCACATAGTGGCTTCTCCTGCCCTCTATGTTCTCTTCTAAGGATCCATTGCATTTAATCTCCTTGCTTCCCATGACTTTTTTTCTCTGTCTGAATTTCAAATTATGCTTATTAAGGACTCCAATATAATAAGTCCTGTTCTGACTGAGGTGGGCTGCACCTTAAGTGAAGTCACCTCATCTAAAAGTCTTACTCACAATGAGTTTTTACACAAAGAAATGGATTAAATTTAAGAACATTCTGTTCTGGGGTATATACAGCTCCAAACAATCACAAAGATAGAATCTGCTTTATCATTATTATTTATTTTTTATCAAGTTTTTAAATGGAGACTCTTCAGTAGCATATATAGAGCCTAGAGTGAGTTTCTCACTTTAAATTACCCATTGTAAATATTTAAGTTCTCATTTTTGGGGTCCTGAGTTCACAATTTAATATTATAAAATTTGACTTTTGAAATCTTATGGAAAATGTAGTTTAAGAAATTAAAAAGAGGGAAGCGGACTTGGCCCAGTGGTTAGGGTGTCCGTCTACCACATGGGAGGTCCGCAGTTCAAATCCCGGGCCTCCTTGACCGTGTGGAGCTGGCCCGCGCTCAGTGCTGATGCATGCAAGGAGTGCCGTGCCACGCAGGGGTGTCCCCCCATGTAGGGGAGCCCCACATGCAAGGAGTGCACCCCATAAGGAGAGCCACACAGCGTGAAAGAAAGTGCAGCCTGCCCAGGAATAGCGCCACACACACGGAGAGCTGACACAACAAGATGATGCAACAAAAGGAAACACAGATTCCCATGCTGCTGACAACAACAGAAGTGGAAAAAGAAGAAGATGAAGCAAATAGACACAGAGAACAGACAATCGGGGCGGGGCAAGTGGGGAGGAAGGGGAGAGAAATAAATACATAAATAAATCTTTTTAAAAAATAAAAGAAATGAAAAAGAAAGAATAAGAATATTTAGGTGTTCATAGTAACAAACAGTCTTAAGTATTTAAATAGGCCATGAAAGTGCTATGTGCTTTTATATATTTCTAGTATAAGTAGTGGCTTCTCAGTTGCATATTCTATGTTTTACTTATAAATAACATTAAAATATTGCAGGAACATTTCTATTTATAGAACTAACCCTATTTATTGAATAGTACGTCACCAATACTGATCATTATATTTGCCCACTCACATTGTTCTATGAACTGAGTAGACAAGCAATAGAAGTCTAAGAAAATACAACTTCGTAAAATAGTGTTTTTGGACACATGCCCTCTAAACTGCAGATATAAAAGTAGATATAATTTTATAAAGAAAGTGAGGAAAAATCAAATGTGGAATATTAAGAGCATTTGGGTAGATTTGCTAATCTACAACCTGGCTTGGGAAAAAATAATGAAAACAATGACTTAGAATTATATACGTCATAAGTACTTACACAATAAAGATATTTATTCAACATTTTGGGGGATTCTAACAGCTTTTTTGCAGAAGCTATCTCTGGCCTTTTAAATTTGAGTTACGTATCACTTCTTCCAACCATCTTATTTTTCTCTGTTTAGTTCTATGATAGCGCTTGTCAAACTATTCTGGAAGTTCCTCAAGGGTAGGGTTTTATGAGTTTTGAATTCCTGCTGTTTAACACAGCACCTGGCACATGACATGTGCTCAATAAAAATGGACTGAATGAATAAATAAATAAATGGATGGAATATGTGTCTTAGGCAAGAGGCGGGTAATTTTCATGCACACAGAGGGAATGCTGGAAACTGCCATGTGACCAGGATTCCTATTTAGATAGGATCTACTGGGAAGGAGGAGTCTGAGAATCCTAGAGTATTGGAAATGACTTGCTTAGCTTTCAGGTCTGATTTAAACTATTTCCCAAATGCTCCGATGACTGGTGGGACCTGGGAAAAACTGAAGACAAATTAGTTCAGTGGTTCTCAGTGAGGGAAGTACTGCCCCCGTGGGGAGCATTCTGGAAATTGTGGGCAGTGCTTTTGGTTGTTAAGTGATCCGGGAAGGGGAAGGGTGTCTGCCTGTCATTTAGTAAAATAGGACCCAGGGATTCTAAATATCCTGCGATGTGTAGAATGAGCCCTGCATAGCAAACTGATATCTTATATCCTGTTTGACTTAAAGTTATCTTAGAAACAAAGGCCATCTGACATAAACATAGAATGTTTTTCTGAGTTTTCATGTACATTTTATTTTCTAGGAAATGAAACCATATGTAAATTGAGATTAGAGTCTAACATTTTGTTTTGTTTGGAAGTTCATCAAAAGTTATTCATTGTTTCAGAAAACCCTGTCAGTAACAGGAATGCTGGTTATATAACTGAGTGACTAACATGTCACACCTGCATCAGTGTGTGTGTGTTCTTGCACTTGGCAATGGAGGTTCTATGTACTCTGTCAGGTTCCAGTGCTTACATACTGAAATTCGTATAATTTCTTATGAATTAGTATCCTTTGATTTCTTCTTCATTCTAGAGTTGAAGCATTATATTGAGTTTTTTGTGAAGGTAGATTACACAGTTCCCCAAACTCTTATCTGAATCTTTTAGCCACAAGTGTTTTCAATCTTTCTCAGATTTTAGAAAGGTAATGAACTCATAATCCTCAGATAATATAACACCCCCCAGTGGGATATGGGAGGGCCCCCTGTAACCAAACACATTGATATTACTGCAGTAATTGGTGAGATAAATAAAGAGAATAAATAGTCTCCCATTAACTCAGATCAGGGATGCAGCCAGGTGAGGTTTGGTGCCAAAAGTTTTTAGAGCTTTCAGTCTTTAGAACTGTGAAGAAGAAACTGTAGACTGTATTTACCTCTGGGCAGATGGATTATATTACCTATGGGTTTCATTTCAGAATATTAAAAAGGGCATGAAAATATTTGGTATCAAAGGAGATGTGGGATCTCAATAGAGTTAAGGACCTTGGACCATGGATATAGTTGAAGAAACTGACTTTTAAATAACTATGTGGAATCAGTGACTGAATTATGACCTAGACTTGGTGTCTGAAATAGTTCTCTGAGGCTAGAATCCATTCATAAAATATTGAAATATATAAGCCAGGTTATTTATCTCTACCAGCTTTTACAACAAGGGATTGTACTTAGGGCCACTCATTTCTTTGTTGATATGAGAACGTTATTTCATTCTCTAAAAATGAAACATAAAGCTACAGTAAAAAAAGCTGCTGAGTCCAGATGAGCTCTCCAGGTTGTTAAAAAGAGGTTTTTGTCCTTTTCCATTTCCCATAAAATCCCAGCTGTGCCACCTTCTAAAATTGGAACTAACTCATGTGCTTACCAGGTGCCAGGGCATAAAAATCAAAAGTGGAGAAAGCTGAAACAAGATATTGCAAAAATAGAAATTGGAAATGGGACTTGGGAATGAGGTACTTAACATGAAGGTAACTAAAAAGTTAGAAAAGAAAGAAAAATAGCCATATGGAAATACTTTGATGGGAAAGGTACACACAGAATTTTATTAAACAGAGTAAATTTATTGGATAAAAAATGATCATTAACCCACCTAATTGTTTTAGTTATGTTGGCTGCTCATGGTTCATCTGCTCAAGTTCTCTGGCTTACATCTTTATATTTAAAAACCTGTATTAATCAGGCCCTGTATTAATCAGGGTTCTCTAGGGAAATAGAACCAACAGAAAATATCTGTAAATATTATATTTTTACAAAAATTGTCTCACATGACAATGGGTATGCACAAGTTCAAATTCTTTTGGGCAGGCTGCAAGCTAGAAAATTCAGTGAAGGTTTTCAATGATTTCCCCAGGAGAAGTTGGCTGGCTGAACTAGAGATGAAAATTCTCTCTTCTGTTTGCTAAAATCATTACTTCTCCTTCAACTGATTGGATGAAATCTCTCTCATTGTCAAAGGCAAGCTCCTCAGTTGATTGTAGATATAATCAGCCATAGATGCAATCAATTTACTGAAGAAATAAAATGTCCTCACAGTAACAATCAGGCCAGTGCTAGCTTAACCAAATGTTTGGACACCATCACCTAAACATCACAGGACCCAAACCAGTTAATGGGAACTTCAGATTAATCCCAGAATAATTCCCAATTTTGAGCATAATTTTCTTTTCATACTGAGGATGAGAAGGGACGTGCCTGAGAGATGTTTTATGGTGAGGATGTTTTGCAAAGGGCTGGACTCAATTTGTGGTTCTTAATTTGAGAAGCCCTTTTCATCTGGACATTTGCTCAACCATAGCCTGATGGCTGCTGTAGGATGCAACTACTGCCTTTTCTCCGTGGGTGTACTCATTGCCTCACAAATGAGTCTCTGCTTCTATTAATAGGTGTCTTGATGAGCCAGGGTTGCTCATCTTGCTTCTGTTGGCTTTCAGGTCAGCACCCCTTGGCTGCTGTCTTTCTGCCACCTGTTCTTCATGTTCCTCCTCAGCTCAGTAGGATTATATTGTCAAGAAACCCCACACTAGAGTAAATAGGCTGGAGAGTTCTAGTCCCATCTCTGCCAGCATCCTAGTTGCTTGAGGAGGTAGGACTAGTTGCACCTTATAAACTCTTCCTTATCATCTCAAAGTACCCACAGGCGCAAACGTATTATGCTGGATAACAACAAGATTAATAGCTATTACTCATACCTTTTGCCAGATAATTATAAATATTAGCTCTAATTCTCACTTAACTGTAAGATTGATATAATATGATTGGGTTGATCCATATGAAGTCCTTTATATTCCATCATTTTTAACCTACAAAAATGGCAGATTCATATGGTTAGACAGAATATTTTATAGGTAAAGAAATAGAAGAGCATGGAAGGTAAAATATCTTGCCAATATCATATTCCTTGTCTCAGAGACAGCATTTTAACACCAGACATTTAGTTCCAGGGTCCATGGTCTCTCATCAGGGCTAGAGATTGTGTAAAGTAAATTAGTTGGCTTTCTTTGGAGGGCTTTTAAGCTAGAGCACACAGATACAAAAGGAATGTTTAGAGCCATTGAGACACCCTAATTCTGCCAAGTATTAACCCAGTGCTGGACATTTGGAACTGAGGATGAGTTTCTAATACCCAAGTGTCTTAGTCTACTGGCTGCTAAAAGAAATATCATACCATGGGTTGACTTAACATGGGAATTTATTTGAAGTTAGGAGAAGTCTAAAATTCAGACATCAGCAAGATGATGCATCTTCCCCAAAGACTGGCATTCTGGAGCTGGCTGCTCGTGATCCTTGGTCCTTGGCTTTTCTGTCACATGGTAATGCATATGGGTATACCTTCTCCTTTCTCCTCTGGGTTCCATTGACTTCTGGCTTCTTCCTGTGGCTTTCACCCTCTGTCTGAATTTAATTCTGCTTATAAAGAATTCTAGTTATCTGGATCAAAGTCCAACCTGATTCAGTTAGGCCATACTTTAACTGAAGTAATATCTTCAAGAGAGCTATTTACAATGGGTTCACACCCCACCAGAATGCCAACCAATGCCAAGATCAAACTGGAGTACAATGTCAATCCACCATGCCTAGTTTGGCAAGTGAAGAGGAGCTTGCAAAGAGGACCTGAGTGGACATTGCAGTTGTCTGTATGTGAAGCAGGAGCTTTCAGGAAACGAGGCATCATTTCCTAATGGGGAATTCTAAGGTCTTAAATCCCTCAAAATATCTGGAGTCAGATTGGTGAGAAGACTGCATTCTACTGCAATCAGACTGTAACCAGTAATAGGAATGAGACCAGGAACAAAAGAAGTCTCTCTGTCTCTCTTTCTTGCCTTCCTAATTCTGCTTCTGTTTTCTTCTGGATGCCCGTTTCTCTTCTTTTCCTCTCATTACAAACTGTTTTTGCAGTTTCTCAGGAACATGGCAGAAAATTATCACTCCAAGATTGCTCCTAAATACCAGTGACCATGAAAGAGATTGATGAAAATTGTGGCATGCCAGTTAAAAATTTCCTGAGAGAGAAGCTGGTTGATTAGACTTGGGTCAGAGGCCTCACACACCCTGCCCCCCACCCTGATGCCAGGGGTAATTTCCATAGCCTGTGCCTATATCAGGGGATATATGTACACTCTCTGAAGAGGAGACATGCACTGGATACATGGGAAACTAGGTAAATTTGTTTTCATGCTCTTTTAGTTTGGTGTCTCACCCAGGAATCTTCACAGCCAACCCAAAATATTGGGGTCTGCCGTCTTTCTTTGCAAGCTGTCCTGTGAGGCTATGGTGTCATGTGTCCATGATTCCCTAAAGTGTCACTGAAACTTTCCAGTAGGAATTAAGTCCAATGCTAAGGAATTGGTTCTAGAACAAGACCCATACTGACCTTAGATAACGTGAGGAATGGCAATTAGAATTTTTTAAAAAAGATTTATTTATTTATTTATTTATTGCCCCGCCTACCCCCATTGTCTGCTCTCTGTGTCCATTTGCTGTGTGTTCTTCTGTGTCCATTTGCTGTGTGTTCTCATATTCTCATTAGGCAGCTCTGGGAACCGATCCTGGGACCTTCTGGAGTGGGAGAGAGGCGATCATTCTCTTGTGCCACCTCAGCTCCCCGATCTGCTGCATCTCTTATTGTCTCTCCTCTGTGTCTCTTTTTATTGCATCATCTTGCTGTGCCAGCTTTCTGTGTTGGCCAGCAGTCCTGCATGGGGCAGTACTCCATGCAAGCGAGCACTCCACATGGGCCAGCTTGCCACACAGGCCAGCTTGTCTTTACCAGGAGATCCTGGGCATCGAACCCTGGACCTCCTACATGGTAGATGGGAGCCCAATTGCTTGAGCCACATCTGCTCCCCTATTATGATTTTAAAACAATTTATGGGCATATAAATTTGAAAAATCCCTTAAGATTAGCAAAAAAAAAATAAAAATAAATGTTTAGAGCATCATTATAGAGTGGCCAACCATCCTGTGTTCTCTACTGTCCCTGTTCTAGCGCTGAATGGGTCCTTGAAAACCCCTCAGTCCCAGGACTGACTATCACCCTGAAAGGGCACTTCTCCTAAGCCTGATGAATGCTTTATTTTACTCTCTAGAGTGGATGCTGAGGGAACAGGAGTCTGCTTTCCCTCTCCTCTTTACAAAGTGTTTGGGTAAATACAAATTCTTTACCCCTGAAAGTCTATACCAGCTTAAAAAAAAGGGTATTTTATTGAATCAATAAATATCCAAGTAAAGCATGTATGAATTTATTCCAAAATGCATAGGTATAAGTACTATTCTACTGTTTGACTTGTTCTGAAACAGCATTTCTTAAACTGTTATGTGCTTACCAATCCCCTGGGGATCTTGTTAAAGGCAGATTTTGATTCAGTATATCTGGGTGCAGTCGAAGGTTTGCATTTCTAAGAAGCTCTCAAGCTCCATGATGCTGATGGTCTTGAGGAACACACTTTGAGTAGAAAGATTCTAAGTCATAAAATCTGTTGTCTAGAATCTCCACACTTGAGTCACAAAAATTCAACTGGAGTGACATTTTAGGGTGTATCTTTCTTGGCCCATGCAAGAATTACCAGGGCTTATTTGGTGTTTGGAAAATGAAGATGGTTGGGTGGAGTGGGTCTAGGTTCAGGATGTTTGCTCCTGTGCATGATGCAGCTGTTGCCTCTGATCTTCTACTTCCCTCAGCTCAGGGTGCCACTCACAACGGCCCTACTCACACAGACTCCTTCTCACACCCTCTTTGCACCACCCCCAAGGTTATGACTCTGAGTAGCCCATATTGGCCTCTGTTGACCCCTGCAGGCATCGTCCTATCAGGCGCTCTAGGTGCAAGTGTGCCTTTGCTTTGGTTCCAGTGACTCCCTAGTCCCACAGACAAATGAAAAAAATACATTTCACTTGGCCTGTCTCTGGAGCTCCTTCTATCCTTCTCCCAGGTTGGGTTAAGCCATTTCTTTCTCTATCTATCTATCTATCTATCTATCTATCTATCTATCTATCTATCTATCTATCTATCTATCTATCTATCTATCTATCTATCTAATTTATTTCTCTCCCCTTCCCCATGCCAGTTGTCTGCTCCTGTGTCCATTTGCTGTGTGTTCTTCTGTGTTCACTTGTATTCTCGCATTTTGTTGCGTCATCTTGCTGTGTCAGCTCTCTGTGTGTGTGAGATGTCATTCCTGGGCAGGCTGCACTTTTTTTCATGCTGGATGGCTGTCCTTAGCGGGGGAATTCCTTGCGCATGGGGTACCCCTATGCCAGGGACACCCCTGAGTGGCAGAGCACTCCTTGTGCACATCAGCACTGCATGTGGGCCAGCTCATCACAGTGGTCAGGAGGCCCTGGGTTTGAACCTTGGACCTCCCATGTGGTAGGCAGACACCCTATCCATTGGGCCAGCTTTGCTTCCAATCAACTTGTTTTTGAATTAGGGCTTCCACTCGCCAAACAAAAGCCTGGCTTTGGAGGAAACCCAGCAACATTTTTGAGGGGAGGGCCTTGAAAATGTTAATGACTTTCTGATGAATTGGCTTGACCACTTTCTTGACTTGGAGAGGGAAACTACTTTCCTTGCTTATAGTTACTGAAAACAGTGAAAACAAAAGATAGATTGATATAGTCAAATATATTCCTGCAATACTAATATATCTTTTGGGCATCAGATTTCAAACATGTATATGACAAATTAATTGTTTTATTTTTTAGAGCACTCATTTTCTCTGCTATCTGAGTAGAACTAGCTGTACTTCATATAATAAGTGACTGCAAATGATTACTGGTAAATTATCTGGGATATTTGACTGCCAGTATTTTTCTTTCACTAAGAAGCTACTTGGGTGATTATTTGAAAAATCTGCCTCTTTGATCCTATTTCATGATTTGATGTATAAGACATACCATGTGAGAGCAGTTTTGGAAACGAAAGCACTAAACAAACACAAAACCCTGTTATCAGACCTTTATAATGAGTAAAGCGCTGCCTGGATGGCTTACCAAATATGCTACTTAAGAGTTTAGTCTTAGCTGTTCCAGTCTAGATTATTGAAGACCATTTGATGATCTTTGCAAAATTCTAATAGGAATAAGAAACCCAGTGAAGGAATAAACATAAAGGTGATAGTCCATTTTCTGCAACTTCTAATTGATTCTCTTTTGGAGTGTGTGTACTGTGCAGGCTGAGTCTGGGCAGCCATGGATCTATTTGAACAGATGCCTGCTAAAAAGTTAGCTGGGCTTTAGGGACTGCTAGTGTCTCCATAGGCTGCAGAATTTTATTAAGTCTTGATTGCAATATCCTGACTTGATAAAACTGAATGAAGGAACAGGAACTGCCTATTGGCAGCTGTGAGGGCAATTGGAAAGCTCTGAGAATGGCACAGGCATTAAGGAAGAAAGAATACTGACAGAAGCTGGGCAGGCAGACAGGGCTATTTCATTCAAAGGGGTGGGTGTTAATTAATTTATTTTGGGTGAGGGAGATCTGATTTCCAGGCTAGACTACAAGCTGTTGCCAGTGTAGTCGGATACAATGTCCTAACAGCTGCATGAATATCATCCATCATCAGGGTGGCTGACCTCGATATCATATCCATCTTCCCATGTCCAGATTATGTCAGTCGGACACCAGCAGCTCATTTTCCTTACCCGTCAACATTACTGTTATTGTACGTGCCTGTCTAGATGCTTGTCTCTACTCCTAACTTCTCCACACACTGAGCCCCCAAAATATCCACCGCAGGTAGAAGGAGACCAGGATTGTGTTGGAAGTTATCATTACCGCAAGGGTGCCATAAATATAAATGTATGAAAGCTCATCTTTTTGCACTTTAAGATGGATCAAATGCTATCCAGAAAAAAGCTTAGTCATTTAAATTCCCGAAAGCAAATGTCAGGCTCACGGTGTCCTGATTTCCTGTATGGTCTCTGCTCTTTAACTGGCCGAAATTATTTTTTCCTCCATTCAATTGTTTCACATAGCAAGAGGCATGTCTATTAGTATCCACCACTTGCAGTTCTATGAAAGCTCTTATTATAGTAAGTATTTTTCCAAGACAAAAAAATGGTATGATGCATTGTGCAATACAAGCAGAAATGAATAAAAAAAAATTAGGGGGGGGCGGATATTTAACAGTATTTTATTGTAGTGGAAAGAGTACTGGATTTTGGTACAGAAATTCTGGTGTAAGCAAGTTGCTTAAAAATATTAGGACGGGTCAGATGGTCCAAGGAATTGGGGGGAGGGCTGGGAGGAAGCAAGTGGACACAGGAGGTTGTCAGGTATGTGGTTCAAACTATAATGTTGAGAAAACTCTTTAGAAAATATAATAAGGAAGGACTACTGGTATAAGGTGTTTGACAGGGGGTGGAGGGCTCTAGCACAGGGTGCACCTGGGACAGGCCTTTAGGGAGTGTGTGAGTGCCATCATGTCATAGTGTGTTATATCAGTGGGTGGAGACCCATACAACGAGAGGGAAGGTGTTATGCCCCCATCCTGGGGAGACCTGATGTTCTCAAACAGGGAGGTGTGTGTCTCTCGAGAGCATGGGCGGCTCCCAATGGGGGAGGACAGACTAGTGTGTCAAGCATTGTTGCTGCAAGTATCTATGAATCTTGTCCTTCAAGCAGTGAAGCTTGGTTGTCACTGTGGGCCCTGAGGGGAGGGGGAGAGAGGAATCGAATAGTTGGAAGAGGGGTAACTGGGGGGGCAATGGAAGTGTTCTGCATGATCCTGCAATGATGGATACAGGGCATGTTAAATATCACCAAAGTTTTATAAAGGTATATGGTCTAAAATGTAAACCATGATGGAGCCATGGTTAGTAGCTATGTTTCAATATCTGTACATCTGTTGCAGCAAATGTAACATCCACATATAAAAAGATCATTGCTGGGGAAGGGGGAAAAGGACTTGATGTTGGGTATATGGGAGTTCCTTATATTCTATATGTGACTGTACTGTGACCTAAAACTTTTTTGAATATATAAAAAAAAGAAGGATGCAGGCACTGGGGAAGAAATGGAAGAGATTGCCTTGCTACTGAACATACAGGGCAGCACCTATTACAGCGATGAAAGGAAAAATGTCAAAAACATTTTTTTAATGATAATATACATTTTTTAATACCCCAATTTATTTTTTGCTTTTAGTTTTTCTAAATTATTATATATTCTATTTCTAATCTTTAAACCTATAATTACAATTTCATTTTCCTATAAATTTAATTTGACAATATATGAGACTTCATTTTTGAAGAAGTTTTGGATCACAAAGGGGTTCAACTATGGCACAGGAGGAGCACCAATGTGGGGTATCATTGATGGGGGATGCATGGATGGGAGGGAGTTCTCCAGGGCACGCATATAGGGTATATAGATTTGTTAATATTTTTTGGGGGTATTGACATAGGGGGTAGAGTTTCACACGACAACTGAGGGAGTGCTGAGTTCCCATTCTGGGATATTCTGTTGCACTCCCCAATGGAGCAGCAACAATCCCCCAAGTACAAGGGCTAAGACCAGTGAGGAAGGATGGTCCAATGATGGGTCATTGATACTGATGACTATGCTTATGAACCTGTGTGCTTGAAATTTCAAGTAGGCTTAGAGCTGCAGGGTGCCTAAGAGTTACCTCCTGAAAGACTCCATATTCCTCAAATGTGGCCACTCTCTAAGTCAAACTCAACATGTAAATGCATTACCTTCCCCCCAGGGTGGGACATGACTCCTGGGGATGAGCCTCCCTGGTGCCGAGGGATTACTACCAAGCACCAGCTGGTGATGCAACTAGAAAAAACCTTGAATAAAAGGGGGAAATGGTAAAGACAAATGAGTTTATATTGCTAAGAGACTTCAAAATGAATCAGGAGGTCATCAGAGTGGTTGCGCTTATGCACATCTCAGCAGGATCTCAGAGACAGCCAAAGTAGATATTACCCTAGGTAGTGGTTCTCCTGAGGGCTACAGAGACACCTAGGCCCTACGGTCATGATAGCTAGCTCTGGAGTTCAGTTCCTTGTCAGTGGGTCCTACTTTGGAATTTGTGCTCCTAAGTGTGATGGAGTTGGACTCAGATGTGATCTTTCTATGCATGCTTCTTCTGTCATTTTTACTGAACCTGTGGTTGGTGCTGGGGTTGGTGTATACTCAGGAGCCTTGAATCTCTGGACTGTTTATGTGTTAGCTGCACCCTGAGCTTCAGCAGAGCTGCAACACCTGTTCTCTGCTTTGTTGGACTTACCCAAGTCAGCTAACAGTGAGGTGAGGATAGTCAACCACCACACCAGGGAACCAAGAGAGTCTACAGCTGCAAGCAGGAGAATTCCATCCATTAGCCATTATGACATAAGCACTTTCTCAATTTAGAGGTGGAGTGGACGTTGCCATCCCTGGGTCCTCAGGATGGACGAATAAAATATGGATTTGGGTGGGAAAAAAAATGCTGAGGGAAAGATTAAAAAAAAATCTTAGGGATCCTGTATATGTTTGTCAAATCACCAAACTGTACACTTTAAAAGGATGGATTTTAAGGTATGCAAATTATACCTTGGTAAACATTATTTGAAAAATCTAAGAATAACCATGCTTTGTTTATTAAATATGAAGATAATACATGCTCATTTGAAAATACAAAAAAAAAACACGGAAATTAAAAATACCCATAACATCACAGGCATGAAATATACACAGAGTTAGTTTCTGAGTAGAGAGAGTGAATTAAACATATTCTGTGTTCATGGTGATGTACCACTGCTGATCTGTGCAAAGTCTTTCTTTTCCCTTTCACCCCCATTCCCACTCCCATTTCCCTCCTTTATTTTATATGCACCTACTGTATATACTTCTATTTATACCATCCTTGTAAAATATGTACAATTAGTTGCTTTGAATGTGCAGTTAACTTTTACTCCACGTAAAAGATTTTGTTATTGCCAGTAGAACTTATTCTATTTCTAAATTTTTATTTCCCCAAACCATCTACTAAAGATTTATCTTTGTTGCTATGTGTAAGTTTAGCTTATTGATTTCAATATCCACATAGCATTTAGCAGTATTTTTATTTCCAGTTCCCCAGCACCCCACCCAATATTGAAATGAACATCCTCATACATGTCCCTTCATGGACATGTGAGATGACATCTCTAGTGTATATACCCACAAGTGGAATTATTGGGTCACAGAATCCAGAATGTCTGCATCAACACATAGGCTTGCCAGCAATTTTAGGAGGCTCTCTGTTTTCCCCAGATCCCCCTAACTTTATGTATTTAATTCCCTTTCTATTTTTTTAAAAATAGAAATTCTCTCGTTATAGAATTACTTTTAAATTATTTTATTATGGACATTTATCCATGTTTTAAAATAGCATTATAATATTTATATTTCAGGATGGATCTTTGTTATGGGGCTGTCATCATTTGTTTAATTGATACCCTATTTTGCGATATTCAAGTCAAATCTCTACCTAAAATAAGGCATAAAGACATCATAGTTAATACAGCATAGCTACCAAATTAGTAAATCAACTCCCTTATATTTGGATATTTGGTGGTTGGGATCTACTTCTCGCCAATCTTGGAGTGTTCCTCCATGTAACTCTTTGAAGATCCTACTGAAAATTAATGCTTTAAGAGAAATGAAAAGAAGTAGAACTCTGACTTCCAGAGCAATTCTATACACACATTTGGACAATGGAAGTATATCATGTCTCTTATGAAAAAGGAAATAAAAAATAAGTGTCTAGACTCATTTGCCAGAATTACCTTAAGACAGAATGTAATTTTAAAACAATCCCTAGTTTTAGTAATATGTGTATTTTTCGTATGCTAAAATTACTCATAGGTTTCTTTATGAAGGTGAATGAAATTAAGGCAACATTTATTTACGTTACATTCTACATTGATTCATTATTTTCAGGTGTTGAAAATACATATTGGTTATTCCTCCATTATCCATTTCTGATAAAATCTTCACATTTATACTGAGAGGCTGATACTTTCATATCATCAATGATACAAAGCAAATTGCTCTAAATTTGTTTTAGAGAATTCAGTATTGACAATATTGAGCGCAAAATCTGATATGAAGAATTTATTTCTGTACACAAATATTAAACAGATCTGTAGACATAGAATTCTTGTTTGTAGGAGAGCCTTCAACCTTTAGAATAAAGATTTTCTATGTATACGTAGCACAAAGTGATATACATAAAAGAAATTTCATAAACCAAGTATAAGGAAATGACAAGAAGTGTGCTGATTGTAGTTAGTTTCTCAAGTATATCTAAGTATATTTGTCTCATGCTTAGCTGGATTTTTAGAAAAATCTACAAAAGGTGAAATAACCTTCCATGAATATGCTCTTTTTAATGAAAGGATGTCACTGTGCACTGTGCTTTGCCTCAGGATGGTATAATTTAAGTTACTTATTTATGAAGGACAAATATGTTCCTCAATAAAGAAGCTGAAAGCAGATTATGAACTAGGAAATGTCTCAGCTTTTTCCTATGTATTTAATTGCAACAAGGGAATTATTTTGGTGAAGAAATACTGTTTTTCTTAGAATACTACCATTTGAAGCACAAATGATTGCTGATAGCTTGGGAACCTTTGGAGGTTAGGAAACTGAGGTCAAATGGTTTTATATTGGTGTTTGAATTACATGGTGACTCAGAGAGAAAGCAGTAGAGTAGGCCTCTTCTGTATGGGTGTGGACTGACCTTTTCATATTTGTGTGGGCAGGGCCAAAGGCAATGCTGGATACAAGAAATGTGCTAAAAAGCATTGGCTGACTAAATGATTGGGTTGGGAAATTAGTCAATTGGGTTTGGTTAGGGAAAGGGTAAGGGAAAGACTAAAAAAGTAAAAATGGGGATTGATTTTTTGACTTCTGTGTTTTGTGTTGGACTGGCATTCAACTTCATTTCAATCATTTCATTTATGTAAGATATAGAATAGTGTTATAAACAATAAATGAGAGGAATAATTTTATCTATTTAATAAATTTAATATTTATTTAATAAATAAATTTATCTAATTGTGTCTCACTTTCTTTACTGTGGAAAGTAGATATCTCTCTCCTTTTTTATTTTCCTATGCCTCCTTCTTTCCTAATGGTTTTAAATTTATTTTATATTGCTATATGTGTGTGTTTTTGTAGTCTTTATAAAATCCCTGTCAAAATGGGAAAGAGTAAATGTAAATTGAATAATGATAGTTGTTTTGTTTTAAATCAGACCAGGTCCCCTATAAGTAAGCCTTCTTAAACTTTTTGTAAATAAACATCTGTAAACAAATATGAAGGGCATTATTGGCACTCATTCTGCTTATTTCTATTAAATAAAAGATAATGTTATTTGCCCCCAATGTAATTGATAGCTAATGTAGGTTCCCCAGCTTCTCATTCTATTGGCCCATGTTAGTGTTAGGGTATGATCCAATCATTTAGTCACAGTTTTCCCTTCTGTGTTTCATAATCCTCTGCTCTCAGTAATGCTCTCTACTATTCTACCCAGTTCATTCCTTCCCATTCTCACCTCTCCTGTTGTTTTGTTTTGTTTTCTACACACAATAGCACCCTGAATTTATGCTGTAAGACTTGATCAATGATAACAAGAGAAAGTCTTGTTGGTTTTAGAGATGTTCCATTCCAAAATATCTGAAAGACCTGAGCGTGTCCCCACAGAAGAGATGAATTCTATGGGTGGGAACAGGATTCAGGAGCTTTGATCAGATAACCAAATGGAGCTGGAACCCTGGGAGAGGAGCAGGCAAACAGAAAAGACAGGGTTAGGGGGAAGGAAATCCTTGATACTAGTCTGAGGTTAGACTTTATTGGATAGAAAGGTGACCCTTTGGTTGTAGGAAAGAAATGGATGGCTCATTCATTCTCTGGATCCCAGTGTGGTCCTGATGGAGAATGCATTCTTTCTGATAATGAATTTTTTTCTTGTCTGTTCCTCTGGATGCTGCATGGCATTAAATAAACATTACATATGTATGAATATTGTGACATAGGCACACAATTCGTTGAAACTAAGATGCTACTGGCTGCAAGATGTGTCCTTATTTTATAAAACACTAAGGGGAAAAAACATCGATAATTAAACCATGATGCAGTATTTTATTGTCTCTTGAAAATTTGTTTTAAACATGGAAAAAACTCTTTTAGATGTATTTATACATAGATTCCTCTCATATTTTACTTTTGAGCTAACATATAAAGGGAAATAAATGTAAGATAAATTCATTAGCATATTTCTAGATGGGTTCATACTCAGAGTTTGATTTTGCTGAGTTGCTTTTCTGCCCAGGGTCATCGATGCACATACTATTTCATGCAGTGTAGTCCTTGCTGCAGTCAAGAACACTGATGATGCAGCATTTCTTAAAAGTGTGCTTTGCTATTGTCTCTGGGATTTTCTTCTAAGATTGATTCTGCAAATTTTGATGTACACGTGCAGGCAATGACAACTATGTCGTGACTGCCTCTGACTGACTGAACGGTTAGATACATACCGATTTTAGAGATGTAAAAACATGAAAAAAAAATTGCATGCCTTAGAATAGATGAAATATGATGTTAATACTCAACAGTGCTAAGATCCTCAAACTTCTAATTACCTGAGTAACATTCTAGGTTGTTGAGCCTTTCACTTTCATGTACTAGGGAGCATATGTTGTGCACTTTTACAGAATGAAGGAAAAAATGATTCCTGAATTATAATGACTCTGAGCCCTCATGCGAAGGATAGCAGATCTCAAAGTCTCTGAACTCCACAGCCTCCACAACTGTTTTGGGGAGGTCAGGGAAAACTACAAAACAGTCTGTGAGCCCAGCTGCTTTGAGACATGATTTGCCCTCTGGTGTGTGCTTACCAGTGTTCACTGCACCTGAAGCTGCCTAGATCTGCTATACAGCTGTCAGCTGCTCCTCCTGCCCCTTGTGAAGCCCTGTCCATGTCCAGGGTGCTGTCTCCCTACGCTCCCAAGTGTTGCTAATCCCCAAGGTGTCAGAAGTGGGACTATGGTCTTCTCAAGCGCTCATCTCAGTTTGTTCCCTGAATCCTAAAGCAAAAAAAATTGTTCCTAGAGTCCGAAGAGCTTTCCAGAGACTCCCAGCTTCTGACCATCACCCCTTCAAACTTAGGACCTCAAACTCAGGTCATTTTTACAAGTGGTGGACAGATGCAAGGATGTTATGTCCATTTTCCCTTAGCATCTCCTACCTAAACTCTCTGTTCACTTCTTTGTCAAAAATATAACCACAACAAAGGTATCCTACCTCCCTGCTCTCATACTTCTTTTAGCCACAAGCCAGGAGTGATCATTTGTGTGTCATTTTGTGCAAAAGGAGGAGGCAGTGAAGGCATAATGATCTTATCACCCCAGTTTTAGCCCAATGGGAAGGGAGTGAACTGTTTGAACTGTTGCTCAATTTGCACACATATAGCCCTTCTTTGTATTGAATTTCAATGGCAGTTTGTTCCCCAAAGAATATTCTCAAATATTCTTTGTGAAAATTTTCTAATGGCAGGCAGTCACACTAAATAATGGTTTTCATTTTAAAAAAATTTTTTACTTAGTTTCTCATGACTTACTTTTCTAGTATTCATACTGGGAAAAGGTTTTGTTAGCAAACAGAGAAGATCAAAACCAAATGAGATTATTTGAGTTCCAAGTGTAAAGAATCAGAAGCTTTAGAAATTTTGTTAACTCATCTTCTGCAAAAGTCCCTTCTTCAACTCTGGGAAAGTTGACTGAATTCCATGGTTTCTGGGGTGATGTGCTTTTCCAGCCAGAGAGCTCATAATCAATACTCTGTTATGTCTTCTCTTCAGGGAAACTTTCCTCCCACTCTTCTCTTCTGGGTTCCACTGTATGCTCTTAAAAATCTTCCTAATTTGTAGACTCAAATAGATGATCCCAACAGAAAAGTGAAACCATTTCTAGCTCTCTAAATGAACACAGGTTTTCTCTGTCCTGTTGGTTCCCCTTTTTGGTCTCCTCAGCAATTTTAACCTTCATCTCAGTCAGCAATAGCAACAGACCCTCTTTTTTTTTTCTTTTATTTATTTATTTATTTATTTATTTATTTATTTTTTATTGACTTTGTAATAATATTACATTAAAAATATATATGTGAGGTCCCATTCAACCCCACCCCCCCACCCCCCCTCTTCCCCCCCCCTCTTCCCCCCCCAACAACACTCGTTCCCATCATCATGACACATCCACTGGATTTGGTAAGTACATCTTTGGGCACCTCTGCACCTCATAGACAATGGTTCACATCATGGCCCATACTCTCCTCCATTCCATCCAGTGGGCCCTGTGAGGATTTACAATGTCCGGTGATTACCTCTGAAGCACCATCCAGGGCAGCTCCATGTCCCAAAGACGCCTCCACCTCTCATCTCTTCCTGCCTTTCCCCATACCCATCGTCCATCATGTCCACTTTTCCCAATCCAATGCCACCTCTTCTATGTGGACATTGGATTGGTTGTGGCCATTGCACCTCTATGTCAAGAGGAGGCTCAGATTCCACATGGATGCTGGATGCAATCCTCCCATTTTCAGTTGTAATCACTCTAGGCTCCATGGTGTGGTGGTTGTCCTTCTTCAACGCCATCTTAGCTGAGTGTGGTAAGTCCAATAGATCAGATTGTAGGTGCTGGAGTCTGTTGAGGCTCAGGACCTGGCTATCACATTGTCAGTCCAGAGATTCAAATCCCCTAAATATATCTTAAACCCCAACATTAACTGCACCTCCAGCACATTAGCATGAAAGTCTTATGAAGGGAGATCCCATTTGAGTCCAGATTCATCACACATAAACACCATTTCCAAAGAGGGGCCATCTGCCCTGGTAGTTAACCCCATCGGCCATGACCATAACTCCCATGGGTCTCTTTAGCCCTCAAAGGAACCAATATCTGGGGGTTGTATCTGCTTTATCTGTCTCTCTGACTCTGCTCAGTTGTGCATGAGGGCAATCCTTCTGCCAGCCGCCAGACTCTTTTTTAGAAACTCGTAGCCATATAAACTCATTTCTCCTTTCCATTTCCCCCTTACTTTAGGTCAAACAGCATTTTAAATTCATGGTATTTTATGTAGACATGGATATTCTGCTGATCCGCATTGAACCTTCCATATAAGGTCATTTTCCAGTTGCATCATCAGTTGGTAGTTGATAGTGGTCCCTCGTTGCCAGGGAGGCTCATCCCCGGGTGTCATGTCCCACGCTGGGGGGAAGGCATTGCATTTACATGCTGAGTTTGGCTTCGAGACTGGCCACATTTGAGTAACATGAAGGCTGACAGGAGGAAATTCCCAGGCACAATGTTGCTCTAGGCCTTGTTCTTATTTTAGGTTTATCAGCTCACAAGCATAGTCATTAGCGTCAGGGGCTCACTGTTGAACCCTCACTCCCTCCCGGTCCCTGCCACTGTACCTGGGGGACTGTCGCTGCTCCCCTAGGGACCACGACAGAGCACCACTGGCCAGGAACCCAGTACCCCCCCTGCTGTGGTTTTTAATTGTTGCCACTATGAGTATATCCAAACATTACCATGCACCCTGGACATATGTTCTGTACAGCTCCCTGTCAGCCATATATCACCTGTCATTGGTATCCCATACCAGTATCCCTCCATTGCCATTGTTGAAACACTCTGTGATTCAGAACTCCCCGAAATTTGAAGCCCAATATAATGTCATGGTCCCTTACTAGGGAATGGCATATAGCGATGGGTTTAAAGGATAGATAAAGAACTTGGATAAAGTTAGATAAAGAGCTTGGATAAAGAATGTTGACTTGAAAAAATTCCACATCCTATCTTTTTCTTTTTTTTTTTTTTCCCCCCCCCTAATTATTCAGCTTTTCTTCACAGGAGTCCTAGACCACAGCAATGTATATATATAATATACAGCACTCCCACACATCCACCAGAAAACCTTTTCCCTTCCACAGTGATACTCTTATGCCCTATTCATATCATATTTACTTAAAGTGATGTACAGAGTCTGAGACATTAGCTTTCTAACAAGGTGACATCTGTGCTTACATTATGGTGCATACTTTAGGATACACAGTTCTTTACATTTTTAGTTATCCTATGTTTTACATTATGGTTTACATTATCAGTCTGTCATCTCCTATATGTTATGGTGTAATATTGCATGTTTTATATCCATCCTTGTGTACTCTCAAGAAACTCCTCTCTTACCCCCCATTTACTTTGGTTCCACACATTTAACGTCCATTTTCCCTTCCACCTTGGTGCCCACAGTGACAGCCAACCTCCGCAACAGACCCTCTTAAACTTGATAACAGTGATGGGTTAAAAGAAGTAGAATGGTTTAGACCTCCATGCTAGTATCATTACCTTGGGGAAAAAAGGCAATACAATTATGAATATAATTTGGAATATTTTAAAGGGGCAGCATTCAATCATTTAAAATTTTGGCAGTTTATTTTTTGTAAAAAAATAATGTATGTTAAACTCTCATTGATTTAAAAAAATTCAAACACAATAATAAGACAGGAAGGCTGTCTCAGGGTAATGTTTCCTCAAATCTAGATTTTCAATTAGCTTCGCTTATTTCTCTTGACATTCTAATTTTTCATCATGGAAAAAAAAAGACTAAGAGAAAATTCTGTGTAGGGAAGTCTCTGCGAGCATTGCTATTTTATCTCAACAGATTTGAAAACTCTTAAGAATCTTTTTACTTATTCTACACACACATTCTCATGATAGAAAAAGAAATGGATACTGTAGGAACTTAGGTTCCCAATCTATCACAATCAGCACTGACATTGTTTTGAAATCTGCTGCTGATTCAAAAAACTGCTTTTAGCTTCCTAGGCTGACATTTCTAATGCTGTGACTCTTCTTTCTATACCAATTCTGGCAAAAGCTCAAGGATAAACCCTGGTCTTTCTGATATAAAGAAGAATACCTTGAGTGTCTCTGGGTCTAACTCAGTATGTCTGGTGCTTTATTCATTGATAATTTAGTCCAGAGTGTCTTGACCATGCATCCTCTCTGACCTTTCATCCACTGATTATTTCTTTATTAGGAAATAAGAGATGTAGAATCCATACGCACATGTCTTGGATTTACAGTGCAGTTATTTTAGAAATCTTTTTCCCATAAGACACATTTATAAGTATTCTATATGGTAACTAACTGATTGAAGAAGGACATGTCAGTGACCTCTTTTGGTCTTCTAGCTTAGAAAATCTTCTCCACACAAGGTAGGAGAACCTTATGTGGTGGTTTAAAACTGTATGTATCCCAGAAAGCATGTTTTTAAAGTTAAACCACTCCTGTGGGTGTGAACCCATAGTAAGTAAGATCCTTTGATGAGGCTACTTCAGATAAGATTCATTCAGGATGGGTCTTAATCCTCTTACGGGAGTCCTTTAGAAATGTGATGAAAACAGGGAAACCCAGGGAAGTAAGAAGCTGAAAGCAGTGCAATCAAAAACGCTGAGGACGAGGGAGAGACCAGTAGCTGCCACCATGTGCCTTGCCACATGACAGAGGAGCAAGGATGGGTAGCAGCTGGTCTTCAGGAAGAAATCATCGTCATCTTGATGTTGGCTTAATTTGGACTTTGTCGCAGTCTCAAGTGTAAGCTGATAAATTCCCATTATTTAAAGCCAAGCCATTTCACTGTATCTCCTTTAAGCAGTCTAGGAAACGGAAACTACCCCTAGTCCAGGTAAATAGCAAAATCTTTGTTTTATGCTTGGAGAATGATGTGTGAGGTTGCAGCTACTTGTGCTAAGTGGGTGGGTGTTTCAGGCACTGGGCTTTTTTTTAGTTGAAGGAAGCCAAGTCAAACACCTAAGTAGGTAAAGTTGACTCATTTCTCTTTAATTTATTCTGAGATGAGGATTCTGTAGGCAGAGTACCCTATTTGCTTTCTAGCATTTGACAGTTTCTAATGTGGTGTAGGTGGTACTTTTAATGAGACCAATATCATCACATGACTCAGATATTTTGCCTTAAAAGCAAACAAACATTATTTTCCAACTTGTATATGGACAGGAAGCCAGACAAAAAGAGATGGAAGTAATTAGGTTAGTCATTATTTACCTCACTCCTAAAGGTGAGGTCAGTTTATTTCTGACATTAAAAATCTAGCTTTCTTAATTTTAACTCAGCAAACATTTTTATGAGAATTTTTTTTTTTCTGAGCACTTTGATATGCAAAATACCCTACAAGACAGTGTGGGATTCAAATATGAAAATGAAACTGCAAAAGTCTACTTTGGGAAGCAGTTGCTTTGGGGACTCTTTACTGATCTTCCTTCACTGCGGTTGTATTAATTTTACTGAATTTAGCTAATAATCTAATGGAAATTCTGGGTAGGTGTTGAGTCCACAGTTGTTCAACCCCAGAAGTCAGAAAACCCATGCCTGCTCAGGATCCATAGTGGTAGGATATAAGTGAGTGCTGAAATGCCCTGCCCTGGCATAGCACTTACTATGTAGTAAACAGTCGGTACAGAACTGTACAACATGAACGAGGGTGCTGCCAGCTGGAGCCCTTTCTGTAGGATCTAAGTGAAAGGTTATATCAACCTTGAAGTCTTAGAATCAGAACAGGCTTGCCTTGATTTCCTGGATCCATTTTTCTCCACTGTCCTCCAAATAGTAAATATGTTTAGCTAGTTTATGTAACTGATAATAATTATGGCTATCATCTGTTGAGCAACAGGCTAAGCAATTCATATGTGTCATCTTAGTTAATCCTTTGAAATTGTCTACGCAAAAGCTAAGTAATATTATCCCCATTTGACTGGTGAGGACACTGAGTTGCAGGGAACAATTTTCTCAAGGTCATTCTGAGAACAGACCTAAGATTAAAACCCAGTATTCTGTGTGCCACTCCTCCTCCATTTTTAACCACTAAATCTCTCAATTAAGAAATATTTCATCTTTTCGTATTACATTATACTACACAACAAACTTAGCAGAGAGTATTTTCTTGAACAGCCTTAGCTTCTTTTCCTATAAGACAGTTTTGGCACTTTAAATTAATAATTGAGATGTGGATTTTGATTTGTGAATTCATATTGGTTAAGAAAGGTGCAATATTCTTTAAGACAAAAGTTTTAGGGATAACTTATTTTCCCTATTTCACTGATGGTTAGTAAATTTTTTTTCTCCTCCCAATCATCAATGTAGTTAGAAAATAAAAATTGATGGGTTCTTTCCATCAAAACAGAAGATGTGAGAAAAGCACTTGGAGAATGAGTCACGATTTATTGCTTCTATAGAGACAAGTGTTGCTGCAGAACTGGAGAAAAGATAATTACTTTGCCAATGACTGGCAGAGTTTCTGCTTCACTTTCAAAGATCAATTTTTAGTGTTTTCAAGAGCAAAAATTAAATAGTGAATCTGATAGCTGTAAAGTAGCAGTGAGAAATATTGCACACATTTTACCATGAAATCTGAGGGGCTTTTAAAAATTATGCTCCAAACCCCAGGACTGTGGTTAAAATACTCCTCACCATGCATTGGTGATCCTATACATAACAGTACATGGGCAAATATTTTGAAGACAGGACTAGTAGAAGAATAATTATATTTTGATGTCATATATGCTCTACAATTAAGGAAATAATCAGATATTCTAATTTAGAACTACTAACATCATGAGGAAATAACCAGACCTAGGTTTAGGGGCTAAGTTACCATTTATGCTAAGAATTGGAGAAAGAGTATGTTTTATCTTTGAATTGATCATTCATAGTACTTTCCAAAGTCATTCTAGTCCCATTATTCTATATTAGTTTCTGGAATTTATCATTTATTATTTTGAATAAAAAGATGCTAATCGTTGACAAAACCATTATTAGAATAGTCTAAATATTAGAATAGTCTAAATATTGGTAATTGAATTTACAGGTTTTTGTTTCCTGTTTTGAGGAGTTGTATAAATGAAGGATTTAGGTGAACAAGGAAAAGTTTTACTGGTCTTGTTCCTTTTTGAGAAGAACTTTGTAGAATGGGAGTTATACTCACTCTTTAGCCATGGTGACTTTCATCAGTAGTTTGAAAAAAATCTAATGGTTTTCTGCCTCAAGACCTTTGCACATGCTGTTGCAGCCAAGAAGATCTCTCTAACTACTCCTGGCCATATCCTAAATCTTTACATTCTCAGTATCTTCTAATTTTAGTAGGTCCCAATTTGATGTCTTCTCAGAGGGAGCTCCTGTGACCATTCAAGCTAAAGTAAACTCTATCCTTTTATGAATTCTCCATATGCCCACTTTTTTTTCTTGACAATGTTTGTTATAATTTTTATTATGTATTTACTTGTTATTGTATATTATCTGTTCACCTTCAAAAGACAGGGACCATGTTTATTGTGTTCATCTGTGTAGCTGTTTGATATGGTTATGAGTTCCAAAAATAGATATTGGATTATATTTGTAATCTGGTCTGTACCTGGGTGTGATTAAGTTATTATTAGGGCTTTGATTGGGCCATGGCATTAGGGTGTTGAGTCCCCAGGTGTGGGGACTTACAGATAAAAGGCATGGCAAAGGACAGAGTTGAGGATTTTTGATGTTGGAGTCTGATGCTGAAGCCTTAAGTTGGAGCCCCAGGAAGTAAGCACACAGAGGAAAGAGAAGCAAGCCCCAGGAAGGGAGGACCCAGGAAGCCTGAACCCTCACAGACATCAGCAGCCATCTTGCTCCAACATGTGAAAACAGACTTTGGTGAGAGAAGTAACTTATGCTTTATGATCTGGTATCTGTAAACTCCTACCTGAAATAAATACCCTTTATAAAAACCAAACAATTTCTGGTATTTTGCATCAGTACCCCTTTGGCTGACTAATACAACCTGTATAGACCCAGCAACTCTCTGATGTTTGTAGTGTTCAATATTCGAAAGAAGAGAAGGAGATTTCAGGTGAAGGGAAGAGGCTAAGCTAGCAAAATCATTAAAATGTATGGAGTAATGATTGATTCTGGGAAATGTAGTGGAAATGGAATAGTGAGAAGTTGCTATACTGCTATATTGCTATCTTGGGAACAAATTATAAACAAAACAAGGGCAGAGGGTATTGAGAATAGTGTTGTTATAGTTTATTAAAGTTAACTAGAGAGTCAATTATTTCAAGGAAGTGGGATTCTATACATGCTTAAAATATATTACATTCAACTATAGCTAGTTGTGTTAGCACTGTATTTCCAATTAGGCAGTAGTTCCTAGAAGGTATTGGCCATCATTTCATATGTCTTTTTATTTATCATATCATCTTCCTATGTCTTATCTTTGGATAGTACTGAATAGAGACTTGTGGAATACTAACTGCTGAGTGAATGAAGATTTATCCATGAAAAATAAACAGCTAATTTTTGTTTTATCTTAAGTATGTGAGTTATAATTATCAGGAGCATATTACAAATCAGTGTAAGTAGATGGTGTATGTATAATTTTTCTATTACTTGTGACAGTCTAGTTTTCAGTCTACTGGAAATGGCCCATCTTTACTCTCATCATTTAAAAAATATTATATAAAATGCTATATGTATATATATACACACATACATGCACATATATACAAAATGCACTAAGTATTTTTAATATATATATTTAAAATATCCCATATCTAGTCATTCTAAGGAAGTCTCTCTTTCCTTCAAATGTATTTATTAACTGTTATCTTATATAGTCTGTCTTGCCTAAACTAAAATTGGTTATTTTCATCTAGAGGACATACATAGTACATGTGTACACCATCACAGACATATTGAGAGTTTATATGTTCCAGAGGCTTTGTAAGCACAGCTCTCTGAGATATTAAATTGGTGGGGAAACTGAAGATTTGGATGTACTGGAATTTGAACCTTGGTTCCTCTGATTCCAAATCTTGTTCATGTTATAACACATGGCCTGTAATTCGAAAGACCAAAAGAATGGAGCTGGGGAAGATTAAATAGGAAGCTCAAGACAAACAAAACAAAAAACAACTGGAAAAGAGTTTTAATTTTTTAAAAAATTTGTCTAATATCCATGGTATTCCCACTCACTGCTGTGTATCTTGAAAGATTTGGACATAAAATTTTATTATTTTTCTTCTGCCCCAATAAGTATTTACTCATTAATTATCTTGTTCTATTCTTTGGCATTATAGTCTTTTGCTTCATAAGTTAAAGGCATTTTTATTGGTATTTAGAAATAGTTGATATATTTCTCTTCGGTGAGGTCTCTCTCTCTCATACCTTTCCTCCCCTCCTTTTTTTTCTGATATTACATAGAATTCCCTACTATTTGACTTCCCATTTTGGTTAGCTGTGAACTAAAGATCTTCTTTTTTCACCATCTCAATTTTCAGTGAAAGAACAATGTGAAATAAACATTTAAGTTAAAAATCATCAATAGTATTCAAAGTTGGGAAATTACAACACCAACAAAATACTGCTCCTCAACTTGGCAAAATAAGACATATTGAATATTGATAATATTCAATGTTGGTATTGGCAAGAGCACAGTAGAATTGGTAGTCATATGCTGGTAGAAGTATCAATTACATAGCTTTTTAAAAAATAAATTGGCAACTTACTTCAAGAATTTTAGAAATTTAAGAATTTTTGCTCCATTGCTTTTACCCAAAGAATTTATACTAAAGGTTACTCAGAGGCATTTATACTAAAAACATTGGACATAGATGGGGAGCAACTGAAAGTTGAAAAAGAAGAGATGAGAAGCCCCCATGTGCATTTCCATGTGACTGAAAAGACAAGGAACCGCAAAGATTACTGGTCAGCCAGAAGAAACCCACCATGCAAGGATGCAAGCCTTCCAGCCTCTGAAACTATGACCCAGTAAATTCCCATCGTTAAGCCAACCCTTCAAATGTTACTTTTTTTAACAGCTGGAAAACGAACACAGTTTTTGATACTGGTAGTGGGATGCTGCTATTGCAAATACCTGAAATGTGGAAATGGATTTGGAATTGGGTTTCAAAACGAGTGTGCACTATAGAGAAAGTTCATATCATCTTGAAAAACACATAATTCATCATCAACAGAATGTGGGCATTAAAGTTACTTCTGGTGAGAGATCTTAGAAGGAAATGATGTATGCATGATTGATGTTTCATTGGAAATTGGAAGACAGCAATCCTTATTATAAAGTGGCAGAGAATTTGGTGAAATTAAGTTCTGATGTCATATTGAAGGCAGAACTTGAAAGCAACGAACTTGGATATTTAGCTGAAGAGATTTCCAAGTTAAACGTGGAAGGTACAGTCACGCTTCTCCTTGCAGCTTATAGTAATATGCAAGAGGAAAAGGGGCAGCTGAGAATTGAATTTTTAAGCGCAAAGAATCCAGCAACTTATGATTTGGAAAATTCTCAGCTTATCCAGATAGTGTGCTCTAAGACTAGGGCCAGTAGCAGCTCTTTCAGTGACCTCCCTGAGCTTCCAGGAGATGAGTCTCCAGAGAAAAGGACTCCATATGAGAAGGTTTAATTGTATAACCCTTTGCTAACAAGGTTGTGTATGAATATGGATTGAGTTAGCCATTTCAGTGGAAGTCAGATTTGAAAATAAGGTTATCCAGGAAATATCAGTGGACAGTTCTGTTGTCTGATGGTGTGGCCCAACTTGAATAAAACACAAAGCTGACAAGGTTTCTGCAAAATTCATGTGAGCGGAACCACTGCCAGGGTGAACAGAAAGGGACAGAGAAGTGACACATTGAAGAAAGAATGACTTCAGGGGCAGAGTCACGGAAGCAAGATCTCCTTGCCAAGGAGTGGGAAGGACAAGTGTACCCCTACTCTTGGAAGTGGTGGGTCATCTACCCAGAGCTTGGAAGGGGTGAGCCTTGTACAGCATTGTTCTGGGAGAGTACTGCCACCCCAATGTTCAGAGATGGTGGGGCTTGTGTCCTAATGTTTGTGGAGAGCCTGACTGCCATTCTGGTGCTAGGAGAGGGTGGGTCCTATAGCTTATTGCTGGGGAGAGCATAACTACTGAGAAAACCCTTGGGATGGGTGGGGCTGTCACTCCATCCATCTCAGAAGACAAAGCATGAGTCTACAGATGATCTTCAGATCTTAAAATCTAATGGAGTTTGCCCTGTTTTGGGACCTGTGGTCCCTGTTTTCCTTCCAGTGTCTTCCATCTGGAATGAGAATATCTATCCTCTTCTTGTCACACTACTGTATTTTAGAAACAGGTAGCTTGTTTTGTAGGTTCCACAGGTCTACAGACAAGAATTTTGCCCCAGATGGACTACACCCATAACCAATTTTGATGAGACTTTGTATTTAGCGTTGTTCCTGAGATAACTTAAGGCTTTGGGGATTATATGATGGAATGAATGTATTTTACATTTGAGAAGAATGTCTTTTGAGGGTCCAGAGGACAAACTGTTGGGGATTGAATCATATCTCCAGGTAAAGGAATGTCCAAGTCCAACCCTGGTATTGTGAGTGTGGACTCATTTGTAAATAGGACCTTTAATGATGTTATTAGTTATGGTGTGCCCAAACTCAATAAAGGTGGGTCTTAATCCAATATGGATGAAATCCTTATAAGCAAAGGAAATTGGATGTAGAAAAGAAGCCATGGAGAGTAGTCAGAAGATGGAAGTCAGTGAAACCTGAAAGAGAAAAGATGTCTCAGTGTGCATTATCATGTGATGGAAAAGACAAGGAACTCTGGCAATTGCTGGTCAGCCAGAATATACCAATCCTGGGAGAAAACATACCTTCTAGCTTCTAAAGCTATGAGTCAATAAATTTCTATTGTTAAGCCACCCCATTGCATGGTATTTATTTTAGCAACCAGGAAACTAAAACAATCATTAAATGAATTATTCATGATTTTTTAAAATTTTCAATTTTGTGTTCTTCTATATTCTCTAAAATACATATAAATTAAATTTATAAACAGATTAAAAGCAATAAGCATTCAAATCTTGAAGCTCAGTGTGAGGGTCTGCTGCTTACCCTCCCTCTGATAGTGAAGATAGTTTGGGACACTCACTATCGTATAAGTTTCAAATTGGCTTTATATCTTAAGAGGTTCCTCAGGTACTCATCAAAGTGATAGGAAATACATATGAGCATAGCTAGCACAAGGAGGAAACTTCTCTATGCATGGGTGATTTGGATATATATTTATCAACTCTGATCACCTGGATTGCTTTGGCTGATCTGGCTGGCTTGGGGGATTTTCCATTCCTCCCTTACTGTTCCACATGTTTCCTTTCCAAAACCTTTCCTTCTTTCAAAGAGAACAATGTTTTCCACTAGCTTATGTGGGGAAGCAACAATATACACCTTTTCTCTCTTCACAGTCTGTTAAAAATGTATTCTTTAGCAAAACCTAATGAGTATGAAGATGTAGTTTCAAAATTTATCTTATACAATGTAGATGAGGAATGATGGTTTAATTAAAACTCATATTGATAGCTCTATGCAGGCATAATGATTTTCACTGCCCTTTTAGAGATTGCCTGTGGAGAGTGAAAGAAGAAATAAGTGCTGAGATGAGATTGGTATGTTCTTACACATTGCATTAAAAAAAACAAAAACTTTTTATTGTGGTAACATATATATAACTCAAAATTTCCCATTTTAACCACTTTCAACTTACAATCCACTAGTATTAATTATACTACCAAAATTGTGCTACCATCACCACTATCAATTACTGAAATAGTTTCATCACCCTTAACAGAAACTCTGTAACCATTAGGCAAT
The DNA here is from genome assembly GCF_030445035.2 of Dasypus novemcinctus. NCBI lineage: Eukaryota > Metazoa > Chordata > Mammalia > Cingulata > Dasypodidae > Dasypus > Dasypus novemcinctus. The sequence goes on along the minus strand of NC_080673.1, from coordinate 163,272,620 downwards.
AATTCCCCATTCTAGCATTATTCACAGTAGCCAAAAGGTGTAAGCAAACCGTGTGTTCATCAGTGGATGAATAGATGAATAAAATGTGGTATATCAATACAAAGGAATATCATTCTGCCATAAAAGTAATGAAGTCTGCTACCTTCCACCTGGATGAACCTTGAAGACATCAAGTTGAGTGAAATACACCAGACATACAGTGACTAATATTGTATGATTCCACTTATATGAAATACACATGGCATTTTGATTCCACGTTTTATCTCTGGCTCCCACTTTGGAAAATGAATTGGAGAGATGTTCCTGATGCTAAGAACCTTTCCAACCCTTACCACTGGCTTCAAACCTCAAGTCTGTCATTTGCTTGCCCCATATTTATTTTCTGTTTTGTTGCATGCCACTTTCTTGCACTTGTCCTGTTAAAGAGTTCAGTATTGCCATTTAATATTTAAAGGCTGGGATCATTTTTCAGGTTTTAGTTTAAAGGTAACCATAGCACACTACACACATACATTATTAATAGCAGAGATGTACTGTAAGTTCTTGGGAATCTTCTTTCCTTTAGATGTTAGTTTCATATGCATCCTTCTGTCACTAGAATCGAGCTCTGATATTGCTATGTGGCCAATGGACTAGTACAATAACAACAGATCCAGAATGATGTAAACTGTTTATGTGGGTTTGGATGTGACCATGCTAAAAAGAGAAATAAAACCAGAAAACAATAGGCCACGGAAGGTCCGGTTTCGGATCGCGTCATCTCACAGTGGACGAGTCCTAAAGGAGGTGTATGAAGATGGGCAACCTTCAGGTTCTCTGGATTCTGAATGTGCCAGTATCTGTGGGATAGATGGACTAAGTGAGTCTGATGAACAGCAAAACGGCCACTTAGGAGCAGAAGGTGATGAGAACGAGAATGACCAAGATAACTTGCTGGTGTTAGCAAGGGCTGCCAGCGAGAAGGGTTTTGGTACAAGAAGAGTCAACATTTTAAGCAAAAATGGCACAGTCAGAGGAGTCAAATATAAAGTGAGTGCTGGCCAAGCTCTATTTAACAATTTGACCAAGGTATTACAGGTAAGTCATTATACTTTCCTTCTCCCGAGCTTTGTTTCTAAATTACCACAATGCTTCTCAGTTCCTTCTTATTCATGACTTTCTACATACTTCATGAGTCACTCCCCCATCTTATATATCATCTCATCAGCCATTGATTAAAGATAGGGTTATTACATTTAGAAAACTAGATCAACTTCTCAAAGCCAAATTCTGAACATTTAAGTGGGTTTTTCTTCCAGGGTGTGATGACCAAAACAATACATTTCTTTAGCTAAGAAAGAATATCTGAGCAACATGTAAAAACTAATTTTTAGCTTATTATTCTCAAGATCAGTTTAATATTGATCATTATTTGTGCAGATATATAAACCAAAAAAGGCTGAATCCTTGCATTCACCTGGGGGTGGACCTACTGAAATGTTTTGAAGATGTAAAGGCAAACTTTGCCTTTCTCCCATTCCTGAGGAGGCTGCAGGTTGAGGTTCATTTCTTTATTAATTTGCCCCTAAGAACTCTAGAGAGGCACTTTAAAAATAGTTATTCCTTTATAAATAAACAGACTGAGATGCAGACCTTATAGTAAAGAAATGAGTCCTTAAAATGTGATAGAGTCTGTGCAGTAACATAGGAATGTATTATTCAGGTCCTGGGGCCTTTGGTAATGAACTAATGTCAAGACAAGTTTTTGAAATTGACTGGAAGCATTGGAAACACGATGTGCTCCTAAAAAAGATATCAGTATTTTTAAAAAGTAGAATTCATAATCACTATCATTAAGGTAGCAAATTGATATTTTTCATTGTAATACCAATCTATCTTACTCTCAATATTTAAATAAATGATCTCAGGTCCTGAATTATTCAATGTCTCTAAATTGTATAAGGATAGGGGAGTGGTGGAGAGAAGGGATATTAACAAAATGTGCTTGACCATTTTTTCATTTCAGGGAAGTATCTGAAATGATGATGCTATGAGGCATTTTCAAGAAATGAATTTAAGTTTTTTTAAAAGGATAAAAGCAGTTGAGTAAAGGTTCTTCTCATATATAGGCTTATCATGAAAGATTTTACAGATTAGAGGGGAAAATTAAAAAACCAGAAATCCATGACTATGCTTAGTAGACTAGAAACAATCTTGTATAGATTTCTAGAGATGTGACTATTAGGTTATGAAAATTTTAATGGCTTTGAGTTTCACTTAGGGAAGAAATTATAATTGCCAAGGTAAACACCAAGACTTGTAACAATTAAGTTTTAAAATGTTTACATTCATTGTGATTAACTTGGCTTGTCATTATTTAAATTCCTTTACGATTTAGAGAGCTGTTTACAAAACCACTAATCAGTTTTTAGTATTTTGTTTGCTATAAATTTTTTTCCCAATCTCCTAAAAAAACTTATGAGTTATATCTTGTCTTCAAAACCTACAAGAGAAAAACTAGTTTCCTCCCTACATCTTTACCCTGATGGTGCTATAAATTCACAAGCAGAAAACAGGAAAGTACCAAGTCAAAATTTTAATACTAGGTTAGTTTACAGTATTTACTGACATTTTTAGTGCACAATTCCCTCAGCCTCTTTTCTGATGGGGGATTAAAAAAAAAACAGTAAAAGTGTCTTTCTCTAATAATTTAACCACATTCCATTTACCCCCTGCTTTCAAAGGGAAATAATAGTTACTATCAAGTCCCCTCAAGGTCTTTGATATTTAATCGTTTTTTTTCACTTGGTTCCCTCATTCTTTATGTTAGTTTCCTACATTTGTCATAACAAAGTGCCACAACTTGGCAGCGTAAAACAACAGAAACTTTTTGCTTTAGTGTTTTGGAGGCTGGAAGTCCAAAATCAACATGTGAGCAGGGCCGTGCTGCCTCTGAAAACTGTAGGGGAGAATCTTTCCTTGTCGCTTCCAGCTTCTGGTGGTTTGCTGGCAATCCCGTGTTCCTCGGTTTGCAGCACTCCAATCTTTGCCTCAGTCTGTTGCATTGTTGTTTTCCCTCCATGTCTGTCTGATTCTTTTTTCTCTTTTTCTAAAGACAATGGTCATATCAGATTTGGGGCCAATCCTACTCCGGTATGACCTCTCCTAGTTTAACTACTCCATCTGCTATGACACTTTCTCCAAATAAAGTCACATTCTGAGATATTAGGGCAGGGTTTTTAACCTTTTTTGTTTCAGGGGCCCCTTTGCCAGTCAGGTAAAAACCATGGACCTATTACTAAGCTCACACTATAGTGTGTATTATTTAATACAGATATCACACCTGCACCAACATGTCCCCACAAGCATAATGTTTTTATGAATTTCAACTCAAATTCATGGATCCCTAGTTAAGAACCCCTGTATTAGGTGTTAGGACTTCAACATGTACTTTGAGGGGGAAGGGAGAGATACAATTCAACCCATAATACTATGTAAAATGGGTAAAGTGATCACATGTTATAATCACTCACAAATTTTGACCTAAGTGATCATCATACTGTAATTATCACAAATTTTGGCCATTATCATCATCATCATCAAGTGAATGTTATCTGATCATTTCAGTACAAAGAAGTTAAAGGACCTTCTACATTTGGATCAGACTGTCAGTTGCACTATTCCAAGGGCTCCATTCACATTGCTTGTGTGAATGGCACCCCTTGGAGTTGTACAAGCACATAGCATTATATAGACATTCTTCTATGATGCTTGCCTCTTACTGAAGGGTGTGTTTATGTGAAGTTCCTCCTACTGACTTCCAAGAGGCATATGTTTTAGGAAGACTAAGCAGGTTCCCACTAAAGGTAGGATTTACCATTTAATTACTCCCATGCCCACTAACAGGTACGACTCCCTGGATCTATGTATTTGTTCCAGATCTTTTAAAAACTAAGCAGCAAGCTTAACTGTGTGTAAACTGCAATTTAGTCATCTCTACCAGGGTAGAAAAAGTGAAAATATCTTGGATATTTGATTAAGGTTCCAACGTAGTCAATCTCATGGAAGGAAGGAACTGTGACTGAAGGAGGTCAGGTTATTCTTCCTGTTTTAAGTTAAAAAGTCCTTAAGCACTCAACTTGAAACTTGAGAGGAAACCCAAAATAGAAATAAAATCTTTCAAAGGCCCTGTGAGTCACTGTGCTTCCTCTCTTTTAGTTTCCAATTCTGTTATTCCTAGCTACTAAAAGTTAGCTTATGCATTGCAAAAATTTCACCTGTGCAGAGCAGTCATTAAAATTATTTGCTTAAAACATTTATTTGCTTCTCAGCCACATTTATTTAGAAATTTGTATAAAAAAGGGACATTAGAACCAATTTCCATTTCCTTTGTCAATTAATTTACCCTATACAATCCTGGGTAATTGAGGATCTGTAATATTAATCCAGGTTGTTAGGGGTAGTGATGGACCAGGAATCAGAGAAATATCACCTGGCTGCTCAGGAGGGCCTTGTAGAGGGTGGTCTCTTAGTGAACCACTACAGGGAATGAACTGGTCTCAAATGTGGCTCTGCAGTACCTGGTGTTTGAATTTACCATCAGAGACGACCAGAACACAATGCTCAAGAGGGCTCGATCTGGAAATCTGAAAACCTAGCATCTAACAACAATCTAGTTGTTGCCTGAAATATGCATTTATTAGAAACCTCTTAAGTTGTTTGTGCAATACAATTTGATAATCACTGCCCTAGAATGAAGAAGGGAAATTCACTCTGGGTCAATAGACATATTCCTTAATAGTCTTTGTGTCTTAAATATTTAATAAGGAAAATCAGGAGGATATGTATTGATCTGATCTCTTGATCAGGTATGACCACTAGGAAGTCTTCCCTGAGGGAATGATGGCTAAAGGTTATCCTGACAAACATGTTTCCTACTGACATTCTAATTTATTAATTAGTTTGAGAAGAGGCCTGGGAATCTTACCATTACACTTTGTTATGGATGTTCTGTTTTAGTGCACTTTTAGAAATTCTGCTCTAAGGATATTTCTGTTTAAATGAATGATTTAACTCATTATTGCTAGTACAATTTAGAAGCATTTTATTTTTTATTTTCCTTTTAAACTTAGTCACTATTACCTCATGCAAAAAAATTACAAAACCACTGCATATCTTGTAGCTCTTATTATCCAGTTTCCATGATTAGAGATGTGCCTTAAGCTTAACAGCAACATATTTCCTAACTCTTTTAGAATGGATCAGTGATACAGATAATTAAGGTCATTCTATTTGTTTATTTTTACTAATTTATTCATACTAGATTGAATTTCAGACTGTTATATTTTCTTGACCTTATCCTTAAACTTTAATAATATACTCCCTTAGAGTCTTCTACCATAATTTTCATAATTTCACTTTCCTTTCCATTTCCAAATTCAGAATTACTATATTAGAGAAAAATAGATGGAAAGAAGGATAATATATACAATATTTTGGTGGCTCCCTATTTCTAAGACCTCAAATTAAACATATAATTTCTGTCCATGCATTACATGTGTATTATTATTTCTGGTTAGTTTGAGTATATTTATAAGCATTCAAACATTTTAAGATAAATTAAAATAATAATGCTTTTGCAGAATCTGCATTTTACAAAGGATTTTAAAATACATTATTTTACTTAATCATACCCAACATCTTATAAACTTAGAAGGAATATTATTTTTGTAATGCCTGCTTTTAGACAACTTTATATTGGAGAAACCAATATATGAACGAAGCTAGTCATATAAGAACTCTGCCTTTCACTGTTTTTGCTTTGTTAGTTTTTAAAAGTTTAATAATATAAACTAGAACTCCTAGATTTACCTTTTGAAATGTTATAATGACAAGTATGAAGTTTATAGGACTAAATATGTCATATTATGATATGATTTCTGATTTTTGAAACACTTTGAACATTTGGTTAGCTGGCTCTAAAACTTAACAGTTATTGAACGCTTGAGCTTCACCTAGGGAAGTTTTTTTCATAGCCTGAAATAGCGCATATTGGTTTAAAATTTTTGTTTGTCTTTAACTTATATAGAAAACTGTGGTTTCTATAACATTATGTGATTGAAATGTTTCATGAGATTGCAAGGGTTGACATGGGAAGGGAAGGGAAGAGAAGGGGATGATTTGCTTACCTCAGGGAAGGCTGTTGCTTAGTTATTCACTGACTTCAGGATGGATGGGGTTCTTGGAAGTTACTGGAAGCACTTATCATCCATCTTTGGTTCACTGAATCTAGCTCTGGTAATAGAACTATATTTCACTGAAAACAAGGCAATATTATTGATGCCTCCTGGGACTCAGTGGTTTATTTAGGCCATTCTGGGAAAACAACAACAATAATATTTAATGCTGATTAAGTACTAACTGTATGTCAGCTATTGTTCACATCATTTATGGGCATTGACATATTTATTCTTCACAACAACTTTATGAGGTAGTATCTTTACTAATCAATTTATTATAATTTGCATTCCTCCTCTGTATAAGAAATATCAAGTTGTAGGGTTTAAAATCTCATTTATTCAGAGAAGTTCCTTTGTAATGCTTTATTAAAACAAGAATTTACTGAGGGAAATATTGTTTTTTTAGCTATCAGGAACCAGGCAAGACTCTCTAGGACTTTTTATTCAATTCCAACTACAAAAAACCACATTAAGAAACTAGGCAACTTGACATTGAAAAAGAAAAAAACAAACAAATCAACACCAAAGCTGTGTTGTTACTATTGATATATTATTTATATAAAATTAAAGCAATTACAAAGTGATGGCTCTTCAAGGTCTTGTTACCACATTCTATATACCACCATTTTAGTACTCTTGGCTGCAACAATAGTCACTGACTCTGAATAGGACCTCGATAAAAATTCTTTCACCGAGTTATTGAATTTAGAGAAATTCTCTTAGACAGTTGCTATTCTCTTCTTTTCCATATCTTTTGGGTTTGGAAATCTCCCATATTGGATAAGTACAGAGTTTACATGGTGAGTGTTGTTAGCTTGCTCCATTCCATTCTTTCTGTTGTGGGTTATCTTCACTATTCCTTTAATCATTTATTTAATAATCATTCATTGCACATATTCTATGGAGCAGACACTATGCTAGATAAAATGAGGAATAAAACCCAGTTCTAGCTTCATGGAATATTGAGTAGTGCCTTGAGAAAGGGTTGTGTAAAGGAATCCTTAGCAGAATTCAGATTCAAAACTTGATTTTGTTCCCCATTTATAAAGAATTCTCCCTCTCTGCTTTCTTATTGGTCTAAAATACCTGCTGTTACCCATTTTTCACTTCCAATGCTCATATTGTATCCTTTTATTTTGTCTCTGGTTAGACTGTTATTTTACTGGATTCATTTCTTAATCTTTCTCTTGCTTTCTTTCCAATTTAGCTCTGTCTAAAGGCCCAAGAACTGGAAGGGAATCTGTGTAATCTTTTATCTTGATCTTGCAAGTCTCCAGGACTCAGTAAGGATGACTCTCAGCAGGAATACCGACTTACCAAAGTTCTGTGACTCTTAATGAAACTGTCTCTATTTAGTTCAATGAATAGCTAAGTTGGAATGTTTCATTCTCCATTACTCATGAGAACCCTTGTATCATCATGACATTTTAATTTGTGGAAACTTGGTGTAAATTACTTGCAGCTTAATCCTATTAATATATCTGAACTCTGACTTAGGAACAACATGCTGAGCAAACCCACAGATTCCACAAGATGACTTGAAACTGCTTAATGAATTCTTACTGGCAGCCCATGGTTACCCCGTAATTAGGGAATTAGCACCTAGTGTTTCCAAACTTAAAAAAAGCAATTTAACAGCAGGACTAGACAAACATTTTTTTGGTAGCCTGCTTATGCTAGCATGGTTTCTGATATTTACTCTGAAACCCTATATTTTAGATTTTGTATATAAAGTCGTGTAAGAATTTGATAGTCTACAAATCAACATGCTGAATAAATATATCAATCCATTAATCATCACTTGAAAGGAATTATAAAAAATTATAAATAACATGTCATACAGAAATTTTCAGTTGAGGGACTTTCATTTATGTGCACAGATGTACTCAACTAAGATTTGAACTCTTCTCAATTCTATTTTTCTAATAATTCATTGTCATACTTAGTTGTTAGCAAACTTATGTCTTAGAACATATCATCAGAAAGAAAGAAATCATGTGCATTGTGTACGTGCAACCCTCCCATATAGTTAATAATAGAGCACAGGAGTATTCCTTCTTTCAATGATTCCTAAACAAGGTAAAGTCGTGAAAGAGTATATTGTTCTCTGGAGCTAGTAATTATAAATGCTTAATGTTGTATTACAGTCTGTTTTGGGGTGGTTTGTTAAGCAGCAAAAGTGAATTGGTACCAGCTCACAGGTATTGAATATGTAGTTCAAAGTCACAAAAATGATAAGTGAGATAATTACCAGCATATTTGACTCCAAAGTTTGGCTTCTTGTCCACTAAGTAGCTAGTATCCAACCATTCATCAGATGCCCAAATCTTCTCTACAATACCTTTGCCAAGGTCGTTTTTAACCTCTGGTGGGAATATTTAGGGACAAGGTATTTGGGGTCTGTGACAGTAAAAAGTTTCAAATCTTCTTACCATCCTATGGACATTGAACCTCCTGAAACTGATTATGCTAGGGTAAAGTGAAGGCCATCTATCATCCATGTCTATTAATGTAGCTTGAGATTAAATTAATATTTTTAGTAGCCACATCATACTGTTGACTCATATAACATCTTTTCACAGTGACAAGATTCATGAGGTTAAACTTTCTTCCTGTCACATGAAACATCTATTATTCATTTGATGTAATGTTGCTTTGTTAGTTTCCTTACTGTATTTATGCATAGGACTCCACATTCAACACATTTCATTTTGTTGTGTTAGTCCAGCTGTATCTAGCTAGAACCCATTACCTTACTGAACCAGTAACAAATGGGATATTATCATTATGGAATTATCAGCATGGAATAAAGCCAAGTGAGTTAAAAAATGACTTTAAAGGAAGTTAAACAACCCTAATGAAGTGACAAATATTTTTCAGTATTTGAAGTAAATACATATGTTAGAAGTCAGTAATATTAGAAATATTAGACTAGTGGTCTCATCCTATCATAGTAAGAGGAAAGACACAAACGATGCATTTTGTAATTGTGACACAGTTTGTCGGCTTCAGGGCTCCTCTGGTTTTGCCTTGTTAGTTTATTTTTATTTTTTAAGAATAGTTCTTATAAATTACTCTTATAGCTCCAGAAACTTTTATTCAGGAAGGGAGTATTTGTCCTCAAGGGGTCATGACTTATGATTCCTGTAACACAAGAGCAATAACGGTGATCTCTGTGAAACAGATAGAGTATAGTCATGGCACAAACATTTGGAGTCATATTGAATCAATACTCAGCACTGCTGGGCTTCCAGGGCTTCAAAGGCAGCGGCTAGAGCCTGAAGGCTGAAGATGTGTCTTTCATTGTGCCTGGTCCTTTAACTGGGGATCAAGTACATGTAGATAGCCCTTTTTTTTCGGTAAAAAATATTAGAATGATAACGCAAACCAACCAAATTTAGGGATTGGTGGAGAATAGGCAGTAGTATCCTTTACTGGGGATACCACTTCTCTTTCCAATCACACAGAAAACAAAATAATAGAATTTTGGGACAGGAGAGAGAAATAGATTCTCTTAATAACACCTGTCAGAGCTCCTAGACCTGTACTTTCCCTGTTCTCAAATATATATGTTTGTGCTTACTTCAGCATCCTCTAAGGCAAGTGTTGCCTATATCAGTTACTCGGTTACAAGTTGGCTTTCTTGGGGAGCACTTTTTATATTCCTTTAAGGGATTCCTAGAGGCAAATTAAATCCCAAAAGGAGTGCCTTGATGGTGGGAGCTTAGAAGTACTGAGAAAGACACAAAGCCTGTGTTAGAAATCAGACATCTGTCTACTCAGCCTGCAAAGTGGTCTCTCACTCTTTCCTTCCCTTCCTTTTTTCCACTGGTAATGTAACTACAGGAAACATCATTTGATTTAATTTTTCTAAGTCAGAATGAAAATGACTCTTGGCTCCTATTTTTAAGGATGGACATGAAGTTCTAGATCGGTCATCGTAGGGGCTCCGTTCTCCATTCAGTGTGGTCTACACGTATGCAGATTTGCATGGGGCTGGAAAACTGAGGGATGGTTCTAGTCCATTGATCTAGAACCATGGACACAATCTTCACTGCTGTTTCTTGAACTCCAGGGTTTGCTGCACTGATATTGCAGGCAGCTCAAGATGCCCTTCACAAGATTTCTCTCCCTGGATACCCAGTTTTTGCCTCTTCCTACCCTTGGTATTAACCAGCTTCATTTCCTTTATATCCAGGTTCTTGAAAACAGTTGTTACAAGGGGTGAGAGAAGACCTCTAGGGTTCAAGACTTCCAGGCTCCTAGGATTCAGAGTCCCATTTTTCTTTGTGAGAGAAGGAAGAGAAAAATGACAATTTTCTCTAGCAGTGTCTCAAAAGATTATTGCACTTACTTTTTCTCGCTAAGTGGGTAAGAATACTAATTCTCTGGGTAAGAGTGTTAATTCTCTGGAGGGAGATGACCTGGGTTCAGGTTTACCATTTGGCAGGGTTTGCCATTTCCAAGTGCATGTTCTGGGAGATTTACTTAACTTCTGCAAATGCCAATTTCTTTATCTGTAAAATGGGGATAACTTCATATGAATTAAATGACCTATTGTGTATAAAGAATTTGATACAGTGCCTGGCATGCTATAAATAATAAACTATTATTATTATTATCCATCCCCAATTTGTGAATCCATTATTGCTGAATACTGTGCTAAAAATTGAGGGTACAAAGAAGAATAAAGCAAGAGCTATGTCCTCAAAGGGTCTAACTTCATTTTTATGAGAGAGACAAAACATAATTACAGTAAAATATAAAAAGGAGAGGAGAAGAGAGAGAACTGGCACAATTCTGAAATTCTTGTAGAGATTCCTGTTTACCACAAATAACATCTTTTAATATGAGGGCTGCATGAGAAGTCCCGGGGTATCTCTTTAAAAGACATCATAGTCTTGCAAGCTTTATTAGCAGAGTGGACTTTCCTTTGGGAAATCTTAGTTCCTGCCTCTAAACTCGGTTCAGCTCCTGCCATCTGAATCTGTTTTCCTGGTGCCAGCTCCTTTGTCTGAGATCCTGTCTTGGCTTTGGCCCCTACCTGGCCTGTTGTCTTGGATTCCTTGGCTTTAACCTCTTGCTTTTATCTGGTCAAGGGCTTGCCAGTCTTGCTCTGATGGATTTGGCTCTATGCCTGTGATCTCTGCCAGCCACCCACACGCCTTGTGTCTGAATGTTCCTCTACAACACCTGCCATCCTGAAAACCTTGCCTGCTCCTTCTGGCTAGAGGTAGACTCTATTGCTTCTTTAATAATAACCTGGATTGATTTTTAATGGCTTTCAACACTAATCCAGGGAAGTACTGCATCTGTATATATTCTATTACAATCCATAGAATAGACTACTAAACATGACTAAATATATAGACACTTATTATATCATTTAAACAAGAATTTCAGAAGAGGCAATTGCCAAGGTTATGCAGTAGTTTGACAATATGATAAACAGCTCAGACATTTCCTATCTTTCTGTTTTATTCTCTTTAGCATCTTATTTTGCCAGAGCTGCTATGGAAAATTCCACACAAATACTACACACCTGTTGCCTTAACAATAGAAATTTATTGGCTCACTGTTTGGAGGGCTAGAAGTACAAAATCAAGGCATCAGCGAGGCCATGTTTTCTCCCCAAAGTCTGTAGCATTCTGGTGCTGACTTGTTGCAATCCTTGGAGCACCTTGGCTTGTGTCTTCCTTCCATCACATGGTGATCTTTCTCTCTTTGTGTCTGCTCTTCTGGCTTCTGCCAACTTTGGATTCTTTCTGTAGCTTTCTCTGACTGAAAGCATCTTGATTTCCTCTCTTTATAAACCCTCCAATGATAGAGATCATGACTCACCTGATTAAAATTGGCCATACCTTAACTAATAATTACATCTTCAAAAGTTCCTTTTAACAAATGGGTTCATATCCATAGGGCCATGGATTAAGATATGAAAATGTTTTTGTGGGGATTATGATTCAATCCCCAATGCCCAGCTCATTTGTCATGTCCCCTCCTTTCAAGTTGACTTCTGTAGCAGTTTGATATTATTGATGAATTCCAAAAAGAAATACTGAATTATGTTTGTAAACTGGTCTTTTCCTCTGGGCATAATAAATTATATTGGATTCAGAGGTTTACTTCATTAAATAATGATTAAGGCTTTGATTGGGCCCTGTCAGTAGGATGTTGCTTCCCTGTCCCCTTGGTGGGTGGGAACTTACAGAGAAAATGGCATGGCAGAAGAGTTAGTTGGAGTCTTGAGCTGGAGCCCTGGGAAGTAAGCACACAGAGGAGCTTGGTTGTGAGGAAAGAGAAGCACGTCCTGGGAAGAGAGGACTCCTAAGCCCAGAGAGAAGCAAGCCCTGGGAAGAGAGGAACCCGGGAAACCTGAACCCTAGCAGATGTTGGCAGCCATCTTGCTCTAACATGTGGCACAAGACTTTGGTAAGGATGGAACTTATGTCTTATGGCTTGGTAACTGTAAGCTTCTACCCCATATAAATATGCTTTATAAAAACCAACCAATTTCTGGTATTTTGCATCTGTACCCTTTTGGATGATTAATACAGCTTCCATAGCTTAAAACCCAATCAGAATTACAAAAAGAAGAAGAAAGGGGTGGCACAAAAGAAACTTCTTTGTAGGCATGTCTTTTTTATCAGCAAAGCAAAGAAAATTCCAGAAATTACTCTACAACATTCTCTTACATTTTATTGGCCATAATGGGGTCAGATGGCCACTCCTTGTTATAGCAGAGGGCCTCTATGTTAGATGAGAGCAGGAAGAATGGGTTGGAAATAGCTACTAGGTAAGCAAACAATAGCACCTGGCCAAGTCATTATCCATGAACTTGAATAAGATTTAATTTTTATTTTAATAATTTAGTTTTGGCCATATTGGGTCATGCTACATGAATCACAAAAGCATTTTACTATTGATCTTGTTTTATAACCCGTGTATGGTATATTTTTCCTGTCCTTGTCTTTTTTTCCCCTCTCTTTTTATGTTCATTCCCAGTTAGCGCTTTTCCTGGTACTCATTCCTTTTGATTTCCGGTTGTTTTCAATATTTTTCAGACCCAGGGTGTTTAATTATTCTAACACTAGAACTCAGTCACCTCAAATGACATTAGGACAGGTGAACATTTTTTTATGTTAGTTATTGATTATTTTTATGGTAAGTTGCCAATTGTGTAATTTTAAAAATAGCTCATTGCCACATTTGAGCTAAAAGGAGAACTCGAAAACAGAACGAAAATTTCTCCAAACAGTGTATATTGCTTTTTTCCCCTCCTGCTTGTCTACATTAAATCAAAAACAAAAACAATGATTACAGCGATCATTCCCACAGCTCCTTCCTTCATTCCTCACGCGGGAGACCAGTCGCCTCAGGGGATCGGCAGTCAGTGAGGCAGAACTCATTTCACATTTGAGGAGAAGAGTGATAGAAAAGCTGTCTGTGTGCAGAGCAGCACAGTCCCAATTTCAGCAGACCTCTTACAATGCTGCTCCAGCTTTCCAGACTCCGCTAATGAAAAAGAAGCTTGCTTTTGTTGTTGTTGTTGTTGAAAAAGAATATTATTAGGATTAGTAGAAAGAGGAATCCTTTATTGAATGTCTACATGTGACAGGAATTATCTTAGGTACCTTTGTTACAAGGTTCTTTATAATCCTCACAGCAAATTTGCAAAGTAGGTATTAACCCATTTTATAAATGAGCTCACAATATCCCAATATGATTGAAGGGATAATGAAAAGACATTTGTCCTCAGATATTTTTGGTCCTAATTTTGATCAGGCAACTGTAATACTCTGTTGTTTTCCTTATTTACAGAGACCCCTTTTGTCTTAAATTGGGTTCCTTAGAAGCAGAACCTGAGATGGGATTCTCATGAAAACGATTTATTAGGGGAGTGGTCTCAGAAGAAAGAGAGTGAAGGAGACAGGTTAGAGCAGGGGAAATGTAGCAATTTGATATAGTTATAAATTCCAAAAATAGATTTTGGATTATGTTTGTAATCTGATCTATTACTGGGCATGACTGAGTTATGATTAAGGGTTTAATTGGGCCATGTCATTAAGGTGTTGAGTCTCCACCCCTTGGCGGGTAGACTCACAGATAAAAGTCATGGCGAAGGACAGAGCTGGAGCTTTTTGATGCGGGGTTTTTCTGATGTTGGTGTTTGATGCTGAAGACTTAAGCTGGAGCCCCAGGCAAGTAAACTCACAGAGGAAAAAGAAGTCAGCCCCAGGAAGAGAGGAACGCAGGAAGCCTGAACCCTCACAGACATCGGCAGCCATCTGGCTCCAAATAGACTTTGGTGAGGGAAGTAACTTATTCTTTATAGCCTGGTTATCTGTAAACTCCTACCCCAAATAAATACCCTTTATAAAAACCAACCAATTTCTGGTATTTTGCATCAGCACCTCTTTGGTTGACTAATACAGGAAGGATGCCCTGGAATATAAATTATGCCACAGAATTGCTCTTGCCTTGAGACAAGGGGCTGGCATTTTGTATGCCGGTGTCAGTCTGTTGTTGGCTGCTGACTCTCAGTGTGTGTGTGTGTGGCAGGTTAGCCACTGCTCTGCTGAGATATATTTCCAGGGAAGGGGAATTCCCTGAGTTTGAGGCAGACAATATTCACAGTAACTGGGGGCTGGGCCAACTGCCATTCTGAAGGGATTCTGCAAACCTCTGCTATAGTCAACCTCTTGTATTGCTCAGATTCACTTGCTTCTCCAAATAAGTTTACTCCATCCAAGCCCAGTCTTGAACATGGCTAGTGGGAAAGTTAGACAAATTACAGCTCCCACTTATCAGTTGGTCTTGCAGTGATAACGATACTCATCTTGTCTCTCTTTCACTACTCATTTCAGATCCTCTTCCTCTTCCTCTTAGCTTGCACTTCTGCTGGTTTAGGTGGCTTGCATGGATGGGCTACCCATATCTTCAGTTCTGAAGAGTGTGAGCCGTTGCCAGGCAGTGTGGTTGTTGTACTTGCCCATTTAAAGTTAAAACCAAGTTAATCTAAGAAATGCATCTAATTGCCACACATATTCCAGCCTGTTCCTAATTCGGAGCAAGAATTCTATCCCCTCATGACAATCTGGATTAATTACCCCTGACAGTGGTGTAACTTCTTTTTTATGCCTGCTGGATTACTGGCATAATGAGCCCAAAGTGAGCAGATGTCAGCTGTAACTTTAAGTTTAGTGGGACTTTTTATTGTGTTTCTTGGTGGAAATACTTCTTCTGGGACCCAGGATATTAGACTAATAAAACCTAAAATTGCAGGTATGGATTGCACACATTTCCAAGTGGGTGATCAGGAGTAATTGTGTGTGCACTAATTCCCATGTCTTCCCAATGGTTCCCAGATCCCTAAATTTTAGCTATTGGTAATATAGCTCCATATAATGACCATTGGTTTAATGTCTAAGAGGCATCCTGAAGAATGATGCCCCTTTCACACTGGATGCCATCCCCCAGCTGATCCTTTGACTATGCCTTCAAGTTGCTACTGTAAAGCTCCATCAGGTGGCAGATGTTAGATGGTGTGGTACATGGTAGGAACGGTGGATCCCATGTTCTTGTGCCCCATCCTGTTCATGCAGCTTGCTTGTGCCCTCTGAAACTGCTCGATCCTGATAGTAGATAAACCACTTTCATCTTAAAATGGAGTTCTGCTAGACCCAGTTGAACTTAAGACTGTGGATACAATCATACACAACTGTCGTGCACTGACAGGGAGTTCTGGGGACCTCGTAGGGCAGATGCTCAGTTTCTACCAGGACCTCAGCTATAGCTGTTTTTTTAAATACTGTATAGCTATCTATTGCATATGCTATGGTCTTAATACAGAGCCCTAAAGGTTAGGAGGCTTGTATGCGCCAACCATCAGGGCTCTACTGAGTCCTGTGTTTCTTTCTTAGAGGTAGAAGGTACTAAATACAATAACTTGTCCTTTCCATTTGAAGGGATGCCCCAGCATGCCTCAGATCATTGTACCCCTAAATAAGTTACCAGGAGGGGCAGGTTCCTGAATCTTTGTGGGGGATCTTTGTGGGGTTTATCTCCCACCCTCTGGAGAACAATGGATTTTTAAAAATCTAGTTTTCTAGGTACTTATCATTTCTTGTTCTTCAGGTCCAGTTAGCACAATGCTATTAATATTAGTAGACTAGTATGAGGTTCTGTGGAATGTTAGTTACTAGCTGCACTTCCCCCTTTTTAATTTCTAAGATGAAATGACTCCCATTCATCTGAGAACAACTCTCTGTCAAAAGGAAGAGGCAGCTGAGAGCAATAAGCAACTGACACTCCTAGCAGCTGGGGATGGTGCATGGAACTAGTGAAGAGAAGCAGGGAACATATACCACAGTGTCGACAACACCCTCCAACCATAAGATTACGTTTTCCAGAGACAAGGGCCAAGGGGTGATGGATGGAGATGGGATTAAATTTCAGGATATAATAAAAATAAAAATTTTAAAATTTTAAAAAGTGTATAAAAAAATTTCAGGATACCAGAAGCTCTCATTAAAGCTTTGCACTGAAGAGCTGTGAAAGGCAGTGCATTTTGATCGATAGGTGGAAGGAAAGCATTGGTTGCCATGGGTTCTGAGCAGCCAGGGACATTTCCTGTGGGAAGTGGCAGTGGTGTGCTAGAGAGAGGATTGTTAAATATTCAGGAGTTTTGCCAGTCAGTTGTAAAACCTTGGCAGTTTAAAACTGACCATTGTGGGCGAATTCATGCCACTGAAATCAGCAAATGCTATGAATCAGGGTTTTTACTTTAATTTCCCTCTGAAAAGCACACTACTGGAACTAAGGCTATCTCACTTTCTAAAGAGAATGTCCAAACAGGAAAAAGTGAAGGGCAAGTGGGCCAAAAAGCCAAACTCTACCTGTAAATCATTTAGCCTGAAGCCATTATCTAATCCCTTGCACACTTTTCCTAAAAGGTACTCAGAAAGCACCATCTGGTTATCCAGATTTTTAAGGTCGTTATTCTCACTTAAAAATCCATTTACCTCCCAGATTTGGGTAGTAACTTTATGCCTATGTTAGAGAAGATATAAAGAAATGCTGCTTTTTTTGTTTTTAGCCTCCATTCTTGCCCTCAGCTGATTCATTCCTCATACAATGCAAATCTGATCATGTTACTTCCCTGCAAAACAACAACAACAAAAAACCAGTCGTCTCAGTAGCATTACATATAAAATCAAACTTTTTAGTCTAGTGTATTAGCCTGAGTTCCTCCTAAAAGCAGATTGTGAAACCAGGTTTTGTGTGCAGATAGTTTATTGAGACAGAATAGAGAGGACAGAAGAGAGAGATGAAGAAATGGGAAAGAGGGAAAGAGGAAAATCCAATTGTAAGGTACATTGATTACTGCCTTGGGCAATTAGGTCTCTATCCTGCTAAGACCTTCTGAGGAGCGTCTGCAATGACTTTCAGAATCC
Organism: Dasypus novemcinctus; assembly: GCF_030445035.2. Classification (NCBI taxonomy): domain Eukaryota; kingdom Metazoa; phylum Chordata; class Mammalia; order Cingulata; family Dasypodidae; genus Dasypus; species Dasypus novemcinctus. The sequence continues at coordinate 163,254,946 of NC_080673.1, read as the reverse complement.
ACACCTCCAGGCAAGAGCAGGGAGAAGCATTTGTGGATTCTTTTCCCTCTTAGTGAGGGTTGGCCCAAGAGATGGATATCCACCCCCATCCCCCTTCTAAACTACATATACCCAGGACAATTCCAAGTCCTGAAAATGCCGCCACATCATATCTCTTCTTCCCATTCCCACCCTCAGCAGCTACCATGGCCACTTTCTCCATCTCAGTGCTACATTTACTTCCATTGCTAATCACATTAGTTCCAGAATAGAGTATCAGTAAGTCCACTCTAATCTGTACTCTATTCCACCATTCTGTGGACCCTGGGATGGTTATGTCCACTCCACCTCTGTATCGAGAGGGTGCTTCGATTTCACTTGGGTGATGGATACAATTCTCCTGTTTGTAGTTGTAAGCACGCTTGGCTCCCTGGTATGGTGGTTGACCTTCACCTCCCTGTTAGCTGGCTGGGGTAAGGCCAATAAACCAGAGTGTAAGAGTTGCAAATCTGTTGAGGCTCAGGGCCTGGCTATCACATGGTCAGTCCAGAGATTCAGGTCACCTGGGTATACACTAAACCCCAGTGCTAACCACAGGTCCAGTAAAAGTGACAGGAGAGGCTTGTGAACAAAGATCACATCTAAGTCCAACTCCATCACACTCAGGAACAGAAACTCCAAAGTAGGGCCACCTGACATGGGCACTGAAGTCCATCTGCCATGTCCATAGAACATGTGAGTCTCTGTAGCCCTCAGAAGAAGCAATACCTGGGGTTGTATCTACTTTAGCTGTCTCTGGGACTCTGCTGAGGTGTGTATAAGGGTGACCCCTCTGATGACCTCCCAGCTCTTTTTTGGAGACTCATAGCCATATAAACTCATTTGTCCTTTCCATTTCCTCCTTTTATTCAGGGTCAAAAAACTTTTTTAACTCCTGATATTACATGTAGGCTGAGATATTCTGCTGGTCTGAGTTTACCCTTTTATTCAAGGTCATTCTCCAGCCACATCATCAGCTGGTACTTGGTAGTAATCCCTCGGAGCCAGGGAGGCTCATCCCTGGTAGTCATGTCCCACACTGGGGGGAAGGCAATGCATTTACATGCTGAGTTTGGCTTCGAGACTGGCCACATTTGAGCAACACAGAGGCTCTCAGGAGGTAACTGTTAGGCATCCTGCAGCTCTAGGCCTAGTTCTTATTTAAGGCCACAGGCCCACAAGCATAGTCATTAGCCTCAAGGGCTCATTGTTGGACCATCCTTCCTTATTGGTCTTAGCCATTGCACTCAGAGGATTGTTGCTATTCCATTAGGGAATGCGACAGAGCTCCCCCGGCCAGGAACTCAGCACTCCCCCAATCATTGTTCTGAACTCTAACCACTATGAAAGTATCCAAACATTTTTATGCTCCCCGCACATATGCCCTGGATAACTCCCTCCCAACCATGCACCCCCCACCAATAACACCCCATACCAGTATTCCTCCCCTGCCCCCATCAAACCCCTCTGTGGTCTAAAACCTCCCTGAAAATGAGGCCCAATATATTGCCAGGTTCCATTAATAGTAAAATGGAATAGAGTGATGGGTTTAGAGGTTAGATATAGAATAAATACTAATTTAGAAAATTTAAAGTAAAAATAAAGTGGGATATCAAAAAATTAAAAAATTAAAAAACTTTGTTTTTGATGTTTTGCCTTCCATCACTGCAATAAGTGTTGCCCTGTATGCACATTGGCAAGGAAAGTTCTTCCATCTCTTCCTCAGGGTGTGTGTCCTTTTTTTTCTTTTCTTTTCTAATTATTAAGCTTGTCTTCACAAAAGTTTTAGACCACAGTAATTCATATGTACAATATACTCCCACATATTCAACATCAGACACTTTGTCCCTTCCCCAGCAATAATCTTTTTACATGTTCATACTATATTTACTGCAACTGATGTACAGATATTGAGACAATAGCTTTCAAACAAGGTTACACTTGGGTTTACATTGTGGTCTATATTTTAGACTATACAGTTTTCTAAATTTTTAGTTATCTTATGTTTTGCATTATGATTTACATTTTAGCCTATAGGCCCCTATACATTTTTGGTGTAATTTAACATGTCCTATATCCATCCTTTCTTAATCTTGTGGAACACTTCCATTGTCCCACAGTTACAGATTCCAGCTATTCAATACCTCTTTCCCCCTCCCCTCAGGGCCCACAGTGATAATCACTCTTCATTGCTTGAAGGGCCATGTTCAGAGATACTTGCAGCAATGTTGAGGGCTTGATATGCTCGACTGCCCTAATGCATTGGGAGCCACCATTTCTCTCAAGAGATACAATTCCCTCTACTTGAGAACATCAGTCCTCTCCAGGATGTAGGTATACCTTCACTCTCATTGTATGGGTTTTCATCCAACGATATAACCCATTATGACAAAATGAGCACTCAGACACACCCTAGAAGCCTGCCCTGTGTCAGATTCTCCCCTTTAAGCATCTTAAATAGGTAAACTTCCTTATAATATTTTTGAAAAAATTTTCTCAACAATATACTCTCAACCACATATCTGACAATCTCCTATGTTCATATGTTCCCCCACCCTCCCCCGGGACAGTTTCTGGACGTTGTATGTCCTCCCATGGCCCACTGGGTGGACTGGGGGAGAGTGTAAACTGTAATGTGGACCATTGACTATGTGGTGCAGCAGTGCTCAGAGATGTATTCACCAAATGCAACGACTGTCCCATGATGATGGAGGAGGTTGTGGTTATGGGAGGAGTGGGGTGAGGGTGATGTGGGGGGTGGGGTGGGTATATGGGGAAACTCAGGGCAGAAAACAAAAGACATGTCACAACAGCTGGAGGTGAGTGTCCATCAGTACAAAGTGACATGAAACTTTCTAAAATCACACATGAGGCTGAGAGGATGTGAGGTGAAATGAAAGAGGCAGCTGCTGCACATGGCATAGAAAACTCTTTGTGATTTTCCATCGTTCCTTTTCCAGTCTTATTCCTTGACCAGCTCTCCTTTACAAACTACAGTACCAGTATACATGTCCTAACCATACTTTACCATTTGATAAAGCCTGATTTTTTTAATACATGCTGATCTTTCTTCTTGAAATGGTCTTGAAATATTTACACCTTCTTTTAGCTAACTGAACCTTTAAAACCAACCTCAGATGTGACTTATTCCATGATTCCCCCAGTTAGTATTCAATGCCTACATAACTCTTGTAACATCCTTATTCCAGTTCTACTGAAGCCTTTATTACAATGTTCTCTAACTCTAACAGAAATCTGTTTACTGCTCAGTCTCCCCAACAGATCTGTGAGCTCCTTCAGAATAGGAACTACATCTTTGTCTCCATATGTTGAGTGCCTGGCACTACTACTTGACTACCTAGTAAATATTTAATAAATCCTCATGGACTAAATGATCAAGTAAACTTTTATATTTCAATGGACTGTTAAACTGGTATAATACCAGAAAAGAAAATCCAAACTCATTTATGTCCATCCCTAAGCTATTCATGCATGAATGCACTTTGAAGGAAGTCTACTTGTTCTCCAAATATGCCTCTGATAATACAATCAACAAAGCAATAACCATGGCATTGTAGGAAAACCAATCAATAAATCAATAATAAATTAACTATGGCTCCTGCTTTCAAGAGTTAAATAGAAAAATAAGACATAAACACATATAATGGTGACTAATAAAGGGAAAGTGATACATTTAAATATGAATATTATGAGGTAGTGTGAGTAAATAGGGAAATAACTTGCATAAAATATATTAGCTATGATTTCAGAGGATTCTGAGATTTTATGGAGATGGAAAGACAAGGAAATTTTTAGGGCACCTATATGACTTGAATAAAATTGCAAGTGTAGTGATTTGTAGAGGCAACTGTGGAAAATGACTCCTGGGTTCAAACTCCTTGTTCATAGCCACCTGGTTGCTATGTAATCCTGGGTAAATTATAGTTACCTCATCTACAAATTAGAGTTAATAATCATACCTAATTCATATGGTTATTGTGAGGATTAAATGAATTAATAAATGTGTGGCTCTTAGGATAATGCCTGGCATGAAACACTTCTGTAATATCCAATATACATGTTAGTTAAAAAAGAAATGGAGAGGTTAGTCTCTTAGCAGATACATAAGATATGTGGGGGAGCTGATGAAGAGGCTAAAACTAGCCTAAACAGCTAAAATACAAAAGCTGTTTTGGATTTTTAGTGAGGATCTAAAATTTCAGTTATAGTGAGGATGGAGAACAAATTAAGGTAAGATGACTGAAGTTCTTGATTTTCCCTGGCAATTGTGGTTTAATTGTGGGTGCTAGTATAATTATTAGAACCCCTTTCACTCCCAGAACTGTTTTGTTTGGATTAAAAAATACCTATAAAAGAGGGATTTAAACAAGGGTCATGGGGATTTGGGGAAATTATCTGGTACAAATGTTTAGGATGTAATGGCGAAGATCAGGTGATAGATTGGGAGGAAACCACTGGATATTTTCAAAGTCATATTTATTTCCATAAAATCATAAAAATTTATATTGCAAAAGACCTAGAGACAACCAGGTCAAATTTATTCTTCATTTCATATATTTGCATAATATGCTTTGCTTTAACTATATTTTGAAATGTTCAAAGAAGTATGGGAACCTGGGCCCTTTGTAGGGAAAAATGTAGGAGAAGTCAACGCTCATTGCAAATAAATGACATGCAGCTCATGTGTAGGGGAAGTGCTTTACTTTGGATTCAAATGACATCCCTGGACTATTTTCATATGCCAAGCTTGGAGTTCTATACATTAGCCAATAGTTTAGTTTTGACGGTGTCCATACCATTTTACAGCAGTGCTTGGGTAGTTATTTGAACATTCTTCTGTACTTTACACTTGTCTTAACAAACATGGTAAGGAAATTGGAAACTAAAGTGTGATATCAGTGGTACAAATTTTAGATCTCGTCACTTTAATGAGGCACGATTTGAAAGCATTAGTTGTGCCCAAAGAAGTAAATCTGTAGCGTCAATGAAGTGTTGAGTGCACTTAAGTCCACACCCTGGTTGGGAGAACGGGGGGCTGGCCGGCCTGGGTTAGCCCTGTCATACTTGCCAAAAGCTAGTTCTGACCAGCACTTCGAGCTAGCCACCACAGTGGAGTTTTGGTGTATGAGAGAAGTGAGACCGTGAGGATCTGAAGTGGAACGTGAGCATTGATGTATAGTCTTTTTCAGATTGTCCTTGTATTTTCATTTGATTTGTACTGGCATTTCCTTAGTGTTAATTTTCCCATTAGGGTATGCAGGGTCATCTTGAGTGGAAGGATATTTTTGGAGGGATATTAGTGGAGGGAGCTTTGTTGTAACTTGGTATTTATTTCTCTAATTTAGGTAATTTCGAATTTGTGGAATTATCTCTCTCCTAGTAAAGTAGAATGCACGGGACCTGTGTAGTTTTACTTTAGCTCCTTGCTGACGTTTAGTTTATTTGGGAGCATGTGTTGAGTGATTCAGATTAAAAAATCAACCATTGTCCTAGGGCTGATCAGAACTTTTTAAGATCCAAAGTCTTTTGTTTTCTTCTTATCCAGGGCTCTCTCTGTCTCCAGAACAATTAAAATTTAAATTGAGATTTTCAATGAATTAATGTGTATGCTGATGAAAACCTTAGTAATAGAAATTTTTGTTCTCTATTCCTGCAACATTTCTCCCTAAGACTGTGTGGTTGCTTTAGGTTCAGAGAAATCAACTTAAGGGGAAGCAAAGCCAAGAATTACCCCCCTAAAATGAAGACTGGTGAGAGGATGACTTTTGTAATTTGATTTTATTCATTGCCTTCAGAGGCTGCTGATATTTTCCAAATACATTTGGCATCTTTTCTGACATACAAAAAATTTTTAACCAAATGCGCAATTCTTGGCATTTATGAAAATTTAATCTTATTTTATTGCCCAAAGCAGAAATATATGGAGGGGGGAAAGCCCTATTTTCTCAAGTATTGATGGCATAAGTGAGAGTTTAGTGTTTCATTCCAATGTGATTGTGGCATTCATTAATCTCACCCTTGCAGCTGAAGAATGAAAATTGTTTTGTCGTTTTAGGCAGCAGGCTTCTGCAGAGTAATTAATCCCAAATGAAGCACTGGAACAACTGCCAATGAAAATGCTATATATCTGTAGCTCAGCTGAGGCTCACCAGTGAGGGTTTAACAGGCAGCGATTCATGTCATTATGATTACTCTCACTTACGTATGAGAATGAAAAATGGAACCATGGACACTTGTTTTAATTAGTCTTTAACAGGAGACAAAATCAGGGTGAAAGGGACATAGAAGGCTTCTTCGATAAGAGTTTCTTAGAGTGAATGAATTTCACTGTTAAAGAAGCTGCCCTGGGCAGAAAGATACCTTGTAATGTTGAATGGAATAGGATCAACTGGGACAATTAAGCACAAATTATATTCCCTAATAGAACAATTAGGAATTAACAATTAACATGGTAGAATATAAGAAATATTTATATTAATACTTATATTCTCAGTATTATGACATCTGATGTGATATGGAAACTAGACATTTAAAAACTTCAGCACAGCTAGCACTGACGTATCTGCGTATAAAGTGGTTTGGAATCAGTTTTATATGCACACAATATTCTCCAAAACTCATTCTGGGTGGGTGCTTCCCCTATCATACAAGCCTTGCCTTCACAAAAGGGTAAAAGGATGGTCACAGTTATTTATATCTTGGGCTTTGTTCCTAATAGCTATGTGACATTTTTAAGTCTAATAGAGTTTTATTTTCACCCTGAAGTACTAAAATTCCCAGAAAGAGTCAGGGCCTTGCCTTATTTATTTTTTAGTTTCCATAACTGGTATTCTGTATTTATTCACATTTCTTGAGTTACTGTCTTTTGTCCTCATTTTATTTTTAAAAATGCTTCAGATTACATAAATCTTACATCGAAAATATTGAGGGATTCCCATATACCCCCTCCCTCTCCCCACTCCCATACGTTTCCCCATTAACAACATTTTTCATTAGTGTGGTACATTTGTGACAATTGAACACAAATTGAAGCATTGCTACTTACTATGTTCTGTTCTATAGTTTACATTATAGTTTACACTTTGCACTGCACAATTTTATAGGTTTTGACAAAATGTATAATGGGCTGCATTTGCCATTGCAATGTCATGTAAAATGATTCCAATGTCCCAAAAATGACCCATGTTATACCTATTCTTTCCTCTCCCTCTCCTCAGAACCTCTGGTGACCACTGTCTTTACATCAATGTTACAAGATCTTCCACTGCTAGAATAATTAATAATAAGTCTACTTTAGTCATAGTTGCATTCCTCCCTTATGTTTGGTCATTCTTCAATCTTGAGGATTTTGGGCTAGTGATGACCACCTGTTTCTGACTGAGAGGGGGCTTAGATCCCATGGGGCAGATGGATGGAACTGTCTTGCTTGCAGTTGTAGATACTCTCTGTTTTTGGGGATGGGCATTGTCCATCATCATACTTTTGTTAGTCGTCCTGGGTGAATCCAAGGTATTGCAATTCTGCTGAGATTCAGGACTCAATCGGCATATGAAACAGCCAAAGGTTTAAGTCTCTGGGACATATATTTATGTCCTGAGTAATTATAGGACATATCTTTATGTCCTATAATTAACACTCTGTGTAGAGTGCTAATTATGGTTCAAGCAAAATGGGCAGAAGAGCCATATGTAGGGAAATGATAAATGGGTCAAATTCTGTTACGTTGGGGAATGTATATTTCAAGGCAAGGCTCACTGAGAGTGTGCCAAATTCCTGGGATTGTCTGCCCTGCTTATAGTGTTTAGATGTCTCTAGAGCCCTCAGAAGTCCCCCCTATTTGAGGCACTGTGGCAGTCAGTGAGATCCTCCTGAGACATGCATAAGCTTAATCTCTGGAATGACCTTCTCCCTCACTTTAAAATATCTTAGTCATAAAAACTCATTTGTATTTAATATTTCTTCCTTTTGGTCAAGGTCTTTTACCAAAGGCATTGCTTGGTAACAATACCTCATTGCCAGGGATGCTCATCCTTGGAAGTCATGCCCCATGCTTGGGGGAAGGTAGTGAATTTATATGCTGGGTTTGGCTTAGAAAGAGGCCACATTTAAGCAACAAGGAGGCTTTCAGAAGGTAAATCTTAGGCAATATATAATACTAGGCTAAGTTTCAATTTCACAAGAACAAAGTTCATAAGTACAACCATCAATATCAAGGGTTGACATATTGGTCTGTCCTCCTTTGCTAGGCACTGACCATGTTCTGTAGGGATTTCTTGCCATTCTATTAGAGAAGGTAGTAGGGCTTCCCAGGATGTGAATTCAATATTCTTTCAGGGGAAGCAGATTTGGCTCAACTGATAGAACATCTGCCTACCATATGGGAGGTCCAGGGTTCAAACCCAGGACCTCCTGACCCATGTGATTAGCTGGCCCATGTGCAGTGCTGATGCGCGCAAGGAGTGCCGTGCCACACAGGGGTGTCCCCTGCATAGGGGAGCCCCACATGCAAGGAGTGTATCCTGCAAGGAGACCTGCCCCACACAAAAAAATTGCAGCCTGTCCAGGAGTGGCGCCGCACACATGGAGAGCTGACGCAGCAGGATGATGCAACAAAAAGAGGCACAGATTCCTGGTACTGCTGACAAGAATGCAAGCAGACACAGAAGAACACGCAGTGAATGGATGCCACAGAGAGCAGACAACGGGGGGTGGGGGGTGGAGGGGGGAAAGGGGAGAAGAATAAATAAAAAATAAATCTTAAAAAAAATTCCTTCAGATATTGTGTGGGTCTTCACCCACTGAGACAACACCCCATGACCATTTGAAAATATTCATATTCCATATAGGCATGGCCCAGGTGTGCCCCTCCCCTCCCATCCCTCCATCACCTCCACCATGCACCAGTGATCTTCCCTTGCCATGGCTGCAACCCTTCTGCAAGCTAAAACCTCCCGCAAACAAAGCCAAAAAGATAAATAATATAATAATAAACAACTAAAATACAAAAATAAAAACATTCTCTTTGTCTTTCATCACCATAAGATCTGTTATCTTTTATGTATAGTGACAATTTCTTCTGTATGTTCCCCCAGTGTCTTATTTTTTTTGCTCTATTTTCAAAGAAGCTTTAGGTTATAGAAAAGTCACATAGAAAATCTAAGGGATACCCATATAGCCCACCCCCTGCCTCTCTCACATTTTTCTCTATTAATAACATCTTATGTGAGTATGGTACATTTGTTACAATTGATGAACGAATACTGAAGCAGTGCTACTAAGCATGGTCAATAGTTTACATTATAGTTTACATTTTGTAAAAATAGGTTTTGACAAAATTTACAATGGCCTGTATCCATCATTGCAAGATCATGCAGAACAATTCTAATGCTCTAAAAATTCTCTATGTTCCATCTATTGAAGTGTCATCTGAGGGTTCGCATCATCAGCATCATCTGTAAATCTGTAAGAAATGTAGACACTTGGATCCCACCCAAGATTCAGAATCTGCATTTTAACAAGATGCCCAGATGATTCCTTTGCAAATGAACATTTAAGACTTACTGATCTAGAAGACCAGACCTCTCTATCAAGTTCTTGCTACCCCCATTTTCTCCTCCACACCCATCTCTGTGTGAAGACCCACTTCTTAGGCTTAACATGGGTGCTGCTCCTGGAGGTGCCCATGAGGTCTGTGCTGAGGCTGTTTGTGCTTCACGCTGAGAATATGGATGTCAATTCCAAGGGTGTCACCCCATCTCTGCTGCTCCCATTATTTTTGTAACACTTTCCAATGCTTTGACCGTCTCTCTTTTGATAATGGGTTCTCTTCCAGTAGGTACGTCAGTTTATTCATATGCATAAAGAGTTGGAAGATTTCGGTCTTCCATACATGCTATATCCTAGGGTGTATCTATCTTAGATTCAAGCTGGTAATGCCACTAGCAGTCATTTTAATAATAGCTAGTTAAAACCATTTAAAAATAGTGTGTATTTTTAAAAATTCTGTATTAGTTGTTAATATTTTAAAATCAGGAAATTTTACATAGAATCTGGGTTACTGGCTTCCCTTGACAAAACTGGACAGCATGGCAAAACTGGGTCCTCATTCTCTCCTGTGATATCAGCTAGAGCTTTGTGGAGGTGGAGGTTGATCTGTCAGACAGGGTTACACGTTCCAGTATGCCACTGTTCCTACTCTTCTCTACTCCACGTTCAAAGGTTCTTGGTGTTTATCCTTGCTCATATCTACTCTATTGTTTTTATATAATTGACTCATATCCCTTTTGTATGCATTGCTATTTATCCCCCTTTGACATTTGATTTTTGAGTAAATGGGCCATCTTCTCAGTTTACCTTCTTGGATGTGATATTTTTAAAGTGTGCCATTTGATTTTGCCTTTCATTTTATAAATGGGCTCTATAAAAATTCATTCTTTTCTAGAATGAACCCAGGGTATTGTGATTCCAAATGTAGAAAGATTACGACCTTCCATATTAGTGCATTTATAATTGAGACCTCAACAACATGTAAAGGGAATGCATTTGGATGATTATGAGGTGAAACCCACTAGGTCATGTTTTCTTGGTTGTTCCCACTGGACTTCTTAGAATATACAGTGGTCTTGCACTTGTTCAGTGGTCACAAGGCCATTTCCAAGAACATTTCACATGCTAGGTAAAAAAAAAAATCATTTCCCGGAACTTCTCCTTTATTTTCTATATGAACTTAAAAATTTTAATTTCCAGTGATGTAAATTATAGAAATAATGGTTCATCTCATTTATTGCTATTTTATTATTTGGAAATCAGTGATGTCAATAATTTAGGTATCTATCAGTTGACGTCTGTATTTCTTAAAGAGTCCTGTGTAATCCGAGTATGCAGTTTGCTTTGGGAGCTATGGGATGTGTAGAATTATCATGTCTTTCTTCAGCATGCATGTAGAGTGACTGCTCTGTAAAAAGCTGTATGGCTTTTAGGGCAGAAGGGAAAGGGTTCTAGTCCTCAGACAGTAAGGCAATGAGTCAGAGTAATGCTCTCTTGCCTGTGTCTGAAGAAGATCAGCCAGGGAGTTGAATCTTGTTGCCCATTTATTAATGGAGATTTTCTACAATGTACTTCTAGTACATCACTGCCAGACAGAATTTATTGCAGGGCAATGGCAATAAAATTATCTCTAAGCAGAGAAAACTTCTGTAACTGCTACCTCACTTGGAGTCAGCAACTGGCAAGGTGCAGAGGGAGGGGAGGGTGAGTATTTGAGCACAGGCAGTGAATATGTAACTTGGAAATTACCTCAACTAAAAATGACCTTTTGATATTTCTAATGAGATGCTAGCTCATTCAGCCAAGAAAGCTTTTATTTCACAGCTTATGGTGAACTAAAGTGAGAATTAATTTTCTACTCCTGCCATCAGTACTTAATGCACACTTCAGAAAGAATGGTTTTCAAAGCCAAGTATGAAATTATGATGTATGTGTTGGTACAAGAATGTCACATAGAAAGAGCAAACACTACTGTAAGGTGTGGTAAACATGCATAGAGGAGCTGGAAGCTTCTAGAATGTGCTGACAAGGTATGTGCAGAGCACTTATTAAAAGTGGTGCAGAGCTCTGCTTCGGATCCTGGTTATGCAGTGTACAGTGAGTGAGTCCTTCTTCGTTAGAAAACTGGATGCATTCTATTGCGTACAAGGTGCTACTTCTTCCTTCTCTCCTTCCCTTCTTTCTTCCTTCTTTTCCTCTTTTCATACATTCTCTAGCTCTTTCCTCCTTTCCTCCTTCCCTCTTTCCCTCCTTCTATCCTTCCTTCCTCCTTTCCTTCTCATATTTCTTATAAAATTTCCTGAAAATGATTTTTGGGAAACCAAATTCACTTTCACTCTTCTCTCATTTCCTGCGCTGAGCTGTTACACTAATACTTATTTTGTCTTTACTACAGTGTCATTCATATGTCTTTTTCTGTTTTATCTACTTTAACCTTCATTAACAAGCAGAGGGCAATAAATTATTTTCAGTCCGCTTTGATAATCAGATCTGCAAAATTTCCATTTACATCTCTGTCCCAGAAAACGAATGCCAGTAAACTTTCTAAACACCTACATACTTTTGACCCATTTCTAATTTCCCTTTTTTCTCTAAGGGTCTTCTAAATTGGGATATTAGAACTGTATCGTGCTTCTGAATACCTTAAAAATCCACTTCAGGAAATACTAAGATGAAGGATAATGGGCAATTTTCTAGTTAATATTTGGTAGTGTGTACCTTGTAAATACAGGAAACTTTGATTACACACACACACACACACAGAGTCCATCTCTAAACATTTTACTGACTAGACCAAACTTGGCATGATTCGTAATGGTTTTATTTTTTCTAATTGTCTTTAAACCTATTTCATCTAATCTCTCTCTTTTTAAATTCATCTTAGACAAATCCCACAATGACTCCAAACTTGACTAGTCCTAAAACCTCAGCTTCTTATGCAATTCAAAATTTTTCTTTCTCCCATTGCTGATTTGATTAGGGTAGGAAAGACTTGGAAGGGGATGGGGAATGTGGTTTTCTTCTAGGACTTACTATGCATCATCCTTCCACTTCTCCCTCTTCCTTTCCAAGGTTCTCATACCACTGTTGCCGAAAAGAGAAAAGTCATTAACAGGGACAAATTTTTCTCATTTATCTCTTGGGTTACAATTTTCTGTTTTAGGTTCCTCTCTGTTGCCTACTCCAAACATCTGTGATATCTGTGGCAGTAGTAAAATGGAAGCTCAGACATCCTATGTCAAAATATGTAGAAGTTATATATTAAACTAGCAAAGTTAGTTTTTTCAATATATTCAAAAATAGTATATTTAATGTATACCCTTATTTTGATAGATATATACTCATAATGACCTAGAAGACCAGAGTTTACAGATGTGGGCCCACTAATTAGAGATCCTGGTTTAAGTGTTATAGCTTGAGGGGTTAGAAAGGCTCTAACAATGTGTTTGGGTGGTAGACTGATAAATGGACCACATGTTGCCTATATTACCTGAAGGTGAAATGTCAGAACTTCCCTGGTATAAAGTGGATGAAGAGATCCAAAGGTTTAGAGAAAATTAAATATTAGAGTGGATTTATCATGTAAGACCTTTTCTCCCAAAAATGTCCAGAGGACACAACTTTCACAGTACTGTGAAGAATAAATTTGTAAGAGCAACTCCATCATCCTGAAGAGCTCCACACTTGGTCTCTTCTGTACGTAAGATATTACTCACCTACTGAACTTGGATCCATAAACATGATTGGACATAGAGTTGACAAAAACCAAATATTAGCACTTACTCACTAATGACAAGGTGGATCCGACTACCAAAATGGACAGTGGAGTCAAAGCAGTAATCAGAATAGACTGACTCACAAAGATCTATGTCATTGGCTAGCAGATCAGGGAATACCTAGAAGTAAAATAGATAAGCAGTCTACTAAATTCTTAATTTTGTTTGTAGAAGCAGAAGTGTTCTAGGTCAAGTCAACAAAAGTCTAATATGAATCACAAAAACAGAGTCATGTTCCCTCAATCAATCTCAAACTTGAGGAGACTATTTATAGAATGGAAACCTTTGAATGAAATTCTTCACCTTGAGGAAAGGCCTGCTAGAATGCCAGGATTTATACTGCTAATTTTCCTCCCAGCCTTCCCTAAAGGGACCTATGAAATTTAACTAGGGTGTTTGTGCATTTGGGAAAAGCATATTATATAACATTTCAGGGATAATTAGACACTGGCTCAGAAGTTGCACTAATTCCAGGAGACTAGTCAGAGTAGTGCTTATGGAGGTCAGGTGATCAATGAAGTTTTAGTCTATCTCGCAGTGGGCGCAGTGGGTGACTCATTTTGTGGTTATTTCCCCAGTTTCAGAATGTGTAATTGGAATAAATATACTCAGAAACTTGTAAAATCCCCACATTGTTTCACTGACTTGTGAAGTGAGGATCATTATAGTAGGAAAGTCAAGTGGAAGCCACTAGAACAGCCTCTACTTAGCTAAACAGTAAATCAAAAGTAATACCACATTCCTTAAGAGACTGCAAAAAATAAGTCCCACTATCAAGGACTTGAGGATGTAGAAGTGGTGATTCCTATGAGATCTCCATTCAATTCTTCCATTTGGCCTATGTAGAAAACCGATGGATCTTGAAAGTTGATAGTGGATTATCATAAACTTAACCAGGTGGTGACTCCTATTGCAGCTGCTGCTCCAGATGTAGTATCATTGCTTGAGAAAATCAGTACATCTTCTAGTATCTGTTGTGCCGCTATTGATCTAGCAAATGCTTATTTCTAGATACCTATTAGTAAAGATAACCGGAAACAGTGTGCTTTCAGCTGGCAAGGTCAGAAATATACCTTAACTGCCCAACATCAGGGATATATCCAGCCCTATGTCATAATTTTTTTTCTGCAGGAATCTTGATAACCTTTCCCTTCCATAAAACAGTGTATTGATCTATTATATTGACGACAGTATGTTGGTTGAATGTAATGAATAAGAAGCAGCAACTACTCTAGACTTGTTGATAATTTATTTGCTTATCAGAGGGTGGGAAATAAAACCAACAAAATTCAGGGGTCTTTTATGTCAGTGAAATTTCTAGGTGTCCAGTGGTATGGGGCATATTGAGATATCCCTTCCAAGGTTAAGGATAGGCTGTTGCAGTAGCCCTTCTCAAAACCAATACCAAAACCAAACAAAAAAAAATGGGACAGAACACCCAGATGGCCTTTTTGGATTTTGGAGACAACATATTCCTCATTTGGGTGTGCTTCACCATCCCATTTACTGAGACCCCTGAAAAGGTGCTAGTTTTGAGTGGGAGCTAGAACAAGAGGAGGCTCTGCAACAAGTCCTGGCTGCAGTGAAAGCTGATATACTGCTTTGGCTATATGACCTATCATATCCAATGGTGCTAAAAGTTTCAATGGCAAATAGAGATAATGTGTGGAACCTTTGCCAGGTTCTTTTAGGATAATCACAGCACAGTCCCTTATGATTTGGAACAATGCCCTACCATCCTCTGGAGATAACTATTCTCCCCTTGAGAAATCACTTTTGGTCTCCTGCTACTGGATCTTGTTAGAGACCAAATATTTATTGGTGTGTCACCAAATTTCCAAGAGAATTGTGTTGCCTATCCCTAACTGAGTGTTTCCTAGCCCATCACACTATAAAGTTGGAAATGCACAGAAGCATTCCATTATCACATGGAAGGGGTTTTGGCAGAAGTAATGCATGGAGGGGAAGCAAACTAGTATCTAAAGTATATGTCTATACCAGTCAGAACAAAATGCTGCCCTTTCCATGGTGGAAATGGTCCAATATAATCATCCTATCACCAGCTAGCTGGCACATTTGGGAACAGTGCCATATTAGGGACTGAGTTTTAGTCTTTGCTTCTGGACTCTCAGCATACAATGCTTCTGTGACAACTGTGATCTGTGGGCTTACAGAATGCTTTATCCACCATCTTGATATTACAAACAGCGTTGCTTCTGATCAAAGAACTCATTTCATGACAAATGGATTGCAGGAAAGGGCACAAACTTATGGAATTTGCTGGTCTTACCATATTCCCCCTTCATCTAGAGGCAGGTGGATTGATAGACTGGTGGAATGGTCTTTTGAGGACTCAATTTCAATGCCAACGGGGTGGCAATATCTTGCAGAGCTGAGGCAGTATTCCCCAGGAGGCTGCCTATGTTCTATATCAGCATCCATTCTACGGTGCTCTGTCTGTCATAGACAGGATTCACAGGTCCAGAAATCAAGGAGTGGAAATGAGAATGGCACTGTACCACTCAGTACTACCCCTAGGGATCCACTAGGAAAACTTTTGCTTCCTTTTCCTGTAATCTTAAGCTCTGCTTGTCTACAGGGTTTGTTCCCACAGGAGAAGTGCTTCTACCAGGAGACAACAAAGTTTTCCTTGTACTGGAAGTTATGACTACTACCTGACCACCTTGAGGTCCTTGTGCCCTCAAATCAATAGACAAAGAAGGGGACTACTGTACTGGCTGGGGTAATTGATCCTAATTATCAAGGGTAAATAGGATTGTTACTGCACAATCGACATAAAGAAGAGTTTTCCTAGAATACAGGAAATCTCCTAGGGTGTCTTTTAGTACTTCCATTGCCTGTGGTCAAAATTAATGGAAAACTGCAGCAACTCAATCCAGGACAGACTATTAGTGACCCAGAAACTTCAATAATGAAGGTTTGGTTCACCCCACTAGGCAAAGAACCCTGAGCAGCTGAAGTGCTTACTAAGGTTAAATGAAATATGGGATGGGTAGTATAAGTTAAAAATACAAACTACAACCAAGTGACCTGTTACAAAAACAAGTACTGTAATGGTTACGGATATTTCCTCCTTGTTTTGCTTTGAATATGTTTGTCTATTTACATACAGCAAATATTTTTGTTTTCTTTCCTATCTTATCCCCTTATCATATAAGTTATGATAACTTTATGTCATAGTATTTAAATTACAGGATATGAAATGGAAGAGTGACTATTAACCAAAGACTTTTGGGAAAGAGTTAATGCATTTCTAGTTGTATGCAGGGCTATCGAATTATGTTAGGCTAAATGATGACTGTTACTGTTTTTATTTAGAAATTAAGTACTGTTTTAGAAGAGGTGTATAAGTGCCAATTTGACAAGTGGTGGACTGTGATGGTTAAGGTCATGTGTCAATTAGGTTATGGTGTTTGCCAAGTAAGCACTGGCCTGATTGTTTCTATGAGGATATTTTAAGCACCTAAATCATCAATACGTTGATTACATCTACAATCAACAAAGGAGACCGCCTTCAGCTATGAGAAAAGTCTCATCCAATCCATCTAAAGACAAAAAGGGAGAACTGCTGATTTCAACAGTTCGAAGAAGGACTTTACATCTCTCCTTCAGCAAGCCAACTTCTCCTGGGGAATTTATCAGAAATC
This sequence comes from Dasypus novemcinctus, assembly GCF_030445035.2. Classification (NCBI taxonomy): domain Eukaryota; kingdom Metazoa; phylum Chordata; class Mammalia; order Cingulata; family Dasypodidae; genus Dasypus; species Dasypus novemcinctus. The sequence goes on along the minus strand of NC_080673.1, from coordinate 163,237,917 downwards.
TTCATTGCAGTTTCCAGCTCGGGGCTTGCACTATGGAATTTGTATTCACCATTTCCCACAATTGTGTGAGCCAATTCCTATTATAAATAAATTAATGGTTCTGTTTCCCTGGGGAATCGTGCCTAATACATTCCTTATCTTGTAGGGAGTGTCATGGCTATAGGACAATCAATATGGGGTCCTCCAGAAAGCAGGACAAGGACAGTGGTCCCTATTACCCATTTCCGAGGGCAATACTTGTGGCATGAGTGAGATTTTCAGGCATTCCACGAGGCAGCTCCCAAATGTGAGAAATCCATTCCACCTTGATATCTTTCATTATCACTCCTATCCTCTATGCTGAAGGTACATCTCCACAGTTTCTTGCAGCTTGAATTCTGTAATCTTGCAATCATCTTTTTTGGATGGGTACCAGAAAGATGCTCTGGGAAGTTCTCTTCATCCATGGACACACCCACAGCCTCACGGTGCTAAACAGTAGGAAAAGATGCTGCTTTACTCTGCCCTTCACTCACCCTGCCATCCCTCTTCAATACTGCTTTCTTCCTATTTAAAATAAACACTAAACTCAGATAAGCACAACTATTGCAAAAATGGAACCCAATCCCAAGCCAGCTTCTAGTCTGCTTTCTTATAGGCATCCTCAATCTTTGTGAATATTTCCTTTTGGCCTTTTCCTGGTTCTACTTGCTAGAGCCACCTTCCTCATTTCTCCAGAGGGAGGGAAGAGGAATGGACAAACTCTCACTCTCTTTTTCTAGGCTGACAGTGCTCAATCAAATGATCCTTCACTCCTCTCTATCTTCTGCTGATATAAGGAAGGTGCTGACAGTGGGGCAGCGAAATGGTTGAGGAATAGAACTCATCTGTTTCTTAATAAAACTTGGACAGGGAGATATTGATCCTGAATTATTATGTTTACTCTTTGCTCTTATTATATTTACTCTTTACTCTTGCATTCAAAGTTTACAGTCCCAGTAGTGAACATGCCAGGGCCAATAAGAAATTCTTTCTCAATATCGTATTATGCATGCAAATAAAAGATGTCTTATATCAGAGTAGGTAACTTTGCCAATTAAAAATTTTGAATTACTTAGCCAAATATTTATCTTTATCTTGGCTTTTTTGTACAGAAATTTTCTTTTGCTTCACAGTTACACAAACAGCATAATTGTTATTTGGCTTAAAAATGTGTTTTGGGCAACATGCAAGTTACTAACATAATTCCTTCTCCTCCCAGCCTCACCCCATGCTTCTATGCTTCCATCTGTTACCACACTAGGAGATGTACATACATGGTTTTCCCACAAAAACCTGTCCCTGAAAAATGTTTAAAGATGCCTCCACATTATTTTTCAGAGACATGCATGATAGATGTTGCTCACTTATCAAGCTTTATCCAATGGGCAAAACTGAGAGTGATGTAAAATCCCTGACATGATATTGTCACCTCATTTACTTTCCCTTAGGGGAATATTTCAGAGTACTGCTGAGGGAGCATTGAGTTATTATGAGGATAACCTTGAATTCATTCTCTTTTTCATTATATTCTAAATCATTCACAAAAATAATTGCTATTTTCAGTAATACACTACCTGCCATGAATTGTGCAACTGAAGTTGACAAGCTATACCCTAGATGATCTGAAGTGGACAAAGCAGTAGGAAGCAGGATACTAGTAAGAATGGGAGAGGGTCTGGTTCCTGCGAAGGACCCTAATTTTACTGTAGGTCCTAGATACATGAACCAGGTCCCAAAATTCACTTTCACATTCAATAAGCAGCCATTAACTACTGGGCTACTTTTATGTAGTTATCTTACTGAGAGAAATATTTATGTGAAGCAAGGTAAGAATTGTATGATAAACATATGTATGTGTGTATGTGTGTGTGCGTAAAGTACTACGAATGATGTTTGATGATCTTACCTACATATTTATCATCAAAACAACTCTGTGGGAGAGGTAATATTGATTCTGTTACCACAAGCATGGATATTCCAATATAAGGGCTGCCTGATCTCACATCACAAAGAAGATATATGTCTTTCAGTGGAAGGTGATTTATTTTGAGTATACAAACAAGGAACTCGAGAAATCTTCTCAAAACCATTTCAAAGAGAGAAAGAGAGCTAAGGCTTTTATGGGCAAAGAAAGGGGGTCAGGGAGAAGAAAAACAAGTAAAATAAAACCAAGTGATGACGTTAGATTTTCCAGGGGACATAGGAAAAGGGTAGGTGCAATTTCTTGGTTCTGTTTTTTCAAGCATATCACACTTGTTCTTAGTTTCAGTGTCTAAAAAATGACAGTTTAGATATTGTTGTGAGGATACCTGTATGCAACGTCTTCATGACACACTTTTCAGCTGACCACTCAAGGATGTTAAGGTTTTTTGTCTCAGAGGAACGTTACAGATTTCCTGGGTACTGGGTTCTGTCTGGCTTTGAGATATTATCTTATTACTGTAAACAAACTGAGAAGATCACACTTGTGGACTGCCATGTTAACACCCCAGAAAATTTTCAGTGTGGCCATGCCAGTGGAGCCCTTCATTAATCCAATTGTGGTATTTGATTAATTTTTTTAAAGACCGGTCAGCCTGCATGGCTTATAATTATTCCATGACTTTATCCTGGAAGTTACTCTCTGAGTTGGCCTCCAACTTTCACAACATGGAAAAATGATAGCTGCTTCTCTGAAGACCAGGCCATTCACAAAGGACCCCTAGTGAGCACTGCAATCAAGGCCTTTTTACTTCATGATATCTGCAGGTACAATGCCCTCTTTAACCAGTGTGTCCTTCGTCACCATGGCCAGTGTCAAACATGCCAACATGGCAGGGAGTGAGGTTCAGTTTGAGGGGCTGGTCAACAATGACTCTCTTAACCAGGCAGAAAAACCCATCATAAAACCAGAGTCAAGGGCACGATAGTATAGCACATTGATTAGAGTTTTTCCATCAGCAGTAGGTGAAGGCATGCTGCATGCAACAATACTCACTGCCTGTTGAAAGGGTCTATCACATAAAAAGGGCCAAAGAAGCCTTTAATTGTTCTGTAGTGGTAGGTTATTTAGCAAAGAAGGGTTCAGTGGAGGGCAGGGATCAGGTTTTTGTGCTTGTGGTATTGGGACTGCCATTTGTACTTGTCCCAGAAACTGCACTGTGCCCCCAACCCAAGACCCTCAATTATCCAGAGGGTCCAGTTCATGATTTGACTCACTTCCTCAAGTCACAGGCACCACTGCTGTTGTGTTTACCCTTATGGGGGAATGGCCTTGTGGTTCATCTTGTCACCCTGCCAAACATGGAATAAAGGATGTCACCTCTCAGATATCAATCAGGATGCTATCCTGCTTAACCTTTCTGTCTGCAGCCCCAATTGTCTCTGTAGCCAGATTTATGGGATCTTTTTGACACATTGCATTTTCAGAAGTCAGTCATGTTGATGTTACCAGCTATTGTGGTGGTGCACACAGAGTTCTCACTTGTTGTTTCCACTTGGTGTTTCCACAGAGTTCTCACCAACATCCTCAATCTACTTGTCTTCTATCTTACATGTGGACCAAATTGGCAATACTTAGTGGTGGTCAAGGCCTGCATGAGGAGAACTAAGTATATGCTATATCGGTGATGTAGCTTGTATGTGGCACTGCTCTGTGCATGCCCAACAAATGGATAAGCCTCAAGGCCAGCAACCAGCTGGATTGATTTTCAGGGGGAATCAGTAGAACCATGCCGGCAACCATGGCATATAGGTATCATGTGGCCTGCGAATGAGTCTTTGTATTACTGTACCAGTTATGCAATGTACCAGCCACTAGTGGCAGGTGAAAAGCTTCTCAATCTCCTCACCACCCATGGATTTTATCTGGCCAATGGTTAGGTGGCTTTCCCAGATACTGTCTGGTTTTTCTGCCAGCTTCAGGAATCTCTCATTTGTGCCCCACTCTAACTGTGGTAACCACCATATACTTCGGCTCTGCCATCTCCCATCCAGCCACTCACTCTATCAACAGAGGTTCTGTATCATATCAATGAGCTCTTAACATCCCACCTTCCAGCATGTCTATTTACACAAGAGCTTTTTGATTCATTTGTACTTTTGCATTAAGACTCATATACTTTGATACATGGTGGCCAGAGAAGGACAAATGTGAGAACATGTTTTCCTTTAGATATAGGCCTTAATGGCCAAGCAGTCATCATACCCATGCAGAGCATACTTCAACAGTGAAGCAACTGCCAAAAGCTTTGAAGTCATCAGTGTAGAAAGTGAGGTCATAACCATGGATGTGAGTGGAAAGTTTTGTATTATGCACTATGTGGCAGAGGATCACAATGTGCTCAATGATACCTCAATGAAGCTCTTAGGCAAGGCAAGAAGGTAAACGATTTTTCCACAGTTGGTCTGGCCTCAGTTGATGGCCTAATGTGGGTCCTTGGGGAGCATATCATTCCAATTAGAAGGGGGCTGAGACAAATCGACATCTTTGATGTTCAATTGAGTATCCATGATGGCATACAGTTTTTGTGAGCCAGATGGTTATATGTGGCAGCCACTGCTGTGGAGCTGGTCATTATTGGTTGTTCCGAGGTTCACTCATGGGTGTATTGCTGGGAGGACCTGGCCCAAGGAGACATCTGCCAGGACCAGGTCCTTGTGGACATCACTACCTTGGGGTGACACCCCAGCCATGCTGGGTGGTCCTCTTTCATTGCAAGAACTCTGTCTCCTTTGAGGGCTACCCTTGAGAGAATGACATGATCCTTATGCAGGAAAAGCAGGATGCAGTCTGCAGATTGTTGGCAGAGACAAGGCTTAACAACCTGTTAATGGAGGCTGACCAGCCAAGTGCATGTGAAACACTATAGCAGGTGGAAAACATTCTTGTTTATTAGGCAGGTATTAGTTTTGGGCAGGGTGAGAATCTATTAGAGTCGAGGGCAGCTGACTATTGTTCCAAGCTGATAAAAGAGTGTCAAGCTTTGATCATACAATTCAGAAACAAAGTCAGAAATTGAATGTTAAGAGCTCATTGATATGATACAGAACCTCTGTTGACAATGTTTGATACAGGCCAGAGATTGCTATGGCTCTGGACTGGGTCTACAGGTGTGGATCTCTGAGATGGCTTCACTTCTTGCTGGTAGGCTCAAGCACAAGTTCACACATGCCATGTCACAGCTACTGGTCAAATGGACTGTGCAGGTATAGTATATCAGACTGCAAGAATAGACAACAAAGCACCATGGAATTATTCAACCATGAACTCACCAAGTACCAGTTTGGGACACAATATGCCCAGGAGTTGTTGCTTGCTGCAAACTGGTTGACTGATCATTCTGTTGAGTGGGTGCCAGTACTAGTAGAGGTTGTGGTGTTGCTGAGTAATGAGCTGACTTGGATGATTGGTAAGAAACTGGCCAAAGCCATCAAAGTTTCAAAGGTCATACAAAAGCCTTCTCCACCCCACTTCTCGGAGAAGCTGCACACAAGGAGTCTTTTCTCCCATCTGATATCTTTGTTTGGTGTCTATATGCTTCTTTTAAATAGAAAGTTAGACATATGTGACATTGATTGTATATGGTCACTGATGATACATGCTATTCATGATATTCTGTGGTAACCTGGCCAGATTGCTATAGTTTCCCATAGATGAGCCCACCATGATTTGTGCAAAAAGAACTATTGATTGTTTCTTATGGAAACCAGCTGCTACTGATTGTGTTCTTATTCTAAGTGTGGCACTGCCTTGTTTTCAGTTACACTTTAGACATGGGAGTTCCATGGCAACTGTTCTTGGCAGTTTTCTGTCCTGTCTACCCTATACTGTTATCTGTCCTTGATTTAGTTCTGGCACTTGTATGCTATGAGCTTTCTCTGGATGGACTTTCGGAGCTGTTGATCAATGAGTTGCCCTGTGAAAAGTGATTTATGTCAGGTGTAAACCCTAAAACAAATAGCTAAAAAGAGCATTGACAAGTGTTATATCCTAGCAATGTCATGGAATGTATGCGAGCATAAAATTACATTTTTTTTTTTTCACTTATGAAAATCTTGTATTTTATTTTATTTTATTTTTTTTTTAATTTTTTTATTTTTTATTGACTTTGTAATAATATTACATTAAAAATATATATGTGAGGTCCCATTCAACCCCACCCCCCCACTCCCCCTCTCCCCCCCCCCAACAACACTCATTCCCATCATCATGACACATCCATTGGATTTGGTAAGTACATCTTTGGGCACCTCTGCACCTCATATACATTGGTTCACATCATGGCCCATACTCTCCTCTATTCCATCATGTAGGCCCTGTGAGGATTTACAATGTCCGGTGATTACCTCTGAAGCACCATCCAGGGCAGCTCCATGTCCCGAAGACGCCTCCACCTCTCATCTCTTCCTGCCTTTCCCCATACCCTTTGTCCATTATGTCCACTTTTCCCAATCCAATGCCACCTCTTCTATGTGGACACTGGATTGGTTGTGTCCATTGTACCTTTATGTCAAGAGGAGGCTCAGATTCCACCTGGATGCTGGATGCAATCCTCCCATTTTCAGTTGTAATCACTCTAGGCTCCATGGTGTGGTGGTTGTCCTTCTTCACCTCCATCTTAGCTGAGTGTGGTAAGTCCAATAAATCAGGTTGTAGGTGCTGGAGTCTGTTGAGGCTCAGGATCTGGCTATCACATTGTCAGTCCAGAGATTCAAATCCCCTAAATATATCTTAAACCCCAACATTAACTGCACCTCCAGCACATTAGCATGAAAGTCTTATGAAGGGAGATCCCATCTGAGTCCAGATTCATCACACATAAACACCATTTCCAAAGAGGGGCCATCTGCCCTGGTAGTTAACCCCATCGGCCATGACCATAACTCCCATGGGTCTCTTTAGCCCTCAAAGGAACCAATATCTGGGGGTTGTATCTGCTTTATCTGTCTCTCTGACTCTGCTCAGTTGTGCATGAGGGCAAACCTTCTGCCAGCCTCCAGACTCTTTTTTAGAAACTCGTAGCCATATAAACTCATTTCTCCTTTCCATTTCCCCCTTACTTTAGGTCAAACAGCATTTTAAAGTCATGGTATTTTATGTAGACATGGATATTCTGCTGATCCGCATTGAACCTTCCGTATAAGGTCATTTTCCAGTTGCATCATCAGTTGGTAGTTGATAGTGGTCCCTCGTTGCCAGGGAGGCTCATCCCCGGGTGTCATGTCCCACGCTGGGGGGAAGGCATTGCATTTACATGCTGAGTTTGGCTTCGAGACTGGCCACATTTGAGTAACATGAAGGCTGACAGAAGGAAATTCCCAGGCACAAAGTTGCTCTAGGCCTTGTTATTATTTTGGGTTTATCAGCTCACAAGCATAGTCATTAGTATCAGGGGCTCACTGTTGAACCCTCACTCCCTCCCGGTCCCCACCACTGTACCTGGGAGACTGTCGCTGCTCCCCTAGGGACCACGACAGAGCACCACTGGCCAGGAGCCCAGTACCCCCCCTACTGTGGTTTTTAATTGTTGCCACTATGAGTATATCCAAACATTACCATGCACCCTGGACATATGTTCTGTACAGCTCCCTGTCAGTCATATATCACCTGTCATTGGTATCCCATACCAGTATCCCTCCATTGCCATTGTTGAAACACTCTGTGATCCAGAACTCCCCGAAATTTGAAGCCCAATATAATGTCATGGTCCCTTACTAGGGAATGGCATATAGCGATGAGTTTAAAGGATAGATAAAGAACTTGGATAAAGTTAGATAAAGAACTTAGATAAAGAATGTTGACTTGAAAAAATTCCACATCCTATTTTTTTCTTTTTTTTTTTTTTTTTTTTCCCCCCCCCCTAATTATTCAGCTTTTCTTCACAGGAGTCCTAGACCACAGCAATGTATATATATAATATACAGCACTCCCACACATCCACCAGAAAACCTTTTCCCTTCCACAGTGATACTCTTATGCCCTATTCATATCATATTTACTTAAAGTGATGTACAGAGTCTGAGACATTAGCTTTCTAACAAGGTGACATCTGTGTTTACATTATGGTGCATACTTTAGGATACACAGTTCTTTACATTTTTAGTTATCCTATATTTTACATTATGGTTTACATTATCAGTCTGTCATCTCCTATATGGTGTAATATTACATGTTTTATATCCATCCTTGTGTACTCTCAAGAAACTCCTCTCTTACCCCCCATTTACTTTGGTTCCACACATTTAACGTCCATTTTCCCTTCCACCTTGGTGCCCTCAGTGATAGCCAACCTCTGTTTCCTGAGGAGCCACTTCCAGAGATAGATGGAATAGTGTTCAGGGCCTAACTTGCTCAACTGCCCCAATGCCCTGGGAGCCACCCTTTCTCTCGAGGGATACAGTTCCCTCTATTGGATGGCATTAGTCCTCCCCAGGATGTGGGTCCACCCCCACTCTCACTACTTGGGTTTCTACCGCATGGTGTCACCCACTCTGGCAGAATGAGCATTTAGACATTCCCCAGGAGCCCGTCCTGCATCAGACCCTCCCCTCCGAGCATTCTAAACAGGTAACCCTCTTTATTATATTTTGATATGATTTTCTCGGCATTTTACTCTCCACCAACACCTGACCCTCTCCTGGTTCGTATGCTACCCCTCCCTCCCCCCACTTTTGGGCAACGTTACCCATCCGTCCCTCCCCAGCCACCCTCAAACCCGCAAAGCCCCAAGCAAAGGCAACCCCTTGCCCCCCTTTTATCTCTTCTTTGTGTTCATACTTACCACCATCTCGTCTTAAATTCCACCCCTGCAGACATCGGCTCATATCCTTCCTCCACCCTCCGATTTCCTGCAAGCCTATCGTTCAGTCTCTTGCTATCTAGGGCAGCTTGTTTATTTCATATCATTGAGGTCATGTAGTATTTGTCCTTCAATGTCTGGGTTGCTTCACTCAACATAAGGTTCTCAAGATTCATCCATGTTATCACATGTGTTTGTAGTGTGTTTGTTCTTACAGCCGAGTAGTATTCCATTGTGTGTATATACCACATTTTATTGATCCACTCGTCTGTTGATGGGCATTTGGGTTGATTCCAACTTTTGGCAATAGTGAACAATGCTGCTATGAACATTGGTGTACATATATTGGTTTGTGTTCTTGTTTTCAGTTCTGCTGGGTATATTCCCAGCAGTGGTATTGCTGGGTCATATGGCAAATCTATGGCTAGTTTTTTGAGAAACCGCCATACTGTTCTCCAGAATGGTTGGATCCTTCTGCATTCCCACCAGCAGTGGATGAGTGTTCCCCTTCCTTCGCATCCTCTCCAGCACTTGTATTCTTCTGTTTTTTTCATAGCTGCCAATCTTATGGGTGTAAGATGGTATCTCATTGTGGTTTTGATTTGCATTTCCCTGATAGCTAGAGATTTGGAACATTTTTTCATGTGCTTTCTTGCCATTTGTATTTCTTCTTCGGAGAAGTGTCTGTTTAAGTCTTTTTCCCATTTTTTAAATGGATTGTTTATCTTTTTATTTTCAAGATGTAGGAGTTCTTTATATATGCAAGTTATAAGTTTCTTATCAGATATATGATTGCCAAATATTTTCTCCCACTGTGTGGGCTCCCTTTTTACTTTCTTGACAAACTCCTTTGAGGTGCAGAAGGCTTTAATTTTGAGGAAGTCCCATTTATCTATTAGTTCTTTTGCTGCTCGTGCTTTTGGTGAGATATTCATAAATCCATTACCTATTACAAGGTCCTGTAGATGTTTCCCTACACTGCTTTCTAAGGTTTTTATGGTCTTGGCTCTTATATTTAGGTCTTTGATCCATCTTGAGTTGATCTTTGTATAAGGTGTGAGATGGTAATCCTCTTTCATTCTTCTACATATGGCTATCCAGTTCTCCAGACACCATTTGTTGAATAGGCCACTCTCTCCCAATTGAGAGGGTTTGGTGGCTTTATCGAATATTATGTGGTTGTATATGTGAGGTTCTATATCAGAGCTTTCAATTCGATTCCATTGGTCTATATGTCTCTCCTTATGCCAATACCATGCTGTTTTCACCACCGTAGCTTTATAGTATGTTTTGAAGTCAGGTAGTGTGATTCCTCCAATTTCGTTTTTCTTTTTCAGTATGTCTTTGGCTATTCGGGGTCTCTTTCCTTTCCAAATAAATTTCATAGTTAGTTTTTCTAGTTCCTTAAAGAAGGCTGCATTGATTTTTATTGGGATTGCATTGAATGTGTAGATCAATTTTGGTAGGATAGACATCTTAATAATGTTCAGTCTTCCTATCCATGAACAAGGAATAGTCTTCCATTTATTTAGGTCTTCTTTGATTTCCTTGAACAATCTTGTATAGTTCTCAGTGTATAAGTTCTTTACCTCTTTAGTTAAATTTATTCCTAAGTATTTGATTTTTTTATTTACTATTGTGAATGGTATTTGTTTCTTGATTTCCTCCTGATCTTGCTCATTATTGGTGTACAGAAATGCTACTGATTTTTGCGCATTGATCTTATAACCTGCGACTTTACTAAACTCATTTATGAGTTCTAGAATCTTCGTTGTAGATCTCTCAGGGTTTTCTATGTATAGGATCATGTCATCTGCAAATAATGAAATTTTGACTTCTTCCTTTCCAATTTGAATGCCTTTTATTTCTGGTTCTTGCCTCAGTGCTCGAGCAAGTACTTCTAAGACAATGTTAAATAGGAGCGGCGACAGTGGGCATCCTTGTCTTGTTCCTGAGTTTAGAGGGAAGGAGTCTAGGATTTCTCCATTGTAAACAATATTGGCTTTAGGTTTTTCATATATACTCTTTATCATGTTCAAAAAATTTCCTTGTATTCCAATCATTTGGAGTGTTTTTATCAAGAAAGGGTGCTGTATTTTGTCAAATGCTTTTTCTGCATCAATAGATATAATCATGTGATTTTTTTCCTTCAATTTGTTTATATGGTGTATTACGTTGATTGATTTTCTTATGTTGAACCATCCTTGCATACCTGGGATGAATCCCACTTGGTCGTGGTGTATAATTCGTTTAATGTGTTGTTGAATACGATTAGCAAGTATTTTGTTAAGTATTTTTGCGTCTAGGTTCATTAGAGAAATTGGTCGGTAATTTTCCTTTCTTGTGATGTCTTTGTTTGGCTTTGGTACTAGGGTAATGTTGGCATCATAGAAGGAGTTGGGTAATGTTCTTTCTGTTTCGATGGTTTGGAATAGTTTCAGCAGGACTGGTGTCAGTTCTTTCCGGAATGTTTTATAGAATTCACCTGTGAAGCCATCTGGCCCTGGGCTCTTCTTAGTTGGGAGATTTTTAATAACTGATTCTATCTCTCTGCTTGTGATTGGTTTGTTAAGATCATCAATTTCTTCTTTTGTCAATATGGGCTGTTTATGTGTTTCTAGGAATTTGTCCATTTCCTCTAGATTGTCATTTTTGTTGGAATATAGTTTTTCAAAATATCCTCTTATGATAGTCTTTATTTCTGTGGGGTCAGTGGTGATATCGCCTTTCTCATTTCTTATTTTGTGTATTTGCATCTTCTCTCTTTTTTTCTTTGTTAGTGTTGCTAAAGGTTTGTCAATTTTGTCAATCTTCTCAAAAAACCAGCTCTTGGTCTTGTTTATCTGTTCAAGTGCTTTCTTATTTTCTATTTCATTTAGTTCTGCTCTTATCTTTGTTATTTCCTTCCTTCTTCTTCCTGTTGGGTTACTTTGTTGTTGTTTTTCTAATTCCTTCAAATGTGCAGTTAGTTCTTCAATTTTTGCTCTTTCTTCTTTTTTGATATATGAATTTATGGCTATAAACTTCCCTCTCAGTACTGCTTTTGCTGCATCCCATAAATTTTGGTATGTTGTGTTATCATTATCATTTGTTTCAAGGTAGTCATTGATTTCTTTTGAGATTTCCTCTTTGACCCACTGTTTTTCTAAGAGTGTGTTGTTTAATTTCCAAATCGTGGTGTGAAATCTGGGCTTCTTTCCCTTGCAAATCTCCAGCTTGACTCCACTGTGGTCAGAGATAATGTTTTGTATGATTTCAATCTTTCTGAATTCGTTCAGCCTTTCTTTGTGGCCTAGCATATGATCTATCTTGGAGAATGATCCATGTGCGCTTGAGAAAAATGTATATCCTGCTGTGTTTGGGTGTAGCGATCTATATATGTCTATTAGATCGAGCTCCTCTAATATACTATTCAGATGTTTTGTTTCTTTGGTGATTCTCTTTTGAGATGTTCTGTCCAGAGTTGATAGTGGTGTATTAAAATCCCCCACTATAATTGTAGATGTATCTATTCTTTCACTTAGTTTTTCCAGCGTTTGCCTGACGTATTTAGAGTCACCCTTGTTAGGGGCATAGATATTTATGATTGTTCGATCTTCTTGACAGATTTTCCCTTTGACTAAAATGTAGTATCCTTCTTTGTCTCTCACAATTGTTTCACATTTAAAGTCTATTTTGTCTGATATTAATATAGCTACTCCTGCCTTTTTTTGGTTATTGTTAGCTTGTATGATTGTTTTCCAGCCTTTCACTTTCAATCTCCATGCGTCTCTGGGTCTAAGATGTGTCTCTTGTAGACAGCATATGGATGGGTCATATTTCCTTATCCAGTGTCCCAGTCTGAATCTTTTGATAGGTGAGTTTAATCCATTGACATTCAGTGTTATTACTATCAAGGAATTATTTGTGTTAGCCATATTTTGATTGGATTTGTGTTTGTCATATTTTGTTTGTATATTTTTTTTTTTGTCTTTTTTGTTGTTGTTGTTGGTCTTATACTCTCCTCCAACTTTGCCTTTCCTGTTTTTTCCTTTCTTCCTGCAGAACTCCCTTTAGAATTTCTTGAAGGGGAGGTTTCTTGTTGGTATACTCTTTCAGTTTCTGTTTGTCTGCGAATATTTTGAACTCTCCATCATGTTTGAATGCTAGTTTAGCTGGATAGAGTATTCTTGGTTGGAAATTTTTTTCCTTTAGTACCTTGACTATATCATACCACTGTCTTCTTGCCTCCATGGTTTCAGAAGAGAAATCAGCACTTAATCTAATTGAGCTTCCCTTGTATGTGATGGTTTTCTTTTCTCTTGCTGCTTTTAGGATTTTCTCTTTGTCTTGAGCATTGGATAATTTGACAAGTATATGTCTTGGGGTGGGCCTGTTGGGGTTTATGACTTGTGGAGTGCGCTGTGCTTCTTGGATATGTACATCTGTCTCTTTCAGTAGATTTGGAAAGTTTTCAGCCATTATTTCCTGCAACACTCTTTCTGACCCCTTTCCCTTCTCTTCACCTTCTGGAATGCCTATAATACGTATGTTTGAGCGTTTTGCATTGTCATTCAGGTCCCTAAATCCTAATTGGATTTTTTCTATCTTCTTATTGACCCCTTCTACTATCTGTTTGATTTCTGATGTACTGTCTTCCACATCACTAATTCTCTGCTCTGTCTCTTCTAGTCTGCTGATATTTGCTGCAAGTGTATTTTTGATTTCTTGAACCGTGGTGTTCATTCCCATCATATCTGTTATGTTTTTGCGTATGTCTGCAATTTCCCCTCCAAGTGATGTCTTCATGTTGTTAACCTCTTTCATTACTGCATCAAATTTGTCGGTGATAAATGTTCTGAGATCTTTCATTGCTTGTGCCAAGTTTTGCTCCCCTTCGTGATTATTGGTTTGTTGATTGGATTCAGCCATGTTTTCCTGATTATTGGTTTGGTTCGTAGATTTTTGTTGCTTTCTGGTCATCTCTTTATTTTGACGAATTTAATCAGTTCCTTAGCTTCTTTGTCTGCTCTTGGAGGTTAATTAGTTGTTATTTTTGCACAGGTGTTATATCTTCTCTTTGTCACTTTTTTCTTCTTATTCTAGTTACTTGTTGTTGGTTAAGTTCACTTTAGAGGAAAGTATTAGTGTTGGGGAAAGGCAATTGTGTAAGCAAGGGAAAAGTGTAAAGTTGTATTGGTGATGTATGTTAATAAAGCAGGAATATGAGATCTGGAAGGATGGAGGTTAGATTCATGTAGATTGTATAGAGTTATAGCTGTAGGTAGAGTACCTTTTATGAAGTTGATGACTGAATTTGGGAGGAATATGGTATGAACTACACAGCTATTGTTTTCATGAGAGAGGGAAAAAGAAAAGAAAGGTAATAGTTTCAAGAGTGGATAATAGACAGAAAACAGAACAAAGGTATTAGAAATTAAGAGTTAGACACTTTGTGGATCAAAGAACGGGAGGTGGGGGGTGGAATATAGGAGAGACAGTAGATGATAGTGGATATCAAGATGCAGGGGAAGGGGGATAGTGTAGGTAGCCTAAATCAGTTCACACAGAAATGAGGCAGTGGAGGATGGGAAAACCCAGCAAATGTGAGGTGTTCCCTGTAGCACCTATTGTATACCAAGAAGGGAATCTTCTACAGGTAGCTGGGATCTCCGTGTATATTTCACAGACGAATCCTCTCTGTTACCTTCCCTCCAAATCGATGTCCAGACACCTTAAAATTACATTTTTAAACTAGCCTTCTTGAAAGACGAAGAAATGCTTGAATCTCAGTACCTAACCAGTCTTTGAATGTAATCAATACTCAACAGAGACTGTGTGAAGTTGTTTCTTCTGAGTTGGTAAAATTCATGACTTGATTTCCCCCAAGTATTGCCAACTCATAAGGATGTTTTAGAATCAAATAGATGTCTATTTAAATCAATTAAATAGACATCTAAAATAGATATTTTAGTATACATTTAATTGATTTAAGTCAATTAAATAGAATCAATTAAATTATTAATAGAATAAATCATATTTTTAAGAATCAATTAAATATCAATTAAAAGAAATTTCTCTAAGATTTATTTTACAGATGATATTTCTGTAAGATATTCTGTTTTTGAGACTACAATTAAGATTATCATAAGTACAAATGTTTGAGGTAGTTTGGAAATGGAACTCTTTGTTTAGGTTACATTCATGATGACCGGGACTGCTTGAGAGGCAGTGGGGAAAGAGAAGGGTCTCCATTCTGTTAATTTACCTGTTTTCTAGCCTCAAGGTAGAACCTAGTCTTGGAAGAGCAGTTCAGCAAAAAGTTAAGATAAGGCAACGTCTCATTTCTTCTCTCTCTCTTTTGTTGTCCTTGTACAAGTATATTGAATGAGAGGCACTTATAATGTGGGCAGAAAACATCTATACTAGTTTTCTCTGCTGTCTTGCAAACTTGCTCTGTAGACTATTTCTTACTGAAACTAGGAAAATTGTGGGGAGGTCACATAAATTTACTCATTTAGAAAGTAAAGGGTTCCCTGGCCTGATCACAGGCTGTGATGGTCTAAAACTTTATGTACCCCAGAAGAGCATGCTCTTAAAGTTAACTTATTCATTGTAAGTAGGATCTCGTGATGAGGCTAATTTAGTTAACATATGATTCACCTTATTTAGGATGGGTCTTAATCCTTTTTACTGCAGTCCTTTATAAGAGTATGAAATTCAAAGAAAAAGAAAGCAATGGAAACAAGAAGCTGAGATCAATGAAACTCAGAAGAGAGGGGAGAGAAGACCAGCAGGTGCCATGTGACAGAGGACCCAAAGATCACTGGCAACCAATCCTCAGGAAGAAAGCATTGCCTTGTTGATGCTCTTATTTGGACATTCTTGTCTCAAAATTGTACGCTTGTAAGCTAATAAATTCCTATTGTTAAAACTAACTCCTTTAATGGTATCTGCTTTCAATTTAGTTTTTAGAAAACTAAAACTGCTCTAGATTGTGTAATAATCAGAACCGTGACTTCATTGAAAGTTAGATTCTTGCTTCCTGCAGTTGGGCTTACTCCAGTCTGGTGGCCTGCTGACTCTCTTCAGCCTCTTCTCCCTGTCCCTTATTAGACTTACTCTTGCTTCTTTAGGACTTTTTATTAGTGTGTCTATGTGTGGGGAGAAGTCTTATGTGGCTGATAAAATTGTGATGATATATTCTAGGAGTTTCACCTTTCGATGTTGATTCTGCTTCTCACGGGATACTTTTGTAAGTTTGTCTGTAATGTCCACTTTGGACCTTTTCAACTGTTGTTTTCATGATGCCAGTACTCCTGTTAGGCATGTTAGTACTCCATGTCAGTACTCCTGTCAGGAGTTAACATGTAGGATCTGAATTTTCAGGTGTTTAGTGGGACCTAGGGTTCTGCATTTCCAACAAGTTCCCTGTTGATAGTATTTTTATTGGCTCATACACTATACTGTTTACCTGTTCTAGAGAACATCATTTTGGGACATTAGGATATTTTGGCACTTATTTATTTCCACCTTTAGGGCCTCACCCAAAACCAAGATGAAATTGTCCCATGTCAACATTCTGTCAAATATCAAATGATGAGTCCATGGCCAGGAAACCCTTTATGTATCATATGATGTTGGATGAATAATTTCTTATCTAGCTGTTCTTTAAGTCTCTTATTTAAAATGTACTAAGTGGCTACTCTGAATCAAGAACTCTTCTAGAATCTGGCACACATAGATAGAGTGCTAGCTCCATTCTTTTTGGAAAGTCAGCACCAAAGATTGGAGAGCTGGTGACCAATGTCCTTCCCCCAAGAAGCTTGAAATGTGGTCAAAGACAGCTTAAAATCCACAAAGGCAAATTTAAAGTAATAGGTCAAAATCTCTCTGTGGTCTGTAAAGTGTTATGGAGAAAGTTTACTTATCATCATCACCAAGAGAGCATCTGAAGGATACAAGGGTTATGCTGTATTGTTAAGTATCAGCACATGGCTCTAGAATAAATGCATGAAATATTTTTGAGTGGCTATGACCTCAAACTGTAAAGCACTTTGTCTACAAAGTGTTTACAGTTTATTTGGGTAGGGAGGATTTATTTATATTTGCCCTGGGATTAAAGCCAAGACCAAGGCTAAGAATAAAAGGATTAAGTACCCTGAGTTTAAGAAAGCTGGCATCATGGACGTTAAATGTGTGGAACCAAAGTAAATGGGGGGTAAGAGAGGAGTTTCTTGAGAGTACACAAGGATGGATATAAAACATGTAATATTACACCATAACATATAGGAGATGACAGACTGATAATGTAAACCATAATGTAAAACATAGGATAACTAAAAATGTAAAGAACTGTGTATCCTAAAGTATGCACCATAATGTAAACACAGATGTCACCTTGTTAGAAAGCTAATGTCTCAGACTCTGTACATCACTTTAAGTAAATATGATATGAATAGGGCGTAAGAGTATCACTGTGGAAGGGAAAAGGTTTTCTGGTGGATGTGTGGGAGTGCTGTATATTATATATATACATTGCTGTGGTCTAGGACTCCTGTGAAGAAAAGCTGAATAATTAGGGGGGGGGGGGGGGGGAAAAAAAAAAAAAAGAAAAAAATAGGATGTGGAATTTTTTCAAGTCAACATTCTTTATCTAAGTTCTTTATCTAACTTTATCCAAGTTCTTTATCTATCCTTTAAACTCATCGCTATATGCCATTCCCTAGTAAGGGACCATGACATTATATTGGGCTTCAAATTTCGGGGAGTTCTGGATCACAGAGTGTTTCAACAATGGCAATGGAGGGATACTGGTATGGGATACCAATGACAGGTGATATATGACTGACAGGGAGCTGTACAGAACATATGTCCAGGGTGCATGGTAATGTTTGGATATACTCATAGTGGCAACAATTAAAAACCACAGTAGGGGGGGTACTGGGCTCCTGGCCAGTGGTGCTCTGTCGTGGTCCCTAGGGGAGCAGCGACAGTCTCCCAGGTACAGTGGTGGGGACCGGGAGGGAGTGAGGGTTCAACAGTGAGCCCCTGATACTAATGACTATGCTTGTGAGCTGATAAACCCAAAATAATAACAAGGCCTAGAGCAACTTTGTGCCTGGGAATTTCCTTCTGTCAGCCTTCATGTTACTCAAATGTGGCCAGTCTCGAAGCCAAACTCAGCATGTAAATGCAATGCCTTCCCCCCAGCGTGGGACATGACACCCGGGGATGAGCCTCCCTGGCAACGAGGGACCACTATCAACTACCAACTGATGATGCAACTGGAAAATGACCTTATACGGAAGGTTCAATGCGGATCAGCAGAATATCCATGTCTACATAAAATACCATGACTTTAAAATGCTGTTTGACCTAAAGTAAGGGGGAAATGGAAAGGAGAAATGAGTTTATATGGCTACGAGTTTCTAAAAAAGAGTCTGGAGGCTGGCAGAAGGTTTGCCCTCATGCACAACTGAGCAGAGTCAGAGAGACAGATAAAGCAGATACAACCCCCAGATATTGGTTCCTTTGAGGGCTAAAGAGACCCATGGGAGTTATGGTCATGGCCGATGGGGTTAACTACCAGGGCAGATGGCCCCTCTTTGGAAATGGTGTTTATGTGTGATGAATCTGGACTCAGATGGGATCTCCCTTCATAAGACTTTCATGCTAATGTGCTGGAGGTGCAGTTAATGTTGGGGTTTAAGATATATTTAGGGGATTTGAATCTCTGGACTGACAATGTGATAGCCAGATCCTGAGCCTCAACAGACTCCAGCACCTACAACCTGATTTATTGGACTTACCACACTCAGCTAAGATGGAGGTGAAGAAGGACAACCACCACACCATGGAGCCTAGAGTGATTACAACTGAAAATGGGAGGATTGCATCCAGCATCCAGGTGGAATCTGAGCCTCCTCTTGACATAAAGGTGCAATGGACACAACCAATCCAGTGTCCACATAGAAGAGGTGGCATTGGATTGGGAAAAGTGGACATAATGGACAAAGGGTATGGGGAAAGGCAGGAAGAGATGAGAGGTGGAGGCGTCTTCGGGACATGGAGCTGCCCTGGATGGTGCTTCAGAGGTAATCACCGGACATTGTAAATCCTCACAGGGCCTACATGATGGAATAGAGGAGAGTATGGGCCATGATGTGAACCAATGT
Source organism: Dasypus novemcinctus (assembly GCF_030445035.2). Lineage (NCBI taxonomy): Eukaryota > Metazoa > Chordata > Mammalia > Cingulata > Dasypodidae > Dasypus > Dasypus novemcinctus. The sequence goes on along the minus strand of NC_080673.1, from coordinate 163,218,959 downwards.
ATATGAGGTGCAGAGGTGCCCAAAGATGTACTTACCAAATCCAATGGATGTGTCATGATGATGGGAACGAGTGTTGTTGGGGGGGGGGAGAGGGGGGGTGGGGGGGTGGGGTTGAATGGGACCTCACATATATATTTTTAATGTAATATTATTACAAAGTCAATAAAAAATTAAAAAATTAAAAAAAAAAAAAAAAAAAAAAAAAAGAAAGCTGGCATCAGTTGGGGTTGCTCCCTGGGACTGCATTTTTTTCCATTATAACCATGTGTTTCACAAGAAAAATGTAATATTAAAACAGGTAAAGAGAATTAGAGAGACAGAGTATGGTGAGGAATAAGTAAGCAAAGAGGGAACCAGGACACCCTCCACTTCTATTCTCCTTTTACAATAGGTGAGAAAGAGAGATCTACCATTTGTTTGGCCATGGAGAGAAGTCAGACTGGATACTAATCTTGCTGGAACCAATGCTTTATGGGGAACTAAGAGGAGAGGCATGTGAATCAGAGGGATGCTTCCTGAATCCACTAGATGGTGGTCAAATGAAAGAAGTGCTATCATCTCCTGAGGGACTGTTAAAGTACAGGGAAGCCATGTGGGACCTGTTAGAGACAATATCTATACCCATCTGTCACTGTCATGTAGCTAGAACAATTGTTGTTGGCCTCCAAGGAGATGATAGCATGCTTACTCAGTGATGTGAGATGCTTGACCTTTCCCCTCTTTCTCCTTCTCACCCCTCAAAAGAAGTAACTGGTTCTCTGAAGAAGAACAAGAAAAGAGAAATTAAGAGCAGACCACACTGCTCCACTCTTCTTCACTCTGGTGAGTTAGAACCAAGGAGAAATTTAGCCAGAACATGTAGGACAGAGAGTAGAACTTCACTTCAGGTTTGAGATTGAAGTTTTAAAATGAGTAGTACAAATTAAATATCCAGATGAGGCTGTTCTAAGTCATAAAGTTATGGAAACTTTAATGTAGGTCCTTTTTAATGGGAAAGGTGAATTTGATAAAGCACTTTTAGGGGCAGTTTGATGGAAAAAATAAAACAAATTTATGCTGTGTTGAGACTCCTTTATATGCCTGTTATATATGTAAGAAATGATATCATAGATAATTCAAATTTACTTACACAGTTTAGCATATCTTTAGTTCCATTTGAATGACAGAGAAAATAAGCCATACAAAAGTGCAGAAGAGATGCACTGAGCAATTTTGTAATGAGAAAAATGGTAATTCAGTTTAACATGTTGCCCCTGCACCACTCACTCCCACCACACACATATACACTCACACATACTCACACATTCAATCTCTTCTTTTTTGCATGAACATATAGATTAACACTTATTTTCAAAGAATTAATATAATTTCTTGAGAATGTTAACCTATTGTAGAAAGGATTTTGAGATTACACACACAAAGGAACACATTTTTTTCTCCAACTTAGCTAACAGGCTATTGCCTGTTTTCTCATCCTTTTACTTGATCTTTCATTTGATAGAGTTTTATTTTTTATTTATTTTTTAAAAAGATTTATTTATTTAATTCCCCCCTTCCCCCGGTTGTCTGTTCTCTGTGTTTATTTGCTGCGTCTTGTTTCTTTCTCCGCTTCTGTTGTCGTCATCGGCACGGGAAGTGTGGGCGGTGCCATTCCTGGGCAGGCTGCACTTTCTTTCGCGCTGGGCGGCTCTCCTTACGGGGTTCGCTCCTTGCGTGCAGGGCTCCCCTACGCGGGGTACACCCCTGCGTGGCAGGGCACTCCTTGCACGCATCAGCACTGCACATGGGCCAGCTCCACACGGGTCAAGGAGGCCCAGGGTTTGAACCGCGGACCTCCCATGTGGTAGACGGATGCCCTAACCACTGGGCCAAATCCATTTCCCGAGTTTTCTTTTTTAAACTTGATTTCTATTTTTTAATGTTTCTATTTATTTGTTCTCCATGCTTGTATTAGACCTGTTGCATGAATAAACTTCGCAAGAATAAAGGCCATATAAATAACATGAAAAAATTAGTGTTTTTTACAGACTTATGTACAAATCTGTATTTGCATGAGAGCAGATTGCTGATAATAAGATCACATCATTGAACTCAGTAAAAGCTTAAGAACCAGGAAAAATATTTTCATTATGGCTAATAACACTTTTGTCTGAGATACAGTCAACTTAAGTTAAGAAGACTTCCTCTCCAGGAACCAGTCTGGGATCCTGGAGATTTTGATTGGAACACGTAGTGTGGGATCCATAACTCTTGATTCTGGAGAGGGGAGAAAAATTCTTGAACAAAGTTTTTGAATAACCAGATGATCTTGGAATGCCTGAAACCTTGACGGCTCAGGAATCTGCCAAAGCAGCAAGTATTTATCATGCACCGCATGTTAAACATTGTGTTTGTTAGGTTACCAAGTAAAAGGGATATTTTCTTCTTTCAAAGAATTATAGACTCCTACAGAAAAAACCATATGCTCACACATCCAGGCATATACACTCAAGAATATGTACGCATATGAAATGCTTAGATGTAGTTTTTTCTTTTGTTTTTGTATTTTGTTATTTATTGTGACTATTGTTTTCTGAGCTTTCAGAATCTGTGGTTTTCTGTGTGCCATTAATTTAGAAAAGTTCCTGGCAATTGTTCCCTTGAATACTCTGCTCTGTTATTGGTCTTCACTTTTGTTATTCCGATTACACGATGTTATATCTTTCGAATTCTGGAGTTCTTGGGTGCTTTTTCCCCCTCCCTCCCTCTCTCCCTCCCTTCCTTCCTCCCTTCCTCCCTTCCTTCCTTCTTTCCCTTTGCATTCCAGTTTGAAAGTGTCTATTATCCTATCTTCACAACCATAGATTCTTTTCTTAACCAGGTTAAGTCTATAGATAAGATTATTGAAGGTATTCTTCATTTATGTTAGCTTTTTTAAAAAAAATTTCTAGCATTTCCTTTTGATTACTCTTTAGAGTTTCCATCTCTCTGTTTACATTGCCAATTTTTTTCTTGTATTTAGTCTACTTTTTTCTTTAGAGCTCTTATCATATTAATCATGGTTATTTCAAATTTCCTATCTGATATTTCTAACTTCTGTATCATATCTGAGTCCCATTTTGATAATGCTTTGTCTCTTCAGACAGTGGTGGTTTTTAAATTTTTATTAATTTATTTTTGCCTTTTAACATACATTGAAAATATTGTTGAAATTCAAAGTGTAGTATTGGGTACAACAAAACCACTGGGGTATATACCTCTTTAGAGAGAATATTTATGCCAGTTTGCCTAGGAGTGGTTCTCTCTCTCTATATTTTTGTAGTTATAGAAACCAGAGGCTTCAGATTCCTCTCGCATCTTTGTTTTTGTCTCCCCGTTGATTTTGAGCTTCTCTAAGTACTCCTTCTTAGAGAGTCTGTGCTTTGAAGTTCTTTCAGAAATTCTCTGTGACATCACACACTGGACCCCAGATGGTGAGGTAAGATGTGAGAGAGGTGGAGCATTTTATATTTTTATCATTAAATCTTAGTCTTTTGATGGGTCTCTGTCACTGCACTATAGCTTCCACAAATGTTTCTCCAGTAGTACAGATTTTTTACTTTACCTCTTACTCTATCCCCTGCCTGTAGTCTTCTATAGTCTTGAAGTTCTGATCCCTGCAGATTGTTCATCCCTTTACATGAGATAAGAAGTCCAGAGGGGACTAGAATGAGGGAATACCCTTCGCTCAACTGGCCTAATATTTTGACAAGGTCTTTTCCCTTGGAAAGTAGACCTTTCTTATGGAGAAGACTCTGGGCATATTTTGAAAGGGTTACTCTTCCCTTCCCATAGTGGATCTTAATTGGCTCTTCAGTATGAGCATCCAGGGGAGTTCTCAGAGATAAAATCCAAGAAAATGTGGGGAGGCTTTCTAAGAGAGTGGTCCTTTGGATTTATCATGACATTCCATACTTAGTCCTCAGAAATTCATCAACATTACCACTGAAGTGTTCCTACCAGTTTATGGTTCTGGGGATTTCTGCTCCAAATATGCTGACTTCAGCTGTGTCTGGATGCATTTGTGTATTCAGATTTTGGGGTGCCAGTTTGCCCTCCAACCTCAGTTCTGTGAAGAATCCAAGAAAAGCTATTGATTTTCAGTTTGTCCAGCTTTTTCTCATTGGAAGGAGTGATGATTTCCAACTCTACATATTGGATCTTAAATTGAAATCTTAATATTTGAAAATTATTTCTTAACTTTGAAATAATGTTTTTATCCTTCATTAAGTCTCTACGTTAAGGTTTGTAGCTTAAATATTTATCAATTATGAAATTACTGGAAGCTTGTTTTGCTCTATTTGTGTGGTGCTATTTAAATCTTATGGAAATTTAAATGAAATTAACTTGGTCAAGATATTTAAACTGTCTGTACCTCAGTTTTCTCTTCTGGAAAACAGGGATTATAACAACATACTTAGTTCCTATAGATGTAGTGAGGATTAAAATGAGCTGCTATAAATAAACTCTTTAGAGATTGGCATATGTAAGCACTAACGGTATTAACCATAATTATTACCTTTGTTATAATATAAAGTGGTGTCAATTACCATTACTTGCTATTTTAGAATCATACACAGTTAAGGGTTGAATGTTCTTGGTAAACTATATAGATCAGAGATCCTAAGTAGTTTGTGAGTGATTTTTGCTTTCAGAGGCTTGGTTAACACAGTGTTTAAAAATTATTTTTAATTTGAATGCCTCTTGGGACATAAATATTAAGTTCCCTATAGTCCTCATTACTCCCTCTTGTATTACACCATTATTTTACATCCTAGTTTTGGCTTTATTTGCTTAGTTCCTGAAAAAAAATTGTGGCACTTCCTCTCCATTCCTCTCAATTATTAGAGAGGCAAATGAGTTCCAGAAGGATGGTTACATAAAGAACCCAAAGTTGTGACCAAACTAGAAATAGGATCTGGGCCTTCTGGTTCCCAGGGGAATGGAATTCTCACTGTGCCACAGTGTCTGCTCTAATTGGAATTGGTTAAAGTCTTGGTTTACTGACAATAGACTGAAGAGCCTAAAGTAGAACAGTCATAAGATATGCCAGTGGTCAGCAGGCAGAGTGTAAATTCTTGATGATGGAAGAATTTCCACTATTGGAAAACAAAAAAGAAACAAACAAAAAACAAACAAAAACTAGCATACTTAAGGAATGTGGCAATATTTCAGTTTTTAAAAATCTTATAGATGGGTCAACTTAGGAAAATCGTTGAGATTTCTTTTTCTTGTTAATTTTGTATATACCTAAAATTAAAACAACTTGAGCACAAGGTTTTCAAACACAGTAATGTCTTGTGCTTTCTTTAAAAGAAGGAGTAAAGTTAAAATTATCTATGTGGGACTAGTGCATCATAATAGAAAACTATTCTTGGTAGTAGGCATGGTAACCACAATGAAATCTGAATGATATCATTAATTTAAAATAACCTAGATGTAGCAAAATGGATGCAATGCGAACCATGCACAACTAGAAAAGATGAGAAAATTGAAGTTCATTTCAAATGAGATGAGTGTTTTAAAGATATATTGGATTTTTATAGTACGACTTCACCCTATCTTACTTCTACAATTCCTTTGCAGAATCAAGAAAAGAAATGCGACTGTGTAGGTACCTGAATCTGAGTCACTGTCAGTTCAGTGGGAGGTTTTAAAAAGGAAGAATGAGAAAATGAGAAAAGGGTGACTCTCTTCTACTGACAGGCATATGAATAGTTATACTTGTGGAATGTTTGTTTACTTTCAGTGGGACACAAATAGAATATGCCATTTAAAAAGTCAGTCTTAATGGTAAGAACATTTAGATTTCAAGTTTCAGTGTTTTGCAGATTGTAGCGTGCATGCAGATCACCTGGGGTTCTTATTATATAGCATCAGAATCAGTGGGGGTGGGGCCAGGGAGCTCCACCCTCAGAGATTCTGAAGCAGGTGAACTATGGACCACATTTGGAGAAACAATTTGAAGTATCTTGTCTACAATAGGAATTTGAAAAGATTTCTCCCTTCCTTTCTTATTTCCTTCCTCCCTTCCTCCCTCCCTCCTTTCCTTTTTTTCCTTCCTCCTTCTCCTTCTTCCTTCCTCTCTCTCTTCCTTCCCCTATGCTCACCTTTATTTGAGGAGCAGATGATAATACAAATATGGAAGACTTGAAGTTCTGAACCTTGCTTTCAAATGAGCTCACAGTCTACTTGGCACTCACAATGTCATTAAGAAAATGCACAACATTTTTCAATTAAAGGGTACGGGGAGAATATAGGGTGTTTGAGAGCAAGAGGAAGAAAGAAAAGCTTGATGAAAGGGTGGGGACATCACAATGGAGTGGAAAGCTTCACTTTATCAGTTTGTAGGTAGAGGCACCAAGGTTCAAATCTGGTTTTTGCCACATCATAGCTATGTGACCTAGGGCAAGTCATTTTATATTTCTCAGCCTCAGTTTCCACAACCTTCTCAAAAACTAAAATACTTAGATTGCAGAGTTGTGATAACTCAGAGATAGCATAAGTAGCTCACTTAGCACAGTACCTGACACATAGTAGCTACTCAATTAATGGTTGTTTTTGTTATCTTTGAAAGTAGAGTTGGGTTTAAAAATTAGAAGGGAAAAAATACCCTAATACTACCCACATATTAGCCTCTTCCAAATTATTATCTCTTTTAATTCTTACTGCTGCCTTATGAAATATTGTTATTCTTATTTTTAAACAAAGAAAGTGAAGTCTGTGAAGTTAAGGTCCTCATAATCACCCAGCTAGTATGGTGGTCCTAGGATAGGAGCACTAGTGTTCTGACTTCAAGCTCAGTGTTCATTCCTAAACTTTTAAAGTCATTCACATCCCTAAAGGTACGTGTTAAAGATAAAGATTCCTGAGTGTAGTTCCAGATCTCTGAATCATAATCTCCAAAGGAAGATTCTGGGCATTACTCATTTTAATAAACACCCCATGTGAGTTTTAAGTTAGGTAGCATTCAGTGAACATCTCTGGCAAGGTAAAAGCCATAAAGACAGGAATAAACATAAAAGATTTATGGAACAACAAGAGAATTGGCATAACTAAAGAGGAGGTACATTTAATTAGCCATTCAACACATTCTTGAGCATCTACTACAAGACAGACATTGCTCTGGGTCAGTGGTTCTCAACGGGTAAATTTGCTTCAAAGAGGACATTTGTGACTGTCTGGAGACATTTTGGTTGTCACCAATTAGGGGTTGCTATTGGCATCTAATGCACAGATCGAGAATGTTGCTAAACATCCTACAATGCACAGGGCAGCCCACACACCAAAGAATTGTCTGTCCCAGAATGTCAAAGTGCTGATGTTAATAAACTTTACTCAAATGTAATAAGTTCCTTGTCCCCCAATGAAATATATTCTAATGGGAACATCATTGTGAATGGTGAAAGGAAAGAGCAAATTAAAATTTGGGGACAGTCTATATAGAAGTTTACAAGCCAAGTTGAGAAGTTTGGATTTGAAGAGGCAGGGAATCAAATCCCCTTGAGATTTTTTAAATCAGGAAATTGATGGGAGGACAGTTTTAAGAAGATTATTCTGATATTAGGAGAGAGGAGAGAGTGTAGAGGGGGGGATTCAAGTTAAGTCAGTTAGGATATAGTAATTGAGGTAAAAGGTGATGAATTTTGGGAGTTGCATATGGGTGATAGAAAAAGAGCAAAATTTGTAAGAATACCACCCCTATAAAAACTTCTCTATACAGCAAAACTCTGTGATGAAAATGAGAGCCACTGAATTTACACTTTGAATGGATTATACGAAGAAAGGAACTGTATAACACAGGGAATCCAGTGGTGGGTGATGGACTGTGGCTAACAGGACACATAGGAGAGTACTTTGTCCTGAATGATAACAAATACACAATACTAATATAGAATGTTAATAATTGGATGGGTTAGGGGGAAAACATCAAATGTAAGATATAGACTATAGTTAGTAGTAATATTTTGATGATGGTCTTTCATAGTTTGTAACAAATGTTTCACAAAAATGCAAGGTATTAGTGATGGGGAGATGTGTGGGAGCTTTGCATGATGATATGCATGTTTGTTTTGTAAATTTACAACTTTTATTATACGTTTATTGTTTATGTATGTTCATGTATGAATGATATACTTCAATAAAATTTTGTTTTAAAACTAGTCTATGACTTGGTCTGATTAATAGAGAGGAATGGATGGAAGGTGACTTCAAGTTTCATTAAAAGATTGTCAGGCGAAGTTCTGAGGAGGAACACCATAGAGAACATTGATTTGGGGAAAAGTTGAATTTGAGATCACTTCAGGACTTTAAAGAGGATGTCTATTAGACTATAGCTCAGATAAGAAGAAATGAGAACTATAAACCTTGAAGTCAGGAGCAGGAATGTGACAGTGGAAGGCAGTCAAATAGATGAGTCCTTCAGGGAGGGAAATTATAGAAAATGTATACAAGTCTCAAAACTTGAACCTTGGGAAATGCTAGTAATGAGAACAATTACTTATGCATGGGTGTACAAAGTAGAGTCATGCAATTCATTTTATTTGATCCCTTTAAGAGCTTGGTAACAAAAACTTGTATGTAGGCTATACCTATTTTATGGATATGGATATCAATTTTTCATAGGCCATCCACCACAGTAGCAGAGATGGGATTTGCAGCTTAGTTTTTCTACTTCTAAAGTCAGAATTCTGAATACCATGATTACTGGAAGTCTAGAAGAAGGATATCAGCAAGATCTGAGGTCTGCACTCATTCTATTCAACCAGGAGAAACTAAGTGTAGAGAGGTACTTATGTCGCAAGCATATGAAAACAGCTAACTCATTTCCCCTGAAATAAAAGCTATTTCCAGAAATGTTTTGTTCTGGAGAGCAAAACTTATTAAAAAAATTCATTGAACCTGTTGAAATCCTGGTATAGTCTTTGGTTGATCATGACAGAACATGACCCAAATATACACAGAAAAGGGAATTAATTTATTGACTCATCCAAGTAAACCATGACTATGGCAGGAATGGACATAGAAAATGAAATAAAAATGAAAGGGGAAATACTGTCAAGACCCTTTCTGTCTCATTTCGCTTCTGTCCTCTTTTCTCCTTCTCCACTTTGTGCTGGTGGCAAACTATGGCTGGCATCTTTGTTTTCTCCAAATTGCAACCAGAGACAAAGATGCTTTCTTACTCTCATTTCTGATGGAAGGAGTGACTGTGGTATGCAGGTTTGGTATTGTAAATTGACCTCTAAAGCAAGTGGTTATTTCCTTATAGACTCTTCGCTAACTATATCAATAGGTGCTGCCAGTGCACAGTGGGTGATTATAAAAGGGCATCATGCTAGGCTTTTGCCAGTTATGACCTACAGCTAACCACATTTTAATGGAAAATAATGGAGAATTATCATGCTTTTCTTTCTAATAACTGTTTTAGAGGTGATTAACATGTTTTTGTCCCTCCTTCCCTCCCACAAATATATATTTTTGAGCACTACTTCACAGTATTTTTTCCAGTTTCTAAAATCATCATCAATTTGAATTAATACAAATTAATTTAATTTTAATTGTAAACGCAAGCTTTTGTCCCTTTCATCTCCATATGTTGTTGAAATTACAAAATGAGGACAAGTTAAAGAATTCTTTTGGTGATTTGTTTGAATGCATATGTTGTTCAGAGAATGTGGGTGGCTGCTATGCAATCCTCAACCTGCTGCATTTGGGCTGGCAAGATGATTTCAATTTAATCAGAAGCAGGGATTGTAAAATCATTCTGCCAGAATGCTATATATCTATTGGAATAACTGAGCAACAGTAGCAGTGTGCATTTTTCACCTTAGGTATTTTGTTAAGAGCAAATTTTTATTTATTATTCATTATTATTATGTCAAAAATTTGTTAATGAGAGAAAAAAATTGCATGGCAAAAGTTTCCTTAAGTAACAATCACTTTGATGTTATACTAGTAAGGTTTTGTTGTTTTATTTTGGATTTAATAAATCACTTATGGAATTTTTTTCTTACTTTTCCTCTATATTGTGTTATTATATGATAATGTTATTATACAATAATGGAAAGGATATAAACTTTAGAATGAGAGGTTCAAATTCTGGTTTATTATTGATTCAACAAGCATGTGCGTAGTGTTTCATGTTTCAGAGGAACACACATAGAGGATGCAAACTTCAATAACACAAGCTCTTTGATTTCAGGAAAAGCATAAGTCTCATGATAGTGGAAGGAGAGGGAGCTTAGAGTAAATGCTGGGAAGGGGTACAAAAAAATGGGAAATCCACATCTTATAGAAGAGTGTCTTAGTTTGCCATGTCTGCTATAACAAATACTATAAATCTATTGGCTTAAATGACAGGAACTTATTGCCTCAGTCTTTTTTTTTAAGATTTATTTTTTATTTATTTCTCCCCCCCTCCTTTGCCCCCCAGTTGTCTGCTCTCCATGTCCATTCACTGTGTGTTCTTCTGTGTCCGCTTATATTCTTGTCAGCGGCACCAGGTATCTGTGTCTCTTTTTGTTGCATCATCTTGCTGCATCAGCTCTCCGTGTGTGAGGTGCCACTCCTGGGCAGGCTCTGCTTTCTTATGCTGGGTGGCTCTCCTTAGAGGGCACACTTCTTGCACGTGGGGCTCCCCTATGTGGGGGACACCCCTGAGTGGCATGGCACTCCTTGTACACATCAACACTGCACGTCCTCAGAATTTTGAAGGCCAGGAGTTCAAAATCAAGGTATGCTTTCTCTGAAGTCTGTAGCAATTTGGTGGAGGCTCAATCTCTGCTTCCTTCACATGGAGATATGTCTTCTTCTGTTACCTTCTCTGGCTTCTATTTCCATGTCCAAATTTCCTTTGCTTATAGGGTGTCTTAATTTTGCAGAGCAGCAATAACTAACATTGCACAATGGATTGACTTAAAAACAAGCATTTAGTATTCCACAGCCTTGAAGGCTAGAAGTCCAACATGCAAATGTTGGCAAGGTCATGTTTTTTCCGAGTGGGTAGTGTTCTGGAGATGGCAGTCCTCTGTCTCATGGTGATCTCTCTCTTCTCTCTCCTGGCTTCTTCTGACTGACTGCACCCAAATTTCCTCTCTTTAAAAGGACTACAGTCTTAAGGATTAAGGCCCATCCTGATTCATTCAATTTTGCCTCATCTTCACAGGATCTTCAAAGATCCCAATTACAAATGAGTCCATACCCACAGGACTAGACTTAGGACTTGAATATATATTATGGGGGGCATGATTCAATCTCCAATAAAGGGAATGGTGGGAGAGTTCTCTGGAGATGGGGCTGCTTGACCTGAATTTGATAGCAAGTGGTTAGGTGGACAATGAAGGAAAGTATGTTTCAGGCATAGGAACTACCTATGAGAAAGTACAGAAGTACTAAAGGACATGATATGTTTTGATGAACTGCAAACAGTTTGATGTGTCTGTTATGTTTGGAACATAGATGGTACTTAATGAATACAAGTTGAATAAATAATTATTGCATGGTGGGGTGGTGGAGAGTGTTATGGGAAACATCTATAAGGAAGGAGGTAAGGGCCACAGTAGAGAAGGCCTTATGGGTTAAGTGTTCTGACCTTCATCTTGACACCTATGGGAAATAATTGTTTTATTATTATTTTACTTCAAGGAATGGCACAATCCCTGTGCCTCACTTACCTTGTCAGTGAAAAAGGAATATTATCTATTGTATGGAATATTGTGAGGATTATAGTGACAATAGATAAATTCATCTGACACAGTGCCTGCAGTATAGATTCATTCAACAAACATTTTTTTTTCTTTTTCCTTTGTTGATCAGAGCCCTTTTCATGATAAAATCTCCTGCTTAATGGAATTTACTGCTTTACTCAATAATTTAGTTCCTAATGGCAGAACCTCCAAAATCTGCTAATTGGCTCCAGTAAGGAGTTCTGGAATGAAGCAAGCAGAGTCTGAGGAAGAACATTTCCAGAAGTAATTTTTTCTTCTTCCTTCTGATATCACTGTGGTCAATCTTGTTTAAAAACACCTGTGTTCAGTTTTTATTTGAATATGCAAACAATAACAAATGTTCAACTTCCTTTACAAAATTTCTTTAGTCATCTCACATAGCATAGTATATTCTAGAAAAAAATGGATGGCTTTTAAGGTCTTGAATGTTACTCTACACATCCACTTGTGCAGCCTTCATGCACCTCACAATTTAGTTGCTTTTATCAAAGCAACCTAATTTGGAGTAATTACGGAACAGAGAGTAGGCCACAGTTTTCTGGCTTTTGAAATCTTATGGTTATTTGTCTTTCTCTGAAGCTGAACTGAAAAGAGAGATTGATTCCTTTGTGGAGCACACAAATTCAACCTCCAGCTTTTTCTGGACATTTCAAATATTTTCATTTGTGTTTTGCTTTTCCTGTAAGGGAGAATGCCCCTCTCTTCTGATCATGTTTTGTGTCTGGTTTTCACAGTAATTCTTATTTGACAACTGGTGATAAAGCTAGTTCCCAGATAAGAGACACAAATAAGTAGGGAAAATAGAGGTGATAGATACAAGATTAATAAAGAACAGGTAAATCTCCCTTTCTTTAATTCACTTGGTTTTTTAATACCATTTCCATTTCTTAAGTTGCAACTTGGAGAAAAGTCCGACTTGCAAGTGATTGTGTCAAGAGTCTTGGAAGAAAAATGTGTCTTATGCTTAGTTTAGTAGACTTATCCTCAGGTCATGTTAATAAAGTCAGCTGATAAAGACAATGATGAAGATCTAGACTGATAATCAGAAATTTCAATGTATTCTTGACATTGCCATATATTAATTTAGAATAGATGGACTCAAGTTCCTTTTCTCTTTTAACATTGTATAACTTGAAGTCCTTTTTATACTATAGCTTGATTCCAGCACTTTAAAGTCTCCATATCTAGCTGTGGAAGGTGAAATACTATTCTCTCCACTCCCAATGATGTCCATGACCTAATTTCAGGAACCTGTTAATATGTTACCCTACATGAATAAAGGAATTTTGAGGATGTGATTAGGCTAAAGATTCTGAGAGGAAAGATATTCCAGGATTATCTGTGAAGGCCCAATGTAATTACAAGGAGGAAGGGAAGTCGTATTCAGAGAGGAGATGTAATGTTGGAAGAAGAGGTTGGATTACTGCACTTTAAAGATGGAGGAAGGGGCCATGAGTTGAGGGGCTTCAGTGAGCTCTAGAAAAGCCACAGAAACAAATCGTGCCCTAGGGTCTCTGAATGGAGCATGGCTTTGCAGATATATTTGATTCTGGCTTAGTCAAACTCACTTAGGATTTCTGATCTCCAGAATTGTAAGATAATAAATATGCATTGTGTTAAGCCCCTAACTTTGTGATAATTTGATACAACAGCAATAAGAAACATAAACACTATCTATGTAAAAATCTTTCTGTATCTCTCCCTCTAACTTCCTGTGTTTTACCAAATGAGATGAAGTATAGATAGGTTTAAACAAAGTCAGTACATGACCACATGGCCAATAAGGCCACCCAAATATTTGAATTCCATGATTTACTTCGATCCAATCATAGCTCCATCATTTGCTAGTTTCTGACTTTAGGCTTGTCACATACTTCTCTGTGCCTCAGTTTCCTCATCTGTAAAGATAATAGTAGACCTACCTTATAGGATTAAAGAACTTAAAACATATATATCAGTAATTTGTTCCAACCTCCAAAGTTCCCATACATACTCTCTGGCAGTTACTCCTTCTGAATGCAGTATTTAGAATCTGAAGATGAGCATATTTAAGTGAGGCTGGTCAACATCAACATAGTCAGAAGGACGTAAGAGTTAAATATGAATGCCCGAATGAATCAGAGATTTCCTTGAGGCTGGGTACAATTTTCTCAGCATCTGAGTTTCTGCTGACTTTTTTGCTATCAGTTCTTGATCTGTTCTGGGAATTCCACAGAGACCAAGATCACTTCACTTTGTTACACTGGAATTTATGAAAGTATCAAGCTAAAATAAGAAATAGGTAGTTCAGCCCTTACAGTAGATTCTTCTCTTATACAAATCCACTAAAAAGAATTGGCTAAATTTATTATTCAGGTATTTTCCATGATGTAGAAAATTAATTAAGATTATGATCTTTTATTAATTTGATCTTTTATCCAATCCCACACATACATTTGTGTATGCACACATGCATATATAAAAGAGAGTACCTCCTCTTTAAGAACAAACACCGGGTTTTTTTTTGTAGAATAAAAAGAATGAAAAGGCATTGGGAAATGGTCAAGGAATGAATACCTAATAAGCAATTAGTATTCTGATGTTAATGCTCAACATTTTAGCCTCCTTTCTTTTGGTTTTGTAAGTTGGCTCTTTCAAAGGATAAGAGGAAAATATAATTTCTAAATGTCTCCATTTGCTGGATGATTCATTTGTTGACCACTTTTCACTGTTGTAAGCACATCATTATAGGGATTAGATGATCCTGAATGTGATGATTTTGGCATTCATGTAGACATTGGTTCTGTCTGCAGAGATGAGTAGAATCTCATAAGCCAATAAATAATATTTGTGACATCTATTGATACTAAAAAATTCATATTAAAGGAGACACTTTTGTTTGGCAGTAAGGTAGTTTAGTAGGGAGATTGCTGATTTGGATCCTAGTCCCTAGGCTGTGTGATTTTGGGAGATGATGATAGCTGACACATTTATAAAGTTTTGTAATTTAAAATTTGCCTTCTGGTGCACTTTACATATGATCCTACAACTCCTTTATGGGCTAGATTATACCAGCTACCATGCTGGAGAAGAGAAAACCAACTCTTAGAAAAGTAAAATAAGTTTCCAAATTCACACATCTATTCAGTGTCAAAGCAATGGCTCAAGATGGCCCTTCTTTCCACTGCAACATATTGCATCATAAAGAAAAGTTTCATTCAAAATAAATATAGTGTGTGAGTTTCAGCTTCCTCCCATATAGTGTGTGCACATGAACATACTAAACTAGATGTAGATGGGAATCAAAAACTCAAATCTAATGGGACAATGTATACAATGCTAATAAATTAAATTTTCTAGATATAAAGAATGGCATGAAATTTGGTGTCTTACTTACCCAGCTGCTGTAACAAATACTATACAAGATTGGCTTAAACAATGAGAATTTGTTGACTCATGGTTTTGACTCTAAGAGAAGTCCAAAATCAAGGCATCAATAAAGTGATGCTTTCCCCCTGAAGACTAGCATTCTGGGACTGGCAGGCGGTCATCCTTGGGTCCTTGGCTTTTTTGTTACATGACAGTGCACATGGTTATATGCTTTCCTTTCTCTATTTCTTCTACTCCTTGGTGGCTTTTATTCCTGTGGTCTTCTCTATAAGGTCTCCACTAATAGGACTAAGACCCATCCTGATTGATTTAGCCACACCTTAACTAAAAGTACTGTCTTCTAAGAATCCTATTTAGAATGGGTTCACAGTCACTGGAATGGATTAAGATTAAGAACATTTTTAGGAGACATTACTCAACCTAACATGTGGCATTAAGAGACATGTCCCATCTGAAGGGAGTAGCTGATACCAACATCCATAGTACTTTCATGTAGGAGAATGCAAGAAGACTGGTGTCAGATTTTCTGTTCTTTCAAGAGAAGATGAAAATCTACCTATTCATGAGAATTTTCTATGTGCTGGATTGATGCTGAGCTGGCAAAACTATCACATCCTTTTAAGGGTGCTGTGGCTGGATAGGAATGGGGGCATCTCCATTTCCATTAACTTAAATATGCTATAAAATCAGCATTGTCTCTGAATTTCTGGAAAAAGATTCTAGTAAGAGGATTAAGGTGCATCCTGAATGAGGTGAGTCTCACCTTAACTGAAGTATATCATCAAAAGATCCTACTTAAGTGATGTCATCAACATGGTGAAGTAAGACATTTTCTGAAAAATTGTCCCCAGAGAAAACTCTACTTGAGCGATGTCATCAACATGGCAATGTAAGACACTTTCTGAAAAACCCGCCCTAAAGACTCAGCAAATAAAAGAAAAATCCAACTTGCTTAGAATGCTGGAGGATGATAGAGACTGGGAAGAACTCTACAAATGAATCAAAGATAAAGGAAAACATCAGGTAGGAAACTTCCATCCTGGACCCACTGGTCCAATTTCTCTCCCTCACTCAGACCCATACAGTTTAGGAAATGCTCAGAGGCAGCAGACCAGATACCTCCAATTTCCCTCTACAGACAACAGTGGTAGAGCCCCATGCACATCCAGGAACAGGACTAAGTCTGCAGAGACCTAGTGGGGAACAAAAACCACTGAGGAGTGCTACATGCAAAAGAGTACCCAGGAGAAAAAGTAAAAAGAGAGACTGCAATAAAACTGTAACTGAAAAGTGTTGTTCTCACTCTGTTCAGTTTCTGTTGACCACGTAGTTGCAAAACAGACTTTTCTGGAGGGACCCACCTTTCTGGATTGCCCCCATATGTCTCTCTAGGGTGGAATGCCCTATCTGGGAAGAAACCAGGGACAGAAGAGGCCCTGTAAGAGGTTAAATGTAATTGATATAGGACAGAATATATAGGACAGGAGAGTCTCAGAAATGAAAAGAATAAGGAAAACAGAGCATTGAATGAGGGAAATAATTTAAATAAATCATAGGATCTGGGAGAAAATTCTTTACATAAACAAACAGAACAGATCAAGATTCCTGGAGAAGAAACAGAGGAAAGGAAGTTTCCTCCTGGAGGAGGAATAATTACATAAAAAGTGAAATCCTAAAAATTGTACCACATATTCAGGGCAAGAATCAGATGAAGAATAGCTGATAAAATCTGAACAGTTAAACATGGACTATTATAAAGGTCTAAAATAAGTTGGAGCAAGGGTTTAAGAAGGGCCTTAACACAAAAGCCAATCAACAATAAAATTCTAGACAAGAGGGAAGAACTGACCTTTAGAGATAACTCATCAAGATAATTAAATGCCTAGAAAACAGCAAAAAATTACAAGCCATACTTAGAAATAGTCAAGGAAAAAAACTAAACTTCAGAGAAGACACAGAATTTGGAGCAACTAAACAAAACTAAATTAATTCAAGGAGATGAAGGAAAATATGCATAAAGAGATAAAGGATATTAAGAAGACAGTTTGTGAGCATAAAGAAGAATTTGAAAGTATAAAAAAAAAGAACAAATTATGGGGATGAAAGGCACAATAGTGGAGATTAAAAAATACACTAGAGGCATACAACAGTAGATATGAACAGGCAGAAGAAAGAATTAGCAAACTAGAAGACAAGACAATTAAAAACCTTCAGTAAGAAAAAGAGAGAGAAAGGAATAGAAAACACTGAACAGTGTCTCAGGGCTATCAATGACAGCATGAAGCTCACAAATATATATGTCATGAGTGTCCCACAAGGAGAAGAGAAGGAAAAGGGGCAGAAAAAATAATTGAAGGAATAGTGGCTGAAAATTTCCCAACTCTTACATAAGACATAAATATACATGTCCGAGAAGTGCAACGTGTTAAAAACAGACTCAATCCTAATAGACCAACTTTGAGATATATACTAATCAGAATGTCAAATCCCAAAAATAAAGATGCAATTCTGAAAGCAGCAAGAGAAAAGTGATTCATCACATATGAGGGATGCTTAATAAGTGCCGATTTGTGATCAGAGATCATGGAGGCAAGAAGGCAATGCTATGATATATTTAAGGTCCTGAAAAAGAAAAACTTCCAGCCAAAAATCTTTATGCAGTGAAACTCTCCACCAAAAATGGGGGAGATTTTAAATATTTACACATAAATGGAACCTGAGAAATAGACCTGCCCTACAAGAACTACCACAGGCAGTTCTGCAGGTTGAAAGGAAAAGACAGGAGAGTGTGGCATGGAGTAGTGTGAAGAAATGAAGATTATTAGTAAGGCTAACTAAAAGGGTAAGTGGAAAACTCAACAGTACTGTATCTTCAATATAAAACACTACTCTTTAATTCATACAAGAACCAGAATACAATGAAACAGGGAAGCATTAGTTAAAAAACATAATCATTTTCTTTTTGAGATACATAAAAGAACTCCAAACTGTCACACTCTCTCCTTTGACTATTTACTACTTGGGATTATGTTGTGTTATACTGACATGTAGAACTTCAGCAGCTATTTTGTCATGATGAGGCAATAAAAAATGTCAAAAATTAAATATGCTGAAGAACAGAAGGGTAGAAAGAAATTGGGCCCATGATGACACCACTGAGCTTATATTAACTATTCTTACTACATACCTCCAGATTCTTTTTTAATGTAAGAGTAATATATGTCTCAAATGCTTAGTTATATGTTTATTACTTACAGACCTACACATGCTAACTGAAACAGTATAAGAATATGTTCATACCATGAAGAACATATATCCTTTTACAGGTTACAAGAAAATGTAAGCAGTTGATTAGGGTTAGATAATACAAACCTTTCGTAAAACTCAACTGCCTTCTCTGAACCGTTGAAAAAGTTTATTCTCTCTCATACATTCCTCCAGACAACGTAATGGTGAGTAAGAGGCTCAGTTATGTGTAAACAATGGATACTTCTCTGAATCCCCACTGATTACTGAGATGTCACATGAAGGACCAACATTTAGGAAAATACTGGATTATATTAAAGTTTTAGGACTTTAACTCAAAAAGACAGGTTATTGAATAAGATGATCTTACTTAATAATCTAATATTTCCTTATATTTCCGATAATTATTACACACATTATTGAAGCTCTGTTAATTACCTAAAAGTAGAGGGCACATTTCACGTTCACAAACAAATCCTGGAGAGGTTATAAAATCAGTACAATGATGATGTCCTCCTCTCTTTATTCTGTTATCACTTTGGTCTGCAGAGTTCCTGGGACTAGAAACATCTTCTAACAAATCCATTAGCTCAATACTACTAATTTTGTAGTTAGTTACCTAGCTAATAGTTATTTTGCATTACAATGTTCCAGAGATTGTATTAGCAATGAAAGACTGAGATGGATAGTATGATTTCACCAACAATTGATGACAGATATGATGGAAACCCTGTAACTTTCTCCAAAGATCATATACCTTGTGATTCACTACTCTATCAAAGGTTTGGGGAATGTATTAGTCAGCCAAAGGGATGCTGATGCAAATACCAGAAATTGGTTGGTTTTTATAAAGGGTATTTATTTGGGGTAGGAGCTTACAGATACCAGGCCATAAAGCATAAGTTACTTCCCTCACCGAAGTCTATTTTCACAAGTTGGAGCAAGATGGCTGCCTATGTCTGTGAAGGTTTAGGCTTCCTGGGTTTCTTCCTCCTGGGGCTTGCTTCTCTTTCCTCTATGTGCTTACTTCCTGGGGTTCCAGCTTAAGATTTCAGCATCAAACTCCAACATCAAAACTCCAACATCAAAAACCCTCAACTCTGTCCATTGTCATGCCTTTTTATCTGTGAGTCCCCACCCTTTGGGGACTCAGTGCCCTACTGACTCAAATCCAAATAATCTCATATGCCCAGAGGAAAAGACCAGTTTGCAAACATAATCCACTATTTCTTTTTGGAATTCATCAATAATATCAAACTGCTGCCCTCCACCCTCTGAATTCCAAAAAGACATTATAGTAATATTAAAAACAACAACAACAACAACAACCCTTAAATCAGTTACAATGCAAGTACTAAATAATATCACAATCAATGTAAAGAAATACAGTTTGTGCTGGGGCAAAGTCCTGTCTGCTATAGACCTTTGACTTAGAAAACAATTTCTTTACTTCCAATATACAAATGGACAGACAAAGGATAAACATTTTCATTATAATAAGGAGAAATTGGGAGGGAAGCATGACTCATGGGTCCTCTACATTTCAGTAAGCCTGCAGGGCATCCTCCATTTGATTTCAGTCTGAGAGTCATTCCTAAGATGATAGTTTCTTCTCATTGGGGCCCACCCTTTCCACTGGCTTGCCCAATGGCCATTTTCTTGATTCCGCCCTCATCAAGCCTCTAGGTGTTGACCAAGCTCCAGACCTCTCCCTCCAGTAGTGTTGGGGTGATTGCCATACTTCACCCAATCTTTGGGTTAGAGTCTTAACCCCCCTAGAATAGTGATGTGAAGACAACATTCCCCCTAACCTTTGTCATACAGGCTCAATCCTCTTAGAGCAATGAGTTGACCACCTGGCCTTCCTTAACTTTTGACATACAAGCTCAACCCTCTCAGAGCTATGAGTTGACCACCTGACCTTCCCTAACTTTTGGGGGACAGGTCTACCCCTCTCAGACCTGTGGGGTGCTGACCTTAATCACCCTAATCCTTGGGGAATGTGCTCCACCCTCTCTGCACCCAGGGGCAGCAAAACTGTCCCAGAAGGTTGGGCAGGAACATCCACCCTCTTCAACTGCTGGTGCAAACTCACCCTCTCTCTACACATGGTTGGGGTTCCTCTCTTGGCCCAAGGTGATGTCCTAATTCCAGATATCAGCTTCCATGATTTTCCTCTTAAAGCTGTTTCTCCTTCAATCTCTCCTTCCCATGTCCCTCTTATTCCAGACTGAGAGTGGTTTTACTCATACAACTCTCTCAAAAAGTCTGTTGGTTTAGCATGGAGGAAACAGGGGTCCAAGCCATCAGACAGTAAGACTTTCCACAAGTCTTTCTTAGATAACTGCATATTCTATCCTGATTTACAAGTTCCAAGTTTAGTTAAGTCTTTCAATGGGGCACTATCATCTGGGAGCCTGATTTCCAGAGGTTTGAAATTTCCAGAATCAGTTTCTGATTTCTTTGTGCCCAACAACTCAGTTCTCAGCTTATTTCACTCGTCTAGCATTTTAGTACGAGCTGCAATCAGAAGCCAAGCTGCATTCTCTGAGTTTACTTTGGGAAGTTCTTCAGCTAAATGTGCAGGCTCTCCATTTTCAAATTCTGTTTTACATAAAACATAAGGAGTTAATTTTGATAAGTTCTTTGCAACTTTAAAACACAGATCACCTTTCCTCCAGTTTCCAATAATAGTTTCATCATTAACTTCTAAGGCAACACAGAAAGTTTTTTTAGCATCCATCTCACAATCATTTCCTTCTAAGGCCTTATCAAAAGTAAATTTAGGTTCAATTTGCTACCAACAGTTTCTGCAAAGCAGCTTAGGCCTTTTCCATTAAGCATCTCATAATTCCTCCAAAAAAATACCCCTTACTCATTTATAAAACCATTCTAGCATTTCAGTATTTCCAAAAGCACTTCCCCACTCCTTGGTACCAAATTCTGTGTTAGTCAGCCCAAGGGGTGCTGATGCAAAATACCAGAAATTGGGTGGTTTTTATAAAGGGTACTTATTTGGGGTAGGAGCTTACAGACACCAGGCCATAAAGCATAAGTTACTTCCCTCACCAAAGTCTATTTTCACGTGATGGAGCAAGATGGCTGCCGAAGCCTGTGAGGGTTCAGGCTTCCTGGATTCTTCCCTTCCTGGGTCTGGCTTCTCTTTCCTCTGTGTGCTTACTTCCTAGGGCTCCAGCTTAAGGCTTCAGCATCAAGCCCCAACATCAAAAACCCTCAACTCTGTCCATTGCCATGCCTTTTCTCTGAGAGTCCCCACTCACCAAGAAGTGGGTACTCGATGCCCTACAAACACAAAGGTTTACTTGATTAAGTAATCCTTAACTGATTAAGTTATTAATACTTTATTTAATCAAGAAATGTTCTGAATCCAATGTAATATCATATGCCCAAAGAATATGAGATGCTAAAGTGACAGAGAAGAAAGATACAAGACTCAGACTGAGTATGTGGGAAGGTTTGGGATTCCAGAACTTGAAATGAATCTCTATCGACAAGTTGGAACTTTCCAGATGAGGAGAGATTTATCAGCATGTGGAACAGGATATGCACAGATGGAATAGAGTTGCAAGTAGCTAGTTATGGGAGGTGTGAAGGATCTACTTAATAGGAGAAACAGCAGATAGGGAAGGAGGGACTTTTTGCTTTATGGAGAAGTTTAACCCTGAAGGTGATGTAGAGATCTTGGGGGGTTTAGGCAGGGAAGAAAAAGATCATTCTGGCACCTGAGTACAGGATGATTTAAAATAGTGAGAATCTGGAGGTAGATAAACAGCCCTCACTCAGTCCAGTTTCAGTCAACTGGACATCTTAGGCAAGACAGAATTTTCTGAAGTGGCCCACCATTCTGGATTGACCCCATTAGACTCCCTGTAGTAGGATCCTCTTATGAGGATGAAACTGGAGGCAGAAAAAGCCTCATAATAAAACAGAGTTTAGTAAATCAAGCTGCTAACATAGGATAGTCCTAGAAGTGAAAAATGTAAGAAAACAGTAGGACAGAGTGAGGGAAAGAATTTTTAAAAATCATAACAGCTGAGGAGAAAAATCTGCCCTGAAAGAAATAGAATAGATCAAGATTTCTGGAGAAGAGACAGAGGAAAGGAAACTCATGACAATGAAACAATTGAACAAAAAGTGCAATCTTAAAAATTGCAAAGCATATGCAATACAAGAATCAGGTGATGAAGATCTGAGAAAATCTGAACAGATGATCATAGGCTACTCTAAAGGTCCTGAAAAGTGGGGCAGCATCAAAGAGGAGACTTAACACAAAGCCAATGAACAATAAACCCTAGACAAGAGGGAGAAATGGACCTTCAGTATTAATTCGTCAAGATAATTGGATGCATAGATATTGGCATAAATTTATAAGTCATACTAAGAAAGGAGATGATATGGCTCAATCAAGGAACAAATTAAAACTTCAGATGAGACTGAGAATTTGGAAGAACTATAAAAAGATGTTTAAATAAGCCTCCTAAATCAATTCAAGGAAATGTAAAACAGATGCAAAAAGCAATAAAAGATATTAAAAAGACAATGTATGAGCATAATTTAAAAGTATGAAAAGAAACATAACAGGAATTATATGGATGAAAGGTAGGATAGTAGAGATTAAAAATACACTACAGATATACAACAGGAGATTTGGACAGGCAGAAGAAAGAATCAGTGAACTAGAAAACAGGACAATCAAAACCATACAATCAAAAGAACAGATAGAGAAAAGGATAGAAAAATTGAGCTGTGTCTCATGGATTTGAGTGACAGTATGAAGCACACAAAAATACAAGTTATGGCTATCAAAGAAGAACAGAAGGGCAAAGGGGCAAAAAGAATATTTGAGGAAATAATGGGCAAAAACTTCCCAACTCTTAATGATAGACATAAATATATCTGTCCAAGAAATTCTATGGATGCAAAACAAAATAAGCCCTTATATATCTATTCCAAGACACGTGCTATTCAGAATGTCAGATGCCAAAGATAAAGAGAGAATTCTGAAAGCAGCTAGAGAAAAACTATTCATCACATACAAGGGATCCTCAATAAGGCTAAATACTGGGAATTGGACTTGGCCCAGTGGTTAGGGCATCCGTCTACCACATGGGAGGTCCACGGTTCAAACCCCGGGCCTCCTTAGCCTGTGTGGAGCTGGCCCACATGCAGTGCTGATGTGCACAGGGAGTACCATGCCATGCAGGGATGTCCCTGTGTATGGGAGCCCCATGTGCAAGGAGTGCACCTTGTAAGGAGAGCCACCCAGCATGAAAGAAATTGCAGCCTGCCCAGGAATGGTGCCACACACATGGAGAGCTGACACAACAAGATGACGTAATAAAAAGAAACACAGATTCCTGTGCAGCTGACAGCAACAGAAGTGGACAAAGAAGAAAATGCAGCAAAATAGACACAGAGAACAGACAACTGGGGCGGGGAAGGGGAGAGAAAAAAAAAAGACTAAGTACTGATTTGTCATCAGAAAACATGGAGGCAAGAAAGTAATAGTATGATATATTTAAGGTACTGAAAGAGAAGTTTCCAGCCAAATACGTTATCCAGTGAAACTGTCCACCAAAAATGAGGGAGAGTTAAAAATATTCACAGATAAACAGAAACTGAATGAGTTTGTCAACAAGAGCCCTACCCCACAGAATTACTAAAGGGGTTCTGGAGGTTGAAAGGAAAAGATAGGAGAGAGTGTCTTGGAGTTGTGTGAAGAAATAAAGACATTCAGTAAGAGTAAGTAGAAGGGTAAATGCAAAACCCAGTACTACCATATTATCAATACACCTTAACTCTTTGATTCTTATTAAGAGTCAGAATATAATTGAAAAAAAATTAATAATTTCCTAATAATGGATGGGCAAAATATAAAGTTGTAAATTGGTACAAAAGCAACATAAGAGGGTAAAGAGAGGATATGGAAGCTGAAAACATGCATGCTATCTTTATATCAAAAGACACAGGTGGCAGAATGGATAAAAAAGCATTGACCCAAGTATATGTTGCTTACAAGAGCTTCACCTTAGATCCAAAGACACAAATAGGTTGAAAGTGAAAGGATGGAAAAAGATAATCCATGCAAATATTAACCAAAAATGAGGTGGAGTAGCTATACTCATATTGGACAAAATAAACTTTAAGTCAAAAGTTATAAAACACAAAGAAAGCCAATATATAGTTTAAAAGGGTCAATACACCAAGAAGAAATAATAGTCAAAATATTTATGTACTTAACCATGGTGCCCCAAAATATATGAGGCAAATATTGGTAAAACTGAAGGGAGAAATAGACGTCTCTACAATAATAGTTGGAGAATTCATTATACCACTCTAATCAATACATAGAGCACCTAGATGGAAGATCGGGAAAGAAACACAGAACTTGAATAATATGATAAATGAATTAGACATAACAGACTGTATTAGTCAGCCAAAGAGGTACTGATGCAAATTACGAGAAATCGGTTGGTTTTATAAAGGGTATTTATTTGGGGTAGGAGCTTACAGAAACCAGGTCATAAAGCATAAGTTACTTCCCTCACCAAAGTCTATTTTCATGTGTTGGAGCAAGATGGCTGCCAATGTCTGTGAGGATTCAGGCTTCCTGGATTCCTCCCTTCCAGGGTTTTGCTTCTATCTAGTTTCAAGGTTCCTCTCTTCCCGGGGCTTGCTTCTCTTTCCTCTGTGTACTTACTTTCCAGGACTCCAGCTTAAGACCTCAGCATCAAACTCCAACATCAAAAAGCCTTCAACTCTGTCCTTTGCTATGCCTTTTATCCGTGACATGGGCCAATCAAAGCCCTAATCATAATTTAGTTATGCCCAGGTACAGACCAGTTTATTAACATAATCCAATATCTATTTTTCAAATTCAAAACTATATTAAATTGCTACACACACATATACAGAACATTGCATCCCCAAATAGTAAGATATACATTCTTCTCAAATGTACCTGGATCATTCTTCAGAGTAGAAGATTTGCTTCACAAATCCAGGCTCAATAAATTTCGAAAGACTGAAATTATACAAAGCATCTTCTCTGACCATAATGGAATGAAGCTAGTAAGCGATATCAGGTTGAGAAAGGAATATCCACAAATATATGGAAGTTAAATCACATTCTTCTAAGCAACCAATCAGTGGAATGAAGAAGAAATTGCAGGGGAAATCAATAAATATCTTAAGGTGAATGAAAATGATAATACAAAATATCAAAACTTATGGGATGTAGTAAAGGCAGACTTGAGAGGGAAAGTTATAGCCCCAAATGCTTACATTATAAAAAGAAAGGACTAAAAGTGAAGACCTAATTGCACACATGGAAGAACTAGAAAAAGAACAAGAAATTAATCCCAAAGCAAGCAGAAGGGAAGAAATAAAGATTAGAATAGAAAAAATAGAATTAACAAAACTTCTTTAAGAAGATCAATAAAATTGACAAACTCGTATCAAGACTGACAAAGAAAAAAGGAGAGAAAATGCAAATAAATAAGATTGGAAATGAGAGGGGGAAACATTATTACTGTCCCTATAGAAACAAAGGGATCATAAGAGGATACTATGTCCTACTATATGCCAACAAATTAGACAACTTAGATCAAATGAAAAAATTTCTGGATGCACATTAATAACCTACACTGACTTTAGAAGAAATAGAAGACCTCAGCTGACCAATTCAAGAAAGGTGATTGAAACAGTTATCAAAAACTTCCTGTGACAGTTTGAAGTTTTTGTGAATCCCAGAAAAGATCATGTTCTTTGAATAATCAGTTCCTGTGGTTGTGGCTCCCATTGATTGCATTGGATTCAATTTCAGGTAAGGGAACTTTTAATGAGATCACTTTTCATTAAATGGCTTTAGCACCTTTGATTGGGCTATTTCAGTAAGGCGTGACCCAGGTTAGGTCTCTGCCCTCTTCCTGGAGTCTTATACAAACTGAGAACTGAAAGCAGAAACATACCTACAGAGAAAGACAGCTGCCATGTGAAAGAGAACTCTAGGACCACATACAGCTGAGAGAGACTGAGAGAAGCTCCAAGAGGCTGAGAGAGAGTTCTGGGGCTGGAATCAGCAAAACAACCTGAAAAAGGAGAAGGCAGAGATCAGTCATGTTCCTGATTGCCCATAGCCGAGTTCGGGGAAAAAGGAGCCTGGAAAAGAAGACTGAGAGTTGCCATTTTGCCTTGCCATGTGGCAGGAGTCTAGGAACCAGCAGCTGACCTTTGGTGAGAAAGCATCTCTGATGATCATTTGTTTGTTTGTTTGTTTTGTTTTGTTTTGTTTGTCTTTATTTTTTTAATATTACATTAAAAAAACACGAGTTCCCCATATA
Organism: Dasypus novemcinctus; assembly: GCF_030445035.2. NCBI lineage: Eukaryota > Metazoa > Chordata > Mammalia > Cingulata > Dasypodidae > Dasypus > Dasypus novemcinctus. The sequence goes on along the minus strand of NC_080673.1, from coordinate 163,192,234 downwards.
CCCCCCACCCTCCTCACCCCACTCCTTCCCACATAACAACAATCTCCTCCATCATCATGAGACATTCATTGCATTTGGTGAATACATCTCTGAGCACCACTGCACCTCATGGTCAATGGTCCACATCATAGCCCACACTCTCCCACATTCCACCCAGTAGGCCATGGGAGGACATACAATGTCTGGTAACTGTCCCTGCAGCACCATCCAGGACAACTCCAAGTCCCAAAAATGCCCCCACATCTCATCTCTTCCTCCCATTCCCTACCCTCAGCAGACACCATGGCCACTTTCTCCACACCAATGCCACATTTTCTTCAATTACTAATCACAATAGTTCATGAATAGAATATCAGTAAGTCCACTCTAATCCATACTCTATTCCTCCATCCTGTGGACCCTGAAATGGTTGTGTCCACTCCACATCTATATCAAGAGGGGGCTTAGATTCCACATGGATGCTGGATGCAATCCTCCTACTTTCAGTTGTAGGCACTCTTGGCTCCCTGGTGTGGTGGTTGACCTTCTTCAACTCCATGTTAGCTGAGTGGGGTAAGTCCAATAAACCAGAGTATAGCAGCTGAAGTCTGTTGAGGCTCAGGGCCTGGCTATCACATGGTCAGTCCAGAGATTCAGGTCCCCTGGGTTTATATTAAACCCCAGCACCAAATACAGTTCTGGTAAAAGTAACAGGAGAGGCTTGTGAAAAAAGATCACATCTGAGTCCAGCTCCATCACACAGAAACACAGACTCCAAAGTAGGGCCAACTGACATGGCACTGAACTCCATCTGCCATGAGCATAGAACCTGTGGGTCTCTGTAGCCCTCAGAAGAACCAATTCCTGGGGTTGTATCTACTTTATTGGACATTTCTAACAGCTTTGGATCTGTAAGTTTTTATCTCAAATAAATCCCCTTTATAAAAGCCAACCCATTTCTGGTATTTTTGTCCTGGTGGCCTTTGGCAAACTAATACAGGTAGGTTACCAGAGCAACATGCAAAAATCAGTAGCGCTTCTACAGTCAGGTAATGACCAATCTGAGCAAGATATCCAGAAAGAAATCCATTTACAAGAGCAACTAAAAGAATCAGATATCTAGGAATAAATTTAACCAAGATTATAAAGGAATTGTACACAGTAAAAACAATATTTAACAAAATATTGTTAAAAGAAATTAAAGAAAACTTAAATAAATAGAAGGCCATTCCAGTTCATGAATTGGAAGACTAAATATCATTAAGATGTCAATCTACCAAATTGATTTACAGATTCAACGCAATCTCAATCAAAATTCTAATAGCTTTCTTTGTGGAAATGGAAAAGTCAATTATCAAATTTATTTGGAAGAGTAAGGGGCTCTGGATAGCAAAAACATCTTGAAAAAGAAGAATGAAGCTGGTGGATGCACACTTCCTGACTTTAAAGCATATTACAAAGCTACAGTGGTCAAAACTGCATGGTTTTGTCACAAGGATAGACATATTGAACCATGAAATCAACCTGAAAATTCAGAAATGGGCCTTCACATTAATACCAATTGATTTTTGACAGGGCTTTCAAGTCCACTAAATTGGGAAGGATTAGTGTCTTTAAGAAATGGTGGGCGGTGGACTTGGCCCAGTGGTTAGGGCGTCTGTCTACCACATGGGAGGTCTGTGGTTCAAACCCTGGGCCTTCTTGACCCGTATGGAGCTGGCCTAAGCTCAGTGCTGATGTGTGCAAGGAGTGCCCTGCCACGCAGGGGTGTCCCCCGCGTAGGGGAGTCCCACGTGCAAGGAGTGTGCCCCATAAGGAGAGCTGCCCAGCGCATAAGAAAGTTCAGCCTGCTCAGGAATGGTGACGCACACACGAGAGCTGACACAAGATGATGCAACAAAAAGAAACACAGGTTCCCATGCCGCTGACAACAACAGAAGTGGACAAAGAAGAAGACACAGCGAATAGACAGAGAAGAGACAACCAGGGTGGGGGTGAGGGGGAAAGGGGAGAGGAATGAATGAATGAATAAATAAATTAATCTTTAAAAAAAAAAGAAATGGTATTGGGAGAATTGGATATATATATATATATGCAAAAGACTGAAAGAGGACCCCTGTCTCACACCTTATGCAAATGTCAACTCAAAATCAATCAAAGTAACCTTTATGTAATCTAAAACTTCTTTAAAAATAAAGTTAAAAAAAATACCAGGACTATAAAAGTCAAAAAAATGTAGGGTACCATTTTCGGATCTTGTGTTAGGCAGTAGTTCCTCAGACTTCACAAAGGACAAGCAATGAAAGAAAAAATAGATAAATGGGACCTCCTCAAAATTAAAAATTTTTGGGCATCCAAAACTTTGTCACAAAAGTGAAAAGGCATCTTATTCAATGGGAGAAAATATTTGGAAACCGCATTAGCAATAAAGACTTAGTATTCAGAATATATTTTAAAAAACCCTAAGACTCAATAATAAAAACACAACAAACCTAATTAAAAAATGTGAAAAGCTTGAATAGACATTTCTCCAAAGAATACATACAAATGGCTAAAAAGCCCGTGAGAGGATGCTCAACATCACTAGCTATTAGGGAAATGCAAATCATAACTACAATAAGATATCACTTCACATCCATTAGAATGGCTACGATTAAAAGAATAAATACTACAAGTGTTGGTGAGGATGTGGAGGAATAGGAACATTCATTTCTTGCTGATGTCAATGCAAATTGGTACAGCTGCTGTGGAAGACAGTTTAGCATTTCCTCAGGGAGCTAAGTATAGAATTACCATATGATCTGACAATCCCTTGACTAGGTGTATACCCAGCAGAATTGAAAGCTGAGACTCCAACAGATATTTGCTCACTGATGTTCATGGCAGCGTTATTCACAACTGTGAAAAGATGGTAGCAGCCCAAGTATCCCTCAACCAATAAATGGATAAATAAATGTGGTATATACATACAATGTAATATTATTCACCTGTAAAAAGGAATGGATTCCTGACACATGTGACAACATGGATGAACTTGCAGACACTATGGTGAGTAAAATAAGCCAGATGAAAATGAACAAATGTATGATCTCACTGTTATGAAATAAATAAAATGAGCAAACTCATAAAATTAGCATCTGGAATATAGGTGACCAGGGATAGATTGAGGTTAGAGAATGTGCAATTGAATATTAATTTAAACAGAACTTCTATTTAAGTTGATTGGAAATGTTTGCAAATGGTTGGCCGTGATGGTAGCACATTATTGTGAGTGTAATTAAAATCACAGAATTATATGGGTAAACATGGTTAAAGGGGGAAACATTAGGTCAAATATGTTACTAGAATAAAAATTAAAATATAAAGCATAGAATTGTACAGCACAGTGAATCCTATTGTAGAGGATTACTATAGTTTATATTACAAGTATACAAATGTTCTTTCTTGTAGTATAATAAAGTATATGACACTAATACAAGGTGTTAATAATAGAGTGGATTTATGGAAAAAATATACCTAATGTAAACAATAGACGATAGTTAATACTACCTGTTTAATATTTTTTCAATTGTAACAAAGGTAATTAATGTTAAAAAAATTAGTACAATTACAAAAGTGCTATCATCAACTGTAACTAATGTTCCACACTAATGTAAGGTGTTGGTGTTGGGGTGGGATGTGGGAATCTTTTGTTTTTATGCGTGATTGGTCTTAAAACCACAACTTCTCTAATAAATTTTTTTAAAAGGAGCACTACATGAGAGAGGACCATGTTCTATCTCATTATGTCTCATTATGACTAAGAAAAAAATACTGCGTGTGTGTGCGCTCACTTGTGTGTGTTTGCACAGTTAGAAAGGAAAGAGAAAAGACCAAATAGAAAAAAAGATCCTGCCACAATGCATCCACATCCACAGGAATGGATTATATTTAAGAAGATGTTTCTTCTGGGGTACATACAGCTTCAGGTTACCAGAGTCATTTTCTTCTTTGTCTTATTTTTGATTTAGAGGTTCCATTAGGTTTTTTGACTTTCCATTAATGTCTAGGCCAATTTAATAACTGATTTGGACAAATAGATAATTCCTATGGAAATAACTGAAATTCATTTATTTGTATGCTTAAGGAACATTACAAAAACAGAAAACACTTTTCAGAAATCCTGGCATGCAAAGATTAGGCTCATGCATTTCTTTTATGCCACCAAGGGAACATCTGAACTTGGAAGAGAGGATTTTTAGGGCATCAAATATGTGTCCTCATCTTTATTGTTTTCACTTTCACAACTGATGGCACTTCCTAAACAAATGTAAATAACAACATAACTCATTTAGAGATTCATTTTTTGAACATGTGTAATTATGAGGTTAAATTTTGCCTTTGAAGTATACGGTACCTGTGCTTTTGGACTTTTTGGTTGTGGTGATAGTGGTGCTGGTGCTGATGGGTTTCAATAAGTTTTATTAATAATATTATTAATGATAAAAATGATACCATTTATTGCATATTTATTATACATTAGATTCTATGCTAAAAGTTTTTCTATTCATTAAAGCATTTAAACCTCATGAATGCCCAAGAAGTAGGCATAGTGTCCCAATTTTCCAGGTGAGAAAACTGAGACTAAAAGAGTTTAAGTAATTCGTCCTAGATTTTCCAGTTACTAAGATACAGATTCAAACTATTTTCTAATTAAGAGTGGAAAAGAGTCAGACAGTATTTACTGAGCACAAGACTGTGTTCTGAGTTCTTAGTTCTAGTGAACAAAATTAAGTTCCTTCCTATTTGTGGTTTTATTTTATTTGTGGAGACAGATAAAAGGCCAATAAACATACCTAATACGTCCACTAAAGAACGGAATTTGGGTAATATGATAAAGAGAGGCTCTTTTCCATGAGGGAATCAGGTAAGATGTTCTGATGGAGAGATATTTAACCTAAGATTAGAATAGAGTGGAGGAGTCAGCAGTGGGAATTCCTGTGACAGTTCCTCTGTGGTACAATTAGTACCCATAGCCCTAGATCTTAGAATAGTATAGCCTATCAGTTGGTATTGAAGAGGGTTATGTAGTATTTTCCTAGGGAAAGAGCAAGGGCTTTGGAGATGGACTCAGGTTCAAATTCTGTCTCTATTCCTTTATCCTTGAGGTATTTGTGCACCTCAAATTTATTTCCAACTCTTAGTTTCCTTGTGTAAAATCTGGGTAACAATCTTTACCTCTAGGATTGATAAAAATTGCATATGTAAAGTCCCCTTTGCAGTCCCGAGAAATGCATATACATATACGGTAGTCATGCAACAGACAATTATAATTTGCATCTTACAGAGACATGAAGAAGTTTCCCCTGATGCTTTGTTGTTAAAGAGAGGCGGAGGGAAATGTGGCAAAGAAAATCACCCTCCACCTGCACAGCAGAATGGGGAGCAGGGTTAGTATGGAAACAGATCCAGGAAATGATTTGAGAGGAAACTGGTGCTGCTAAAATGGGTTTTCAGATACTTTAAGTACAAGAACGAGAATTCAAGAGGCGATGTGAGGGCAAGGCTAGAGTCTAAGTGTAATACAATTACAGAGTAGCATGGAGAAGGAGATAGAGAGAGGCCCACAGGCCCACAGCCTGGCTTCCACGGGCCTGCATCTGCTGTACTTAAAATGATGGTACCTGGAGCCAGCTTAGCCTCTTGCCTGTCTCTAAGGAAACTGGGGATAGCCCCCGTCTGCCTTCTGAGAAGCTGCAGGACTCTGAGCTAATCACTTTGCCTCTTCACTTTCGGGGGTGGGGGCAGGAGGGCGGGGAGAAAAGATCTCTACACCTTACCCATCTCACAGGAATCATTTTAGAATAAAAATTGTTTAAAATGCCACTTGGGTGATGTTACTTAAAATGCAGGAGCACAATTTAGTAAAGAGGCAAACCTCTGTAAATCACATTCATTATCTCACAGGCAATGAATAAGATCTCCAGTAGCTTGTGGTTTGGCAGCAGCTTTCTCCTGGGGAGGGCTAGCAAAAGAATAATGGTTTAGTGGTTCAGCGTGATTCAGTGGAAAGCAGCTAGATTTTGGAATGGTGCTCACCTGAGTTCCAGTTTGCTACCTGTTGAATGTTTATTGTGCTACCTTGTAGACGACACTTATCCTCTCTGAGCTGAAGCTCTGGATCTATAAAATAAAACCAGTAGCTAACACCATGCAAGTTGTTGTGGGGATTAAGTGAATGTAAAGTTGTTAGCATGGCATGCATTGCCACTCAAAAAAATTTTTTTTTAAAGTTTTTGCTCAAGATGTGAAGACTGAAGTAGTCTGTAAGCCCCTTGGTTTGTGGTGATTTAGAAAATATGGGGACAAGGTTAGAAGACCCGTTTCAGGAGGACTTTTCAAACCAGTGCCAGTCTATACAACCAAAGGATCAACTGTAAATGATCCAGTGGTGTTCCACTAGTCAGAGGAGCTAAGCCTACCCCAAGCATGTTCTGTGGGAAAGGGTGGAATCAATTCTTGGTCTGAATCCCAGAGTCAGTTCCAGTGGGTGTGGGGGCTCCAAGAATGCCCCAAGATGACCAGGTGGCTTCACTATTTACAGTTTTACAGGGGATCCTGCAGGGCAAGGAGCAGACTGAGGTTATAAATTGGCTGTTTGGTCCTTAGTCTCATTTAGAGCAACAATCATCACTTTCCATTTGAATTTGCTGAAGATTGTGATGAGGCTTCAGGGCATCTCTAAGATTCATCTCTTTAATCAACAGAAAGGAAGAAATGGCCTGCCCTTGTTACCTGCTAGGTCTCTAGGAACAAGCAGGCTGCAAATGCCAATGCTTCTCAGTGCTGTCTCAGGCTCTCCCATCCTTCCTTATGCTATTCCCATGGTAACCCTGTGGAAGGGAGATGAGAGACAGATAACCACTGAGAGGCTCTTTTTAGATTTCTGGCCAGATGCTTTGGCAATTCTGTTGAGGAAAGGAAAACTAAACAAATGTAGATATTTTTAAAGACAATACATTTAAAAATTCATATAATAAAACTGGAAATGACCTTGAGAAAACATCCATCCCACTTTTGCCTCCAAGAAAACCTATTTCCAAACCATACCAAAGAGTTGTGCAATTAAATCTTTTTTGGACATTTTACTTAAAAGCCTGTTATACTGTATTATCATATATCCTACCCTGAATTGCCCCACATTTATTCTCAGTGCTCAGACCAGGGAACTTGGGAATGAGGTTGAGTATGAGTGCTCAAACTGTGAAGGGCAGAGCCCTGGGTATACCATTCATTCGGAGTATGCTATAATGGTTCCCTAGGTTTGTGCAGTACACATCCTGTGCAACAGTGTGCACTGGCTCTATTCTGCTTATCTTTATTGCATGTGAACCAATTCTGTGCAATCCTTCTCACAGTCATTAAAAGACTTCAGGGATTTCATATTGTTTTTAGGTTAAAGGACCAATATCTTCAGATCCACTCTAAAGCACTACATGTTATCTACCCTGCATACCTCTCCAGAATCATTTAGTGCCATTCTGTTTTCTCTCTTTGTGTTTTAACAAACTGGCCTTCTTTCAGAGTCTCAAAGAGGCCATGTTCCTTTCCTTCTCAAGACCTTAAACTTCATGTTCTCTTGCTTATAATACTTTCCCGTAGACTCTCTACCTAGTTAATTCCTCTAACTCCTTACCCTTCCAATCTAAGCTCAAATATCAGAAAATACTTCCTCAACCTCCAAGAAAAGAGAAGGCATTCCTGCATATGGTCTCCTACCCTCCTGTATCTTTCTTTCACAGCACTTAACAGTTTGGGATTCTATATTTATTTGTGCAAACTTTTTCCCCTTAATTTACTAGTTCCATTTTGATCAGAAACGGTATTGTTTGCTCACTAGTATACAATAAATTATTCTAATCACTGAATGATTGGTAATTATTTTGAAGGGTTAGAAACCCCTTTTTTTTCTGTCACTACTATTCTAATCCCTGATTGATTAAGTAGTAATTCTTTTAATGGGATAGAAATCCAGTTTTTCTGTCAAATCAAGCTATGTGATTATACAGGGGCTCCTCAAACATGCATCGGAACCCACTGGTGGTCTTATTAAAATGTGGATTCTGGTTTGTAAGTCTGGGGTGAGGCCTACCTTTCTGTTTTTCCAACAAGTATCAGTTCTAGAACATGGCTGCTCATGAGAATTCCCTAGAGAAGCTTTAAAAAAAATTCTAATTCCTAGGTCCCATCCTTGTGGATTCTAGTTTAATTTGTTTGGGCTTTTCCTGGAGCACTGGGTTTTGGAAAATCTCTACAGTTTATTCTAATATTCATCTCTCTTGGAGAAGCACTGATTCCAGGCAAATTTGATCCTTGACAGCAGGTAAAGGGACTACCATGTTTCCCTTTTCATTAGACACCATCCAGGGTGGCCACTTGGTAGAGCCTGATTTGCTGCTATTTTTAAATGTGTCTCTTAGAGATGCATAGAAAAGTGTCACCCTGCAATTGTTTTGTGACTAGAGAGAAGAATCCCATGTGAGTTGGTTAATGTTAGCAGCAGAATGGTCCGATCATAAACATTCCCACTTCTTTACATGAAGGAAGAGCATTTCTTATCAAATATTTAAGAAGTAACTGTAACTATAGAAAGAAGTAGAACATTTTGATAGAACCTAATGTGCCTATAGTAACCTTTGTAGCCCGAGAAATGATGCACAATTACACAGATGATATGATCAGAAAAAAGAAAACTTTGGTGCTTTTCCCAAAAGCTGCAACCTCTTCTGTGAGTTCTTTGATCCCATGACTGCCCATTGTTGTGGACACGAACAAAAGCCACAAAGACTCTTGGGCTCTTGGTTGCTCCCTCTGAAGATCAGTTGCTTTTTACTCTAAAGCATAGTAATACTTCCTTCCACCTTTTTGCTGTTAATTATCCCTATATTCTTCAACTGGCTCCTTTTTGGGTATTTAGTTTTAGGAATTGCATGAAGTGGAGTGTAATGTTTTTGCATTGTTTAACTTAGCACCACACTACGTTTCGTGTCCTAGACTAGGCGAATTTTCCCATTCTCTCTCAATCTCTACAAACCTGTCAGGTAAGTATTGATCCTACCATGTTTTCCAGATGAGAAAACTAGACTTTGTAGTTCATTAGTTTTCCAGTGACACACAGCTGGCCAGGGCAGAGCCGGGTGTAACTGGTTTTAAAACCTGTGTTCTCTCTACCTCAGTGGTTGTAAATTGTTATTCTAGAAGCCAAATTCAGCTGACAGATACATTGGTCCACATTTTAACATTAGGTGCAACCATTTGGAAATCAGAAAATTTCCTGTAAAATTTCAGATTTCAAGCTTCTATTTAAAATAACCATTTCTGTCAACACTGAGGCCAGCCATCACCTGGAGCCAAGTGACGTTTTCTCCTTTTGATGGCACTCTCCCTTCCTGTCCCTAATAAACACTTTTACTCCTGGTCTCCTGGTCTGCCTTAGCATGTGCGGAACCTGCTTGACCCCTCCAAGATTCTGGTTTTTCAGATTAAGCCTTAAACTCTATTGAGGGAAAAATGATTCTCACATCTTCAATACATTTTATCATGAGGGGAAAAATCATCCTCTCAGCAGGGTGGAGGTCATTTGACTTTGGACCTTCTGGTACTCTCTCTATGTTTGCATCTCTGTAGAATGGTTGTATTTTTTAGGAATAAAAAGTGATGGAGTTTGGTATATTAGTTGTTGGTTCTAGTGTTTAGTTTCCTGGAATGGTTTCCAATCAAAGTTTTGGCTTTGCAAGTTGTACGGTTGTGTTTTAACAACTGTAGCTATGTGAAGACTCATATTTCCCTGGATCTCATAGTATAGTTCAGTCTCCTTCAGGAAAGACTGTGATAAGATAGAAGAAGAGGGACTTACCTGGTATGACCTTTAGTTTACTTTGGTAAACTAGTCTTTGGTTTGTTTTTGAATGTTGCTTGCTTATGGGGCATGGTCCATTTCCTTTTTATCTTTCCATGCCTGACTTTGACCCCCACCCAATTTAGCGTTAGTTTCTCTGCACTCCCTCTGGGCCTTTCAATCTTTTATTCCTTGTGGCATAGTTTTTCTCACTGTAACATGCAACAGAACACATGTGCATGTATTAGTTATACTACTTAAACCCAGAAAAATCCTATGATATTGGGTTTAGAATTCCAACTGTGGGAACCATGACTCAAAAAGACTATAAAATTTGGTAAATTGATAAATAGAAGAATTAGAAGTTTTTACTGGCTAAGTGTGAATTTTGAATATTCTGCAGCATAATTTACTTTAGGTTTAAGAGACAGATATAGGAATTGAACAATGTCTACAAAACATAAGAAAAGTAATTTGCTATTTTGCCACATGACATCCCATACTATACATCATCAATTTTAAGATATGCCATCATTTGATGAGCTACTGAGGAAGAAAAAAATCCTGTCAAATAAATAATGTCATTTAAATTATGTTCATTATATCTCTATCCCAATTACAGATGTTCTAATGTAAAAAAGACATCTTAGACAGTGATTGAAAGGGTAAGTCTAAGGTCATGAGTATTACTAGAAGGAAAGCTAAAAATTGTAAGATAGGATGGTATAACATAGTGAAACCTTGTGTAAAATATGAATATGGGTGATATGACATATATAAGACTTTTTTACAAAATATAAATACAAATATACTACAGAGAAGGAAATAGAATAGCAGAGGAAGCATAGAGAGTATGAGAGGTGATGAGATTTTTTGTTGGGTTGTTTTTTGTTTATTATTATTATTGTTGTTGGAATAATGGAAATGCTCTAAAAATGATTGAAGTGCTGAATGCACAACTCTGTGATTATACCAAATACCACTGATTATACACTTTGGATGGATTTATGCTTTATTAATATTTATCAATAAAATTGATTTGTTAAAAAAAATGAGTCAGCCCAGAACTGATCACCCCAAATTCCTAAGTTATTTTGCTAAACCGTAACAGTTCTTATCTGAGTTGGCCTGCATTGTGTGCTCAATAGCCTCAACTTTAAACCAAGTAAATAAAGGAAAAAAAAAGACATGACTTAGAATTAACATAGGAAACTCATTCAACTTTTGTTGCATGCCTTTAATGAAAAAGACACTTGTTAAAGCCTAATTGTCTTAAAATAAGATACAAGAAAACAAATGCAAATATATTTACACTATAACCCTTTTCCTATAGCAACCTTCAACTGACCTAGAATTTGACCGTGTAGTGATTTATACTACTTGCCTTCGTGTGGTACGGACGACCTTTGAAAGATGTGAACTAGTTAGAAAGATCTTCCAAAACCATCGAGTAAAATTTGAAGAGAAAAACATAGCTCTGAATGGTGAATATGGAAAAGAGTTAGATGAACGATGCCAACGAGTTTCTGAAGCTCCATCCCTGCCGGTGGTGTTCATCGATGGCCATTATCTTGGGGTAAGTACTTTGCTAAGGAAAATCTTTTTTTCATTGAACCCAACCAGTGTTGATAGAAATCTATAAGCCCCTGAAAAGGTAACCTGTAGCTTAGCTACCAGGATTCTTAACTCAAACCAAAGGGATTTTTTCTTAACTCAAAGCAAATGGATTCAAGCAATATTTCCATCCCAGAAGATATACTGCTACAGAGCTCATCTGTCCCCACCTAAACAAGGTGAGATAATGACAGCATGAAATTGCCTTTTTGAATAGGAATACATTACAAAAGTGTTTAGTTGACTTGAGTTTTGCATTTTGAAGCTTAACATGTAAGATAAAAATTATTTTAGTGCAGGTAAGAGAAATGAAATATTTATAAGATGTGCATTTGTAAATTCTCTTTATGCTCCATTATCTAATACTCAGTTTCTTATCTAATGAACCTAAAATGACAGTTCTGCAATGAAATCAATAAGAAATGGGGACCTGGAGCCAGAATTGTATCTGCTTTTTGCTTAAAATTATTCTTGATCTTGGCAATGCTGCAATGTGATGCACAAATTCAGGCATATAGTAAGCAGAAAAAACTGCCTGAGTAGCAACAAAGCATACCTTCTTCATTTCTTTTTGAATAATACTGTTAACATAATAATCCACCATCAATCTATGAACATGCTCAAGCCAGTAAGAAGCCCAAGGAGAGAGCTCTGGTGACTGCTCTTTGGAAAGGAAGAGAGCAGAGTCAAGGAGAACCAGCAGTTGAGGGGGTGAAGTTGACTTCATGATCAATTATCAAAGAACAAAGAACTGTCAAATAGCAGATGGATACTCAGATCTTGGTTTTGTTTAGCATCTGGTCTTAACCTTCAGCTTTCAGTGCAGGTTGGGGAAATTCAGAGCAGGAGATCCTCGTATGCTGTTATAGGGAATTTGTGTTTTGATATCTTGCCTCAAGCCATGGCTATCAGAGGCAGCCTGTCATCTGATGGAAAGATAAGTGCAGAGAAGCCATAACACAATAGCTATGATGTCATACAATCTTCTTTTAAGTAGAGCTGGGCACAGATTGAATTCTGTAGTAGAGGCATTTTGATTTGAGCTATCAAGTCTTTTTTAAGTCTATTTCTCTATATTCCCCCAGGTCTCTGAAAATTATAACAATGATGGTAGCATTAATAATAAAAATAACAATATGGTAACAATAATAATATTATATTGCATTCTCAATTTCACTCCTGTCTTTTCCTCTAATCCTCAGGATAATCAAAGAGATCAGCTCTTTTGTATAGCATAATTGTTAAGAGGCAAGGGCTGGAGTCAGACAGCCTTGCCTCACATTCCTGCTCAGATACTTTTCCACATGATTCTGGGAAATTTATAAATCACTCTGTGCCTTGGTTTTCTCATTTGTAAAATGAGACTGATAATAGAACATATTTCTATAGGGTGATTGTGAGGATTTATGACATAATACATACAAGTGCTTACTTCCAGTATGTGGAACAAACTATGTTTTCAATAAATACTAATTATTATCCCTGCTTTGCAAATGAGAGCATTCATTGTTTTGCTCAAAGTCACACAGCTGGCCTTGTGGCAGAGTCAAGTCTCAAGTAGTCCTGTGTGATTCCCTGAACAATTGTTCTTTGTTAAATCACCTTGAGGAGAGGAATCTTTGACTGTCTATTGATGGATACATTCAAAGTACCTAGAACAGGTCTTGACACAAAGTAGGTGCTCAATAAACATGTTGAGTGCATGCATGAATTATGCTATATTGCCTCCTCCTGTTCTATCCTCTCTCTAAGACATTCTTCTCTAAGGAAAGGATCTGATAAACTCATCCACTCCAGGTAGAAAATAACTGATAAGGGTTGTGGACATTTTCTTTTAAACCTGGGGGAAAATTATTCTTATGATATATTTCTCACAATGCAGTTTAATTTTCTGTGAAACTTCACAGTTAAACTTAGGAGAAACCTGCCTGCCTACACACGCATAAGGTTGGTCTACTGCTCTTGTGATTCCTGTTTCCATTTAAAAGCCACCCTGAATATCTTCTTCCTACTTCTGATGCCGTCTACAGGCCATAATGAACTTCCTGCTATTTGCTTTTCAATTTCAGGGATAGAAGGAGAGTGCAACAGACAAAGGAGGTAGTAAGCAGATTCGGTCTCAATTGCTTTTTCTCTGTTATCACTTTATTTCCACATATGGTAGCCTAGGGGAGAGAGGACCTCACAGATGCTTCCTCTGTGTTGCTATAAGTTGAAGCTAATGCTCCAAACCTGGAGAGAGGCCAGAAACAGGCAGTGCCCTCTTCCTTCTTTTATTGATTAAAGGAGAAATACTTCCAAATTAATAATTGAAAATGGAGGTAGACACCATAGAATGACTTACATAGCAATTTTCCTCCTAGTATGAGAGCCCTTTTATTTAAATTCCAATGCAAACCTGTAAATGGAATACATATCTTGAATTGTAGAGCCTTTTTCCTGTGGTACTCATGTATCTGAAATGGAAGGATGCCCTCTGCTGGGTTTTGGCACATGGTGAAACATAATTTTTAGGGAGGAAAAGAAGCTGATGTTGGCAATTTCTTTAACATCTGTGGTGTTTTAAACAGTAAGTGAAACCATTTGATTTAGTTTAAATTTAGATGGGTGAGAAAGAGCAAGATGTGTGAATCATCTGCACAATACAACCTTCTTTAGGGAAAAGGAGAGATAAATAGAGAAACAGGGAGGGCCAGAGGATGAGGTAAACGGAGAAAGAAATAGAGGCCTGTGGAGGTAGTTGGAGGAAGTTAGGTAGAAAAAAGACACAGAGAGATGATGAGATGGGGTAGGGAGAGCATGAAAATATTTTACAGTTCCTCTATTTAGCTGTCATCATTACTACCAAACCTAGGATACGTGGTGCCAGAGTTCTTTTATCTTCAATGAAGTCAAGATAATTAAATTCAGTGGGTAAGAAGGCAGGAATGGACAAGGATGCTGAGCTCTTTTTTCTCTGACGACTCCCTACCCCAGTGAAACTGAGATCTGAAGACAGAAGCAATGAAACAATCAAAGGAAATAAATTACATTAGGAGACAAATCTACACTGTCCTGGGATGCTCTATCATGAAAATAAAAGATTGCTAGTTCAGCTTGGACCTTGTAATTATCCTTGTAATTATGGCTTCAGAAGTATTCTTTATGCCAAAAGATTATGTTCCAATACCTTGGACATAAAATATCTTGGAATTTCCAATAGGAAATAGTGTCTTGATTCTTGGACCAACCATACAACTCATGCAACTCTACGATAGACATCCACAAACCCACATAGGAACTCAGCTATAGAGCACATATAATGAACCTAAGTGGGACCTCTGGGAATAGAGAGAGGAATAGAAGGGGTGTTGATCTGGATAGATTTCTTAAACTAGTTGATATTGAGATGTGATGTGACTGTTTCAGAATTCTGTATCTATTTAAAGTACTGCATTATCTGCATATAAGCAAAAAACCATTATTAAATATAGCTAGTTTACACATTAGAAATCCAGACCCTAGGCACAGTTCTAAAGACTATTTGCAAATATTCTCTGCAGAAAGGACCACCAAGGAAGCCCTGACACGATGAGAAAGCAGTCAGGGCCCAAATCCCACTGCCTTTGCATGTCCACACCAGTAAAATGGACTGTGTGTGCCTTGCTCTTCTTTATACATTATTCGTTTCCTAAATAAAGTATTAAGTGAGTGTATTTGATTTGTAGTAACTGAAAATGTCATATTAAAACGTAATTCTGAAGGAATCTGGGAAATATACTTTTAGTTTTCTATTCACTGCAGTAAGGGAATACAAGGGGATTGAGCTGGTTACTGAGTGATCGAAACCATAATAACTGCCAGGTATGCTGTTTTCATTTTGTTGATTGTTTTAAGCAGCTTTATTGAGGTTTAATTTACATATAATAAACTGAATCCATTTAAAGTGTACAATTTGATGAGTGTTGACAGATGTGGGCATCCATGAATCAACCAACACATTAAAGATGTAGAGCATTTCCCAAACCCCCAAATAGTTCGTCATGCCATTGGCAGTCAATCTCTTCCTCTATCCGCATTCTGCTCACAGCCTTTGGCCTGCTTTATGCGAGTATCATTTTCTATTCCTGCAATGTTTTTTGTCTGGTTTTGGTATCAGGTAATGATGATCTCATGGAATGAGTTTGGAAATATTCCATCCTCTTTACATTTCATTTCCGGTGCTATTTATACCTTGTTGTAGATCCTCATATAAATCTGACATCATTTTCCTTTTGCCTGAAGGAATTACTTAGTATAAAACCAATACAGAGAATTTCCAATGTATTCCCTTCCCAGATACGCAGATACACAAAGAGTTAACATTTTGGCACATTTGTTATATCATTCTGTCAATCTATCATCATCTTCTATTTATCTGTATCTTACCTATTTTCTAAACATATGTGAGTGTGTTGCATACCCCATACTCTTTGAACACTTAATATTTCCATGTATATTTCCTAAAAACAAGGATATTCAGTTATGTAACCTCTTTAAGTATGGTTATCAAGTTCAAGAAATTTAACGTTGTTATGAGTCACATTGTCCATATTCCATTTTTTTCATTCATCCCAAGAATGTCTTGTTGGATAGTTTCTCTTCCATTATTAGATCTAGTCCAGGATCGTGTATTGCATTTAATTGTCATTGTTTCTTTAATATCTCCCACTATTTTATATTGTGGAAATATATATATATACAAATAAAATTTCCACCTCAGCCATTTCTGAACATATAATTCAGTGGGATTCATCACATTCAAAATGTTGTAGTGCACTCACCACACCATCATCTGATACCAGAACTTTCCATCATCCCAAACAGAAACCCTCTACCCATTGTACATTACCCCTCCTTTCCCTCATCACATTGCCCCTGGTAATCTGTGCTCTACTTTATATCTCTGAATTTGCATATTCTGTTTCACATAAGCAAAATAACATATTTATCCTTTTGTGACTGATCTATCTCACTCAGCATGATGTTCATTCATGTTGTAGCATGGATCAGAATTTCATTTCTTTAAACAGGTGAGTAATATTCTATTGCACGTGTATTCCACATTTTATTTATTTAGCTGTTGATGAATATTGTGGTTGCTATCACCTTTTGGCAAATCTGATTAATGCTGCTATGATCATTAGTGTACAAATATCTGCTTTAGACCCTGCTTTCAATTAATTGGATACAGATCTACAAGTGGGATTGCTGGGTCATATAGTGATTCTGTTTAACTTTTTGAGGAACTATCAAAAAATTTTCCACAGTGGCTGCAGATTTTATATTCCCACTAATAATGTACTGATTTTCTTATTTCTCTGCATCCTTACCAGCACTTGTTATTTTCCATTTTTTAGTACAGGTATAGCTTGGAAATATTGCAGGTTTGATTTCAAACCACTGCAAGGGAATGAATACTGGATAAAACAAGTCACACAAATTTTTGGTTTCCTAGTGCATACAAAAGTTATGTTTATACTATACAGTAGTTTATTAAGTGTGTAATAATAGCATTATGTCTAAAAATTACAATGCACATACCTTCAATAACATGTGACACAGAACAAAAAGTGAGCATATGCTGTTGGAAAAGTGGAACTGGTAGATTTTCTCAACCTAGGGTTGCCACAGACATTCAGTTTGTAAAAACTGTAATATCTGTGCAGCATAATAAAGTGAAGTGTAATACAGTGAAGTTTGCCTTCACTAGTGGGAAGTGAGGTAGCATCTTCTTGTGGGAGTGAGGTAGCATCTTCTTGTGGCTTTGATTTGTATTTTCCTAATGGCTAATGATGCTGAACATCTTTTCATGTGCTTATTGGCCATTTGCATATATTATTTGCAGAAATATCTATTCAAGTTCTGTGCTGTTTTTTAATTGGGTTGTTTTTGTGTTGTTGAGTTGTAGAAGTTCTTTATATAATCTGAATATTAAACCCTTATCAAATATATGGTTTCCAAATATTTTCTCCCATTGTATTGGTTGTCTTCTCTTTCTTGATAATATACTTTGATGCACAAAAGTTTTCAATTTTGATGAAGCCCAATTTTATCTATTATTCCTTTTGTTGCTTGTGCTTTTGGTGTAAAACACAAAAGCCTAACACAAGGTTCTGAAGATATTTCCGTATCTTTTATTCTAGGAGTTTTATATTTTGAACTCATATATTTAGGTCATGGATCCATTTTGAGTTAATATTTTTATACACTGTGAAGTAGGGGTCCAGTTTCATTCTTTTGCATGTGGACATCTAATTTTCCTACCACAATTTGTCAAAGGGATTATTTTCCCCCATTAATTGAACTTGGCACTCTTGTAAAAAATCATTTGGCCATAGGCGTGTGAGTTTATTTCAGATGTCCATTTCTATTACATTGTTCCATATGTCTGTTCTTGTTTGTTTACCATGCTGTTTTGATTTCTATAGCTTTGTAATAATTTTTGAAATCAATAAGGGTGAGTCCTAAAACTTTGCGCTTTTTAAAAATTGCATTGACAAATATCATTCATACATGAACATACATAACCAGTAAGTGTATAGTAAAAGTTGTGAATTTACAAAACAAACATGCATATCATCATACAGGGCTCCCACCTATCACCACACCACTAACACCTTGCATTGTTGTGAATCATTTGTTACAAACCATGAAAGAGCATCACTAAAGTATTACTACTAACTATATACAGCCCGTATCTTACATTTGGTGTATTTTCCCCCCAACCCAACTGGTTATTAATACCCTGTATTAGTATTATGTATTTGTTATAGTTCATGAGAATATGTTCCCACGTTTGTTCTGTTAACCATAGTCCATCTTTCCCCACAGGAGTCATTTGGTATACAGTGCCGTGCTTTGTACAATCCATTCAAGGTGCACACTCAGGGGCTCTCATTTTCATTACAGAATTGTGCTGTCATCACCTCAGTCAATTTTAGAATGTTTTCATTACTCCAAAATGAAAAATCCCATAACCCCTTATACCCCCCATTGTTGTTTCAGAATTTATATAATCTCTTCTTTGCCATTGCTGAAAATGCATTACAATATTACTGTTAACTATGGTTCATAAGTTACATTAAGTTGTTACATATAGGATCATGTCATCTGTATATAGGGATGGTTTTGTGCCTTCCTTTCAAATGAGGATGACATTTATTTCTTATTCTTTCCTAATTTTTCTGAACATCACTTCCTATACAATGTTGAATAGCAGTGGTGAAAGTAGCATCTTTGTCTTTTCTAGATCTTAGGGGGAGAGCTTTCAATCTTTCACCACTGAGTGTGGTGTTAACTGAGGGTTTTTCATATATGGCCTTGATGCTGAGGAAATTCCCTTCTATTCTTAGGTTTCAGAGTGTTTTTATAAAGAAAGGGATTTTCTGAAAGGCCTTTTCTGCAGCAATTGAGATAATCAGCTGGTTTTATTCCTTCCTCTTATAATCCTTTTTATTTCTGTAAGTTTGTTAGAAATATCCCCTATTCATATATGCTTTTTGTTATTTGTGGCCTCTCTTTTTTTATTTGTCAGTATAGATAAAGGTTTGTCAATTTTATTGATATTTTTCAAAGAACAAACTTTTAGTTTCATTGATTTTCTCTATTGTTTTTTTCCCTCTAATTTGTTTTCACTGTAATCTTTTTTTTTTCTCATTGTGGATTTAATTTGTTCTTCTTTTATGAATTCTTCAAGGTGTGAGGTTAGATTACAGATTTAAGCTCTTATTTTTAAAGGCGGTATTTGGGGCTATGGAATTTCCTCTAAGCACTACTTTGCTGCCTCTGATAAGTTTTGATACATATTATTTTCATTTGTATTAATCTCACGATACTTGCAAGTTTCTCTGGTATTTTATTTGACCAATTGGTTTTTGAGTGTACTAATGTCTACATAATGTGAATTTCCAGTTCTCCCTCTCTTAGTAACTCATTCCATTTTGAATGAGTAGGTATTTTTTAATGCTTTCAATATTTTATAGTTTATTGAGACTTATTTTGTGGCCTAACATATGGTATATTCTAGAGAATTATTCATATGCATTAGAGAAAAATGTCTATCTGCTGTTTGTGAATGAAATTTTCCATATATGACTATTAGGTCTAGTTGGGTTATAGTATTTTTTTTTTTTTAAAGATTTATTTATTTATTTAATTTCCCCCCCTCCCCTGGTTGTCTGTTCTTGGTGTCTATTTGCTGCGTCTTGTTTCTTTGTCCGCTTCTGTTGTCGTCAGCGGCACGGGAAGTGTGGGCGGCGCCATTCCTGGGCAGGCTGCTCTTTCTTTTTCATGCTGGGCGGCTTTCCTCACGGGCGCACTCCTTGCGCGTGGGGCTCCCCCACACGGGGGACGCTGTTGCGTGGCACGGCACTCCTTGCGCGCATCAGCACTGCGCATGGCCAGCTCCACACGGGTCAAGGAGGCCCGGGGTTTGAACCGCGGACCTCCCATATGGTAGACGGACGCCCTAACCACTGGGCCAAAGTCCGTTTCCCTATAGTATTTTTTAAGTCCTGTATTTCCTTATTGTTCTTCTTTCTAGATGTTATATCCATTATTTAAAGTGATTGTTGAAGACTCCTACAAACTTCTCCCTTCAAATCTGTCAATATTTGCTTCATATTTTTTTTAGGCTCTGTTGTTAGGAGTATATATATGTATTTATAATTGTACAATTTATTATCTTGTTGATAAATTCACCATTATATCATATTGACCAAAATATCATGTTCTTCTTTGTCCCTTTTAACATAAAGCCTATTTTGACTGATACTAGTATAGCTGCTCATGTGCTTTTGCATACTATTTGCATGAGATTATTTTTTCTTTTCCATCCATTCACTCTTTATGTACTTGTATTTTTTAAATTTAAGGTGTGTCTTTTGTAATCAGCATATTGTTAGATAATTCTTCTTTATTCATTCTGCCAATTTCTGCCTTTTGATCTGAGAGTATAACAAATTTTCATTCAAAGGGTTAGTGAAAAGGAAGGTTTTACTTCTGCTATTTTGCTATTTGGTTTTTGTCTATTTTTATACCTTTTCTGTCTCTCAATTCTTTCATTCCTGTCTATTTTTGAAATGGACCCCTTAGAATCACTTCTCTTTTCCTTCTGTGCATATTTTTCAGATATTTCTTGTGGCTGCCATGGGGCTTAAATTTAGCATCATAATTCTGTAATAATTTTGTTTGATTTGATACCAACTTAACTTCAATAGCATACACATACTATGATATTATTCTCCTTATCCCCCACCTTTATGTGTTTCTGTGACTAATTACATATTTATAAATTATAAGTACAAAATTATTGATTGATAGTAACTTTTATGCATTTGCATTTTAGATCATGTAAGAAGTAAAATGTAGAGTTACAAATTAAAAATATTGTATTGGTATTTATATTTTCCCTTGTCATTACCTTTACTGGGGATTTTTGTTTCTTTATGTGGCATCAGTCTATTGGCTAGTGTCCTTGTTTTCAATCCACAGTACTCTTTTTAGTGCTTCTTGTACAGCTGGCCTAGTGTGATAAACTACTTTGGCCTTGGTTTATCTGGGAATGTCTTAATCTCTCCCTCATTTTGAAAGACAGTTTTGCTATATATAGGATTCTTTGTTGGCAAGTTTTATGCTTCAGCGCTTTGCATATGTCATTCCACTGTCTTCTTACCTTTATGGTTTCTGATGAGATATTGTCAATTTTATTGAGGCTCCCTTTTACATGACAGGTTGCTTCTCTCTCACAACTTCCAGGATTTTCTCTTTGTCTTTGGTATTTCACACTTTATTTTAATGTGTGTTCATGTGGATCTACATGGGTTTATCCTGTTTGGAGTTCATTAAGTTTTTGGTTGTGTATATTCATGTCTTTCATTAAATCATGGAAGTTTTCAGCTATTATTTCTTTGAATATTCCTTCTGCACCATTCTCACTTTCCACTTCTTCTTGGGTTCACATAAGGTATATATTAGTATGTTCGATGGTGTCCCACAGGTTCCCTTTCACTCTTTTTTCTTTCTGCTCCTTAGTTTGAATCATTTCAATTGTCTTTCCTTTGAGTTTACCTATTCCTTCTACTACTAGTTGTAATCTGGGAATTTTTCATTTCAGTTATTGTGGTCTTCAACTCCAGTATTTCTCTCTGGTTATTATTTTTTAATTTATTTTTTATTAGAGAAGTTGTGAACTTACAAAATAATCATGCATAATGACTCTTCCACCAACACCTTAGATTGTTGTGAAACATCTGTTACAGATTATGAAAAAACATGATCAGACTATTACTATTAACTGTGGTGCATAGCTTATACTTGGTATTTTTTTCCATACACCACCTAATATTAACATATATTAGTAGTATACATTAATTATAGTTCATGAGAGAACACTCTTCTATTTGTACTGTTAACCACACCTTCCACCATATGGTTCACCAGGTTATACAGTCCAAAGCCTTCTACATTCTATCTAAAGTGTATACTCAGTAACTCTCATTTTCATTACAGATTTGGGCAGTCATTGCCCCAGTAAACCTTTGAAAGTTTTCTTTAGTCTGAAAGAAAAAGTCCCATACCCTCCTATTATTCACTCTTAGTATTGATATTGTGGCTTCTTTGACATTGATGCAAGAATATTACAATATTGCTGTTAACTAAAGTCCATAAATTACATTAATTGTGTTTTTCCCATCTACCACTATATTCTTACAACCTTGGAATAGTGATTTATATTTGTGCTAGTTCATAGAAAAATGTTCTTGTATTTGTATTATTAACCACAATCCTCATTCACCTCTGAATTCACTGTATTATTCAGTCTCTAGATTATTCTCTAGTTTTCTTTCAATTGACATTTCTATCGGTAGGCTATCCCCTTCAGCCACCTTCCCATTTAAAAACCAGCTGTGTTAGTTTCACTCACTAAAATGGGTAATATCAACTCTACCCATTTCCCCACTTTTGCAGTCAAACTAACTGAAAATTCTACATACATTAGACATCAGTACCCCTTCTCAGTCTTTGTGCTATCTCTTAATAACCTATAGTCTAGGATTTAACTTTTGTGTTTATTCCTCATATTTAGTTTATATTAATGAGATCATACAATATTTGTCCTTTAGTGTCTAGCTTATTTCACTTACCATAATGTTCTCAAGGTTCATCATGTTATGTGCATCCAAATTTCATTTCTTCTTAGAGCAGCATAGCATTCCATTGTAATTATATATCATATTTTGTTTATCCATTCATTGGTTGATCAATTTTGAGTTAAATTTTTAAAAAATATTTATTTATTTATTTATTTATTTCTCTCCCCTCCCCCCCCGCCATCCCGCCACCCTGGTTGTCTGTTCTCTGTGTCTTTTTGCTGCATCTTCTTTTGTTTTGCTTCTGTTGTTGTCAGCGGCACGGGAATCTGTGTTTCTTTTTGTTGTGTCATCTTGTTGCCTCAATTCTCCGTGTGTGCAGCGCCATTGCTGGGCAGGCTGCATTTTCTTTCATGCTGGGCGTCTCTCCTTATGGGACGCACTCCTTGTGCATGGGGCTCCCCTACACGGGGGACACCCCTGCGTGGTACAGCACTCCTTGCGTGCATCAGCACTATGCATGGGCCAGCTGCACACTGGTCAAGGAGGCCTGGGGTTTGAACCGTGCACCTCCCATGCGGTAGACGGATGCCCTAACCACTGGGCAAAGTCCGCCGCCCCTTGAGATAGTTTTTATGTATAGATAGGTGTCCTCATTCTTTGTTTTGGCTATGGATATTCACTTTTCCCAGCACCATTTGTTGAATAGACTATTCTGCCGAGCTGGGTGGGCCTCACAGCCTTGTAAAAAATCACTTGGCCAAAGATGTGAGGGTATGTTGTGAAACAATGTGGTTCCATTGCTCTATATTCTATCTTTGTGCTAGTAAACCTGCTGTTTTTTAACACTGTAGCTATGTAATATGCTTTAAAGCCTGGAAGTGAGAGTCCACCAACTTCATTCTTCTTTTTAAATATGTTTCTGGCTATTCGAGGTTCCTTACCCTTCCAAATAAATTTGATAATTGGATTTTCCATTTCTTTTAAAAAGGCTCTTGGAATTTTTATCAGGATTGCATTTAAACTGTATATCAATTTGGGTAGAATTGACATCTTAATGTTATTTAGTTTTCCTATCGATGAACACAAAATATTCTTCCATTAATTAGGCCTTCTTTCATTTCTTTTAGCAATGCAAAGCAGTTTTCTGAATAAAGTGCTTTACGTCCCTGGTTAAGTATATTCCTAAATATTTGATTATTTTTGTAGCTATTGTGAATGGATTTTTTCCCCCTGACTTCCTCTTCAAATTGCTCATTACTAGTGTATAGAAACACTACTGATTTTTGCATATTAATCTTGTATCCTGCCAATCTGCTGAATTTGTTTATTAGCTGTAGTGGCTTTGTTGTAGATTTGTTGGGGTTTTCCAAGTATAGGATAATATCATCTGCAAATAGTGAAAGTTTTACTTCTTCCTTTCCAATATGGATGCCTGTAATTTCTTTTTCTTGCTTGATTGATATAGCTAGAACCTCTAGCACTATATTGAACAACCGTTGTGACAGTAGACATCCTTATCTTGTTCCCAATCTCAGCTGGAAAGCTTTCAGTCTTTTACCATTGAGTACAATGTTGGTTGTGGATGTTTTATATTTGCCCTTTATCATGTTGAGAAAGTTTCCTTTGATTCCTATATTTTGAAATGCTTTTATCAAGAAAGTAGGCTGGATTTTGTCAAATACTTCTTGCTGCATCAATTGAGATGATCATGTGAGTTTTCTTCTTTGGTTTATTAATGTGGTGTATTACGAGAATTGATTTTCTTTTGTTAAACAATGTTGCATGCCTGGGATAAAACTCACGTGATCATGGTGAATAGTTCTTTAAAGTTTTGATGGTTTTAATTAGTGAGTATTTTGTTGAGGATTTTTGCATCTGTCTTCATTAAGGAAATTGGTCTGTAATTTTTATTTTCATAATATCTTTAACTGGCTTTGGTATGAGAATGATATTGGCTTCATGGAATGAGGTTGGTAGCATTCCTTCCTGTCAATTTTTGGAAGAGTTTGAATAAGATTGGTCTTAAATCTTCTTTGAATGCTTGATAAAATTGACCTGTGAAGCCATTCGGTCCTGGGGTTTTCATTTTGGGGAGTTGTTTCATGACTATTTCAATCTTTTTGCTGGTGATTGATTTGTTGATGTCTTCTATTTCTTCTAGGGTCAATGTAGATTGTTCATATGTTCCTAGGAATTGCTCCATTTAATTTACATAGTCTAGTTTGTTGGCGTGCAGTTGTTCATAGTATCCTCTTATGATCCCTTTTATTTCTATGTGGTCAATAGTAATGTTCCCATTTTCATTTCTGATTTTATTTATTTGTGTATTCTCTCTTTTTCTTTGTCAGTTTTATTTTGATCTCAAAGAACCAACTTTTTTTTTGTTAATTCTCTTTTTGCCCCCCCCCCTGCCAATTTCATTTATTTCTGCTGTGATCTTTGTTAATTCATTCCTTCTGCTTACTTTGGGCATAGTTTGTTGTTCTTTTTCTTGTTCCTCCAGCTGTGTAGTTAGGTCATTAAATTTAGCTCTTTCTTCTTTTTAATTATAAGCATTGAGGGCTATAACTGCCTCTCAGTATGGCTTTCACTATATCCCATAGGTTCTGATATGCTGTGTTGTTTAAATTCATCTTGAGATATTTATTAACTTCTCTTGCAATTTCTTCTTTGACCCACTGATTATTTAAGAGTATGTTGTTTAATCTCCATGTATTTGTGAATTTTCCCTTTTTCTGCTTGGTGTTGATTTCCAACTTTATTCCATTGTGATTAGAGAAAATGCTTTGTATACTTTCAATTATTATGAACTTATTGAGATCTTGTTTGTGACCCAACATGTGCTCTATCCTGGAGAAAAATTTATGATCACTTGAGAAAAATGTATATCCTGCTGTTTTGGGCAGCATATAGATGACTTATATTTTCCTATCCATTAAGCCAGACTGTGCTCTTTTTTTGGGGAGTTTAATCCATTAACAGTCAATGTTACTCTGTATAGGAAGTTTTTATTCCATGCATTTTGATCTTTGAATTTTATCTGTCATATCGTGTTTTCACCATACATTTTACACTTTTAGTTACATTTACTGATATAATCTTCATTTCTAGGCTCTCTTCCAAGCCTCTCTCTTTTGTGTTTTCAGATTGTGGTACTCTCTTTAATATTTCCTGCAAAGCCAGTCTCTTCCTTACAAACTCAGTGTCTGTCTATCTGTAGATATTCTAATCCACACTCATTTTTGAAAGACAATCTTGACAGATATAAGATTCTTGGTTAGCAGGGTTTTTTTTTTTTCTGGTATCTTAAACATATCATACCTTAACATACATATCATGCCTTCTTGCCTCCATGGATTTTGATGAGAAACATTACTTAATCTGATTGGGCATCCCTTCAATGTGATGAATCTCCATTCTCTTGCTGCTCTCAGGATCCTCTCTTTATCTTTGTCATTTGACAATGTGATTATTATATATCTCAGAGTAGGTCCACTTGGATTTATTTGGATAGGATTATGTTGTATTTCTTGGATATGGATATCTATATCTTTCAATAGCATTGGGAAATTGTCTATCATTATTTGCTCAAATATTCCTTCTGCTACTTTTCCCTTCTCCTCTCCCTCTGGGGCGCCCATGACATGTATGTTTGAACGTCTCTTGCCATCATTTAGTTCCCTAAATTTTTTCCATTCTTTTCTTAGTCAGATTTTTGTATATTCATTTTCAGAGACTCTGTCTTCAAGCTCACTGATTCTTTGTATATTCATTTTCAGAGACCCTGTCTTTAAGCGCACTGATCCTTTCTTATGTCTCTTCAAACCTGCTGTAATATGCCTCTGGTGTATTTTGAAATTCATTTATTGTACTTATCAGTCCTATAAGATCTGCTATTTTTCTATGTATGCCTTTAAATTCTTCTTTGTGCTCACCCAGTGTCTTCTTGATGTCCATAATCTCTTCAGTCATCACATTGAATTTGTTAAGGAGATTTGTCTGAACATCTAGGATTAGTCATCTCAACTCCTTATGTTATCTGGAGGCTTAATTTGTTTCTTTGTCTTAATGTGTCTCTTTCTTGAAATGGATTGTAATTTTTTGTTGGTTGCTCAGCATCTGATTTATTAGATGTATTTATTCTTGACCACTTTTCTTTCTTTAGTCTAGGGCTTTCTATTTGATTGGTTTTGTGCTACAGCAACTCTTTGATATTTGGAACTATGTAGGAGTATATGTTTAGCTGTTCTGGATTTTTTCAGCTTTTTCATGTTTCTTTCCCTTTCTCCCTTCCTGGTTGCAGAATAGAAGCCAAGGTTGCAGTTGGTTCTGTAAGCTGTGGAGGCTGAGGCTTCCTGCCTTGCACCAAGAACTGATGGTCTTTCTCCCACCTTTCTCCACTGCCAGGGGTAGTGGAGTTACAACTATATCCAGTAATCCAAGCTGTAAAGGCCAAGACTGTCTGTGGTTGCCCACAGAGACTGATGAAACTCTACTGCCCTTCCTCTCCTGCCTAGGGTTGAGAGAGAGCTGTAGGTGTGGGCAGCACACTAAGCCATGCAAGTCAAAACTGATTGTAGTTGCCCAGGTAGATGATGAAGCACCAGCCTCCCTCTTCCCCTGCAAGGTGTGGGGATGTAGCCTCTGGTCTGCTAAGCAATCTAATCTGTGTAGGCTGAAAGCAACTGCAGTTTACTAGAGAGGGTGAGGGAGCACTGTCCCTCCTGCTCTGTCAGGGGTAAGGATGGAGCCACAGGAGTGCCCAACACTCTAGTCCGTGTGGGTTGAAAGCACTGGCAGTTGCCCAGAGAAGCTGTGAAGATGTCCCCAGCTTCCTCCCTGTCAGAGGTGGGCTAGAGACTAGACTAGGTCTGCAATCAGAACTGCATGGAAAGAAGCTTGTCCCTACTATCACTGTGAATTTTAATCAACCCCATTTCCCCTCATGCTGAGGACAGAGTTAAAATAGAGACTACCAGACTCCTTCTGACTTGGAGAGGTTCATACAGGATTTAGGATTGGGCTTTAGCTAGCTGAGTTTACTAATCCGTAGCTAAACTCAGTGCTTGACTGTCTCTTGCTCCCCCATTTTTTGGGAAATGGAGCTTTCAGGGGATGTACACTGGTCTCCTCAGCATGGAGTGCTCTACTCATGACTCTTCACTGCAGATGGACAGTCTCCTTTCATTCTTCTAAGCATGTTGCAGGATGCTCCTCTGGTCTCCTGGGTCCCCCAAATAGGTGATTTAGATATCTCTGGCTGATTATTAACTGCATTGAAGGATGAGCTGACTCTTGGAGCTCCTTACTCTACTGTCATCTTGTCCTCTCTCCACGGCATTCTGTCTTTTTACTTTTTAAAATAATATGTCTCTTTATTGAGATTTTCATATTTTTCTTTTATTTTCCCCCTGATGTCATTTAATTCTTTCTCTGTGTTTTCCTTTATCTTTTTGAGAATACTGAGGATCATTGTTTAAAAATCTTTGTCCAGTGTGTTCAAAGTCTTGTGTTCTTCTTTGATGAGTTCTGGATTTTTATCTTGATCTTTTGGTGGTTCATTATTTCCTGTTTACCTTGTAATCATTTGTTGCACGTGGTATATTTTAGGATTTTTAAGTGTTTATTCTGGACTTTCATTCCTCTCTTCCTTAAAGGTGAATCCACCTAGTGATATGCCAGGCATTTTCTTGAGGGCCATGAACTAACAAAAACAAGCAACCCAATGCATAAAGCACCTTTCCAAGTCTTTGCTAGCTGGTTCTGCTTAGCTGATGCTTCCCTTTAGAGTTTAGCCTGCCTATCAAGAAAATCATCCCAATCTGGACTCAGATGGGATCTTCCTTCATAAGACTTTCATGCTAATGTGCTGGAGGTGCAGTTAATGTTGGGGTTTAAGATATATTTAGGGGATTTGAATCTCTGGACTGACAATGTGATAGCCAGGTCCTGAGCCTCAACAGACTCCAGCACCTACAATATGATGTATTGGACTTACCACACTCAGCTAAGATGGAGTTGAAGAAGGACAACCACCACACCATGGAGCCTAGAGTGATTACAACTGAAAGTGGGAGGATTGCATCCAACATCCATGTGGAATCTGAGCCTCCTCTTGACATAGAGGTGCAATGGACACAACCAATCCGATGTCCACATAGAAGAGGTGGCATTGGATTGGGAAAAGTGGACATGGTGGCTGGTGGGTATGGGGAAAGGCAGGAAGAGATGACAGATGGAGGCGTCTTTGGGACATGGAGCTGCCCTGGATGGTGCTTCAGAGGCAATCACCGGACATTGTAAATCCTCACAGGGCCCACTGGATGGAATGGAGGAGAGTATGGGCCATGATGTGGACCACTGACTATGAGGTGCAGAGGTGCCCAAAGATGTACTTACCAAATCCAATGGATGTGTCATGATGATGGGAACGAGTGTTGCTGGGGGGGGGGGGGGAGGAGAGGTGGGGTGGGGGGAGTGGGGTTGAATGGGACCTCACATATATATTTTTAATGTAATATTATTACAAAATCAATAAAAAAAAAAAAAAGAAAATCATCCCAAGGCAATAGTGAAGTATAGAATCCTTTCTGTCTCTTCGGAGACTCAATCTTGTCCTGGGCTTGTGCTTGCTCATGACCTTATGTATGAATTTCCTCTCCAGATTTCCCTGTTGTATGACTTTAAGCAGGTAGTTCTTTTCTCCAGGCTTCTTTGACTTAATTGTTTCTTACACTGCTTTAACTGTCTGTAAACTGCTTCTGCTTGCTGGGTAAGTTCTAGGAGGACAAGCTTCAGAATGAGTTTCCTACTTAAGTTTTTCAGCTTCCTACTCAATAGATTGGCATCAACATACAGGCACTGCAGTATGTCCATTAGAATTATTCTGCTCCCCTTGCAACATGGTCAGGGATCCACAATGCGATTGCAGGCTATCTCCATACCATGCCAGGGAGGAGGTCAAGGAGGAAAAAACAAGGTCTACCGTTTTTAAAGTTATATATTCTTTATTTTGTGCTTGCCCAGTGACTGCAACCCTTTAACTGCTTCCCAGAGTTCTGAAGATTATGACTCTGCCAGTTTTTGCTAGTTGTTCAAATTTGTATTGACTGGTTATCTGGAAGTCTTCACCTTTCTTTTTGAATTTTATTTTTATGCTTATGGAATTCTAGATAGACATTTTTTCTTGCAATTCTTAAAGATATTTCTCTACTCTCTCTTTAGATACACTGTTCCAGTGAGGAATTGCTGCTATCAATATCTTTGTTTCTGTGTATACAATGTCTTTCTTTTGGCCCTGTGGATGCTTTTAAGATTTTTCTCTTAATCACTAATTTAGGGAAACCTGAATATGGATATCTTGATGATTTTTTTTTCCTTTTTTGTGTGTGCTTGTGCTCATTGGCATTTTTGGATCAGTGGGTTTGTAGTTTTTACCACTTTTGGAAAGTTTTCAGGCAATGTTTTCATGTATTATTTCTGTCTCTCCTTCAGGGACTTCAATTACATGTAAGATTTGTTTGACAAGTCCTTGAAGTTGTTCTATAACTCAATGATACTCTGGTCTTTTTATTTTAATTTTTAAAAATTCTTTCATTCTCTTTCATATTTACTTGTTTCTATTGCTATGTCCCTTGATTATCCAATCTTTTCTTTTGCAATATCTAATTTTCTGTTAATGGTAATCAGTGTATTTTTCATCTCAGTCAAAATTTTCATCTTTAGAAGCTCAGTTTGTTTTTGATATTTTTTCTTCCATGTTTCTACTTAACATGTTAAGTATTCTAACTTTTTAAAAATTTAACAAATAAATTTTATTGATACATATAAATAAAGCATAAATTTATCTGAAGTTTACAATCAATGGTATTTGGTATAATCACATAGTTGCACATTCATCACTTCAATCAATTTTAGAGCATTTTCATTATTCCAGTAGCAATAATAATAATAATAAACAAAAACAAACCACCAACCAAACAAAACTCATTACCTCTCAATCTCTCTATGCTTCCCCTTCCATACATAGCTGCTATTCTGGTTCCTTCTCTCTAGTATATTTGTATTTATATTTTGTAAAACAGTCTTATATATGCAACATCACCCATATTAATATTTTACATGTGGTTTCACTGTTATACAGTACCATGTTACTTTTTTTCAGCTTTTCTTCTAGTAATATACATGTACTTAGACCTTTCCTTTTGACCACTGTCATATGCATCTAATAGTTCTGTTAGTCACAAACATCATGATGTGCTTTCACTATTTCCATTCATTTCCAAAGTTTTACAAACACCTTTTAACCAATTCTGCACAGATTAACCCTCAGCTTTCCATTCTCTACCCTCACTCTATTTTCTGATGACCTATATTCTATATCTTTGTTCTGCAACACAGTTAAGTTATCTGGAAACAGTTTGATTCTCTTCGGTTTTGCTTTTAAGATGGTTTGGCAAGTCCAAAGTAATGTTTAAACTGCAGCTATTTCTCAGTACTGAGGTAAGACCTTTGTGAGTACTCTACCCAATTCCCTATCCATTATGAAGTTTTTCAGTCTGGCTGGTGGGTGCAAACACTATCCCAGGTGCTATGTGACCCCATATACTTTTCCCTTTAATCTTTTCTGGTAGTTCTTTTCCTGACCTTGGGAAATTTTTTCAAATGAATGTTATAATCAGTACTCTGCTGAATACACCAAAGTTATCTGTGCAGTTCTTTTCTCTTCAATATTCTGTCCTGTGAACTTTAGCTACCCTTGGTCTCTCAGATTATTTTTACCTCAACTCAGAGAACCCACCAG
Organism: Dasypus novemcinctus; assembly: GCF_030445035.2. NCBI lineage: Eukaryota > Metazoa > Chordata > Mammalia > Cingulata > Dasypodidae > Dasypus > Dasypus novemcinctus. The sequence goes on along the minus strand of NC_080673.1, from coordinate 163,160,847 downwards.
ACTCCACTTGGATTTCCCCTCCATGCACACTGCCTGGAGAAGTTCTCATGGCACTAAGCACACATACAGCTCATCTCCTTTATTTCTTGCCTCTCAGGAATCAACAGCCATGTGTTGCCTAAGGTCCAATATCATGAAAACAATCTATTTAAAATATTGTTTATCAAAATGAATCTCCAATTCATCCATCTTTTGGCAATATAATAAAACCAAATGAAATATTTAGACAGAATGACAATGGCAATTATAAATTACATTCATTTCTAAATAGCAATTATTCCTTCACACACACACACCAACAAACAAAACAACAAAACAATAAACCCAAGACCTTAACAATTAGATCTATTTTTTTTCACGTAAATGAAGCTTACAGAAAGGTGCTCTAGGGAGGGTATGGATACACCATGGTATCATCTATGACCACCTGCTATTTTATAGTTATGCAAGTCTTAGTACATGGCTTCCATCCTCAAGTTCTTCTAATCATTCAAAATAGCTGCTGAACTCTGGTCATCATGCCTACATTGCAGGCAGGAGGAAAATAAGAAAGAAAAGAAAAAAGAGAAGTACATCCTAGGTAAGACAACTCTCTTTAATAGAATTCTTCCACCCAGTAACTTCCAATTGCATTTTCTTGCTCACTTTTAGTTGCAATGGATGCTGAGAATTATGATCTTCTAAATAGACACATTGACATGATGAAAAAAATCAGGTTTTTATTAGTATTAAAAAAAAGGTTCAAAGGAATTGGGTGAACAGTTAGTGTTTGCAAGGCAAGAAAATCTCTTTTTGAGTAGTTGACTGGAACAAGTTCCTCTAAGCATTTGTTTTCTCACTAATTATTTCCTTGTACCTGCTATTCCCTAATATCTTCTCTGTTAATAAAGGTGTGAGTCCTTGGTAAATTGGCATCTCTAAATGGGGATGCATTGTGATACAAAATAATGACTAGTGGGAAGTGGACATGGCTCAACTGATAAGAATAGAAGTGGGTCACAGAAGAATACACAATGAATGGACACAGAGAGCAGACACCTGGGGCGGGGAGGGGAGAGAAATAAATAAAAAACAAATCTTTAAAAAAAAAGTTAGTAACTAGACCAAATGCCAAATGGCCCTAGCAAAATGGAATCTGAGGTGGCTCATTAGCAACTTCATCAGAGGTCTGAGTGTGAGGAGAGACTACTGAACATTCAGATCTACCTGTTTTGTCTTCACCTATTTTGCCATATATATGCTGTTTAATCTCTAAGTCTTGACATCTTCATGCCATGAAATATTTTTTCATAACCTTTTCACTTGGCTTTGGAAAGTACAGGAATAGAAAAGTTTTAAATTTAGGTCTAAAGTAAGGTTTTCTGAATTTAAAAGAAACCATACTTCCTTTCTTTTTTTAAAATATATTTTTAATATTTTAAAAAAGATACGTAGATTACACAAAATGTTACACACAAAAATATAAGGGATTCCTATATGCCCCACTCCCCACACCTTCCACCCTTCCCCACATTAACAATTTCTTTCATTTGTGAGGTATATATATTGCAATTGATGAACATATTTGGTGTATTGTCATGAAGCATGGATTAGAGTTCACTGTAGTTTACACTCTCTCCCACTCAATTCTGTAGGTTATGGCAAGATATATAATGGTCTGTATCTGTCATTGCAGTGACATTTAGGACAATTACAAGTCCCGAACATGCCTCCATGTTACACCTCTTTTACGCTCTCCCTGCCTTCAGCATCTCCAGTGGCTACTGTCTCCACATCAGTGGTATAATTTCTTCCACTGCTAGAATCACAAGAAGTCTATAGTAAAATACCAGTAAGTCCATTCTAGTCCATATTTTATTCCCCAATCCTGAGGACTCTGGGATGGTGATGCCTATTCTACCTCCAGTTGATAGGGGGACTTGATCCCATATGGCTCATGGATGGGACTCTCTCGCTTGAAGTTGTCGACTCTCTCAGTTCCTTGGTATGGTGGTTGTCTATCCTCGCATTCTTGTTAGTTTGTCCTGGGTGAGTCCAGTGGAGAACTGGAGAGTAGGTGTCGCAACTCCACTGAGGCTCAGGGCCCAGCTGGCACATGGAGAGTCCAAAGATTCAAGTCTCTTAGATGTACACTACCAACTCTAGCACCAACAATAGGTTCAAATAGAAGGGACAGAAGAGGCACATGTAGAGAAGTCACAACTGAGTCCAACTCTGTCACACTCAGGAGCACACTAGCAAGGCACCAGATTTCAGAGCTATCTGCCATGACCGTAGGACCTGGGTGTCTCCAGAGCCTTCAGGAGCTCCACTATTTGGGGTAGTATCTACTTTGGCAGTGTATGAGATCCTGGTGAGATACGAATAAGCATTACCTCTGGGATGAACTCCTGATTCACTTTGAAGTCTCTTAACCATATAAACTCATTTGTCTTTACCTTTCCCACCTTTTATTTAAAGTCTATTTCCAGTAGCATTGCTAGTTGGTGCTTGGGAGTAATCCCTCAGTGTCAGGGAGGCTCATCCCCGGGAATCATGTCCCACACTGCAGGGAAGGTAATGCATTTATATGCTGAGTTTGGCTTAGAGAGAGGTCACATTTGAACAACATGGAGGCTCTCAAGAGGCAATTCTTAGGCACCCTACAGCACTACGCTAAGTTGTGATTTCAAGAGCAAAGGCTCATGAGCACAATCATCAATATCAAGGGTCCATCAATGGACCATCCTTCTTCACAAGTCATTGCCCTGCACTTCAGGGATTGTTGCTGTTGCATTAGAGAATGTGGCAGATCTTTCCAGGATGGGAATTCAATATTCTTTTGGTTCTTGATTGATGGCTTCTTTTTCTTTTTTTTTCCTGTAATTAACTGAGGATGGTTTTTCACAGCAACAAGGACAATGATAAAAATCGTTAAAGCTAACCTGAATGATATTCTCTGTTAAGCTCTTGATATTCATATCTTTACCCCTTAAAAATAATACTATGATGGTATCTTTATCATCTCCCCCACCACATATTTTGAACCTGAAGAAAACTAAGACTAGTTGGAAAAATATTTGAATGTCTTCACATCACAAGTAGCAGAGCAAGGATACAAATTTAGTTGTGTTTCACTTTAAAACTAAGGGCTCAAAGTATCATAGTCCTTATCTTCATTAACCTTCAATTTCACTCCTTAACAGCATATTCACATCTTGAATTACTTCATCACTTAAAACAAATCCACATTCAAGATGTTGAACTTAAGACTGTCTTGTTCTGAGTCTAGTTTGCCAGTCTACATTCTCCACCCCTCTACTCCCTATTGAACTTGCTCTTTCTTCACTGGTATTATCCAATTGGTATTGGAAATGGCCCTTCCATTTCTCTTGGCTTATAATCACCATTTCGTTTTCACTTGTCTTTCCACCTTACATTATTCAGAAATGCTATACTAGACAGTGTGTAATCACTTGCTGGTTAATCCTCTTGACTTTCCCAGTTTGCTAGTTCTCAGACCAGTGCAATTCCCCTCCCATTGATTTTTCTTTTCTTACTCCAGAACACCAAGCATATTATTGAAGAAAATACTAAAATCATACCCACAAGGCCTACCACAATTCTGTGCTATCAGTACAATAAAGGCATAGTATTTAATACTTTTATTACTATTTTGTTGGTTTTTCTATTGTGATCCACATAACTAATTGCTCTAAACCTTTTATAATTTCCCCAAATAGAAGTTTCTTTGCCATCTTCTGGTCCCTCATTTCTACATCCATTATTATTTTTCTCTTATTCTACTTTTCAAACCTATCCACAGTTCCAATATGGTAGGGTATTTAAATTTTTTTTGGTCTTGCAGATATTTCATCATCAATATTAAAAAATAATATCATAGAATCATTCTTCCATCACTAGTTTCTTCTTCTAATTTTTCCTGCTTTGATTGATGGTTTCATAGTTTTCCCAGTTAATTTTCTTTGACTTTCAGTTGCCAGCACATGCTTTAATTCCATAGGATCTTGATTTTCACATTTCGTGAGCTCCTTTCAAAAGGAGGAGTAGCTGAATAAAGGGGAGTAAACATATGGATTCAAGAATAAGGTCATTTACTGGTTATGGATATTGGGCATGATATTTAATCTCTCCAAGATGAGAATAGTAGAATAATATCTACAACATTGGATGTTGTTGGGATTAAATTTAAATGAAATTAAGCATAAAACTCACAGTGCCTGGGACATGGTACAAACTCAGTAAATCTTAGCTAATATTATCAAAGCTAGAATTTTAGCATGTATAAGTGGAAAGCAACATAGAGAAGAAAGAGAATTAGTACAGGGCAGATTGAATAAGTCAAGAGAGGAGAAAAGGTGTGAAGTATTCTGAGTCTACATTCAGATGCCAATATCCAAGTAGACTTTCTGTTTAATACATTAGGGCAAGATGCAGTATAGCATCTGGCCTTTGGATGGTGATAGTGGTTCTCAGCATAACATAGGAATATTGGTCAAAATAAATGATATATTAGGCAATTAGAGACACTCCATCTCCTGCCATTCATGATAATATTCCATCAGTATGAAACAAAAATAATCAACAAAGAACCTATTTTTTCTTAAAAATGAAACAGAAGGTTTTTGCATAAGAAACTCTATACCTTGATCATTTTTTTTCCTTAAAATATGAAACCTTGATTTTTTTCCTTTAAATAGTGGGTACACTTTTACCTTTATTCAATTCAGGAAGCATTTCATAATATTTAAATGCTAAAAGTGATATCTGATATGCTACTTACTATTAGAATAATAATAAATTTAATATGTGTGCCTAAGTAAGAATGGGAGAGGGAAAAGAAGTTAATTTCTATAATAGTTCTGCTATTATCTCCATTCTCTTTTTAGTTCAAGGCCAAGTTGGGGTAATGGTATGATGACTATTAAGATGAGGCTCCATAAAACCTACTTAATTATTAGGTTTTGCACATGTGGTAGACAGATGCACATGGAAGTTTTATACAAGAACATAGAATCTTAGATTTGGGAGGAAACTAAAATCTCATCTTGTGTCATGTTCCTCTCAGTGCAAGAATTCTTTCCATCATATCCCTGTGTTAAAGACAATCTTTAAACACACTGAATGATATCAAGCTTACTACTGTTTAAGCTAACCCATTCTATTGTTGAACCCCTTTAAACTTTAGAAAGTCCTTTCTTATCTTGAGAACAAACATGCCTCTAACATGCTCCATCCTTTGGTCCTAGTTTCTCCCCCTGAAGCAATGTAATTTAAGATGGCTCCCTCATCCTCATAACTAAAATGTAGTACACTAAACACATTGGCATGATTTCTCCATAGTTCCCTAAGCTCTTCTTAGTTCATGTTTTTTTTGAATCTGCATTTTCTGAGCATTCTCATTGGTATCTACTTGACTTTTTGTGCAACTTTTAGAATTGGAGTCAATTTTCCAGATAACTATTTCTTTGAACGAGATCTCTATCCACTCTAGTAATGGAGCCTAGATTTACTTTAAATATCTATACAATCCAATTGATCATATTGAGTTTGAGGTTAGTTAAAACACTCATATAAATTTTATGTGAACTACTTCTCAAAATATACTCCTCATCTTTTTTGTATTCAGAAATATTTTACTATGTTGTCCCAAAATGTTTTTCTCATAGATGGGTGGGTATGGACAATAACTAGGAACAGAAGGAAACAAGTTTTGTTTGTTTATTTATTTGTTTGCTTTTCTTGTCAAAATATAGCCTGAAAGTTGTTCAGTCTCATGCCAGGATAATTTCTTAGATCAGGGAACAAAAAATTCGGGGAACAATTCATCAAATGTCTCAAATTACTATCTTCAAAGAAATGTGGTCATGGACTGGGACAAACCATGGTCACAAGATTTAGGCTCCAGGTTGAAAGTAACTGTATCAATAAACTTTTGCTATATAACAAACTATTCCAAATTTAGTAATTAAAACGATTATTCTGTAGGTTAAAACATTGGCTGGGCTTGGCTTTCTTTGTGGAGTTTTGGTGACTTGGCAAGAGTTAGGAGGTCTAGGTAGGATGGTCTCATTCACATGTATGGAAGTGGGTGCCTCAGGTTTCTTCCATATGTGTCTCAGCAGCTTAGCTGGGACATATGAAAGGGTATGATCCCCAAAGCTCAAGCACATGTTAATCCCCACTTGTGTCACATTTGCTATTGTCCCATTGACTAGAATAGCTCACGTGTCATGTCCAGATTCAAGGTGTGAAGAAATAGGCTCTGCCTCTTGGTGGAAGCAACACCAATGACATGTTATAGAGGAATATGCAAACAAAGAGGTGTGAACAAATTAGTGGTCATTACTGCAGCAATCTACCCAAGTAAAAAACTTTGCCCTCATATAATCTTGGCTTTTGCTTGAGTCAAATATGCTCATTTTGACATTTTCATATTAGAAGATTACATAATTTTGATTGATCAAATCCAGTGAAATATGCTTTAAAACTCTACATGTCGGGAAGTGGATTTGGCCCAGTGGATAGGGCGTCCATCTACTACATGGGAGGTCTGTGGTTCAAACCCTGGACCTCCTTGACCCATGTGGAGCTGGCCCATATGCAGTGCTGATGTGCAAAAGGAGTGCCCTGCCATGCAGGGGTGCCCCCGTGTAGGGGAGCCCCACACACAAGGAGTGCGCCCCATAGGGAGAGCTGCCTAGCTCGAAAGAAAGTGCAGCTTGCCCAGGAATGGTGCCGCACACAAGGAGAGCTGACACAGCAAGATGATGCAACAAAAAGAAACACAGATTCCCATGCTGCTGACAACAACAGAAGCGGACAAAAGAAGAACACACAGCAAATGGACACAGAGAACAGACAACTGGGGCAGGCGGGGGGGGGGGGGGAAGGGGAGAGAAACAAATAAAAAATAAATCTTAAAAAAAAAAAGAACATTAAAACTCTGCATGTCCATGAAATTTGTTTGTGGAATAGTTTGTCATTTAAGGCATGGCTAGGTGGAACTAAATGAAAGTGCCAAATCCCCCTCAAATTTCTGCATACCCCCACCATCATCTTTTTTCCTTTCATAATCCTGTAGAATCACCAGAAACATTTTGTGATGCCATTGGTCTCTTGGCCAAATAGTTTTCAGCTTCACAGATTTGTTTTGCTTTCACCTTTTTCTTAAAGTGTTATTTTCACAGAAGTACTAAAGCACTCTGATTACAGTCTTACAATTTGGTCTTCTCCTATTTTTGGTGCTGCACTTAATACAATGGCATGACAAGTCATGTGTTAGTAAGTACCTAGAAATCTGTTTATGAACAAATCAACTTTCACTCCCCAAAATTAGTCAATTAAAAAGAGATATTTTGAGGTATCCAAGCATTAAACATTCCTAAAATATAGATCCAAAGAGCAGTCTTTCCTTAATATATATCTTGGTTTTATCATTTCACAGATTAAAGCCCTTTTCCCATTTATCCAAGACTTTGCCACTTTGTGTTTTGTCTACTGTGAGTCTTTGTATGGCAGATACTTGTAGAATATCTGGTGGGTCCATTTGATTAAAGATTTGCATAATATATCAAAACCTGAGCTGTAAATTTGATGTTTTGGGTCTGAGCATGATGCAAGTATAAAACTCTTTTTTTGGCCGTAAGTTAAAGATGGACATAGAACATGCCAGCTAATAAAAGGCTTAAGAAGTGAGTTTACCTTTATCTCAAATTACATGTAAATTGCTAAATACTTTCAATCTGATTTGAGAGAAAATGGATTTGTACTTAATCAGTATTTTCTTATTTGGACTAAAAGATATAAAGTGAGCACTAAGATCAGTATTTTTTAATTCTAGAAAATACATAAAAATAAATATACTGCTCTGTGAATAAGAGGAATTTAATAGAAATTTTAATAAGGATCCATTTCTGATAGAATTTGAATTTAGTATCTCAGTAATGAAAAGCTTTGGTTAGTAATACAATCTTTTTTTGTTCTTATAAACATAGAGATTTAGGGTCCTCTCAACCACAAGAGGGCTCTCACAACATAAGAAAATATATTAAATATATAAGAAAATAAATGAAAACAGAATGATTCATTTACTACGTACCTTGCTTTAGAACTCAGTTAAAGTTAATGGACTTAAGTATATGGATTATAAATAATTTTCAAATCCAGATTCCTTTTTAATAGAAGAAAGGATTAGGAGAAACAATTAAAAATTGACTATTCAAAAATGTTAAACAAGTGTAATAAATATTTTACTATTGGGGGACTTAATCTATTCATTTATATTATGACTGGAAAAGAGGCAAAGGAAAGTATATGTATTTTCTCTGGGAGTTTTTGGCTCTTATTTTTCTATAAACATCTAGTTTGTTACCATCATATTATATAAGATTACAACTGAGCAAACATCTTACACAGGGATTTAAAAAAGTAAATAGCTCATGAGCCAAATCACTGGCATCCTTATGCTCAGGTAAGATTATAATACATTTTGTTGTGGCTTTGTTTTGTGTTTAATTGCTCCTTGAATTCCCAGTTTGGTTGAGCTCAGCCCAAGATGTCTCACTCTCCAAAAACAAAAATTAAGTTAAAGACCTGACCATATGTTTGATCCTGATGGTGTTTATTCTCTGGGTTAGATTCAAAGAATGAAATATAGTGAATAAAATGAATTAAATCACCTGTACAGCAACAAACCCTGAAATGCTGAAGTGCTGCAGCAGTGGACTCTGACTTTATATCTGGGCTCAGGTCAGCTTTGCAGGAAATCAACAAAGTTTGGTGGGCTCCAGGGAGCAGTGTTTATCCATTTGTTTTGATTTCTAGAACCCCTCTCTGACTCATGTCAGTAGCCCTCTCTGACTCAGGTTGTCCATCTGAGGGATCAAGGAGACTGAATTAGAATTAGTGGTTTTCAAATTGTTCTCAGTGGTGCCCTAGTCCCTTGGACCTTTTTATTGGGAACACCTGATGGGGAGTATATGTGGGAGCAAATTTATGCTCTCCTTCAAATGGCAAACTATTCTCTCCACACCATATATATTACCATGCTCCACATATGGTTTCCCTTGAAAGATTGAAAATAAACAAAAGGTTCAGTTGAAGAACTTGGAAAAACAATGAAATGAATGATATTTATGATCCTTGCAGCAATTTTATATTATTTGAATTTCTTTGGAACTTGGACAATATTGGTACTATGGTGGTGGGGGTGGGAATCTGTGATCCAGTAGGGCCAGTTTGGATATGTCCCTCTGCACAGTTTCCAGGCTTTCTGAAAAACCAAACAGACATTGAGCAAACACTGGTCATTTCTGTGAACAAGGCACTGTACAATGTTTTAGAGATTCAAAATTTAAATATACAATCTCTGATATCTAAATTTAAAGAATATGTGTCTTGGTGTGTGTGTGAGGACACACATACTACCTCATGAGGTAGTTGTGCTAATTTATCAGTGAAACAAAGTTTATTAGAAGGAGGAAGGATATAGTCATGTTTCAAATAAGGGCAATGAGAGAAGGCTCTAAAACAGGGTTTTTTTTAACAAGGGGCCTGTGAGTTTGAATCGAAATTCAGAAAAATATTCTTGTTGGGGCATTTTGGTTCAGGTGTGATATATTTATTAATAATGCACAGTATAGTGTGGAGTTAGTAAGGGGTCTGTGGTTTTCAACTGGCAAAGGGGTCTGTGCAACAAAAAGGTTAAGAGCCCCTGCTTTAAAAAGGAATCCATTGGTAATGGATGCTGGTGATGGTAGAACAATACTGTGAATGTAATTAGTAGCCAAAATTATAAATTTTATTAGGCATAAAAGGTGGTTATATATATGTTACTATAATACTTTTTAATTAAGAAACATGAGAAGCAGTTGTATTATGCTTTGCAAAATGAGTAAAATTTCAATAAGGAGAAATCTTATGGGGATATGCCCAATTTCATGTGACATGTTTTCTTAGCACAAGATGTTTCTGGAGAGAATACACTAGTGCTATAACTGACTTGTAAACATCTTTGATTTGTTCTTATGAGGTGTGGTTCCATTCAGTTCTGAGACAGGTCTAGGTCTTGAAATGCATGGTAGAAGAATTCTATAGACTCACTGGGTTGTTGCAAAGTATAGCTGAAAATTTAGATTTCTATAAAATGTAGGTGGCTAAAAAATAGTTTTTATAAGCCTACTCTGACATTCAGTTTAGCTTGATGCCAATTGTTTCCAGTTTGCTTGGTATCCACCTTCCATTGTAGGAGACAAATTAAAAGGTCAAAAAACATTAAAGTCCACTGAGGACAGGGGAGTCCCTTCTTGTACTTCTCATTGAAGTCCTCAGATGTCACACATCTGGATTACACTGGGCTCTGGAGCTTGAAATGACCTGAGCCTGAGATTCCAGTCTTTTGGTTTTCCCTTGAGCAATTCAGGGGAGTTTAAACATGTCTTTTGGTTTTCCCTTGAGTGATTCAGGGGAGTTTAAATATGTAATAAAAGGTGTGAGAAGGTGGTTTGAAGGACCTAAGTGGTGCAGAGTGCTATTGTCAGAATCCTGACTCTGTCTACTGTGTTTTGCTCCTAGGGAAAATAGAGCATGACCTACATTTTCAGAATTTTACAAGTAAGAATGAGAAATAAATCAATTGCATTCTATCACTGACTAAGAACACTGAAGCAGTGACACCAAATCTCAATAATTTCTCAGGCAAAGGATACAATAAAAATAAAAATATGATTTGTCCTGAAGACTGCCAAGTTCAGTATACTCTTTTACTTTGAATATTGCAGAAATCAGGTTAAAGGTAAATTATTCACATTAAATATTTTGTTAAGGCCACTCATCCTAGATTAGAAAACACTAAAAAATACATTACAATAATATAATAAATTATTAGAAAATTGGGAAAGAAAATGTAATTATAAGTTTATTTTTCTTCTATAGAAGGAGACTTGGGTACTTCTGGGAAGATGGAGGATTAGAGAGTCATAGGGCTCACTTCTCTTGCGAAAAATAGCTAGAGGACAGGCAGAAACTGTACAGAAAACTGTTTGGGCTTCAGACACCAGAGGAAGGCTAGTCACCACCCAGAAGAGAGAGGGGTGAAAGAAAGGAAACTTGGCTGCCTGGAAAGATCCTGTGAGTAAAGCTGCAGTAGCAGCTGGTGGTGACCATTCCCCTATACTTGGAGCAGACAGCAGTGAGTACTCTGGCCCCCAGTTGGCAGCTATGGACTGAGGGTTTTCAGATGTCCTCTTTCCAAAGAAAGGCAAGAGGGAGAGACACAGCCTCTGGCAAATTCAGATTTTGGCCAGCGAACTTGGTTTACTATATCCCAGGGATCACAGATTTCCTGGCCAGGTGGGCCTGAGACATTACCCTGAGGGCCAGCAGGAAGCTAAAGAGAACCTGCCTTCTCAAACATCCTCTGTATAGCCCTGGATTGATAGCTGATGATGCAGAGAGAAGGAGGTGTGGCCAGCCAAGGGGGGAGATCAACTTCTGAGAAAGTTTGATTTGGGAGGCTTGGCCTGCTGACCTGGGTGTGGTTACATTGAATGCATTTGCCCCTTGTATCTGGGGTCTGAAGTGAGAGGTCTGCCGAGGAATGCTATCTGCTGTCAGGCCAGGAATGTGCACGCAAAGAGGGGGAAAAATAAGCAATAAAAGGTGGTGCCTTTATTGTCTCCTTCTCCAAGGCCCTTGGAAAAAGGCCTCAACCTTATTATTTGATTCATAGCCATGGTTTGAGCAGTTAAACAGAGACAATCCTAAAGATCTAGAACAGGTTGAATCAAGAACCAAAGAAAAGTGGTAGCACATAGCTGCTTAACAGTATATCCCTAGATAAGAGAGAGAAACTGGCCATCAGAGTAAATGCATTATCATAATCAGGTGCCTAGACATCAGCAAAAAATTACAAGCCATATTAAGAAAAAGGAAGATATGGTTTGGGCAAAGGAACAAATCAAAGCTCTATATGAGACATAAGACTTGAAACAACTAATCAATAATGTTCATACAAATCTCCTATATCAAATCATGGAGTTGAAGGGCAACATGGCTAAAGAAATAAAAGACATTAAGAAGATACTAGTAGAGCACCAAAAAAGACTTTGAAAATTTGAATAGAAAAATAACATAGCTAATGGAAATGAAAGACACAATATATGAGATTAAAAATATAACAACAGATTTGAAATCATGAAAGAAAGAATCAGTGACATAGAGGACAGAATATCTTAACTTGAAAGAGAATAACAGAAGAAGAAAAAAATGGAAAAAATTGAGCAGGAGTTGAATGTAGCACAAAGCACACAAACATATATGCCATGGGAGTTCCAGAAGGATAAGAGAAGGGAAAAGGGGCAGAAAGAACTTTTTAGGAAATAATGGCTGAAAGAAGGGAAAAGGGGCAGAAAAAGTATTTGAAGAAATAATGGTTGAAAAATTTCCAACTCTCATGAAGGATGAAAATACATTTCTAAGAAGCATAGCATACTCCAATCAGAATAAATCCAAATAGACCTACTTCAAGACACATCAGAATGTCAAATGCCAAAGATAAAAGAGAAAATTCTGAAAACAGCAAGGGAGAAGCAAAACATCACATACAAGGGACTTCCAGCAACACTTAGGGCAGATTTCTTTTCAGAAACCATGGAGGTGAGAAACCAGTGGTATAATATAGATAAGATATTGAAAGAGAAAACTGACAGTGAAGAATTCCTTATCTGACAAAACTGTTGTTTAAATATGATGGTGACTTTAAAATATTAACAGATAAACAGAAACTAAGAGAGCTCTTAAACAAGAATCTGGCTTTCTAGGAAACACTAAAGACTATTTCTGCAGCAAGAAAAGATAAGACAGGAGAAAGAAGTTTGGAAGAGAAATGTAGATGTGAAGACTGTCAGAAAGGGTAACCAAAACGGTAAAAAGACTGACAATAATAAGCTATGACATACGAAAGCCAAAGGATAAAGTGGTTATAGTAAGCAATGCCTTTACAGTAATAACATTGAATGTTATTGGATTAAACTCCCTAATCAAAAGACATAGGCTGACAGAAAGGATTTTTAAAGGCCATCCAAATGCTATCTGCAGGAGACTCAACTTAGATCTGAGGATGCAAAATAGCTGAAAGCAAAAAGTTGGAAAAAGATATCTCATGCAAATAGCAATCAAAAGAAAGCAGGGATAGTTATATTGCTCCTGTCAGATAAAACAGATTTTAAATGCAAAAAAAGTGATAAGAGATACAGAAGGTCATTCTATATTAATAAAATATACAATTCACCAGGTAGGAGTAACAGTCCTAAATATTTATGCACCTAACCAAGTTGCCCCAAAATACATGAGGAAAATTCTGGCAAAACTGAAAGGAGAAATAGATGTCTCTAAAACAATATTTGAAGACTTCAACACAACACTCAAATGAATAAACAGAACAAACTAGATAGATGACCAATAAGGAAACAGAGAACTTGAGCAATATGATAAATGAGCTGGACCTGACAGACATATGGAACATTGCACCCCTAATCAGCATGTTATACATTCTTCTCAAGTGCTTATGGATCTTTCTCCAGGACAGACCATGTGTTGGGTCACAAGATAGGTCTCAATAAATATAAAAGGACTGAAATTATCCAAAGCACGTTCTTTGATCATAATGGAATGAAATTTGAAATCAATAATAAGTGGGAAAGGGGAAAAATAAAAAATACATGGAGGCTAAGCAACAGATTTCTAAACAATCAGTCAGTCCAAGAAATTGCAAGGAAAATTAGTAGCTATCTTGAGACAAATGAAAAGAGAACCCAACTTATCCAAACATAGTTACAGTTACAAATGACAACTGAGGGAGTGCTGAATTCCTAGCCAGGGGAGTTCTGTCACATTCTCCAGTGGAATAGCAAAAATCCCCCAAGTATAAGGGCAATGATCCGAAAAGAAGGGTGGTCCAATGATGAGCCCTTGATACTGATGACTATGCTTATGAGTCTATGTGCCTGAAATTTCAACTAGGCCTAGAGCTGCAGGGTGCTTAAGAGTTACCTCCTGAGAGTCTCCATGTTACTCAAATGTTACTCAGCATGTAAATGCATTACCTTCCCCCCAGCATGGGACATGACTCTTGGGGATGAGCCTCCCTGGTGCTGAGGGATTACTACCAATCACTAACTGGTGATGCAACTAGAAAAAGTCCTTGAATAAAAGGGGGACATGGTAAAGACAAATGACTTTATGTGGCTAAGAGTCTTCAAAAAAGAGTCAGGAAGTCACCAGAGGGGTCTTGCTTACACATGCCTTAGTAGGATCCCAGAGACAGTCAAAGTAGATACAACCCAGGAACTGGTGCACCTGAGGGCTACAGAGACACACAGGTTCTACAGTCATAGTAGATGGCTCTGGAGTTCAGTGCCTTGTCAGTGGGCCCTACTTTGGAATTTGTGTTCCTGAGTGTGATGGAGTTGGACTCAGATGTGACCTTGCTATGCATGCCTCTTCTGTCACTTTTACTGAACCTGTGGTTGGTGTTGGGGTTGATGTATACTCAGGAGACTTGAATCTCTGGACTGCCCATGTGCCAGCTGCATCCTGAACCTCAACAGAGTTGTAACTCCTACTTTCCGGTTTGTTGGTCTTACCCAGCTCAGATAATAGGGAGGTGAAGATGGTAAACCACCACACCACGGAACTGAGAAAGCCTACAACTGCAAGCAGAATTACATTCATCAACCATGTGGGATCTAAGCCCCCTCTCAATTTAAAGGTGGAGTGAACATCACCATCCCAGGATCCACAGTATGGAGGAATAAAATGTGGATTAGAGTGGACTTACTGGTATTCTACTATAGAAATATTGTCACTTGTAATGGAAGAAATTGTAGCATTGATGTGGAGAAAGTGTCCATGGTGGTTGCTGGGGGCAGGGAGAGGGAAGAAGAGATGTGATATGGGGGCATTTTTGGGACTTGGAGTTATCCTAAATGATATTGCAGGGACAGGTGCTGGACATTTTATATCCTGCCATAATGCACTGAATGGACTGGGGAAGATTGTAAACTACAATGTAAACTATAGTCCATGCAGTGTAGCAGTGCTCCAAAATGTATTCACCAAATGCAATGAATGTGCCACATTGATGGAAGAGGTTGTCGATGTGGGAAGAGTGGGGTGGGGTGGGATGTAGGCTATATGGGAACCATTTATATTTTTAAATGTAACATTTTTTATGACCTATTTATCTTCAAAAAATACAGTTAGAATAAATAAATAAATAAAAACATATGGGATACAGCAAAGGCAGTGATAAGAGGGAAATTTATAGCCTTCAATGCCTATATTAAAAAGGAAGAGTTAAAATCAAATATCTAACAGGACACTTTGGAGATACTAGAAAAAGAACAGCTGAGCAAACAGAAAGAAAGAAATAATAAAAATTAGAGCAGAAATAAAATTGAGGGAAAAAAATGTGACAAACCCTCAGCAAGACTAAAAAAGAAAGAAAGAGAGAAGATGCAAATATATAAAATCAGGAATGAAAAGGGGGGGGGCGTGTTGTTACTTACCATATGGAAATTTTTTAAAAAGGTGCATAAGAGAATACTATGAGAAACAGTATGCCAACTAATTAGACAACCTAGATGAAATGGACAATTCCTAGAAATACACAAACAACTTTTATTGATTCCACAAGAAATACAGGAACTCAACAAACCAATCACAAGTAAACTGTTTGAATCAGTTATCAAAATCTTCCATTTAAGAAGGGTCTGGGATCAGACGTTCGGATTCTACCAAACATTTTGAGAATAATTAATACTAATCCTGTTTGAACTCTTCCAAAAAATTGGGAAGGAGGGAAACTTACCCAACACACATTTTATGAAGCTAAAATCACCCTGATATTAAAGCCAGTTATACTATAATAAAAGAAAATTACAGCCCATTTTTTTCTAATGAACATAGATGAAAAATTCTCAACAAAATACAAGTTGAATTCAACAGCATATTAAAAAAATTATACACCATGATTAAGTGGGTTTTATTCCTGGTATGAAAGGGTGGTTCAATATAAGAAAATTAATTAACATAATATATGCCACATTAAGAAACGAAAGGGAAATAAAACACATGATCATCTCGATTGATTCAGAAAAGAAATTTGACAAAATGTAGCATCCTTTCTCGATAAAAACACTTAGAAAGATAAGAATAGAAGGAACATTCATCAACATGTTAAAGAGCATGTATGAAAATCCCACATCAAAAATCGTACTCAACAGGAAAATGTTGAAAGCTTTCCCTTTAAGACTGGGAACAAGACAAGGAGGCCCAGTGTCACCACTGTTATTCAACATTGTGCTAAAAGATCTAGCTAGAGCAATAAGCCAAGAAAAAGAAATAAAATAACATTCAGATTGAAAAAGAGGAATTACATAAAACTCTCACCATTCACAGATGACATGATCCTATTATTAGAAAATTCTGAAATATCTATGACAAAGCTATTAGAGCAAATAAATGAGTTCAGCAAAGTGGTAGGATACAGAACAATATATACAAATCAGTAACATTTCTGTATATTAGTACTGAGAAACCTTAGAAGGAAATCAAGAAAAAAATTTCATTTCCAATACCAACAAAAAGACATAAATATAAGGAAATTACTCTAATTAGGAATGTAAAGAATCTCTACTATATTCAGAAAACTACAAAACACTGCTAAGAAAAATCAAAGAAGACCTAGGAATGGAAGGACATTCTGTGTACACTGATTGGAAGACTAAACATTGTGTATATGGCGATTTTACCCAAACTGATTTACAAATTCAGTGCAATCCCAATCAAAATTCCAACCACCTACTTTATAGAAATAGAAAAGTCAATTACGAAATTTAATTGGAAGGGAAAGGGTTACCAAATAGCCAAAAACATCCTAAAAAAGAAGAGCTTATTCGGAGAACTCAAGTTCTCTCAACTTTAAATGTATTATAAAGCCTACAGTGGTCAAAACAGTATAATATAATGATAGACATATTGATACACGGAATTGAATTTAGAGTTTAGAAATAGACCCACACCTCTATGGTCAATTGATTTTTTATAAGCCTACCAAGTCCATTTTAGTGGAACAGAACCATCTCTTCAACAAATGGTGCTGCGAGAACTGGGTATCCATAACAGAAAGAAAGAAAGAGGACCCCATCTCATTCCCTATACAAGAATTAACTCAAAATGGACCACAGACCTAAACATAAAAGCCAGGACCATAAAAGTCTTATATTCAAGATCTCATGGTAGCTGTGGGGTTCTTAAATCTTACACCCAAAGCACAATCAAAGAAAGAAAAATAATAAATGTGACCTCTTGAAAATTAAACACTTTTGCACCTCAAAGGACTTTGTGAGGAGGGTAAAAAGCCGCCTACTCAATGTGAGAAAATATTTGGAAATAACACATCTGACAAGGCTTTAATATCCATGATTTATAAAGAAGAACTACAACTCAACAATAAAAAGGCAAATGACCTGATTTAAAATGGAGAAAAGACCTGAATAGACATTTTTCTAAAGAAGAAATACAAATGGCAAAAAAAAAAAAAAAGAACAAACCACACACACATGAAAAAGTATCCACCATCACTGGCTATTAGGGAAATGCAAGTGAAAGCTACAATGAGATAACATTTCACACCTACTAGAATGGCACTATTAAAGAAACAGAAAGCTGTGAATGTTGGAGAGGATGTGGAGACATCAGAACACTTATTCATTGTTGGTTTGAATGTAGATTCTTGCAAATGCTGTGGAAGTCTGTCATTTACTAAGGAAGCTAGATATAGATCTGCCATGTGACCTGGCAATACCACTATTAGTATATACCCAGAAGAACTAAAAATAAGTACATGAACAAACATCTGTACACCGATGTTCATAGCAGCATTGTTTACAACTGCCAAAGATGGAAACAACCCATCAGTCCATCAATTGACAAATGGTTAAGCAAACTGTAGAATATACACATGATGGAATATTATTCACCTGTAAGAAGAAATGAAGTCATGAAGCAGATGACACGTGGATGAACCTGGAAGACATTATGTTGAGTGAAGCAAGCCAGACAAAAAAGACAAATATTTTATGACTTCACTTTTATGATTGAAATATAATGAGCAAACTCATGGAGTTAATAGCAGAATAGAGGTCACCAGAAAATAGAATGTGTTTACAGAATTGTGAGCTGAGGTTTAATCTGTGCAGAACTGGTAAAAAGGTTTTATGTGAAGGTTCAGCAATGATTAGAAATGATGAAAGCACATCATAGAGTTTGTAATTATTAGCATTAATATGTGGGTATAATCATGTTGAACAGGAAAGTCTTAAGACTTGTACATCATTAGAAGGAAAGCTAAAAAATGAAACATGGCTTCTAAAGCATAGTGAACTCTCTTGTAAAAATGAGTATGGCTAGTAGTGTACATATAAGAATGTTTTTCTCTGAAACAGAACAAATGTACATTAATGTTACAAGAGGTTAATACCAGGGTGACGTTTGGGGAAAAATGTGGCCAGTAGTGTACAGTAATATAAAAGTAATCTTCTATCAATGGTAAAAAAAAGAGCATGCTAAATAAAACTAGACAAAGAGTACTACATATTGTTTGACTCCATCTATGCAAAATGTAAATATAAATAAAGAGATGAAAATAGATTAGCAGATACTTAGGGGAAAGGATAGAGAGATTGAGAGGTGACTATTAAGGGGATAGCTTTCTTGTGTGTTTGTCTGTTTTTTTTTTTTCTTTTCTTCTTGATTGAAGTGATGAATGCACAACTCTGTGATTATACCAATGCCATTGATTGTACAGTTGAGATGAATTGTATGGTTTATGAATATGTTTCAATCGAACTGATTTTTAAAAAAGAAGACTTGGTACAATTTCCTGAAGTTCTTTACATCATTGATTAGTTTATTATGTTTAAGTGATCAATTAATAAATTAATAAGAACCTATTATTTGCTGTGTTGGGTCTTTTGGAAGATTAAGTAGCAATATAAGCTGGGATCTTTACCCACCAGAAATGTGCACTAAGAGTATCTATATGGAATATTGGTGTACAATATAATTTTTATAAGACTATAAGTACTGTAGGACATCAGAAGAGATAAAGGTTAATGAGAGGTGGACTTAGTTATCAGGAAAATTTTCTTATAGATAATGCAATTCATTCTTTCATAATCTATCTCTTCATACATCTAGATCAACTTTCTCAGTGACCTTGAGCATGTTAGTTTAACATGTGTCTCAATTTTCTCACCTTAAATGGAGAACAAGCATTGTTTTTACCTCACAGGATTGTTTTTAGGTGTTGTTTTAAACAATGGTGATATAAAAATGATTGCATCACAATCTCTGCCTACAAAGAATTTGTGGTCAGTCTGAAGGTATATGTGAAAACAAATAATTGTCACACCAATGTGAAAAGTACAGTAAAGCCATGTATACTATTACAGTATACTATGACATCAAGAGCAATTCTGCCTCAGATACTCAGAGAAGGTTTCACAGAGGAGATGCTTAAATTGAGTCTTCACAAAGTTCACAAAGCGCACAAAGGGAATAAGAGGGACAAAAGGCAGAATTTGCAAACTCACAGTGATAAGGCAGTCTTTAAGTAGTTTAGCATGGTTAGAGTATAAAGTGTGTTTCAGCTATCAAATGCTTTGTAACAAATCACACCAAAACTTGGTGGCTTAAAGTAACAACAACTTATTATTTCTCATAATTTCATGGGCTTATAACACACAGCTGGCTAATTCTTTTGCTTCATGTGGCATCTGTTGGGGTCACTCACACAGTTGCATTTAGCAGGAGGTCTTAGAACCCTTTAATCAATACTTGGGAACTTGATACTTCATGTGGCCTCTTAAAGAACTGTCTTGGATTTCTTCACAGCAATGTGGCCTTAGGTTAGTAGGACTTTTTGTATGGTGCCTATTGCTCAAAGAGGAAGAAGAAGAAGCTGCTAGACTTCTTAAGGTCTTGGCTTGACAGTATTAGAACATCACTTCCCTCATGTCTTGTTGGTCAAAACAAGTCACAAGGTCAGCTCAGATTTAAGTGGAGAAGGGGAACTTCACTTTCGATGGGTGGAGTATAAGGAGGGAAGGAATTGATGGTAGCTATCTTTGGACTTTATCCATCACAAGTATTTAGGAAGCTGTAGGAAATGACATTGAAGAGGTTGCTGGATCCAGTTAATGAAGTAATTCATAGATTGTTTGGCTTTGTTTGTGGGGGTGCTAGGGCCAGACTGTGGAGAGAAAGATACCAGGAAACACACCCTCTATTTCCTACCCACACTGTGAATTGCCTCAAAAGGATTGTGGAGTCTTCATAATGATACATTTTTTTAAGGTTTTGCCTTTTCTTTTGGTATATACCTTTTTAAAAATTCTTCCCCTAACATTGAGAATTTAGGTTCATTGTTTTAGAAGATATCATAATAAACTTCTTTACAAATGTAAGATTTATTTATATTCAGTTAGACTACCTTTTGGAGATTTTTCCAAATTTGAGTTAATTGAGGCAAAGGGCATGGATATTTTAATGTAATCACAATTTGGAGCAAAGGATATAAACCTTTTAGTACTGTCAGGTTTTGAGTTGCTGCTGTTCTCTGTCCTACCATCTTGGATATCTAGTTAAATATGGCTCTAAATTTACTTCTTAATTTACTTCTTTATATAACCTGTAACAATGCAAAGCCCTCCATATAATTCCCATGAATTGACTTCTACATCTGTGCTGTTTGGCTTACATGGAATATTCTTGTTTCAACCTGTAATACACTGAATGTAGAACTGCATGGCCTTTCACTATAAATCCATTCTTATCTAGTATGTCAGAATATTATTATACACAGAAGGATCATGTTGTATATCACTTAGCCTTTTTTATTCTTAAAAATAATCCCCCTTCCTTCCTCATCCTCCCAGTCTCTCTTGTGCAATAAGTAAGCCCTTCAGCTTATCTCGTAGAAGAGTGTTATCTTCTATCTACAAGTACTTATCAAGTTATTTTTCCTACAAGTATAGTTTTCTCTGTAAAATAAACTGGAGGTAAAGCATTAATATGGTATAATTTTCTATTTTGTTTATGATTCCTGAATATTTTCAAGATGATACTAATTTTTATTTAATAATTGGAGAAAATGTTGATTGAAAAAATTCAGTGATTTCTAATTGTTCACAGAATAGATCATCAGTTCTAAGATTTTTCTGCCTTTTAATCAGTTTCAACTTCAGTCTTTACTACTCTCTTCCCCTTACTTTGATAAGATGTTTTTCATATATATGTATATTTGATTTTTCATATTTTCATTTTTATTATAGTTAAGGTAGTTGGTAATTTCCACTTTTGCTAAGAGGATCAAGACCCACCCTGGGCTATGCCTTATTGGAATAATCTAATAAGTGGCTCTTAACTGAATCTGATATAATTAAAGTTCCACAATAGGTTCACACCCATGGGAATGAACCAACTTAAGAACATAATTTTCTGGGGTCCACAAAAACTTAAACTACCACATTTTACCATAATTCATATGACTGCTTCCTGAAAAGATTCTAGAATACAATCATGGCCATGGCATTAAAATATAATTCAGCAATGAGTTTCTTCAGAGGACTAAATAAATAATATTGGCAAATAATTGTGAGTAGAAATTAGTGCTACAAGTCAAGCTTAGAATAACCATTTTTATTGGAATATAAATTTCTCTGTACCTCAAAATTCATTCATATCAATTAGGACACAGAAGACTAGCATAATGGGATTTTGTGCTTTCCATGTTATAGCATATGATATGTAATGCTGTCTGCTATTTTTTATATCTTTGGAAATAGCTTTCACTTTATTATTCAGGAAAATAATGCTATTCTTTTTCTTCTAGTTGCAGTTTCCTCCTTAGAGTTCCAAAATAAATGTGGATAGAGTTGAAAATCAGATTCCTTTAAGTTGCTTTTAATACTTTCGTAGTGTATCATGCTATTGCTTCAGTAATCTTGAAATTCTTGTCTTTGTTTCCAAAATAGGACCTAGAAGTCCATAATGTTTATTAGCATGATTGAGGCAGTAATGTGCTGAAAGAAACGACTGGATTGTTAATATGTGTCATTACATTCAGAATGTTTAAGATGAGGAGATTGTAGGTGGGGGTAAAATTCATATCATCGTATAATCACTTAATTACAAAATAAAGATCATTTCTTAGTAAGATTTCCCCAACTAATAGACTTTATTTTTGCAACAGTTTTAGGTTTACAGAAAATTAAGCAGATAGTACAGAAAGTTCCTATTTACCTACATTTTCCCCCCTCACAGTTTTCCCTGTTATTAACATCTTGCATTAGTGTGGTTCATTAGTTACAATTGACAAACCAATATTGATACACTATTATTAACTAAAGTCCATAGTTCATATTTGGATTCATTCTTTGTATTGTGCAGTTCTGTGGGTTTTGACAAATGCATAATGTCATTTATGCCACCATGAAAAACATTTTTTAATATATTTTAAAACATTTAGTTACCGTAGTTTGCTTATATATTTCTATTTCTTGAATTTCTTTATTATACCCTCAATTTGGGGAGAGAAAGAAAACAAATACATTTTCTCCTAAAGGGTTTTTGCTCCTTTGATTTCTTATTAAACACCACACAGACCACACTTTTAATTTCAGCATTGACATGGTAAATGCTACTTTCATTAGAAGTGGGATTTTTTTCTTGCTTCTTCCTCCTTCCCTCCCTCCTTCCTGCCCTCCCTCCCTCCTTCCCTTCCTTCCTAGAAAAGTGTATTTTAATTTTTACAGGGAAAATAATGATGAAATGAAAGAGCTGAAAATATACTCCCTCCTTCCTCCTCCATATCTGCGTACTTGCATTTCCTGGGCCTTGGGTATGTGGTTATTAATTCCTAATGCATCTTCTACCTTGAGCTAAAAAAAGTGGTAAAATAAAGTGAGGAAATATAATTTTGCCTTTCACCTGCTATGTCAACTTCTGAACCATAAGCTCTAGTTTTTAATTACTTACTTTCAAGTTAAGAAATATTTATTAGACTCCAAGTAGGTAGCAGGGATTGTGCTAGGTGCTGTGTATGTCCTAAAGAAAAGAACAGACATGTTATCACTTCTCTATCTCTATCATAAGCAAGCAAGTGTGGAAGAAAATTAACCACAGCTCTGTGAACATAAGCCTTTATTCCATAATGCCTGCTGTGAGAATAGGCTTTCTTACATAGGAGAGGAGGACAGAAAGTTTCAATAGGGCTGAAGTTAGAGTGGCTCAGTGGAAATTCATCTACTTTCAGGAATAACTGGCAAGGGTTGATTCTTGGAAGAGGAAGTATTATTCTTTCATATTAGCAACCACTATTGATCTATTGGATTATGTTAAGAAGAGTGGAAAGGACTCATTAGGGGTTAAAAATATTGGGCAAGAAAGAGTGAGAAGTATTAGTTCCAGGGGACAAGTACAAGGGAGGACCCAGGTGAAATGGCCTGGGTCATTCAGTGTCTCTACTACATGATAATATGAGAAGTTGATAAATGGAATGAAATCAAGAGACAGAGGTTCTGTTTAACTTTACCACACATTTCTTGGTAATTCTAAGAGCCTTAAAATTCTTATGTAGTTTGGTGAAAATTGTCAAGATGAGTGAAGTTCCCCATTTCCTAACCTTGTTCTGTTCTATCTATTGTAGTAGGGACAGGAAATTGTGTAAGTCTATCTTTTTTTTAGTATGTGCTGTTATTCAACTTACTCTACAAATTTTATTTAATGCTTCCCATGTGGACAGTCTTTTTCCCTCATAATCTACAGCAAGAAACAAACCTTAGTAATCAGTGTATAGTCACAAAATAAGAGAGGTGCTCTGAAGGAAAGTAATAGATTGTTTGAGAACACTTAAAAAGGTAACTTTACCCAGGCTAGAGGATTAGGAAAGACTTGTCTGAGAAAGTGAATGGAGGGGAGATAAAAGTGAATAGAAGTTAGAGGAGAGTTGATCAGATTTTAATTTTGAAAAGTTCTTTGTTAGCTAAAACTTATATGTTACTGTGAAGTAAATTTCCAATTTAAACATATTATTTTCTTTAAAAATTTTGTTGGGAAGATGAAGGGTTTTTTAATAAATTTAAAAATGCATAACACTGTCTTAATGCAGTCATGTTCATTTTTTCTTCATTGCTTTCTATTGTATATATGCATGCCTAAATAGTTTTTTATAGTGGCATTCATATTAAAGGGACCATTTTTTCCTCTGCTTGATAAACCTAACATTATATCAACATTTTTCATTTTTTGTCCAGTTCTCATAAGCTTGGGGATGATTTTATATTTCATCATGATGATGATGCATTTGAATTTATTAAAATCTTTTCCCAATATGAGAATTTCTTTTAGAGATAATGCTGGATACAGATTTTTTTTTGTGGCATTATGATTTTAGGACAAAATCCCAGAGGTGGGAATATTGAACTATAGTTGTATTTTAGCAGTGTTCATCAATAAATTTTAGTTTTCCTGCTTTGGGAATTTTACAATGTATTTTTCACTAAAAAGAGTTTTTACAAGGTTTATTTTTTAAAAAATGTATACATGTATTTTATTTGCATATATAGAAATGATTCCTTTTAAAACTGTTTCTGTAGAAATGATTTTTTATTTGGAAGATAAAGAAGTAGTGTATGTTACTTTCCCCATTCTTTTTAATTTTGCTGGAAATAGGTATTTGCACAATTAAGTATCAACCACCAGGAGTCACTGGTTTACCACATCCATTCTGTGAGGAGCTTGCACTTGACAATCCCATACAAACAGCTGAATTGGGTGGCATTGAAAAAAGTGACATATGGCACTAACCTTCTTAAAATGCCAAGGTACTTGCTGCTACATTTTAGGTCAATGAAATGAACTGGTAAATTAAGGAATGGCATTTTGAATTTTAACAGTTCTATCTTTCCAAGGTAAGGTGCAGGCATGTCACTTAAGTGTGGATTGTTTTGTCCATGACACTTAAATAGAGGCTCACCTTTGAAATTTTTGGAGGATCCACTCAGTTTGTCAAGGACAAGCTCTCATTGAGTCTAAGGCCTTAGACAGTTTAAAAGAAAACTAGGTTACATTTGCTGGAGACTGATGTCTGGCCAAACAAGGCTTTACCTATTACCATTGGACTTATGAGAGAATACATTAAATAGAAACATCCTCGAGCTTTCAGATTTCTTCATTATGCCTCTTTACTGTAGGCAGCATTTAATCAATAATGAGTAGATATTATTTTTTGAGACTATAATTTCTACTTTAAAAGTTGCAGAAAAATTTATATATATATTTTAATATGTTTTTAAAGGTGAAACTTAGGGGTCAAAATGATTTTACTAGAAGCAAAATTATACCAGAGATGAGTGGGAATTTGATTTATAAATTCTGCTTTATATGCAATATCACAGAAATCTATCTGTAACATAAATAGAGTTACAGTCATCTGTCCTTGTGACTTGTGGTTTGCTCTGCTGTGGCTAATACTGTCTGATTAAAAATATACATTATGGCAGGGTAGGAATAGCTTTAGTTACAAAATGACAGGAAACAAAGCAAAGTCATAAATTTATTACATTCAGTGCTATTTTATGACCCTAATAAGTCATCTTTAACTTTGACCTAATGTTACTTGAAGAATAAATCATCTTAGCTTTTCCAGCTTGAGCTTTTCCAAATTTCCAACTTGTTTATATGGACCTTTTGATCTGCACAATTAAGAAATCTTGGCCCATATTCTTTGTATTTAGAAGATATACTACATAATCTACCAAAATAACAGATTTTGCTTTAAAATCTGTTAAAGTATTCATTTAATTGTAAATCTACTCAGCAAAACCGTAAATCCTATAAGTTTAGATTTACTGTAGAAAGTTGTTATCCTTAATTATAATGTTCTGAAGAGGACTCTATAATGTATCCTCAATAATGCAATTTAAAAAGATGGCAAAAATAACATCCTGACAGTATAAAAATATAAATTCCAAGAAGGCCATGAGTATTATACATTAATAACTATTTAATAAAACAGATATATTAGTAATATAGGGATATCTTTTAATATGCATATATACTTCCATCTCATCTTGCCACCAAGTAGTGTAGATTCTATTTCCTGAATATTGTTTAACTTTTGTTCCTTTTCCTTTTCCTTAATTTCCCCTAATTTAGCTCAGGCTCTTATGTCTAATCTGTATTGGCTGCATAATGAATTCACTTCTTCAGACACCACTGATGGATATATTAGTTAATATATATGCACAAATGCTAATAGGAGATGAGTACCTGTAGATATAGTACATTTTAGGTACATAACATCTTAAAATAGATAACTAAAAGTTGAAAACAACAAACTGTGAATTACTGAACCTCCTGGCCTCTGGGAAGGGTTCCTGTCCCCCACAATCAAGATATTATGGGAAGGTAAAACTCCAAGCTCATTGCAACTCACTGAAAGGGAAGCAGACATCTACCTCCCAGTCAACTGTTACAAGCGAAAGGATGGGGAAATCAGAGGGTTTTTCTTCAGTGAATTTGGCCAGAAGAGGCCTCTTTGAATCTCTGCCAGATCAAAATAAAGGAAAAGCAGGAGAGATGCACCTCTGTAGAATGGTGCACCAATGAGCACAATCTGGGGGCCAGTCTGTAAATTGTAAGGGAAAAAACTGTACTGTTCTCTAACTTCTGGGAGAAAATCTGCTCCCCACTTTGTGTCCTGGCTCAATTTTGACAATTCAAGCTGAGAAGTTTTAAAGACTTAGGATAAGTTGAACCAAATTTCACAGAAGAGCTGTGAAAAAATAATAATAGGCAAGAAAGAAAAATTGGCAATCAGAGTAAATTCACCAACATATTCAGATGCCTAGACATCAGCAAAAAAATTATAAGCCATATTAGGAAACAGGAAGAGATGGCCAAGGCAATGGAATAGCTCAAATATCCTGAAGAGATACATGATTTAAGACAATTAATCAATGATAATAAAAAAAAACTTTTAAACCAATTTAAAGTATTGAAAGAAAATATAACTAAAGATATTAAGAATGTTGGAAGATACTGGGTGAGCATAAAGAATAATTTGAAAAACTACAAAGAAAAATAACAGACCTTGTGGGAATGAAAGACAAGATGGATGAGATTAAAAATACATTAGAGGCACATAAAAGCAGATTTGAATTACTTGAAGGTAGAATTAGCAATTTCAAAGAGAGAATATCTGAACTGGAAGAGACAAGAGAACATAAAGGGAAGAGAATGGAAAATATGGAACAATTTCTCAGGAAACTGAATGACAATGCAAAATGCAAAACAGACATTATTGGTATCCCAGAAGGAGAAGAAAATGAAAAAGGGGCAAAAAGAATATTTGAGGCAACAATGGCTGAAATCTTCCCAACCTTTATGATAAGACAATGCATCCAAAGCAGAAAAATTTGTAATAGACCTACCCCAAGACACCTTTTATTCAGAATGACAAATATTAGAGGTAAAGAGAAGATTCTGAAAGCAGCAAGAGAAAGAAAAGCTTTACATACAAGAGACCTTCTCATCAGAAATCATGGAGGAGAGAAAAAAAGTGGTTTGGTGTATTTCACATACTGAAAGAGAAACACTGCCAGCCAAGAATTCTGTATCTGCAAGGCTGTCATTCAAAAATGAAGCGGAGTTCAAACTCCTCACAAATTAACCAAAACTAATAGAATATGTTACTGAAAGAGCAGAATTACAAGAGATACTAAAGGGAGTCTGTAGCCTGAAAGGAAAAACAAGGGTGAGAGACTTGGAAAAAAAGTGTAGAATTCAAGGTTATTAGAAAGAGTAATTGAGGGGTAAAAAGACAGACAGTAGTACTATATGACAACAGAAAGCCAAAGGTCAAAATGGATGAAGTAAGTAATGCCATTACAGTAATAACATTGAATGTTAATGGCTTGAACTCCCCAATCAAAAGTGCTAGAATGCTAAACTGCTAGAATGGGTAAAAAAAATATGAGCCATCTATATGTTGTATACAAGAGACTCATCTCAGACATAAGGACAAAACCAGGTTAAAAGTGAAAAGTTGGAAGAAGATATTCCATGTAAATAGTAACAAAAAAGAGCTGGAGTAGTGATATTAATATTGGACAAAATAGATTTTCAAAGCAAAACTGTTATAAAGGATGAAGAAAGTCATTGTATGTTAATAAAAGGAGCAAGTCAGCAAGAAGAAATAACTACACAAAATATTTATTCACCTAACCTCAGTGCCCCAAGATACATGAGGCAAACACTGGCAATGCAGAAGGGAGAAATAGATGTCTCTACAATAATAGTTGGAAACTTCAATACACCACTTTCAGATAGAACATCTGGATAGAGGATAAATAAAGAAACAGAAAGTGAATAATCTGATAAATATACAGGACCTAATGGACACCTATAAAGCACTGAACACCAAAAGAGTAGGATATAGCTTCTTTTCAAGTGCCTATGGATCCTTCTCCAAGATAGACCATATATTGGGTCAAAAGACAAATCTCAATAAATTTAAAAAGATTAAAATTATACATAACACTTTCTCTAATCATAATATAATAAAGCTGGAAATCAATAATGGATGGGAAAAGGGAACATTCACAAGTTTATGGAGATTAAACAGCACAATCTTAAAAAAATCATTGGGTCAAAGAAGAAATTGCAAGAGGATTTAGCAAATATCTTGAGATGCATAAAAACGAGAACACAACATATCAAAGCCTGTGGGATCCAACAATGAGCCTTGATACTAATGACTATGCTTGTGAGCCTGTGCACTTGAAATAAGAACAAGGCCTAGAGCTGCAGGGTGCCTAACAGTTACCTCCTGAGAGCCTCTGTGTTGCTCAAATGTGGCCAGTCTCGAAGCCAAACTCAGCATGTAAATGCATTGCCTTCCCCCCAGTGTGGGACATGACTCCCGGGGATGAGCCTCCCTGGTGCCAAGGGATTACTACCAAGTACCAGCTGATGATGTAACTAGAAAATCCTTGAATAAAAGGGTCAACTTGGACCAGCAGAATATCTCAAACTATGTATAATACCAGGAGTTAAAAATGCTTTTTGACCTGAATCAAAGGGGGAAATGGAAAGGACAAATGAGTTTATATGGCTATGAGTTTCCAAAAAGAGTCAAGAGGTTATCAGTGGGGTTGCTCTTATGCACACCTCAGCAGAGTCCCAGAGAAAGATAAAGTAGATAGACCCCTGGGTATTGGTTCTTCTGAGGGCTACAGAGACCCACAGGTTCTATAGTCATGGCAGATGGAGTTCAGTGCCATGTCAATTGGCCCTACTTTGGAGTCTGTGTTTCTGTGCGATGGAGCTGGACTTAGATGTGACCTTTGTTCACAAGCCTCTCCTGTTACTTTTACCAGAACTGTATTTGGTGCTGGGGTTTAATATATACCCTGGGGACCTGAATCTCAGGACTGACCATGTGATAGCCAGGCCCTGAGCCTCAACAGACTTCAGCTCCTACACTCTGGTTTATTGGACTTACCCCACTCAGCTAACATGGAGTTGAAGAAGGTCAACCACCACACCAGGGAGCCAAGAGTGCCTACAACTGAAAGCAGGAGGATTGCGTCCAGCATCCATGTGGAATCTAAACCCCCTCTTGATATAGATGTGGAGTGGACACAGCCATGCTAAGGTCCACAGGATGGTGGAATAGAGTATGGATTAGAGAGGACTTACTGATATTCTATTCATGAACTATTGTGATTCGTAGTAATTGAAGAAAATGTGGCATTGGTGTGAAGAAAGTGGCCATAGTGGCTGCTGGGGTTAGGAAGTGGGAGGAAGAGATGTGATGTGGGGGCATTTTCGGGGGTTGGAGCTGTCCTGGGTGGTGCTGCAGGGACAGTTACCGGACATTGTATGACCTCCCATGGCCCACTGGGTGGAATGTGGGAGAGTGTGGGCTATGATGTGGACCATTGACCATGAGGTGCAGTGGTGCTCAGGGAAGTATTCACCAAATGCAATGAATGTCTCATGATGATGGAGGAGGTTGTTGTTATGGGGGGAGGAGCTGGGTGAGGGGTTGGGGGGTATATGGGGACCTCATATTTCTTGAATGTTATATTAAAAAATAAAAAATAAATAAATAAACCTATGGGATGCCACAAAGGCAGTGCTGAGAGAAATTTTTAGTCCTCAATGCTTACATTAAAAAAGAAGAAAGATCTACAATTGAAGACCTAAATGCACACTTGGAGGAACTAGAAAAAGAACAGCAAATGAATTCCAAACCAAGCCAAAGAAAAAAAGAGAGTAAAGATTAGAGCAGAAATAAATGAAATTGAGTACAAAAAAATAATAGAGAGAATCAGCAGATCCAAATGTTGGTTCTTTGAGATAATCAATGAAATCTACAAACACTTAGCTAGACTGACAAAGGAAAAAGAGAGACAAAGCAAAGAAAATCAGAAATGAGAGGGGGAACATTACTACTGACCTCACAGAAATAAGAGAGATCATAAGACAATATTATGAACAATGGTATGCCAAAAACTAGAAAACGTAGATGAGGAGGTCAAATTTCTAGAAACATTCAAACCACCTACAATGACCCTAGCAGAAATAAAAGACCTTAACAAACCAATCAGAAGTGAAGAGATTGAAACAGTCATCAAAAACCTCTGAAAGATGAAAAGCCCAAGACCAGAGGGCTTCACAGGTGAATTCTACCAATCATTCAAAGATGCCCTAAAATCCACCTTGGCCAAGCTCTTCCAAAAAATTGAACAGGAAAAAATGCTATCAAACTCATTCTATGAATACAGCATCACTCTAATACCAAAACTGGATAAATATACTACAAAAAAGAAAATTATAGACCAGTATCTCTAATGAATATAGATGCAAAATACTCATAAAAATACTTGCAAACCAAATCCAAAAGCCCATTAAAAAAATTATATGCCATTGATCAAGTGGGTTATATCCCAGATATGCAAGGCTGGTTCAACACAAGAAAGTGAATTAGTGTAATAAACCACATTAATAAATTAAAGAAGAAAAAAACCATACGATCCATTATATTCACACAGAAAAGGCATTTGACAAAATACAGCACACTTTCTTGATAAAAACCCTCCAAAACGTAGGACTAGAAGGAAGTTTTCTCAATATGGTAAAGTGAATATATGAAAAACCTACAGCTAGCATTGTATTCAAAGGTGAAAGACTGAAAGCTTTTCTGCTAAGATCAGGAGCAAGACAAGGATGCCCAATGTCACCATTATTATTTAATATTGTCCTAGAATTTCTGGCTAGAGCAATTAGACTACTCAAAGAAATAAAAAGCACCCAAACAGGAAAGGAAGAAGTAAACCTTTCACTATTTACTGATGACTTGATCCTTTATCTAGAAAATCCTGAAAAATCCACAACAAAGCTACTAGAATTAATAGGAGAGTTTTTCAGATTGGCAGGATACAAGATGAATATACAAAAATAAATCACATTTCTCTACACTATTGATGTACAATTGGAGGAGGAAACCAGAAAAAAAAATTCCAACTGAAACATTCAAATATATAGGAAAAACTTAATCAAGGACATAAAGGACTTACATTCAGAAAACTATAAAACATTGCTAAAAGAAACCAAAGAAGACTTAAATACATGGAAGGATATCCCTTGTTCATGGATTGGAAGACTAAGTATTATTAAGATGTTAAATTTACCCAAATTGATTTACAGATTCAATGCAATCCCAATAAAAATCCCAGAAGCCTTCTTTTTTTTTAAAGATTTATTTATTTATTTATTTCTCTCCCTTCCCCCCCACACCCCTACCTTGGTTGTCTGTTCTCTGTGTCTATTTGCTGTGTCTTCTTCTTTGTCTGCTTTTGTTGTTGTCAGTGGCACGGGAATTCATGTTTCTTTTTGGTGTGTCATCTTGTGTCAGTTCTCTGTGTGTGCAGTGCCATTCCTGGGCAGGCTGCACTTTCTTTCACGCTGGGCGGCTCTCCTTATGGGGCGCACTCCTTGCGCATGGCGATCCCCTACTTGGGTCACACCCCTGCGTGGCAGGGCACTCCTTGCCCGCATCAGCACTGTGCATGGTCCAGCTTCACATGGGTCAAGGAGGCCTGGGGTTTGAACTGCGCACCTCCCATGTGGTAGACGGGCGCCCTAACCACTGGGCCAAGTCCGCTTCCCCCAGAAGCCTTTTTTGCAGAAATTGAAAAGGCAATAATCAAATTTATTTGGAAGGTAAGGGACCCCAAATAGCTGAAATGTCTTAAAAAAGAAGAATGAAGTTGGAGGACTCTTCACTTCTTGACTTTAAAGCATATTATTTAGCTACAGTGGTAAAAAACAAAAACAAAAACAAAAATCCCCAAAACAAAACAACATGATACTGTCATAAGAACAGACAGATGGAACTGAATTGAGAACTCAGAAACTGACCCTCAAATTTACAGCCAAGTGATTTTTCAGTCTAATGCTCTCCCAACTGAGCTATCCTGGCCCTGTTACAGTCAAGTGAATTTTGACAAGGCTGTAAAGCCATCCAGCTGGGCAAGAACAGTCTATTCAAATGGTGCGGAGAGTATTGGATAGTTATATCCGAAAGAAAGAAAGAAGACTCCTATCTCACACCTTATACACAAATTAACTCAAAATGCATCAAGGACCTATAAAAACAAGAACTACCATAAAGCTCCTAGAAGAAAATGTAGGAAACCATCTTCAAGATCTTGTGGTAGGTGGTAGTTTCTTAAACCTTACACCCAAAGCATGAGCAACAGAAGAAAAGTAGATAAATGGGATCTCCTCAAAAGTAAACACTTTTGTACTTCAGAGGACTTTGTCAAAAGGGTGAAAAGGCAACTGACTCAATGGGATAAAATATTTGGCAATCATGTACTGATAAGGGTTTAATATACATGATATATAAGGAGATATACAACTCAACAATAAAAAGACAAACTATTTGATTAAAAAATGGGCAGACTTGAAAAGACAACTGTCCAAAGAAGAAATACAAAAGGTAAAGAAACACATGAAACATTTTCAACAGCACTAACACCTAGGGAAATGCAAATCAAAACTACAATGAGATATCATTTCACACCTATTAGATTGGTCACAATTAAAAAGTTGGAAAATTGTAAATATTAGAGAGGATGTGGAGGGAGAGGAATGCTTATTCACTGTTGTTGGAAATGTAGAATGGTACAGCCATTTGGAAGACTGTTCGATAGTTCCTAAGGATGTTGAATATTGACTTACCATGGCAATGTCATTGCTAGGTATATACCCAGAGGAACTGAGAGCAGTGATATGAAAAGATATCAGAACACCAATGTTTATAGCAGCTTTATGCATGATAGTCAAAAGTTGGAAACAATCCAGGTATCCTTCAACTGATGAACGGGAAAACAAATTGTGGAGTATATACATGATGGAATATTATGAAATGATAAGAAGAAATGAAGTTGTGAAACATATGACAACATGGATGAACCTGGAGGACATTATGTTAAGCAAGCCAGACACAAAAGGACACATATTGTATGACTGTGCTATCATGAACTAAGTATATTATGTGAATATAAATGTATTTTGTGAAATATGAAAATGGTTAAAATTGCTTATATAAGACCATTTTTCTTTGAAGCTGAACAAATGTAGGTTAATACTACAAAATGTTAATCTTAGACCAAAAAAACCCCATTGTACTAAGTGAAGAAGACCAGACACAGAGACTACCTATTGTATGATTCTGTTTGTATAAAATATAAATGTAAATCAATTTATAAAGATGAAAGGAGATTAGTGGTTATGTAGGACTAGGGATGGAATGCTAAGGAGTGTGGTGTCTTTCTTTTTGGAGTAATGAAATTGTTCTAAAATTTTTGAGATGATGCATGTACAACATTGTGATTATACTAAAAGCCATTGATTATACACTTCAGATAGGCCATATGGTATGTGAATATATCTCAATAAAACAACTTAATAAACAAATAAATAAGGTTGCAAGAATAGTGAGAAATAGCAGCTATGTACAGCAGGGGAAACATTGAGATGTGAGAAATTTTCTTGTTTGTTTGTTTTTTGTTTATTATTATTATTATTGAAGTAATGAAAATATTCTATTAATGATTAAAGTGATGAACACAAATCTATGTGATTATACCAAATACCATTAATCGTACACTTTAGATGAATTTTATGCTTTATTAATATATATCAATAGAATTGATTTGTTAAAAAAACATCAACTGTAGATTTAGGAACAAAAGACTTAACAGCTTAATACCTGAGATCTTTATCCCTTAGAATATGTACAGCATTAAACTGAATCCCAAAACTCAACTTTGGCAATGTCCGAAATCCTCATCAGGATTTTCATAAATTTTCAAGGATGAGGCGAGGAGATGAGTATAGTGGGTCTTGAATTCCTGTGATGTATTTGTTCTTTGTGTGCAGTTTCTGTCTGTCCTGTACTATCATCAATCTTGATATAAAATTCAGGCCCTTTCTGATTTCCCTGTATATTATACCTACAAAGTATGTGTGAGTGGAGTTTACTGAAGAATGAGAGGGTGGGTTAGGAGAGAAAGAAAAGGGACTTGCATTGCACTAACGGAGACAGTGTCCAATTTGAGGATACTATCTACTACTCCCCATCTCCCTCTACTTCTTTCCTCTCTGGAAGAGAAAAATGAAGAATCTCTCTTTAGCTCCTAAAGGGCAATGAGACAATGCTCCTTTGCTGCCCCTGGAGTGCTACCCCATTCCCATACTCAAGCCTACCCTTTTCAATCAAGATACCCCAAGACCAGGGCATTTTCCCAGATCATTTTCTCTTTCAAAGGTATCTCGCTTGGCACACTATTAAAATTTAAAAAAACTCATTTAAACTTAAAGGTACACTGACTTAAGAAAGCAGTTTTAACTCACTAACATCTCTTGGACAGAAGACAAACTGATAGATCTGTCCACATATATGATTAGCACAATAGCTTATAAACATAGGTAAGCAGGAACCAAACCCACTAAATTCCTGAAATAATTTAATATCAGATGGTTGTTGAAGTTTAGCTGCTTCTTAATGTGTCTTTTGTTTCCTTTTGTGATTCAGAAGCCTACCCAGATTATGTTATTACCAAAACATATGGGAGGATATAAGGAGGACCATATTTCCAAGTTGTACAATTTTTAGGCTCACACTGGGAACAATGTGTAAAGCTATAGTTATCACCTCCTTCTTCATTTCAAGTCCTACCTCTTTCTCAGAAATTATCAGATGCATTTGTACCACAGTCAAATTTTACTTCTCTGGTGGTCAATTAGCTATGTTTGTAGTAGGATATTCTTTCAGTTCTCTTTTGTTTCTTTTGCTTAACTTAAATATGGTTATCTTTTTAAAAAAATTTACCTTGAACTGAGGCTAAGCACCATCTCATTTCAGTAGACCATAGTTTGGTATGGGGCTTGGTGCTAGGTTTTACAAAGATCAAACTTGCTGTCTTAATTGAGTTTTTGACCATTGGAAAGCATCCAATTTAAAATGCAGAATTTAGGAATCAGTGACAGTTATTTATTGTGTTATGAGAAAAGGTCTGAATTTATATGGAGGTTTTTTGGAGGAGAAATGTATTTCTTTGTGTTCCTCAAAATACATGTCCTCAGCAGTGCATGTATCCAAATGCTTCCAAATGACTTGCTTGTAGTTGTTTGAGATATGTAGGATAGCCTTCTTATATTTTAGTTGATTTGACTCTGAGTGCTGGGCTAGATGTACCAATGCCATGTTTTTTCATGTTTTCTGTCCTCTTTCATGTTGCTCACAAATCCCAGAGGCAAACAGATGAATAGTTTATCTTGACTTCACAGAAAAAGGAGGCACTGAAACTTAGTCTGATGTAGATAAGACTGGTATTGAGCCAGAGTTTAGTTTCTGAGGTGTTTCTGGCACTTAATTTCAGAAAGTACCTGCTTTTGTAGTAGATTTTGAGAGACTGGGTAGGTGCACTTTATTATCTGTGGAACATCCTTTACCTTTACTTCTAGGTTTTTTGTGTGTGTACTGATGTATATTTATTAGGCTGAACCATAAGATATTGGTGATATTTGATCATTTTGACAATGATGGCAACACCATATTGTTCAACCTTATATTGTTCAAGAATAAAATGCCACTGTGGGAAGAGAGTCTGAAATCAGAATGCAAACACCAATGAGCCAGGGCACAGAATTCCACCTAACACCAATGTCTAGGATAGGCAGCACATCCAGGGGAGTGGGAAACTAGACATGGGAGAAAACCAGGAGACCAAGCACCCTGCTTTCTGTTCTTCTGTTCTGAATTTTGTCCAGTAGAAAGGTCAAAGCTTTGGAAAGGAAGCCTGCAGCATGGTCCTTCATTCAGCAAATATGTGAAATTAATATGAGTCTGGTCTCACATGAGGTGTTAGTTATATACAGACTTGAATGATATAGAAGTGTTTTCTGCTTTTATGGACAGTGTGTTCTAGCAGTGGCATGGTTTGTGGGGCAGAGAATGAACAGGTAAATAAGTACACTTCTACAGTTTGAAAAATGCTGTATCATTAACAGGATCTGGGATTGAGAGTAATTAGGAAAAGAGATTAATTAATTTGGTTTTTATTCTCATACCTCATAATATCTTAACCAATTAATTTTATATTTTCAGATATTTTTGCTGATTGGGTTTTATTTTTAAAACATTTTGGGGGCTCACTTTTCTTCATTTACTTAGAATACTGTGACTTAGGTTATAATACCTTGTTGTACTGACATCTTTTTCCAAGTTTTTACTTAAGTTTTATCTAGTTTTGTTGATTATATTAAACTTCTTTTTGTCTCAGGATCTACTTTTTATTTTAGTTTTGCTACAAATATGTTTTCATTTCTCTTAGTCTATTTCACCTTTCTGGTATTTGGTATATTAGCTTTTATTTATGTTTGTGATTTTCCTTATTAAATGACTGGTAACCTAAATGGCCATAAAAGGAATAGCTATTGAGTTATTTCATACTCTGAATAAGGAGTCTAAATATTAACTCTCTGGATTGCCCTGAAGCAGGCCTGCATGCATCCTTCAATCAACCACCACTATTTCAATTCATTTCCTTTTGTGTTGAATCCTCATCTCTGATATCTGATATGGGAAGAAAAGTAGGAGATTCATAGCTCAAAACTCCTTCATAGCATAATAAGTTTGCCTATACTAAGTCATGAATGAAATGTTGAAGTACTCAATGAGGAGTAGCATAAAGAATGAGAAAATCTAAAACATATGTTCTTTATTGTCTATAATCATTAAACATTAGATAAAAACTCATATTACTTTTGTGGTATGTGATTAGTATATAAAAATAATAATATAATAATAGTAATAGATATGGTTTATTAAGTGCTTATAGTTCAGATAGAAAACATTTATATTGGACTATTGTTTGACATATATTAGTATCACATTTTATGGTCCCAGATTCCCTAAGTGATAGATCTTTTTAAAACAAAATTATTGTTAAATTAATTGAAAAATTAAATTAATGGAGAAGAGTATGGGATATGAGGCTAGATAGACATAGATTTGAATCTTGATTCTGCCAACTGCTACCTGTGTGACCTTGAACAATCTCTTTTAGTTCCAGTTTCTCTATTTTTAAAATTGAAGATTTTAAAATAAAAACCTGCAGGGATAGTGTGAGGATTAGATGAGTGATGCTTATAGAGCCCAGGGTAAATGGTAGGTGCTTATTATTGGAGCCTTCTCCTTCGGGTCTGCTACCATGTCATTAATCAACTCTCTCCTTCCACACCTGCTTAGAAAGAACTTTTCTCTTGTCATTGTCCTACCCACAGAATATCCAAGGTCCTCAAGAGAAGAAACACAGAGGCCTTGTCACTTTGCTTTCTTTGGAGGCCATAGAGGCCAAGACAAAAGGAGATGACAAAGGAGTACCAGGTTCTATTCTCAAGTCAGGTTTAGAGATGAGGATTTATTCATCCTCCTTCAACCTGCCCCCCGGCAGGATTCTATGTATCCATTTCTTTCGCATCTCCAGATAGGTGACACTCTGGCAGGAAAAGTTCCTGAAGGAAATGGATGAAATAGTTTTTATTACCACCCTGTTTTACTTCTTTTCTTAAGTCTTGTAGCTAGGAAAAATCCTTAAATTTTAGGCAGTACATATGAACTTGTGCTGGGCTCCCTTTTATGCCTTCTAACATCATCCTCATCCTCTCTCTGTCTGTTGTTTTCTCTATCCATCCTTTTTTTCTCTCTATCCATATATATATATATATATATATAGAGAGAGAGAGAGAGAGAGAGAGAAAGATGGTTCCAGCAAGGTAGATGTTTGTTTTTCAAATAAAAGTGACTTAAGAATAGACTTTGTGTCTACTCCAAAAATGATTTGTCTATCTTATTGCATCTCCCTTTACTAGGATAAGCTCTCATTTCATGGTTAAAAATAGCCTATTTCCAGTCCAGCCTGTTAAAAGGTGAGAGAGGAAAAACAAGACAATCAGCTTGCTTTTTAAGAGTATGAACTGGAAGCTATGTAAATTACTTTGCTCACATCTCACTGGCAAAGACTTAGTCACACAACTGCTCCTAACCACAAGAGAGACTGAGCACTATATGCTATGCCCAAATAAATTTCAGGAGACTTTCTAACAAAATGGAAGAATGGAGGATGGATAGTAACAGTGGGTGGTGTAATTAGTACTCTTTCCATACTATGTAAGAAAAGGAGGATACTACCTATAAGAGAAGTCATTCCAGTTGATTTAAAAAAGGAAGCAGCTAACAATGAAATTTCCAAAAAGACTCTTTGAAGTAGTCTTAAAGGAAAATTCTTGTTGTAAGTAATAAGCCTTACTTTTTGCTGTTGAAAACAACAACAACAAGAATAAACAAATATTCTTTTTACCAAGGCTCTATATGGCCAGGCACTATGCTAAATACTTAACCTGAATTATTTCATTTATTTCTTACAATCCTATATGGTAGAGATATTTTACCTTCATATTGTGTTCTGAGAAAATTGAGGTTTTGAGGGATTAAGTAATTTTCCCAAGACAATTTAGCTAGTAAGTAGCAGAGACAATTTGGCTTAAAGTATGACTGTGCTCACAATCTTAACCTTAATGTAACAGCCGCCCAACATGTCTTACCCAAATGATTCACTGCCTCTTAGTACAGGATTGTACAAAAGTTCTCATCATCCTCAGTCTCTTGATCTGGAAGCACACCATAAATGAACACAAACAGGGATCAGTCTCAACAGAAGGAAAGTAATGCTGGTTACTTTCCGTTCTCCCTTTCAGATCTACTCTCTGCCCCTCTCTGACTTACTTTGTGCTCAAGCCCAAGGGAGAACAGACTTTATAGACTATATCACACATGCTCCTTGTCTTCTGACTTCCCAGTTGGGTTCAGACAGTGAGAAACTAGAGCAGGAAATGTGAGTGAGGTTGGGATATTTGTTTCCTCTGCTCACCACATAAAGATTTGGCAGTTAAGCTCCTCTGAGTTTTTTTCCCCATGACTATCTATCTCGTTAGATTCTGCAAACACCATACTTTTTACACTTAATTTTAAACCTAAGGATGATAAAATGGCATCCCATTGTTGTCAGTCCCTAGGGGCTTCACCAAAACTTGTTAGTTTACTTAACCTGGTTCGCATTTCTATAGATTAAAGTTCATTAAAATCTCTTCAACTAAACTCTTTAAGCATACCATCCATTGCCTGGTGGATTTCTGAATGATATACTCAGTTACTTCCGTGAACTTAAAAATAACCATTTTTAGGCAACTTATGACTCTTTAACATTAGAGGACTCTATAGAAATGGGGTCCTTGCCTTATTTCATAACCATAAACTTCAGTAACCTGCAGAGAAGTCTTTCTAGGAGTCAACTGAGGATGACATCTTTGATCCTTGGATCATGTTACTGAATAGTAACATGAAAGATAAAGTAAGTTTGTAAGTTTTATTGAATGTGTTGGGGGCTGCAGTGATAGATTTTTAGTAACCTATTCATATATAAATATCCTAGGATCCAATCTGGGATGAAAGCCCATTCAAGTTGGCACTCTCTCCTATTAATGGAATCTGTTAATTGCCATTTTGATCAAATAATTATGTTTCTCAATTTTTCTCATGATGTGAATCTTTCTCAAGTATTTTTCTTGCTGAGTGATTAAATATCCATATTGTCCTAGAAAAAAATATTAACTCAATATTCTTCAGCAATGTTGTTCACTAACTGCTCTTGGTCTTTTGACTATTCAGAGTTGAAAGCTAGATGAATCTTCCATAATAAAGAACATTTTAAACATTCTATCATGTAGCAGAGAACTTTTACAGCTTGGAAAGTCCTCAAAGTGTGTGCAAATTTTCTTTTTAATAACTATTTTAGTTTACTAGGCTGCTGAAAGCAGATACCATAAAATGGGTTCTCTTTTAACAATAGGAGTTTCTGAGCTTACAAACTTATAGATTCAAAGCTGAGAAAAACGTCCAAATCAAGGCATCAACAGGTAATGCTTTCTTCTTGACGACAGGCTTCCCGTGATCCTGGACTCCTCTGTCACGTGGCAAGGCACACAGTAATGTCTGCTGGTCTCTCCCTTTTCTTCCAGGTTTAATTGCTTTCAGCTTTTTGCTTCCATGGTGCTCTCTCTGTTTCTTCATCTATCTCTCTCTTCAGCCCTTTTATAAATGACTTCAGTGAAAGGATTAAGACCCACCCTGGGCCATACCTTAACTGAAGTACCCTAATTTAAAGACCTGGACATTGGTTGTAAGTTATAAATGCTCTTATGAAGATATCAATAATTACCATTTATTGAATTCCTACTATATGTCATGTCATGTTCTAGATTCTTCATGTTATCTTGTATGATTGTAGCAGTTTGATATTATTTACGAATTCCAAAAATAGATACTGGATTATGTTTGTAAACTGTTCTA
The DNA here is from genome assembly GCF_030445035.2 of Dasypus novemcinctus. NCBI lineage: Eukaryota > Metazoa > Chordata > Mammalia > Cingulata > Dasypodidae > Dasypus > Dasypus novemcinctus. Next base: position 163,119,731 of record NC_080673.1, on the reverse strand, counting down.
TTCCTCTGGGCATATTATATTGCATTGGATTCAGAGGTTTCAGTTTTACTTGATTAAATTATGATTAAGGCTTTGATTGGTCCACATTAATAGGACATTGAATCCCTGTCCCTTTGGTAACTGGGGACTCATAAAATGACATGGGAGAAGAGTTAGATGGAGTTTTAATATTGGAGTCCTGGGAGGTAAACACACAGAGAAAAAGATACATGAGGAAAGAAAGAAATCTCCATTAGACATGGCAGAGACTCCGGGAAGAGAGGTGAGCTACTCACCTGAGAGTTAAAAGCTGATCTTGTGGAAAGAGGAGAGTAGTTGAGCCTGGAGAGAATTGAGTCCCTGACAAGGCTTAGAGAGCCTGATGGTGTACAACTGACCTTGTGGAGAGAACAAAACAGCTGAACCTGGAGAGGAACAAGCCCCGGGAGAGAGATGAAACTTATCCCAGCCTACAGCTGATATTGCAAGAAGCTGGGACCACAGAGCCTTGGGAGGAAGAGGAAGCCTGAACCCTTGCAGACATAGACTACCATCTTGGGTCAACACATGGCAACAGACTCTGGATGGGAAAGTACCTTTTATAGTACTTTGAGTTGGACTCTTTAGGGCCTTGTGACTGTAAGCTTCTATCCTAAAATAAATACCCTTTGTCAAAGCCAAAAGATTTCTTGTGTTTTGCATCAGCTCCCCTTTGGCTGACTAATACAGTGATAATTACAATAACCTTGTAAACATTAATTTACTCATTTTACAAATGAAGAAACTGAAGCTTATACATTTTAAACTACTTGTCCAAGTTAACATGTACATGGAAGAGCCAGAATTTAATTTCAGGTCTTATCAATTAAAAAGTTGATAAACTTAAAAACTGCTCTCTAAAAAATCAATTTATGCATAAAGAATTTTGTGGCACAGCAGGCAATAATCTAAATAAATTTACTAAATAGAACAGTCTTCTAGCTTTTTCCACCTCAATCCTCAACTAGTTATTTTTTCTTTTTAACATAGTGACTTAATATCACTTTTATGTGATTTGATAGTAATTTGAAAGGAACTAGAGAGATGTCCTTCTGCCACAGAAAAGCAAATGATTCATCCTCAAGATTATCTATTTTGATAATATGGTTTTGTTCCCACAAATCAGGATTAGTCTCAATGGGAAACTGATCTTTATACCTACTCTGAAAAAACTGGCTCAGCACTAACTATATAAAAATAATATTACTCCCTTTGGAAAGCATTTTTAGATACCCAACGTCTGTATTACATAACTGCATAGAACAACTCGTTTAGTTAATTTTTCAGTTAATTCTTCCTGCCAGGGACACAGGGAAAACATGCTCTTTAGAATGAGCTTATCAGTTGGAGCCTTTACTGAGTTTTTAAAGACACTGATGAGATATTACTTACTACACCTACTTTGTACATTTTCCAGGCATAAGTGTTTGTGGTAGAACTCTGGGGACTCAATGGAGTCTGCTAATGCCCTGGAGGAGATCCAAAGCTGATAGTTGGAGTAAAATCTGACTCTGTTAATAGGACTCAGCTGACCCATCTCCAGGCAGAGTTGATGTAACCTCCCATTCTGGTAAGCATGGCAGCCAGAGCAACACTTATTGAACACGTCCTTTGGCAGGCAGTATGCTAGGGATGAGCTACTTGAATACCACCCCTGTCATCCCTTTCCTGATTACGTAGCAGAAGAAACCTTTAACAGCCACTAATATAGAATCCTAGCTTCCTGGTCCTTCTGAGAGAGTGAGATTCCCAGGGGTTTACTTTTCTATGCCTGTCAAGTGCCCAGCTGAGAGAAGAAGCATTTAGGAGAAATCATTTCTACAGTTTTCATCCCCTTCACTTTTCTAGGTATCTAGAATTCTTTGTTTATATCACATTAGTTTTGTCCTTTGCAGGTTTATCTCCACAAAGCTACATTTTGTGTTATGCCCTTACTTGCTTTTGAAGCAGCAGGCATTAAAATAAAAACGGGACTGGAATTTAAAGTTGCATTTATTCCAAGAATGCAGAAGATATTAATATAGCAAATACCTATTGACTATCTGTGGTACACCAGACAGAGTGCTGAAGAAGTCATAGTCCTTGCAATCACCACTAGGTTCACCATGCATTAGGGCACAGAAGAGGGAACAGCTGATCTTTTCTGTGTTTGCTTTTCGTTAATGTGAACATGTTTTAGTTCTTCTGGGACCTGCAAATATGTTTAGGTCAATAGTTTTCAAACATTAGTGTTCCAGTGGAATTCCAGAAGCTTGATATAAGCATGTAGATAACTAAAATCGATTTCTGTGTTTTACATGCTTTTTGAGAAAAAATGGTTAAATATTTTTATTTGCATTGTTTCAATGGTGTTTGGAAACTCATGACCTAATAACTCTTCCCAGAGATCTAAAAGAGTGCTAAAAGCTCCTACCCTCTGGTTTCTTGGGCTTACCCTGGCCAGCTGACAGGGAGGTGAAGAGGGTCAACCACCACATCAGGGAGTCAAGAGTGCCTACAGCTGCAAGCAGGAGAATTGCATCCATCATCCATGTAGAATCTAAGCCCCCTCTTGATGTAGAGGGGGACTGGACATAGCCACCCTAGGTCCACAAGATGGAGGAATAGAGTATGGATTAGAGTGGACTTACTGGTGGTCTGCTGGGGAACTATTGTGATTAGTAAGGGAAGAAACTATAGTGATGTGGAGAGGGTGGCCACGGAGGCTACTGACGGTTGGGAGAGGGAAGAAGAGATATAATGTGCGGGCATTTTCAGGATTTGGAGTTGTCCTAGGTGGTGCTGCAGGGACAGATCCTGGACGTTGTGTGTCCTGTCGTGGCCCACTGGGTGGACTGGGGGAGAGTGTGAACTACAATGTAGACCACTGTCCATGTGCTGCAGCGGTTCTCCAGAAAGTATTCGCCGGGTGCAATGGATGTGCCACAATGATGGAAGAGTTTGTTGATGTGGGAGGGGTGGCGTGGGTGGGGTGGGGGTTATATGGGGACCTCATATTTTTTTAATGTAACATTTAAAAGAAAATAAAGAAGAAAAAAAAATAAAAAAGTGCTAAATACTAGCTAGTTTTAGAACATTCTCTTATTTTCTTCAGCTTGTTGAATAAAATAGATTGCTTACAACATGACTTAGTATCTTACCTGTTTCCTTTAAGGCAACAATCCACAATGCTTGTAGGAGATTTCATTGAACATAATTTCTCTTTTTAACTTGAATGGGAGGTCATGATGAACACAAAGGGCCACATTCATAGAATATTTTGTAATCTTATTGTCCTAATTAATTTCTTTCTTTTCTTCCATGTGTGCATTTAACTCTTATTCTTCCTAAAAAGAATAACTTAATCAATTTAATTTAGGTTAAATAAACCTTTTTATATGCTTTCACAGTATCTTGTACCTATCTCTTTTTTTTTGTAGTATTTATAACAATTATAAGTTTACATTTGTTCATTGGTCTTTTGATTAATACCTGTTTCTCCCAAGTGACTTCCCAATCCCTCAGGAATGGGGAACCATTTTGTGCTTATTGTTATATTCCTAACACTTAACATAGCACCTGCCTCGCAATAGGGACTCAGAAAATAGTGTTGACTGCAGAAATAAGTGAATAAATGCATGTATGCATGAATGAATAAAGTGGTCCCGTTTTGCACATTCTTGGTTTTAAAATAGCAGGTAAGGGTTTTGGCAGTCCTAGTCATTAGGGTGCTGACTTCTTTTTCCTGCATTTTTCTTGCTTATTGAAGGTGTAGGTGTCTTCCTTGGTAATCTATATGTGAGGAAATAATACATAGACTGTCTCGTTTTAGTCTGTGTAGCAGTTGATATAGTTATGAATTTCAGAAATAGATATTTGACTATATTTGTAAACCGGCCTGTACCTGGGTATGATTAAATTATGATTACGGCTTTGATTGGGCATGTCAGTAGGATGTTGAGCCCCCACCCGTTGGCGGGGACTCACAGAAAAAAGGCATGGAAAAGGACAGGACTGAAGTTTTTTTGATGCTGGAGTTTTGAGCTGGAATCCAGAAAATGAACACACAGGAGAAGAACGAAGAGGAATAGAGATAGTTCCTTACACTTGGCAGAAGCCCCGGGGAGAGACACAGAACCGTTTGCCTAATAATCTACAACTGGTCTTGTAGAGTGAGCATAGCAGCTGAGCCCAGAGAGAAGTAAGCCCTGGGAAGAGAGGAACCCAGGAAACCTGAACCATGGCAGATGGCAGCAGCCATCTTGCTCCAACACATGGCAAAACACTTTGGTGAGGAAAGTAACTTACCTTTCTACCCCAAACAAATACCTTTTATAAAAACCAACCAATTTCTGGTATTTTACATCAGCACCCCTTGACTGACTAAATACAGTCTGCAAAACTTGTTAAATGTAAAATAAAGCAACTTGTCCATATGTCACAAGTCAGTGTTCAGAATATCAAGGTGAGAAGTGTTTGGGTGAAGCAGAACTGATTTATGTACTGAAGGGTAATGAAGAGGGCCTTTCCTGGCATATGCAATATATTTTAAGCAACTGACTAAAGCACAGTGCTGAGAGAAGAAAAGCTCTGGGACATTCCATAATTTCCCTGGCACATTTGTTTCACTTGGAGTCATTGCAGACATATTGCAGTGAAACCTTTCATTCACTTGAACTTCTTGGGTACTTACTCAATAGCGAGTGCTAGCTATAGATGCTCATTTTCTGTAAACTAGGAGTTGTATGTGCCATTTTTTCATTAATACAGTGTATTATACCACTTACATTCCATATGGTGGTAAGTGGTAAATGGGTAAAATGTGGGGTTTGGAATCCACTAGACATGGATTAAAGATCTGGCCAGATCATGTATTGACAAACTGAAAGGCCCTGGACAAGTTCCTTACTCTCTTCAAACTCCACTTTCTTTATTTTAAAAATTGAGGTAACAATGATGACTTTGTATGGATGATTAAAAGAGCCAATGTCTATTAAGTACTTAATACATCAATATTACCATTTTCAGGATTGTATTAATTTTCATAAAATTGATTCTGGATCATTTAGATAATCTTCTAGAAATATTTCCATAGGTATCCTGGAAACTTTGGTAAACAATGCCAGATAACAGAATGAGTGGAGTGGTTACATTTTAAAAGTAATAACATCACACATGATATTTCTAAACAAATACCACCCAGGAATAAAATATTTCCTGAGAATGCCAATGTTTAAGGACATATGCTTTTGTTTTGGGACACAAGGGTTTCTCTGTTAGCCAAGTAATAATTGGAATGCCCTTGATGGCAAACAGTGATGGAATGAGATGTTGAGAATACACAAATGCCATGCAGAACAGGGCAGAATGAGAGCTGCCCTGATTACTGTCCCAAACCTCAGAATGGGAGGAGTGTGTCCCCATCCTGCTGCTGCCAATGTTTAGGATCAGAGAGGGGGACCCTCTGATTTCCCTCTCCTCCCCTGTAGCATCTTGCACTTAGGTGTGGTCATGACAGGGTCAAGTAGGGTCAGGGACATAAGATTTTGGCCGTTGTTACTGCTCAGCATGTGGCACAGAGAGAGGGCTGGTTTCAAGGAAAATTCTGATGAGGCCAGTTCAAGGTAGAGAGTCGGCCTGCTGAACAGCAGCAGTTGAGAAAGGGAAGGAGGTACTCAGCATTCAGTTCTCTGTTACAGAGAAGGTTTTTCGGACCTTAAGCATTTGGTAGACTAACTGAATGATGCACCCAGATATCCTGAAGAGCAGTGACTCTTCTGCCTTTACGTACATTGCTTGATGTGAGCAAAGCCTGCATTTCTCCTGAAATCTAATCTGCTTTCACGGTAGTGGTGCAGGAATTATTTGGTTGAGACAGAACAAATTTTATGCATTTAACGAGGTAGGTCCGTTTTTCACTTATGCTCTGTATTCTAAACAACTGATTTAAGGCATGGTGCTGCCTTAAAAAAGGAACTAAGATGCACAGGTGATAGCTTTTCTGGAACATTCATTTTGTTTGGAGTCATTGTGTATTTTCCTGCATTCAAGAAAAATGAAGCATATATTCTCCTTACTGCCTGAGTTGGTGTACCAAATTCCCCAGTGGCTTTTTCCATCTTAGCTGAGCTAAGTCCTAGAAGAAATAGAATGCAGCAAAACTAAAATATTAACCTTTATTGCTAAGTTTTAGACTTGAATGTTTTGTTACAGTGTTTTCATTACCTTTGTTCTCAATTTTGGTGTCGTCACTTCTGTATTCCTAGCCAAACACAAACAAATAAAAGAATACAACCTGCCTTGCAGAGCTCTATATATTCTCTGTAGCCCTGTGTATTCATTCATAGTTGCTTTCTAATATATCAAATTGACATTTCTGATAGTGATTAAGATGATATGACTTATATAAGATAAAGTGAACAAAAATGAAACCAAGAACTAAAGATTCCTTTGCTTCACTACAGGACTTGCCTACCCTATTTCAGAAATCTCACCATGTTGTCAAGAGCCAGATCAAATGCTGCCATGCTCAGAAAAGCCTTCTCTACGCTCAATACACAGAGGAAATCTTTTTTTTTCCTTTTACGGTTTCCTAGCCCACCTTTGTTCTGCATTATCTTTTTCCTTTCTACCTTGTGGTTTACTTTTTTTGTGTGTTTACATAAAAATATATTGCAGACTCTTAAGAACCGGAAACTTTTTATTTTTTAAATGGCTTTGAGTTTTCCATCCTGCCTAGCACAAATAGGAATCCTAAAAGTGTATTGGTTGCTTGATGATACTTCTCCCTGTCTTGTTCATTAAGCAAACATTAATTCAACACACACTGTTTGTCAGTAATGGTGCTGAACTCTCGGGATATGATGTGGACAAGGCAGACATGGTCCGTACCTTTGGTTAGAAATAACTTCTCCAATTTTTCCTTCCTCTCTCTCTCTGAGTATATATTGGAAACTGGAGAGAGGCATTGTAAGATGAGGAAAGGAATGGGAAGCAGAGGGTAGTTTGAAGAAGCACAATGAGGTTTTTGTGAACTGCATACATTATTCCCTTTCTCACTTTGCAGGAACATTTTAGAAGTTAATTATCATTGGCTCTAGAGTAAGTCTAATACTTATGTTCAATTTTTACTCTACCTTCCCTCCGGGCTACCTTGGAATTATTATTCAATCTGACTCAGTTCCTGTTAATGATAGTCTATCATATCAAATGAGGTGATTTTGGTGCCTCACAATAGGTGCTTAATGGTGTTGATGATGAGGATGAAGGTGTTTAGCAGCTGTCATTTTCGCATGCATGGCTCCAAGGAGGGCATGTCCAGGACTGGGGTGTTAGGGCAGAGGCAACCCAGGATGATGATTTACTCAAAGGCTTCCTTTCCCAAGTGATAAAGCTGACGCTAGGCCCCTTGAATAACTCTGAAGGGTGGGTTAGACCCTTCTGTATCTGGACTTACCTGCTGGCCATGGGCCTCACAGCGCTCGCCGCTGACAAGCTTTCTCTAGCCTGCAGTAAGCCTTATTTACTCAGGTCTGACGGGAGGAATCCTATTTAGTATTTTGTGGGTTAAACTTTCCTGGCTAGACCTTTATTTCCTTAAATACTAACAAAATGGATTTTCTTTTCCCCCAACCCTCTCTTGTTAATAGGGTGCTGAGAAAATTTTGTCAATGAATGAATCAGGAGAACTGCAAGACCTCTTAACCAAAATTGAGGTAATTGTACTTTTAGAAACTGATTTTAGTAATCAAAATGTTAAACACATACTGGTTGTAATTGGATTTCTTAATTGAGTTCCCCCTCCCCTACATTCTTACAAATATATAATAGTTTACATGCGGCAGTTTTAATTGGACATCACCTGCCTTGTTTTGCTTTAGCTAACGTGACTTTTCTGTTAGCTTCTAATAACCATGTATTATTAAATTAAAACATTTTGATCAGCTTTCTTTTGTACCTGATGATTCTCTGTAATAGAGACATCAATGAGGTATTCCAAATCCGACAATTTTCTTGTAGTATATCTATAATTTGTCACTTAAAGCATTTTATTTTTCTGTGGCCAGCTCATTATTTCTAGAGATAAAAGAATATTACTTTTCCCAAGGAACACATTTTAGGTTTTGTTCCTATGGTTATAACTACAGCATCAAAAATACTTATTCAAATATATCATACATCAAACAAATATATGATGATGTCCTTATCACCTCTTGTCTAACCTATTTTAGTAGACTTTTTTCCTCTATGTAGGGAGACCATATACTTTATCATTCAAACTGAGACACTGAGAGTAAAAGGAGTGTGTTAATAGTTGCTCTGGGGCAGAAAGCATCCATCTGGCTGTGTTGTGTCTTGGTGAGTCAACTCCTTTTGGACTTGTCTCTATTAAAACTTCATTTTGGATTCTCTACCGTATTTTAGTCAAAAGAAACAACTTTTTGTGATTTCTTGTGCTTTCTGACTACCACTCTTTTGGGATAATTGTTCAGTCTACCTAGAATATTGTTCCATTCCTCATTTCCTTCTTCAGTCTTCAAGGCCCATCTGCAGTATCAATTTTTTCAAAAATCACTTTTCATCTCTCTTACCTTTGAATTCCTATAACTTTCTTCTTTCTGGGTAATTATCAAAGTGTTCTTGGTATTACCTTTCTTTGTGTATTTGGCTTGTCTCCCTTTGTTGCGTCATCTTGCTGTGCTAGCTCTCCCCAGTGCGCAGGCTGTCAGCTCTCCACAGCACGTGTGGGCTAGCTTGCTTTCAAAAGGAGATCCTGGGATGTGAACCCAGGCCTCCCATATGGTAGATGGGAGTCCAATTGATTAAGCCACAGTCACTTCCTGTGCACATATTTTTAATTTATGTAAATGGTATTATATAATATTTCTAATTTTGTTTCCAATTTTTCACTAGGAACTATGTTTCTAAGAACCATCTATATTGCTATGTGAGCATTTCATCCATTATTTCTAACTACTCCATACTTCTCCATTGTAGTACTGTCCAATTGAATTTTCTGTGATGATGGAATATTCTATATCTGCTTTGTTCATGATGGTAGCCACTAGCTACATGTGACTATTGAGTACTTAGTGTGGTTAGTGTGACCAAAGAACTAATTTTTACATTTTATCTAATTTTACTTGATTTAGATATAAATAGTCACATTGGCCAGTGTCCACACCTTTGGACAGCACAGCTTTATGACTCTTACTTGCTATTTTTTATTTATTCACTTATCCACTGATGGACTCCCAGGTAGCCTCTACCCCTCAAACAAACTGCTTTGCAAGGAACTTGTTGCCTTACAGATTTCCTTGGAAGTAAAATTTGCTGGATAGTAGTTTATGCATATACCTAATTTTTTAGATGGTGTCATATGACTGCATTAGTCAACAACACTCTCTCCTCTGGAGAATGAGGATTCCTATGTTTCTACATTTCCCCTAATATCTGGAATTATCTTGTTTTCTAATTTTTGCCAGAGATCAGAGAGAAATGAATATCAGCTTTTTGTTTTAATTTACATTTTTCTGGTTACCAGTGGATTTAAGCATTTAACTATATGCTTGTAAGATATCTCTAATTCTTCTGTAAATTGTGTATTCATATACTTCATGCATTAAAAGTCTTGAAATTGTGGGTTTTTAAAACTGATTTGTAGGCGTTCTTTATATATTGTAGACTTAATTCCTGGTTGGTTTTAGTCATTTAGTCATCGTTAACATTTCCTCCTGTTCTTTTGCTTCTTTCATGATGTCCATCCAACAGTAATACTCATTTATTAAAATATCATATCAATCATTTTTTCCTTATATTTTGTGCTTTTGAATGTTTGTTTAGAACCATGTTAAGGTCACAAAGATATTATCTGACATTTTCATCTAATAACTTTATAATTTTTCACATCTAGATCTTTCTTCCATCTACAGTTCTTTATTTAATATATGGTCCTAGTTTCTATAATTTACTATTTCCTTATTGATTTGCTGTGCAAACTTTATGTTGACTTAAATCCTCATATATTCTTGGGTCTTTCTCCGAGTTCTTTAGGCAGTTCCATTGATCTATTTGTTTCTCGCGTCACCAGTATCACACTGTTTTTATTTCTGTGGTTTAGTAACATCTTTTAGAGTCTGTTAGGGTGATTTTCCCTTATTAGATGTCTTTTTAAAGATTGACTTAGCTATTCATGAATTTTTATCCCATGGAGTCGATAGTTTCTTAATTCTGCAACTCAATGAATACCACCATGGTAGGCTACTATAAACTGAGTGGGTCTGACTTGTTGATGAAAATGGTCAATGGCCTCAAATATGGCAGCAGAAACAAGTAAAACTTGGCAATCACTGGTATAGAAAATTGGACTGAATAGAACTGGTTGTACCAATGAGGGTTCTATTCCTGGGAAAACAGTTTACCTTTCTTGATACCCATGCAGGTCAACTTTCTAGTAATTGCTCCATGTAGGCAGAGACTCTCTTCTCTATTGATGTGTCCTTTACTTCTAGGGCCTAGAACAGGACTTGACATAGAAGAGGCCCTCAATAAATGTGTTTTGAATGAATAGATGAATAAATTCTCTTTGACCCAATGTTTTTTGGAGGCCGAATAAAACAGAAAACTTATTATTTCATGTAAGAGAACATGGGTAAAAGGGATGAACGAAAATATAATTTCTTTGTAAAATTTCTTTGTGTATATATTAATGCATTTGTTTATATTAATGAATGGGCTAGAGATTAGAAGCAAAGAGTTGTCTAGGGGTTCTGCAAAATGATAACCAAGACAGTTAGCTGATCTTGTTGGTATCCATAGAGAAATCCAAGGGAACCCTAAGAAATGTTAGTATAAATCTTATTATGGCAGGCACTAGGAGGGTGGAGATCTCAGATGGCAGAGACGCTTTAAGTAAAATTTTGCCATGTAATTTTTTTTCTTAATTTGGAGAGACAAGCAAACATTTATTTTTCATTCTTAGACAAATAGCCAGTATGATATCCATTTTCTGTACTTATTTTTTTGTAAAGCTTGTAACAATTGTTTAGCCTGGTTCTCCCCTGAGGGCTAGTGACTACATATTTATTGTTACTGAAGAGCAGATGCCAAGTTCCCTAGCTACATAATGAGGATGTCTGAAATTGCATAGACTGTCCATTCAGGCCTCAGAGCTATCAAAACTGCTCTGGACCTCCCTAGAGAAGAGGCAGTCTGGATGATGGCCTTTCAGAGCTCCCCATGGGTGTGGGGCGGACACAGCACTTTCAGAGACAATAGCAGCAGAGTATGACCAAGTCACCAGGGAAATTAAACGATGCAGTCTGCCTCTCTCTGAAATCAAGTAAGTATCTCTTTCAGTAGGTTTATAGCAGTCCATCCCATCTAGCTCAAGAATCAGATCTATACATTCAGGATTATATGTTACAAATTTCCTCAGTGTCTGCATTTTGCTCTGTGGCTTCCTTCCCCACTCTGCAGTTTGTGGGTTCTGGAAACTGATTATCAGCAAGGATTCTGTTCACATTCTTAGGGACTTGGCCAGGCAGAGAGGTCTTTAGTGGGTATTTAATAAGGATTTTCTGAATTACATTGTTGACTATAGTTTAAAACAAAACATATAGACAGAGGAGAACCATCTAGACAGGATTATATATAGTGGTGGTTTGCCACAGAAATACATGTTCTCAAACTTAATCCATTCCTGTGGGTTTGAACCCATTTTAAGTAGGAATATTTGATGAAGTTATTTCAATTAAGGCATAACCCCCCTCAATCAGGTTGGGGCTTAATTCTATCACTGGAGTCATTTATAAGCAGAATGGAATTCAGACATATCAGAGAGAAGCCACTGAGGCAATGGCTTGAAGCCAAAATCAATAGAACCCGTAAAGAAGGAAAAGGCCAGGAAAGGCCTCCATGAGCACTGCCATGTGACAGAAAAACCAAGGACCCAGGATCACTGGCAGCCAGCCCCAGAATGCCCCTGTCTTCGGGGAGAAAGCATTGCCTTGATGAAGCCTTAATTTGTACTTTTTCCCAACCTCAAAACCGTGAGCTAATAAATTCTCATTGTTTAAGTCTATTCATTGCATAGTATTTGCTTGAGCAGCCAAGGAACTAAGACATATGCCAAGTGTGCACTCTCTGACAATTCATTACATTAATAAATTCATCTGGATGATCACATTTATGGTCGCAAAGATTCAAATAAGGTGCATCTTCTTCAGCAGGATTGTTAAGAGAATTTCAAACTCTACTGGAATTAGAATTAAGTGATCTGAAGTTACAAATAATGAGTGCATTAATTTTCTGACCTTGAAGAAGACACTGAAAACTCCTAATTAGATCATTCTGTTTTTATATTAAATAACTGGGGATACACTCTTTATGTTCCTGAAATTTGAGTTTGTGCTATAAAAGAAGGTTGGCCATGATTTATGGACTCCACTGAGGGAACTATCTGGTCAGGTGTGAGACTTGGGCATAGACTGTACATAGTTAGTAAGGCATCCCTTCCCTCTCTGAAATTTATGGCTGACAGCTAATTTTCTGAATGAAAGTGGCCTCAGAGTCTTTCCAACTGTCTCATCAAATACATTAGAACTGGTACATGAATGGAGATATATTCACTCTCTGTTTCTTACAGTGGCAAGACCCTAAGACAGAAGATTAAGTATAGAAGAGTCACTTAAACAAAATGACTCTGAGAATGACAGAAAAAGGTTGTGCCATATGACTACATGAGTACATAGGTTGTAGGTAATTTCATTAGTTTTCCCTGAGGTCTGTGACTTTTTGGATATATTGGAACTCCCCTATTTCTTTGCGTTCCCTCAAACAACTTAGCATGGGGCAGGTGTTATTAATATAAATCCCTCTAGAAAAGGATTTATTAATGAAACAATGGCTTATAATTAATATTTATTGAGTACCTGTTATGTACCAGGCATTATTCTACTCACTTTGCATGAATAAATTCATTTACTCTTCTTAACAATCATTTGGATCATAGATCTCATCATAGAATTGCATGGATTCTGAAGACACTATCCTAGGAAGACCTCAGCATATTCGCGATTCCTTTTAAATAGGAAAATGTAGCTTTTAGTATTTATATTTTAATTTTATTTTAGGAAATGTATTTATTCTAACTTGTCAAGAACCTAATAAAAATAGTTAGCATTAGTGGATTTAAGATTTGAAATTTTGGCCCTTTGAAAGTAATCTTTGTAAGTCATCTTGCAGGCCCATGGTATAAAACAATTTTTTATGTTGCTGAGTCACCATTTTGGGTTCTGTGTGCTGTGAGGCTAGTTGGTGTCCATAGTAAGTGATATAGCTAGTGGGTGAGCCTAGGAAGCTTCCCAACACTTAGATTCCAATTGAGCTTCATTCTATTTTTTTTTTATAACAATGTATTTTATGGAGAAAAGCATACACTATTCAAGAATTTGATCATATGGAAGTGTCTTGGGAAATACTATGAATTGCTATTCAGACAAGGTGCACTGGTGCACCTGTAGTATTAATAGTTATTGAAAATATTAAAACACGTTTTTACTGGCTTTTAAAATATTGAAATACTTAATACTGGTTTGTAAATACCTGCTGTCCCAAAACTTCCAATCATCTCCTTTCCTGGCAGTTCCTTCCTCATAGGTTTGCCAGATAAATATATATAATGCCCAGTTACATTTAAACTTCAGAATAGTAGTGAATAATTTTTTTCCATTGTAAGCATGTTCCATGTGGTGCCTACACTAACAAATATAGCTTATCTGAAGTTCTAATTGAACTGGACACCTTCATTTTTATTTGTTAAATCTAACAACCCCACTCACCCAGGAAACCAGAAGTATGTACAGTTCAGGACTTAAGCTGCTCAGCATCTGTTCTGACTTGTGCTCTTTCCATAAAATTCAGTAATATTTTTAATAAGACCTTTGATCATAGCTCTGGATGTCAAGGGTCTGTCAACCTTTTCTACTTGCTAAAATTTGATAGGAACCACCCATTATGTATTAATTCGCTTCAATATTTAACTTTCACAGTACTGTACATTCCTTTCCATTACTGTATGTTTTTACTTAAAGGTGGGTTTTTTCCCTAAAACCTTTTAATATAATGCAAAATTATAAGTCCAGTATACCATTTCTTGCGAGTTCTTGCACAAGGAAATGACAAAAACTCACCTATGAAGTAACCACATTTCGACACTAATTTAGCATATTGTCTTGAAAGAACCTTGAATCACTGCAATCTTGACAAAGTTCCTTGTTTGAGTGATTCAGATCAGCAATACTCCTTTTCATCAAAGTAGTTCTGTGCCATTAACAATGAGATATAACACAGTTTTGCCATCTTGTAATAGGTAAGTCAAACTGTAATTGCAAGTGAATCTTGCTTTATACAGAGAAATGCATTTCTGAAAAATGTCTGGGAGTATATAAATTTTAAGACAGTAGTGTCCCTAATGTTTGTTTTCCAACGTATATTTCACAGGGCACTAATGATGAGAGAATTATAGTGTTTCCTGGGAAAGGGGTGCTCATAGTTACATGTGTTGGGGAGATGGTATGTTAAATTCAGTAAGCAGATAGGTGTTGAAGAGTTTACTACGCCCAATTGTGAATCTCCACAGAAGAGTTATATGCATGTGTAACTATGTTTGGCTAAGTGTGTGTCTGAGTGGTGTGTGTGTGTGTGTGTGTGTGTGAATGGTTCCACATTTCCTAACCTAATTAATGTTCACAAATATTCTCACAAAACCAGGCTTTGAAATTTTTTCGATCTTCTAATTTTCATACCAGAAGCTTAGTATTAACTCACTTCTTTTGTCTCTCTGTTTTTTAATGCACTGACTCCTCTTATCATCCCTGCCCTCTAACAGGTAGATGCCGTTAGTAGACTCCGGCAAAGGTTACAATACTCAAAAATGCAAATAGAATACATATAAGTAATTTCCAAAACATGATCTTCAACACGTTGCCAACTTATTCTTTTATTTTTCTATCAGAGGTACTTTAACTTTTCTTAAGTTAGGAACAATGATAGTTACAGAGGAAAGTTCTGTGGGCATTTTATATATAAAATGAGGATAATGATGCTTGAATTATCTCCCTTATAGGTATTTATAAGTCCCTTATAGTGTCTGGTAATGTAGAGGGTAGAGTAGGGAAAGATTCTTAGATGATTTATGTGAAAATTCTTTGTAAAATAAAGCGTTATTTAAATGTGCAATGTAAGGATGGATCTTCACTTGATATTGACTCCTTCACACTTCCAAATATTAGTTTTCTGCTTTATCCAGACTCGGGATTAGTGGTACTATCTTATAAATCAAGAGATAAAGCTCTTAAGAGATATTAAATGGAAAGTTAAAGTATTTTCCTTTAATGCAAATGACCATCGACTGGAATTATTTGTTTCGTAAATATGTGTTTTCATATCACAGGTTTCCTGATGTAGTCTTTAACCTAATATTTTCCATTCTTACAAACCAATCCTCTTCTACAAATGGCCATTGGTGATACAATGCAGGATAACTTCATCTTTTATCCCTCTTGGATCTAACCAATAAAATTGGTGGGTGGGTTTTGAACCCCATAGCCATATCATGCAAATATTGTTTTATGACTATTCAAAGTACAGAAGTCAGAGAGACTGAATGAGCTATTCATGCTAACACACTTTCCACCCTTTATTGTCCCCCTCCACCAGAGAGTGCAGCATCCACACGAGTGTCCCTCCTGTGGAGGCTTTGGCTTTCATCCATGCTCCGTGTGCCATGGGAGCAAGATGTCAGTGTTTCGCAACTGCTTTACAGACTCTTTCAAAGCCCTGAAGTGTACAGCTTGCAATGAGAACGGTCTTCAGCGCTGCAAGAGCTGTGCTGGTTAGTTGGAGCGTCTCCCCAGGAAAAGCCTCATCTTATTAACCCAAGGCAATCATTTGGTTTATACTTTTAAAAAAATGGTCATGTTTCTGGATTAACCAATAAACTTTGTTATAATTTCCGTTGTTTTGAATTTTTGTTGTGTTCATTTTAATTGATTTATTAAGCAAATGTTTATTTAACAACTATTATGTGCCAATTCCTGTGCTTAGACCCTGGTTCCTAATTGGAGTCAAGGAGCGTCTGCTACTACCACAAGATATACAAAGTCTGATTCCCTAATTGTGTTTTATTTTCTAAAGAAAAGAAAAAAATACAACTAATGGTGCATAATGGAATGTCACTCTATTTTTTAAGATGAGATAATACAACTCCTTAGATGCTAAACATGCTTCTAGGACTGCCTCTTCCACCAGGAAGAAGAGAGCTCTGGATAGTAGGAAAGAATACTCTTTCCAGAATAGTCTTGCAGCTGATGACCGTAATGGTAAATCATTAATTTCATCAGATAGATCCTTTGGTAATGATACAAAAACTGCCTTAACACTTATCTGGATTTATATTTTTTAAAAACATATTTTGCTATCGTCACCAAAAGACCTCCAAAAAAAGTGGCTATTTATTATCCTCTTGAGCTGCACACAAGAGCACTAAAGAGTTTGAACACATAGTAGGCAACATTAGCAAATCAGAAATAAGACAATTTTGCTATAATTATTGGCCAGTGCGTACATGCACACGTAACTGTATTCTGATGGATTCCCTTAAAATGACTTTAAGAAATCACTTTCAGAATATCTGTAAAAGGTAATCAAAATATTTTGTGCTCTGGTTTTCCAAAGGCAACAAATATTTACTGACTATTTCCTAATCAGCCATGCATAGTATAAGTCATGATTTCTGATTTCATGGAGCTTACACTCTTAGAAGAAAGGCAATTTTAAACAAATAGCTATAAGCAGGATGTGTCATATAAATATGACAAAAGCAGTAAGCATGCTATAGGAATGTATACCAAGAAGACAATGTAGATGAGGTCAGTTAGAAAAAGCATGTTGAGCAACTAAAATTTAAAATTAGACATGAAGGGTTAAGGAATGGCATATGCGGTGGCTGTGAGGTCAGAGAAAAGTCGTGTGTTTAAGGAACTGTAAGAAATCCAATACAGAAAGTTCCAAAGTTCCTGTTCTGGTAATAGTGGAGTAGTTTATAGCAGACTAAGCCTCCTGATAATAACAAATATACTCAGAACAAAATAATGAAAAATAAATATTACTGTTGAAAGCCCTGGAAAGCAACTAAAAGCAGGAAGGAATAGAAGAGGATTCAATCACTGAAAGAATGAAAACAAACAAAATGAACTCCACATTTATCCAACTTTTCTTTTGACAGAAATTCCCAGTTTTCATTAAAGAGTCTCTCTTATATAGAAAACCACAGTCTTACTGGGTTAAAGAGACAGTGGATGGGGTTTGGGCTGCCAGAGTGTTTGGAACTGAGGGGAACAGTCCAGGAAATAAGGGAACTGTAGAGAGAGGAGCCCCCAAATGTACAAATTAATTCTACTAAATCCTTGGCTGATTCCTAACCAACATATGCACAGGTGGAAAGGAGTAGCTGGGAGGCCAAGGAGCGGAGCTGAGATTTTAGCAGGTGCCTATGCTGCAGAGTCAGCCTTGGAGTTCAGAAGGTGAAAGCTGTGACTATTTCCTTGAAATCTCAGACAAGCCTCATCTTTCGTTTAAGATTCATGGTCAAGGGGCAGGAGTATGTTATAGAACTAAGGGGAAAAAAAGCAAAACCAAAATCAAAATAGATTTACCCTCAGAAAGCTTAAAATCAAACCACCACAGTATTATGGTATTTGTCTGTGTTTGTCTGTGAGAACAAAATTCAGCAGTCCAACTAGGAATAGAAAGGAACTGCTTGAATATGAAAACCTTCTGCTAAATCACATTTAATGGTAAAATATTGAATGCTTTCCCTTT
This sequence comes from Dasypus novemcinctus, assembly GCF_030445035.2. Classification (NCBI taxonomy): domain Eukaryota; kingdom Metazoa; phylum Chordata; class Mammalia; order Cingulata; family Dasypodidae; genus Dasypus; species Dasypus novemcinctus. The sequence continues at coordinate 163,101,851 of NC_080673.1, read as the reverse complement.
GAGATCAGATATTGTGCATGAATGTTCACTTTCATCACTTCTATTTAACATTCTGTTGAATGTCCTAACCAATTAAAGAAGACAAGAAAAAAAAAGGTAAAGAGTTTGGAAAGAAATTAAACTCTTTATTTGTGAAAAACACAACTAGAATGTAGAAAATCCAAAGAAATCTATCAAGTACTGAACTAAAAAAGAGAAGTCAGAGAAATTTTTGGATTCTAGGTCATTAGACAAAAATTATAAATACGATACACAAACAACAATTAGATTTTATAATGTTATCAGAAAACATCAAGTACATGTAATATATATTTACAAAAGATGTACAAAAACTTTACATTGAAAATTACAGAAATTTGCTGAGAAATTATAGAGCACCTGTGGCAGTTTGATATAGTTATGAATTCCAAAAATAAATATTGGATTATGTTTGTGATCTGGTTTGTACCTGAACGTGAATGAGTTGTGATTGGGGCTTTGATTGGGTCAGTCATTAGGGTGCTGAGTCCTCGCCTTGGTGGGGCATGGCAAAGAACAAAGTTGGGGGTTCTTAATGTTGCGGTTTTGATGTTGGAGTTTGATGCTGAAGCTTTAAGCTGGAGCCCCAGGAAGTAAGCACACAGAGGAAAGAGAAGCAAGTCCCAGGAAGGGAGAAACCCAGGAAGCCTGAACCCTTGCAGGCGCAGCCATCTCATTCCAACACATGAAAAGAGACTTTGGTGAGGGAAGTAACTTATGCTTTATGGCCTGGAATCTGTAAGCTCCTACCCCAAATAAATACCCTTTATAAAAACCAATCAGTTTCTGGTATTTTGCATCAGAACCCCTTTCGCTGACTAATACAGGACCCAAAATACATGAAAAAAGAATAGGTTATGTTTATGGATTGTGAAATGCAACATTTTTAGGATTTCTATAGTTGTAATGAAATCTCAATCAAACTCCCAGAAGAGATTTTGTACAGTTTGATCAGTATGCTAAATTTATATGAAAATGCAAATGTCTTAGAGTAGCCAAAGCAATTTTGAATAAGTAGGATAAATAAAGATAGACAAATAATCAATAAGATAGATTAAAGAATACAGAAATAGATGCTTACATTTTTAATTGATTTTTAAGATAGACATCAATTCAAGGCAATGGTGCATGGGAAATCTTATCAACAAAGAGTGCTGGAACTACTTGATTTACATCTAGAAAAAATAAGCCTAGAACACTAATAATGTGACAAACAAAAATTAAATTCACTTGTACCATAGATTTAAATAAATGATTTTCAATGGACAGTGATTTTGCCCCTCAGAGGACATTGGGAAATTTCTGGAGACATTATTGGTAGTTTTGACTTAAGCTGCTACTATCATCTAGTGATATAGGCTCAGGATGTTACAAAATATCCTATAGTGCATAGGAAAATCCTTACCACAACAAAGAATAACCAGTTCAAAATTTCTGTACTGCCAGGATTGAGAAACCCTGATTTAAACGTTACAACTAAATCAGGATAATATCTTCACAATCTTGGTGTAGGCAAACATGTTTTGAATAAGCCCTAAGACACCTAAGCATAAAAAATGTTAATTTGGATTTAATTAAAATTAAAATCTCCTTATCAAAAATGAAAAGGGAAGCTATAGTTAGTGGAAAATTTTTCAATGAAAATATCTGACAAATGACTCTTATCTAAAATATATAAAGAACTCTGAAAAAGCAAGAATAAAAAGACAATCTAATAAAGTAACAGGCATCAGAAACTTCAGAAAAGAAGACATATGAATGACCAAATACATATGAAAAGGTACAGCATCATTAGTTACCAAGGAAATGTAAATTAAAACCATTATGTAATATTGCTACAAAACATTTAGAATGGGGAAGTGGCTCAAGTAATTGGGCTTCCATCTACCATATGGGAGGACCCAAGTTTAATTCCTGGTGCCTCCTGGTAAAGGCATGTCTGTGCAGTAAGCCAGGCCCATGCAGTGAGCCAGTGTTCACATGGCAAGCCAGGCCTGCATGACAAGCTATGCAGGAAGATGATGATGCAACAAAAAGAGAGATAAAGGAGGAGTCAAGGCAAGATACAACAGAAACCAGGGACTGAGGTGGTGCAAGTGACAGGGAACCTTTCTCCACATTGGAGGTCCCCAGGATCAAATCCTGGTGAATCCTAGAGGAGAAAATGAGAAGAGAAGACAACAAGAGAAATAGACAAAGAAGATCACACAGTGAATGGACACAGACAGCAAAAACAGCAGGTTGGGGGGGGAGGAGAAAAATATTTAGAATGAGTAAAATATACATTAAAAATCACTGACAATACCAACTGCCCATGTGAATGTGGAGCAACTGGAACTCCCATACATTTATTTATTTATCTTAATTTTGTTTATTTTTTATTTGTTTTTTAAAGAAAACTAGATTACATAAATGTTGCATAGAAAATATAGGGGTTTCCCATATGCCCCCATTCCCTAGCCCTCCAATACTTTCTCACAGCAGCAACATACTACATTAGTGTAGTACATTTACCACAATTGATGAACACATCTTAAAGCATTGTCACTAAGTGATGATCATAGTTTACATGGTAGTTTACACACTCTCCCACACATTTTTGCAAGTTATTACATGATATACAATAGCCTGTATCTTTCATTGAAATGCTATTCAATATAATTTTCAAGTCTCAAAAATGCTCACAAATTACACCTATTTTTCCCTCTCCCCTCAGAATCTCCAGTGGCCAGTGCCTCCACATCCATGATAAAAGTTCTTGCATTGCTAGGATCTCAACAAGTCTATGGTAGAACAACTGTGAGTCACTCTAGTCCATCATCCATTCCCCTATCCTGAGGATTCTGTAATGGTGATGCCTACTCCATCTCTAATTGAGAGGGTTTTTAGGTCCCATGGGGCAGATGGATGGACTTTCTTGCTTGCAGTTGCAGACTCTCTCTGTTCCTTGTGATGGTCATTGTCCATCTTCTTCTCCTTGTTAGTTGTCCTGGGTGAGTCCAATGGAGAGTAGGTATTGCAAATCTGTTAAGATTCAGGGCCTGTATTAGTCAGCCAAAGGGGTGCTGATGCAAAATACTAGAAATCTGTTGGGGTTTATAAAGGGTATTTTTTTTGGGTAGGAGCTTACAGATACCATAAAGCATAAGTTAATTCCCTCAACAAGGTCTATTTGGAGCAAGATGGCTGCTGGCATCTGTGAGGATTCATGCTTCCTAGGTTCCTACGTTCCTGGGCTTGCTTTTCTCTAGGTTCAAGGTTCCTTTCTTCGTGGGGCTGGCTTCTCTTTCTTCTGAGTGCTGACTTTCCTGGGACTCCAGCTTAAGTCTTCAGCATCAAAACTCCAATATTGGAAACCCTCAATTCTGTTCTTTACCATGTCTTTTAATTGCCCTAATCATAACTCAGTCATGCTCAGGTACAGATCAGATTACAAGCATAATCCAATATTTCTTTTTGGAATTCATCAGTTATAGCAAACTGATACAAGGCCCAACTAGCACATGGACAGCTCAAAGATTTCAGTGTCTTGGACTTATAACTATCAATTCTAGTATTAACTATCGGTTCAAATAGAGGCAGTAAAGTCATGTGTATGGAAAACACAAGTGAGTCCAACTCTATCACACTGGGGAATGTAAATTCCAAAGTAGGGCCCACTGGCAGAGTGCCAAACTCCTGAGCTGTCTGTCCTGCCTACAGCATCTGGATTTCTCCAGAGCCCTCAGGAGCCCCACTATTTGAGGCAATATTTACTTTGACAGTCTTTGAGGTCCTGCTGAGTTGTGCATAAGCTTAATATCTGAAATGACCTCCTGGCTCACTTTGAAGTCTCTTAGTCATGTAAAATCATTTGTCTTTACCTTTCCCCCTTTTGATCAAGGTCTTTTTACTGTTACATTTCTAGTGGTGCTTGGTAGTAATCTCTCAGTGCCAGGGAGGCTCATCCCTAGGAGTCATGTTCACCACCACTGGGGGAAAGTAATGCATTCACACACTGAGTTTTGGCCTAGAGAAAGGCCACATTTGAGAACAAGGAGTCTCTCAGGAGGTAATGCTTAGGCAATCTATAATACTATACTAAATTTCCATTTCAGAAGTAAAGGTTCATAAGTACAGTCACCACAATTAAGGGCCCATCAATAGTTCATCCTCCTTTGCTAGTCTCTGCCCCTATTCTCAAGGAATTCTTGCTGTTCCATTAGAGAATGTGGCAGAGTTTCCCCAGAATTGGATTTTGATATTTCTTTGGTTATTGTGTGCCACTGCAACAATGGCCCATGAACACTTGAGCACATTCGCATGCTTTATGCCCCAGGCAAACTTCCTCCCATGCATTTCTTTTTTTTTTTTTAAAGATTATTTATTTATTTATTTCTCTCTCCTTTCCCTCCAGTTGTATGCTCTCTGTGTCCATTTGCTGTGTATTCTTCTGTGACTGCTTCTATCCTTATCAGTGGCACTGTGTTTCTTTTTGTTGTGTCATCTTGTTGTGTCAGCTTTCCGTGTGAGGCACCATTCTTGGGCAGGTTGCACTTTCTTTTGCATTGGGTGGCTCTCCTTACAGGGTGCACTCCTTGTGCTTGGGGCTTCCTTATGCGGGGGACACCCCTGTGTGGTAGGGCACTCCTTGCGTGCATCAGCACTGTGCATGGGCCAGCTCCACATGGGTCAGGGAGGCCCAGGGTTTGAACCGTGGACTTCCCATGTGGTAGGCAGACACCCTATCCATTGGGCCAAGTCCACTTCCCCTTCTCATGCATTTATAAAGGGAATATCACCACCACTTGATAGTACCTAATAAAAGCAAACATATACTAATTCTCTGCCTAACTATTTTACTTCTAGTTATTTATTCAAGAAAAAATTTTTCATATAGTATAAGAATTTCATGGAATCTATATTAATAATAGCCAAGAATCAGAAATATCTCAACTATCCACCAGCAGGAGAATTAATGAGTAAGTTGAGATATATTAAGTCAGGGATATATTAACTAGTAATAAAAAGGAACACGCTATTGTGTTGCATCAAGCAATAACATGGAAGAATTTCAAAACATTTTGTTGAATGAATGAAGCCAGAAACAAAAGGGCTGGGTGTTGATGGTGTTGGTGGTAGCAGGGTTAAGAAATAAAAATAATAAAAATATGACCAGAATTGAGACAGTGATACAAGGTATGGTTAGCTGTGAGTTGATTTTACTTTTTGTCAAGAAAGATAATTGGTAAGTCATTACATCAATTAAAAGTTTCTCATCACAGTCCAACACAAATTTGAGTTTTATAAATAGTGGGGACTATTTAAGAAACTAAGTTTCCAGAAATTTCTTGACTATTCAGGTCCTGGATCAATTTCTGCAAATTCAACCATGGTCCCAATGTCCTCCTTATTTGAGGTAGGTTATGAGTTGAAGTGTGCTCCCAATATGACTGATGTTCTTATAGGAAAGGAAGAAAAGACATGGACAGGACACAGGGGAGAATGCCACGTGAAGATGGAAACAAGAAAGAAGTCAAGAAACACCGAGGAAAGCCAGGATAGTACAAGGGCACCTAATATTCATGCCTGGTCTTGGACAGTGGGGTCAGAGGAAAACAGCTTCTTGACTCAAATGTTTTCATAGTTTCATAGTTTCTCTTTCTGTCCTTTATTTCTTCTGTACGCATTAGCATGGAATTGTGTTTTCTGTTGATTATTAGTAAGTGTAAAGAAGAACATTTTGGAAAAGTAATGAAACCTTAAAAAAAAACCTCAGGCATCTCATAGAATTATAGGGATTAACAAGAGAGGAAAGCTCAGAATAAGGAGAGGGTTTTCTTTAAACATAAATTTATGTTAACTTTCTGAGACAACTTGGAACTAGAAACATCACATTCATCTGTTTCAGTTTTCTAATGTGCAAAGGAGATAATACTTGACTGTATTTATCTCAATATTTGTTGAGTGGATTGATTAGAATATATAGAAAAATACTTATAAAAAGACAAAGCATTATATAAAAACAGAATAACTTCCAAAATTACCAAGAGAACCATGCATTAGCAATATATCATTGTACTGATAAGAAAAGGATATGAACCAACACTCATTGAACATCTTCTGTGTGCTTATTTTTATAAGGCATCTCATTTATTCTTCATAATATCCCATCATTTATAGATGAAGAAACTGTGACTTAGAATGCTAATTTTCACGAAGTCATAACATTTATGTTAATTAGTTTTCTCTTACGAGTCTATGCAAGATGCCTTAATTTGTTTCTGACATAAAGTGAGAAATAAATCAAGCAAATAACAAGCAAATTTGTTCAAAGATGGACTTCTAGATAAGCAATACAGTTTGAATGAAAAGTAAAGGTTTATCCTATGCTCTTGTGCTCTTACAATTTCATCCATTCCTCCCTGCAACTCTCCACTTACTCAAAAGTCAGTTAGTGCTAGTTGTTGGCCAAAGATATATCAGGGCTGGAGACAGTCGATAAATAAATAAAATTTAAAAAGATTAAATTGGGGGAAGATCTTGAATAATGTCACATACAATAATTATGTTCTTTTAATTTAAATCATATAAATGCACACTTATTTCTCAATCATTTTGGTCATTAAAAATATGTTACTATATTTATTAGAGTAATGTCTAGTCTTTCATGCAGAAAACTCATACATAGTAAAAAAATCCAGTTTGGGTTTCTTCAAAGTGGAATGAAAATTTAGACTTGTTTGCCAAACCATCAGATCATAGTATCCTCTCAGATTTTTGTTATTCTTTCCTCTAAACTTTTGTAGTCTTCTTACTTGATGGTAAATTTTTTTTATGATTTAACTTTATGAAGTTCTTTCTGAAGTATTAAACTGAGTTTTCATGAAGAGTTTTCTTTCTTTATGCCATCATATTTAAACCATATATGCTATATTTAATTAGAGTAGGTTACTACATTTAATTAAAATTGGAGCATAGCAATTAAAATGCTATACATTTGTATTTTATAAAATTGTAAGTACAATTATAATTACCATACAGCTGGCTAGCAGAGTTTGGTAAAAACAGAACTGACTCTTGGGATGTATATTTGTCTGCTGGTAGAAGAAGTATACAGGTAGATAAAAGAGTGTAATCTCCTGGTAGCAAGATTTTAGCAGGCAGTAAGCATTGAAAAAAAATGCATTTCAGAAAGAATGGGGAGCATCTGCCAACCAAGAAACTATGTTAAGTGCAAGTTAGCTAAGAAAGCTTCAGTTGAATTATGGGGCCCTTACAGTAACCAGGGGCGTTACTTATACCATGATCAAGGTTATGCAGCATCAGTTTCTTCACCACTCTCCATGTTCATCAGTAGCTTGTATTGTGAAAGTACCAGCATTTCTAACCCAGCTTGTGCTTGATAGGAGACTCAATTTATCAGAAATTATGTTACACTTTGCTCAGTGAAGCACTTCTGCATCTTCTTCTCTTTGAGCATACCACTGTAGCAGGCATTTGCTTTAGTGAAAGTGTTTGTAATAGATTCCTATTAAGAAGCTCTCTTCCTCAGAGGATCACTGGCCCCTTTGGAAATTCTTTGACAGGCTGTGTTGACCCTGCTCAGTAGAGAGAAAAGTATTTTTCAACTCTGGAAGAGTATCCATATTTCAAACGATAATCCCTCTAGGAAAGTAAAGGGTACTTGTTCTGATGGCAACTTTTGTTCAGATCCTATTCAGAATTTTTTGAACTCTTTCATTAAACCTTTCACAGAACATGTTGGAAAGTTCAAAATGTGTGACTTGGTAGCAAGGTGACTTTGAACAGAGATACAGCTTCCATAGAAGAACATAAGATGCCCTACAAGTATTACTTAGACATAATATTAAATAAAAATGAAGAGTATTCTTAATATTAATCAATATTGATTTTTTGTACTATAAATACCTCATTTAGTATATTGTGCCCTAAAATTGTTACCTTTTCTTCTTTTTTATTTATTTAACACTTTTTAAAATTAAAGTTAATAGATCACAGGGAATGTTACATTAAAAAATATAAGAGGTTCCCATATAACCTACTCCCCACCCCCACATCACTTTAGTAAATTGCATTTTTTGAAGATATATACATCTAAAAAAAATGTTACATTAAAAAAACATAAGAGGTTCCCATATACTCCCTACCTCCCCACCCTACTCTTTCCCCATTGACAACCTCTTTCATCATTGTGGAACACTCATTGCCCTCAGTGAACATATTTTGGAGCACTGCTGTACCACATGGATAACAGTTTACCCTGTAGTTCAAACTCTCCCCCATTACATTCAATGGGTTATGGCGGGATATATAAAGTCCAGCATCTGACCCTGCAATATCATTTAGGACAACTCAAAGTCCCCAAAATGCCCCCACATCACATATCTTCTTACCTCTCCCTGCCCTCAGCAACTACTGTGGCCACTTTCTCTACCTCAATGCTACAATTTCTTCTATTACTAGTTACAATATTTTTACTACAGAATATCAGTAAGTTCACTCTAATCCATATCCTGGGATGGTGATGTCCACTTCACCTCTAGATTAAGAGGGGGTTTAGATTCCACATGTTTGATGGATGCAATTGTTCTGCTTGCAGTTGTAGGCACTCTTGATTCCCTGGTGTTGGGGTTGACCATCATTACTTCCCTGTTAGCTGACCTGGGTAAGTCCAACTAACCTGAGAGTAGGAGTTACAACTCTGCTGAGGCTTAGGGCCCAGCTGGCACATGGCCAGCCCAGAGATTCAAGTTCCCTGAGTATACACCATCCCTAGCATCAACCACAGGTTCAGTAAAAGTGACAGAACAGGCATTTGTAGAAAGGTCACATCTGAGTCTAGCTCCATCACACTCAGGAGCACAAATTCCAAAGTAGGGCCCTCAGACATGGCACAGAGCTCCAAATCCATATGCCATGACCATCTGTGGGTCTCTGTAGCCTTCAGGAGAACCAGTACCTAGCATTGTATCTACTTTGGCTTTTTCTGGGGTCCTGCTGAGGTGTGCATAAGCGCAACCCTTCTGATGACCTCATGAATCTTTTTTGAAGCCTCTTAGCCATATGAACTCATTTGTCTTTGCCTTTCCCCCTTTTATTTAAGGTCAAAAGGCAGTTTTTAACACATGATACTACATGAAGCTGAGATATTCTGCTGGTCTGAGTTGACCCTTTTATTCAAGGTATTTTTCTAGTTGCATCACCAGCTAGTGATTGGTAGTAATCCCTTGGCACCAGGGAGGCTCATCCCCGGGAGACATGTCCCATGCTGGGGAAGGTAATGCATTTACATGCTGAATTTGGCTTAGAGAGTGGCCACATTTGAGCAACATGGACACTCTCAGGAGGTAACGCTTAGGCACCCTGCAGTTCTAGGCCTAGTTGAAATTTCAGGCACATGAGCTCACAGGCATAGTCATCAGTATCAAGGGCTCATTATTGGACCATCCTTCCTTGTTGGTCTTTGCTATTGAACTTGGGGGATTATTGCTGTTCCATTGGGGAATGTAACAGAGCTCCCCTGGGTAGGAATTTAGCACTCCCTTAGTTGATTTTTATAACTGTACTACTATGAAAATATCCAACATATATCAGAACACTGTTATGTCCCCTATATACATGCCCTTGAGAACTCCCTCCCACTCATGTGCCCCTCATAAATAACACCCCACACTAGTGTTCCTCCCCTGCCATAGTTGAACCTCACCATGGTCTAAAGCTTCTTCAATAATGAAGCCTAATATAATGCCAAATTCAATTAATAGGAAATTGAAATATAGTGATGGGTTTAGAGTTTAGAACTAGAATACTTACTAATTTAGAAATACTAAAATCAAGTAAAAATAAGTTGGTGTATTAAAAAATGAAAAATATTATAAAGCTTTGTTTTTAATGTTTTGTCTTTCATCACTGTAATAGGTGTTGCCCTGTATGTACAGTGGAAAGGCACTTTCTTTCATTTCTTCCTCAGTGTCTACATTCTTTCTTTTTTATTTTTCTAATTCTTAATTTTGTCTTCAAAAAAGTTTTAGATAACAGTAATTCACACATACAGTATAGGGGACTCCCATATATCCAACATCAAACCATCTTCCCCTTTCCCCAGCAATGATCTTTTTCCATGTTAATGTTATATTTGCTGCAGCTGATGTACAGATTTTGAAATACAGCTATCAAACATGGTTCCCTTTTGGTTTACATTATAGTTTATATTTTAGACTGTATACATTTTTAAAATTTTATTTTCCTTAAGTTTTACACTATGGTTTACATTTTAGCTTATAGACTTTTGTACAATTTTGGTGTAAGATTAATACATCCTATATCCCTCATTACATGACCTTGTGGAGCAATTCCATTGCCCCCCAGTTGCCCTGCTTCCATCTATTCTATACGTCTCTCTCCATCCCCTCAATCTTCACTTACTTGAAGGACTAGATTTACAGATATTTGCAACAATGCTGAGGACTTGGCATACGAGACTGCCCTAACTGATTGGGAGCTCCCAATTCTCTCAAGAGTCACAGTTCCCTCTGAGAACATCAGGTCTCCTCAGGATGTGGGTACACCTTCACACTCAGTGTATGTGTCTCCACCCAATGATATAACACACTGAAAAAATGGGCACTGACACACTCCCTAGAAGCCTGCCCCTGTACCAGATGCCCCCTCTTTTGCACCTTAAGCATGTAATCCTTCCATATTATATTTTCTAAAGAGTTTTCTCAACATTATAGTTTCAATCATATACCTGACAGTCTCCCATATTCAACTGTTTCCCCCATCCCTCTCCCCAATTCCTTGGGCCAGCTGACCCATCCTTCCAACCCTAGCCCCTCTCAAGCCTGCAAAGCCCCACTTTTAGGTATCCCTATGACCCCATCTTATCCCCTCCCTGTGCAAATACTTACCTCCAGCTTATCATAGATTTCACCAATGTAGGCGTCAATTCACAAACTTCCTCCCCCATACCCAAATTCCTTTAAGCCTATCTTCCAGTCTCTAGTTCTCTGAGACAGCTTGGTTTGCTTGCTTCATATCAGAGAGGTCATGTAGTTATTTGTCCTTCAATGCTTGGCTTGCTTCATTCTACATAAGGTCCTCAAGATTCATCCATATTATCACATGTGTTTGTACTGTATTCCTTCGTATAGCTGTAGTATTTGCATTGTATGTATATACCACATTTTATTTATCCACTCATCTGTTGATGGGCATTAGGGTTGATTCCAACTTTTGGCAAGGGTAAATAATGCTGCTATGAACATTGGTGTGCATATATCGGTTTGTGTCCTTATTTTCAGTTCTTCTGGGTATATACCCAGTACTGGAATTGCTGGGTCATATGGCAAATCTATAGCTAACTTTTTGAGAAACCACCAAACTGTCCTCCAGAATGGCAGGATCCTTCTGCATTCCCACCAGGAGTGGATGAGTGTTCTCATTCCTCCACATCCTCTCCAGCACTTGTAGTCTTCTGTTTTTTTGATAGCTGCCAGTCTTATGGGAGTAAGATGGTATCTCATTGTAGTTTTGATTTGCATTTCCCTAATAGCTAGTGATTTGAACATTTTTTTTCTTGTGATGTTTACCATTTGTATTTCTTCTTTGGAGAAGCATCTGTTCAAATCTTTTCCCCATTTTTAAAATGGGTTGTTCCGGGATTGAAGGACAAATACTATATGACCTCAATTGGGGGATAGAGGAAGGATGTAAGCTGACACCTACATAGGAGATATCTATGATAAGCTGGAGGTAAGTATTTGTACAAGGAAGGGATAAAATGGGAGAATACGGTTACCTTTGGGTGGGGATTTGTGGGCCTGAGGGGGGCCAGGGATGGGAGGATGGGTAATATTGCCCAAGAAATTGGGGGAAGGGTGGGGCAACATATGAATATACGAGATTGTCAGGTATTTGGTTGAGAGTATAATGCTGAGAAAACTTTTTCAGAAATATAATAAGGAAGGTTACCTGTTTAAGATGCTTAAAGGGGATAATCTGATGCAGGACAGGCTCCTAGGGAGTGTGTGAGTGCTCATTTTGCCAAAGTGGGTTATATCATTGGATCAAGACCCATATAATGAGAGTGAAGGTATACCCACATCCTGGGGAGGACTGATGCCCACAAATAGAGGGAATTGTATCTCTCAAGAGAAATGGTGGCTCCCAGTGCATTAGGGCAGTTGAGCATGTCAAGCCCTCAGCACTGTTGCAAGTATCTAAGATCATGGCCCTTCAAGCAATGAAGATTGACTGTCACTGTGGGCCCTAAGGGGAGGGGGAAAGAAATATTGAATAGATGGAACCAATGTAACTGTGTGGGCAATAGAAGTGTTCTACAAGATTATGCATGGATGGATATAAGACACGTAAAATTACACCAAAAATATATAGGGATGATAGGCTAAAATGTAAATCATAATGTAAAACATAAGATAATAAAAATTTAGAAAATTGTATAGTCTAAAATATAAACCACAATGTAAACACAAATGTTACCTTGTTTCAAAGCTATTGTCTCAACATCTGTACTTCAGTTTCAGTAAATATAGTATGAATATGTAAAAAGATTATTGCTGTGGAAGGGAAAAGGTTTTATGTTGGATATGTGGAAGTACTGTATATTGTATATACAAATTACCGTGATCTAAAACTTGTGTGAAGATAAGCTTAACAATTAGAAAAAAGAAAAGAATAAGATAGGACGTAGACACTGAGGAAAAGACGGAAGTAGTTGCCTTGCCAATTTGCATACAGGGCAACACTTATTGCAGTGATGGAAGGCAAAACATCAAAAACAAAGCTTTTGCATTTTTAAATTTTTGATACCCCAATTTATTTTTACCTTAATTTTTCTAAAGTAATATATATTCTATATCTAACCTTTAAACTCATCACTATATTCCATTTTATTATTAATGGAACCTGACAATATATTGGACTTCACTTTTCAAGAAGTTTTGTATCACAGAGAGGTGCAACAATGGCAGGGTAGGAATACTGGTGTTGGATGTTATTGACAGGGGACACATGGTTGGCAGGGAGTTCTCCAGGGCATATATCCAGGATACATAAAAATGTTTGGATATTTTCATAGTGTATACAATTAAAAACAACTGAGGGAGTGCTGATTTCCTAGCCAGGGGAGCTCTGTCACAGCCCCTAAAGGAACAGCAACAATCCCCCAAGTGCAACAGCAAAGACCAAAAAAGAATGAAGGTCCAACAATGAGCCCTTGATACTAATGACTATGCTTGCGAGCCTGTGCACCTGAAATAAGAACAAGGCCTAGAGCTGTAGGGTGCCTAAGAGTTACCTCCTGAGAGCCTCCGTGTTGCTCAAATGTGGCCAGTCTCGAAGCTAAACTCAGCATGTAAATATATTGCCTTCCCCCCAGGTGGGACATGACCCCAGGGATGAGCCTTCCTGGTGCCGAGGGATTACTACCAAGTACCAGCTGATGATGTAACTAGAAAATGACCTTGAATAAAAGGGTCAACTCGGACCAGCAGAATATCTCAATCTACATATAATACCAGGAGTTAAAAATGCTTTTTGACCTGAATCAAAGGGGGAAATGAAAAGGACAAATGAGTTTATATGGCTGTGAAGCTCCAAAAAGAGCCAAGAAGTTATCAGAGGGGTTGCCCTTATGCACACCTCAGCAGAGTCCCAGAGACAGATTAAGTAGATACAACCCCAGGTATTGGTTCTTCTGAGGGCTACAGAGACCCACAGGTTCTATGGTCATGGCAGATGGAGTTCAGTGCCATGTCAGTTGGCCCTAATTTGGAGTCTGTGTTTCTGTGTGATGGAGCTGGATTCAGATGTGTTCTTTGTTCACAAGCCTCTCCTGTTACTTTTACCGGAACTGTAGTTGGTGCTGGGGTTTAATATATACCCAGGGGACCTGAATCTCTGGACTGACCATGTGATAGCCAGGCCCTGAGCCTCAACAGACTTCAGCTCCTACACTCTGGTTTATTGGACTTACTCCACTCAGATAACATGGAGGTGAAGAAGGTCAACCACCACACCAGGAAGCCAAGAGTGCCTACAACTGAAAGCAGGAGGATTGCATCCAGCATGCATGTGGAATCTAAGCCCCCTCTTGATATAGATGTGGAGTGGACACAACCATTCCAAGGTCCACAGGATGGAGGAATAGAGTATGGATTAGAGTGGACCTGGTGTGGAAAAAGTGGCCATGGTGGCTGCTGTGGGTAGTGAATGGAAGGAAGAGATGAGATGTGGGGGTTTTTCCGGGACTTGGAGTTGTCCTGGGTGGTGCTGCAGGGACAGTTACTAGACAGTGTATGTCCTTCCATGGCCCACTGGGTGGAATGTGGGAGAGTGAGGGCTATGATGTGGACCATTGACCATGAGGTGCAGTGGTGCTCAGAGATGTATTCACCAAATGCAATGAATGTCTAATGATGATGGAGGAGATTGTTGGTATGGGGAGAGGAGTGGAGTGAGGGGAGTGGGGGGTATATGGGGACCTCATATTTTTTTAATGTAATATTAAAAAAATAAATAAAGACAAAAAAATAAAATAAAAAAGACAATAAAAAATAAATAAAAAAGTTAAAATGGGTTGTTTTGCTTTTTGTTTTCAAGATATAGGAGTTCTTTATATATGCAGGATATAAGTCTCCTATCAGATATATGGTCGCCAAATATTTTCTCCCATTGGGTAGGCTCTCTTTTCACTTTCTTGACAAACTCCTTTGAGGGGCAAAAGTCTTTAATTTTGAGGAAAAGTCCCATTTATCTATTTGTTCTTTCACTGCTCATGCTTTGGGTATGAAGTTTGACCCATCTCCCGTCCGATCAATCTCGGGGATCTAGAAACAGAGCAAGCGACACAGAGACAGGGACCAGGGACAAGAGACATGAATAATGGAGGCAAGACAGGATTCTGATCACGCCTCGTTTATTGGGGGTAAAACATGGGAATATATACTGAGGGAAGGGAACGTGTCCACAGGTGATAGGCTAGTCTCGCAGGTGACAGGCATCCAAGGAGGGGATTGGCCGAGTGTTCGCGCCAAACCTGCGGAGTTTCGCGCCTCGCGCACGCGTATTGCTGTGGTCACCTGAGTTGTAGCAGGAAGGGGAGAACAAAGAAGCAGGGAGGAAGAATAAGGAAATGACAGGGCAGATTTGTGAACTCCGCCATGTTGTGGGATCTGCCATTTTGTGGGAGGCTGTAAATAGGTCTCACAGCGGGTGGCTCCCTACAGGTCCCCCTTTTCTGTTTAATGAGTTATGAATTGAAGAAAGGAACAGCCGGTGATGGCTCATGATAGAGCAGGGCTTATTTTCACTAGTGGCATGCGGCTGCAAAGTGCTCCCGTGCTGAAAGGGGGGGCTGTGCCTCTCTTAGGTTGGGGCTGCACCCGGTAAGTGATTCGTTTTACCCAGTATGCGATCAATCTTACCCGTCATTGGGAATCATGGCAGCAAAAGGCCACGTCCCTGTCTTAGGTTGACTGATGGGTCAGCCCAGTTGCCCGTCATTGGCTAACCAGTCCAGTGCCTCAGCGACAGATGACTTGCAATTACAGCAAGCTATAACGGGGAGCCCTATACCGCGCATGACATGCATGACATACTGAGATTAGTGGGTGAGGCCACACCCACCCTGGTCTGTTTAAGCCAGGGTGCCCGCTGCCCTTATGAGCTGCTAAATCCCTTACTGAAGCCATTCAGCGATATCAATTAAACAGAGAAGGGTAAGCCGTGATAGGGGCGGTGGTGACTGTGGGCAGAGAAAACAGGCAAGGAAAGTAAACACTATTAGAATACAGGTTGGTGATAAGGTAACATAAGAAATTTGCATTTTCAAAGATTGGTTGTTTGTTCTTCGGTCCAGATAGGCTGGTATTGATGAACAGCAGCAAGATTCATCACATGGGCAGAAATTTGCTTCATCCTTTCTTGGAGAAATTTAAGGAGGCAAGGCGCAAATGCACAGATTAAAAGGAAAGCGATTAGGGGGCTGAGGAGGGGACCTAGCCACGTTACGAGGGGGGAGGTGAGCCAGGCAGATGAGGAAGTTGATTGGGAGGGCAGTATTCCTTCCGCAATTCTCACAATTTCTTAACATTTTGCTCAACAATACCAATTCATTCACGTAGTAGCAGCATTCCTCCTGAAGGAAAGGGCAGGTTCCCCCTTTTTCAGCTGTGAGTAAATCAAGGGCCCTGCGGTTTTGTAAGGCTACCTGGGCAAGGGATGTTAGCTGCCGCTGCAGAGAGTCAAGAGACTGCGCACTGGATTCTAGGCTAATTTGTCGTTGTTGTTTAAAGTATTGCAAGCTGATGAGGCCATGACCAAGAGCACCACCTGCTGTGGCAGCTGCAGCGACTGAACCTGTGAGGCTAATTTTTTACCAATATAGGGAGGAAGGTGGCTCTCTTTGACACAGATGGGGATAGTAAAAATTTTTAGTTTGCCTTCTCCATAGTATGTTAGTTGCGGGGTAACGGCTACTAGGATGCAAGGTCTCATTTTTATAGAATAGAGCATTTTTGGGTTATAGTTAATTTTCCAACCACAAACACATAAGAATCTTTTACACATGCCTGAAGATGATGAATTTGATTTAAATGAAGATATTGACCATTCTTACTATTATTCCCAATCTATTCTATAGTAGGAGCTATTCCTAGAAAAACTTTCCACAAATTCTTTTGTTTATGTATAGATATAATATTACACCATGGAGAAGGGATCCATTTCCCTTTCTGTTTCCAAACACTATTATTTTTAGTAAAAATTATTTTTTGATGTCCTTTACTATTTAGACCATGCCAAATAAATCTGTCATTATATTCAATGGGACTTCCCATAGGGGCACTTTCCCACACTATTCCATAGGAATCATTAAAAATGACAGATTCTCTTCCTATATGGCATTCTTGCCATCCTTCTTTATCCCTACTGTCTTTTTGTGGACAATCATAAGTAGGATTTTTGGTTATGAATAAATTGGAAGAGGGAAATAAAGTCACAATAAACTGAGTATTATTATTTTTAAAGATAATTATGGCCCGATTTTTAACATACATACAGGAAGGATGGTTACCAATGCATAAGGGTTGATAATCAAATGGTAATATGGGATTATCGATTCTTAATCTTTCTTTATAGGGTTTAATTGGCAATCAATCATCAATTGGTCCAGGGAATATATGGGTTTTATTCAGATATATATGAAAGAATGAATCTTTCCAGGTTAACACTTTAAGTAATGGGGGTTAGGTATATAGGCCTAATAAGTGTAATTACTGGCAGCTTCCTTATTACTTACGATCACCATCATCAGAAGTTGTAGAAGACTCCATCTCTTCATTCTGGGGTTTAATCCTTTTCGCAGATAACTAAATTCGTTCTCCATTTTCTGAAATGATAAGAGCATAGCCTCACCCCCTTACTATAATCCTGCCCTTTTTTCCATTCATTGCTTAAAATATCTTTCCAGAATATTGGTTGATCTTCATTTCTTGGGTCCACTGTAGATATCTGACATTTTCCAAAGTGACATTCTGCAGGTGTTAATGAATTATAAACATTAAGAAAAAGTAAAGTAAATAAAGCTTTTGCTAATTGATCTTTTGGTGTTATAATACCATTATTTCCCCCTTTTTGTTTTAAAAGTGTAGTTTCCAGGGTATGATGGCTGTGTTTAACTATGGCTTAACCTGTAGGATTATAAGGAATATTAGCAACATATTGAATACCATATTTTAAAAGGAAAGATTCAAAGGATTTACTAATGTAAGAAGATGTATTATCAGTTTTAATTTTCAAAGGGCATCCCATTACAGCAAAAGCAGACCAGAGGTGTGAGTGAACATGATGAAACCATTCCCCACTTTGAGCAGTAGCCCACATAAAATGAGAATAAATGTCAATATAAACATGAACATATTGTAGTTTACCAAAGGATGGTATGTGAGTAACATCCACCTACCTTAATTGATTAGGAGTCAGGCCTCTGGGATTAGTTCCAGCCTGAAAAGGCACCACTGTTAGTGGTCCACAAGTAGGACAAGTGTGAATAATTTCTCATGCCTGTAGTCTTGTTAACTTTTGATATTTATTTCGCAGGCCTTTAGCATTAATATGAGTTAAAGCATGGCAATCATGAGCACTTTGTAAACACCCTACCAATAAATCAGCTTGAGCATTATTTGCTGTCATAGGACTAGGAAAAGAGGTATGAGAGTGTATATGAGTAATGTAAATAGGATGCTGCCTTAACTTAATGAGATGTTGCAAGTCAGTGAAAAGTTGAGAAAACTTATTAGTAGCAAAGATATGAGCTGTTTCAATATGCTTAACAGTAAGGCCTACATATTCAGAATTAGAGACAACATTCAAAGGTTCCTTAAATATTGTTAACACCTTAATGATGGTAGCAAGTTCAGTATGCTGAGCAGATGTGAATGGAGTGTGCCAAGCCTGTTCTTTTCAAGAAGTAACGTTTGCTGCTTTTTTTATTACTATTACTATCAGTAAATACTGTACAAGATGATTGGGCTATGCACATAGCCCTGAAAAGCACTGCAAAAGTTTATTGTTGGGTTTTTTTACAGATAGAGGAATGCAGCTGGCTTGATTTGTCTAAGAAGACACTAAAGAAAGTCTTAGCAAGTTTTAAAACAAAGTGATAGCAATACAGCTGGACTTTAACTTTTTGCAACAAACTAGCAGTGTTTGGGATTGCTGCATACTAGTGTTGTTAATTTAATCTATGATAAGAGGTTGTTTCTGTGACACATACTCTTGTATAATAATTAAAACCATGAATAACCACACTGTATTTCTCTTTAATATTATGCTGAAATATTGGTAACTTTATACACTTTTAAGCATTTATAGAAACCTTTTATTCATACAACTTTAATTAACAAAGGGTTAAAGGAAAGAAAAACTTGTTAATTTTGTAACACTTTTAAACATCTTTCATTTAACTTATAACATATTAAATGAACTCAACCATCACTTTAATTTTTCTTTCAAGGTAAAAGAACAAATCTCTTATAATTAGTTTGGAATAAAAGGCTACTGTTAAATGATGAACACAAGAAGCTATTTTGATAAAACAGACTTTCTTTGTATACTGACTGTTGAGGATAAGAACTTTTACCAAAACAGATTAATGATGAGAGGCCTTGAGAAAGAATAAAAATTTTTAAATTTGCATCAGCATACTATTTGATACTAAAGCCTTTAAAATTTTATAGATAGACCCATTAAATTTTATTTAACTTTAACTGTAAAAATTCCTTTTCTACCAACCTTCTGCACTTTCAGTATTCAGTCAGGTTTTGTTCCACACTCTACTCTTTCCAATAATCAATCATTTTATCTCAGGACAAAATCATCTTCTGTTTCCTTAATAATAAACACACATTCCATATAGCCTACTTACAAAGTTATCAAGCAAACCTTATATAACATAATACCGTGAATACTAAACAAGCTTGTTAAAATAATGAACTTTTGGAATTAGCCACTTAAACACTTTAATGTAAACAATGCTTCATAAGACCTTTTATAATTATTTATAACCATATAGACTATAATTATATCATTTTAAGACAAATTTCATCTTCACAGAACACATTCCCTTACTTACAGTTATTACAATACCTTCTACAATTTGCCACATGCAAATTAAGTTCCAAGAGTTTATGAAAATTAGCCATCCTACTTTTTTTAGGACAAAATACACCTTTTTGCAAAAACTTATTAAATTTCAGTTAGCATTGTCACAAACTTTTAACTTTTTAAATATTATTTAAGTTTTGCCTTCTTCATATTATCCTGTGAAGAAAAATAAGTTATTCATTTAAATCTAGGCAAGAACCATTTTTTATGAAAAGGCATAGTAATTTTGTTAATCAAGACTTACAATTTTTATTATTGTAGATATCTTATTAACATTTAAACTTACGTATTAATATAATAAACTTAAGTATTAATATAAGTGCTTATTTAATTTTTGGCCATTTGAATAGAACTCTTTTAAAAATTTCTACTAATTTATATTTACCATCCAGAGGTATCACAATATACACTGACATTGAATGAACAGACAGACAAACACAAAACAATTACAACACATTAACAGAAACATACAATGTATTTACAATCGACTCATAATTCTTTACTTTCTTGGTATAGCTACTTTTAAATCCTCTGTTATATAGCACATCATAGATTATACCTTTCAAGATTTCTTCTGGAATTCATGTTGCCTGTAATATGCAAGCTTGTGCTTGGAAACATTTTTATTAGTTATCAGCAATCAGTTAAAATAACTTGAGCAGCATAAATGTAGTTAAGTTTTCATTTTGCAGTTTAGACAGACCATTAACACACATTTTTGGGTTATTACTGTAAGACTAAATTGAGACTTTAAGTTCTGGAGAAAAGTATTGATTTAAAACTGGAAACTTCCTTTAGACCTTAATAAAAACTTGGTACCAATTTTATTATCTTGGTCAAGCAAGCCCAATCAGAACTAGAATGGAAACAAAACAAAACACAAATGTTGTCACGTTTCTCTCTCTTTCCAGTGGATTAACTATATTAGCCTTCACTAGTCCAGAGCTATATTGTCATGTAGACAGCAGGGAGCCTGAAGAGTTGTGAAAGGGGTCAGCGTTTGCTGGAACAGAGTTGATTGCCTTATAAGCTTGTTTGGATTTTGGAGCTTGTGGCTGGCCTTGTTGATAGTTGGGGCCAATTTCAGAACAAAGCCTGTTGTAACCAGACAAGTTCTCCTTCTTTCTATAAGGTCTAACTGTGGCCTGATAAGCCGCATTTGCGTTTACAAAGGCAATTTGCTTTACATATTGCCAAATAGTCTTTCTGCAGCCACGCACAATCTGCCTACAAAATCTGAAAAGGGTTTCTCTGGCCACTGCTTAATAGTAGTGAGGGAGGAGGCAGGGCATTCTTTTGTGGGCAACCTTTTGCAGGCCCTATGGGCTGCAGTTTGAATTTGGGGGAATAGGCCAGGGTTATAATTTATATGCTGCACAGTGCCTTCATAATCTCCCGAGCCTGTTATGGAGCAGTGGGCCCATAGGTGGAGGCAACGGTTTTAAACTGTTTTAAAGATTTAAAGGGGAAAGTGGAATGCACACGAAGTACCTTCACCTCACCATCTGCCTCATTGTTTTGCCCCTCAGTTTGCCTCTCGGTGACTGGTTATGCAAAAAAAAAAATTTTTTTTTTTTTTATCACCGCAGTTGATGCACGCCTGGGTGGCCTTTGTAAGCAGGCACAGGTGGGCGGGAAGGCGATAAAAGGATTGTGGTTAACTGCCTTCCTGCATTTATGGTGTTCTAATTCTTTTAGCTGCTCTAGCTCCTTTAGGAGTTGTAAATGTTCCCTCTGTAAGCGAATTTGCTCTTTTGTTTTCTCTATCTTTGCTATGACTCCTTGGTTATCCTGACTTTCAAAAATGCCAGCACCAGTAGGGTGATTGGGCGGTGGCGTGGAGGGGAGGGAGCCTATGGTGATGGGTAGTCAATGGCAGTGAGTTTCACTGACTCTGACTCGGGGTCAGAATCAGAGGTTTCGGAGCTTGAGCTTGCACCAGCTTTCTTTTAGCGCCTATTTTTATTTCTCCTACCTATTTTGGGTTTGGCCTCATTATTTTGAGATAGGGGTATCTCTTCCTCACTTTCTATCTTAATAGAAACTGAATCTGAATCGATAGGAGGCGGGACTCTACACGGTGTCTCCTTAACTCTGAGATCCTGACTGTGTGATTGCTAAGGGCAGTAGAAGGACTGGATCCAGAGGGAATCCGGCTCTGTGACAGAATCTCTTCGCCCTTTGTAATTACATTTGCCACGACTGCATCTCTATGGCGGACACAAACTATATCATTGCATCTATGCTCCCTTCCTGTGGAAATCAAAGAATTCTAGGAGCTGTTTAACTTTTAACCCTTACTCCTCGTGCCTTTAAAGCCTCACGTAGACCTTCTACAGACACTTTATGCTCACTCATTGCTTGTCCCATACTTTCACCGATCACTTACCGAGATCCTGACCGCACAGCAGGCTACTGTGCGGTGTCTCTTTGTACTCCGAGATCCTGACCGCAGGCTCCTGGCAGTGTCTCTTTGTTCTCTGAGATCCTGACCACAGGCTCCTGGCGGTGTCTCTTTGTTCTCCGAGATCCTGACCGCAGGCTCCTGGCGGTGTCTCTTCAAATATTTTCTTTTGGGCCCATCAGTTGGTGTTTTCTATATTATTGCTTGATTCGATTCACCCCACATTGGGCACCACTTGACCCGGACCCACCTGCGGGCCAGGCCAATACGACAGGACATCTCCCGTCTGACCAATCTCGGGGATCTAGAAACAGAGCAAGCAACACAGAGATGGGGACAAGAGACACGAAGAATGGAGGCAAGACAGGATTCTGATCAAACCTCGTTTATTGGGGGTAAAACATGGGAATATATGCTGAGGGAAGGGAACGTGTCCACAGGTGATAGGCTAGTCTCGCAGGTGACAGGCATCCAAGGAGGGGATTGGCCGAGTGTTCACGCCAAACCTGCGGAGTTTCGCGCCTCATGCATGTGTACTGCTGTGGTCACCTGAGTTGTAGCAGGAAGGGGAGAACAAAGAAGCAGGGAGGAAGAATAAGGAAATGACAGGGCAGATTTGTGAACTCCGCCATGTTGTGAGATCTGCTATGTTGTGGGAGGTTGTAAATAGGTCTCACAGCGGGTGGCTCCCTACAAAGTTCATGAAGTCCTTTCCTATTACAAGGTCCTGTAGATGCTTTCCTACATTTTTTTCCAAGGTCTTTATGGTCTTGGCTCTTACATTGATCCATCTTGAATTCATTTTTGTATAAGGTGTGAGATAGTAATTCTCTTTCCTTTTTTTGCTTATGGATATCCAATTCTCTAGGCACCATTTGTTGAAGAGGTCATTCTCTCCTTGTTGTGTGGGCTTGGTGGCCTTGTCAAATATCAGATGACTGTATATATGAGGATCTGTATCAGAACTCTCAATTCAGTTCCATTGGTCGGTGTGTCTATTCTTGTGCCAATACCATGCTATTTTTACTACCATAGCTTTGTAGTATGTTTTGAAGTCAGGTAGTGTGATTCCTCCAATTTCATTTTTCTTTTTCAAAATGTCTTTGGCTATTTGAGGCCTCTTTCCTTTACAAATAAATTTCGTAGTTAGTTTTCCTAGTTCATTAAAAAATGCGGTGTTTATATTTATTGGGATTGCATTGAATCTGTAGATCAGTTTTGGTAGGATAGACATCTTAATAATATTTAGTCTTCCTATCCATGAACAGGAAATGTTCTTCCATGTATTTTGGTCTTCTTTGATTTTCTTGAACAATGTTGTGTAGTTTCTGTGTATAAGTCTTTTACATCTTTAGTTAAATTCATTCTTAGGTATTTGATTTTTTAATTTACTATTATAAATGGTATTTGTTTCTTAATTTCCTCCTCAGATTGCTCACTATTGGTGTACAGAAATGCTACTGGTTTTTGTGCATTGATCTTATAACCTGTGACTTTACTGAGCTCATTTATGAGTTCTAGAAACTTTGTTGTGGACTTCTCAGGGCTTTCTATGTATAGGATCATGTCATCTGCAAATAGTGAAATTTTGACTTAGTCCTTTCCTACTTGGATCCCTTTTATATCTGATTCTTGCCTCAGTGCTCAAGCAAGTACTTCTAACACAATGTTAAATAGAAGGGGTGATAGTGGGCATCCTTGTCTTGTTCCTGATCTTAGAGGGAAAGATTTTAGGATTTCACCATTGTAAATGATGTTTGTTGTGGGTTTTTCACATATACCCTTTATCATATTCAGGAATTTTCATTCTATTCCTATCTTTTGCAGTGTTTTTATCAAAAAAGGGTGCTGTGTTTTGTCAAATGCTTTTTCTGCATCTATAGATATGATCATGTGATTTTTTTTTCCTTCAATGTGTTCATGTAGTGTATTACATTAATTGATTTTCTTATGTTGAACCATCCTTGCATATTAGGAATGAAACCCACTTGGTCATGCTGTATAATTCATTTAATGTTTTGTTGAATATAATTAGCAAGTATTTTGCTGAGATTTTTGCATCTAATTTCATTAGAGAGATTGGTCTGCAATTTTCCTTTCTTGTGGTGTCTTCGTTTGGCTTTGCTATTAGGGTAATGTTGGCATTATAGAATGAGTTAGGCAATGTTCCTTCTATTTCAATTTTTTTGAAGAGTTTAAGCAAATTTGATGTTAGTTTTTTCCAGAATATTTGGTAGAATTCACCTGTGAACCCATCTGGCCCAGGGTTCTTCTTAGTTGGGAGGTTTTTAATGACTGATTCTATCTCTTTATTTGTGATTGGTTTGTTGAGATCATTGATTTCTTCTTTCATCAATGTAGGCTGCTTATGTGTTCCTAGGAATTTGTCTATTTCCTCTAAATTGTCATTCTTGTTGAAATATAGTTTTTCAAAGTATCCTCTTATGACAGTTTTTATTTCAGTAGGGTCAGTGGTGATATCCCCTTTCTCATTTCTTATTTTGTGTATTTGCGTCTTCTCTCTTTTTGTTAATCTAGCTAAGGGTTTGTCAATTTTCTTGATCTTTTCAAAGAACCAGCTAAATGTTTATAATGGGCATAAATATTTATGATTGTTCTTTCTTCTTGAAAGATTATCTCTTTCACTAATATGTAGTGTCTATCTTTGTCTCTCACAATAGTTTTGCATTTAAAGTCTATTTTGTCTGATTTTTTTTTTTAAAGATTTATTTATTTATTTAATTCCCCCCCCCCCTCCCCTGGTTGTCTGTTCTTGGTGTCTATTTGCTGCATCTTGTTTCTTTGTCCACTTCTGTCTGATATTAATATAGCTACTCCTGCCCTTTTTGGTTATTGTTTGCCTATAAGATTGTTTTCCAGTCATTCTCTTTCAATCTCCTTGAATCCCTGGGTCTAAGATATGTTTCTTGTAGACAGCCTATAGATGGGTCATATTTCCGTATCCAGTCTTTCAATCTGTGTCTCTTAAGAGATGAGTTTAATCCATTGACATTCATTGTAATTACTTTC
Source organism: Dasypus novemcinctus (assembly GCF_030445035.2). NCBI lineage: Eukaryota > Metazoa > Chordata > Mammalia > Cingulata > Dasypodidae > Dasypus > Dasypus novemcinctus. Next base: position 163,076,710 of record NC_080673.1, on the reverse strand, counting down.
AAGGAATTACGTATATTAGCCATATTGTCTTTGGATTTATGTTTGTCATATGTTGTTTGATTTTTTTTCCCTCTTTTTGTTGTTTTAATTGTTCTTACACTGTCCTCCAAATCTGTCCCTCCTGTTTTTTTCTTTCTTCCTGCAGACCTCCTTTTAGTATTTCTTGAAGGGCAAATTTCTTATTGGCATACTCTCTTAGTTTCTGTTTATCTGTGAATATTTTGAACTCTCCATCATTTTTGAATGCTAGCTGTGCTGAATAGAGTATTCTTGTTTGGAAATTCTTTTCTTTTAGTACCTTGACTATATCATACTACTGCCTTCTTGCCTTCATGGTTTCAGATGAGAAATCAGCACTTAATCTTATGGAGTCTCTCTTGTATGTAATGGTTCTCTTTTCTTTTGCTGCTTTTGATATTTTCTCTTTGTCTTGACTAGTATATGTCTTGGGGTAGGCCTGTTGGGATTTTCACTGTTTGGCATGCCTTGTGCTTCCTGGACATGTATATGCATCTCCCTCAGTAGGTTTGGGAAGTTTTCAGCCATTATTTCCTCCAACACCCCTTCTGCCCCCTTTTCCTTCTTTTTTCCCTCTGGGATGCCAAATGTTTGTGCATTTTGCATTGTCATTCAGGTTCCTAAGTCCCTGCTGGATTTTTTCTATCTTTTTATCAATCAATTCTACTGTTTGATTTCAGATGTATTGTCTTCCACATCACTATTTCCTTTGCCTCTTCAAATCTGCTGTTATTTGCTGAGAGTGTATTTTTTATTTCTTGGTTTGTGCTATTGATCCCCATTATATCCATTATCTTTTTGTGTATGATTATAATTTCTTCTCTATGCTCTCCAAGTGTTTTCTTAATAAGCTCAATCTCTTCCTTCACTTCATTAAATTGATTCTTGATACATGTTTTGAGAGCTTTAATTAGTTGTTTGATGTTCCACTCCTCTTCCTGGTTTTTTAGTTTGTTCATTGAATTGGGCCTTGTTTTCCTGATTATTGGTATGATCTGTAGTTTTTTGTTGCTGTCTGGTCAGCATTTTATCTTTTTGGGTTTATGTAGTTGATTAGCTTCTTTGGGGTTTAATTAGTTGATGTTTTTCTGTGTGTGTTAAGTCTTCTCTTTGTCACTTTGCTCTTATTCTATTTCCTTGTTGTTGGCTAAGTTCCCTTGAGCAGGCACTAATTTTGGTGCAGATCCAGGGCCAAACAACTCCTACTTTGTAGGTTCCTGAAACAGCCTGCTCCTGCAGGGTTCCATTGCTACTTTGCTGGCCCTGGGGTCTGTGTAGGTGTTTGGTGGAGTACTGTGCAGATGCTTTTTATTCAGCTGACGGGAACTTGGTGAGCCCTGTGTCCAGCTTGCACACGTGATCCTGGGATGGTGAGGGGACTGCAGGGTGGGGGTCCCTGCTCCTAGCGGCCTATCTCACAGTAAACAGTTGAGTCCCCTCACTGCCTCTAAGGACAGGCATGAATCTAGGCTCCAGTAGGTGGGCACTACTTGCCTGCCTGTGGCTTCTGCTCTCACACTCCCTCCTGCTCTCCTCCTTTTCTTCTATGTATCCTGTGGTCCTAATGCTTTTCTCCCTAATACCTTATTAGGGAATATCAATAAAAATGATATCTGAGTGCCCCGAATGTATTCTTATTGGTATGCCGATCAGTTAGAAAGTAAACTGTTTGCATAATCTGAAAAATTGTGAATGCAATCTAATAAATGGTGCAGTACATATTTATTACAATAAATGCAAACTGGGGCAGCAGACTTGACCCAGTGGTTAGGGCATCCGTCTACCACACAGGAGGTCTGCAGTTCAAACCCCGGGCCTCCTTGACTCACTTGGAGCTGGCCCATGCACAGTGCTAATGGACACAAGGAGTGCCATACCACGCAGGGGTGTCCCCGTGTAGAGGAGCCCCATGCGCAAGGAGTGTGCCCCGTAAAGAGAGCCGCCCAGCATGAAAGAAAGTGCAGCCTGCCCAAGAATGGTGCTGCACACACAGAGAACTGACACAACAATATGATGCAACAAAAAGAAACACAGATTCCCATGCTGCTGACAACAACAGAAGCGGACAAAGAAGACGCAACAAATAGACACAGAGAACAGACAACCACGGTGGGTAAGGGGAAGGGGAGAGAAATAAATAAATAAATAAATCTTTAAAAAAAAAAGAAATGAAAACTGGTAAAACTAATGGAAAATAGTGATATTTTAAGCCTTTTTTCCTATAAATTGCTGATTGTTTTGGTCACTGTGTTTGAGCTTTGTTTTGCATTTGATAAATGAAGACATCATGAAGCCTGAATACCCTTGAAGTAGCACTGGTACAAAATCCAAGGGGCTGTTTCTTGACGACTGGATGCCACTTCATTGCTCTGAGGTTTACGTATTTGCTTGGTCTTTTAGAAGTCATTTTTGAATGGTTTCTTACCTGCTGTAGATTTTATCTGGCAAAAGAAATGTCAATATATTTTCTCTCATATTTTTTGTTTTCTGGGTAAGAAATAGTACAGCATGCTTTATTCTTAGGAAAGAGAAATGTTAACTGCTTTTCAGAACATTCTTCCCTAAGGTAAAGGTATCTGCGCTCTTTCCTCTTTTTTTTTTTTTTTTTGGTCATTGCTATGAATCCTTTTGCTGTTACAAATAGGTGAAACAGCAGCCATGTTACCTCTTCTTGCCATGTCCTCTTCCAATTTTCTTCTTCTTCCATGTTTGCAGAAGTAGGGATTGGGAAAGATTTTTGAGTCTATTTATGAAGTAAAGTATTTTAGTCTATGAATAAAATATTTAAATTTACTAGTAATGTTATTGTGATAAGTAATTACAGAAAACTCCCTGACTTTCTGGAATCAAGATTAACCATGTGACAATCAGTTAAGAAATATGCCAGGCATTGTGAGGGATACAAAGATGAATATGACATGGCTTTTCTGCTATCCTGCTTAGTGAGATAAGAAATGTAAAGAACACACAAACTGTGTAATGAAGATTATTGGTTATATCTGGCATGAAGAAAAACAAACAGCATAAACGCAACTTTGACAGTATTTCCTTCAGAGCTCTTCCTTATGTGTGTGTGAATTGTGCAAAACTGGATCATTCTGTATGAATAATTTTCCTTGCTATTATTGTCTTCTTTGAAATAATGATTTTAATAGTTATATAATATTCAATTCAGTGGTATTTTATAGTTTTTTTTTTAACTTGGCCCTTTATAACATTTGATTTTTAGTCCCAAAGAATTCTTTTATCATATTATAGTTGAGAAAGATTGCTTTATTTGACAATAGCTAATCTTTAAACCAAGAAACACAGAACCATCTCTTCTTCACATTATATTTGAGTTTGGCTCAAATGATCCCTCATTTAGAGAGCGTTTCCATGACTACTCCACCTAACCTATCACCCTCCCTGCCCCTGTATTGTTAACTACTTTACTTTTCTTCATAATATTTATTGGTACTTTGCATTTCAGTGTATATTTCGTTGCTTAGTATGTCGGGGATCTTACTCACTGCTTTATTCTCTAGATCCTAGAACAAACCCTGGCATGTAGAAATATCTCAGTAATTATTTGCTGAATAAATTTGTGGCAATTTGAGACTATTTTTGTGAATGCCCCCAAAAGAAAAAGGGTTATATTTGCAAAGTGGTCTATTCCTCTGGGTGTGATGCCCCTTGATTGTATTGGGTTTGGTGAGGGGCCTCTGATTAAGTTTGCTTGATAAAATAAATTTAGGGCTTCTGCTAGGGCTAGTAAGTATAGCTCAGGTTGAGTTTCCACATCCTTTGGCCTATATAAATGGACACTCACTCAAGAAGACATCACAGAAAAAGATATGGGAAGAGAGAGTCCATAGACATGGAATAGGAGAGAACTTGGTCATTTCTATCCTGCCATGTGACAGAAAGGAGAAGCCTCAAACAGCTAAAACCTCAGGGAGAGAGGAGCTATTCCACTGATAGTCTGCAGCTGAAGAGAACAGAGCTGCTGAGCAGCTGTGGAGACCCAGAAGGAAACAAGCACTATGCCAGCCTGTAGCTGAGAGGGACGAAGGCTAAAACCTCTCAGAGATTGGCAACCATTTTTGGTGAGAAAGCAACCTTGAGTTGAACTGTTTAGGGCCGTTTAACTGTAAGATTTTACCCCCAAATAAATACCTTTTACAAAAGCTAACAATTTCTGGTACTTTGTGTCAGCACCCCATTTGACTGACTAATAAAAAATTCATCAAAATATTTTCATAATTGGGAAAAGGATATTCATTTATTCATGTAGGTATTTCAAGTTTTTTTTCTGATCATTTTTATGTATTCCACTTGTATTGTTGCTATTGTTAGTATGAGAGGATCGTTTTATGTATTCCACTATTTTCAGTTCTTATAGATTATGTTGAATATATTTTCCAATTATATTTCTGTGTGATTTACATGTAATTTGTTTATAGGAAAGTTGATTTATTAAATTACCTTACATCCAAGCATTTTTTTGAATTCTATTACGAGTATTAAAATTGATTCACTTGAAGTTTCTAGATATATATTTGTAAGATTGTTACAGAAAATGTTGATTGGTAAACTCATGGAAATTCGCGGACAGAAAATAATCTCCTTTCTGCTTTTAATGATATATTTTTAACCTTTATATTTTGAAGGCTGAGCATGATGATGGACTCATACTATATTCCTAAGATTTGCTAAGTGACTGCTTGATTGCCCACACTTTAAATAGTTTGCCACTTTTATTACTTTGCCAATGCTGTTGATACAAAGTACCAGAAAAGGCTTGGCTTTTACCTTATTAGGGGAAACTCTTATAGTTCTGAGATTGTGAAAAAATATCCAGTCAAAGCATCATCAGAGGTGCTTTCTCACTAATGTCAGCTACTAATGATCCTGGTATCCTGCCATGAGGGGAGGCAAGATGACACCTAATCTCTACCAAGCGCCTGGCCTTCCCCTTAAGTCTCACTGTCTCTAGGAGTTCAACTCTGGGAAATCAGTCATTTAACATCTCTTCTCAGGCTTCCTTTCTCAGCTTTGTCTGCTCTCCTTTCTCACCGAGCCCAGCTGTGAGCAATTAGGCTTTTCTCTTCAACTTTTAGCTGCTCTGTGGACCCAGCTTCTTGGGGGCTTCGTGCCTCAGCTTCTTCTGCTAGAAAGCTTTGAGTCCTCTCTCTCACATGGCTGGATCGAATGGCAGAGCTCCCTTTTCTGTGTGTCTTCTTTCTCTCTGTTTCTCCATATATGTAAGTCTCTAGTAAGAGGGTGGAGACCAGACCTGAGTCATGCCTTGCTGATGTAGTCCAATCAAAAGTGATCTAATCAAGTGATCTAATCAAGGTCCCTTAACCGAATCTAATGTAATAAAAAAAGTCTCACACCCACAGGAATGGATCAGTTAAAAAACAATCTTTTTGGGAATTTGTCAAATTCAAACTGTCCTACCACCTAAATCCTGTTAAATATGGAAACATACCAAAGGAGAAGAACAAAGGAGATTGATTCTCTTTCAACTAGTTGAAATTTATAACAATTCTCCTCCTTTTTTTAGTCTATTCAAATATCTTATAGGAATGTGGAGAAGAAAGAGTAAATGGAAGAGCTAGTTATCTGATATGTGCCCCAGCTATGCAAATACCTACATTTGCTTTCCCGTTTAGGAGCTATATGTGTCTCTTTTCCCCCTTACTGTCCCTGTTCCTACCCTGGGCAATGCTCAGTAACACAAAAGAACATGAATAACCACACTAATGGAGATAGCAGTGCTTATCTATCTTCTCCCTCCAAATAAAATGACCACTAAATAGGTATAGTGGCCATAAAAGACACTGAGAACTATGCAATGAGAAAGATATGCAATTCTTTTTGAAGATTCTTTCCTGGATGGAGTGGTGGTGGTGACAGTAGACCTGAAGATTCATTAACTCCCAAACCTTTGTACATATGCTTTAAGTAGCACCAGAAGTACATTTATGAACTATATATTTTGCAGTTTCTCATACCCTGAACTACTTTCTTCATGGTCAACCATATTGACCATTTTCCCAGCTCCTCCAATTTCTCGGTTGGGGTCTGAAATTTTAGTGCTGCTCAGTAGAGCTCTCACAGTAAAAAAAGGCTCCGAATTGGTATGCTATAAACATGTAATAAAGGTAAAATTGAATCAAAGAATATCTGATTTATCTTTGTAGTATATTATTTCAGTAAGGTTGTAAGATTTTTCTCACTGGCTCAAAGTATATTTGATGCTTTTCTTAAACAAAAAAATCATTTCCTCTGAAATCCAGAGAGATGCAGATAATGAAAAGATACTCATCATTATTTGAATAAAATAGATAAACCTTAAAAGTAAAGAACTAGAATGCTGTTAATTTGTCCTTCTTCTATTTAGCTGTACCTATTAAAGAAAAGTAAAATAGGATTTAGATATTAGTTAGTAGATTATATTAATGTTGATATATGATCTGGTAAAGGAAGTTTAAACTGAATTATTCAATCATTTTTATGGGTTAAATTATTGCAGGGCTAATGATGCAATTAGCACATATAAATTCATGACATGTGTGAATAATATTTCCTACACAAATAATTTCCTCAAATGCATTTGTTCAAAATTGCTCCAAATAGTTCTTTCAATTATTTCCAGTATAGGAAGTCTTCACACAAAGTCTGTAAGTATTTCCGGATGGTTTTTGGACTACAATTGTGAGCTCAAACATAGAATGGAAAATTTGAAGTTCTGGGATTTGAACAAAAATCATAAGTTTAGAAGGATTTTTGCAAGGAAATTGATGGCAAATTACTAGGATGTTTTTCTGAGATCTATAATGTAGACATAAGCTTTATTTTAATATTCTTGATGTTCATGTTTAGTATTTGTATACAATGTGAGAGGAATGACTCACCTCTCTTCTTAGAAGACCTCTCAATTTTATTTAGCATTTCTGAACAGATGACAACCCCTAGGATCATCCTCTGTTGCTTTTCTTTTGCTCTTTCCTCTCCTTTGAGGATTAGTTCAGACTATGGGCGTAGAAACCTTTTATTTTCCTTCATGTTTCCTCCTTCTTTAAACTGGTGCTTCTGGAAAGTCACAGACAAATGACCTGAGCCCTGGGGAGATGTTAAGTCTAAGGCAGTGCTGGACCATATCTTGAACCTGGAAAAGGGAAAAGCTGCTCTCAGTGGCAGGACTTCCTCCCCCTAGGTTGTGTAAATACCCCATCCTTGGCAGCATAGATTTGTCTCTTCTCTCCTACATGAAATGGAACATATGGAGCTGTCATTCATTGACCCTAACAGTTGCTTCCCTGGGAGACCAGCCATGATGAGATCTCTTCCGCTGTCTTTTTGGACCCTTTGTTTTATATAAGTAATAAAGTAGTCATTTGCTATAAGTTTCTGTTATGCCTGAGTCTATGTTCCTACAATGCACCATGTAGCAACTGGCTCTATAGTTGCCTTAAGAAAATCACAGGATATTTGCTAAAAATGAACTGTTTAATTAAAATTTAAAATATAATACACATTTCACTAGTAATTTAAAAAATAAATTTCTCTAAACATTAAAATCTGGACTTTTGATAGATGAAAATGCCTTAAAATTTGTGATATAACTATAATATATACTGGAGAAAATAGTGACTAAAATCAAAACATATATTTAGGTTTACAACTTATTTTGAAAATAGTAAAGAGTGAGTCTAACAAACATATTGAAAACTACAGTGCAATTAAAATGAGTCAATTTTGTTTTCCAGTCTTATTGCATTTTTCAAACTCTTGCCAACATAGCAGATCTGTGTAAAATTAGAGATATTTTTCATGGCCTAAAGAAGGAATCTGGATATTGATGAAACATATCCTTCTACTTTCCATGGCTTGACAGACCATGTCTTAGAAGTCTGTTTTGTGTTAATGTAGACATTCTTCTATAATAAGAAAATTGATTAAGGAAAAAAAAATTCATTTGATACTAGAATTGAGTTCTAACAACATAATATACCCAACTGCCGGATATAAAATCATGTCAAAAGATTTTCATAGTCTGATTGAACAAGATGGCAGTATAAGACAATCCAGGGTACTATTCCACCACAAAAAGAAAAACCAGGAAACTTGTCTGGAAAACTGAGGGACAAAAAATATAAATTACTTACAATGACAAAGTACCAAAAAGGCAGAGGAAATTCCTGCATTGTCAGTAGTTACTTTAAATGTAAATGGATAAAACTCACCACTAAATGTCAGAGAGTGGCAGAATGTTTTAAAAAGCATGACCCAACTAAATGCTATTTACTAACAACTCACCTTTAATTCAAAGATAAAACTGGGTTAAAATGGAAAGGATGGAAAAAAATACACCATGGAAATAGAAGCCAAAAGAGAGCTAGGGGTAGCTAGCTAATATCAGATAAAATGGAATTTAGGTCAAAAACAAATATAAGTAATAAAGACGTTCATTATATACTGTAAAGGAGTCAATTCAACAAAAAGATATAAGATTAATAAATATAAATGCACCTAAAAATATAGCTCCAAAACATAAGAAGAAAATACTAACATATTTGGAATGGGAAATTGACAATTCTACATTAATAGTAGGAGATTTTAACACACTACTCTCAATTATGGATAGAACAATATTCTAAGCCAACTAGGCCTAATAGACATATATAGAACACTTCACCCAGCAACAAGAGAATACACATTCTTCTCAAGTGCATATGGATCATTCTCCAAGATAGACCATATCTTAGGTCCCAAGACAAGGCTCAAAAATTCAATGTATCTTCTCTGACCATAATGGAATAAAGCTAGAAATAAATAGCACAGGTAGAAATGGAAAATACATATATATGTGGAAATTAAACAACATGTTCTTTACTTGATCTTAGTCAAAAGGGTGAGAATTTTGCACAATTTTCTTTAACTCTTTAATTTATGGGTGTCTTTGTTTATCTACATTATAGGCAGCTTAGTACTGAACATTCATTTTCTTAATATTCAGATAAATACAGATACTTGTCTAAATTTTCAAAAGTCAAATAAATATATCAGATAATTCATCAAAAGTAAGAATAAAAATGCTAGAGACATGAAAAACTTCATCCAAAATATTTCAATGAAAAAATTTTATAGGTTCATATTTTCAAAACATGTCTGGATTTCACAGGAACAAGTTTATTAAAAAATCTGAGCATTTGAGCCACTCCACATTTTTGTTATTTATTTATATTTAACTCAGATGCATGAATATAGACTTTTATATTTTTTAATATCTTGTATAATAGGTAATATATATTTATAATTATATTTGGGTAGTTCACAATTCATTACAAGTAGTCATTTTTGGCCTATCCCCAGTTTGTTTTATTCCCACATAAAGAAAACACAGAACTGAATGAAATACAATTCAAGAAAAATTTAGTACAGATATCCCAATTTTTGCCTGGCTTTACAAAAGTCATAACCCCATCACCATTTTGTGTTGTGAATAATTACCACATCAATGAAACACAGTCACTGTTTTCTGTGTATCTTGCTAGAGAGTAACCAATAAAATCTTTAAATGTGGGAAAAGATTTTGCCAAACTTCAAATGGATGATCAAATGCTGGGACTTTTTATTTGGATTTATTGACGCAGGGCAATTAACTCATTTAAAAAATTTTTAATATATATATTTTTATTAGTGAAGTTGTGAGCTTATAAAGCAATCATTCATAGTGTGCAGAATACCTTTCCACCAACACCTTGCATTGTTGTGGAACATTTTTTACAGATTATCAAAGAACATCATCAGATTATCAACACTAAGTATGGTCCATATCTTACATATGCTATATTTTTTCCATGCACCCCCTATTGTTAGCACCAGGTATTAGTGTTGTACATTTGTTATGTATCATGAGAGAACACTCATATTTGTATTGTTAACCACAGTCCATCTTTCACCACGTGGTTTACTGGATTATACAGTCTCTTGCCTTGTATAATCTATCCAAAGCATACACTCAGTGGCTCTCACTTTCATCACAGAGCTTTGTAGTCATCACCTCAGTAAATTTTTGAATGTTTTCCTTAGTCTGAAAGAAAAAATCTCATACCCCTCTATTATTGGTCCTTAGCATTGATATAGTACCTTCTTTGATAATGATGTAAGAATATTACAATATTGCTGTTAGCTATAGTGATAAGTTACATTAATTGTATTTTTCCTATGCATCACCATATTCTTACCACTTTGTAATAGTGACATACATTTGTTCTAGTTCAAAGAAGGACATTCTTGTATTTGTACTATAAAGTACAATCTTCATCACCTCCAGATTCACTGTTATTCATTCCCTAAGCAATGTACTCTTAACCAACCAATTTGTTAAAGAAGAAATCACAGGGGAAATTAGGAAATATTTTGATGCAAATGAAAAGTGAAAATACAATGTAGTAAAAATTATGGAATGCAGCAAAGGCAGTACTGAGAGAAAAATTTATAGCTGTAAATACTTACATTTTAAAAAGACTTCAAATCAGAGACTGACCTCAAAACTAGAACTAGAGAAAAACTAAACACAAAGCAAGTAGAAGGAAGGAAATAAAGATTAGAGGGGAGATAAATGAAACAGAGAACAAAAAAACAATAAAGAGAATTAAAACAATCAAAAGTTGATTATTTGAAGATCAACAATATTGTCAAAACTTTAGTTAGATGGCAAAGGAATAAAAAGAGAGAGGGCACACTTAAAATCACAAATGAAATGGTAAGCCTTACTCCTGACCATGCTGAAATAAAAAGTACCATAAGTGGATACTATGAGCAACTGTAAGAAAAAAATTAGATAATCTAGATGAAATGGACAAATTCTTAGAAATACATAAACTACCTACACTGAATCAAGAAGAAATAGAATATTTCAAGAAACCAATTACTAGTAAAGGGATTGAATCAGTAATCAAAAACCTACCAGCAAAGAAAAGTACAGGACCAGATGGCTTCACAGGGGAATTTTACCAAACATTCTGAGACTTAACACAAATCCTGCTCAAACTCTTCCAAAGAATTGAAGGGGAGGGAAGACCCTCTAATTCAATTTAGGAGGCCAGCATTTGAGAAAATCTAGCACGCCTTCTTGGTAAAAGCTCTTGGAAAACTAGGAACAGAGAGGAACTTCATCAACATTATAAAGGGCATATGTGAAAAACAACAACTGTAGGAAACAAGTAATGAACTATAATGCAAACTCTGGACTATAATTAATAGTTCATTATAATTTTATTTTTTCCTTAGTTGTAACAAAGATACCACAGTATTGTGTGTTGTAAATAATAAGGTGGATGTTTTAGTTTCCTTGGCTGCTCAGTCAAATATCTTGGAATGATTAGCTCAGGGTTTTGAGGCTAATAGAAGTCCAGGTCAATTCATCATCAAGTGATGCTTTCTCCTCAAAGTCTATGGAGTTCTGGTGCTGGATGCCAGATAACCTACATCATTAGGTTATCTTTGTATTGCCTTTGTCACTTGGCAATACACATGGCAGTCTCTTCCTGCCTCTCCCTCCTCTTCAAAACTCACACACTATTGGTGGTAAGTGTAGCTGCTGTGGAAGAAGTTCCTCGGGAAGTTAGCTATAGTATCATGAAGTGACTCTGGAATCTTTCTTCTAGTTATATACCACAAAGAATTGAAAGCAAGGTCTCAAACAGATATTTACACACTGCTTCTCATAAGGACATTATTAAAAATTGCCACAAGATGGAAACAACCCAAGTGAATAAACTTGGTGTTTTATACACATACAATGGAATATTATTTAGCCTTAAAAAGGAGTGAAGTTCTGATACAGTATGGATGAACCTTGAAGACATCATGTTGAGTGAAACAATGCAAACACAAAAGGATAAATATTGTATGAGCTGATATTAAATAATTAGATTAAGCAAATTCATAGTCAGAAACTTGAACACAGGTTACCAGCGGCCTGGGTAGGGGTAGGGAATGAGGAGTTAACTTAATTGGCACAGAATTTCTGTTTGGAGTGATGGAATGTTTTGGTAATTGAAGTTCATGATGGTAGTACAACATTGTGAGTATAATTAATACCACTGAATTATATATTTAAATGTGGTTAATAGGGAGAATTCATAGGTTGTATATATTTTACTAGAATAAAAATTTTAAAAGAGAATTTCATAGAGGAAATTTTTCATAATTATGGATTATTCACATCAATGTCTTCTTATTAACTAAATGTTTTACCTAATCATTTTAATAAATTCTAGGCACAAGAAAAATATACTACCATTGGATATGTTCATTTTAATGTGTGATATCCATCGTAGAGCACAGTGCCTTTGGCTTTCAAAGCAAAAAAGAGAGTTTTAACAGCTGGGTTTCAAAGACCATGCAAATGTGAGCTGGATGAGCTGTGAAGTGTGAATGAAAGACTTATTGCCTCTGACTTCTTCATTTGGACACTTTCCTTGCTGTGCACATGCTCTCCAAAGCCATTCATCTTTTACTGGATTTCCTGCAAATATACAGACACTTCTGCCCCATTGCACAGCCCACCTAATGCTTTATTCATTTGAATTGATTTATTTATACTGTGCTTATTTCTCTGAGTGCTCTGATGTGAATTTAATACTAATTTAATATGTAACACAAATTCAGAAGCCAAAACTTGTTTTAATGAAAGTGAATGCTTACAAGGGAAGTATGGAAAGGTGAGTCGTGTTTTATTCTCTGGAGACCAGTCAACAGGAGGCAACGGAAGTTGAAAGAAGTTCCAAAGGCATTCCAAAGGTGAAGATAATTTTGCTTATGAAAACTTCTAGAGGGCACCATTAGGTTGGTAGTAAAAAGTAGACAGGTAGATGTTTTGAAGGCAGCTGTTTGACTGTCTGACTTTAAGACTAACTTACAGCCATTGCCAAGTTTTATTTGCAAAGGCTTCTGGACATTTCTAAGGGGAAATGATACATAAAAATGTAACGGATTGTACTCTTCTTAAAAGAAATGTAGACAATGAATTGTGGGAATTCTGAGTTTGAAACTCTTTGAAAAGTCTGGGCAACCTGGGTGAAAGTGACCAGAATCCAGATCATTCAATCAGATGTATTGCTTGAGATGAAAATGCTTCAATCAAGTGCCATAAATTTAATTTTAGAGTGACTAGATTTTATTTTACAGTATATGAAAAACAGATCAGGCCCAATTGCAAATTTCAATAATTTTTTTATCAAACATTGGCCAATCAAGAACACAGAGGCCAATCATGTATTCTAGGTATAAAGGGCTTAATGTATGAATTAAAGAGGTACACAATTTTCGGAAGAGATTGGGTTTAATGAGCCAACTTTGCATACCTCAGTCTGAAGTATCAAATAGATGATTCTTATGAACTCACCAAGATGCTGTAATTATCAAGCATCTCTAGAAAACTCCCACCAAATTAGTCTGTAATGAGGAGGTTGGTGGTTCACAGAGTTCATTGACACCATTGGGTCTCCTGTTTGTCCACATATCTGATTTTAACTGCTTCTGAAATTACCCAAGTTCGTACACTTGGGTACAAAATAGAATTCTAATAGTGTAACTTCTTAGTGCTTGGAAAATAGCTTTAAGAATGTCAGCTATGAAGAGACCAACGTAAAATTCTATTTGCTTTGAAATGGATTAACTATTGGTTTCTATGATGGTCATATACTTTCTACCTAAATCGTGAAACAATAAACCTTCCTTTTCTATGGAAAATTATGATATCCCCAGTCCTCCAACCACATAATATTTTGGAAATCCTGTTTATATTGATTTGACCACGGATAAGCATTTGGCTCTCGCTGGGCATTTCTGCCAGGAAATTTAGGTGCATCTTGGCTATCTCTTGAACAAATTGGATGTAACCTTGGGAACTTTGGGTTAGCCAAGTTCTACAAGCGATATGAATTGGGAAACTAATTTACAGAAAGGGAAAAATGAAGAAAAAGTCCAAAGAGAAGCAGAATAGTAAGAGCTATACAACTTTCCTTGTTGCAATTTCTTTTGAAAACCTGGAATTTTTGCTCTTGTGTCTGTGAAACAGACTGTGAAATATGACTGTAAACTATATTTTTTCAACACTTCTGAGCTACTAACATTTTTTTCCTTAAGGTATCTTGAGTTGGCTTCAATTGCTTGCAATCAGAAAACTTGAATAATGGATGCTCATTACATTTAAAATATTATTCAATTCAGAGAAAAATCTATGAAATCAGAGTATTGCAATTCAGTTCAAGAGTGTCAACTGAACAGAGTAATGCCACTATTGCTTATTCTCTTTCTAAATCAGTTATTTCTGTATTCTTATTTTTCCTCCTGCTGTAAGATTTTTGAACTTTCAACTGACTTTCCTCCTCCCTTCTTCCTGACAAGAAGATGAGAAGAAAAATAAAATCTGAAACTTAAACCATGTGGTTTGGACTTGTTAAAAACGCTAATAAATGAGAGACAATTAAATTTAATGACAAAAATGAGGTTCTAATAAGACTTCAAGGTAGTCTGTTCCTAAGCCTGTGAGGCAAATGAAGCACGATATTACCTCTAAGCAATATAATCAAAGCTATACTCAAGAGAGAATGCACTGGATTTCACATAAAATGACAGATTGCCAACATCTTTTCAGCAAGGTAATTGGCCACACTGGTAAGTATATTATTGCTAATATAAAATATTGTAATTTGTTTGGAAAGCTGAGTTAGCAACAGCAGATATATTTGGCAGTGAGTTAAAAATTTTCCAGAGGAACATTTATTACAATTGACTTTTGTATAAGGTGAGGAAGAGAGAGCGAGCAAGAGCAAGAGCGAGCAGAGGGAGAAAGTGGAAGGGTAATTTTTTGTTGGCACAAGGCTTTATTAAAAAATAATAAATGTTTATTATTGATGATCTCTGTTTCATCATTCTCATAAGAAATAAACAATGACAGTCACTTCATGTATTATTTCTAGCCATTGCTTCTGGTATTATTGCATGAAACCTAATTTTATTCACTTAGATCAAGACACAAAATGTGACCACAAAAGCATTCAACAGGAAACATTTATGCTTTAAATAATTCAGGGAGCGGAAGAATTTAGATTGCTTAGTTTCTTTTAAATAATTTAGGGGTTGTTCTTAAGGGCACTGAATAATCCATTCAAGAATAGAGGAGTAAGAGTATAATGAATAATTTTCAATATTTAAACCTTAGATGTCATTCTTCTTTTATTCCAGTATAAAGAATCCATAAAGCATTGGTTTTAACAGGATTGGGTTGTAAGTAGACTCTTAAAATAGCTCTCAGTGCTTATCAGAACTCCTTGGAATGAGTATATTCTGCAATGAGTTAAATGATTATATCTTAATACAAGGCCTAGCAATAGTAAAATCTTGCTGCACTTTTCCTGCAAAGTTCATTTTACATAACTCATTTTCCCTTTTCAGATATCATTTCTTTTGTAAGGAATGACCAATGGCCATTGAATATTCGGTTTATTGATCTTAAAAGAGGATTAGTCCTGTAGCAACTAAAAATGCTTTCAATTTTAGGGGAATAGAATAATTTTCAAGTAAACTAGAGCCATCATTAAGCTTTTGGAACTAAAAAATTTCAAATATCTTATATTGGTATATCGACAGTGAAGTAACAGGGTCCTTTACTGACCAAGACAATCAAAGCATTTGATTGCATTTTATACTAAGTGAATTGTCTGGCCTTAAAACACAATCACAAAATTTTGGCAAAGCATAGTTAAAATATTTTTAAGCAATTAGCATAAGGAACACACAAAATAAACAAATTTACATAATGAAGTGGCTTGGTTTAGAACTTTTGCTTTTAAAATAAGATTTTATTAAATGTATAACATTAAAATTAAGAGATAAGTAAATTAAAACTTATAAGCTTATTACATTTACTAGATGATTAAGTTTTAGTGAACAAATAGGCAATTTACCATTTCATGACTGATTATTAAAAATACTTCTATAGGGACCAATTTCAACTGGCTTTATTTTTATTTATTGTCTTTGTTGATATTTTGTTTTCTGCTTTATTCATTACCGGTAGTATTTTATTTTATTTTATTTTAAAATCAACTTTAATGAAGTATAATTTATGCACAACAAAATTAACACATTTTAAAAGTACAGACTGATGACTTTTGATGATTGTAAACATGTTTAATTGCCATCTCAATTAAGAGCACTTTCCCATCCCCCTAGAATGTTCTCTGTGCTCCTCCAGACAGTCTCTCCCACTTTCCAGAGTCAAACAACCACAGATCTTATTTCTATTATCATAGATTAGTTTTTCCCATTCTAAAATTTCATAAAAATAAAATTATGCAAAGATTACTTTTTTGTGTATCAGCATTATTTCATAGCATGAAGCTGTTAGATTCATCAGTGCTATTGCATATTTTGGTAGTTTGTTCCTATTTATTGCAAAATAGTATTCTGTTGTATGAATACATCACAACATATCTATCTATTCATCTTTTGATGGACATTTAGGTAGTTTCCAGACTATTTGGGCTTTTGTGATATTTTATTTTTTTTAAAGATAATTCTTAAAAATAATTGATTGAAGTGATATTTATATAATATAAAATTAACCATTTTAAAGTGAACAAGTCAGTATTCATGATGTTGTGCAACCACCACTTCTTATCTAGTTTCAAAACATTTCCATCTCCAAAGGAAAACTCCTTACCCATGAAACAGTTTCTCCTCATTCCCACCTTCTCAAAGTCCCTGGCAACTGCAATCCTTGTTCTGTCTCTGGATTTACCTATTCTAGATATTTCATACAGATGGCATCATAATATACGACATTTTGTGCTTGGTTTCTTTCACTTAGCGTAATGTTTTCAAGTATAATGCTATAACACACATCACAACTTCTTTTTAAAGGTTGAATATTATTCCATTATATGTATATGCCACATTTTTGCTTGTTTGTTTGTTAGTTTATCCATTCATCTGTTGATGGATATTTGAGTTGTTTTCACCTTTTGGCTATTGTGGATATTGCTGCTGTATACATGCACAATGTATATGAACATGTTTGAGTCCCTGTTTTCAATTCTTTTGGGTACATATCTAGGAGTGGAAATCAATGAACATTTTAATTCTGAAATAATTTCAAACTTAAATAAAAGTGTAGCACAAAGAATTTGTGTTTCTCTGAACCATTAAATAATAAGTAGATGACATCATATCCCACCACCCCAAATACTTTGGTGCTATTCACACATAAAAGGCCATTCCCCTACATAACCCCAGTATAACTATCACATTTAGAAAATTAGAAATGATACCGCATCACTACTTAATCTACATACCCCATTTAAGTTTCAACAATTATCTTAATAATGTCTTTTATGCAAAGATTCAAATCAAGATATCATGATGCAATCTCTTTAATGTCCTTCATTCATAAACAGAGTCTCAGTCTTTCCTTGTCTTTCATAACCTTACTACTGTTTGAATATTATAGTCAATTATCTTGTAGAAGGTTCTTCAATTTGGATTTGCCTGATGGTTTTCTATGATTAGATTCAGATTATGCATTTTTGGCAGGAATATCACAGAAGTGATGTTGTGCTCTTTTCATTTTATCCTATTAGGTAGTACACAATTTCAATTTGTTCCATTACTAGTGATGTTAACT
This sequence comes from Dasypus novemcinctus, assembly GCF_030445035.2. Taxonomy (NCBI): domain Eukaryota; kingdom Metazoa; phylum Chordata; class Mammalia; order Cingulata; family Dasypodidae; genus Dasypus; species Dasypus novemcinctus. Next base: position 163,059,000 of record NC_080673.1, on the reverse strand, counting down.
TTAATCATTTGATTAAGGTGATATCTGCTATGTTTCTCCACTGTAAAATTATTCATGTGCTCTTTATGATTAATAAGTATTTGTAGAGAGGTACTTTGAAACTATGTAAAGACCCCATTGTACAGCAAACTTTGATCCGATCACTTTAGGAGGTATTGATATGTCTTGATTAAATTAATATTACTATGATGGTTGTCAAATTACTGTTTTCTAATTCCATTATTCATCACACATTTATTAGTTGACTTATTGCCAGTAGAAAATGGCTTGTCTTGTCTGCACTTATTTATTCATCTATTTATTTATATTGATATGAGCTCATGGATTCTTATTTTATTAATGACTTTTAATCAGTTATAGTTATTATTTATTTTGATACTCAAATTGCCCTAGATTTGGCCAGTTCGAGTCCTTTTAAGCTAAGCTCTGTTTTTGTTGTTGTTGTTGTTTGTTTGTTTTTAATATTTCTCTATCCTTTGAGCAAGATATTCTGGGCTAATTTTTTATTTTTCTTGTCCTACCTGTAAAATCAGCCATTTCACCAAAGAGACCTGCTTCCTTTTAGTTGAGAATGGTATTTAGAAACCAAAATCTGGGCACTGTGTGTTTATTGCTATTGAGGTATCACTATTCCAGAACCTCTCAGTGGACAGTTATATATATGTATATATGTACAAATATTAAAATTCACATATAAATATAAAGTATATGCACCATGAATTCACACTGATATCTTTAATTCCAGTTCAACAGCCAAGGATTCATTACAATTTTCTCTTTTTCCATATTTGCAACTCTGTTCTCTGGAAAGTCATTACTGCCATTATGTTCGGTATATTACTTAGTGGATTAATTCTTCCAGGATGTTATCAATCTCCCACTGTCATAATCAGTTCACTCCCTATATAAATGTTCTCTTACCCTTGCTTAGGCTCTGTTAACAACCTGAGCTGATCCACTGCCACTTACCAGAAGCATTCCTCTCTTTGCTCTGGCTCCAATATCTTATTCCAAATGGCTACCACTGATCCCACACCTTGCTGATATCTACCTTGCTTGTCCTTGCTTAATAGCGAAATTATTCAAGAAAAAAGAAGGAAAGAAGGAAGACAGGCAGGCAAGAATGATATTTTAAACAACTTCTCACCCCAAATCAGAACTTCTAAAAAAGCAACCCTACCAAATATTCCCAGGTCTATAGCCAGGTAGAGAAAATCAAATATGACTTTTCCATTTTATGTAATGTTTTAAGGAACACAGTTAGTATATTTATAAAAATTTCATACAATTTCACTTCTAACTACTGAGCTTTAAGAATTACATAATTAGAGGTTTGGAACTGGAAGAGAAACTAGAATTCATTACCCAAACAAATCATTTAGAGCTGAGGTTAATGAGAGGTGGGATGACATTCCTAAAGTCACACAAATAATGCACATTAGAACATTTGGGTTTATTTAACAATACCAGAAAACATGCTTTCATTTCTTTGATTTTCCCCCCACAGTTTGTATTTAGTTTTTTATGAATGAAAATGGGGACCTCTTAGAATGATTTATTACTTCTATTGTACAGGTAATAACAATAATTACCATTTATTGAGTACCTATTAGGTGACAGATACTGGGTCAGAAGCTTTCCATAATTTGTCTTTTATGGTTTGGATTTTATTATGTATATATTACAATAAGACAACTAAAATGCAGAGAGGCTGTATAGCTTGCCCAGAGTCCTAGCTTTGTGTAGTGGTAGAATTAGGATTCAAGTCCAGATGGGTATATTTTTAAATCTCTTCTACTACGCTAGAAAGCCTTTCTATATTTTGAGTAGAATTCCACAGATCAGTTAATATTAATAAAATTTGATTGTTAAAAAGGAAGGTTTTGGGAAGTGGATGTAGTTCAACTCCTTGGGCAACCAACTAGCACATGGGAGGTCCTGGGTTCAGGTTCCTGTGCCTCCTAAAAGAAGATGAATAGATGCTGTGTCCCACTGCAATGAGCTTAGATGCCATCTCCCACTACAACAAACTAGACTCCATTCCTGCCTCAACAAGCAGCTGCCACATGCCAGCAGATGCCACAGTCCATGGGGAGCAGATTTGGCTTAGGCTGCTGGGCACTCCCCTCTCGTGTGGGAGGTTCCAGGTTCGGGTCCCACTGCCTCCTGGAGAAGGCAAGCCAACAATGAGCAGATGAAAATACCATCAGTGGGAGAGGGGAATAAATAAAAATGAAGTAAACAAAAAAATTATATCTTAAAAAACAGATTTCTTGGTTCATACATCTGAAAATCCTGGAATATGTTTGGTTTCAGCTGCTCTTGATCAAATCTCAGTATCAAAATAAGGCCTCGTCCCATGTTATTGCTTCTGCTTCTTAGCTCAACTGTACTTCCCTTCATTGGTGGTCTTCATTCACAGACTTCATGAGGGCAAGTTACTTATAGGAACTATATCATATATTCAACAGGTTTAAAGCTAGGGGAGATAGATGGAATCTCTCCCCCAGGAATCCTAGTAAAAGGCCCTATCATGTTTCACTGGCTCTGAGTAAGTCATGTGTCTGCCCCTCAACCAAATACTGTGGCTAATTAAAGTTTTTGTTTTTTTTTTTGAGCTAAGTCCCTCAAATTTCATGGCATAACAACAGACTAGGTATAAAGTAGATTTTTAAATGAAAATTAGAGTATTGTTTTTAAAAAAGGAAACGGAGGGAAAGTAGATGCTTGCAGATGTTTACTACCTCTCAACAATGGAGAATCATTATTAAATAGAGCTTCTGTCTCTATTTTAGTTAACTGCCATCTACTCTGTCCAGAAGTACCAACATATGTCATTGTCTTGAATGTGCTTAAGGCTTTATGGTCATATCATTGCCAGAACATGGGTATCCTGGGAACCAGAGATGAGAAAGAACAGTAAGATATATGTCTACTAGAATCTCTAAAGCCTGTCAAATTCTGTCAGTATCTGAGCTGTAGGTTTTAGCCACATTTTCCCCACTGTACTTTTCCCATTCCTCTATTTTGACTTTAGCCTGCTTTTTCCTTTGATATCTACATTTACTTACTTCTAGGTTCTTGCCACGTTCTCTATCTTTCCTCTCTTAAGCAGAGAATGAAAACCCAACAGCCAAAACAAACAAATATATTCCTCTCAATATGCCCATTGGGAATGACAAGTTCATACATTAAACTTCATGCTTCACATGTTTACTCTTTTAACCTTTTAGTAGGGACTAAGTTTATTTTTTTCAGAACTGGTCAATTGCCTTTTCATTAACTAAATATTTGACACATTTTTTTTTAAGAGCAGATTTTGTCCTGTGAATTCTTGTATAGTTCTTGGCCTATAAGACTTTGTCCTAACCAAATAAAAAAGATATTAAAAGTTTAAGGGTAAAATTTGTGTTTTTTTTCCTTCCTAATGCATTAATTAATAAAGGATTAGATAAAAAATACATTTAAGAAAGACAAATGGAATTATTTGTAAATTAACATGCCAGATGTTGAGTCCAGGGTTTTAAGAATGTTGCTATTGATTTAAATAACTTATTATCTGTATCTTACTCAGTCTTAGGACTTATCTTCTTAAGTTGAAACATTTTTTCTAAGTTGTTAAACTTATAATTTCATTCCTATTTCACTGAATTGAGCCAGGCATAATGATCAGACATTAATGCATCTTTGGCTAATTTTTTTGGATCTCAGAAGTGCAGTAGATCTTCGCAGAGTTAAGTGTCACCCATGTGTCAATGGCTTCACCTGTCCACTAGCATGTGAGCTGTCCGATTTTAGCCAAATTTTCTTTTACCTATTTTCAACATGTGTTTTAGTCAGAGTTCTCTAGGGAAACAGAATCAACAGGGGATATCTTTAAATATGAGATTTTTATAAGAAGAGTGTCATATGACTGTAGGGATATACAAGTCCAAAATCTTTAGGGCAGGTGCAAGCTGGGAACTCTTGATGATGGTTTTGATGAATTCCCCAGGAGAAGCTGGCTGGTGAAGGAGAGATGGAAATTCTCTCTTTTGACTACTGAAACAATCACGTCTCCTCTTAAAACCTTCAACTCATTGGAAGAGACTTCTTTCACTGTTGAAAGCAATGTCCTCAACAGATTTAAGATGGAATCAGCCATATACATTATCAACTTACTGATGATTTAAGCCCACAAAATTTCCTCACAGTAATAATCAGCCAGTGCTTGCTTTACCAATAAGCTGGGCACAAAACTTGGTAAAGTTGACAGGTGAACTTAACCATCACAGTCCACCCCTTGTCAACTTGGCAGCCACACATATCTCCTTAAGCCATACTTAATCTCTAAATAAAAATAATAACAGTCATATTTTCACATAACATTATACAAATGTCCTGCATACAACTGGAAACACACTAATTATCCCCAGAATAAGGTGGAAGTACTCTCATATTTGATGTTCTGTAACTTAAATACTATGACATGAAGCTAATACAATTTATGTCTATGTTAAGTGTATAAGAAAAGGAAAGAAAAAGATATTTGCCTTATATACATATATAAACATACTTAAAACAAGGAAGAAATGTTTATAACCATTATACCCTTCATCTCTATAACTGGTCTCATGATCATAGATCATATTTATAACTGTTTTCATCAACTACCCATTCCATATTCCCTTTACCCTCAGCAAACACCACAGCTCGACATGGTATTTGCCTGACCTAAATCTTCATTCCTGAAATTTCTGTGCTATAGGAAGTCCTGCCTGATATGGGTGTGTAGCAGTTTGATATGGTTATGAATTCCAAAAATAGATATTGGATTATGTTAGTAATCAGGTCTGTACCTGGGCATGATTAAGTCATGATTAGGGCTTTGATTGGGCCACATCATTAGGGCATCCCCACCCCATGGCGAGTGGAAACTCAGAGATAAAAGGCATGGCAAAGGACAGAGTTGCAAGTTTTTTTTATGTTGAAGTTTGATGCTGAAGCCTTAAGCTGGAGCCCCAGGAAGTAAGCTCACAGAGGAAGAGACACAAGCCCCAGGAATGCTGAACCCAGAAAGAAGCGAGCCTTAGGAAGAGAGGCACCCTGAACCCAGAGAGAAGCAAGACCTTGGAAAGGAGGAACCCAGGAAGCCTGAACCCTGGCAGACTTTGGCAGCCATCTTGCTCCAACATGTGAAAATAAACTTTGGTGAGGGAAATAACTTATGGTTTATGGCCTGACATCTGTAAGCTCCTACCCCAAATAAATACCCTTTATGAAAACCAACCAATTTCTGGTATTTTGCATGAGCACCCCTTTGGCTGACTAATACGGAATTTGGTACTGAGAGTGGGGTAGTGCTTTTGCAGGTACCAAAATGCTGGAACAGTTTTATAAATGGATAAGGGGTATTTTTTTGGAGGAATTGTGAGATGCTTGATGGAAAAGGCCTAGATTGCTTTGATGAGACTGTTGCTAGCAACATGGACGCTAAAGAGATTTTTTATGATGCTTTAGGAGTAAATGATGAAACTATTATTGGAAACTGGAGAAAAGATGATTCATGTTTTAAAGTCACAGATAACTTAGCAAGATTAACTCCTGGTGTTTTATGGAAGGCAGAATTTGAAAATGGCGAACCTGGTCATTTAGCTGAAGAAATTTCCAAAGTGAACCCAGAGAATGTGGCTTGGCTTCTGCTTGCAGCTTATAGCAAAATGCTAAGTGAGGGAAGAGGATTTGCCTCAACGGGTAGAGCATCCGCCTACCACATGGGAGGTCCAAGGTTCAAACCCAGGACCTCCTGACCCACGTGCAGTGCTGATGTACGCAAGGAGTGCTGTGCCATGCAGGGTGTCCCCGACATAGGGAAGCCCCACATGCAAGAAGTACACCCCATAAGAAGAGCTGTCCAGTGTGAAAAAAGCACAGCCTGCCCAGGGTGGCACCGCACACATGGAGAGCTGATGCAGCAAGATGACAAAACAAAAAGAGACACAGATTGCTGGTACCACTGACAAGAATACAAGTGGACACAGAGCACACAGTGAATGGACACAGAGAGCAGACAACTGGGGCGGGGAGAGGTGGCGAAGGAGAGAGAAATTTTTTAAAAATCTTAAAAAAAATGCTAGATGAGAGAGATATAACAAGGACTGCAGTGTCAGGCACAAAGAAAACAGAAATTGATTCTGGAAATTCCAAACCTCTGGAAATCAAGCTCCCAGTGCCCCATTGGAGGACTTAACTAAACTTGAAACTGGTAAATCAAGATTGAAGATGCTGTTATCTAGGAAAGACTTGTGGAAAGTCTTATTGGCTGATGGCTTGGACCCTTGCTTCCTGCACACTAAACCAACAAGGTTTTTGAGAGAACTGTATGAATGAAACCACTGTCAGCCTGGAATAAAAAGGACGTGGAAAGGATAGATGGAAGGGGAAATGATTCCAAGAGGAAAATCATGGAAGCTGAGATCTGGAATTAGGACATTACCTTGGGCCAAGAGAGGAACCCCACCCATGTGTACAAAGAGAGTGTGTTTCCCCAGCAGTTGAAGAGGGTGGATGTTTTTGTCTGATGTTCTGGGAGAGTTTTGCTGCCCCAGGATGCAGAGAAGGTGGAGCACATTCCCTAAGGATTAGGGCAGTTAAGGTCAGCACCCCACATGTCTGAGAGGGGTGGACCTGTCTCCCAAAGGTTAGGGAAGGCCAGGTGGTCAACTTATTGTTCTGAGAGGGTTGAGCCTGTATCCCAAATGTTAGGGGGAGATGTTGCCTTCACATCACTGTGCTAGGGGGGTTAAGACTCTAATGCAGAGATTGAGTAAGGTATGGCCATCACCCCAACACTCTTGGAGGAAGAGGTCTGGAATTTGGTTGACACCCAGATGCTTGATGAAGGTGGAACCAAGAAAATGGCCATTAGGCAAGACTGTGGATAGGGTGAGTCCCCATAAGGCCCCAAGGAGAAGAAACTATCATCTTAAGAATGACAGACTGAAATCAAGTAGAGGATGCCTTGCAGGTTTATTTATTTATTTATTTTTCCTTTATTTATTTATTTACATTTATTTATTTATTTATTTTTCTTTATTTTCTTTTAAATATTACATAAAAAAAAATGAGGTCCCTATATACCTCCCCCGCTCCACCCATGCCACCCCTCCCCCATCAACAAATTCTTCTATCATTGTGGCACATCCACTGCACCTGGCGAATACATTCTGGAGAACCCCTGCTGCACATGGACAGTGGTCCACATTGTAGTCCACACTCTACCCCAGTTCACCCAGTGGGCCACGACAGGACACACAACATCCAGCATCCGTCCCTGCCCTGTAGGTTTATTGAACTGTAGAGGACCCAAGACTCATGTTTCCCTCCCAATTCCTCCTTATTGTAATGAAAATGTTTATCCTTTGTCTGTCCACTTGTGTATTGGAAACAGATAAATTGTTTTGTAAATTGCAGAGGTCTATAGCAGACAGGACTTTGCCCCAAGACAAACTGTAAATTTCTTTAAATTGATTGTGATATGATTTAGAACTTGCATTGCTACTGATTTAAGTTTTTTTCAAATATTGTAATGTCTTTTTTAAATTCAGAGGGTGGAGTGTAGCAGTTTGATATGGTTATGAATTCCAAAAATAGATATTGGATTATGTTTGTAATCTGGTCTCTACCTGGGTGTGATTAAGTTATGATTAAGACTTTGATTGGGACACATCATTAAGGCATTGAGTCCCACCCCTTGGTGCATCAGCACCTCTTTGGCTGACTAGAGGTTGTTGATATTTCCATTGACTTTAATCACAGGACATGGTAGCATTAAGAGATGCTCTACAGGATCTCTTTTATTTCAGCAAACTCTTCTTTACCTCCATTGGGTAGTTGCAGTCCTATTTCCTCTTTCTAGTTGAGGGTCAATCATTCAGCCAGTACAGTATTCCTCTTCTTTGCCAGTTGGTTCGGAGGCATGAGGAGCCCAAAATGGCCAGGTGACAGTTTCAACTTCTGCTTGAATAGAATCATTGTCGTATCTCCTTGTGGGAGCACTCCTCATTTTGGAATTAAGACTTATAGACCAGCAGAGATTAAGGTTGCTGGGACAGGAAGCAAAAATTATTCTAGTGGATCACTAGGGCAATATTGTGTGGTGCCACTCCAATTTCCACCCCTTGATCCCTGGAACCATGAATCCTACCTATGGGAGTAACAGCACGTAGAGTGGATACTGGTTTGGAACATACATAGCCTCCTGGAGAACACTTCCTCAGCCTTGCAAGGTACTGTCATTTAGTTGGCACCATAACTGAGACTTCAAGAGGCCATTTCATCATTTTATCAATCTAACCAATTCATGATAATGGAGAACATGGTAAAACAAGTGAATTCCACAACTATGTGCTCATTCTCAAACTTCATTTTCCATGCAGTGGGTTCCTTGATCAGAAGTAATGCTGTGCCAAGTCCTAGGTTGTGGGAGGAAGGGCGCCCGGCTTGCCACAGTAGCAAATGGTGCGGCAAGAAGTGATACCGCTTCTGCCCACTGGGCCTAGATAAGGTGACCACGCCTGACTAGGCCTTTGCTGCTAACGGCTGGCCGGCGCTGCCCTCCCCCTTTTTATCTCCCGTCTAGCCCAACATCCGGCCAGCTCTCACTCCCCCTTTCCCCTCCCCTATTCCAAACCTCTCAGCCAGCCCTCTGCCTAGCAACCGCTTACAATCACCTATCAGGAAGCAGTACCTGCCTGCACCTATCAAATCCCTCCACGCAGTCCCTAACCCTATAAAGCTGTGTCCCCTTCCACAATAAACCGGACTTGCGCACAGACCTGGTCTCCGCGGCTTTCTTCCTCCCCTTGCCGTGCGTCCTCCACTCCTGAGAGCCCCTCTGATGCTGTCTGCCGTAGCATCAGGCGCCACTGCGGTCTAGTCTGACCCCTCCAAACCCCCCCGTCAGCATCGGGGTGCAAGCCGCCCCAGCCGCACTAGGTGGAGGGAAGGTATTCTGTAAGTCTACAGATGGTAATTTTGCCAGAGGTACTGCCTGCAGGAAAAGTGAACCCATAGGGAAAGTATGTACTCTCCAGTGAGAAAACATCACTCCTCCTTCCATGATGACAGTGGTCCAATAAAACTAACCTGCTACCAGATAGTAGACTGATCACCTCAGGGAGTGGTGTCATATTGGGGACTGGGAGTCAGTCTCTGCTGCTGAAAGATTGGGCACTCAACAGTGACTAGCCGTGTCAGTCATGGGAAGTGGAAGTCCATGTTGTTGAGGGCATGCATAGCTTCCATCTATATCCCCATGGACCCTTTTTCATAATCCCAATGGGCAATATTAGGAATGGCTGGGGAAAAAGGCCAATTTGTCTCTACAAAATAGGCCATCTTATTCACTTAATTATTAAAATCTTCCTCTGCTGATGTCACGCTCTGGTGAGTATTCACATGGGACACAAATATCTTCATGTTTTTTGCCCACTCAGAAAGGTTTATCTATAGACTTTTTCCCCAGGCTTCCTTGCCATCAATTTTTCCAATCATGTTCCTTCCAAGTCTCTGACTCTCAAGCCAAACCATTGGTGACTGTCCATGAATCAGTCTACAAATGCACCTCTGGTCATTTCTCCTTTCAAGCAAAATAAACAACAAATAGTTGTGGATGGGGAAAGAAATTTAATGTGGGTAGGTTTGGGAGCCATGGGTATTTGGTCACTTCCTCATGTAAATTACCTGTGCCTTCAGGACCAGCTCAAGGGTTTCTCATATATACCACTTCCATGTTATGATGGCGTGCCTGACCAACTTTATGGCTTAGTGGGTCAAACAACACCAAGTTCATAATCTGCAACTCAAGGCTTGTGGTAAGTTGGTGGCCTATGGCTCATTTTTCAGTCTTTACTAAGGCCCACTATCAGGCTAACAGCTGCTTTTCAAAAGGATGGCATTTATCTTCAGGGTATCTCAAGACTTTGCTGCAAAGTCCTAAGTGTCTGCATTGTGAGTCTCCTAAAGAAGCCTGCCAGTGGCTCTAGACAGAATCTTTGTTCACCACTGAAACTTCCAGCACTATTGGATCTGATGAACCATATGGCTCAAGTGGCAGAAAAGCTTGCAGAGCCACCAAGACCTGTTGCATACCTCCTCTTGTTCCAGTCCCCACTCAAAGTTAGCAGTTTTTTGTGTCTCTCAATGAATAAGCTGGAGTAGCATACCCAAACAAGAAATACATTACCTCTAAAATCCAAAGAAGCCAACTAAGGTATATTGCTGTCCTTGCCATCTGAAAGCAAATTGTTTCTGGTGGACTTTACTAAACAGCAATTGAGAAAAAAGTTTTGCCAGATCAATAGCTGCATACTAGTACCAAGGAATGTGTTTGTTTGCTAAAGCAATTTTATCACATCTGGAAGAGTCACTACCTGGTTAAGTTTACAATAATCCATGTCATCCTCTAAGATCCTTCTGTTTTCTTCACCCACAAAATAGGAGAGTTGAGTAGGAACGTGGTGGGGATCACTACCCTTGCATTTTTCAGGTCCTTGATGGTGGAACTAATCTCTGGAATCCCTCCAGGAATCTGGTATTGCTTTTGATTTAGTAATCTGCTACATAGAAGAAATAACCACAGTATGGCTTCATGGGCACACTGGACCCATTGTGAGGTGGACTTGACCTAAAACTCCATTGATCACCTGACCTCCATAAGCCCCTACTCTATTATGCCACAGTGATGTTTGGGTGTCATGGAATTAATGTCACTTCTGAAATATTGTCTAATAATTCCTTAAATATCTGATCATTTCCTTTTCCCTAAAGCACTATTACCCCAGTAAAAGGCCAAAGGTCTCTTTGGGGATGGTTGGGAGAAAGATTAACAGTATAAATGTTTGGCAGTATAACAGGGGTTCTTCCACAAGGGGACTTGGCCTTTCCTTCATTTGAGGGGCTCTGGATGTACACCGTCTCAAATTTGGGAATATTAAGGGGCTGTGACTGTTTTTGTAATCAAATTAGACTTTCATTCACATGATCAAGAACTATTCTGCTTATATCAATCAAATAAGAATTTAGTAGACAATTCTGGTAGTTTGGGGCTTTTATGGACCCAAACAAATTCATGTCCCTAGTTTATCCATCCCTGTGAGTGTGAACTTATTGTGGGTGGATCTTTTTGATTAGGTTACTTTAGTTAAAGGTCTTTTGATTAGATTTTTTCAAAAAGGCATGGCCCAGGGTGGATTTTAATCCTTTTATTGGAGTCATCTATAAATGAGATGAACACAGGGAGAGAAAGCCGTAGGAGCAGGGAGAAAGGCAGAAGCTAGAAGGTGAAACCAATAAAACCCAGAAGAGAAGAAAGAGTGCAGCTGATGCTATCACATACCTCTCTGCATGTGAGAGACGAGTCCAGGATCACCAGCAGCCAGTCTTTGGGGAGAAAGCCTCAGCTGATGATGCCTTCATTTGGACATTTTTCTCAGTCTTTGAACTCAGCTTGCAAGCTACAATTTTAATTGTAAAAGCCAACCCATTTCTGGTATATTGCATTTTGACAGTCTAGCAAATGAAAATTGCACATCTATTTTACTTTTAGGTACCCCAGATCTACTAACCAATGCCATAGGTCTCTACAAGTCAGACTATTTTGATTGTTGCTGAGTCTGATATCCATTAAGCTAGCCATGGTCAGATTGTCTTTGGCAATTAAATGCTACCATATGACTTCTTCCAACCTGGGCTCTGATCGCCTCCATTGATTTTAATAAAGCTTGGTGACAGGATTTCCCACAGTAATACATGACCTACAGAAAAGAGTGACCACAGAATTCTTCAGGAATGATGGAGTTAGCCGGACAAATTTATTCTTCATGGTCTGCTGAAATGCATGTTCTCTGGACATTCCTAGGGTGGGTGAGCAGATTTTACATGATAAATCCATTCTAACATTCCAATCTCTCTAGGCTTACAGATCTCCTCAGCTACCATATACCAGGGCAATTCCGGTATCTCAGCCTCAGGCCATGTCAGCCATATTCTGGTCCACGTCTCAGCAAGCCTCCTGAACAAACTGTTAATGCCCTTTCTAACCCCTCAAGCTACAACACTGAATTCTGACTATCTGCTTAATGGGCCCGCATCCATAAATTCAGCCTGATCCAACTTTATATTCCTTCCACCATTATCCCACACTCTCAATATCCATCCCTGCACATATTCCCCTGATTTCTGTCCATGTAAATAGGAAATAACGCAAATCCTCCCTTCAAATCTGTATTTGCTTAATATATTTTTGGAACTCTTGTGTTAGGTGAATATATATTTATAATTTTTACTCCTTTTTCTTGAAATGTCCCCTTTATCAGTGTATAATGACCATCTTTGCCCTTCATAACTGTTTTGGACTTGAAATCTTTTTTACTTGACATTAGTATAGATACCCCAGCTCTCTTTTGGTTCATGCTTGCATGGTATATATTTTTCCATCCTTTCATTTTCAATTTTGTAGCTTTGAATTTAAGGTGAGTCTCTTGCTGGCAGCATATAGTTGTGCCATGTCTTTTTTCCATTCTGCCAATATCTGTCTTTTGATAGAGACTTTAATCTATTTACATTTAAGCCACAACTCATAATACAGGAATTTATTCTGTCATCTTGCTATTTGGCCTCTGTGTATCTCATACCATTTTTATCCCTCACTTCCATTAATACCTATTTTTATATTTATTTGATTTCTTGTGTTGTACTATCTTGAATGCCTTCTCACTTTTATCTGGATATATCTTCCTCTATTTTCTTTGTGATTACCATGGGGTTCAAATTTATCATCTTAAATATACAGCAATCATATTTGCTTCAACACCAACTGAACTTCAATAGCACCCCTATATACTTTTCCTATACTCCTCTATCACCCATCTTTTTTTATACTTGTACCACCTACATCTTTGTACATTGTATGTCCAAAAACATATTTAACATTATTTTTATACATTTGCATTTAAGCATCTTTTGGAAATAATTAGTGGAGATACATAACAAACAATAAGCTATTATAATTATCCAAATTGTTACCTTTACACGAGTATTTATTTCTTTATGCAACTTTGTACCACTGCCTAGGGTCCTTTCCTTTCAGGCTAAAAAGAACTCCCTTTAGCATTGCTTGTAAGGAAGGTCTAGTGGTTATGGATTCCCTCCTTTTTTTTTTTTTTGTAATCTGAGTATGTCTTAATCTCTCCTTCATTTCCAAAGAAAGTCTCACCAGATATAAAACTCTTGGTGGCAGTTGTTTTCTTTTAGATCTTTAAGTGTTTCCATCTACTGCCTTCTTGCCTCTGTGGTTTCTGATAAGAAAACAACACTCATTCTGAGACTCCCTTGTATGTAAATAGTTGTGTTCTGTTGCAGCCTTTAGAATCTTCTTGTCCTTTGCATTTAATAATGTCATAAATATATGAAGAGAAGTGTTTTTCTACATTTTTATCCTGTTTTGTGCTCTCTGGACTTCTTGGGTATACATATTCACATCTTGTGTTAAATTTGGGAAATTCTCTGTCATTATTATTTTAAATATCCCTTCTACACCTTTTTCTCTTTCTTCTCCTTCTGGGAATAAATCCAAGAGTGCGGCGGCTTGCTCGGTCGGTAGAGGTGGGGTCTGGCTGCGGATGAGGGGTTGGTTCAGCTTAGGACGAGGGGTCGGTCCCACTTGGGACAAGGGGTCGGTCCCACTTGGGACGAGCGGTCGGTCCGGCAGCAGACGAGCCCACGCCTGGCTGTTGCTGCTGTCGGGGGAGGGGAAAAGGGCAGACTGGATTTTTCCGCCCTGCGCCTCCGCAGGGAGAAAGAAGAAGAAGGGTGCAGCCCCACAAGGCATCGTGTGGCGCCATCCGGGAGGAGGGGCGGCCATGGAAGGGGAGACCCGAGGGCACTCTGCGCCCATGCCGAGCTTCCTTCAGGGGTGGCGGTGAGTCCGACCAGCCACCCTATTATGGGGGCAGCGGCTTGGCCTGCCGCGGCTGCTCCCCCGCCAGGCCAGCAAACCACACTTCAGCCCGAGGGGTGACCGCACAAGAGTTAAAAGTTTAAAATAGGGAAGTGGATGTGGCTCAAGTGATAAGGCCTCTGTCCACCATATGGAAGGACCCAGATTCGATCCCTGGGACCTCCTGGTGGAAAAGAAGAGAAAGTCTGCCTGCATGGTGAGCCAGTGCCGGCATGGCGAGCCGAGTGCCTGCACAGCGAGCTGAATGCCTGTGGTGAGCCTAGCATCCATGTGGGTGTCCGCACAGAGAGCTGAGTGCCCACATGGTGAGACAAATATCCATGAGAGTGCCTGTGTGGTGAGCCAAGTGCCCACGTGGTGAGCTGAGTGCCTGTGCAGAGAGCTGAGTGCCCACGTAAGTGCTCACATGGCCAGCTGAGTGTCTGCCAGTGAGCCTGTGCCTGCGCAAGTGAGTCCTGCAGCAAGATGATGATGTAAGGAAAGGGACACAAAGGGGACTGTCAAGGTGAAGTGCAGCAGAGACCAGGAACTGAGGTGGTGCAATTGACAGGCAATCTCTCTCCACATCAGAGGCCCCCAGGATCGAATCCCGGTGAATCCTAGAGGAGAAAAATGAGAAGAGAAGACAAAAAGAGATATAGACACAGAAGTCACACAGCTAATGGACACAGACAGAAAAAACAGCAGGGTGGGGAAGGGGGAGGGGAACGAAAAAAGTTTAAAACCATAAAATGTACAGTGACTTGTACTTTTGTTGCACACTGTACATTTTAAGGTTTTAAACTTTTAACTCTTGGATTTATCTCCTTAGATGTCTATTGATTTTGTAATCAGGTGATGATTAGACCGAGATTTTCTTGAGCTTTACTCTTTTTGTAAGGAAGTTTGCCTAAGGGGGATGCAGTATGCAGGGCCTTCCCTGTCTTTCTGGACCTCTGTCTTGTCCTGGGCTTTTGCTTGTCAGTTGTTTTAGGCTTCTCCTGTTTAGAGGATTTTGGATGTCCCCTCTTTTTCCCAGGAGACAAACCTCTGTCTCCTGTGTGTTTGAAGCTGTCAAGCCTTTTCCCCAGACTGTCTTCCTCTATAGTTCCTTATATTCCTTTCATTGTCTCTATCTGCTTTTGCCTGTAGGGTAAATTCTGGGAGGATGGGTACACCAGAAAGGGCTTTCCCAAATCAGTCTTTTTTAGCCACAACAGAGCCAGGGATCTGCAGCGTGCAGACCAGCATCAAAGTGCCCTGGGAACAACCAGGAAACAGGCCAAGAGCTTCTCAATGGCTCCCCAAAGTTGAGCTTTCCTGGCCTGCCCAGCAAATGCAGCCCTTCAGCTAACTATCCCCAAAACCCTTAGGTCTCTACCACCAGAGCCCTGGGGAGAGTCCTGGAGCCAAAAGCTGTCATCAGGGATTGGCCAGGCCCATCTGAGTCTTAGGGAAGTGGAGTCAACAGCAAGCTACCAGGGCCTGGGTCCTCCGGCAGCTGGCCGAGAAAGTCAGGACCGGACACCAGCAGTGGCCACACAGAGAACCCTTTTACTGTTCCTTACTGTAATTTAGCCTCTTTCTGCTACTCTTCCCTGGATGCTGTACAGTATTCTTCTGGACTCCAAACTTTTAAAATAGTTGTTTCTGGCAGTTCCTGCTTGTTTACTGATTGTTCTGGAGGAAGGACTGAGTCCTGGAGCTTCCCACTTTGCCATCTGTCTTCCACAGCCTATCACTTCTCCTTTTAAACGTTCAAATGATTGGATGAGTATTCCCTCATTTTTGAAGGTAGTCTCCTGAATTGATTGTAGATGTAGTGAATCATAGAAGCAACCAACTTATTGATCATTTAAGTCAATGAAATGTCCTCACAATAAATATCAGGCCAGTGCTTGCTTGACCAAACAACTGCACACCAAACCCTGGTCAAATTTACACACAAAGTTAGCCATCACAACATGTGAACTCATAGTCCAGGAATTCCTAACCACCTGCTCATGAGTACTTTTTAAGTCATGTAACAGAAGCAGATTAATAAGTAACTCTAATTGAAATACAATATATAGTTATATATATTTATGCGGTTTAAATTTATTTTCTCAAAACTTATATCAGGACCTTAGAACATTATGAAAGATTACAATATCTAAAGCATCCATTGGCACTTGAATCTTATTGTTTGAATTCAACACCATGATGCCAAGGATGAGTCCTTTAAACTTTCCATTAATAATCAAAACTTCATAAACCAATATATTTAAGGTTATGTGATCATGTGTTCTAAAATAATAAAAAGAATAGAAACCTTATTTTCTTAAACCCCACATTCTGAAATAGATACTACAAGGTAAATGAAATGGGATAAGAGAATGACAAAGTAAAGAAATGACTGAAGAATCCTTTGGAGAATGCAGTTTATTCCTCCCTCATAAAGCTTGCTATGAGACTGAACTATATCTGTCATTTATCATTCTAGGAAGGGTAATATAGAAGATCTTTTCTAAAAATAAACAAACTTTATGCAGCCCCAAGTCAGAAAAGAGACATAAGCTCTAATGATCAAAGATTCTTTCAAATGTTAGTTAACTAAATGTATTTGTTTTGTCATGACATAAAGATCTTTTAAAAGCTTTTAAAAGACATTAATAATAACAATCTCAGAGAAATCCTTTTTGAAATGTGCACTACCAAAATATAGTCTTTCATTAGTTGCACTGTGTATGAAGAGCAGTTGGTGTTAACTATGGCTACAGATATGCAAGCTAAATCTCTAGGTGTCTGTCCAAATCCTAGGTAATATTTTGAATCATGAATAAACAGGATCATATACTGGCACTGTATTACACCCACTTAACAGAGCAGCAATTGTATTATCTTCTTTTGTATGCTTATAAGTGTTTAAAACATTTTTTGGCACATAGAAGTTGCTTAATAAAGTTATTTACCCTACATTGACGTTCTTACTGGACTGTGTTGTGATGGCTTCTTTACTTTTAATTGTTTGCTTAATTATTTAACTCCTTGAAGGTAGGTCTATGTCTTTTTAATACCGAATCCCCAAGGCTAAGTTTTGAGTTTGGAACATAGCAAGAGTTTAGTAGATATCTGTTCAATAAATGAATGAAAATTGAAGTAATTATGATAACTTTGAATTTACTACATGAGAAGTGCTTCTAACTTGAAAGGTGAAGTAAATAAAACTAGAAGTCTATGATGGATTTCTCCAAAGTCAGAAAGCAAGTCAGGGAAGACTGTAATTTTGGTATTTGGCTTTCTTTTAGCATGGCTTATGAACCATAAATATATACTTATTACTTGAAAATCAGAAATGCTTAATCGATCACCAATAGCTATTGATGAACAAAACTTCATTTTTTTCCACTGCTGATTGCAACCAGAGGATTATTCCACTTGGAGAGAAAGCAAGCCAATTTTTAAAAAATCCTGATAGTATTCCCTGATAAAATAAGAAAGATTTGAAAGAGATTTCAGTTCCAAGATAATTTCTGACTTACTATTTAAATCCATATTGTTTTTTTCTTACATGATCTAGCTATTCTTTTAGGACTTTGCAAACTTGTTGGTTGATGATGATCTCAAAATATTTCTCTGGCCTGTAAAACATCCTTCATGGTTTCCTGAGCGTGCCTAAACAGTTGCAGCTTATTTTCCTTCACTTACAAATGGTGTCTAGGCCTCTGGCAGTGTGGAGCTGATGATGCACAAACATAGTTTTGCATGTTGAATATTGGTCCTTATCTGAAACCACTAACATTTTTCTGCTCTTGAAGAATTACAATGCTACAACAGTGGGCTTATAAATGTACCATGGCCTGTGATGATATAGACTCATAGGATGGATATGGAAGGGATCGAGAGATGGTACATATAAGATGTAATTTTTATACTGTATATTATCAAATTTTCCACATACATAATTATATATGGGGAGACAGAGAAGATCAAAGAAATAAAAAGTGGTTGAAATTTGTATTTATGAATATATTATATATCTGACCATTCACCATTTTCTAGTTTCTAGTATTCTCATTTTCAACATACCTGTCATCACAAACACTGCCTTTATAGCCCTTTACTCTGACCTTCACACACAGAAGGCTGCTAACTGTGAACCCCTTTGACTTTTGGCCTCAGGGATTTTTGTTTGGCAGTAGCAGTTCTTTGGGTTCAAGAACAAGGCAAGCCGAAAATACTAGATAGGTAAAGACCCAGAGGTAGTCTGCAGTCAGTGGGATGGATGTGATAGATGAAAACTTCAATTTCCTTGCCCTTTGGTGAGGAAACCTCTGAAGTCATTGTCTCATTGACTCCCCAATGAGGTAAAACTCTACCTTCCCAGAGATAACTTGTATGGTAATTTTGGCTCTCTTTACTTCCCTGCTTTGCTCCCCATCCTCCTATGTGAGCTTCCTGGGCTCACTGCTTAAATAAACTACTTGGGTTTGCATCCTTGCCTCAGTGTCTGCTTTTGGTGGCTCCCATAACTTAGGTTATATTGCTCTAGCCATTCTTCACACATCATACTAAAACAGACTGGCGTGGAGCTGGCTTTCAATGTTGGTTGAATGATTATCTGAGTTTGTATAATAATTAACTTTGATATTAACAGAGAATGATATATAA
This sequence comes from Dasypus novemcinctus, assembly GCF_030445035.2. NCBI lineage: Eukaryota > Metazoa > Chordata > Mammalia > Cingulata > Dasypodidae > Dasypus > Dasypus novemcinctus. The sequence continues at coordinate 163,040,372 of NC_080673.1, read as the reverse complement.
TATTAGATGAACTCTGAAGAATCTTCACGACATGCTATTAAGAATTAGGTATCAAATTCTAATAATAATAAATATCTATACTTGTCTTTGGTTCTGAACTAGGAATTTAGAATATGCATCTTATTTATCCTCACAGAAGCATCAAGAACTCTTTAAGAACACTGTCACTGGGTATTGACTGTCTGGTTTTAATGGTCCATTCCACCTTTAACTAGCTAAGCAACTTCAGGAAAGTCACTTTCCTATATATACCAGTTTTCTTTCCTATAAAATGAGCTGAAATTAGCTACTTTATAGGATTGTTTATAAGATAATGCACTCAGCTCAGTACCTCATACTATTTAATAGATATTAGTTATAAAATAGTTAATATAGAAATACCATTATGTGGAGAAATTATTCATCTTATTTTAAAACTCCACTTAAAGGTATCCCTATGCCCCCATTTTATCCCTTCCCTGTATAAAAAAAAAAAAATTCCCAAAAGCCACCCATTTTTTTCAGATTATAATCTAAATTCTTTAGCATCCTCTTCAAGGTCTTTAAAAAATTTACGTAACTAAAGACATAATGATAAACACTAAAAGAGCTAGGAAAGAAAGTGCATGGCTACATTAGAACATCAGCCATGGATTTGTAGTTAGCTTTAAAGCTCTGGAAGTCTTGCCTGAGGAAATGACTTTTAACCTCAGACCTAAAAGATAAGTAGAAACTAGGCAGTTAAAGAATTAGGGGTAGAAAGGGTTAGGGAGTATACTAGGATACTTATGGGCTTATCTGAGGTAGAAAAGGTCATGCATGTTATGAAAAGGAAAGCTAAAAAATGTGACATGGGAGTATTTAGCATAGTAAAACTACATGTGAAATATAAATAAGGATAAAAGTCCATATATAAGACCACTTTTCTTTACAACTGACCAGATGTATGTTAATACAATAAGATAGCAGACAAAAAACAAACAAACAAAAACCCATTATATTAAGAGACGAAAACTAGACACAAAGTACTATATATTGTGTGATTCCATTTATATTAAAATATAAATGTAAATCAATTTGTCAAGATGAAGTTAGATTATAGGTTATGTAGGCCTGGGAAGGACTGCAAAAGGGTGCGGAGTTTTGCTTTTTGGAGTAATGAAATTGTTATAAAATTTTTTGTGTTGATGATGTACAACATTGTGATTATCCGAAAAGCCATTGATTATACTCTTTGGATAGATCGTATGGTATGTGAATAAATCTCAATGAAACTTCTAAATAAGTAAATAAACAATTGTTCAAGAAAAGCCAGAAATAGCTGTGTACAGCAGGAAAAGCATAGAGACATTGACAGGTGAAAAATTTTGTCTGTTTTTTTGTTTATTATTATTATAATTGAAATAATTAAAAAGCTCTACTAATGGTTGAAGTGATGAATGCACAATTATATGATTATACCCATTAACATTGATTGAATACTTTGGATGAATTGTATGCTTTATTAATATATATCAATAAAATTGATTTGTTTAAAAAAAAACTTTTTGTTTTTAAGGAACTGGAAGAAGGCCAGTGGAGCTGAATTGTATCCTTTAATTCTCAAAATTCTAGAAAACCATACTTTTATTGTTTTAATGGCAGACTTTCTTTATACCATCCTAGAATTTTTTTTAATATCAAAGAAATTTAATCACCTTGAGGAATTAAAAAACTTAGTTTTAAAAAAAAAATTCAAATCTTAATAAAATAAGTTAGTTGTACCTGATTTACTTAGAGGTAATTATTCAAAAGTTCTTAGATTTAAATATTCTTTTGTCAGCTTAACTTTAATTTGAGAATTTAGACAAGAAATATTTAAATACTGATTCTGATCTCAAAATGTCACTATGAAAAATTAACCAGGAAAGAAAGGGACATTGTATTTAAATATTGTCCTGAATAAAAGGAAAAAAAGAGGCTTTATTCTTGTGAATTTTGAACACTATCAATGAATGCCTCAATTCATATTATTTAATGTTTTTAAATATTTAAGTAAAAATATGAGGAGCCTCAGGTTTTAACAGCTGCTTGTGCAGCTTCATAGTAGTTTCCTTGAATGGAATGCAAATATTTACAAAATAATATTGGCATGAAAGTGAGAATTTAATATTATTCATAAGTAAAAAGGATTAGCTTAAAGTTTCCTTGTTTTTAATTTGTAATTAGTTGCTAACTTTTTTCATCAGTTAAATTAAATGATATAATACATGTAAAATACTTAGAAGAGTTCTTGGTACATAGTAAAAATTTTTATCATTGCACGTATCTTCCCTTTGTTTCTCTCCAATCTACTCTACTGTCATCCAACCACAAGAGCCATTATTAGCTTCTTTTATGCAGTCAGCAAGCTACCAATCATGAACTAGGATTAACCTTAAGAAATAATGGTCCTGGAACCTCTCTTTTCATGAAGTAGTGCTGAATACCAACTATGGCAAAACAGAAATCATTGACCTCTTATTTCTGAGCCATCACTTTCAAAACACACCTGTAGATATTTTATTCCCTTCCCTGCAAGTATTTCTAAAGTTGGCCAATCCTAACATTATGAACAACCCAGTGATAGAATAATAACGAGGCAACTTTCCCACACTGGAATGAAAGGTGCTCTTCATCACCATCAATGCTGGAGGGAGATGAGCATTTCCTCAGTAATTCATTTTACCATCCCCCACTCTTGTTTTAATGTGGAGTCTCAGCTCCTAATATGTTCATGATTCCCTCACTAGAGATGAATAGTGGGGAAAGGGATGTATAGCTAACATAACTTCAGTTCAATGCTTAACATAATCATTTTATAGAGGTCGTGATTGAATTCATGATACAGGAAGATCACTAATGACTTTATAGAAAGCAAATTCAGGAAAGTGTTGCTGGTTACACAGAAAACTGTGTAACAATTTATTTTGATTCTGTCACTGGCGGTGGTTAGAGGGGTAGGGGCAGTACATCTAATATAAAAAAGTTCAGGAAGTGGAGTTTACAGGCAACTTATTCAATCTTTTAAATCTATTACTAACAATAAGGTCATGGGGAAATGGGCTGGAAGTAGGCTAGGGCAAGGTAAGAATCTTGCTACTTACGTAATATGAAATAGTACATTTCCTGGCCTTTGTGAATCAGTTCAATTTTGATCCCACCTTTCCATTTTGCTGAGCAGGCAACAAACCCAAACCTACTATTGTTGTGACCATTTTCTCTAGGGAATTGTAATGCAGTCTGGATTTCACGTGACTGGAGTCCATGCCCTGGGGATACATTCTTATTATCTGTCGTCAGTAACAATGATCACTGCCAAGACACCCATGGGTGATCTCCACTGGATCTGCTGTTTCTAGGTCATGCTGAAAGCATGGGAGTCACATGCCTAAAATCTCTAGGCATGCTGTGTAACAATCCCCTCTTGACGTCTGGCTACCTCTTGATGTATTTTCCTAGAGTGGAATCAGTCCTTCCATGAAAACAATTATTAAACTGGAGGAACTGTGTGAATCAACTCTTTTGAAACTCCACAATCTAATGGAACACTGCAGTATCCAGGGAAGAACAGGAGGAAGAGGCTGGTAAGTTGCAATAACTACTAGTGAGTTTCACCCTCCCTAAAGCAGCTACGTCCCTCCAATCCCACAGCATCACATCAGGCAGCAGTGGGACTGGAGATCTGGTTCCTGGTACAGTTGTCAGTGCCAGGGTGGGACTTGTTCCTCCAAACTCTGAGCACAGATGACTGCTTTAGGCAGCTACTTCAGATAAGATATCTGGGGGTCAGTTTTGAGGGTAGCCATTGCTCCAACCCCTTGGATAAAGGCACCAGAGGAATTTCAAAAACAGTAACCTTCCTCAAAACTACAGAAAACAGTTAAAGGGCTACATTAACTGAGAAAGTGCTGAATCAAGAAAAATACCTTCAAAAACCATAGAGGAAGCCTTTGGTACCCTGACTGGCCCCTTCCTATCCTCTTCACAACACAGGGTGGAGCCATTTTGGTCCCTGACTCTGTTCCAAAGGGAGTAGAGTAGCTCCTGTGCACGTACTGGGGTGTATGTATGTTGGTACAAATCTACCATGGGGAAACCTGAGAGACTGAGCTGCCCTCTTAGAGTATGCCTTTTGAACAGAGAAGTAGTTTGCAGATATATGGCATAGTGTGAGAAACAATTAAGTTGAAGTAGCCTTGGACAAAAGACTACCTGTGTTAAATCACTTAAGTGAACATCCAAGAGGGGATGAAACACTAGATCAAAGGGAGTAGAAGAGGCATTCACTGGAACTCTTATAAACTATAAAAGAGGAATTACTAAGGGCTCTAGAAGCACAAAATCAGGAAAAGAAACAGATTTTGCAGCTCCACACAGTCTTAGACAAGATAGACGACCCTCCCTTCACATTTACCTGAGGTTGACATCTTGATAGGAGGAGGCCACTAGTCAAATCAGAGTCAATATGCAAAGGCAGCGAAAGATGCTTTTTGCTTTTATTTATTTACTTTGATTAGCTCCTGGCATTCAAGGAAAGTGCTTTCATATCACTAGCAGGACATAAACTTAAGGAACAAATGGTCAGGGACTACATCTTAGAGCTAACACTTTAAGAAATTAAAATGTACAGTTTGCAACAAAAGACTACCAGACAAACAAAGAAAATAGGAAATGATGGTCCATGAAAAGGAACATGAAAAAAAAATCCAGGAATCATTAATGAAGAAGACCAGACTGAAGGAATATACAAAGAAAGGACTAAAGAAGATGAATAATATGACCAATGCACAATATTGAGATTCTCAATAGAAACCAAACAGAAATACTGGGGTTGAAATATTCCTAGATGGTTTCAATAGCAGATTGGAGGTTACAGAAGAAAGAATAAGTGATCATTAAGACCAGACAATTGAAATGATTCAGACTGAGGAGCAGAAAGAATAAAGAATAAAAAGAATGGGTAAAGCTTTAAAAACCTGTGGGACACTATTAATTGTGTCAATATATGCATGATGAGAGACTCAGAAGGAGAATAAACAGAGAAAGGAACCAAAGGAATATTCAAAGAAATAATGGCAGAATACTTCCCAAATTTAACAAAAGACATGAATATGTACATTCAAGAATCCCAACAAACTCCAAACAGGATAAACTAAAAGAGAACCACCCATAGACACACAGTAATCAAATTGTCCAAGGACAAAGACAAGGAGAGAGTTCTGAAAACTGCTAAAGGAATGCAATGAGTTATGTGCTAGGGAATCCCAAAATTTTAAGTGCTTATTTCTCATCAGAAACCATGGAGTGGAGAAGGCAGTGTGTAAAATATTTCATATGTTGAAAGAAAACAATTTCCAACCAAGAATCTTATATCCAGCAAGACTTTCTTTCAAAAATGAAGGAGAGATTAAGACATTCCCAAATAAACAAAAGCTAATGGTGTTCACTACAGCTAGAACTGTCCTTCTAATAATATTAAAGAAAGGTCTTTAGACTGAAAGGAAAGGACACTAGACAGTGGATCAAATGGCATAAATATATAAAGACCTCTGGTACAGGTAACCTTATGGGTAATTATAAATGACAGTATTATTGTACTATATTTTTTATACTGTATTTACACATCTTATGCCTTACAGGTGCTAAATTGTATACAAATGCAAAAAGTAATGATAAATCTATGGTTTTGGACATATATTGTACAAAGACACAGTTTATAACAAGTACAAAAAATGTGGGAGAATAGAGATATATAGGAACATAGTATGTGTATGCTACTAAAGATAGGTTGTTATATCAAATATGATTGTTATAGATTTAGGATGTTAAATTTTAACCTCAATGTAGTACAAAAGAAATACATGAAAAATATTTTCAGAAAGAAATGAGAAGGGACTCAAAATGGTGCAATGCAAAAATCAAATAAATATGAAATTAAACATTAGCAGAATAATTGAGGGTCAAAAATGGTATATGACTTAATAAGACTTAAGCAAAATAGCAAATGTCAGAAGGAAGTACTACATTATCAGTAGTTACTTTAAATTTAAATGGATTAAACGCTCCAGTTAAAAGGCAGAGATTGGCAGAATGGATAAAAAGCATTACCCAACCATATGCTATCTACAAGAGACTACATTAAATTAAAAAATAAATAGGTTGAAAGTGAAAGGATGGAAAAAATACACCCTGCAAGTAGTAATTAAAAGAGTGCTGCTATAACTATACTAATATAAGATAAAAGAGATTTTCAACCTAAAACTTTTATGATGAACAAAGAAGGTCATATATATTGATAAAGGGGTCATGTCAATGATAAGACATAACAATTATAAATATATACGCACCTGTTCTAGTTTCTTGGCTACCAAAGCAAATATCTTACAATGGAATGGCTTAAATAATGAGAAATTATTGGCTCATGGTTTTGAAGTTAGGAGTAGCCAAAAACTTTCTCCCAGAATTTTGCCCTTTGGCAAATTGAGATAGTTGCTCTGATCAAATTTAATCATAGAAAATAAAAATGAATAGAGGTTTACTGTTAGTGATGCATTTAGCATACGTAGGCTTTAAAGGTCTCTCACTGAATTGTTGAAGAGGCATTAACTTTTCAAAAGGAAATATTAGCTATAATTCATACCACAACTTCAGAAAAGTGATTTAGTTATATCTGATATCCCCAAAGGAATACAACATTTGTGCTCACAAAGTAGTCTGCTTCAGTCATTTTATTTTTTCTATTTTGACTGACCTTGAAGTCATATAGTGTCATTCTCTGACATTGTTCTTTAGCATTATGTTAGGCAACTGGGGTCTCTTGCCTTTCTGTATAAACTTTTAGAATAAAAAGTTGATAATAACTTTCTGGAAATTTATTGGGATTGTAGAGAATCTATAGCTCTATTTGGTAAGCATTTGACTTAATAATATTGAGTCTTCCAGTCCATGGAATAGACCGTCTCTCCATTTATTTAGATCTTGCTTGATTTCTTACATCTGACTTTTGTAATTTTGCTCATATATACATATTGTACATATTTGTTAGGTTTATACCTAAGCATTTTTCTGTGCTCATAAAAATCATGTTGTGTCTTCAGTTTCAAATTTTTTCTTTTTTTACCAGGAGGTCCCTGGGATTGAACCCCAGATCTTCCATATGGTAAATGGGAGTCACAGCTGCTTCCCACAAGTGACTTTTATATATTGTCCTTGTAATCAGCAACTTTGCTATAAATGCTCATTAAAAATTGCAGGTTTTTTCCCCCAATTATTTAGGATTTTCTACATAGACAATAATAACATCTACACATATAGGCAGACTTATTATTTCCTTCCAAATCTTCACAGTTTGTATTTTCTTTTCCTGTCTTACGGCATTAGTTAGGACTTCCAGTACAATGTTGAATAAAATGGTAAAAGAAGACATAGTAAGAAAGTGTCTCATTTCCCACCATTAAGTATGATGTTAGTTGTAGATTCTTTGTAGATATTCTTTATTAAGTTAAGGAAGTTCCCCCCTATTCAAGTTTGCTGAGATATTTTCATCATGGAGAGATGTTAGATTTTGTCAAATGCTTTTTCTGCATCTATTGATATAATTATATGACTTTCTCTTCTTTAGCCTGTATCTTCATTTACCTGGGCTGTTATGAAAAATACCATACAAAGATTGGTGTAAACAACCAGGAATTTATTGTTTCACAGTTTTGGATGCTAAAAGTCCAACATCAGGGTATTGGCAAGGCTGGCTTTCTCTTGGGGTCAGTAGCATTCTGGTGGGGTAGTGCTCTATCCATGGTGATCTCTCTTTCCTCCCTGACTTCTTCTGATTTTGATTTTCACTTATGGCTTTTCCTACCTCTGTCTAAGTTGTGTTTTTTTATAAGGACTTCAGTCATATGGATTAAGACTCTCCCTTAATTCAGTTTGGCTGTGTCTAAGCTGGATCTCAGAAGACCCTATTCACAAATGAGACCACACCTTAACTGATAATAACATATTCAAAAATTCTATTTACAAAGGGGTTCACAATCAAAGGATTAAGATTTGAACAGGTCTTTAGTGGGGTACATGATTCAGTTTTCACCAGCCTGTTCCTATGATGAATTATATTAAATATTATTTGAATGTTGAACCAGACTTGCATACATGGAATAAATAGCACTTCATAGTGGTATAAAATTCTTTTTATACTTTGTTGGATTTAATTTGCTAATATTATGTTGAAGATCTCTGTTCATGAGAGATATAGGATTTAATTTTCCTTTCTAATGATATTATTGCTAGCTTTTGGTAATAGGAGAACGTTTATCTCATAGAAAGATTTAGGAAGTGTTCCCTCTGTTTCTATTTTCTGGAAGAGATTGCAGAAAATTGATACCTCTCTTCTTTAAATGTTTGGTAGAATTCATCAGGTTCTAGGGAACTGTCTTGGCCTGGTACTTTTTTCTTTGAAAGGTTGTTAATTATTAATTCAATTTCCCTAATAATTATAGTTAATAGGTATTAGTCTATTCAGAATACCTATTTTTCTTTGCATGAGTTTTGGTAACTTATGTCTTTCAAGGAATTGGTTCATCTAAGTTATCAAATTTGTGGCATAGAGTTATTCATAATTTTTTCTTTATTATCTTTTTAATGTTCATGGGATCATCAAGATGTCTTTCTTAAAGTAATATCCTTAAGGCAAATTATAAACCAGATGTCTGAAATATTTTTAAAAAATGCATCACCATATTTCTCATCTTCTCTTACCAATAGATGTGGGCATGAAAATGAGCTGTGGTAAATAAAATGTGGGTAGACATTATGTAGGACTCTTCCAGGCCCATAAAAACCTCCTGTTGTACTCTTCTTATGCTTGTTCTTTCACTATCCAGTAGCTGAAAAGACAGAAATCCAAGAGTCCAAATAGAAGGATATTGGGTCCCTGAATGAATTCATGGAAGAAAACCTCCATGCTATCATCCTAAATTGGACTATAATTTTAGCGATAAATAGACTTATACTGTACTAATCCACTATAATTTTGATTTTGTAGCTTACTACAATTAGCCTGCCATGATAAATATAGGAGTTAATCACTCTGGAGCTCAGCTTCCTCATCTGTCCAATGAGACATTAGCCTAAATTTTAAAATTCTTTTTAGGTCCAAGATACTCTAATATTAAGGATATTGAATATCTGATAAGTGTGCTTCCTTGAGACATGAAAAATGTTGCTATTGAATCTGGAATCAGGGTAGAATATCATGAAAAATATGGTGAAATCTAGATGTGTAGATCTCACTTTTCATCCTGTGTATTGAACACAGGTGGAACATATGCATGTTTTTATTTTTCATGGTAGATTGAAAATAAAGCCAACAGCAGTTTAAAATGGTGGGCCTGAAGTTCTTACCATTTATGATCAGGTTATTGTCAGCAGGTTCAATGTGGGTGGTTTGAGAAGGGTAGGAGGGAATAACTGGAGGTTTCTGGGAAGGTAGAGAGCAGTTTGTGTGAACTTGGTGTCAGGAAGGAGACTGGTACTGGTCTTATTGAATTAAAGATCCCAAAAGTTTATCATGGTTTTGAAATGCTTAAGTCCATCCACAAAGCAATATATAAAAAAGTGGAAATGGAGGCCAATGGCAACAAGTAAGAAACTGTGGTTCAACCACAAAGAACAAAAGAAAAGATAATAATACAGCATAGGATACCAGGGAATGGGTAAGAGATAAGGCATGGATCTTGGGGTTGAATATATCTAAGAAGGTAGAAATGAGTAATATTCTATAGATGGTATTGAAGAAGCATGCAGAAGACACTCAACAACAACAACAACAACAACAAAACATTAAAAGGTAGAGTGGTAGAGTGGAAAGGATTCTAAATAAAGAATCCCAGGACTTGGGCTCCAGTCTACTGACCAACATTTATGTGCTCCTGGAACAGACCATTCTATCTGAGTTTTAGATTTCTCATCTTTGCAAATGGGGATTGTACTGCCTGGCCAGCCTAACAGATTTTATGGGGAAATTATATGAAATAATATATGGAAACACACTTGGTAATGTATAAAATTTTATTTCCAAGTAATTTTTTGAGGCTGTTGCTCCTCTGTCTTCATTTTCTAGGGCTGCCATAAAAAAATGCCATAAACTGGGTGGTTTAAAAGAACATAACTGTATTGTCTTAAAATTTTGGAGGCTAAAAGTCCAAATTAAGTCAAAATGACTGTGCTTCCTGGGAAATCTGTAGTGAGCCATCTATTCCTTGAATCTCTCCTGGCTCCTGGCAGTGACTTGCCAGCAATCCATGGCATTCTGGGCCTTTGTCATCAGCCTCTCTTCATCTGGGCACTTAAAGCCTCTTCTTAGAAGGACATTCCCCATATGGCCTAATTTTAACTTGCCTATCTGGAATGACCCTATTTCCAAATAAAGTCACTTTCTGTGTTCCTGTGAATTATATCGTTGTATCTTTTTGGGCAACACAAATCAAACCTTAACATCCTCCTACTTCAGATTAGTTAAGTAAACCATGGTATACCTTTGTAGACAGTGGGAAAGAACCCAGAGGTAGAGCACAGAAAATAAACTTTTAGATTTATATACTGATCCAGCTGGGTTGCCAGCTTTGCAGTCTGCATGTCTCATTTCTCAGTGGTTAATTAGAAAATGTAGTGAAAAGCAAGGATAATTGAAGATCTTCTTTATTTTTTGTGTTTTTTTCTTTTTAGATATCTTATTCTTTTATTATCTTTTTTTAGAAAAGATACATAGATCACAAAAAATGTTGCATTAAAAAATATAAGAGGTTCCCATATACCCCACTCCCCACTCCTCCCACATCAACAACCTCTTTCATCAGTGTGGCACACTCATTGCATTTGGTGAATACATTTTGGAGCACTGCTACACTGCATGGATTACAGTTTCCATTGTAGTTTACACTCTCCCCCAGTTCATTCAGTGGGTTATGGCAGGATATATAATGTCCTGCATCTGTCCCTGCAATATCATTCAGGACAACTCCAAGTCTTGAAAATGCCCCCAAATCACACCTCTTCTTCCCTCTCCCTGCCCTCAGAAACTCCTGTGAACATGGTTTCCACTTCAGTGATACAATTTCTTCCATTGCTAGAGTCACAATAGTTCTATAGTGGAATACCAGTAAGTTCACTCTAATACATATTTTTTTCCTTCAACCTGCAGACCCTGGGATGGTGATGTCCACTCCACCTCTAAAATCAAGAGGGGAATTAGATCCCAAATGGCTGATGGATGTAATTCTCGTGCTTTAAGTTGTAGACTCTCGATTCCCTGGTGTGGTGGTTGATCATGAGGATTTTCTTTAAATCTCAACTGGGGTTTTACCTTAACTGCAGTGGATCTACAGTTTGACATGGGTTGAGATTACTCTTTTTCACAAGTGCTGTATCACTGTTGGCTAGAAATCAGCATTTATACTACTATAGGTCCCATAAATCCCAGAAAATAGTTCAGACTTAACAAATAATACCAGGTATAGCATCAAACTAAAGAGCACTGGCTCTGGACCAGACAGGGTGGATTCAAATCCAAACTCTGCAACTTGCTAGGTATATATTGTGGGTGAAGTTACCTAATTGCTCTATGCCTCAGTTTATTCATCAGCAAAATGTGGAGGATAATGAAATAACTCACAATGTTGTTATGAGAATTGAAAGGTTGATATGTGTTATCTGTTATAACTTTATAGGGGGAATATATGTAGGAAACCTTTGTAAACAGTTTGCCCTGTAAGAGGAAGAGGAAGCAATAGGGAAGGGGACTTGGCCCAATGGATAAGGCATCTGCCTACCACATGGGAGGCCTGGGGTTCAAACCCCGGGTCTCCTTGACTTGTGTGGAGCTGGCCCATGCACAGTGCTGATGCACGCAAGGAGTGCCCAGCCATGCAGGGGTGTCCCCGGCATAGGGGAACCCCATGCGCAAGGAGTGCGCTCCACAAGGAGAGCTGACCAGCGCGAAAGAAAGTGCAGCCTGCCCAAGAGTGGCGCTGCACATACGGAGAGCTGACACAGCAAGATGACGCAACAAGAAGAAAACACAGATTCCCAGTGCCGCTGATAAGGATAGAAGCAGTCACAGAAGAACACGCAGCGAATGGATACAGAGAGCAGATAACTGGGGATGGAGGGGAAGGAGTGAGAAATAAAATAAATAAATAAATCTTAAAAAAAGAAGAAGCAGTATATCTACTGCTTGACATCTCTTGAGTTTAAAACGTGCCAACTCCATTATTTACTATTGGTTTAAATTCATGTGCTTTAAAAAAAAAATCTCCTTATTGAATCTATTCGGGAAAATATTAAGCCAAATGAAAAGCAACCTGGACTTCTATAGATTCTATTAATCAATCACATCAACCCAACTCAGCGCACCATCATTTGTCATTACTCTGTTGATTACATGTCAGCCAGTCTTCAGTTCATTTCGTGGGAGTCCTACCAACACTAATTCATCCTAATTAGTGAGACTTTGCATCACTGACACATTTTGCTCAAGTACATATACCCTCCACGGTACAGCAACTGGATTCCTTCTTTTAACTATTCTGCTGGTTGCAGTTAACACTGCTGTAAAGTTTACATGTCACAATACTCTTTCAGGTAAAAGTCACCTACATTTTTTTTCATTAAAAAGTATTCTATTATTTTATTAGAAATGGAAAATATATCAGCACATGTATGTCTCAGGACTGTCATCTTTGATTCTTAAAGGGTGTATTAGCCTTAAAGAGTGTAAGCACCAGCAGCCTTTTATATTCATTATTCTTGTACTCTTAATTTGCCAATGAATTGTTTTTCATGAAAATTGATTTTCATGCATGACTAACTGAGCCCTTATCTAACAACTCTTGTTGAATAGTATTATATTTCCTATTCTATAGTTAAGGATATGAGGTACTGAGAATAAAAATGTTCAGCCTAGTGTTATTCTGTTTGTAAGTGGTGGTGGCAGGGCTCATTCATGAATTTTCTAATAGCGGTGGTAAATGCCTTTTCCAACTGCAGCACACTACCTCGCAGATTATAAGGGAGATCTTGTTGTATACAAAGCAGCTACCTAAGTCATCATTTTCACTCAATGCAGGTTGTTTTTCCCAACAACTTGAACTGTCTTGAGGTTTCAGTGACAAGAAAAGGATAAACATCATCCTCTGGGAACTATGAATTAAGTACTGTCAGCCCAGGTGGGCAGATCTCAACACTGGAAGTGATGCTTGTGACCTAAAAGCTGCAGGTTTCCAACCCTGGGGATGGATAGTTTTTAATCAGTTTTGTAATGTTTCCTGAAAATATTTTACCAGTTTTATCGAAGTGTAATTTATTCACACTAAATCACAAAATTTAAATAGCATATTTTGCAATTATTAACATAAGCACTTATGAAACCATCATCACTAAAATGAAGATGATGAAAATAACCACCACTCCAAAAATTTCCTCCTTCCCTTGATAATCCTTTCCATGTTACCATCATAAACCCCCCTATACCCAGACAACCACTGATGTACTTTTACCACTATAGATTATTTTTTAAAATTTTAATAATTTTTATAAATGAAATCATGCAATACATACTCTTCCCTCACAGTTTCTTTCACTCCATATACTAATTTCCAGAAACATCTATGTTGTATCAAAATTTAATTTCTTTTATTGATGAGTCATGTCTTATGTACCAATAATTCACATTTTGTATATCCATTCATCTGTTGATAGACATTTTGTTTTTTTGCAAGTTTTGGCAAATAAAGCTGCTGTGAACTTTTGTGTACAAGTCTATGTACGGACTTACACTTTCATTTCTCTTGAGTAGGAATAGATTGCCTGGGTCATAGAGAAAGCACATATTTAATTTTTCAAGAAACTACCGAGGATTGTGGGAAGATGTTGACAAACTAAGAGGCAGAGCTAAATGCTCTCACAAAAACAATGGAGAAAAAGCCAGAAGCTGTCCAAGGGACCTGCTTTGGGGGTCAACAGACATGGACAGAGCTACAGAACTCCTAGGATGGTGAGGATCAGCAAGCTGAAGAAGCCAAAATGACAAACATGAGTTACCAAGCCCCCATGGTTGCTGGGAAGGGCTCCCCCCCCCCCCCCCCACAAGATATTAACCTGGGGTAAAACACCTAGCTTACTGCAGCTGACTGAGTGGAGAGCAGACATCTTCCTTCCTGTCAGTTGTTTCAAGGGAAAAGGGAGGGGAAGTCAGGGTGCTCTTCTTCATTGAATTCTGCTAGCAGAGCCTGCTTTGAAGGTCCACTCTGGAGATTCAACACAGGAACACAGGAAAGCCAAGACTAAAACACCTCAGTAGAAAGGTGTGCTGACCAGTGCCACCTGCTGGCCAGTTTGGAAATTTCATGGACAAAAACTGTTCTCCGAGCTCTCTGTAACCAACTCCTAGGAAAAAATCTGCACCCCACTTGCGAGTCCTTGGCCTAATTTTGAAAACTTAAGATGGGCAGTTTTAAAGACTGAGAAAAAGCTGAACTAAATATCAAAGAAGGGATGTGAAGAAAAAACAATAGGCAAGAGAGAGAAATTAGCCATTAGAGTAAATTCCCCAACATATTCAGATGCTTAGACATCAGCAAAAATTTACAAGCCATACTAGGAAACAGAAAGAGATGGCCCAACCAAAAGAACAAACTCTCCTACATCACTTCAAAGAATTTAAAGGAAATATAACTGTATCACTTCAAAGAATGTAAAAGAAATATAACTAAATATCAAAGAAATAAAGGATATTAAGAAGACACTGGGAGAACATAAGGAAGAATCTGAAAGCCTGCAAAGAAAAGTAACAGACTTTACTGGAATGAAAGACATAATGGATGAGAGTAAAAATACATTAGATTAGGAATTTCCTCGTTTGTTTTTTTGTTTATTATTTTGATTGAAATAATAATGCTTTAATAATGATTGAAGTGATGAAAGCACAACTACGTGATTATACCAAATACCATTGATTGTACACTTTGAATAAATTGCATGCTTTATTAATATGTATCAATAAAATTGATTTGTTTAAAAAATAGAGTAAGTTGGGGGGAAATACACCAAATGTAACGTATGGACTCTATGTTGGTAGTAATATTTTGAATATGCTCTTGCATAGTTTATAACCAATGTATCACAACAATACAAGGTGTTAGTGGAGGGGTGATGTATGGGATCCCTGTATGATGTTATGCATGTTTATTTTGTAAGTTCACAACTTTTACAATACACTTATTATTTATGTATGTTCATGTATGAATAATATACTTCAATAAAAAAATTAAAAGTGCCTTAGAGACACATAAGAGCAGATTTTAATTGCTTGAAAACAGAATTAGTGATTTTAAAGACAGAATATCTGAACTGGAAAAGACAGGAGAATGGAAAGAGAGGAGAATGGAAAAAATTGAACAGAGTTACAGACAATTGAATGACAATGTGAAAAGCACAAATATCTGTATTATTGGCATCCCAGAAGGAAAAAAGAATGGAAAAACCCATAAAGAACATTTGAGGAAATAATGACCAAAAATTTCCCAACCCTTATGAAGGACATAAATATCAATATTCAAGAAGGACACATCACCCTAAACAGAATAAATCTGAATAGACCTACCCCAAGACAACTACTATTCAGAATGACAAATATCAAAGATAAAGAGAAGATTCTGAAAGCAGCAAGTGAAAGCAAAGCATCATGTACAAAGGAACCTCAAGAAGATTAAGTGCTGAACTCTCATCAGAAACCACAGGTGAGAGAAGAAAGTGATATGATGTATTTAAGGTACTGAAAGAGAAAAACTGCCAGCCAAGAATTCTGTATCTGACAAAGCCATCCTTCAAAAATGAGGGTGAGTTCAAATCTTCACAGACAAACAAAAACTGATAGAATATTTTGCCAAATGAGCAGACTTGCAGGAGATACTAAAGGTGCTACAGCTTGAAAGGAATAAAACAAGGACAAGAGATTTGGAGAAGAGTTTAGAAATGAAGATTAATAGGAAGGATAAACTAAAGGATAAAAAGACAATAGAATGATATGACAACAGAGAGATGAAGGACAAAATGGATGAAGTAAATAATGCTTTTACAGTAATAACACTGAATATTAATGGAAAGAATTCTCCAATCAAAAGACATAGACTGATAGAATGGAGAAAAAAAGATATGAGCCATCTATATGTTGTCTACAAGAGACCCGCCTCAGACATAAGGACACAAGCAGGTTAAAAGTGACAAGTTGGAAAAAGTATTCCATACAAATAGTAAACATAAAAGAGCTGGAGTAGACCAAATAAATGAAAAAATAACAACATTATAGTATATGAAAAATAATTATTCAGTGCAACTGGCAAAATTTTCCTGTGATCAGTATTCTGTAATTTTTTTTTCATACAAAATAAACACTTGTTTCTAATTGAGGTGGACTGGAGAGAGATATATTTTTGGATACTTTTTTTTAGCCCTTTATTATTCACACTCTTTAAAAAAATAATCTCTCTGGAACAATTAATGATTTAACATGACTATTGTTGAACAAGATTTTGAGTTTTTCTGCCTCATAAAATTATGAGTTGGCAAATTGTTACATGTTATAATTCATTCCAAGAAGATGTGAAGATTTCTCAAATAGGAATTTGATTATCTGGAAAGAATTATGGCCTAAATGGAAATTAAATACCTAAACCAATAATTAATTTCATTCTTAGAGATTATTGTGTCCAATAGTTAGAGCTGTAATATAAAAATTAGAATTTTGTTGTAATTAATTTCCATTACATTTGAATTGTTATTTGCATTTATAAATGTTTATTGCTTTGCTATTTTTAAATAATTGATTATATTAAACCTAATCTGGCCTTGCACTTTTGTTTTAAATTTGTAATTTCTTTCAATCTATTTTCTAATTATTTTACAAAAAAGAACTTTTAACATGTATGAAAAAAGGCCATTGATTATGCACTTTGGATAGATCATATAGTATATGAATATATCTCAGTAAAACTCCTTAATAAACAAATAAATAATATTGCAAGAATAACCAGAAATAGAAGGTACAACAGGGGAAAGAGAAGAATTGAGAGGTGAGGAATTTTCTTGTTTGTTTGTCTGTTTGTCTGTTTTTTGTTTATTATTATTATTATTATTGAAATCATGAAAATGCTTTAATAATGACTGAGGTTATGAATGCACAACTAGGTGATTATTCCAAATACCATTGATTGTACATTTTGGATAAACTGTATGCTTACTAATATGTATTAATAAAATTGATTGTATATAAAAAAAGAAAATACCTAGCAGTTTTCCAAAAGGATTATATCATTTTACATTCCCATTATCAGTGTATGATAGCTCCAGTTGTTCTACATCTTAACCAATACTTGATAGCTCAGCTTTTTATATTTTAAGCTGATCTAATAGGTGTGTAGAACATTTCCCTAAAGACTAATGATAGTGAGCATCTTTTCATGTGCTTCTTTGCCATATGTCTATCATCTTTAGTGAAGTGTCTGATTAAATGTTTTGCCTTGTTTTAGTTTAGTTGTTCTCTTATTTTCACTTTGGAAACTTCCTTATATATTCTCAATATAAGTTTGTTTTCAGATATGTGATTTACAGATATAGTCTTACCAATCTTTGCTTTGCATTTTCATTCTTTAAATAGTATCTTTTGAAGAGATCTTAATTTAATTAAGTCCAATGTATTAATGTTTCTTTAAGGGATCATGATTTTGTTGTTATATTTAGTAAATTGATGTCTAATCCAAGGGTACACATATTTTCTTTTGTTTTCATCTAGATGTTTTACAATTTTAGATTTCACATTTAGGTCTATAATCCATTTTGAGTTAAATTTTTTATATGGTTGAAGTTATGGATCAAAATTTACATTTTTCAGGAGGGTAAGATGACATTGGTTTAAGTGCACACTCACCATCTCTCTCACAAAAAACTGCTGAGTGGGGGCAAAATCCTGCCTGAGTGAGCTGCTTTGGGAGCTCACAGAGCAGGAGGCTTCAGGGCATTGATCTGGAGAGAGCTGGACAAAGATAAATTGCTCAGGGTAAAACCATGAGTTTATTGCTCTTGAGGCTGGGAACTGTGGGAGAGCTAAGCCCCAACCTCACTCAAGTGGAGCACCTACAATGAAATGGGAAACCAAATTTAATTTTACTTTACTTGCTAAAACCCACTTCAAAATCTGTAGTGGGAAGGCTGCAGGTTAACTGACTGATAAACACCAGCAGCCTGAGAAGTTCCACAGGGGCCTAAGAGGGAAGGCAGCTTTTCCTTAGTATTTATTTGACTGCTTGCTTGTGGGTTTTTGTTTTGTTTTGTTTTGTTTTTCTTTCCTCTTTCTCCCCACCCCCTTTTTTAAAATTTGGTGCTGCTGGCTTGTTTCTTGTTTGCTATATTTCCTCTTCCATGATTTCCCCTTTTCTGTGTATACCGATTTTGTCTACCAATGCTATCTCTTTTCCTCCCTACATCTTTCTATCTTCCACTTTCTGTTGTTGTTCTTATATTCCACCTCTCTTTGTTTGGTCCTCAATTTTTCTGGTTTTTATTTCTAACTCTTCTATTATGTTTTCTTTCTTTTATTCACTTTTTTCTTTTTGTCTTTTATTTTCCCTTTTCTTTCTCTCCACATTATTCTGGTCTTTTAAGTCATTCTATATATTTTTCTACATTTGGTTTCCCATTTCATTGTAGATACTCCATTTTTTTCTCCCTATTACTCTGCACTGCTTACATGAATTAAATGTTCATTTTCCTAGGTCTTATATGGTTCCTCTTCTAACTTCTACTATTATCATTATTATTATTCTTTTTCTTCTCTTACCTATTTTGCTTTCTCTGACCCTAATCTTTTTCCTTCAAGGAAATATAGACAACATCAAGGAAACAGAATAAGAAGAACAAAGTGTTAAAGAGAAAACTTAACACACACACAAAAATAGCAACTAAATAAAACCTAAGAGTACAGAGAGAAGCTAATTAACTGAATATGCCCATCAATATAAAAAGATGACCATACAGCAACAAAAAATTACAAACCATACCAAGAAACAGGAAGACATGGCCCAGTCCAATGAACAAACTGAAAACCAGGAAGAGATGCAGAACATCAAACAACTAATTAAAGCTGCCCAAACAAACATCATGGACCAACTTAATTAAGTGAAGGAAGAGATTAAGGATATTGAGAAGACACTGGGAGAATATACTGAAGAAATTGTAAACATACATAAAAAGATAACATATATGATGGTGATGAATGGCACAATCCAAGAAATCAGAAATTCACTGGAAGCACATAATAGCAGATATGAACAGGCAAAGGAAAGAATTAGTGATGTGGAAGGCAGTATTTTTAGAAATCAAACAGATAATAGAACAGATAGATAAAAAGGTAGAAACAATCCAGCAGGGAATTAGGGATTTGAACAACAACAAAAAACATAAGCATTATAGGCATCCCAGAGGGAGAAGAGAAGGGAAAGGGGACGGAAGGAGTGCTGGAGGAAATCATGGCTGAAAACTTCCCAACCCTATTGAAGGAGATGGATGTACATGGCCAGGAAGTGCAGTGCACCCCAAACAGTATAAACAATATAAGTTGAGAGACACAGTTGGGCAGTATGGACAGGGAAATATGACCCATCGATATGCTGTCTATAAGAAATCAATCTTAGACACAGGGATTCAAGGAGGCTGAAAGTGAATGTCTGGAAAATAATCTTATAAGCAAACAATAACCAAAAAAGGCTGGGAGTAGCTAACTAATATCAGACTAAATAAACTATGGATGCAAAACTATTATAAGAGACAAAGATGGACACTATATATTAGTAAGGGGTAATCTTTCAAGAAGAAATAACTATGACAAATACTTATTCATCTAACCAGGACACCTCAAAATGCATGAAGCAAATACTGGAAAAACTAAGTGGAGAAATAGATGTCTCTACAATTATAGTGGGGGAATTTAATACACCATTATCACCACTAGACAGAACATCTTGACAGATAATCAACAAAGAAACAAAGATTTGAATAATACATTAGAAAATCTGGACCTAATTGACATATATAGACCACTACACTCCAATACAGTGGGATATACATTCTTCCCAAGTGCACATGGATCATTCTCCAAGATAGACCACATGCTAGGCCACAGAAAAATTCTCAATGCACTCATAAAGATTGAAATTATACAAAGTAATATTTCTGACCACAATGAAATGAAACTTGCAATCAGTAAGGGCCAGAGAACCAGATTAGCCACAAAGATATGGAAGTTAAAAAACACACTCTTAGGCAAACAATAGGTCAAGGAGGAAATTAAAAAGAAATCAGCAACTTCACTGAAATGAATGTAAATGACAACGCAACATATCAAAACCTATGGGATGTAGTAAAAGCTGTACTGAGAGGGAAATTCATAGCCATAAATGTATGTATCAAAAAAAAAAAAAAAAGAAAGAGCTAAAATTGGAGACCTAAGTGGACAGTCCCTGGAGGAATTAGGAAAAGTACAACAAACTAACCACAAAGAAATAAAAAGAAGGGGATAACAAAGATTAGAGTAGAACTAAATTAAATAGAAAATAAGATAACACTAGAAAAAATAAATGAAGCCTAAAGCTGGTTCTTCATGAAGATCAATAAAACTGACAAACCCTTAGCTAGACTAACAAAGAAAAAAAGAGAGAAGATGCCAATACACAAAATAAGAAATGGAGAAGGGGATATCACCACTGACCCCACAGGAAAAAAGAATATCATAAGAAAGTACTGTGAAAAATTATATGCCAACAACAAGGACAATTTAGAGGAAATGGACAAATTCCTAGAAACACACAAGAAGTCTTCACTGATGAAAGAAGAAATTAATGAACTCAACAGACCGATTACAAGTAAAGAGATAGAATCAGTCATTAAAAACCTCCCAACTAAGAAGAGCCCAGGACCAGATGGCTTCATAGGTGACTTCTACCAAACTTTCCAGAGAGAACTGACACCAATCCTGCTTAAACTCTTCCAAAAAATAGTAGAAGGAACATTGCCTAACTCATTCTATGATGCCAATATTATCCTACTACCAAAGCAAACAAAGATGCCACAAAAATGGAAAATTATAGACCAATCTATTTAATGAATTTAGACACTAAAATTGTCAAGAAAATACTTGCTAGTCATATTCAACAACACATCAAATGAATTATACACCATGATGGAGTGGGATTCATCCTGGGTATGCAAGGATGGTTCAACATAAGAAAATCAATCAATGTAATGCACCACAAAAAAACAGATCAAAAGAAAAAAATGACATGTTCATCTCTATAGATGGAGAAAAAGCATTTGACGAAATATAGCACCCTTTCCTGATAAAAACATGCAAAAGATAGGATTAGAAGGAAACTTTCTGAACATGATAAAGGGTTTATATGAAAATCCCACAGCAAACATCATATACAATGGTGAAATCCTAAAAGCTTTTTCTCTAAAATCAGGAACAAGACAGGGATGCCCACTATCATCCCTCCTATTTGACATTGTGTTAGAAGTACTTGCTCAAGCACTGAGGCAAGAAAAAGTTATAAAAGGCATCCAAATTGGAAAGGAAATTATACAGTTTGCAGACAATGTGATCCCATACATAGAAAACCTTGAGAAATCTACAACAAAGCTTCTAGAACTTATGAATTCAGTAAATTCGTAGGTTATAAGATCAATGTGCAAAAATCAATGTGCATTTCTGTACAACAAAATGAGCAATCTTAGGAGGAAATCAAGAAAAAAATAGCATTTACAATAGTATATAAAAAAATCAAATACCCAGGAATAAATTTAACTACAGATGTAAATGACTTATACATAGAAATCTACACAACACTGTTAAAGGAAATTAAAGAAGACTTAAATAAATGAAGAACAGTCTCTGTGCATGGATGGCAAGGCTAAACATCATTAAGATGGTTATCCTACCCAAACTGATATACAGATTTAATGAAATCCCAATAAAAATCAACACAGCATTTTTTACTGAAGTGGGAAAACTAACTATGAAATTTATTTGGAAGGGCAAGTAGCCCCAAATAGCCAAAGACATATTGAAAAAGAAAAATGAAATTGGAGGAATCACATTGCCTGACTTTAAAACATACTACAAAAGTACAGTGGCCAAAACTGCATGGTATTGGCACAGGATAGACATCCTGACCAATGGAATCAAATTGAGAGTTCTGATATAGATCTTTGGATATACAGTCATCTGATGTTTGACAAGGCTATCAAGCCCACTCAACTGGGAGAGAACAACCTCTTCAACAAATGGTGCTTGGAGAATTGGCTATCATATCCAAAAGAATGAGAGAGGAACACCATCTGACACTTCATATGAAAATCAACTCAAGATATATCAAAGATCTAAATATAAGAGTCAAGATCATAAAGACCTTGGAAGATAATGTAGGGAAACATCTACACAACCTTGTAATAGAAATAAAAGAGGGAAATGGTAAAGACAAATGAGTTTATATGACTAGGAGACATTAAAGTGAGTTAGAAGGTCATCAGAAAGTTAACACTTATGCACATCTCAGCAGGATCTCACAGCCTGCCAAAGTAGGGCTCCTGAGGGCTCTGGAGACACCCAATATTCTACAGTCATGACAGATAGCTCTGGAGTTTGGTGCCTTGCCAGTTTGCCCCACTTTGGTGTTTGTGCATCCAAGTATGTAGAGTTGGATTCAGATGTGACTTCTCTACACTTGCCTCTTCAGTCCCTTCTATTTGAACCTATAGTTGGTCCTGGAGTTGTTAAGTGTACATCCAACAGACTTGAATCTTTGGGTTGTCCATGTGCCAGCTGGGCCCTGAGCCTCAGTGGAGTTACATCTACTCTCTAGTTCATTGGATTCACCCAGCATAACTAACAAGGTGGTGAGGATGGACAACCACAACTCCCAAGAACTGATAGAGTTTACAACTGAAAGCAAGAGAGTCCCATTCATCCATCATATGGGATTTAAGCTCCCTTCAATTAGAGATGGAGTGGGCATCACCATCCCAGAATCCTCAGGATTGGGGAATAAAAGATGGACTAGAGTAGACTTACTGGTATTCTGCCATAGACTTATTATAATTCTAGCAATGGAAGAAATTATATCATTGACATGGACACAGTGGCCACTTGAGGTGCTGAAGTCAGGGAAAGGGAAAAATAGGTGTAATATAGGGGCATTGTCAGGACTTGAAATTGTCCCGAATGACATTGCAATGACAGATACAGGTCATTATATGTCATGTCATAACCTACATAATGGAGTGGGAAAGTATAAACTACAATGTAAACTATAATCTATGCTGTGTGGCAATGCTCCAAAATGTGTTCATCAATTGCAATGAATGTGTCACACTAATGAAAGAAGTTGTTAATATAGGGAGAAGTGGGAGGTATGGGAGTGGGGTCTATGGGAACCCCTTATGTTTTTTAAATAACATTTTATGTAATTTAAGTATCCTTTAGAAATAAATAAAAAATAAATTTTTTAAAAATTCACATTTTATTCATATGGATAGTCAGGTTTTCAAGGATCTTTTATTGAACATTGTGGAAGTTTGAGATTATTATGAATCTCCAAAAGAGAGATTAAGTTTGTAAAATAATCTATTCCTCTGGGTGGGGTGCACTTTGATTGTATTAAATTCAGCTGAGATATCTTTGATTAAATTATAGTAAGATTAAGGCTTTGCTTTGACCACATCAGTAGGGCATGACCCTTGTTAAGTCAACACCCCCTTGATGGACTGATATAAATAGAAGACACAGGAAGAGAACTCTATCATGTTTTATGCTGGGGCCCCAAAAAGAGATGAGCCATTTGCCTGAGATTTTACAGCTGACCTTGTGAAGTGACCAGAGCAGAAGAGCAGCTGAGAGTGCCCAGAAAGAAACAAGCCCTATGCCAACACGTAGCTGAGAAAGAAGAAGGATGAACACTCACAGAGATCGGCAACCATCTTGTTTCAACATGCAGCTACTGACTTTGTTGAGAAAGCAGTCTTGAGTTTGACTCCTTGTGGCCTTGTAACTGTAAGGTTTAACCCAAAATAAATATCCTTTATAAAAGCCTACAGATTTCTGGTACTTTGCATTAGAACCCCTTTGGCTATTACAATGATTTTATCATCTGTGAATAATGACTGTTTATTTCTTCCTTTCCAGTGTGATTGCCTATTATGTGTTTATTGTCTTCCCTTATTGCATTGGTTAGAATCTCCACTATAATATTGAATAATTGGTTTTTCTATTTTTTAGCTTACTAATATGGTAAATTCCATCCTCTTCAATTTTCTGGATGTATTTGTGCAGAATTTGTATGTTTTCTTCCTTAAATATTTGATATTACTCACTAAATAAGCCATTCAAGTCTTGAATTTTCTTTGTTGATGGAATTTTCTTTGTGGAAAGTTTTAAAAAAATTCAACTTCTTTAATAGATATAGAACTATTTAGTTTATCTTTTTCTTCTTGAAGTGAACTGTGTTATTTTGTCTCCTTCAAAGAATATGCCCATTTCTAAAAAATTATCAAATTGATTGACATAATGTGTATAATATTCCTAATTTTATGATATGTGTAGAATCTATACTGACAATATCATTCTGGTTTCTGATATTGGTAACTCCTGCTTGTTCTCTTTTTTTCTTGATTATTCTGTCTTGAGTTTATCAATTTTATTGATCTTCTCACAAAACTTGCTTTTACTTTCATTCATTCCTCTATGGTTTTCAGTTTCTGTGTAATTGATTTCTACTCTAATATTTCACTTTCTGTTTACTTTGGGTTTCAATTCCTTTTTCTAGTTTCTTAAGTTAGATGCTCAAGTCATTGAGCTGAGAACTTTCTTCATTTCCAATATGGGTGTTTAATGCTAAAAATATTCCTGTAAATACTGTTTAAGCTGGTTGGTCCACAAATTTTGATAGTTTCGTTTCATTTTCATTCACTTCAAAATATTTCTAATTTCCCTTTTGGTTTCTTTTTTTAAAATGTATCAGTTATATTAGAAGTGTGCAATATTTAGTTTCCAAACATTAGAGATTTCCAGAGATCTTTCTGTTATTAGTTTCTAACATTCCATTTGGTACAGATGACATATTGTATATTCCTTAAATCCTTTTTAAATAATTAAATTCTTGTTTAATAGCCCACAGTATGGTCATTTTTTTGCTAATTTCCCAAGTGCACTTGAAAAATGTGCATTCTGCTGTGGTTGAGTGGAGTGTTCTATAAATATAAGCCAGATTTGTTGATATTGTTGGTCATGTTTTCTATTTCATTCCTAAATTTTGTTTATTTCTATCACTTATTGAGAGGAAGATTAAAATTTCAAATTATAATTGTACAGTTTGTCTGTTTTTCTTTGCATTTATCATTATGAAATAGCTCCTTTTATCCATGATAATATTCTTTGCTCTGAAAGCTACTCTGTCTGATACTAATATAACTACCCCACATTTTAAAAATTCCTATTATTATGGTATATCTTTTCATATCTTTTTACTTTTAACTTTATTTCCTCACGAATTATTTCTAATTACTCCTTCTTATGATAGTAATTTTATGTGTTGAATATTCTCAACCTAATCTTTTTATCCCTAATCTAGTTATTCATTTTCCTTATTTATTCTTTATGCTATGTCCTAGGAGAATTATTCTTTATTTTCATGTCACTCTCTAATTTGTGCTTACTGTGTCCAGACTGATTTTATCAATCAGTTTAATTAAATGTTTTGAAAATTGTATCTTCCTTTTCTATTTGATTCCCTTTCATACATGTTCATTCTTTTTATTTGTCCTGTATGAGTTCTTCCTTGTATTTCTCTAAGGACATTAAGTTTATTAATTTGAAAGTCCTTTTCAGATAGTTCTAGTATTTCTATTATTTAGATAGTATTTCTATTATCTAGTTTCCTGTTATTACATTTTATTTTGATGTCTTCATCTCCAGTCCATGGTGTTGAGATTTTAGAGACGTTTTTTGGAATTCTCATTACTTGTTCTTTCTTTTTAATGGAAGAAATATCCCACTGCTCTGGTGAGGATCAACTCTAGATCTGTGGCGGTAACCTCTGTTTTGAGCTGTACTTCTAATTTGCTTCCTTCTTGTAGGATATATATGTGTGTGTGTGTGTGTGTCCATTTCTCTCCAGAAAGAATTTTTCTCCAAGAAAAAAAAATGTGCAAAATATTCCTGCATTCCAAAGCAAGCCTAATGAAGTTGAGCTGTAAAAAGCTGTCCAAAATTTTGTTTTGTTTTGCTTAGATCCTTATGTTGTTTTTCATATTAAAATATTGAAGTTGCCAAGGTTATAGTTGTTTGGAAACTAGAGAGAGTATTTCTTCACATTCCAGTATCAATGAAATTAAAAAGCGCATGGAGAGTCCTTGTCTTATTCTCCGTGGAAAAAATATTGATAGTGCCTTCCTCTCAGCTAAATATTTGGGAAGCTTGACCTGCATCCCCTGGAATTCACAGAGAGCAAAAACTTGAGTATGACTTATCCCCTTAAGTGGCTCAGCCTAGTTCTGAGGAGAAGTGGCTCCTTTATCAACGACATGAACTCCTAGAGTTCCTTGAGCTAAACCACATATGAGCATTTTCTGTGAACCAGATAAGAGCCATATAAAAGAAAGAGCTCGTCTGGGACCATTAAACATCCTGCCCAAATCTCTGTCTGAAGAGACATGGGTGAGTGCATCACCCATGCCAGGAACTGTAATAAATAATTTAGCAACTGGTGGTGGTTGGGAGGGATGTCTTCAGAAAATCCATAAAAAGCCTGAGTACAGAGAAATCAAATTGCCTGAATGTATAATATAAGACATGGACCTTTTCTCCTCCTGGGCCAGACTCTAGAGGAGACTAAAATCCCAGCAAGTGAGGTGGGAATGAAGAATTTGAGCTTAGGAACAAGGGTAAGAAGCCAGGCACACAACACCGTGCCTCTTCATACTGCCAACATTTAGCAAGTCTGAACTTGCGGGATAAAGAGGTTCTAAATTGAGGTTTAGACTTTGATTCCTACCTGAAACTGGATATTTTATTCATTAAAGTAGAATGTAATTTGTACTAAATATGTCTAGACAAACTTTTATTACCTTGAAGTGATTGAAAAATGTTTGGACATTTCTCTTGGCTAAATACCTAGAACTGGAATAGTGGTATCATGTGGTATATCTATGTTCAGCATTCTAAGAAACTGCTAATCCATTTTCCAAAATGGTTACATTCCCATTAGCAGTGTATGAGAGTTTCCATTGTTCCACAGTCTCTCCAATACTTGCCATTGTCAATTTTCTTTAAAATTAACCATTCTTAAATGCCTATAGTGGTATCTCTTTGTGGTTTAATTTGCCTTTCTCTAATAACTAATGATGTTGAGTATCTTTACCTGTGCTAATTTGCCATCTATTGGTGAAATGTCCATTTAAATATTTTGCAATTTAACTTAGAATCAGAAAGAAAATAGCTTGAGTATGGTTCTATAGGGAAAACCTCTGTATCTCCATTTGACCAGGATGGCTTTCTAAGATCAGCAGCTGAACCAGAGAAATTCTACCCCTCTGGGAAATGCATCTTGTAATATAATGAAGAATTTGTATACATGCTTACCTCATTCCCCCTGTCAGGTTTAAAATAGGTGGGAAAATGGTGGCCTCTATATAAAGGACCCAGAGAAAAAAAGTGTTTAATTGCTCCAAAGTGTAATTGGACTGATATTGAGGGCTAGCAGATAACAGAAGATTTAGGGAAAATAGTAGATGAAGAAGCAGAGCAGGAAACAGATAAGAAACAGAGGACCAAAAATCAAACCAAAACAAAACAAAAACCCCCAAAAACAGAAAACAAAAACAAAAACCCCAGATAACATAGCTTATGCTAGAGAGAAATTAGCAGCATCACTAAAGATTCTTAATGGTGCTGAGGAATGGGTTAATTTAGAGCAGAAAAATGTCCCTGAAGCTATAAATTTTAAAAGGATAAGTGAAATAATACCAGAATCAGAAGAAAGTCCCTCTACTTTCCTAGAAAGAATTCATAGTGACTAATATGGATCCAAAAAGTCCAGAAAATGCCAGACTTCTAAATATATTATTTATATTCCACATTATTTATATATCCACATCTAAGAAGGAAGCACAGAAAATTGTTGGGGGACTGGAATTACCTATATCTAGTTTAGTTAGCATTGCCTATAAAGTTTATTACATTAGGAACCAAGTTAAAGACAGCCTGCACTGCAGAAGGTGAACAACTCTATTATAAGCTCTAATACACCAAAAACAATCAGAACAAGACAACCTCAAAAAGGTAAGACCCTGAGCACAAACTCTACTCATCCAGGGATGGGAGAAATTTCAAAAATAATAAGAACCAAGCAATGTACTTATTGCAAAGAAGAAGGACACTGGAAAAGATACTGTCCTTAGATGCCTCTGGGAAAAAAACCCCAAGAACAGCTAGATGGGAACTGTGGCAGTTTGAGGTTATTTTATTAATCCAAAAAAATAGACTATACTTGTAAAGCAATCCACTCCTGTGGATTTTGGACCAATTTGACTGGATTATGGTAGTGGGGGGAGTGATTCATGTTGAGTTTCCACCATCTTGCTGGGTTTGATATAAAGGTAGCCAGAGAGCCTCAGAAAGAGGAAAAGGGGGGTGCGCATATTTGATTCTGCAATGTGAGAGAGAGGAATGCTTAAAAACATGAAGCCCCAAGAGGCTGGGCCTGCAGAGCAGCTCAAGAGGAGACCAGCCCTGCTACATGCCTGATAGTTTACGGCTGAACTTGGGATGAGAGTGAAACAGCTGAGACTGATAGAGGACGCCTGGAAACAGACAAGGCCTGTGGTTGGTTGCTCAAAGTTGAGCTTCAAAAGCCTGTAGAATCTGGAGTTGAGTTGCAACAATTGGTGAGCCACAGCCAGGTGACTGAAGGACCACCGGCAGTAGCAGGCATGAGCTCAGGAAAAGGAGAATCCACCGGGGAAATCCCAGGTTGGCTTATAATGCCCATGTGGGGAGGGGTGGCTGCCCTCCAGGACAAGTGAGGACTGCCAAGAGAATATGGAGACACCCAAAAAACTCCAGCAGGTATACAGCAGATTGCAGAGCACCTGCACTAAAATAAGGAAAAGGGAGACTGCCAGATAGTGGCAGCTATAGCCTGGCCCCTGATAGGAGACTTGTGGGTGGCTACTGAGGCAGAACAAGCATCAAAGGGCTCTGTGTGCCACTTAGAAGGAAAGTTAGTTATAAAGGGATATGAGCCTAGCACAGGCAGAGATGAAAGATTCCTTAACTGATGGCCTGCTGAGTTGATGATCAGTTATAGTGCAATACTGTGGAAACTGGAAGAGTTTAATGGGATGTTATTTTGACATGTTTTAAGTTTTATTCACATTTTATTTTGATGAGAATTTTTATCAAGGTGTAATAAGAAGGTTCTGTTTTGAATGAATAGTTTACTCCTGAACTTTGAGTCTGTCTCAGGAGTTCTTAACCAAGGGTAAAGATTTCAGGGGGTCCATGAGCTTGAATTGAAAATTGAAAAAAAATGTTATTCTTGTGGGGCTGTGTTGGTGCAGGTGTGTTATATTTATTAAATAATGCATAGTATAGTGTGGACTTAGTAAGGGATCCATCGTTTTCACCTGACTGGCAAACAAAAAAGTTAAGAATCTCCTTAGTGTATTCCTGAGGAGTAATCCAGAATATATGTGTTAAATGTCTGTCTGTCTAAACTGCTAAATTCGTGCTTAACTGCATTTATGCTGCTCAGGTATTCCTAACTGGTTGCTGGTTACTATTAGAAGTGTTTCCAAGAATGAGTTTGCATATTACAGGAAACGCTGATTCTAGAGGCAATCTTAAATGCATTAAAAATCAGAGATGTGAAATGATGGAGAGTTTGGACAAAGCCGTACTAAAGGAGTTTGAATTATGGGTCCAATTAATGAGTTTTATCTTTCTGCTGGAGTGTCTAACTCTAGGGAAATATTATTTATAAAATATTATAGAATCTGATATTAACTGTCTATTTCAGACATTCAATATTGTGAAAATCTGTATTACATTTCCCACTCTGAAATATTAAAGAATCACCCTCATTGTTAAAAGTAATATGTTCTTAGGGTGGGGATGTTAATATACCAATGAGCATGTATTTATATTAAGGTGGTGGTAGCAAGAATATAATCTTGATTCCATTGGGAATCATAAGGTTTTATAAATTTATTAGTAAAATAGTTTCCCTCCAGTACTGCTGAAGTTTCTTTGTGGCAAACAGTGTCTTTCTAATGAGAAAACATGAAGGAGAAATGAAATGTGTAATTTACTTATATATTTGGGGATTGTATAAAAATTCTTAAAGACTTCCAAGTTTTCACTGTCTATTCTATCCTAATACTGATCTGCATTATGATAGTGTTGGTTATAGTTTTAGTTATTCTTAGAAAAATATGGTGTTATAAAAACAAAATCTCTTATCAGTTACACTGATTTGCTCTAATGTTTCTTTAATAGACCATGCAGTCATCCCATCATCAACAAAAAGGGCGTTAAAAGAAAAGCAAAGCAAGATTTTATAAGTTATGTTTCGCCTGTTAATTAACATAATCTTGGTAAAAGAGTAAAAGCAAAATGAAACAAAACTTCTATGGTCTGTAGTTAATGGTCTCTAGAAACAGCTTTATTCAAGATACTCGGGGAAATTAGGGCCTAAATTGTAAGCACTCGCAGCAGTCACATTTATTCCTGAGCTCTGATCTCTAATTGTTATTTCTAAGTCCTTAGATGTTTTACTCTTTATGTATAGCCTAATAGCTCTATAGACTTTCTAAGAGCCTGTATAAAAAAACCTAGAACTGTAAAGCAAATGGGGCCAATCTAAAGACTAAGGAGAATCAGAACACAAGAAAAAAGTAATATAATTGCTATGCTAAAACTTTGGGTACTATGGAGATCAGAAAGAAGAAGTTTATTTTGTCAAGAAAATTTTTTAAATTTCTGTAGAATGCTATCTAATTAACCTGACTAGTCAACTTATTTAAACAGCATAACTAACATAGAACCCAAAGTAGTGAATGAGATTATAATATTCTGTACAGAATTGTTACAATGTCCTAATACATTTCAAAGGGTTTGGGCATTAAATAGAAAGGTATTTGCCAAGACCCTTAAGGACTGGAAAAAATGTAGAAATATTAAACATCTATACATGGGAAATTTTTGCTACTCTATCAAACAATAAGAACCCCCAATGTATTGAAATGGTAGTACTATGCAAGGTAAACCTGTGAGAAAGAAACATGGTAGTAAACTGAGCCCTTGATCTCGAGGCTTGTACTCATGAAACTTATTTCTGTAATGACGAAGCTAAACCTGATCGTCTAATGCCTAAGAGTCATCTCTAGAACGCCTCTTTATTACTCAAATGTGGCCTGACTCTCTAAATCAAACTTTCACTACCTTTCCACCTACCTGGGACAGGACTTCCAGAAATTTTTTTCCTGGCAATGTAGGATTCAACTACTCCCAGAAATGGGCCTCCCTGACAATGTGGGATGAAACCAAAAAAGGGAAAAGAATAAAGTTTTAATGGCTAAGCAATTTCAAGTAGAATCAAGAACTAATTCTGGAAGTTACTCTTAATGCAGTCTGTAGTCAGCAGGCAAAAGCCCCAAAGAAGATTATGGATTTTATCTAAGAAAGTCTATGAAATTATTTTCCCAGTGTAATATATGTATTTAAACCTTTAATTCTCAATTTGTTTATTAGGTTTCTTTTTCAAAAAAGGTCTGAATTACTCCTATGCCAAACAAGCCCTGAAACCCAGAGGTCAAAATGACAACCAGCTTCCTTTCTACTCCATAATGTGATGCTCCTTTTCAGCATGAAGAACCCAGAACTATCTGATGTCCACATCATGCCCAAGACTGGGAATTTTACAGACAGAGAGAGAGGAGTTATAACCAAGGGTTAAGAATCAAATAATTGTGATTGCTAAGTCATTATATAAATACCTTTATAGTATAAAATACCAAAAGGTTAATACTTGAAATTACTGAGGCTGTCTAGAGTGGTTGTACCCCTCTAGGCAGCTCACTTTAGACTTAACCTCACCCTGGTGTCTGCTTACTATTGGGATGGTAATTCTAGATGGAGCTCACCCTTGCATATGCTTATTATTGGAATGGTAGCCAGTCCAGTCTCCTCTGTTTAATATGCATAGGGAAACCTTGTGACTGTCCTCTATTGTGTACTTTCCTATCTCAGAAACTTTCTCTCTGAAAATGATTGTAACTTCCTAACTCCCCCTGGTTTGGGGTCCACCCCCACCATTAATGTTTATTAATGAAGGAACCTGTGTTCTCCTTCACCCCAATTATTCATTAACACCTTGATGTTATAAAATCTTAGAATTTCTGCACATCAGGGGACAGTTTTGGCACCTGCTGAAGTGACCAAGTAAACTTTTTCTCTCTTTGAAATCCCCGTGTCTCAGAAATTGGCTTTAAAGACACATAAGGAGAAAGGAGCCACTTTTACTTGGTATCAATTGTTTACTTATTATTGAGTTTTGAGAGTTTCTAAAATATATTTTGTTCATAACTTTTTTTTTTAAGATTTATTTTTTATTTATTTAATTCCCGCCCGCCCCCCCGTTGTCTGTTTTCTGTGTCTTTTTGCTGCATCTTATTTCTTTGTCCACTTCTGTTGTCGTCAGCGGCACAGGAAGTGTGGGTGGTGCCAATCCTCGGCAGGCTGCTCCCTCCTTCGTGCTGGGCGGCTCTCCTTACGGGTGCACTCCTTGAGTGTGGGGCTCCCCTACGTGGGGACACCCCTGCATGGCAGGGCACTCCTTGAGCGCATCAGCACTGCACATGGGCCAGCTCCACATGGGTCAAGGAGGCCTAGGGTTTGAACAGCGGACCTCCCATGTGGTAGACGGACGCCCTAACCACTGGGCCAAAGTCTGTTTCCCTGTTCATAACTTCTTTATCAGATATATTATTGGCAAGTATTTTCTCTCTGTTGCTTGTCTTTACAAGTAAAGACAACAGTGTCTTGAAGAGTGGCAATTTTAAAGTCATTCTTTAATGGATTGTGCTTTTTATTTTTTATGTAACAAATCTTTGACTACCTAAGTTTACAAAAGATAAGCACATAAAAAACTTGTGTGTAAATATGCAGAGTAACTTCGTGGGTATTATTGAGACTGGGAACAACCCAAATGTCCATCAACAAGTGAACAGATTTTAAATTATGTTTATCCATATAAAGGACTTTGCTTGCTTGTAAAGAGAATGGACTATTGATACATACCAAATATGGATGTGTCTCAAAATAATTATGTTAAATGTAAAGTAACAGACAAAAATATTACACGCGGAATGAAGCCATTTATCTAATATTCTAGAAAATGCAATCTAATGCATTGTGGCAGAAAGCAGATCAATGGTTGCTTGGAATGGAGGTAAGGAATAGGTGGAGGCAGGAAGAATTACAAAGGGACACTAGGATACTTTTGGGAGTGATGGACACATTTACTACCTTGATTATGATACTGGATTTGAAGGGATATACAAATGTCCAAACTTACCAAATTGTGTACTTGAAATATGTTTACTATATGTCAGTTATTCTTCCATTAAGCTGTTAATGGGGAATCTGACTAAGACTTCTTCCAGCTTCAGAGGAAGAACCTTTCAAATTTGAATGGGCAATTAGAAGTAAATAACAGAATTAGTTTCTGAAAGCATTCCAAGTATCTTGCTCATTCACTGTCCTGGTTACATACATTTTAAAACTGAAAATCTACAAAAGACTCAGCAGAAGTAAAGAACAATAACATTACTAAATGGTTTCACATAATCTTCTGAGGAAGGAAAAACTTTCATCTCTGATGGTTCTCCAAAGAACTATCCAGTGATTTGTGCTCCACATTAGTACATTAATTAGATAGCATAGATTCAAGTAAAACTAAAACATAATTGCAAACTGTATAGCCATAATGACAGCAAATGCTTTTTCTGTGATATTGTGTGGCAATCTGGTCGAAAACCTAAAACAATTATGCAGAGTTTTGTAAATTGTGTGGAACTAGAGCTGAGATATCTAACACAAGAAGAAAGTAGGGTAATTTCAAAGAGCCTTTTGGATAGTAATTCAGTATCATTGTACTTCCCATATTACTATGCAATTTGACAGCACAAGTGATACTACATATCAAAGAGGTTTTTAATTTAATTTATTATCCTGGTGAAAGTTTAACAAAACTAACTAATGGCAATTGACATTGACTAATTTCAACAGGTAAACACATTCCAGGATACTACTGATGATCCTTTTTATTTTCATTTTAAGTTAGAATTAATCCTATACTTGATTTTCAACAAATTAAAATCACCCTCTCAGGGTTCTCCATTCTGGAATGATTAAAAATATAATAAACTGTTTGTTAAGAAACACACTACTACATCGAAGTGATAGAGAAAGTGGAATTTTCAATCACTTTTTGCCACAAAAATTTCTTTCTCACCCAGCAGCTGGACATGCATTCCCTCCTAAATTGTGTGGGTGGTGGTGCAGAGAGTTTACCATTAATTTAAGTAGAGAAATAAAAGTACTAGTAAAAGAAGGAGAAGTCTACTTCTGACTAGTTGTTCACACTAAAATTAGCTAAAAGATAGACAAAAAGTTATTCATGGCATGAACTCAAATCAGACAGAAATGCAAATCTGCATAATGTTTTTGAATTTTCCTCTAATCTTCCACATGGATAGATTTATAAAGGGGCAACCAAAGCATAAAAGAAGAAAAATTAACACAGATAATGGGGCAGATGCACATTTGTTGGCCCTTATGTAAAGTTCTGAAATTAGCAGGGTGGCAGGGGTAGGACGAAAGTAAAATGCTCTAAAATATACTGGGTGCCAATAATTTGAAGGACCTTAACATATTTTATTTTATTATAACAAAATCTTGTGGAAAAGACATCATTATGCATGTTTTGCATGTGAAGAAATGGAGACTCGGAGAAGCACATCATTTTCTGAGGTCAGAAGTGGGCGATCTGGGGTTGTATTTGGATGCCTCTGACTCTGAAACTCATACTTTTCCTATGGCATTATAAAATATATTTGGAATGAAAATAAAGAAATGTTGGAAAAATGAGAGTAGAGGAAGAAGAGAATATGAGATTCAGCGAAGCTTTTATCAATCAAAAAAATTCCTCAATTCCATACTACTTTTAGCATGAAGATAAATTTAAAGATTATTTTCTAACACTGATTGCTGTTTTTAATATTTGAAAAAGCAATACATTCATATACATTTTCTTTAAGGGAGGTTTTCATGTCCTGTAATGTTTTATCTCAAAATTTTTGATATTTTTAAAAAGTCAAAATATTGCATTTTATAAAGAATGTATAAAACTATCATATATAAAATGTGATATATTTATTAAAATTTTTAAGCAGAACAATACATTTTGGCTCATTTTAGACAAAACAGTGTACCTGGAGATGTCTCTTGACCACCATTCTTTTTCACTTCAGTATCGCATTATAAGCCATCTTCAGTTTTTACCTTGGGAAAGGCAGCAATCTTAAGGGTATTTATTATTCATTGTGTCTTCATGATGAGTTCTTACTGAATATTTAGCTTAAGCATAAGGAATTGGCAAAGAGAAACTTTTTTTTCTTAAATTCTCATTTACTATATTTCATCTTGAAATTTCCAGTAATTATTTGTATTTCAAGATTAAAATTGAAATATTTTCTGTTAAACTGAAATTCATCAGGTCTAAACATGGGCTTATGTTCATTTTTTTTCTGTAGAATTTGGCATCTGTTCACATCTGTTGAATGTGAACTTTGAATAGAGTTCAAAGTAAGCCTTTCCTTCTGCCACCCCCCACCCCCATTTGCCTTGGAAACTCAATTTTCAGCACTGCCCAGGTAGTACTATATTTTTTCAAACATATACAGACTTAAGAGTCTTGGAAAATTAACTATTGCAGACTTTTCTGGTAAAAATCATAGCTGACAATTAACAAAATATTGAGTGCCCTCTATCTCTAAAGATCATGCAAAATAGAATTGGGTCAGTTAATGTCTAACCAAAGAAAAGAAATCATTTCAAGAACTTACACATTAGGGAATGTAGGGGATGACTACACAAGAAATGATGGTGAAAGAGCCAAATGGAGTGGTGAGATGTTCCAGAAATAGCAGCCATAGTAGGAGGCACTGACCACTCCCAGATGGAGGAGAGGCTATTCCTGGAATGCAAATGCTGTAGTCCCTCTCACCTCCTACCACAAATTTGGAACCACAGTGGCCCATGGAGGAGATGCAGCGAGGAGGAGAAATACCTGCCTTTTCCCTGTCTTTCTATATGCCAGAGCCTCCCATTGTCTGGATGCTTCTGGAAGCCAGCTTTCTGAAATACAGCCTGCATGAGTCAGCTCCCCTAGATAAGAAGCAGAGAAGGGGAAGAGGGAGGAATGAATCTGAGAGCAAATTGATGCAGTAGCAACATAAGAGGAAAGTCACTTTCTTATTGACATAAGTTAATAAGCATAAGATATGAAAGATAATTTAGTAAAAATGAAAGTACAATGAAGACTATAGGTTACTTACAGATATGAAAAATAGGATAAATGCTAACAAAGTAAAGACTGAAAAAATTTAAGAGGACTCAAATAAAAGGAAATAAGAAAAATGACTTAAATGGTTAAAAAAAAGGCAAAATGAATGTCATGTTTTGAATTCTGGGATGTATTATGATTTATGACATTTCTTCTCATTAGGAATTACTTTAGGGGATTGAAAGAAGGCATTTTCACAGAAGAAACCTGAGTGTGATTCCTATAAAGACCAGGGTTTGGTAATTTTTTTTTAAAAAGCCAGATAAGAGATATTATAGTCTGGGATAATATGGTCTCTGTGACAACCACTCAACTGCCATTGTAGTGTGAAATCACTTAGGCAGAGAGCTGGATTTGGCTTGCCAGCCTTTCTCTAGAAAATCTTTATCAACAGTATTTTTTTCTGTCACTGATTAATTTAGAGATAGCCAATTATTTCTCATTTTCAGGCTTACAAAGTGGGCTCCAGGTTCACAATGTGTTGGTTTGCATCCCAGCTCTGCCATTAGCCAGTTGTGTGGATTTGGCAATTTCCTTAATCTCTGAGAAACACAAGTCAGGATGGCTCTGAGTCTATAGGGTCATTATGGAGATTAAGAGATTATACCTGTTAAACACTTAAAATAATCCCTGGTACATAGAGCTAGAATTATATTTGTCTTTTTAACCTATTCTAGCTTTTACTGTTTCATAGATATTTAGTTTTAGTGGTATGGATTTCCTTGATCTAATAAGTATATTTAGACACAGTCACTGAAAAAATATGAGCAATGCTTAATATTTATTCTAACATCTAGTATACACAAAGCAGTAGCAAATTTTATTTCCGTATCTGCTCTCTACAAAGTAAAGTATAAAGAAGTACAGCCAAATTACAACCCAGAACATTAAAGAGTTTATACAGGCTGTGAGAGTTATAGGCTCCAGGGGCATAAAAGAAGACAATTCAATGTGCCAGTTGCTAAATGCCTTGTAATTGGCACATATATTAGGTGTGGCAGGAGCTCAGAAGAAGGAATAAGGCAATTACAGCAGACCAAGAATGCCCACGTATTTACTACGTTAGTATGTTAAACTGATGCAGTTGTATTTTTTTTTAACCTCCTCAGTGATCCCTATATTGAAACCAATTGTACCATGAAAAACTTCAGTTGAAGAACAGTGCAAAACAAATGAACAGTGGACATATACCTGCAGTCAAGTTTTCAATTTAGTATCATATTTTTTTTGAACTTCAAAAGAGATTTTAAGTTGGGGGTAAAAGGGCAATTGAAGACATAAAAAATCAAGTCCAAATAGTCCATTTTAGAGGTAAAGTGAGGCCAGCAAGTGCTCAAGGATGCAAAACCAGCTAGTGCCTGAGCCCGGACTGTAACCCAGGTGCCCTGAAAGTCAGATTCTCTCATACTCATCATAATTCCCTTTCTGTGCCAATGTTTATTCTCTCTGGACTCTTCCAACTATTCAGTTTTAATCCTCCAGATAAACTGATTCTACATTTTCCTATCTATCAAAGTGGGCTTTCACCCATGTCAATTCAGCCGAGCAGGTTTGATATTTTCTCACAAGGAGTCCATGTTTATACCTGCTAGCTTACAGCTGTGGAACGGCAGTGAGGCTGTGTAGCTGACCTCTACGGCTGAATAGGAGCAGGGCGTAGTTTGCCAGGGCTGCTGTAACAAAATACCCCAGACTAGTTGACTTAAGTAAAAGAAATTTATTAACTTGTGGTTCTGGAGGCTAGAAGTCTAAAATTGAGGTATTGGTATGACCATGCTTCCTTTTAAAGGGGGGATAATCTGTCCCTACCCCTCTCTGCTTCTAGTGGGGGGCCAGTAACCCAGGATGTTTCTTGGCTTGTGGCAGTGTAGCTCAATCTCTGCCTCCCTCACATGCCATTTCTGTCTGTCTTTGTCTTATTGTGTTGAAATTTCCCTGTCTGTAAGGACGCTAGACTTACTGGATTAAGGGCTCATCTTAATCCAGTTTGGCCTCATTTTACTTAATAACATTTTCAAAGATCCTTTATACTAATATGCGCACATTGATAGGACCGGGGTTCAGGAGTATAACGAGTGTTTTGTGGGGACACAATTCAAGCTATAACAAAGCTCATGGCAGAATCATCACCAAGCTGACTTTTAACAAAGTATTTACACTCCAAAATAAACTCATGGATGTAATCTTTTTTTTTTTTTATTGACTTTGTAATAATATTACATTAAGAATATATATGTGAGGTCCCATTCAGCCCCACCCCCCACCCCCCCTCTCCCCCCTCCCAACAACACTCGTTCCCATTATCATGACACATCCATTGGATTTGGTAAGTACATCTTTGGGTGTAATCTTAAGTGACACTACGTGTGAATGAACTGTCTGGCACCCTGCCCATTCCTCGCCTTCAGCTGACCCCCACTCCACCTGCACCTGCCTGCTTCCCACCTGCGCACGCCCCACATACACTTAGATATACAGATTCAATTAATTTAAAAGGCATTTTCCCTGTCTATTTTTTTTTTTAAGATTTATTATTTATTTCTCTCCCCTTCCCCTTCCTGCCCCATTTGTCTGTTCTCTGTGTCCATTTGCTGCGTGTTCTTCTTTTTTGGTCCACTTTTGTTGTTGTCAGTGGCATGGGAATCTGTGTTTCTTTTTGTTGCGTCACCTTGTTGTGTCAGCTCTCCGTGTGTGTGGTGCCATTCTTGGACAGGCTGCACTTTCTTTCGCGCTGGGCGGCTCTCCTTACGGGGCACTCCTTGCGCGTGGGACTCCCCTATGTGGGGAGCACCCCTGCGTGGCAGGGCACTCCTTGCGCCCATCAGCACTGCGCATGGGCCAGCTCCACACTGGTCAAGGGGGCCCGGGGTTTGAATCGCAGACCTCCCATGTGGGAGATGGATGCCCTATCCACTGGGCCAAGTCTGCTTCCCTTCCCTGTCTATCTGAATGAATAAATTCAGCCACAGAGGTTTTCTTTCTAAACTACTGTACTGGAGAGAAAGGTATTAGAATAAACTGTGTTATACATTTCTGAATAAAACTAGAACAATATATACAATATATAATAAATACCCAGCATCTGAAGTCTAAAATACAAAATAACAGCTTTTATGGTCTTTTCATAATTTTTTTTTAGTATAGTTTATCCCTGGTGCCGATTAGAAAAGACACCAGTTGCATCTTAGGCCTACTGAATGGATAAATTGTGAAATAAAACTTTTAGCACAGCATGTGGCTAAAGCAAAGTATACAATAAGTATTATTTTGTTGTCTTTTAAGATTTAGTACTTTTGAAATTCTCCTTTTGAAGCCAATGGTATTATCTGAACTCTACAAATAAGCATCTTGGTATAAAGCAGAAAATAACTTGTCCCTATTATGACAAGAAATTGAGCCAAATTGATAGTAGGTTTTAGGATCTCTAAACCTCAGATTAGAGAGTTAACACTGTCTCTTGTAAAACTGAAAACAAAAAAAACAAAGCTGTAAAAAAAACACAGAACTTAGAGCTGGAAAGGACCCACTAAAACATCCCATCTATCACTCATTTCAGGAAGCATTTCTCCCTAAAATATCACTTAAAACAAGTGTTGTGACTGTCTGGCTTGAAATGGAATTTCATTTCCCACTTCTAGGCATGCCTCTGTGGAGCCTGCTCTCCACCTCTCTCTAGAGTCTGCTCTGACTAGAAGCCATATTTCAACACGTTAAATAAAGAATTGTCTAATGCAAACTGTGCTACTATAATTCCCATTGAAACTCCATTAAGCAAAGAAAAGCTGTCAAGTAAAAATCTGCTGATCCTTAGGGATGACTTGGAGGACATTTTTCCTTTAATGGCTTCATGCTTTGCCAAACCATAATTCACTTATGTTTCTGTCAACAGCTTCATCAGTGTGAGCATTTGACTTTCCTGAAAATGACATTATGGCAAGTTTCTTTACTATGCAAAGCTATTGCCTTGAAAACTCCATGTGGGAAAATGAAAGCTTTTAGTCAACTCTGCTGTGAAGGAAGACATTAGAGAACTTGGCTCACATGTCACAATAAACGTTTTCGTTTCTTAAGAAAACTCAGGGATGAACTAGACAGTGAAACTGAGTGATTTTAATCACCCAAAACTGTAGTAATTCCCCAGAAGTGTTTTTCTTGGATAGCTTTTGTAGCATTAAGGAATTGAATTTAGTAATAAAAGTCTAGTAGATATTTAGTGTTAACAAAGTAATGAAATTGTTATAGGAGGAGAATAAAAGGGTCTAGAATTGTTCTTACCTATTTTTAACCCTTCAAAGTACAGTAGAAAATATTGAAATTATATTCTACATGTTGTCTACTTGTAAAACATAAAGAAATATACCTTTCTACTTCAGTGGAGTGTTGATTAAAGTAAATTTACATTGGAATGTAACTTTGATATTTATGTATAAAAGTTGCTACAGAATGACTATATACCTATTTACATATTTGTATTTATGTGTAAATATATATTCTCTTTGTTTACATATATATATAGTTAGAGACTATACTCCTTGGAATTGAATTTGATATTTATGTATTAAAGACTTCACAGAATGTGCATATATGGATATACACACTATGTGTCTTATGCATGTGTATATGTGTATATATATGTGTATGTATATGTATACCAACAAAGAAACAGGTATATAGCCATTGTGCACAATTTTCATATGTCCTGGTTTGAATCTTTTGTAGTCCCCAGTATATCCTGTTC
Organism: Dasypus novemcinctus; assembly: GCF_030445035.2. Taxonomy (NCBI): domain Eukaryota; kingdom Metazoa; phylum Chordata; class Mammalia; order Cingulata; family Dasypodidae; genus Dasypus; species Dasypus novemcinctus. The sequence continues at coordinate 162,998,852 of NC_080673.1, read as the reverse complement.
CTAAAATGAACCCATTCCTGTACATGTAAACCTATTGTATGTGGGGACTTTTGGTTAGATTCAGTTAAAGGATCTTTTGATTAGATCACTTTTGATTACATAGCTTCAGTTAAGGGCCTTTGATTAGATTGTGGGACCTAGGGTGGCTCTTAATCCTTTTACTGGAGTCCAGTATAAACTGAGTAAAGAGAAAGAGAGCTACTGTTTTTACCCTGCCATATGAGAGGGTACTCCAGGGTTTCCTACCCCTGCAGAAAGATAGAAAATCTCCAAGAAGCTGAGAGAAAGTCTGGAGTTTGGAATAAGAGGAACAGATAAAGCTGAAACAACAAAGACCAAAGGAGGGGGAGAGACAAGCCATATGCTTGAGTGCCCACAGCTGTGCTCAGAGAGAACCTGAGCCTAGAGAAGAAAGCAAAGACCAGTCACCATTTTGCCTTGTCACATGGCATGAGTCCAGGGTTGCCAGCAACTGACCTTTTGTGAGACAGGATCTCTGATGATGCCTTGATTTGGATATGTCCATAGTCTCAGAGAAATGTAAGCTCTTAGTCTAATAAATTCCCATTATAAAAGTCAACCCATATCTGGTATTTAGCATTGGCAGACTTTGACAAACTAAAAGCATACATTAAAGAAAAATGAAAATAACCTACAGTGGTTATTTGAATGTGTGGTCTTCTAAGGTGAAAAGCCAGATACCAGAACTGCCATTGGGACATATTAAAAAGATTCTGAATCTCATGCCAATTTGGATCTCATGCCAGTTTCCTTAGCTGCCTGTTTTAGGACATGATGGGAGGGAACACTGGTCTGGCAGGAATTTGGAAATCTGTGCTCTGGTTTTCTTCCTTATACTATGAGTATCTGGGAGTGTGAAACTTTATGCTTCTTGCTGCCAGTTTCAGAATCTTCTTTTTTTTTTTCCTCCAAAGAATTATTTTCAGAAAGAACTAATGTCTGCATTAGACAACTATAAGGGTGTTTGAGGAACACTTTGTTGTTTGGACTAAAAGAGTGGGAAGCAGTAAAGGAACAGATGTGGTAGAGAGAAAATGCTTGCTTGCTAATGGTTTACAGGAATAGCAATTGAACCTGAAATTCTTAAGGGAGAAGTGGCAGGTCTGACACATTAAAAGATGCCACTACCAAATTGTACTACAATCAAGAAACCATGAGGAAAGAGAGATAGGACATTTACCTGTGAAAGGTAGCTTCTGTGATCCTGATTTTGCCTATGAGACTTCATATTTCCCCATATGAAAGCATGTATTTTACCTTTGTCTCATGTGGGTTTCCCAAGTCACAGAGCCTGAGCTTGTGTTTAGGTGCTTGTGTTTTACTGAGGAAGAAGTGAGGGATCTGTTTTAATTAGCGAACAGCTGCCTAACTCAATATACTAGAAATGGGTTGGGTTTTTAATGGGGATTTATTAGGTTGCAAGCTTAAAGTTCTGAGTCTGTGAATGTCCAAATCAAGGCATTATCAAATGATGCTTTATCTCTGAAGACCAGCACATGGCAGCATCTGCAGGTTTCTCCCTTCTCTTCCAGATTTCATTCTTTCAGCTTCTGGCTTCCCATCTTCCGGATTCCGTTGATTTCAGCTCCTTGCTCTCATGGTTTCTCTTGCTGCTCTTGTGGTTTATTCTCTACCTTCTGTGTGCTTCTCTCTATAGTCTTCCCATTTATAAAGGGCTCCAGTAATAGGATTAAGACCCCACTTTGTTTCATATCCTACTGAATTGATCTAATCAATTACAACAGGTTTATATCTATAGGAATGAGATTGTCTCTAAGGACTTGATTTCCTGGGTTCCATAAAAGGCTCAAACTACTACAGGACCCAAGACAGAAAAGAGAAAGGAGGTTAGGAAAGTTGTGGTATCAGTGGAAATTTAGCTTCAGTCAGATCCTGTGAGGAGCTCTGGAAGATACATAACAGAGTTGGTTCTGCTTTGAAGCAAGGGGGCAGGCTTTGTTCCCTTGTGGCAAGTTTGTCTTGGTTGCAGGCTGCCTTCGCAGCGGGGAGGAAGGAAGAAGAGAGAAAGAAAGCATAATCACTTTGGCAAGATGGCTCCCACTGGCTGAGTGAAATTCTCCAGAGGAGGGTGTAGTTAGAATAATTGGCAGCCAATACTCAAAAGGTAACCTAGGCAAGGTACTAGCTATATATGCTATAGTTTTCCATTAATGTACCCTGATATTTCTGGCAGGGTGAAAGACCAATGTAAGTTCCATTTCATTTTAATTCCTCATACAACAATGTGAAATCTTATCTTTCACTCTTAGTATTTTTGTTGTTGTTGTCTTATCACCACAAACTTATCAACTGTTGCCTTTGTTTGTTTTTTTTGTTTGTTTTAAAGATTTTTATTTTTTATTTCTCTCCCCTCCCCCTCCCTCTCCCCCAGTTGCTCTCTCTGTCCATTCACTGTGTGTTCTTCTGTGACCGCTTTGATCCTTATCAGCAGAACGGGAATCTGTGTTTCTTTTTGTTGCATCATCTTGCTGTGTCAGTTCTCCATATATGCGGCGCCATTCTCGGTCAGGCAGCACTTTCTTTTGTGCTGGGCGGCTCTCCTTACGGGGTGCACTCCTTGTGCGTGGGGCTCCCCTACGCGGGGGACACCCCTGTGTGGCTGGGCACTCCTTGCACACATCAGCACTGCGCATGGGCCAGCTCCACATGGGTCAAGGAGGCCTGGGGTTTGAACCGCTGATCTCCCATGTGGTAGGTGGATGCCCTATCCATTGGGTCAAGTCCGTTTCCCTCAACTGTTGCCTTTGATTTCATTTACACATTTTCCTTTTTCATTCCAACTTCCCTCTGTTCTGCTTCTGCGAAATTTCCTTCAGGCCATGAAGAAAAGTCAAAATTTTCTCTACCATGTTGTTTTAATTTGTAGGCCTTCTGGTTTTGTATCTGAATAATTGTTTCTTATTATCACCAAGTTTTAGAGTCGTCCTATGTAATTATTGATTTTAGAAAGTGAAGATCAGAGGATTTTCCAAACAAACAAGTAGTTTCTGGATACTTATTGGTAGACCTATGGTGAACTGGGGAATATGATGATCAGCTTATTCTGGGATCTAACATCTTTCGAGTACTTGATGTGGAAGGCTCTAAATAAAGACTAAAATTATATTCAAGATCATGATTCTTTTAGATATTTATGGAGGAATGTGTAATATATTACTTCTTCTTGCAGAATGGAATTTTGAAATAATTAACAAGTGGAAGTTGCTGTTAGTTGCCCACCAAATGTTCATCTCCCACCACTTATTTGTGAGCAGTACTGTAATTTTGTTTGACGTTGTAACATAGCAGACCCTAGGTTATGATTGGAGTAAACCAATTTCATTTTGTAGGACAACCTGACTAAAACTTTATGCCTGTTTCTTCTTTAATCATTTCCAGGTTTGAGTTTTTAAGGAAAATAATTTAAATAAGAAAACAGTAGGTTTTAGGCATGGGGATATCTGTTCAGGATAATATGATTGCTAGCAACTTTAGTTGATTTTTTCTTAGCCTTCAAACAATGGACAGGAATAGCCAGTAAATTAATCTGCATGAACTAAAAATTCATTGTTACTGACACATACATTTCAATACCATGGAGAGTGTCAGTGTGGGCTGGGATGTTTTCTTGACAGATTGTATCATAACTTTGAATGACATAAAATTGTACCCTCCCCAAGCCCCAGCTCTTTTTCTTCAAAGTGTTTATATTTTGGGTGATATGGTTGCACTTCTTTGATACAGAAAAAATGAAGAAGACTGTCTATATTAAAGGTTTTGTTTTAATAAATTAAAATTTGATATTGATATCTAATTACCAACAGAAATAATGGCATTATAAACACTATAACATTAAACTTATTATTTCAATATGTGCCCTGGTAGCTTCACAGAACAAATCAATGAATTTTGTAATTTTGCATTACATTTTTCAATTTATTCAGTCTGGTAGGCAACAGTGTTCATGCACCATTTTATATTGCTACCAGTAATAAATGAGAGTTCCTATTTCTTTCATCCTCTCCAATTCTTGTTATTTTCCATTTTTTAATAGTAGTCATTCCAATGGATGGGAAATGGTATCTCATTGTGGTTTTGATTTGCATTTCCCTGATGGCTAATGATGTTAAGCATCTTTTCATGTGCTTTCTGACCATTTGTATATCTTTGTTGAAGAGATAGCTGTTCAAGTCTTTTGCCCATTTTTAATGGGATTGTTTGTCTTTTTTGTTATGTTGAAGAAGATATATGTTATATATTCTGCATATTTGTCCTTTTTTGATACTTGGAGAATATGCAAACTCATAGAATCAAAATCTAGAATATAGGCTACCAGGAGAGGAGGAGGCAATAGGGAATCGTAAGTTGAGACTTAAAATATACAGAGTTTCTCTTAGGAATGATGGAAATGTTATAGAAGGTAGTGATGGTAGCACAAAGCTGTGAATGCAATTAACAACATTGAAATACATAATTGAATATGACTAAAAGGGAAATGTTAGATTGTATATATTGTAACATTAATTTTTTTAAATTCATGGAACTACATTTTTTAAAATTTTAAACATTTGCACATTTTTTTATAAATACAATGTACGTTACTCCAACAGAGCAGTCCCATTGCCCTATTCTAATTCTTAGCTATTAAATCCTACAAAAAATCTGTCTTTATAATAACTCAATCAATGTATAACTAAAACATTTATAGCTACTTAAAAGGTATCCCTGAAGATGCTAATTTTCAGCAAAATGCTCTGTCAGACGGACACATGCTTAGTCTAAAGGTCTGACCCACTTACTCATGCAACACAGAACCATATGTTAAGCCATGGACTTTAATTAAGAGTACAATTATAAAAATGTTCTATCATTAATCGCAACAAATGCTCTACACTAATGCACTAATGGTAGGGTGGTATATGAGCATTCTGTATTTTATGCATGATTGTTCTGTAAACCCACAACTTTTCTAATAAGGAAAAATATATAACGACTATTTTATATTGCTTATATTGTTTATAAATTGTGTGCTACATATTCTATCAGTAAATATCAGCCAAATTTATAATACACATATATATGTGTCTATATGTATATCTATATATATATAGAGAAATGGTTGTTAAACATTTACCAACACACAACTGGGCATACTTTACCATTCCAGAAAAATGCAACTGGTGTTTTATTTTTGTTGTTTAAGGAAATTTTGCCATTTTAGTTTCTTTCAGTACTTTAACCAAAGTTGGCACTGGAAAGGCCACACGTTTTTCAGGAGAAGAAATAGAGCTTTTGCCAGGTGTCCCTGAATAGTATTTCTGCCAGCTGTTGAGTGGCATTAGCCAAAACTTGTTTTTGCACAATGTACTTTTGGCTCTGTTTTAATAGCAATTTATTTCAGTGTTCTTTCCACTTCACTAAGGGCCATGACCACCAATTCATTTCTCCACGCTTTCCTCCAAATCTCAGTTATCGTGGAAGAATTAGTACTTCTTGAAACAGGTGTCAATGACTTGGGAACTTTTAACCATTGATACTTTTCCTGGAAATGGTGCATTCACAAGTCAACAGAGACATTTGTAAATTGCAGGACCATGACACACAGAAGAAAATCTCCACAACTTTTTCATCTAAGGAAGAAAGCCTTGCAGAGACACATTAATAACTATGTTTCTTCAGGTACATAATTGAGCATGTTTTCAGTTTTGGGTGACTGTGGCCAGGATGCAAAAGGATGATGGACAGATACAGAAAGCAGTGTCTATTGTGAAGTAACTTTAGAAGTAAATTATTTTAAACAGGTTTTGAGGTGAAACACTGAAACATCTCAGAATTAAAAATGTTTATTTAAAATTTTCAATTATAGTTAAACAAATTTACTATGTTGGAATTTAGCTATAAAAATTAGATACTCAATTGAAACCCTGATTTAACAATATAATTTGGATATTAAAAATCAATTTTATGCATTGGATCTTATTAAATGAATTGTGTAATATTTCATGCAATACTAAAAATATCCCACTGGATAAGCCAAAAGTATTTGACTTAGATTATGACTGTGGAAAGTATGATCTTTGGTGTTATTGTTAATAAAGAAAAAGTAACTATTTTTGCTATTCTTCTCTAAGAGCCACCTTATTTAACAAAATATAGTCAGAAAGTGTTGGGAAAATTAAAATACAATTAGTTTTATCATACATTTTCCAATACAATCTTTTTTTGACAAATTTTTATCTTGTGTATTATGTGTATTTTCACCAGACTATTAAAAGTACAAAGCTAGTTCATCCAATATATAGAAAATATTTACAAAACAACAGAATTGACAAAGCTGTTGTCACGGTCAAACCATCATCCCAATCAGAATTTCTTTTTGTCAGCTGAACTCTGATTTCATTTTCAATTAAAATAAGTATGTTTAAAAAACAAGAGAAAATATATTTATTTGTACTTGAATGAATATTATTAAAAAATCCTGAGAAATAAATTATGGGACACAATAGATAATAAAATATTAAATACCATCTAATCAAGATCAAGATGAGATAAATCTATCATAATTATCTATTTTATAATATATTTTAATACAAAGTAATTCAATATGGTATATCTTATTATTTTGTAATGATACAATGCACTGTTAAATTATGTTATTTGTGAAATGTATTAAAAGGGACGGTGTTACTTTAATAAATGTGTGCACATATCTAATTTAATTATTTGGCTTTTAAGAATAATAAAATGAAAATCAAGGATTAAAATCAAAATGATCTTATTAATTTTGTAAAATTCTAGAATCAAATTTTCCATGGCTTTTATAAAAGAGAACAATGCATACTAATAACCCCCAAGTCTGGAACACTGACTCTCCCTCAATAACCTCACACCTCTCCCCTGTAATAATCACCCTAAAAGACAGTTCTTCTTTCATCAACATTCCCCAATATCCTTTCTCCTTCAGCTATCCTAGCTGTTAAAAAATCTAATGGCAGTTATTTTCTAGTACAACACGTAAGAGTTATCAACCAGACAACCCAGCCTATAGTCCCCTTAGTCCCCAACCCCTATAGGCTCAATTACCTTGGAGAAAAAGGTTATCAGGAATCTCCCAATAAAGGACAGTTTTTAAATCAATAATCAACAAATGGAAATCAATAGCCCATCCTCAGTGGTCATTCAAAATAGAAGCACCCTTGATATTCTTACTGCTGTAGCCGGAGGCACATGTGCTATTATTAATGAAACCTGTTGCTTCTACTAAAATAAGACTGGACAAATAGAAGAAAACCTAAAAGGAAAACAATGAAATTATTCAGAGAGCAAGAGATGAAAATTATGGAAGCCAATCCTGGCTCTCCTCTTTTGTCTCATATTTTTCTTCACCTTTAAAAGTTATACTAATACCCTTACTAATAATTATTTTTCTCCTCATGTGTGGGCCTTGTCTCCTACAGCTCCTCACTTGATTCATCCACTGAGTTGTTCATACAACCACCCAAGAATATGTAAATGGGGCCTTCTTGTTACAAGAACAACAATCAATAACCACCTCTGAAAGCAAAACCCCACCAGCCAAGCCAAATGAGAAGGAAACCCCTATGTCCCCTAACAGCAGGAAGCAGCCAGAATGAATCGATGCCCACTTTCCTCCACCTTCACATGCTAGCCAGGTTGTCCATTCTTGGACCTACTTTATTTTTTTATTATTATAATCAAAACCTGAGAATGACAAGACTAGGCCCCATCCCTAGCCCTCAATCCAAATAACAGCCACGACTTGCAGAAGTTGCAAGTTTCTTATTAACATGCCCCATTATGGAAGGGCAACCAGCTATTTACTCAGAAGGAACCACATCCTGTGACATAGAACAGCCCCCTGTCTAGAGCCTACAAGTCCAGATATAGTTTATTTCCTTAACAAGAATAACCAAAGAGGCCACATGACCCCACCAACTCCTTCCACATCCCTGGAATTCACTAACCCTAGCACACCGTCCCGGAGCCATCCCTATAAGCCCGGGGATCTTACCCAAGCCCCAACCCACTCCCACTGACTAAGCATATTCCTGCCTATAGATGTACTGTATGAATGCATGACTGCCTCTGCCAGAGGTCGGCTGAAGTTTCTATCTTCAGACCCCTTCCTGTTTCTTTTTTAAAGTCAAAAAAGATCTGTTTGTGAATGAATGCAGTCATGTTCCTAGTCAGAGAGGTTTTTTGTGTTTGTTTTTTAAGAGATAAATTATAAAGTTCAAGCTGGAAATTGATTTTCCTGAAACACTCTCTACATGCATACCCTTTGAAAAATTACACAAGTCTTCATTGGAAGACCATTTTTGCATTGGGTCCATAGCTGGAGTCTGTGGTTCTGGCCCTCTGACCTCAAGTTTGAAGTCCCTTTCAGGCAGACTCTGATCTGAAACATTACTCTCCTGGTTCTCAGTCTGCTTATTTCCTTGAGGTCTCATACTGATCACTCCAAGTACAGGTAATGAGGAACCAAGAGCCCTAGTCCAGACTCATGTATCTGTCTGCCTCGTTGCTACTTCCACAATTCGTTCTTATGCCGTATTCAGTGTGACACTGAGCCCAGATTGGAGTTCTTTGGGGTTCTTCTAATGGCCTTCACTTCATCCCTTTTCAAGAAGGCAAGGCACTAGCCACCATTTTCTTGATATCCCCACATCTATGTGAAGGCAAAAAAGAGAAAAAAATTTTTTTTCTAAGGTATAGCCTCATATATGGGGTAAAGGGGTGAGAAGAAAAGGGCATCATTCTATCTTTATCACTCCTCTGCCACAATCTCTGGCACAGAAAAGGTAGACTTAAAGTTTTCTCCTTCCTCAGCGTTACCTCCTGCCTCCTAGCATTAAGCAGCAATCCTCAGAGGCTTGCTGTCATAGAACTAAACAGAGCCTGGGGCATAAGAGGTGCCCCGTATTTGTTGAATGAATGCTCGAATCAGTGAAAAGGTGATCATATCATTAGGCAAACTATAAATTCTGATTCCTTATGCTAGAATATAAGAATAATATTATGATGGTTTATAAGACTCTTAAAAATCCTATATTGTTAGCCAAAACCTAGAGGGTATTACATTTCAATTTGCATTTCAGCCTAAACAGTCATCGCCATCCTACCTCTCAGCCTACCCAGACATCCTGAAGGAGAGCTTTTGCTGACTAGTGAGAAGTCTATTCATATGAAAATGCAGAAGAGGCAAGTCCACTAATGTGTTTTTAAATGCTATTATAATATATTATTCTATTTATTTAAAATATATTGAACCATTACAGCTAATTTAACAATTTAATTTCTGTGCTATGAAAAACCTCAAACTAAACATGGCAAAACTGGCAATATTGACTCTTCCATCCTCAAACTGCTGCTTCCTGAATCTTCCCAATGTGACTTAATGTGACCACAAATCACTCAGCAGTTCTGACCAAATACATAGCTAACCTCCTTTATCCCTAAATTTCCCTCCTTTCTCACACCCAATCCATAATTCAGACCTAGAAATGTACCCAAATCAGAATATATCTTTAATCACTTCCTCCATTGCTACAAATCTAAATCTACGTTCCCTTCCTCTCTTGGCCATGTTGTTTGGCACTAAGACATCAGCTTCACAGAGCAGAGGCTTTGCCTATCTTGTTTTCTGCTATATCCCTAGTGCCTAGAGCAGGGTCTGGCGCATAATAGATACTCAAGAAGTATTTGTGGGATGAATAAACAACTGAATAAGGTAATTCTTTCAATTTTAGAAAGCCTTTATCATTTTTTTCCAACCCAACTCCTGAAGGGTGACATTGCAAGATCAAAAAGCACACCTGGTACAGTGTCAGACATAAGCTTTATTTATTGGGACTTACAGACAGGAGAGGGTCTCCGAAGATGGCGGTCCAGAGAATGAAGACAGCACTCCACAAAGACGTGGGAAACGAGGGGCAATATAAAGGGTTTCAGAACAAAGATATTCCGTAATAGTTTCTGCTAGGGTCACATGAAGCACATAAATGGGGTCTGGTGATGTCAGTGTAAAAAGAAACAGTATGGTCTGGAGAAGATTACAGTCTAAAATACCACCTATAGGTAGCTGCCCTGTGGGGAAGTCTGTTACATTTTAACTTGTGTCCTGGGCAAGCAGGTTACTGAGTGTTTCGAACTGAGCATCCCTTAGGGAGGGGGAACCAGGGCCTGGAAACCACTGAACCCCCACAAGTTTATTTAACAGAGGGGTGATATGATCAAATAATTCCATTTTGAAAGGTCACTCTGTCACTAAACCGATAGACGATATGAGAAAAGTTTGGAGAATATTGTATTAGTGTATTATTTCAGTTAAGAAATATTGATGGTCTTAGTTAAGGTAATGACGTGGAAATGCAAAGGAGGAGGTAGATTTATGAAAGATTTATGAAGTAGGATGGTGGAACTTGATGAATGGTTAGATGTGCCTGATTGGAGAGAGGGATGAGGTTAGGATGGCTCCTAGGTTTTTTTGTTACTTTTTGTTACTGAGATAAAGAATACAAGAGACAAACAAGGTTGGATTAAGGGAAGCTCAACCAGAAACATCAATTTTCAAATATTTCTGGAATATTCAGTTAGAGATATTTAGAAACCAGTTAGAAATAGAGGTATTGAATACAAGGGCAATAATTATGATTGGAGCCATTTGCTTAAATTTGGATGTTAGAATAAGGTCAACCAAGGAGAGTATAGAGAAGAGAGGGGGAATGAAAACTCCTAGGGGCCATTTAGCATTTAAGGGTTGGGGAAAGAGTGGTGCTTCAGGTAAGAATATTGAAACAATATTTTCAAAAACATCTCAAATCACTCCTTTTCATGTGCTCATTATTCCATTCAGGTTGAACCTTTCTGAATATGTTCTGTATTTTTTCACTTGTCTGCTTCTTTTACAATGTCCCCTTACCAGGAATATTCTTTCTCTATTTCCACTGTCTGCTCTTTAAGATCCATTGTCCTAATATTTCCTTAAGAAGGTTTTGAACTTACTCAGATTTCTCTTAGACTGCATTCCTTGAAAGCAAGTCATCTTCAACTTTACTCTGTGAATATAGCAAAGTTTCAGTAAATATTTAATGACTCAATCTGTAGTGGATTGTATTAATATGCCCAATTCTTCACCCCTCCCTGTGTCCATGCACTTGGTCATGTAACTTTACAGCGCCCTCCCACTCCGACACTGGGCTCAGCCCTGAGACTTTCCTTTTCTACGGAATGAGGTAGAAGTGCTGGTTTGCCTCATACTCAAGAGACTTTACATGTTTCTGCTTGCTCTCTCATGCTTTTACCAGTCTCCTGAGAAGAACATGCTTGCTTGCTCATTCCAGGGAATAAGATATGAAAAAAAAAATTGAGTTTCTTCTGAGAATCCAGCATAAATCACCTGAACCTTCAAAAGTATGAGAAATAAACCTTTACTATTGTATGTCATTGAAGTTTCATGTTATTTCATTATGCAATGATTTTATGGTAAGAGCTAACTAGTAACAATCCAAAATGGAATTGTTTTATAAAGGAAAAAAATAAAATGAGCCTCTGTCATTTAAAGAACAAAAAGAAAAGGAATCTGATGAGAAAGGATAGAGTCACTTATAACTCTATGTGAACAGACTTTAACTATTAATAGATTACAATAACTAACATATTCAAATGAATGTTGCCCTTCCAAGCCCTCTTACAGTGATTCTATTCAGTTATTTTTATAATGTTGTTATAGGTTATGAATTCCTTTTTGGAAATTACTTTCAGAACCAATTTATGAATCAGTAAAGATAATCTAGGTTATTTACTTCACCCTTACATCTTGTGAATGCAGAAAACAAAATTGTATTTTAAAGCTCATTATAGCACTTCTTATACAATAATTGTATACAAAATATGGTAAACCAGATTTCTCTAAACCAAACAAACTAGGTTGCATAGGTTTCTTTTATGATTGTAACCAAACTCAATTTGAAGAGTAAAGTGGAAGTGATTTCATGCAAATCTTTATCTGAAAAGCTCTTAAAAGTCAATTTCCCTTTGCTCTCATTTCTTTTGGGGGTTTTATGGTAGCTATTCCTTAGCATATTGAATTGGCACTTTAGGATTTGAAGACACATACTTCTTCAGGGAATTAACTTTCTTCTTTCAATTCAGCCCCTTAAATTTTACTGATGTTGAGGTAATATTCTTTCTCCCCATAAAGTTTCAAATATTAAAAAAAATGAAAGGGATTTTCTTCAATTTAGCTTTGACATAAAGGAAATTTTGTATTCCCTTTTTGTAGAAAATCACACAATTAATATTCAGTGGTGAAATATTTTATTCCTTTCATGGGCTCTCTCTTAAAGGTGTCATAATAAATCATCATCATCAAGAACAAAACAGCAGTGACAACATTATCTTTGTTAACCAGTGAGCATTTTGAGGCTTTTAGAAGAAATGTTTAGGCTATTTTCAAGCTTCTTTCAAAAGATTATATTTTGATAAAACCATAAGTATGTGGAGCTAGCTTTAAAATATTTCTAGGTGTGTCTGAACAGTTGCCTTTTCAGGTTGCTTTTCTTTATAGTGTGAGGAAGAGAAAAGATTTTTTTTCTGTGTGTAACTTGATCAAAACTGAGGAAAGAAATAAAATAGGGGTTAAATAATTTGCATTTATAAGATAGAAAGATAATCACTTATGGTGATATTAAGCTTTTTAAGACTGAAGACAGAAGAAAGAGAGCCCTGTTTGTGTGCACGTGCATGCACACACAGAGAGACTAGGTATTTCATTAGGGGAAGATGAACAGAGGAATTTCCTGTTATCTGACAGGGTCCAGTACCCATCAATGGAACGCAGTTATGAGCTGTTCCACATCCGTCACCAGGCTTCTCCTTGTGCACTGATTTTACCTGTGAATCATAAATCACAACAGTTGGTTAGGCAAGGAGGACAGTAAGGTAAACTGGTATAAATATAGGAAGCAGGTCTTAAAATCTTGTATATATCATTGTAGTGAGCTGTTGTTTAGCTACTCTATTAGATGAGCATGCATAAAGAAGAAATGTTGGATGAAGTAATCTTAGAGTTGGAGAGAAATCGAGCATTAAGAAAAAAATGTGAATTTCAACCAGTAAAATTATAATGAAATTATCCCGATAGAAGAAAACAAAAGTGAAAAACAGCTTCAGCAGGGGGCACTAATGTGCTTCTGACAGGCAATGGCTGAGCAGCAGTAGCTGTAAAAGGAGGAAGTAGATGGGTTATGCAGATGTGCTCCTCTCTCTGCTAGGGTTTCCAGGAAAGAATTGTGCATTCCAATAAAATTCTGAGATGCATAGCTCTCTTAGTAAATACATATTAAATGCTCGTACTTATATATTGCAATTATGTATTTGTAATTACAAACATAATCATGAGTTATTTCTAAGGAAAAGTGCCTAATAATTAATGCTAACTTTTAGAAATTATTTTGAAATTAGTCTACAGATTAAGTTTTTATTTTCCTAAGTCCCTTTTGAGTTTTGGGTTAGTCAGTCTCCCAAGGGAGATTTTGTAGGTGGATAATTTAAAAACTTGGCAGTGTGCTACAGACCAGTGCTTCTCAAACTTTGATGTGAACTGAGTCACCTTAGATCTTGTAATAAGTGGATTTTGTTTCACTAGAGCTGAATGAGGCTTGGGATTCTGTAGTTCTAACTATCTCCCTGGTGATGTTGCTGCTGTTGATCCTTTTTTCACACAGGCAAGGCTATGAGGAATATATATGAAACATACGTTCTAGTTCTGGTAATAACCCTTAATCAGTTATGTAACCTTGGTGAAGCATTCAATATTTTAACCCCTCTCATACTGAAACAGAAAAAAAAAATTGATTTCTCTTCTGCTTATTTGGTAACAATCATCCTCAGGTCCTGTAAAACCCTGAATCATCTACCAAAGATAATATTCCATTATACTTTGCACATGTATGAGGCAATAAGTTGAGAATAGACTAGAAAATCTTAGAAAGCAATTTTTATTTTTTTGAGGTATGGGGGCCAGGGGTTGAAACTGTAACATTGTATGTAGGAAGCCAGCGCTCAGCCACTCAGCCACATAAGCTTCCCTGAATTGACTTTTTGTCTTTTTTGCTAGCTGTTTGTTTTTTGGGTTTTCAGGAGGCACTGGGAACTGAAACTGGGTCTTCCCATGTGGGAGGCAGGCACTCAACTGCTTGAGCCACATCCGTCCCCCAAGAAATTATTTTAAACAAAGATTAAAGGACAAAATTATTGGTTAAATCTTAAAATTACATTTAATTCAGATTTCATTTTTCTAGATTGACTTTTAACCCCAAAGAGATATTTAAAATATGAGCAGGTAGAATGCAAGATAGCTAAATGAGAGAAGTGGCAGAAAATCTAAAAACTGGGTGGAAATGTAGCAACACATCACTGAAAGAATGAAAAATTGTGAGTCATTTAGTTATGTAATTATGATTTTTAAAATAATATCCCAAGAAAGAATGAGAAAACAATTTTGAGTAATCGAATTGTGTGATTATGGTAATAAATTAATATTCCAATGGGATAGCTGCTAAAAATAGTTTACTTACTACCTATTATGCTAGTAAGGTGCAGCCAGCCCTGCTCCTCACACTGTCTTTCTTCTTTGACACCTGGCTTCTTATTTGATCAGGGTAAGTTTCCCAACATATAGTTCTTGCCCATATGGTGGAGATTTGGACCCAAAGGGTATCAGGAATGAAATAAAGAGAAAAGGGGGAAGGAAACAAAGAGCAAGAAGGAGCGAGTTGGGATCAGGGGGTCTGTGAGTAGAGACACATCAGACAACTTATATGTCTCAGCAGAATGCCAAGTCACAGCAGTTTTGTTTGATTAGGCATTTGTTACCTTTGGAATTAATGTCTGAATATTCAACAACTGAGTTGTTTCAGTAAATGACTTCTCAGACCTGCAGGCAAAATAAAACAGGATGCATATAGGTCTATATGTGAAAATGTTGCATTCAATCATTCAGTCATTCAACTAATTCAAATAATTTCTACTCTTAGGGATAATTTTGGAATCTTACTACCTAAGGTCTTACTTACCCCAGTTCCAAAATGTAGCAACTGGGTCTTGGATGAGTTACTTAACTCTCTGAGTCTCAGTTTCTACATCTATAAAAAGTTATGCTTCATCAAAAAGCGTAACTTCATGGGGTTGGTGAGGAAATTAAATGAAATATAATACATGGAAATACACTGCTGGATCACGGCAAGACCCCAGTTTATGCTGGCAGCTATCATTGCATTAGACCTTATTTTCATCAGCAGTTATTATTGCATTTACTGGTTTACAGGGACAGATTCTAGCTCATTCTGTGCATTCTTCTTAGATTGTGGTTATTCTGTGGCTGGTCCATATTGATGCTCAAAATCCAACTTTCCACTTTGAGCTATCAAAGCTTTGCTTTAAAATCATATTTTTTTCTTGTAGTTATCATTTTTATCTTTGTCAAAGTTTTCATCCTATGTTAGCATGGTGTCATGTTAACTGATGAATTAATCTAACTTCTCAGGCAATTCTTTAAATGATTTTAATATTTTGAATAATTGTCTATATTAATAGCTTCTGTAGTTTTACTTACAAAAGTGGTAAACATCCTGCATTTTTCACATCAATCTTAAAAATAAATAGTAAGCTGAATTTTTCTAGAAATGAATTCTTCTAAAGGCAAATATAAGCATTAAAATGCAACTGCATTTAGTGAGTTTCATGTATGCTGTATGCTTTGGTATTGTTATCTCATTTAAGCCTCATAGCAATTCCTTAAGGTAGATAGGTAGATATTGTCATCTGATTTTTACAGATGAGGAATTAAATTTGAAATGTTAGTTCAGTTCCTTTTTCCAAATTCACACAACTTAAAAAGCAGCAGATAAAGATTCTAAACCCAAGCCTCATTACCTGAAACTTGGTACTCATTTTCAAAACCAAAAAGACGCTTTGAACTTAACTTTGAGCTCTGGAACTAGGCTGCAAGGGATGCTGAATTCAATTCTATGAGTAGGATTTGAGATTATGTGGCTGCCAAGATGTCTTAAAGTTGGTATCTTTCATCCTCGCTCATATAGTTCATGTGGCAACTATTTCCATCAGGAAGTACAACCCTTCCTTGCTAAAAATGTCTATGGTTTTGAAATGCAGTAATTATTGTTGAAAGTCGAGTGTTGGAAACAAATTTTTGGATATGCTGGAAATCACTGGGTTAAGTTGTATGGCTTTGTCTTCCTTTCCGTCCCTCCCTCCTTCCATCCTTCATTTCCTCCCTCTCTCCCTCCCTCTCTCTCTCTTTCTCTCTCTCTCTCTTTCTTTCTTCCTTTTCATTTTCTAAGGCTTTAAGGTGAAAGTGGAAATATTTAATGAAAGTATATGTCTTTAACATGTCATGTACACAACCTCACTGTAACAGACAGGATCTCAGCAAAAAACAGAATTCCACTCAGACTGGTCATGCAAAGAAATTTTACTAAAGGGACAACTTACAGAAGAGTGAGCATGGCTAATAGAATCAGCAAGAGATGTTGAGGCACTCAGAGACTAGCAAGAGGTAAAAGCCATTTTCAGTCCTAGATAAAAAGGTGTAAGAGGAAGGAAAAATGATGCAGAGCTTGTAAAACCTGAAGCCTTGCAGTGGACATCTAGGCAGGAGCTTTAATCCTGGAAACATACAAAGAGTGCAAGAAATGTCCTGCCAAAGCAGGGAAGCAGTGGAGAAGATTCCTCCCTCCCCCTCCAGCCCTTGAAGGTGACTTTTCTAGGGAAAAACCAACTGAAAGAAATACTGTAATTCAATTTTTTGAGGATCAGCCTCCAGTGATACTCAGTAGGAAGAAGTGGGTAAAAATATTGGAGTTTGGCTACAGTGAGGCAAACAGATAACTAGCACATTTACTCTATGGGGTTTTATACATCATTATTTAGAGGCTGCATCATTTTGCAAAAATGCTGCTTGGTTTTTACATAATTTAGTTTAGTGAAATTAAGGTTGACATGGTAAAACATTACTAAACATATAAGAAAATATGATTCCTAACTTGGTTGTGGGGAATAAACTAACTTAAATTTAGGAATGCACTTCTAGGATTGCATTAGAATCAGTGGAGAAATATTTTCCTTTATTAAGAATGCCACTAGAGTTAGATAAAATATTTTGTTTCTTAGGATAGAAAGATTTGCTTGTATAAATTTTGATTTTAGAGGAAAACAGTTGAGTGATTTCCAAAATATTTCCACAAGAGATAGTATCAGTGTTAGACTTGAATTCTTCTTTCCTAGAAAAATGAAAGATGCAATTATATAAGCAATTTTAGGTCATTTACATGTAAAATGTAAATGTGCTCTGGAAGAAATGAGAGGCAATTTTCATAATCCTCAGCTCAATGACCAGCTTCATTTCTTTCTAATCAATGTTCTTGGGCTTTGGAAACATGTCTCACACACTAGGCAATACTCCAAGCTCTATAGGGATATTTGTTCACCATTATGCAGTAAAAAAGATAATATTCTGATCAATTCTTGTCAGTCTACATGAGATACATAAATTATATGCAATTTCCCATTATATTAACTTGACTCTACTCAATTTTAGAGGCACCTAGGCAATGCAACTAAAGCAGTTTCTAATTATTCCACTAAGGAGCCGTCTCTGAATCTGATAGTCATTAGTTTTAAGATTACAGGTTTCTCCTATAGATTTCATATAGAAGGAGTCAATTCTTGTAACTTTTCACTTCACTGTTAGGGTAGGAGCTGGACAAAGTAGGAGACAGTGAGGGCTGGTAAGGAGAAGAATTTAGTAAAAAATGACCCAAGGACACAAATAGTTTCTGACTAAATTATATATTTTTCATCTTCATGTTTTCTCCATGTATTTTATAAATACAAGATTTCTGTGAGCTCAATGTTTGAACATAGCTCTGCTAAAATTTCTTTTGGGCTCCCTACTAAACTTAGGAAATACTTTAATGAATTCATTTTTAGTAATTTGCCCAACTTCACCAATTACCTAGCTTCTTATCTACAGTCTGAATCCTATTTATATAATTATGTGTAATTATTTGACACTTTCTTAAGGGAAAACAGTATAACTTTTCTTGAGAAAAAATGATCAGGAATCCAAATTTATTAATTATTATACTTGTGACTATGGGCACATTAATCTATATGGATCTCATTGTCCTCATATGTTAGTGGGGGGATAAAATAATTCTCTATATTGTGGGCTTTAACAAGGTACCATGTGTTAATTGCACAGTAAGACTGGTGCATAATGGGTCCTAATTAATGGTTCCTATTATCTCTTTTTACTTGTTTACCTAAGATAATAGCCAATAGCTCTGTAATCTATAAAACAATACTGTAATAAAAGTATATAAAAGAAGAAAGAATAATAATCAGTAAAATCTAGAAACTAGAATACATTCGAGAGTAATTCATTCTACCTAGACGGACACTAGAATTGAGTGGCAAGAGACCATAATGCCCAGATCAGAAAAAAATGAAAGAGAAAAAGAAAGATTCTGAAATTCTGGCTAAGAGGTCTAATAATAAAGCAAAAGAACTAGAAATGGGAGATAATATAAAATGTTCTGAGACAAGTTTAATCTGTTTTGGTATAAAAAGGTATTCTGAACTGAGATGATTCAGGAAGGTTCAAAACTGGAAACTCCCTTACCTTTGTATATTTGACCACAAACTTGTAGTATTGCCTTCACTGATCCTCACTCCCTGACTTGACTAAGATGATTTCTGGTATCCAAAAATATTAACTTAGAAAGTGTTGTCATTGCAACTGGCGATCAGCCAAAGGGCTTGAGTAAAGGATGCTCTCTTGTGAGGGAGTACTGTTGAGTCCTCATTATTTGCCATACACCAGTATCTCTATAACACTAATGAATATTCATTATTCCATATGTTTATTCAACAAATGATTATTGAAGAGTCTTTTAAATGCTTTGCACAGCAACAAGTCCTGGAGATACAGAATAGCACAGTCTTTTTCCACGCAAATCTGAAAATCGAGTAGGGAAGACTGACTTGTACAACAAAAACTGATAATTTACTGCCATTAACACCTACATAATTCTGTACATGTATATAATAATTGCACTTATTAAGCACTTACTATTTTTCAGATATTCATAACCATCAAGCTTCACAATTATTGTTCCCATTTCATAGGTTGGGAAAATGAGACAAAGAGAAACTAAATGACTTATCCAAAGCCATATAGTAATACAAAGCCTACACCCAGATTTTAATCTTACTATTTCATGCTGTTTGACTCTAACAGTGATTAATTTTTCTGGGATGATAGAAATTAGACAGGTCACTATAGGAAAGGACTAATAATGTGGGATTTAAAAGATAGATTATTTTCAGGTGGAAGAGAAGTGTAAGCACAATCCTTCAGAAGGAACAGAATATTCTTAAGAACATGAAGCAGTATAGTATATTTCTGAAATAAAAGGAGTTTGGTAATGCTGGATTTAAGGTCAGAAGAAGATTGGTAAAAAGTGAGGTGGTAGAGGTAGACAGAGGATAGGGAACTAAAAATCTTCATTTTCAGGTCATTTGGAGGTTGATAAATGGTTTATTACCTTTAGTGGTAGAGACATGCTGTGTTTTTACCAGAATGCTGTTCTTTGGCTGTGTAGATGAGAGACTAGTGAGACGAAGATTGGAAGACTGAGAAGGCTGTCATTACGGTTTGGGAATGAAAATAAGGGGATCTAAACCAGCACAGGCACAGTGCAACAGTTGAATTTGGAATCCAGATGATGAGCAGGTAGAATACACAGGATGTAGTGAATAGTTGGGAAAAGGGAAATGAGGGAAATGAAAAGTGGGTGTAGCACAGAAAAGCAGGGAATTCAGAAAGAGAATTTCTTTTTTTCCAGTTTTGGGGGATAAGGTTAATAGTGATGCCCTCAACAAAAATTTGGATTACCCAAGGAAGAATAATCAGCTCTTCTTCTTGAGCAGGGAAATGGGGAGTGAGAAAGGGAATAAGACTTTAATTTTGGATGTGTCTGAGATCTTTGTCAGATAAACAGGTGGAACTGGGCAGTGTTCAGTCATGTTTTTTAAGCTTGAATTCAATACAGAAATCTGGGGTGGAGTCTTTTTTGGCAATAATCAGTATATAAGATGCATTCTTTATATTAAGTAATAATGACTACAATTTGTTGAACTTGCCTTATGGAACAGTCATGGTGTAACATCATATGTACCTATTCATGTTTAGTCCTCATGACACTTAAGGCAACTTCTCCGGTGCAGTCAGAGATGAAGCTTAAGTATATTGAGAGCAGATGACTCTGACTAGAGAGAAAGTGCACAGTGAAAGGAGAAGACATGAGTAAACCACTCTGGGGAACACCGAAGACCAAGGGTTAAGCAAAAGAGCCTGAGATGAAGTGATAAGAGAGAAGAAAATCCAGGAGAGAAGGTGTTAGGGAAGCAAAGGCTTAGAGAATGCCTAACAGTTTATAACAGGAAAGACTAAGTAGGATTTAACCCTGAAATATTATAGGGTTAAAGAAGCATTTGATGGCTGGCAAGGTGACCTTTGCCTACATGGGGAGGTGCAGACATGAGAATGCAGTAAACTAAGGAGCTAAAATATATAGAAAGCAGTGTACTGCTATCCTAGTCAATATAATCCAGCTCTCCTTGGAATTTCCATGAAGACACATCGATATACCCCTGACTGAATGGAATGACTATTTTTTCTTTTCTTTTATTTCTTGAATTGATTAATTTCATTGTTGACTGGAACTCTCACAAATTAAAATTCTATTTATAGAATAAAAACAGAATTTATTTTAATGCATGGATATAATACATTAAACTAGTTTATTTAGTGTGCAAAGTAACATCTTTGGGTAGAGATGTTTTTGTTAAATAGCATTTTTAAAATCCCTTTCCAAAACAGAGAGAACTACGTAGGGTGAAAATCACTAGAACAGAATTTTCATCTCTCTGGGTTGGCTTATAAAAATGGAAAATAAGCTCATATAGCTTGTGTAGCATAACTAATGAAGCTTATATAACACAAATGTCCTGGCCTGACCAGCCTATGACTACAAAATATCATCACGAGTAACTCTAAATATCCAAATTACCAAAGTATTGGCTCTATGTGCATGAATGACAGAAATTTGCATCTTTCAGCATGTCCTCTAGCTATTTCTAAGAGCTCCACAGATAGCTGTCACATAAGTGCTCAGCAGTAAGTCTCCCACATTACTCTGCTATAGCCCCTGGCATGATTCCGTATTGCTAGTTTCTGCTATTCATGGCCATTGTTAAATCACCACTAAGCTGGGCATTGATGTCCTTCACTAGTGACTGCTCTTGTCACTACCACTTCTCATCTTAAGAAAGGGGACCAAGCTCTCCTTGCTGTGCTAAGTTCCCACATCTAGGAGAGACTGCTTTAAAATTCCACCCAGGAAGACAAAGTCCAAGCTATAACTTTCAATTAAATTTCACTGTATGCTCAGGATAATGGAAGTGATGTAAAATTTACAGTGTACATTACTGCATGTTGATATGTTGATATTCCTTTTCCCAGGGAAAACTTAATCTACTTATATCTGGCTTTGTTTTTAGCAGGGCCACAAATTTTAGAGCAAATGTAGAATGAGTCTGAAAGCTTGTATTATGCATTCTCTTGCAATATAGCATGTGAGGGGCATGGAAAATCCAGACAAATTCATGCTTTACCAAGCTTGGGCCCTTGGTTGAGTCTTCCTGCATTGGTAGATGAAGAGAAGGTCTCGTGGCACCTGGTGTCTTCCCTACCTTTATGCCCATCTTCCTTCAGAAACTCTTGAAGTAGATAAGAGTTAACTCTGTAAAAACATGCAGTAATAATAATGCTCAGAAAAGTCAAACCATATGTAGAAAAGAAGCATTTCTTTAAGGGAAATGATCAGGAGATAACCAGGTCTGGCTTCCCATACAGAGAAATGGTTGCACATCTTTAAATGGAAATTGTCTCAAGTATATCTATTCCAGAAGATAGTCTTTGATTGGTATGTTTAAATAAAGAAATCACTCAAAAGACATCACAGGAAAAAAATAACGTTATCTTCTGGGGATGCAATATACAATTCAAAGTTTTGAAATGTCTAGTTCATTCTCAGGCACCTCACTTCATTTCTGACATATCAAATTTTAATTAAGTTATGGTTTATTTCATAAAGTCTGACAAGATAAAGGGGAAATGCTGGAAGAGTCATATTTTCCCTCTGAGATGTCATTACTATTAGAAAAGTGGAACTTTCTAAAAATATGAAATTACATAGTACAGTTTTACATAAAATTCAGAAAACGGACAAAAAAGAACCACAAGTAAAATATAATATTGGCATTGCAATTATGCAGTTATAGAAATTGCTTAAAATTAGAGTATATCTTTCTAAATATATAATATAATCTAACAAAACAAAATATTATTGTATTTTATAGGGAAATATATTGTTAGAAAGGAGCATTTTCTCCTTCTCATGGTTCAATGAGAAAATACTCCTAATACCTTTGTCTTCCTCGCCATTTACTATAGCCTCATTATACCACATGCAGGGATAACATTTTTAATCATAGAAAAATGTGATGTTATGTTGTTGAGAGATTAAAAAGTGACCAGGGTGGACTGGCTGGAGTTCTGAAGGTCTGACTTCACTTTTCAAATCAATTCACATCCTACATTTGATACCACCTGGTTGTGGTTGTCTGATCCAAGTTAAATATTGATAGAGGACTTCCAGAATGGAAGCAGCAATATTCTGGTTCATTTGTGCCAATTTCAGAAGCCCAGTAGAGGCAGATTGGGTCAGAAGAATAAACACAGGTGACAAAGTGTGTACCCTCCACTTCCCAGCTTCTTCAGAGGTGATTGGCTGCAATTTCACTGCCAGGTCTCACCTTCCCCTCTACAACTACTATTCCCCTTCTAAAGATGAGTTTTACCTATTCCTATTTGATAGACAGAAATCTGTACTCAGAAGGAAAGCCAATTACCAAGTATTCTGTAAATAAATTTGCATTATTGTAGAGTGCATTATTGCAGCATTTACCACATTTGATTTGTAAATTTGGGAAGAAAAACTGGATGTCTTTTATTAACCCTGCCCTTCTTCTTGGGACCAATTTGTTGGTAGGGAGCATGTATCCTGCTACTCACCATGGGTATGAGGGTGCACTATCACAGTATAGATTGCTATGAATAGATGATTAAGAAACTTTCTTGAAAAATAGACCTAAAGTCTCATCCATCAATCTGACCTCTCCCAGCAATAAAAGGGATAGCTCAATTTTCCAATTTTATTATTAAAAGATAAGTTTTATTTCTCAGTTATATTCTAAATCTGGGCAGGAGGAAAGGACAATTTTTTAATTTATTGGACTTTCCCTCAAGATAATATTAGGTATAGAATATAACATATATGTAATGTTGACTATCTCCATTTGCCCCTCTAGAACTACTCCTCACCCATCACCGTGTTGCTTACCTTTGGAGCACTAATATGCATATGTTACAATACAGGTTGTCAGGTTCCTAGGTTTTTAGTTGAAGTTTGCCAATATGCTCATCAGCAGGACCCTAGAGGGAAGCAGTAAAGTGAGGATAATTATTCCCTAGTTTCTTTCCTTGATGTGATCTCTCATTGGTTGTGTTACTTGTTTGAAGGTCACTGCTCCTTTGAAGACATCTAACTCTACCCCATTCTCTCTCTTTCTTGTTTCCAATAACCAGTCCCTCTTTGTCTTTTTGGTAACAGCTTGGTTACTATAAGACTAAGATTACTGTATTATCCCCTGTGGTTGCTCTGCTACGCACCTTGATAAATAATCCCTTGGTCTATAAACATTGGATTATTGTGTTTTGCATGCACCATATTTATTGCTGGAATATCTTATGCATATATGCATAACAGAGATGTAGAGTTGCTCTGTATTTATTTATTCATGTGTTTAGTCAAGTCAAAACACTTTCTGAGTATCTTCCATGTGTTAGGCAGAACAAGTGCAGAAAAAAACATGATCTCTGCCTTTAAGAAGCCACAGTCTAAGGATAATACTGACAACTAATTATAATACAGGATAGTAATAACTCTGCTGCAAAAAGTGCTGTGGGAACATAGGAAAGTAGTGCTAATATACTTGAGAAGATTGGCTAATTTTATACAAAGAAGCCACATTTTGATATGGGTCTTGAAGGATAAATAGGAGTTTTCTAGTTGTACAAAGAAGTGTGGCTTTTAAAAAATTAACTTTTATAAGAATATAATTTAATAGAGAAATACCAAGAAAATGCAGTGTGTAGGAATCTTAGGGTTCTTGTTAGGGAGGGGGTGGGACAGAAATGTAAGCTAGGGATATATTTGAAGATCCTTAGGTCCGTGATAAGGAATTTCAGTTTGTTTTGTTAACATTAGGAAACCATCAATAATTGTTAAACAGGAAGAATATGATAAGGTTTGTTCTTTAGATTTCTACCCCAGTGGTATCCAATCCCATAGGATGAACTGGCTTTGGGAAAGAGTGATATTAGGAAATTAGAGAAATCTTTTGTAATGGGACCAGGGTTGAGATGAGTAAAGCCTTAATGAAAGCAAGGTGGACTGGCTGCTTCTCATTAGAGACAGCTCTTAACATACCATCAGATAAGGCTTCCGTACTAGCCCTGCACAACTGGTTTTTTTTTTTTTTGGATCAGACTTATTTCTCTTCTACTTTTACACTGGTTAAAAGTCTGTTCAGGGGGTTAGACTGCATTTTAAAAATAAACATGGAAAGCACATTATTTGTGAAAAAGGAAATCAGAGAAGGGTCAAGAAAGGGTCACGATCATTGTGATTCTTGCAATTACATAATCGTCTTTGAACTTTCATCACCTCCTTTTATCATGGCTCCTTGCCAAAGCACATTTATTTCCATGTGAAGACTGTGAAATAAAAGTTAGAAGTATTATTTTAATATTCCAAAGGAATACTCTGCTTTTGTACTTTTACTCTAGACCTTTTTGCAGTTTACATTCTATACCTAATTTGAGCATCACAAAAGACAACGGTTACTCAGAGCATTAAGTCTAGAAACATAATTCATGTCGGGCTGAATATCATTGATAAATGGCAGTAACTTATCAGCATGGACCATATAGTGAAGTGTGAAATTGAATGATGTAATTTTTCAAAAGCAATTAGTTGTTTAAATTAGAGATAAAGGATTATGTATAAAATATTTCTAAAGCAAACTAGGGAAAATTAAACATTACACATTTAAAAATTTAAAACATGACACTTTCAAGCAAACATTACTTTGCAATATGAAGATGAATGTTACTGTGTTTCTCCTGGGTAAACAGAGAAAGTTCTGTATTACAGAGACAGCTACAGGTCTTAAATAATTACCAGGAAACATTTGATGATAAGGTAGGCCAGATGTGTGTTGTATGCTGTAGGGATAAGAAAGCAAGGGAAACACTGCCATTCAAGGTATGTGTACACTACACCAAAATTACTTGAAAATGTAAAACAATCAAAACAGTAAAGGTTATTCCTTTGAAATGACAGGTTTTTTTCCCCAACTAAAATGGAATTTTGTTTTTATTATGACAAGCACATGAATATCTAAACATGCTTGGTATTAACTGATAGCTTTTTTGTTCAACGTGCCCTCAAATTAACTTGAGTTATAATTTTCACTGATTTAACTGATTTAACCAAACTCTACAGCATCATTAGGAAACTTCTTTTTCAGCTTCATATTTGCAGGAATTGATGAGATTTCAAAAACTCTGTTGAACATCACTATGTGCTAGACATTGTGCCATGTGTTGCTGCTTAGGAAATGAAAGTAACAGAAATGTAAACTATCACAATCACTAGATAAATAGTGTGCTAATGTCATAATGCCCTGCACAGAAGTACTAAAGAGAAAGAAGAGTGTAACTCCCAGAAAAAATTGGTAATATCTCACATTAGCATGTGTTTTCCATGTAGACTCAGGTTGGAAAGGCATCCTGAACAGATTGTACTATATCTGATAGAATACCAGTGAATGTTCACAACAGGGAAATGGCTTGACCAGTTTTTGCTTTAAAGATAATGTTCTGAAGGCAGTTGGGAAAATGGATTTCAGTGATGAGTACCTTGTGAGAGTAGCTAGTATATTATGTTAACATTCCAAACATGCAGCGTGTATTGGTTGTTTGGATATGGAGATGAGAGCAAGGAGGATCCTTAAATTAGTAACCAGATTCCATGCTGCAGCCATTGATTGGATGGTCATATCAGGTACCGGAGCAGGGAATATGGAAGGTTTTCTGGGGACAACATAATGAGTTATTTTGGACATAATCAAACATAGTATTTGTCTAGGATGTCCAGGAGGTAGTTTGGTAAATGAACTCAGAGGAGAGGTAGAGATTTCTATGTAGATTTTGGGTTCATCATCAAATAGATTGATATAGTAACCTTTAGAGTTAGGTCAGATTTATTTGGAGAAAATATTTGGAGAGAAGAAGGCCAAGCCTTTTTCCTTAAGAACTTTCAAAGAGTGAGCAGAGAAGGAGCTCGAAATCAAGGAAACTGAGGAAGAATAATCAGAAAACAGGGATAAGAATTAGGAAAGAAGGATATGAAAAGTAAGGGAGAGTAAATTTGAAAAGAGAGGGAGTGAGAGGGATCGAAATGCTATAAAGCCATCAGCTATAGATCTAAAAGTATTCAAAGGGTTTAGTAACTAGCAAATCATTCCTGTCCATGGGAAGAGGAACTTCAACAGAGATGTAGAGGCAGAAATCAAAGTACCACAAAAGGAAGACTGATCATCATGCTGAAATGACAGAAGGGGAATACAGAAACATAAGCTCCAAGTAAGACACAAGAGTCTTAAGGAAAATACCTGGGAAAAGCAGCACTGAAGTGTCCAGTATGGTTTCTGTTTGTGATTACCCCATCATGTAAGTAAATAAATAAGGTGTTATTGAAAGCATTCTTACAGAATGTTATTTTAGAGGTGGTACAGTAAAGGAGTCAAGAAATAAGGCTTTGGAGTCATATTACCTTCATTCCAATTGTGACTCTTATCTTGCCAGTGGTGTGACTACAGCAGGCAAGAAAATTCTCCATATCTCAGTTTATTACCTATTATATGGAGACATGAATGGGTTTATGTGAAAAGTAAATGCCCTATCATATATAAATTGTTTAGAGAAGTGATTGAAATATAAATGCTTAATAAATATTATTATTGTCCTGAGTAAAGAGTGTCAAAATATATGCATAAGGCAGTGAATATTATGTTGAATAACTCCATAAGTCATTCTACAACTTTGACATAGAATAGGAATACGACACATATTAGTTTATTTTTCCAACATTTGTTAGATATGTATATAATGGCCATGTATTTGGCCATTGCATAATTGCCATTGTATAATGTTTAAAATATCTTATTTTTGCTCTCAATTAAAAATGTTTAAATTTTACATTATGGGAGGTTTAAATTTTTATAGAAAATGTTTATTCAAGGAGAGAGCTAAATAAC
Organism: Dasypus novemcinctus; assembly: GCF_030445035.2. Taxonomy (NCBI): domain Eukaryota; kingdom Metazoa; phylum Chordata; class Mammalia; order Cingulata; family Dasypodidae; genus Dasypus; species Dasypus novemcinctus. Next base: position 162,971,216 of record NC_080673.1, on the reverse strand, counting down.
TGGGACAAAAAGGTTGGTCTATCCATAGAAATTTTATTGACTACTCCAGGAATAAAGAAGCATGACAATTCTATTTTAAGTTGGAGCCCCTAGTTCTTCACTTTATAGCTAGGAAAAAATCCATTTTCTTTTTAGAATGGAAGAAGATCTGCTAAAAGAAAAAGGATAATTGATCTTTAACATTTAATATTTTGAGGCAGTTCATGTAAACTATTTATGCAAATAATAATTCCTACAATCTATTACTCATTTGAGAGTTCAATAGCAATCCCATGAATATTATGATTTTGGGGTCATGGAGGTGAAGAAGTTCAACCACCACAACAGGGAGCCAAGAGTGCCTGCAACTGAAAGCAGGAGAATTGCATCCAGCATCCATGTGGAATCTAAGCCTCCTCTTGATATAGATATGGAATGGACACAACCATTCCAGGGTCCACAGGATGGAGGAATAGAGCATGGATTAGAGTGGACTTATTAATATTCTATTCATGAACTATTGTGATTAGTAATCGAAGAAAATGTGGCATTGGTGTGGAGAAAGTGGCCATGGTGGCTGCTGGGGGTAGGGAGTGGGAGGAAGAGATGTGATGTGGGGGCATTTTTGGGACTTGGAGTTGTCCTGGGTGGGGCTGCAGGGACAGTTACCAGACATTGTATGTCCTCCCATGGCCCACTGGGTGGACTGTGGGAAAGGGTGGGCTATGGTGTGGACCATTGACCATGAGGTGCAGCAGTGCTTAGAGATATATTCACCGAGTGCAATGAATGTCTCATGATGATGGAGGAGGTTGTTGTTATGGGGGGAGGAGTGGGGTAAGGAGGGTGGGGGGTATATGCAGACCTCATATTTTTTGAATGTAACATTAGAAAAATAAATACAGACAAAAAATAAATATATGGGAAGAGGACAATCAGCAAGATGGTGGTGGAGTAAGGAGCTCCTAGATCAGCTCCTGCTACAGGGCAGTTAGTAAACACCCAGAGCTATCTGAGCTAGCTGAAAGAACCTGTTTGGGGGCTTCACGAGGCCAGAAGGGCATCCTGCAACATCCCTGAAGGAATGGAAGGAGGAGGCTGCCCATCTGCAGAGAAGACTCATAAATAGAGTAGTCCATGCACTGGAAGCTGGTGCCCATACTCCACTGGAGGAACAAACCGCCTCAGCAGTGGTTCTGCGGCCGGGATTGAAAGCTCCACTTCCCCAAAATGAGGGAGGAAGAGATGGTTGGGAACCAACTTCAGCTACTGATGAATAAATTCAGTGGGCTGAAGTATAATCCTGAAAACAGCTAAAATTTGAGCCTGTCCAAGTCAGAAGGAGGCCAGGAGCCACCATCTTAACTCTATGCCTGGTATGAAGGGAAGTGGGGCAGACTGAAAATCCCAGTGCTGATGGGGACAGGCTTCTTTCCATCTGGGTCAGATTGCAGGTCTAGCCTAGACCCCAGTGCCACCTCCAACAGGGAGGAAGCTGCAGGGACCTGTGCCAGCCGCTCCGGGAAATTGCTGGCCAAGCCGCAGAGGCTGGTGATTGTCCTACTCTGGTGGCACAAGCCGCCCTAGGAGATGTTCTATGATTGGAATTGGAAGCCTCATTTTCCGAAAACAGGGGAGGAGGAGATGGTTGGCTGCTGATTTCAGCTACTGAATGGTAGACTCAGATGGCTAAAGAATAACCCAAGAAACAGCTGGGGTGTGAATCTGTCCAAGTTGGAAAGGAAAGAGGCCAGTGGTTGCCATTTGACTCCGCCCCCAGCCTGAGGGGAAGCCTGGCTGGCCAAATATCACCGTGATGGTAGAAACCAGTTTCTTTCACCCAAATCAGCCTGCAGCCCTAGACTAGGCTCCAGCCCCACCTCTGGCAGGTAGGAGGCTGGCTAGCTCTACACCAGCCTATCCAGGTAACATTGGGTATCTTTGGCTGCCACAAACTGAATAATCTGAAGTCTACTGGGGCAACTGCGGTCATCTTGGACCTGCACTGCATAGATTGCTGCCCACACCTGCAGATCCATCCCCGCCCCAGGCAGGGAAGAAAGGGGTGTGAAGCTTCATTAGTCTCTTTGGGCAACCATAGCCTAGGCCTGCATGACTTGGATTATTTCATACAAGTGTAACTCTGTCCCTACTTCTGGGAAAGGAGAAAGTTGGGAGACACCTCATCGGTCCCTGGGGCAATGAGGGCAGCTTGAGTTTCCACAGTTTATAGCACCAATTACATCCTTGGCTCAGACTGCACAACCAGCAAGGGAGAAAGGGCAGGAAGCCCTAAACTAAACAGAAAAACTACACCCAGAGTAAATACTCTAGTAAGCCAGATGCCAAGACACCAACCAAAAATTACAACCCACAGCAAGAGACAGGAAGCTATGGCCCAGTTAAAGGAACAAGATAAGTCTCCATGGGAAACGGACTTTGGCCCAGTGGTTAGGGCGTCCGTCTACCATATGGGAGGTCCGCGGTTCAAACCCCGGGCCTCCTTGACCCGTGTGGAGCTGACCATGCGTAGTGCTGATGCGCGCAAGGAGTGCCGTGCCACGCAGGGTGTCCCCCGCGTGGGGGAGCCCCACGCGCAAGGAGTGCGCCCGTGAGGAGAGCCGCCCAGCGTGAAAAGAAAGTGCAGCCTGCCCAGGAATGGCGACGCCCACACTTCCCGTGCCGCTGACGACAACAGAAGCGGACAAAGAAACAAGATGCAGCAAATAGACACCAAGAACAGACAACCAGGGGAGGGGGGGAAATTAAATAAATAAATAAATCTTAAAAAAAAAAAAAAAGTCTCCAGATGACATAAAAGAGTTGAGACAACTAATCATGGATGTTCAAACAAATCTCCTTAATAAATTCAATGAGATGGCTAAAGAGATTAAGGATATTAAGAAGATACTGGATGAGCACAAAGGAGAATTTGAAAGCATGTGTAGAAAAATAGCAAATCTTTATGGGAATAAAAGGTGCAATAAATGAAATTAAAAAAACATTGGAATCATACAATAGCAGATTTGAGGAGGCAGAAGAGAGGGTTGGTAGCTTGAAAAAATGGCTTCTGAAAGTGAACATACAAAGGAACAGCTGAAGAAAAGAATGAGAAAAATAAATACGGTCTCAGGAAACTAAATGACAGCAAGAATATACAAACATATGTGGCATCAGTGTCCCGGAAGAAGAAGAGAAGGGAAAAGGGACAGAAGGAATATTTAAAGAAATAATGTTAGAAAATTTCCCAACCCTATTGAAGGACATAGCTATCCATGTCCAAGAAGTGCAACGTACTCCCATCTGAAAAAACCCAAATAGACCAACTCCGAGACACATACTCATCAGAATGTCAAATGCCAAAGACAAAGAGAGAATTCTGAGAACAACAAGAGAAAAGCAATGCACAACATATAAGGGATACCCAATAAGATTAAGTGCTGATTTCTCACCAGAAATCATGGAGGCAAGAAGACAGTGGTCTGATATATTTGAGATACGATGAGAGAAAAACATCCAGTCAAGAAGTTTATATCCAGTAAGACTATCTTTCAAAAATGAGACAAGATTAGAATATTTACAGATAAACAGAAACTGAGAGAATTTATAAGCAAGAGACCAGATTTTCAGGAAATACTAAAGGGTGTGCTAGAGTCTGAAAAGAAAAGACATGAGAGAGAGTCCTGGAAGAGTCAAGAAATGAAGATTTTTTCAATAAAAGTACACAAGGGTCAAAAGAATGGTGAAAATAAAATATAACAGATAAAACTCAAATAGGAATAAATTTAACCAATGATGTAAAGTACTCATATTCAGAAAGCTGTAACCCAATGATAAATCAAAAAAGTCCTAAATAACTGGAAGAACATTCCATGCTCATGAATTGGAAGACTAAATACCATTAAGATGCCAATTCTACTCAAATTAATGTACAGATTCAATGCAGCCCTGATAAAAATTCCACCAGCATTTGAAAAAAAAAATTGGAAAGGTAATTATCAAATTTATTTGGAAGGGTAAGGGATCCTGAATAGCCAGAAACATCATAAAAGGAAAAGCAAACCCTCATCTCCAGACTTTACATCATACTACCAAGCTATAGTGGTAAAAACAGCATGGTATTGGCATAAAGACAGATACATAGACCAATGGAACCAAACTGATGGCCAGAAACAGATTCTCACATGTATGGCCAAATGATTTTTAACTAGCCTGTCAAACCCACACAGCTCAGGCAGAACAGTCCATTCAGGAATATGGTGCTGAAAGAACTGGATATCCATAGTCGAAAGAAGGAAAGAAGACCTCTGTCTCACACCTTATCCAAAAATTAACTCAAAATGGATAAAAAACCTAAAAATAAAAGCAAGAATCATAAAACTTCTAGAAGAAATTGTAGGAAAATATCTTCAAGACTGGTGATAGGTGGTGGATTATTAACAGAGATAAGAGAAGGACTGAGATGGACTAATGATATTTAATGTAGAAGTTTTAATTAGCTTTATTGTAAACATATGGAAATGTCTAGAATGGATGGTAACAAATAGTGAGTAATAGCTAGTTTATAAATGGGATGTTCCTGAAAATAGTAGTCTAGGTATGTATATGCCAATTGACAGAATGATAGAGAATAATCTGGGAACTGCATAGCACAGTAAACCAAGAGGGTGAGAACTGCGGTTAATGGTACAGATGCAAGTGTGTCCTTTGTGAGCTAGAGCAAATGTATATCACTACTGCAGGGTGTTGGGAACACATGGGAAAAATAAACTAGAATGACCTATGGACTGTGTTTAGCAGTAATAATAAAATATTCTTGCATCTATGCCAAAGATGTACTGTGTTGATAATGGGGCAGTATGGAAAATGTGAGTCAAATGTATACTATGGACATGGCAACAATCAGATGATATCTTATCTGTAACAAATGTTCACCACTGGGTGGTGTGTTGATAGAGGGGTATTGTTTGGGAATCTGCACATGTGCCAATTGTTTTATAAGTTTACAACTTCTGTCATAAAAAATACATTTAAAAATAATAATAAGGTGGGTTGGGGGAAAAACATACCAAATGTAAGATAAGGACTATGATTAGTAGTAAGATTTTGACAATATTCTTTCATAATTTGTAACAAACATCTCACAACAATGCAAGGTGTTGGTGGAGGATTGATGTATGGGACCCTGTATGATGTTATGCATGTATGCTTTGTAAGTTTACAACTTTTACTATACACTTAATTGTTTATGTATGTTTATATATAAATAATGATATAAAGATAATAATTATAGGGAAGGTTGGGGGAAAATACTTTGGTTAGTAGTAATATTTTGACAATGCTCTTTAATCATTAGTTAAAAAGTTAAACAATGTAAGTGAGTTATATGAGTCCTGTATGATGTTATATATGTTTGTTCTATAAGTTCACAACTATTACTATACACTTACTGTTTATGTATGCTTGTGAGTGGGTTATATATTTCAATAAATTAATTTTAAAAATAAATGGGAAGATTAAAATTAGGAGAAATAACCCATTCTGAATATATAAATCCTCAAGGAAAATATTTTTTCCTGGACTATTATTTTTTAAATTAGAGCAGTGGTAGTTTTACAGAAAAAACATGCAAAAAATGTTTGTTTCTGTATATGCCTCCCCGCACACTGTTTTCATTTTGCAAATGAGTAGTACTGTTGTTACAATTGATGAAAAAACAGTATTATAATTGTATTATTAACTTTAGTCTATAGTTTACCTTAGGGTCTTTTTTTGTGTGGTTTTGATGAATTTTTTTCATTTAAAATTTTTTTGACGTATATCATTCATAAATGAACATACATAAACAATATGAAGTAAAAGTTGTGAACTTGCAAAACAGACATGCATAGCATCATACAGGGTTCCCTTCGTCACTCCACCAACAGTCCTTTCATTATTGTGGAATATTTGTAACAAATTATGAAAAAACATCATCAAAGTATTGTTACTAATTATAGTTCATATTTTGCATTTATTGTATTTTCCCCAACCCATCCTATTTTTATTTTTTTAGTTCATAAACCATACAATTTATATAAAGTATACAATCAATGGCATATGGTATAATCACTGAGTTGTGCATTCATCATTTCAACCAATATTAGAGCACTTTTTTATTCCCCAAATAGAAAAAAAAAACAGCAAAAACCAAACCATTATCATGCCCATATATTAGTGCTACTAATTACAAATCCGATGATGTGTGTTCATCATTTCTGTTCATTTCTAAACATTTACAAACAACTTTTTACCAGGTTTGCACAGATTAAATCTCAGCTTTCAATTCTTTAACCACATTCTATTCCCTGGTGACATATTCTAGCTATTAAATCCATGAGTTTGCTCATTATATTTAGTTTATAATAGTGAAATCATACAATATTTGTCCTTTTGTGCATGGCTTGCCTCACTCAAAATAATATCCTTCAGGTTCATTCACATTGCTTATGTTTCAAGATTTCATGCTAATGTGCTGGAGGTGCAGTTAGTGTCGGGGTTTAAGATATATTTAGGGGATTTGAATCTCTGGACTGACAATGTGATAGCCAGGTCCTGAGCCTCAACAGACGCCAGCACCTACAATCTGACTTATTGGGCTCACCACACTCAGCTAAGATGGAGTTGAAGAAGGACAACCACCACACCATGGAGCCTAGAGTGATTACAACTGAAAGTGGGAGGATTGCATCCAGCATCCAGGTGGAATCTGAGCCTCCTCTTGACATAGAGGTGCAATGGACACAACCAATCCAATGTCCACATAGAAAAGGTGGCATTGGATTGAGAAAAGTGGACATGATGGCTGATGGGTATGGGGAAAGGCAGGAAGAGATGAGAGGTGGAGGCGTCTTTGGGACATGGAGCTGCCCTGGATGGTGCTTCAGGGGCAATCACCAGACATTGTAAATCCTCACAGGGCCCACTGGATGGAATGGGGGAGAGTGTGGGCCATGGTGTGAACCGTTGACCATGGGGTGCGGGGGTGCCCAGAGATATACGTGCCAAATGCAATGGCTGTGTCATGATGATGGGAGGGAGTGTTGCTGAGGGGGGGGGAGAGGTGGGGTGGGGGAGGTAGGGTTCAATGGGACCTCATATATATATATTTTTAATGTAATATTATTACAAAGTAAATAAAATAAAATAAAATAAAAAAAAAAAAGATTTCATTCCTTCTTACAACTAAATAATATTCTATCATTCCATCATGTGTATAGACCACAGTTTATTTATCCATTCACCAGGTGATAGACACTTGAGTTGTTTCCATTGATTAGCAATTGTGAATAATGTCACTATGAACATCAGTATGCAGATGGCTGTTCATGTCACTGCTCTCAGTTCTTCTGGGTATATACCTAGTAGTGGTATTGCTGGCTCACATGGCAGATCTACATCTAACTTTCCTTAGAAACAGCCAAACATCTACAGTGTCTATACTACTCTACATTGTGTAAGCATTCCCATCTCTCCACATACTAACATTTGCAATTTTCTGTTTTGTTAATAGTGGTCATTCTAACAGGTGTGAAATGATATCCCATTGTAGTTTTACTTTGCATTTCCCTAATAGGCAGTAATGTTGAACATTTTTTTTCATTATTTTTTGCCATTTGTATTTCTTATTTAGAAAAATGTCTATTCACATCTTTTGTCAATTTTAAAAATTGGGTCATTTGTCTTTTTATTGTTGAGTTGTAGGATCTCTTTATTTATCATGGATATTAGACCCCTGTTGGAATGTAATTTCCAAATGTTTTCCATGAGGATTAAATTATAATAAATCTATATAATCTTGTTTCATTTGATACTATCTTAACCTCAACAGCATTCACAAACATTGTTTCTATACTCTTCTGTCCTCACCTTTTTGTTGTACTTGTTACAAATTATGTCTTCATACTCTGTGCATCCAAAACCATAGATTTATCATGACTTTTTGCATTTGCATTTTAGAACATGCTTGAGTTAAAAAGTAGAGTTACATCTCAATATACAAAGCAATAATATAGGCATTTATAATTACCCATGTAGTTACCTTTCCTGGAAACCTCTAATTCTTTATTCTGTGTCAGTCTACTGTGTACTGTACTTATTTCTTTTCAGTATGAAGAAGTCTGTTTAGTACTGCCTGTAGGGGAGGTCTAATGGTTATGTATGTATCTGGGAATGTCTTAAACTTTTCCCCATTTTTGGCAGACCATTTCACCAGACATAAATTCTTGGTTGATATTTATTTTCTTTCAGTACTTTAAATATTTCATTCCACTACCTACTTGTTTCCATGGTTTCTGATATCCAATAATATAGTTTAGTAAACAATACTCTCAATTGCCAATTAGTGAAAGAATAAGAAATTGGAAGAGGAAGAAGTGGAGAAGAAGAGAAAGAAGTAAAGCTAGAGGAACAAAGGGAAAAAAGAAATAAAAGAATACACATGTAGAATAAATATATTTAAAAATTATAGACTAAAAGACTTACTAGAAATTATTTAGTCTTAGTGGTTGGGTTTTACTGATGGGACATTTAATTTTTTCTTTATTTTTTTAACTTGTTTTGCATTTCTGTAATTATAACTTGTTTGTTTTAGCAGGGGAAAACTTGTTAGAAATATTGTATATGATACATTTTCTCTGCTTCTTATGTAATTTTTGAAGTAGATCTTATTGTTACAGTGTTTTGAATCAGGCAGTTTAAGGTCATATAAAGGAGACAGGTCATCAAAGTCAATTTCATACTATCATCTGTAAGAAACATATTGGCTTTATATGGGAGGCATGACTTCTCAAATGTTTTTATCTTTCTTATTACATGACACAGCAGAAGTCTGTCTAGTATTTTGTCTAGTCTGATTTAAGTAGATTTCATGCTATTGATGCTCTTTCAATTTTTCATTGTGTAAGATCTTATGATATATTGTGCTCATTTTTTTTTCATGAATCACCTACTGTCCTCACAACTCTGCCTCATAATGCAATAATATCACTATCTAAATTATAAGGAGATCAAATTCCATACTATTTTCTGAGGTTAATGTTTGAGTAATTGCTTGTATCAGAAGCAATAATTGCAGTGCAAACTTGCCCCTTGAATGATATGGAGAAAAGAAAGTTGATATTTATTTAGTATCTATTACTTGTTATAGTTAGTTATATTCTGAGGTAATTAACATATATTATATGTAACAAAAGTAAGTAATATATAAAGTGATAGAACTTTTAAGAAGTTAAAAAATTGAAACATCAGTGATGGGTTTGTATATCTGATAAAGTATCTCTTCTTTGTCATTTACATCACTGTATAGTTTCTTCATGAATTAAACCATATAAATTAAAAGGAATGTCAATTGTAGAAACCAGATAGGAAGATTGAAAGTCAACAAATATTTTTTATTAAGTCAAATGGGCTGCAAATTCTAGCTTTAGCTTTGTTTTACACATAGACATTTTTCCCTTGGGAATTCAGGCTAATTTTTGGTACAATTTATTCCACCATTCCCATTTCACCTAGACTTCGTTTTCCCCTAAAGGTTTACTAAACAGAATTATTCTAGTCTCTTCCCATTACTTTCCCAGATTGTCCATTTATGTCTGAAACTAATATGGGACACAGTGTAGACTCTCTAGCTGGAAACTATGAAATACTTCATGTATCTTTGAAAATAGAAGCTAATTATTGTGTTCCAAGGAAGCCTTCAGGGATAAAGTATAAAAGAAATAAATATTGTCATTCATTCTGGCTTGTTCAGGTTTAAATAATTGGCTTATGTTCAGTTACATTTGGGTAAAATTTTAGTCAAATGAACCCAGTTTGTTAATAAATCATTTTTGCTTTACTTTTAGGAGAATGATCAAGAAATAATCTTTTTCAGAGGTTATTTTTAAAAGTATTTCCAAAGACATCTTTGTGTTTATATTTTTTCAGCATAATCTCATTTTTTATATTATTCTATTCTACAACAATAATGAATGTGCAAAATGGGACCCTGAATTCCTGAAACAAAGAATAATTATTTTTACTTATTTTATAGAACTCAAATAGCACTTTTCAAAATTTTCAACAACAAGAAAGTTTTCAACTGAAAGCTGAATTAACCAGAAAATATTTTTCATGAAAACACCCTACTTCAAAAATATTTTGTTGAATAAGTCTTTGCTGAAATTCCCTCACCTAACCTTTTTCTTTGTTTCCATGTAGTCCAATCCCTGTGTCAGCCAAACCTTTAAACTTTCACTGAGTTGTTATAAAGACACAATTGAAGATTCTTTTTAGAGAGGATAATTGTTTTTAATATTAGGTACTCATTTCATTTATGATTAAGTTTCCAAGTAATTTAAAAACTCATTTTTCAGCTTCATTTATTAAAAGCTGCTTGTTTATAACTCTGGAAGAAAATTTTCTTTCAGACTCAGAGAATATGACAAAATGTGATGGACAATATATAAACAAATGATTCAATAAAGATTTGATCTTCAGTTAGACTCCTCACAACAGCAGCCAAAAGAAAATGTTTAAGGAAGAGTTTTAGCTTAAAAATTCTACCTTGGAGAGTGCAACTTTCTAAAATAAAAGGGCAGGCACAAATTTTAACTTTATTATTAGTCTAACCATAGAACTGTTCTTATATTTTTATTATTCTAATTTAAGTGTTCTAGAGTTTTAAAAGAGCCCCCAAGAAATTAATTGCTAAAGGATATATAATGCTACTGTTTAAGAATATTTTAGAGAAAAAGTAAGACAGTATCTAAGAGGATGAGATTAATTTGAACCTTTTTATACTCAAAGAATATATGAGTTCATATTGCTCAAAAGTAAATTTGTTGGATTTGAACTAGCTGTATAAAGAGGCCAGTATCTCAGGTGACAGAATGACAGATGTTGCTATAGATGGGAGGATGGGGTATCGATTTCTGAGCTCTTCATGTCTCTTCCATAACTCCTGTACTATAATTTAATCATGTCAAAACATGTACATATAACTGTAATACTATGATTTTGTCAGTAACTGTGACTTGGTATGGCCAGCTGATGCTATTTTCATTTTTGAAATATCTTCATTCTGCCATTTTTCTATAATGAAGAGTAGGGAGTGCAGAGGAATACAAAGGCACACAAATATGGGTGGTGATGAAATCATTGGCCTGTTGGTTCACTCCTCCCTTTGTTATGGATCTTTTCAGTGCCTTCTCATTTGGGGTAGGGCATACCCACTCTGTCTCCTGATTTTCTGCTTGGCTCTATGATTTATTTTGACCAATGGAACCAGGTGGATGTGATGATGTGGCAGTTTCATGCCCAATCGTTAAGAGTTCTTCTATGTTTCTACTTGCTCTATTGCACTTTTGCTGTCATTAGAACAACCTTCCTTTACAAACTCACAGGGTTCCAAGAGGAAGATGAAATACAAGTAGAGCAGAGTCATCACCAGCCGAACCAAGTTAAGATCAGCTATCTGCTAGCTGGCCATAGAGTCATAAATCAGTCCAGTGAAACTAGTAAAATCACCTATCCATACCCAGTTTAGATCACCCTCAGATGGCTTGTAGACTTGTGAGTTAAATAAATGCTTTTTTAAAAAATCTGCTATTACAGTGATATTTTATACATAGCATCATTGTGGTCATAGTTAACTGTTAGAAGTACAGTCTTTTTCTTAAAGAAGGTTCCAGTGGGTTGGGAATGAACTGGTATGATGGATATCACCTTGTAGGCTGTTGCAGTACTTATGGGGCAAGTAATATGAATCAGTCATTAGGAATTAGAATAGCAAGTAAAGGCAAGATATTAAAGGATTAAGAGAAAGTTGGGAAAAATTTGAAGACTGACTCCAAGAGAAAAGTGAAATGAAAGATGAATGGGAAAATGAATATACAACTTCTAGATCCTCACTGTCTAATACAGTAGCAACAAGCAGCATGTATCAATTTAAATCTAAATTCAAATTAAATAAAGTTAGAAATTCAGCTCCTCAATCATCCTAGTCACATTTCAAATGCTCAATAGTTACATGTATTTAATAGCTATCATATTGATCATAAAACTTTTCGATCATTGCAGAAAGTTCCACTAGACACTAACGCTGGCTATTTTCTCATTTATTTTAACTCCCATGGATTATTTTTCCCTTCAAATTTTTCCTTCTGCACTTTTGAATAAAAAGCAAGTTGAATACTTTCCTCATGTAAGTCCTCCCTATCCCTACCATCCATTATCTTTTTCTTTCTTCTTTTAGGCCATTAGAGTGTTAGGTTGAATATCTTTCTCCTTGCCAGCACAAAGGGCTAAATTGTTTAAACAGACTAAATTTTAAGTAGACAGTACTGTCTAGATGACCAAAAGGCTTTCTCAGGCTAAGTTTCTTTATTTGCATTATGATAATAATAAATATCTCCTGGTATATAGTGAGGCTCCATTATCATGCACACAAACACTTTGTTAACTGTAAAATGCTTTGTAAATTGTTTATTGAAATGATCATTATACCTTTGACTATAAAAAGAAGAAATTCCTATAACACTACAGCTAGAAGATCTTGCTTCTTTGAGACGTTGAATGTCCTTGCTAGCTGCTCTAACTCTTAGGAAATTAATTATTAGAGCATAAAAGGCAAATTTTCTATCAAAGCAGATTTGGATTATTGCTGCTTTAGTGCTTTCAAGTGGATAGAGTTCCTTTTTTCTTGTGAGGGAAGAGGGATTTTTTATGTCAGTGCTAGTGAAAATGATATTTATTGAAAGTACATAAATTTTAATAATTTTCAATGGTAAAAATTACTTCAGATAAAATGACAAACTATGGTTACAACGTGGTATACTTTTAGGAAGTTCATTATTCTGAGGCATATATGTGCATTATTTTTATTTTATTTAATTTAGCTGGTAAATAAATGTTTATGTTCAAATTATTACAAATCTTGCAAATGAATATAGTTTACTTATTTATAAATGTAATTGTTCTCCTTCAATTTCCTCAAAAACACTTTCCCTGGGGAGTGGGCGTAGCTCAGTAAAGTGCCTGCTTTGCCTGTAAGAGGTCCTGAGTTCAATCCCTGGTACCTCCTGGAAAAAAAACCACTTCCCCAGTTTAAACACAAATAAGAGCCTTTGCATTCTTTCGGTTCTTTTTCTATTCACACATAGACACAAACTCTTTGCGTGTTAAAAAATATTTTCTTTTTATACATATCTTACAACTTTCACTTTTGTGATTGGTTCAATTACATATTGTTATGTGCCAAACCATTCCAAAACACAGTGACTTAACGAAAAAAAAAATTATTTCTTACAATTCTGTGTGTAGGAAATGTGGCAAGGGCCTGGATGGGAAGTTCATCTGTTCCATGTGGCATCACCTCAAGGCTGTCACCTGACTGCATTCAGCAGGTGAATGGGTAAGCAGGTACAGGAGGCTTCACTCCCATGACTGGTGTCTCTGTGCTCCTCCACATGGCTTATTTCTCTCCACATTGTCACTTACTATTAGTGAACTTTCCTAAAGCATGGGGTCTTACTTCCTGGGAAAAGCTCTAGGATTGGAATTCATACACTTATTTCTTATCTCTGTCTAGTCAGAGTGTCTAGGACATATCTGTAACAATGAAGACAGCTAGCACCCAGATCTTAGATTTTATAAACCATTCTCCAATAGAAGGAACAGGGCTCCTTGGAGAAAAGTTGATTTTTGAGCTGGGGCAGGGAAAAATGAAGATGATCTTGGAGCATATTGTATTGCTAGTAAGTAAAGATGTGCCAGGAAAAAAGGAAAAAAAAAAGGCTGGGGGGGTGGGGTGGGGTGGCGTATATAAAGGACACAGGAGCCTGCATGAGAAAATCTTCCAAAGGTTAAAGCTGGAACAATTTGATTGACAATATAAATCATGATATATTGTATTATTACAGAAAATAAAATAAAGGTCTGTGAGTACATACTGATATAAATAAATGATTGAATAAATAAATAAATTCTCCTCATAAATAAATCCCAAATAATAAAGTTAGGTAGAATGAGGGAAATAGAATAGTACCAGTGGACACCAGAGTAATAATTGTTACAGGCAAGATTTAATAATGAATAGTATCATGGAGAAAAACTTTAAGGGGACATAGAATATTTTCATAGCCTCTATGTTTTTCCCCAAAAATATTTATTAATTACAGTGGTGGTTTTAACATAGGTACACAAATCCTTTGATATTCCTCCCTCCAATTGGTGCACCTTTATTCTCCTTCATTGAGTGAGTTGAACTTAATGATTCCTTCTAATGAATGGATTATGGAAAAGGAAAAGCAATAACTTTATGGTTATAGTTAGTTATAGTTTAAGTGCTCAGGTTAATGTTACTAGTATTAAGTCATGTTGATGTAATGGACCCCTGATATAATGTGTTAGAAAGAGCACTTCAACTCTGTGATATTCTTCACAAAAATCCATGGTCTAATCAGGAGAAAATCTCGGACAAACTTAAATTTAGAAATATCTACAAAATATCTGACCAGTGTTCTTCAAACTTTTAAGGTCATGAACAAGGAAAGACTTGACTAAATGCCATGTGTTATCCTGGATTGGATACTGGCATAGAAAAGGACATTACTGGAAAATCTGATGAAATCCAAACAAGTCAATATTTTAATTAATAACTATATTAATGTTAATTTCTTGGTTTTCATAAATGTAACATGTTTATTAAGATATCAACATGAGGCGAAACTGGGAAGGTTATAGTGTAACTACTTTCTTGGCAAATCTTTTGTAAATCTAAAATTATTGAAAATAAAATATTTTAAAAAATACAAAGCAAAGCATATCTTTAATTTTTTTTCACTTTTATGCAGCCTATCAAAGAAGAAAAAAACTGAAAGTAAAAACTTGGTGAATAAGAAGAAAAGAATAGCACAACTTGTAAATTTAGCTTCATCCCTTTGAAGGAAAAATAAGAATAAAAGAAATACAATGCAGGAATATTTGTTCAAGAACAAGAGAAAAAATGCAAATGAGTAAAATTTGGGATGATAATGGAATGTCACAGCACATATAAAAGCAATATAAAATACTTTTAAGATAGGGTTTCAATGTTTCAATCAGTTTCAATGATATAAATGATTTTCACATAATGATCAATAATATTATGGAAATAATTGAGAGAATTATCAAAAATAAATTTTCAAAAGTTGACCTAGGATCTGACTATTTCATTAGAATTTTTTTCAAACTTTCAATGAACAGGTGTTGCCCAAAATGCTAGATAGCATATTTCCATATAGAAATGAAGGAAAGGCCATGGCATTAGTCAGATATGGAACTAATTCCATTTGTTTTTGGTAATTTAGATTAATCAACCAGTCATATAATGTAAGTGGAAGACTTTATTATTAAAATTTACAAAGAAAGGTAAGGGTTTACATTGCAACAACTCAATTTAAAATCTTTCTATTTCTTAAAGTAACTGGGGCACTGACCTAGGTCAATTCCCTGCTTTCAGCCTTGTCTGTCATGTAAGACATCCTTTCTCCTTTCTCCTCTCTCCTTTCCCCTCTCTCTAGTCTCTCTTCACTAACTCCTACTAACACCCGCAGATTTCCCTCAGATATTCATTCATTTCTGGAAGAAAAGTTTAGCAACTTCTCTTGTTGCCTTTGTCCCTGATGAATCAGTGATTTCATAGACATGTATTTCTAGTTGCCTCCTTCCCCTTGGCAGTTGATCAAAGACAGGTCCTTTACTAGGAGGAATGATAGATGTCAATAAATACATTCTCCCCACTAACAGTTGTTCAGAAGCCAAGAACCAGTTAATTTTAAAATAGAATGCATTTTGAAGTACTAAAGGCAGCAGAAAGAGGAGAAGTAAGAAAGAAGCTAGAAGGTAAATAAAAGAGAAAACAGAAAAGATACCAATGTCATGTGAAACACTAATTTGCCGTTATTGTATGGGAAAACAGAATAAACCTAAAGAAAGAAAAGAAGGCAAGGCAAGAGATAATTGCAAGAACAAGGTTATTATAAACAAAAAAGGGATACAACAAATACACAATGTATGTATCTATTTATAGGCCTGAGACCTTGAGTATTGTCAGGCTTCTCTTCTTTCCAGCAGCCTGATTGATGTCTCTTACCTTTCCTTCAGAGCAACTTGACTTCTGGACAGTTCTATAGCTTGAAACATCTCAAATGTCTGGGAGTGGGCTAAATTCATCTATGATGATTAATATCTTCTACTTGCAGGTCACACACTAAATGCTTTAGAAGTCACTCTAACTAGTTAGACTAGTAATTTAACTGTGAAAAATTACACTTGAAATCACTGTGGCATAATCTCTGATCAACAAAATAAAAAAAATTTGTATAGCTATGTCCAATTTTTCAGCGAACTAACAGGATTCTAATCTATGACTGCAATTCATTTGAATTCCTTTGAGTCTCTCTATTAAACAATCCTGAAAGTGACATTTTGTTTCATTTTTTCCTTTCAAAACTAAGATAAATATTTTGAAATAGGATTTTCTATCTTCAAATAAGTTAAAATGTAGTGTTAACTTGCAATGTCTATTCCCTCTCAAACCCTATGTCTACAGCATACATGGGTCTGCCTCATGAAATAGAATGTTAAACATTCATTATATTTTTCCCTGAAGCATGAAATTTATATTTATCTCCACGATTTTTAAAAAATTGCTAGGCTTGTCTTGATGAAAAAGTTTCACCCTGTTTTCCCCTTTTGTTGCAAGACATCATACGCTTGAATTTTCAATGCAAACATTTTAGAAAAAGCCAATTTATTTCATCTTAGTCAATTGGACACAACATGTCATCAATTCTCCTAGAGTGGGATTTTGTTTTTTTATCATAGGTTAATCCTTGGAGACCTGAAGTGCCAACCTGAACATGAGACTCTATATCAACACTACATTCACCCAAAACCATAAGTGGCAAGAGATTTCAATAGACTGATATTGAATTCACCATATCCATTTATTAATTTGGTGAATATCTACTCTCCCACCACCATATCCATTCTACATATACTCTTATTCATGTGCAATCTCTGAAGACCCAAGTCTTCAAATAAAGAAGTGTGCTTATCTATCATTTTCCCAATTATAATAAACAATCATTTGAATGTATAATATTTTTAAATCATTCATTATGAATTTAATAACCATGTATACTTTAAAATACAAACCATTAAACATTTTTCTGAATTTATGAAACATGCTTTTGTGGTAACACTGTTCATGTTAAAAATTTTTTGACCCTTCTAAATTACTTCAGAATGGGTTCAAATTCCATATTTTATTACACCAATTCTGTGTTTCAAAGGTCACTTCAGCTATCACAAGCAGAAATAATCAACAATAAAACTTATTGCAAATAAAGTTTCCAAATCTTGGGTTTAAGAAAATGCTTTCTGCAATATAACCTTTCAGACTTATTTCCTAAAATTCTCACAAACTGATAATTAATTCTAATTAAATGTATCTGTTTCTGATCCCCCAAAATACCTTGCTGTTTCCTACCACCTGCTTTTATCCATATGCTTATCTCAATTGAGTGGTCCACTTTACTCTTTTCTGATTAATTACATTTTATTTGCACTCCAATACCTTGCTCTGTGTTCAAGTATTTGGGTGATCATTTTTTGACCATCTAAGGTGAAGTGGCCTCAGCTTTTCCTGAAATCATCTAAATAATATGTTCATAAATAAAACGCTGCATCTGTCTATTGATATACAATTCAAAATAAACTGTGACAAAGATAAACAAGGATTGTGACAAACCAGCACCAGGAAGCATTGTTATCAAACTGGCACAGACTTTAAGGGGAAAGCATGGCCTTACAGACACCTTTATTAGGAACTTCTGGCCTCTGAAACTATGAGTCAATAAATTCTTGTTTAACCATTGTCTGGTATTTACCACAGCAGTCTGACAAACTAAGGCAGCTGGAACAAAGGTACAAAGTTCTTGTTAAAGGGGAGCCATTGTTATTAAGATACCATGGATAGAGACATCTAATGATTTCAAATATGAACCCCAAATCAAAGGTCACAAGTGTAGATGATTTGATATGCAGGAACAGGGTAGCAATTGAGTTGTTTCTCATATGGACAGCCCTATGTGGTATGCTGCAGGGAGAGTAGCAGAAGGAAACTACTTAAAGTTGGTTGAAATTGAGAAGGTCAAGAACAACTGATGTACTTTCCAATTATGCAGGTACATATTAAAATATTGTTTTTATTTTGTATTGAATAACTAATGCATACCTTTATATTGCTTTTGATAATTCTCTATTTTATTTCCCAACTATATTGCATATTTATGGAGGGGTAATTTTTTTGTATACCTTCATAAAGCAGTGATATGTACAGAATAGGTGCATAAACTCATTGACTAGTTAAAAATATTCTTTTTATTCATTTTATAAACATTAAGTGCTTATCATATCCCAGGCACTCTACAAAGAACTAGAGATAAAATAAAAAGCATGACATGTCCCAACTCAGTCTTTATAAAATGAAGTTGTTATTAGTATTTATCTATTAGTTTTCTATTGCAGCTGTAAAAAATTACCATAAACTTAGCAATTTAAACAACCCTAATTTATTATTTTATAGTTCCAAATGTCAGAAGTACAACATGGTGTCAAGGGGAGCAGATCAAGCTGTTGTGGGTGATCCTTTCTGGAGGCTCTGGTGGGGATCTGTTTCCTTGCTCATTTAGGTTGGCAGCAGAATTCCTTTCATAGTGATTTAAAGACTGGGTCCCCATTTCCTGGCTGCTTCCAAGTTGAGGGTCATTCCTAACTTCTACAGGCAACTACATTCTTTGGCCCATGGCCCTTATGATGGCTTGGAGCTGTATGTACCTCCAGAAAATTATGTTCTTAAACTTAATCCATTCCTGTGAGTGTGACCTTCTTGTAAGTAGGACCTTTTGATGAGGATAATTCAGTTAAGGTGTGACCCAGGATGGGTCTTTATTCAATTACTGGACTCCTTTATAAGCAGAATGAAACTAGAAGATGAAAAGAAAGCCATGGAAAGCAAGAAGCTGAAATTCAGTGGAACCCAGAAGAGAATGGAGAGGCCACCATATGCATTGCCATGTGACAGAGGAGCCAAGGTCTAAGGGTCTCTGGCAACCAGCCTGAAAATACCATGCCTTGGGAAGAAAGCATTGACTCAGTCATACCCTTCTTCTCTTAGCCTCAAACCATGAGCTAGTAAATTCCCACTGTTTAAGCCACCCCACTGCATGGTATTTCCTTGAGCAGCCAAGAAAACTAAAACAGCCCTCCTTCATCTTCAAAGCTAACAATGAAGTAGAATCTCTCCTGCTCAACTTCCATAGTGGCATTTCTTCTGCCTTCTTCTTTCACTATTAAGGGTATACCAAGTAAGCCAGAATAATCTGCCTATTTAAGGTCCTGGATCATAATTCCATTCTTAAAGTCTGTTCTGCCATGCAAGATAACATTCACAAATTTCAGGAATTAGGAGATGTGGACATCTTTAGGGGAGCCATTATTTAGCCTATGGCAATCTTCTAGATTTTTTGTAAATATTAACTGTAATTATTCATGTGAAGCCCTCAGAACCCTGTATGACAGACACAAAAATCTAAATAACCATTAGCTGTCAGCTGTTCTTGCTATTGTTATCATTTCAGTGATGTGCCCTCAAGGAGTTCACAGACATGCAAAAAGAAATTATAATGAAATGGAAAAAAATAATTTATCTTCTGTAAAAGAACAATCTGACTATAATTTCAAGAGTAGCTTTGCTTTAAGTTCATCTATTCCATAATAGCCAAGGTAGGTGGTTATTTACCCAAAACATTTATTAATGTTTAACCATAATATGTGAATTGGTTTTCTTGCTGCTTTCCTTCTCCCATACTCTTAAGAAAAAAAAATACTGTCATTGTCATGTAGTGGTGATTGATATTTCCTGATAAAAATTAATAACTTAGTTATTATTAGAATATATAAGTAGGGAAATAAAGTAACACACTTCTGTAAGCATTTTAATGTCCCCACTTAGCCAGTAGATATGTTCTCAAATTCAGACTCCGGATACAAACAAGGAAAAAAATCTGGCCTAAGACTGATAACTATTATTAGTGTAAAGATGAGATGGCTTTTCTGGGAAAGAAAAGTCATCCGTAAAAATACCATCTAGGTGAAATAAAAATACCCTCAGTTTGGTGGAAAATATAGGGTCATGCTCACAGTCATGATATAAATTTTAATATATAGAATAGCTTTAGTGGAAACTAGAATATAGTTTTGACTATTTTTATCCTTGTTTCAAAGACAAAACTAAGACTGAGAAGGTTAAGTAAATTTCCAGGATTAACACTTCCTCAGTGCTTCCATAAGAAATGAACGAAACAATAACCATTTCTACCTCTTATCAGCTACCTACTTGGACAATCTCATCTACTCAGGGAGAAGGTCATTAGCACCTGCCCAAACTTGCTTGTATTTATAGATTGACTGAAAAAGATGAGGTTGCAATTCAGTCAATAACCTTTGACACAAATTCAGACAAATCTTGTGCTTCTTACAATGACAAATTACTTTAGAAAATTAGCTGTCAAAAGCACAGCAATATGATGAAGATTGATTATTTTATTCTTGAAAGTCTGTGTTGAGTTAGAGTAACAGTCTCATTTGGACACAGATGGTACTTATAGAGAAGGACAGATCAAGTTCTCATCTCAGCTGAAAAGGAGAAGATGGATTTTCAAAGGATAACAAGGGTGATGATTTCTTTTCCCTGATATGGAGCCTATGTTTTGTGAGTGCCTCTTTAAGACCATTGGTTACAGGCCAGCAAAGGGAAGATCATATTTTTAAACATTTTATACCACTTCTGAATGAATCACCTAAAGGCAATTTCAGCCATGCTTCTCTTCTTCTAAAAAATAAAAGTTTCAGAAACTTACCTTTAACTTTTATTTCTTTTACTGACAGGATATAATGATTTTAAATGATTTTTAGAATTTATATATAAGGTTTTTATAAAAGACATAAACAGGTGTATATTAGATATTAAATGTTTTCTTCAAAGTTTATATAAATCACAGCCTGTAGATTAAATTCAATGAGGAAATATTTGAGAATTTTACAGCATGACCCCAAATAAACAAACAAAATTACTGGAAGCCCACTGAAGCCCTAAAAACACACATATGGAGTTATTCTTTTAAAAGAATTCTTCCCAGTGTATTTTTGCCTCACTTCATACCTACAAATAAACAGAAGAAGGAAAGCTGAAAGAAAGAAAGAAAGAAAGAAAGAAAGAAAGAAAGAAAGAAAAAAAGAAAGAAAGAAAGAAAGAAAGAAAAAAATAAAGGGAAAAAAAAAAAGAAATGGAACCATGGAACCATGCTATATATTACAGAGTTGGCAAATCTGAAAACCTCACATAAAGATTCTTGACCATGAAGAAAATTTAGAGGTAGGAGAAGGGTTGGGGCATGATGAACATGGACAAAAGGAGTATATTGTCAGAAATCTGCAAGGACAGTGCGGAACCAGATGTGGTGGGGAGAAAATGCCAGGAGAGCAAGCTAGGATGGAGTGTCCCAACTCACAAGAAGCAAACTCGTCAAGTAATCAGAGTTCTATTGCTTTCCCAATGACTCTTAACCCAGGAATTGGATCTCCTCGATTGCAGTCTTTTGAAAATGGAGAAATGCAGCAGTGGTCATTGCTATGTATGGAATCATATAGTCAAAATATCTAGTTGCCCAATCAATTTTGGGAAATGTTTGACCTGACTATTTGGAAAGAATGTAGTATTAGATGCTGAGAATAATTCAAGGTGTAGCTATTAGAGAACTAATATGCTGTAATGACTACTAAGCATTCTAGAATCAACCACCAAAAACCCAGGAATTTCTCCTCTGTTTATTTGGTTATCATTTCTTATCAAGGGAGGCAGTAGATAGTAAAACAATATTTCCCCAAACTAACATGATTAAAAAAAAAACCACCAAAAACTAAAACAGAAACAAAAAATGTACACTCAATGGCTCTCATTTTCACTACACCATTGTGCTGTCATCACCTCCATCTATTTTAGAACATTTTCTAAAAGGAAAAATCCCATGTTGCCTACACTCCTATTGTTGTTCATTAGAATTGATGTATCTTCTTTGCTGTTGTTGCAAAAATATTACTATATTATTTGTATTAGGGATCTCTAGAGAATAGAATCAACAGGAGATATCTATAAATGGTATGTGATTTTATAAGATTCTCTCACAGGGCCATGAGGATGCACAAGCCCAGGTTCTGCAGGCAGGCGGAAAACCAGGGGCTCTGATGAAAGTCCAATGAAGGTCCTTGATGAGCTTCCAGGAGTCATTGGCTCTCCAAAGATGAGCTAGGAAATTCTCTCTGCATGCTGAAATCACTTCCCCTTTTAAGGCATTCAATGATTGAATAAAATGCCACTCACTGCTGATGGCAATCTCCCTGGTTGATTGTAGATGTAACCAGCCACCTATTCAGTAAATTCACTGATGAATAAAGCCCATAAATATCCTTGTATTACAATTAGCCCAGTTGCTTGGCCAAACAACTGGGCACAATCACCTGACTGAGTTAACACATTAACTTAACCATCATGGTCCACCCCTTGTCACCTCGGTTACTATATACATTACCTTAACCCATAAGTCTCTAAGTAAAAACAATAATACACATGCATATATATATATATATATATATATATATATATATATATATATATATATATATTTCTGCCTAACAATGTTCAAGTCTGCTAGGTCCCAGCTGGAAACACATTAATTCCCTACAGAATAAGGCGCAAATCCTTGGGATATTCATTCATAAACTTGACATCCTTAAATTATGACATGAAACTAATACAACTTGTCATATAAGGAAAACGGCTGGGGAAGAAAACAAAGAAATCCATTTTATATATATATAATCATACTCATAATGAAACAAGGAAGAAAGATTCATGACTATTACAGTCCTCATTTCTATAACTGGTCACATGGTCAAAGTTCATATTTATCACTACCTTCTTCCACTACCCATTCCATGTTCCCATTATCCTCAGCAAGCACTTCAGTTAACTATGGCTCTTTGCCTGGTAAGGTGACTCAGACTTTCATTAATGAAGATTCTGGACCATTGTTAGTCCTGCTTGGACTGGGTTCTTGCAATTTTCCATTGACTTTAATCACAGGGCATGGCGATACTGAGATGCCCTAGAGAATCTCCTATATTCCAGGCAAAAGCTTCTTTACTCTTATTATGTAGATGCGGTCTTAGTTCCCAAGATCAGTCACCCCAGTCAGTACAGTAATTCCCTTCTTTGCCTGTTGATTCAGAGGTGAGAGGAGCCTGAAACAGCCAGGTGGCAGTCTTAACTTCCAGTTAAATGGAAACATTGTTGTGTTCCCTGGTGGCAGCCTTCCTCCTTTTGGAACTAAGACCTGTAGAGCAGCAGAGCTTAAGGTTGCAGGAACAGGAAGCAAAAATTTTCCTAGTGGGTCACTAGGGGTAATAGTGAGTGGTGCCACTCCCATTTCAACCCCTTGATTCTTGGACCCATGAATCTTGGCTATGTGAGAAACAATACTATAGAATGGACACTGATTTAGAACTTACCCAGCCTTCTGGAGAATCCTGTCCCAGCCATGCAAGGTATTGCCAACTAGTTGGTGCTGTAATTGAATCTTCAAAAGGCCATTCCACTGTTCTATCAATCCATCTGCTTCAGGATGATGGGGCATATGGTAAGACCAGTGAATTTCATGGGCATGTGCCCATTCCTGCATGTCATTTGTTGTGAAATGGGTTTCTTAATCAGAAGCAATGCTCTGTGGAATGCCATGGCAGTAGATAAGACTTTCATTAAGTCCACAGGTGGTGTTTTTGGAAGAAGCATTGCAAGCAGGAAATACAAACCCATATCTGGAGTATGAATCTCTTTCAATTAAAACAAATTGCTGCTCCATGGTGGAAGTGGTCCAGTGTAATCAACCTGTCACCAAGTAGCAGGCAGATCACCTTGGGGAATGGTGCCATATTGGGGACTGAGTGTGGGTCTCTGCTTCTGGCAGTTCATGCACTCAGCAGTAGCTGTAGCCAAGTCAGGTCTGATGAGGGACAGTCCACGTTGCTGAGCCCATGCATAACCTCCATCCTACCTCCATGGCCACTTTGTTCATGAGCCCATTGGGCAATGACAGGAGTAGCTGGGGAAAGAGGCTGAGCATTAGCCACAGAGTGGGTCATCTTATCCACTTGATTATTAAAATCTTCCTCTGCTGAAGTCACTCTCTGGTGGTGAGCCTTCACATGAGACACAACCACTCAGGAAGATCTATTCACATACCTCTTCCCCAGACTTTTTTTTCACCAATTTTCCAATCACGTTCCTTCCAAATCCCTGACCATTCAGCCAAACCATTGGCAACAGCCCAAGAATCAGTGTGCAAATGCACCTCTGGCCATTTTTTCTTCCAAGCAAAATGAACAACCAGGTGTACTATTTGAAGTTCTGTCTACTGAGAAGATTTGCTCTCTCCACGGTCCTTCAAGGATGTCCCAGAAAAGGACTGCAGTGCTGCAGCTGGACGTCCACTTTTGGGTGGTATCTGCATAATGTGCAGAACCATCTGTAAATGAGGCCCAAGCTTTCTCTTCTTCAGTCAACTGATTGTAAGGTACTCCCCAAGAGGCCAAAGCTGTGGAATGGGAAAGAGAAGGTAACATGGCAAGGGTGGTGACCATGGTCATTTGGGTTACTTCCTGATGTAACTTATTTGTACTTTCAGGATCCGCTCAAGACTTATCTCCTATATACCACTTCCACTTTATTATGGAGTACTGCTGTGCGTGCCCAACTTTATGGTTTGGTGGGTCAGACTATACCAAAATCATGATAGGCAACTCAGGACTCATGGTAAATTGGTGGCCCATAGTTAAGTGTTCAGTCTCTGCTCAGGCCCAGTAGCCAGCCCAAATCTGTTTCTCAAAAAGAGAGTAGTTATCTACAGAAGATGGTAGGGTTTTGCTTCAAAATCCTAAGGGTCTGTGTTGTGAATCTCTAATAGGGACCTGCCAAAGGCTTCAGACAGCATCTCTATTTGCCACTGAAATTTTCAGCGCCATTGTATCTACTGGATCATATGGCCCAAGTAGTAGAGCAGCTAAAACAGCAGCCTGGACCTGTTGCAGAGCTCCCAATCAAAACTAGCAGCTTTTCTGGTCACTTGATAAATGGGCGAGTAGCACACCCAAATGAAGAATGTGATGTCTCCAAAATCCTAAGAGACTAAGTGTTGTGCCTCTTTTTTGATCATAGGAGGGGTCGGATGCAATAGTTTATCCTTCATTTTTATTTATTTATTAGGATTTATTTTATTTATTTCTTCCCACCCCCTTATTGTTTGCACTTGCTGTGTCTATTAGTCTTCCTTATTTCTTTAGTAGGCACCGGTAGTTGAACCTGGGACCTCTGATGTTGGTGGGAGGTTCCTAATTACGTGAGCCACTTCTGCTCCCTGCTTTTGTTTTGTCTCTCATTATGTTTTTCCTCCCCATGTCTCTTGTTGTGTCATCTTGTTGTGTCATCTTGTTACATCACCTTGCTGCACCTGTCCATCTCTTCAGTTCGCTCTCTTCTTTTGGAGGCACCAGAAAGCACTGCTCCTGGCTTTGTTGTGTCTCTCATTATGTTTTTTCTTCTTGTGTCTATTGTGTTTCAGTTTGCTGTGTCTGCCCATCACCCCAGCTCGCTGTCTTCTTTAGAAGTCACTGGGATTCTAATCAGCAAATTCTCATGTGTTAGGCAGGAGCTCAGTTGCTTGAGCAACATCCACTTCCCCTTATCCTTCACTTTACAAGGATATCTTGACATGTCCCACACCACTGGACACATAGAAATTTCGCTGAGGTGGAAGGCCCCTGTATTTTTGTTGGATTTATCTCCCATCCTCTCACATGCAAATGCCTTACCAATAAGTCTAGAGCCTTTGCTACTTCTTGCTCACTAGGTCCTATCAACATGATATCATCAACATAATGGACCAGTGTGATGTCTTGTGGGAGGGAGAGATGATCAATGTCCCTGCAGACAATATTATGACATAGGGCTAGAGAGTTGATATACCCCTGAGGCAAGACAGTGATGGTATACTGCTGGCCTTGACAGCTGAAAGCAAACAGTTTCTGGTGGTCCTTATTAATGGCAATTGAGAAAAAAGCATTTGCCAGATCAACAGCTGCATACCAGGTACCAGAAGATGTGTCGATTTACTCAAGCAATGATACCACATCTGGGGCAGCAGCTGCAATTGGAATCACCGCCTGGTTAATTTATGATAATCTACTGTCACCTTCCAAGACCAATCTGTTTTCTGCTCAGGCCAATTAGAGGTGAGTGGGGATATAGTAGGAATCACCACCCTTGCATCCTTCAGATCATTGATGGTGGCACTGATCCCTGCTATCCCTCCAGGAATCCAGTATTGCTTTTGATTTGGTCTTTTGCTATGAAGAAGCAGCTCTAGTGGCTTCCACTTGGCCTTTCCTACTATATTAACCCTCACTTCACAAGTCAGGAATCCAAAATGGGGATTCTGCCAGTTATTGAGTATGTCTATTACAATTATGCATCTGGAACTGGGGAAATAACCTCAAAATGGGTCCAGGGATCCACTGGACTCACTGTGAGATGGACCTGACCTAAAACTCCATCAATCACCTGACCTCTATAAGCCCCTACTCTGGTGGACCACAGTGACATCATGGGTCTCCTGGAATTAATGTCACTTCTGAGTCAGTGCCTAATAATCCCTGAAATATGTAATCATTTCCTTTTCCCAATGAACTCTTACTCTGGTAAAAGGCTGTGGGTGTTCTTGGGTAAAGGTGGGAGGAAGATTAACAGTATAAATTTTTGGCAATTTAACAGGATCCTTCCCCAAGAGAACCTGAACTTCTCTTTCAAGAGGCTCTGAGTCTGTAAACTGTCTCAATTCTTGGAATTGATTAAGGGGCAGTGATTTCTATATCTGTAATTTAAGTTAGAGTTTTGTTTACTTGACCTAGAACTCTTCTGCTTATACAGATCCAGAAGAAATTTAGTTGTCTGCCCATCCATTTCACTTCTAGGTATCCCATGATCTATTAACCAATGCCATAACTCTGTGTGACTCAGACTATTTTTTTTTTATATTCATGCATATATATTTATTTAAATCTCTTTTTCTTATCATATACAAAGATAAATTAATTCTTTTTTTTATTGACTTTGTAATAATATTACATTAAAAATATATATGTGAGGTCCCATTCAACCCCACCCCCCCACCCCCCCTCTCCCCCCCCAACAACACTCGTTCCCATCATCATGACACATCCATTGGATTTGGTAAGTACATCTTTGGGCACCTCTGCACCTCATATACATTGGTTCACATCATGGCCCATACTCTCCTCTATTCCATCAAGTGGGCCCTGTGAGGATTTACAATGTCCGGTGATTACCTCTGAAGCACCATCCAGGGCAGCTCCATGTCCCAAAGACGCCTCCACCTCTCATCTCTTCCTGCCTTTCCCCATACCCATCGTCCACCATGTCCACTTTTCCCAATCCAATGCCACCTCTTCTATGTGGACATTGGATTGGTTGTGTCCATTGCACCTCTATGTCAAGAGGAGGCTCAGATTCCACCTGGATGCTGGATGCAATCCTCCCATTTTCAGTTGTAATCACTCTAGGCTCCATGGTGTGGTGGTACTCAGACTATTTTGAGTGCTACTTTGAATCTGCCTTTAATTGCAGTAGCCACTATCACCTTGCCTTTGGTGATTAACTGCTAATACATGACTGGACTGAGATCCAATCATCACCATAATGTTTAAGGATTCTAATTCCATCACAGCCCTCCCTACAGTAATATGTGGACTACAGAGTAGAGCAACCACAGAGCTCTTCAGGGAAGATGGAGTTAGTCTTACAAATTTATTCCTCAAGGTCCTGGTTAAAGGTGTGTCCTTTAACATTCCTAGGGTGGGTGGGCAAGGTTTTAAATGGTAAATCCATTCTACCATTCTGATCTCTCTAAGGCTTTGGATTTCTTCTTCTACTGTATACCAAGGCCAATCAGGCTTCTTAACTTTAGACATACTAGGCCATCTGTTGGTCCATGTTTCAGTCAGCCACCCGAACAGACAGAGCCTTTTCTAACCCTTCAAGCTACAGCATTAAATCCAGAATTTCTCCTTGTTGGGCCCTTATCAATATATTCATCATGATCCAACATTATATTCCTTCCACCATTATCCCATACTCTTAGTATTCATTCATTCCCACACTTATTCCCCTGATTTATGTCCATTGAAGTTGGAAAACTCTTGCAGTTCTTTCAGAGTATAGGGTACTTCCTCATGGGTTATACTTTGTATTTCACCTTTGGGGGCTTGTTGTGATTTTAGTCTAGTAATAGGTCTCGAAAAGAAGAGAGGTGGTGAGGGTGGGAAAGGAAGGAGAAGGATTAGAGATGTCTTGGAAGCCACTGACCACAGGGCATTCCTTTTCATTTTCTTCTGGTGAGACAGGATTACTCTCTTTAGGCAGGGTTTGGAAAGCAGATTCTTCAAGGCAAGGTGAAGTTGGGCAGTGCATGCTGGAGTTGGGCTGAGAGGAGATTCAGACTCCCTGAGGCATGCCAGAGCCTGGGCAGTACAGGCTTTTTTTTGGCTGGTACCCACAGGACTGGAAGGATGTCTGGACTCCCTGAGGCAGGCTGGAGGCTGGGTGATACAAGGTTGACAAATTATGGTCTCCACAGGGCAAGACATGGTAGGTTTACCTGGTAAAGTCTCAGCAGAATTTAGGGTTCCAATATCCCTACCTATATTATCATCATCTCATATGTCTACATCCCAATCCTCTCAGTTCCACTCCTTTCCAGTCAATGCCTTCACTTTAACCACAGATAACCTGCAGGGTTGAGATTTTAGTTTTCTTTGACACTTTGCTAGAGGTGCAATGAGAGTCTGAGTCTGATTCTCAGATATCTCAAGCCTGTGGCTATAGGAAACAAGGTTTTCTTTCAGAGCACACATAGAACTTTTACATCATTCATGAGGAGTTTATGTTGCAAATTTGAAGATTTTTGCCCATCTCTTTCTTTTGTAATTGTATTCAGAGTATCTAGGAGGAGCCAGCCATCATCATTTTACCTTTTGACTCCACAAAACTCTGTCAAGGTTTTGAAAACACTCTCACCCATTTCCTTGCCTCTTATAAGCATGGAAGTAGGGAATTCAGTGATGTTATTTTGCATATCTCCATTGCCAACTCACACCATGGACTGTTAGTGGCCTCTTCATTATTGAAAAGGGAGTCATTAGTACATTGAAATCCAGTTAGAGTAGAGAGCCAATTGCGAAACTCGTAGAACCACCTTAGAGATCCCATGTTTAAGATTATGTTCCTCAAGAACCACTGGCTGTATTAGTCAGAGCTCTCTAGGAAACAGAATCAATAGAAGATATCTGTAAATAGTATGAGATTTTATAAGATTCTTTGACGTGATTGTGGAGATGCACAATCTAGGTTCTGCAGGCAGGCTGCAAACAGAGGCTCTGATGAAAGTGTAACTGAATTTTGTCTAGGTTCTTAACTAAGCTGCAGAAATGAATTTCAAGAGCACATCAAGGTAGTTAGGCCAGTAATTTATTAAGGTAGGGAGGGAAGTGAAATGGAAGAAAATAACAGATCATGTATCCCAGTTAGAGAGAAAGGGGCTGAAAAGTGATAAAGTGGGCCAATTTACAGACTACAGCTTCCCATTGCAGATTATAAATGCCCAGGTTTTACTCGTGTGTTGATCCATTTGGGGGCACACGGAGAGAGCAGGACACAGAAGGAAAGAACAGGGGTCCAAAGGCAAGAGCCAGAGAGTCCAGCCTGTGTGCTTGTTTTTTAAACCACTAATTATTCTGCCCCTTTGAAGAAGTCCCAGCTATTTGCTGTTTTGATTGATTACCCCACCCGTCAATTCCCCAGGAGAGCCCAATTATAAAGTCCTTGGGGAATATCTCAGGCTTCTCCTGACTTCCAGAGGAAATCTTGTTCTAAACAGCAGAATCTTGTGGGGGAGGGTGTCTTCCAGGAGCCATCTTGGGACTATTGATGTCCACATGGACTCTTTGCCAGGTTCCAGATCCATCTATTGATTTCTATCTAGCCTGCTTCAAAAGTCCAGTGAAAGTCCTTGATGCATTTCCAAGAGATATTGGCTGTCCAAAGACAAGCAGGGAAATTCTCTGAATGCTGAAATCACTTCCTTTTTTAAGGCATTTCAACTGATTGGATAAAATATCACTCATTGCTGATGACAATCTCCCTGGTTGATTACAGATGTAATCAGCCATATATGCAGTAAACTCACTGATGACAAAAGTCCATAAATGTCCTTGTATTACAGGTAGCCTAGTGCTTGCTTGACCAAATAACTGGACACAATTATCTGACCAAGTTGACACATTAACCTAACCACTACATTACTGTTAACTATCATCCATCAGTTACATTAGTTGTAATTTTCCCATGTAGCACCAGATTCTAACACTTTCTAAAAGAACACTTTTATATTTATATTATTAATCACAATCTTCATGCACCACCAAAATCACTGCTATACAGTCTCTAGATTATTTTCTACCTTCCACTCAATTGACATATTGCATCCACAGACTACTTCTTTCAGCCACAATCACATTTATAATTCAGCACTGTTAGTGTAGTAGTACACTCATTACAATGTGTTGCCATCACCTGTATTTATTTCCACACATTCGGAGTAATTCTTATGAAAAATTCTACATATAATAAGTATCTGCTCTGATTCTCAGCCTACATTCTATTGCCTGATAACCTATACTCTAGAATTTACCTCAATGAGCTTACTCATCAT